>NC_137697.1:13523472-14890972 GCF_964034855.1 Anser brachyrhynchus | reverse complement strand
ATTTTAAAATTAGAGCTAGTAATTTTACTCTCTTTTAAATGTAGAGAGTTTTATGAAGTGACTTAGTGAAATCCTTTGGTGAACACTAGGTAACTGGAAAACTAGTTAATGACATGCAAACTCTTTTTTATTTTCTGGTATCAGTATTCCCCTGGTATAACTTAATCACCTGCAGCAAGGCTTCTTTTTCCAAAAAAGAATATTCAGAAACTACAGAGGTAATACATCAAGACTGCAGAAGGATTAAATGAACAAAATTTGCTCTCAGCCACTGATACTAAATATTGATAACATCCTTAATGGTCCTGATGGATTCCTCCCCACACAATCCAGGACTGAGATGACCTGCATCCAATCCAAGAAAGAATCTTTACTTCGCTCTATTTTAACAGTGGGTGACATAAAGGTGCTAAGCAATTTTAATGGGTAGAAAAATCTATCAACAGCCAAGGGACATTTGTACAGCTTTCAGCTCATTTTATAGTCACAAAATGGCTGAAGTCATAAGGCACCTCTGGAGATCTCTAGTCCAACCCCCCTGCAAAAAGAAGAGTCAACACAGGATCATGCACAGTCAGGTGTGATTATTTGGTTTTATTATCAGGTTTGATTAGGACAAAAGGAAATGACTTGAGAACAAGAAGAAATGGTCTCAAGTTGAACCAGGGTGGGTTTAGGTTGCATATTAGGAAAAAATTATTCCCTGAAAAGGTTGTGAAGCATTGGAACAGGCTGCCCATGGAAGTGGTTGAGTCACCATCCCTGGAGGTATTTAAAAGATGTGTAGATGTGGTGCTTAGGGACATGGTTTAGTGGTAGACTTGGCAGTGCTTTGTTAATGGTTAGACTTGATGTTCTTAGAGGTCTTTTCCAACCTAAATGATTCTATGATCTCTGATTATAAAGACTCCACAGCACCTTGTGTTGACATCATTGTCAACAAAACCATATAGTGTAACAGCCACTATTGCTTATTTTACATCATCTGTAGACTGCTAATTGGCTTGACCAAGTCAATTATGTCATTGTAGAAGTCTATCAGGTTGGCCAGGAAAGATCTCCCCTTCATAAAACCATGCTGACTGCTCCCAGTTCCCTTGTTGTCCTTCATATGACTGGAAATGGTTTCCAGGATCATTTGCTTCATCAATTTTACAGCGATTTAGGTGAGGCAGATTGGCTGTATTTACCTAGAGCCTCCTTCTTGCCATTCCCGGAGAAAGGAGTCGTATTAGTGTTCATCCAGCCCGCAGGAACCTCTATCACCATGACCTTTCCAAAACAAGAAAGAGTGACCTTGCAATGATGTCAGCCAGCTTCCTCAGCAGTTGTAGGTGCATAATGTCAAGCACCATAGATTGTGTGTGTCCTGTTTGTTTAGGTGCTCCCTAAGTTTATTCTCCTTTACCAAGGGTAAGTCTTCTTTCATTCTGGACTTTTCTATTGATCTTAGAGGCCTGGGTTCACTGAAGGCTGACCTTACCAATAAAGATCAAGATGAAGAAGGCACAGAGTACTGTGTCCTTTTCTGCATCCTTTGTCAGCAGGTCCCCCTCTCCATTCAGCTGTGGACTCATATTTTCCCTAGTCTTCCTTTTGCTGCTGAATAACCTGCAGAAGCCTATCAGGTTGCCCTTTATCTCCCTCACCAGTTTCAACTCCAGGTGGGCTTTCTCTTTCCTTAACCTCATCCCTGCATGTTTTATAGTGTCTCTATATTTCAGCTGGGTCCATTTACAGAGTTTCTCCCAACCATTCATCCCACACAACGCTCAAGGCTACTTTTTTTTTGTTGTGCTTTTTACTATACAAAAGGGACTGCTGAAGTGGAGCTTGGATGCATTCTGCCGATGCCTGTGAAAAAAAACCTGTCTTGACCTGCATGTCTAATATGGCAACACATCATCCAGACATCAAAGGGAAGAGGAGAGGAGCACATAGAGTCAACTTTTCATTAAAACTCTCCCTTGTTTTTCACATGGCTCAGACAAGTTATTCATCATGTGCTCCTGGCCCTCTGATCACCTGGATGTAATCTGTTCTTGCATTTGTAGCATTTTGACAACTCATGGCACAAGGATTATAGGTAGCAAGGCTGGCAAGAAAAGAAATACATTTCATGGTTTCAAGATTTAGAGGTTTCCTCTGTTAGTTTTTTATTCTACTTTGGGACAAAACTGAGACCTTATGAATTAAACTCTCAAACTGGCCTTACAATAACATTTCCAATTCTAATGCAATAGATCATGATTTTCCTTTAGCTTTGCTACTATGGGAAGAAAAAACAATAGAAACATAAGACCTCACAGTGAGGTGATGACTTTGCTCTGTCTCCAAGCCTATATTTCCTGTTCATTTTTACACTACTCTTTACTTGGAAATGTCTTTTAGACCTTCCTGTTTCCTTGCTTCTTATTCACCAAAAGGCAATTTTTGTGGAATTCCCCTGAATTCTTTCTATGATTAACATTGAGAAGGTGGTGACACCAATGCACTTCTGATTTTGTAATGTCTGTACTATACATCCTATGTGTTGTACCTCCTTAATATGTCTGTGTTTCTTGGACAGCTACTGGGTGCCTTCACTGATCTAAACATGATAAGAAGTAAATCTCAATGATACAAAAAGTTATAGGATATAACAGTGCTTTTTCTGCTGTATGAACTCCCTCCATTTATTTGAAGTGTGACATGAATATACAGCAGCTCAAATGCAATAACTGTGCTCAAAAACATCCCTGGGTCTTACTTCCCCCTCAAGGTCTCAGGTCTCTCCCTGTAATTTTTACTCCTCCCAACAATTTATCAATTAGATTAAGGGAAAGAGGTTACATTCCCTACAGCTCTGCTCATTCCAGACCCCCACATGAAATGTCAATCACAGAGGTATGTGCAGATACTCACAATGAGATCACTTTAAATGCTACTGACATTTAAAAAATTGTTTTTAAGATCTTGTTTTAAAATGTATTTTGAGAATAGAGGCAGTTCACCTTTTCTGCATTGTTGTTTCTGGTTATCTACAAATTCATAAAGACAACTTTCTGTTGATTTAACCTTAGCACTTGAAAACTCTCTTTGAATTGGCTTTAATGGTTATTTTTCTGCTTACGCCTCCCTCCGAGAGTATCTTAAAAGCCCCAGACCTTTCCATCAAATAAAGAGAATAAAGGTACCAGACTTGGCCAGATATGAGTTCAAAATGCCAGATGGTTCCAAACACCTAGTCTCCTCCAAACATTTACAGTGTCTGTATCTCTCCCATGCTGGGATGTCTGTTCACATCCAGAACAGCTGAAGAAAGTTGACTTGGTAGAGGACTTGTTGTCAGGTCCATTGGCCTGGCCCTGTGCAGGGACACACTAGTACTTTATTTAGTACTTTATTCTTTCCCTTGAGAACTGTTCTCACCTGGGCTCAAGTTGCTGGTTTGGAGTGTGTCACACTGCACCAGCATCAATGTTCAGTCAGCAGTGGCAGCTACACCCTTCATCTCCATCTCTAATTCTCTAGGTTTAAGAAACCCCAGTAGAATGCGGGGCCATAACATAGTCAGGCAAGTAACAAGAAACAGTCCCAGACCAGGGAATCTAAGAATGGAAATCACACCAAAGAATGGATTGAGAGCAGCCCTGAGAAGAAGGACCTGGGGGTGCTGGTCAACGAGAAGTTCAACATGAGCCAGCAATGTGCACTTGCAGCCCAGAAAGCCAACCATACCCTGGGCTGTATCAAAAGCAGCATGGCAGCAGGGTGAGGGAGATGATTTCTCCCCTCTGCTCTGCTCTCGTGAGATCCCACCTGGAGTCCTGTGTTCAGCTCTGGGGACCCAAACATAAGAAGGACATGGGCCTATTAGAACAAGTCCAGAGGATGGCCACAAAGATGATTAAGGGGCTGGAACACCTCTTTAGGTCTTCAAGGTCCTTTCCAACACAAGCTATTCCATGATTCTATGACTGATTCTATAAAACATGTGCTAGATAAGTAAACAAGGTGGTAATTAAATGTGAAAGTCATATTTGCATGTTGCTTTCAGGCAGTACCTGCATACCCCATGTATTTACACCAGAATGTAACAGAACACATGAGAAGTTCTATGGACAGGCTCATTTAGAAGGAAACTATGTTCCATCTTAAAGATGTGGTTAATAGAGATATTTTCATAGATATTTTATGCATGTCTCAAACATGTTATAGGGGAGGTGACCCTTTCTATCAAGAAAGAGGGAAGTAGAAAGTGGATGAATTTTCTGGTAACATTTTTTGCCTAGAAAAGGGACTGTTTATTGTTAAGTTGTAATCCCCAGAATTTTAGCTAAATACAACTTTAATGTAATAGAGCTAAAGCCACCTTCCTGAGCAATTAAGGATTATGTTTGTGCTTGGCTGATTTTCTTTTTTTTTCCCTTTTTTTTTTTTTTTTTTACATAGTCAGCCTTTTCATATCAAATAACTTCTGCACTTTGAAGAAGAGAAGACAAGTGGTAAGCACACCCAACTCCTGCACTGGAGGGACTCCATTCACTATCATGACACAAACATACAATGCCCACAACATCCTATATGTTCACAGAATAAGTTATTAGAGACATGGATTCCCTTTTGAAAAATGCTATTTAGGCTGGGCCATGGTCAGCAGAGTAAGGACCTCTCCTCCCTTGGTTGTGTGGAGGGCAGTGTATATGGTACATGCAGAAAAAGTAATTCACACAGTGCCTTTTTCAAACCACTAGGTTTGTGCTTGGTATGACATGAAATGACAGGCAGTCTTGCCCTATTTTGATGTGCTTCAGATGATGCTGTGAAACATGAGCCCAAGGGATGTCTACAAACTATGGCATGGTCTTGCTTGTAGAACAGTAACACCCCCACACCCCCCCTGCCTTCCCTCCCCTCCCTCCCCCCCCCCAAAAAAAAAAAAAAGTCTGGTGTACACCAATGCTCTTATAACAACGAATTTATAAACACAGCTTAGAAGTGGCCAGGCCAGTGCATTAACTGGGATCCAGCAAGAAAGCTCCAGTGAGGTCTGGGTCTCTGCAATTCTTTCATAGCTGAGGGCAGCATTACTGGAAATATCTTCGGTTTATATCGCTGTAAACAGCTTTCTGTGCTAAGGATAAACGAACTGGGAGCCACACTGTCCCCCATGACTTTTTGGCCAATGTGAATCCATTTCATCTTGTGTGGGACATTTGTGAAATAGGAGCTACCGAAGCATTTCCATGAAAGTCAGTGATTGCCTAATCCTTTGCAAGTGTACTGTTCAAAAGTTACACCAATTTCGGCTTCCCTTTTATTTGTGAACATTGCAGCAAATCTTTCCTTCTTGTTTTTGGTCTCCAGCCCACACTAATTCCACTGACTCATATTGTGGGGAAAATAGGTTATGTGACAGACAAAAATGTTAGCCTTACTGATTCAGTGATAGAAGTACATCTTGAGCCTGCTCTGCGTGATACATCTGGGACCCAGGCTAGCAAGTACTTAGATGTTTGCTGCATGAGGACTGAATAAATACAGCAACAAAGTGAGTGGCTGGCATGAGGAAGAGAGGGTGCAATTTTGTATTGACTGTTTATTGACCACTTATTGTGGTCCCCAGGAGGGACCACAGAAATAGGGCAGAGGGAAGCAGAGAAGGGGAAGGTACTTCTTAGATGTTAACTTCCCCTCAACTTCCCCTTCCCTGATCCACAGACATGTTGAAATTTGCTATGTGACAATTCAGGGCACTGACCATTTGATTCTGGAAGTGTTTTTAGTTGGAGATCCATATATACGTGTCTTTTTCTCACCACTAGTGGAGGTAGTACTGTGTTGAGGGTCTTTGCAAGAAATACCCACTACAGTATAAAGGGTCTCAATTTATAAGCTAGAAAGGTCAAGGCATGATTGAAGATGTGACATCAACCTTTCTCATTTCCCTCTATCTTTAATTATTTCTCTTTCAAAATGATGTAAAATAAAGTAGAACCTGAGGGGAGGACAGACCTGTTCTGAAAAAGGAAGGAAAGAAATGAAACTGGAAAAATAAAAATAAATAAATAAAAAATCTGGAAAATAAGAGTGTGAGTTAGTTATAAAGTAAACAGAAAAGCTGTTTTGGAATACTGAAAGATTTTTATTTAAATACCGTGCAGTTAAAAAAAAAAACAATCATCTTCTTTTGAACCTGTAAATCAGACTCTCTATGTAATGTGGAAAGAAGATCCCACCCAACTATTAAGAGACTGCACATGAGGACAGAAAAGGTTTATGCAGCTAACATAACATCCTGCTTGCCAAGATCATCTTGCTCTAATTCTCTTGTCATCAAAGCCACTTTACAGAAGAACTACTAACTGACAATTTGTTTACTATTTTTTTTTTTTCTTCCTAACAATTTCATCATTTTGATATTCTTTAGGCTTTTTTTTCCAGTCCCAAAGCACTAAGAAATTCAGTGGAGAACAAAATAAAGTAAAACAAATCAATACATGTGAACGGTCACAAATGTCACATTGCTTATCTTGCTCTGTGAAACACCAAGCAGCTGCTGGCTTTTAACAAGGAGGAAAAACAAAGCTCTGTTAGTATTCCTGTGCACACTTTGTTATTTCACTTAGCAGCTGATTTCGGAAGAAGAAAGAAACAGAAATGATCTGATGTCTTTCCTCTCAAGATCAAGCCACATCCTTCCTTAGGGCAGGAAGAGCAGGTGAATAGGACACAGGACATTTGCCATTTCTATGGCTTCAGTTGTCTACTTTATTCCATAGCATCCTTGAGAACAGCAGTAACAGCCTCCAACAACATAATTAGTCCAGCAGAGAATCGAGGATGCAAGAATCTGCTGAGGCATTTTGGCACTGAAAAATCTCTTCTGCAAAGGACTGCTTGCCCGGCTCTGCTAGTAAATCTGTAGGGAGCAGTTGTCTCCTCAGATGTGCGGTCTGTCCTCACATGGAGAAGAGCAAGTTGCATCTGGTGCGGTAAAAGAAATGGAAGATGGAGGGGAAGGGGGGGCTGGAGAGAGCACTAGCGCAGCAGATGAAGCACACACAGACCGAGCAGGCAGGCATCTAGCCTATGAATCCTGCACAACAAAAGGGCATGTTAGGGAAACGGCCTCTATGCCAGCCAGACACCAGTGCCCTTCCACCCGCCTCCATTTTGCAATTCCCTCAGCAGCTGCATGATGGGGCTGGGGAGGTTTGACCTTTTCTATCCTGCAGACAATGTTGAATCATCTGAGGTCTCGTGTCCTACCTGTCTGGACCCACGTCCCAGTTTTCAGCATAGAAGGAGTGATGTGGGGAGGGCTGTGCCCCTGACCCCTCAAAGTAAGAACTACACGGCTGGTTGTGTCAGGCGCTTTGCAGCCTCACCCTGGGGGTGCACCTAGTTATGACTGGGAGGAAATAGACAGGGAAATAAAAGGAAATAAAAGATTGCTGTAAGCATCCTTCTGTGTGACAAGCCAAGGTAGGAAGCTATAAACCAGAGATAAGGAGTCATTAAGACGTTGACAAACACTTTTAAGTAAAGTGCTGTCATCTGTTCATGGCCAGGGATATTCAGAAGTTTCAATGAGAAAGGAAGGACGTAGGTGATAGCCCTAAGTGCAAGCATGAATTCAGCAGCCTTCTGCCACCAGTGGCCCCCACCAAAGCAGGGGTTATGTGAAACATGACTATACAGGCTCTATTCAGCTCTCTGCCAGACCCAGACCAGTCTATTTAGCTCCTTATGCCTGGATACACGTAATGTTGTTGTGTTCCTAAGATCTTCTAATGAAGATCTCTTTATAATATTAGAATAAGATTGTTATGGGGTGCAATGATGCTTGTGTAAGGATAATAACATGCAGTGTATATGGCATTTATAATCCTCATGACTTGTTGCAGGGGGACATCTTTATCTCCCCCAGAGGTGTATAATGACTTTCTTGAACTTGTCCTTCAAATGTAACACGGGCACTGCAGGTGTCACACACCACTTCCCAGCTTTCAGCTCACCAGCAGCACCTACAAGCCCTACATCTGCTGGGGCAGGATGTGCCCGTGCCACCTGCTCCAAAGGAAAGTGTGCTTGTAGGACTGGCTCATGAAACCACCCCAAAACAGTAATGATGTTCAGATGCTTCTGCAACATCTGCATTAGCCAGACAACAACATTTCTTATCTCCTGGACCATTTTTATAAATACTTTTTCCTTGAAGCCCTTTTGTTCAGCAAGGGACAGCAGAGCTGTAATAGTACTTTATTAAGGAATTAGTATCCCTTTTGGTTCACGACGTACAGCTCTCACAGAAACCGCCTTCTGTAGATGCTCCCAGAGTCAGGAAGTTTGTCTTTACCTTCATATCAAGTAACAGTTATTTTGGCACCATGGGTACACTTAAATCTATACCAAATCAGAAGTATCCGTGGTGTGGTTCTGCTAATTTGCCCTGTACACAGAAGCCAGTCAAGTCAGCTTTCACCACTTCAAAAGCTACCAAGGCAGGGATGGAAGTGTTTATTTTGGGCATTTCCCAGAATATAAAAATAGTAGTAATAAAAATATAGAAGGCATATGGTGGGCTTATGTCTGGAGATGCAGCTGAGGCTGAGCAATATGTACACGTTTAATTTTTCTTTCAGAGGGAAATTTGTTTATTCTTTGAGGCTGTAAGAAATCTAGTGGTTTCTTGTTTTGAGCCAGAGTTCAGATAATTATGTTGTAATGAAATAGTCATTGTCTTGTATCTGATAAAAACAATATTCTAGGCAACATAGGTTTAGAAGGCAGTTAACTACTCTTCTGCTTTAAAGTGCTTGGGGTCTGCAAACAACTGAGAAATAACTACATGGTTAGCACTGGGAATCCTACCTGTCTCTGAACTTGTTTGGATTACAATGTTAGAAATAAAAGGTACTAAAGAGATTTTAATAGCATGCATTTGAAATGGTCATGAAGGGAGAAAGGAGACACCAATTACACTATGGCACCAAAGTTTTAAAGGTTAATTGCTTTTCCCATCCCCCAGCTGGCGGGTGTAGAACAAGATATTGTTCAAATACAATGAAAGGGGGAGGTAGTGGAGCTTGAACAAAAGCACAACAGCCTTTGCTTGCAATGGGTCTCAGTTCGTATGCTTCTGCCACAGCTATGTTAGTTGAAGAAATCCAGTAGAGATGGTGTCAACCAAGAGTTTGTTTTGCCTAACACACTGGAAAAAAATGTTTTATACTGGTTCATCTTAGCAATCTATTACTCTTTGCATGCTGGAAAGGTCAGCTGGGATTATCTGCTGCATAAATACCGGCTGCACAAATTTCTGCAAGGGAGCTGAGCTCTTGCATTGTGCCTCCTGAAACAACAATTTGTTGGTCTTTGTTTATGAATCTGCCTACTAGTTTTCAATCCTTTTTTCTGCCCCCATTCAGATGACCTGTAAACAACTTTCCAGATGGGCTCACATCCCACTGTCAAGGGAGAGCCCTGGGTAAATATCCTTTTCTGTTATTCCAGTAGAAGATGTGTGTTGTACAGCTTCTCTTCTTGCATAGCCATGGGCAGGAAATTAAAGTTGCATATGGATCAAGCTGATAACACTGACTGGAAGCCCAATGGAAGTCATCATGCTCTATTTCTTCTTCTCTCTCCCTCTTGCTATAATTGAATATTTCTGGAGGATGTAGGTGAGAAAGATATGCATAGGATATTAAATACTGTTAGAGAAAGATCTAAATCTACTTATCTGATTGCTAGGTAAACAAGAGATTTCATTTCCTTTTCAGATGGTAGAGTCTATATCTGACAGCGTCTTCTGCTGTTGATTGGTACAGTCACTTACATCATGCCTGAGTTTCCTCATTAATAAGAAGTTTGTAACAATAATAAACTACCCTCTTGGCACTTTATATTATGGAGGCTACTTTTTGGATTCTGTGCCTGTTTATGGCATTGTTAGGGAGAACAGTGTGCAAGGCACAGTAAAACATACATCAGACAGCTACAGTCCTGTTAGTGGCTTTGAAATCATATTTCGACTATCTGGCAAAATCCTGCTGATTTGAACTCTTTATTGATTGTCAGGTTTTGCAAACAAATAATCACTAACTTCATCCAAACAAAAGTGTAAATTGACCAGGTTCTGGTCCTTACTGCATTTGAGTAATCACTGCATCTGCAGCAGTGGTTAACATGCATTGCTTCTTAATGAACAACAATTCATTCAGTCTGAACTCTTACAGAAGTAGCTTCAGCACTTTGACAATTTTGGGGTGTGTAAGAAGCCAGTATTGACCAGCAAGAACAGTGTATTATTGATTGTACCAGACTAATAAAAGATGGCATTTATACACTGCAAAATGAAATCCTAAGTGGTTTATTCTGATCCTCAAATACTATTGTAAGGGGGTAGTTGAAAACTAAGCTTTTCTTAGGGCTGTTGACTAATGTGTCTGCCATTACAAGTTGTTGTTCTCCTTGCATGAGAACTGGTCAGTACTGAGGAACAAATTAGTTGAAATGAAAATATAAATGTTTGTTTTTAATTAAAGTTCAATCTTTCCATCAACATTTTTTTTCTGGTCAAATAGTTATCCTAATGAAACATTTCAAGGAGCTTAGATTATATATATATATATATAATATATATATAATCAACTTTATTGTGAGAAAATTTAGTCTACTTGTCAGGCCAAATATGAGCTGTTGGCAGATCATCATAACTGATTATTAATTCTAAATAGTTTGGGTATGGGATTAATTATTTCATCTCATTTGTTAGTTGATAGTGTAACAATAAAGGCTTGTCTATGGGAGAGTTACAGATCCAGGCAGTTATTGCTCATCAGAGGTCTTTTAATGTTTTATCTTCTTACCAGCAATGTGTTTTTGATGTGTCTAGAGCTATCCTGACAAGAGCAGGTCTTCATTTTTCTGTCATTTCAATAAATTAACCCAAAACGTGGGCCTCATGAGGAATTTATATCCCTTGCCTGTGAAACTCTTCCTGAGCTCTCTCTCCCTTTGGTTTGTATACACATCTTGTAATGCCTCTGTGCTTTGCACTTTGGTCTGAGATCTATAAAGCCAGGAAAATCACCTACCCCTAAATAAAAGTTTCTGCATGTTTTCTGGTAGATAAACATCTATGCCCTGAACTCATGATCCCGACTGACATCTTGGTTGTCAGAAACAAGAAAGATATTAAGACATAAATGAATACTGAATTATAAGAATTTACCTATCTGGAGTTGATTTGAGACATTTCAAAGGGCTCAAATGACAGTTCTGCTCCTGAGCCACATCTGTTTCTGTAGGAAGCCTTGCAGTGTCCAGTACTGACAATCCTGAGTTTTCTACCATGAGATGTGCTGTAGGAGTAGAAGTAAATACACCAGAAGGATCTAGAAATATTTCTCATTGTACATCAGCAAATTCATGCAACATACTTTTTCTCCCTTGAAACAGTAGACTTTCTACACAGAGTAATCATCATCTAGAACATATCAGTCAACCAAGCTGTTGTTCAGTAGAAAACTGATTTTTGAAAAACGTTTGGATGAACTCTTGTTAGTCACCAATGAAAATCAAAGAGGCATTCCTGAGTGTCCGAGTGCATATTGAGTAATTCCCAGTTCAAGGCGAACAGAAAGTACCTATGCTATCAATAAAACCAGTGTGTGAGATAATTCTCTATACTCCATTATTTGTGATCTATACTAGAGCATCTGGGCAGACCCCTTCTAGTTGTTGGGATTATTTTTTATTTCAGTAAGCATTCATAATTCTGCAGCTCCTGATATTTGATTTGGTGCTCCTTGACTCTGCCACACTGAAATAACAAGAATGCACAGCAATCTGTTAAATTCTGCTTTAAAGAGAGGTAAATCTGGCTTAAATGTCTATTACTTGTCAACAGAAATCAAAGCCATGCTTCTCACTTGACTGTTGTGCCATCACAGGCTTGCTGGAGCTCCAAATATAAAAACACGGGGAGCCTGTGAGAAACTTCCACAACTGGGTTTCACAGCACGCAGAACCTTTAATACACTGACATATGCACTGCTCTTATTTCATTGCAGTGGGAGCTCAGAATAGACCTTCTGGGAGAACCTCAGCTCAGGCCAGAAATCTGGATGCGCCTGACTCACATTAAGAAACAGCACAGAATTATTACACACTGCGGGCAGGATCGCCTTTTTCCCCAGCGCTGGTGGTGGCCTGCACAACGCCATCATCTCCTGAAATGAACTAGCTGTGGCTAACAGCAATATTCTGCTCTTGCCAGGATCACTGTCATGTCTCTCATCTCCTGATGGTGAGGGACACTGCTTTCTCCTTGAAGAGCAGTTTTTCTGTGTGTGAGCAGAATAGTGCCAGGTCATGGGTTGAAATTATAGCAAATTTTGCATCTATTTTCATCATTTTCCAGCCTGAGATGTTTCAACACCTTTGTGTTTTCAAAGCTTTATGTGAAAAAGTAGACATGATGGGATCCTCGGGATGGAGGTCCCTACAGCACTTTTCCTTTCAATAAAAGGTTGAAATTTGCATCAGGTGTCAGTTTAAATAAACAGTGCAGTTGCGTTCCTTTTTTCCCTACTTATATCTGCCTATACCAAGTGACTTATGAGTATTTATTTTGGATTTGCAACAGATTAGAGATAATTCAAGATTTAAAAAGCTGAAAGCAGTATAATTCTTTCATTTCTGTGGGCTCATTGTAGCTATCTTGCTTGTTCTGAAGTACAAACACACACTGAACATCCCATTGATTTAAGGCATCTTTCATTTGTTCTCAATAATATTTTGTTTTTCCTGGAAATCTTGGACAAGAAACATCCCACCTCCAAAAGTGCTCACAGATGCAAACACTAACACAAGAAACAAAGGATAATCCTGAGCAATAAGAGTGATAGGGTGGTTTGGTAGTAAGAAAAGCCTCTGAACAATGAGCCATGGACTTAGGTTCCTTTCCATGCATGTGAGAAAGTGCACTAAACCCAGCAAAGCCTCGGAGTCAAAGAATCCTTAACCAACATCAGATATCAGTGATTAGCCATGGCTGAAAATCTCATGACAATAGTTTCTATCTTTGAATGATATTGGTACAACACTGAATTGAGATGTTCCACAAGAATGTGCTACCACGGGCAGTCCCAGGGGACCACAGGAGTGTTTTGGTTTGAAGAAGCCAGGACATTTCCTGTCAGCATAGCAGCTTCCATTTTTCTTCAATATGTCGAGTAATAGATGCTAACAGTAAAGTCAAAGGTAGCCATTTTGATACCACTTTGTAAACAAGTGTTTTCTTCCATCAGGTGAGTATCAGAGAATGTAATTTTTTGGTCCCAGTTTCGGGAAATGCCAAAGTTTCAGAACTTCAGTGCCCCCCACTTGACAGCATTTTGCTTTCTGGAACAGACCAGTAGAGCTGTTGTTTTGACTCTTTGCTCCCTGCATGGCTGTTTGCTGGAGGTACCTCATGGCTCATGATGAGGATTTTGAGGGAAATCAAAGGACCTGCTTTCACATGACCATGCAAAGGTATTTCCTGCTTAAAGGACAGGTCTGAGAAGATATTTCAGGGCAGTGGCAATACTGAATTACAAAATTGTGTTTCAGCAGAGCCACTCTGCTTACAAACCTCAGGAAATTACAAGAAAATTGTGACAGCAGTGTGCCATGGGAATGGAGACCAGCCTCGCAGAAACCTGTGACATCAAAGGGCCCCTTAGGCTGTGCTTGTTACCAGTGTTAGCTAATATGCCTGTGAAAAGATGACTGTACTGAAGACAACTCTGTGGGATCTCATGGCTGCAGCTGGCCCCACGGCAACACAGTGCAGCAACACAGATGCAGAAACATCTCAGGAAGCCTGTATCACCCCCTACAACATGCTAGACCTGCTGATCAAAGATAAACTAGAGCTTAAAATACATATACTACAGATTAAGTACCAGAAGGAGCTGACAAGGCAGGATTTTCAATGTTCTGCATATAGTACTAGGGCTAATTTAGACACTGTGCTTTAAAACACCAGAGCCATGCTCAGACACACCTCTACTACATGGTTCTATCCTCTTTGCACCCTCCCTTCAGGTATTTACAGACAATGATGAGATCTTGCCAGAACCATCTCTTCTCTAGGCTGAACAGTCCCACTTCTCTCACCCTCTCCTCACAGAAGAGATGGTCCAAGCCTTTTGTTTTCATGGCCCTACGCTGGACTATCTCCCATAACTCCATGTTGTATTTTCTAGGTTAGGAAGCAAACAAAGAATTATGTGTTTGAAATGCAGTCTTATAAGCGTGGAGGACAAAGCTTCTTCAGGATTTGTGAAGACTATGGGTCCCCCAACTCTCTCTCCAGGACCTTCAGACTGGCACTTTCTGGCCACATGTTTTTGTGTGTCTTTAGCACAGCAACATATGTACGGTTACAAGACAACTGGAACTGTTGCTTGAGAAGAAAATATTCCTCCTTTCCTTTTCATGAAAACATCTGAAACAAAGGGGAAACTTACACAAGTCTAGCTGACAAATTGGCCTGAGTTGCAATGGAAAATAAGAACCCTTCTGCTTCAGGGGAAATTGTGTCTAAACACTAGGTCCTGCGGATATTTTGCCTTGGTTTCTACAAACCTGAAATTGGGTGATCTCACGTCATAGTTAACCAGATGCCATCTTTAAATAGATTATCTTCAGCCAGACAATAAGCAGAAATTCAAATCTCTGGATGACAAGATGTCTCCCTGTGCTTGTTCTTCCTGCAGTGTATTTGCAAGGATCTGCCCAGATTTGCCATAGGACTGTTCACATGCATAGTAATATAAAATTGGGACCAGATTTTTTTAATGATGTTTCAATATTGATTGAAGCTCTTATGCTGAAGCTCTCACTTATTTCACTTCTGTGAGCGCAGCTTACATATTAATTTTCTGCTTTTTTATGTATCCAGATAATAACAGAAGGAATGTCTTTTACTTTTTCCCTGGAAAAACTGCACGTATTTAATAGCAGCAGCTGCTGCCAAACAACCAAACTAATTAACTACAGTGAAAAATGTGGTATGAACTAAGTTCTTAAGGAAAATTAATTGTTTACATTGAAACAGAGTTATTATGGATGACTAGAATGATTCTCTTTGATGATAAAAAAAAATACTGTATTTCAAGTACCATTCTTACAGCCACTCTTTTGATGAAATAAGGTCAAAAAAGTGAAAATGTCAGTAAAGTAACATATATACAAGAAATTCCCTCTGAGAGCATAGGAATAACAGGAAAGACAGATATTACTCTTTATAAAAATGAGACAGTAGAGCATTTGTAGTTATATTAAGATTGATTTTTGCATGGATAGTTGTGGGTTCTTGTATGACTACTGTCAGACAAAAAAGCTATTCACTGTCAGGACAGGACATTTTCTTTTTTTTTTTTCTTTTTTTTTCTTTTGCCTTTTTCTTGTTGTGTTTTTTGTTTGGTTGGTTGGTTTTGGTTGGTTGTTTTTTTTGTTTTGTTTTTGTTTGTTTGGTTCATTGATATTTTTATCATTCTCCTGAGTCTATTATCTTTTCAGTAATTGATCTCTTTCCTTTCCTTCACTTTTTTCTGTCTCTGTTTCCTGTGGAAATTGAAGGCAATGTTTATAAGTAATGTTGCAGGTGTAATGGGAAGGCAAGTGTCTACCATCTTCCAAAAGACCTTGAATTCTCCCACACTTGTTAATTGGCAGTGTGAACCATTTGAAAAGTACAGTTAGTACTCAATATCGTGAAATCATCCCTAGCAAATGAAAATAAAGTCCTATCTGAAGCAAAGGAAGGTGCTGTCTCCTGATAGTAACACTGTCCTAGTGGAATGCCTCCAGGAAAAGATAAAAAGTAAAAAGCTAAAAATATAGATATGATTGAGAGATCAAAACAGGATAGTATCTTCTTGCCTTTGGGGATTTTATGTATCATAATTTGACCTGGAGGAGCAATAGTAAATTATAATAAACTCTTGACAACCATATTAGTACGTTTTCTCAGCTACATTCATACCTCTCCTTGCTTTTTTACAGACATCACTTTGTGTGAGATTTGGTTCTTTACAGAAGACTGAATTACAGGTCTTAAGGTTATCATGATACCTTAAGGTTACCATGATAACCTTAGCCACCAAACAATATGATTGTGACAATGGCATAAAATTCCATTGGGGCAGAAAAGAGTTAAACAGTTCAGCAAATCCTTTGCATTAGGGCAATTAAATCTACAAAAACTGTCTATTTTGTCCATTCTTTTTCTCTTCCATTAGGAGAAGATCTTTTTTTCCAGTTTCAGGAAACTGAAATTTCCTTTTTGCCTACTGCCACAGAAACTGTTGTAGTGGTTGTCCCTTTTACACAATGTTCAAATGCACCTCCTTCATATACTCTATCTCTCCCATAAAACTGCTTGCCCAGACTTTTCCAGAATTGTTTCTTGTAAAGACAGTATTTAGAAATTATTTTAAAAGTTATTTTTGGGACAAAGCCATATGTAGCAATAACTGTCACCTATCCAAATTACCAGGAACATTTGGGACTTCCTGTCTAAACAATGGAAAATGAAGCCAGTACAGATGTTCACACAAAGAGCCCTGCCACCCCACTCCACACCCAGGGAAGGTGAACACACCTCTGGACACAATCATGTCTCTCCAAAATGCCTATTATCATTGACGATGCCAACAGAACTCACAACGAAGATCACTCATGAATGTTCATTTCTCTGAAGGCATATGAAGACATCAACTATTTTTGCCAGCTTTGTTGTTCTCTTATACATAATTAAAAAAGAAAAAACAAAGTGGAAATGGCCATTTATAATCTGAGAGACGAACACGTTTATAAATCTATTATGTTAAGTGTTAATCAAGCTAGCTCTTCAAAACCAGATGGATTCATGTGTTTATAGCAGCTTAAATATGATCAGTGTTAGACTGTTTTTTAGCACAAACATAGTCTGAAATGACTTTGCTGGATTTCTAGATCCATGTCTCAGAAAGCTCTGTAAATTCACCATTGCTTGGATGTATTCCCTAGCATTTAAATCTCTTGTCCTTGGGATAGCAGCTGCTTTAAAAATAATAGACAAGGGATTGTCATATCTAATGGTGAATCTTAAAACTTGTTTTGGTTTCTTCTGTTGTCTGAAAACAAAATTGCAATTTGGAATCTAGTTTGAGTCTCTGAAATGTAAATAACTAAGGTCTATCAGGAAAGCAGCAGTGGTCCTACAAGATTAATGATTATAGCAAAATCAGGCTGGCTGCAATACTGTAAATAATTTTTATATGCCATCAGAATGTAGCTGGCTTGTGGGCCTTGCTGTTATATATCTAAAATGTTTTAGGAATAAAACAAGGATGAAAGTTTTCTCTGTCTCTCAACATGAACATTTTTTCTTAGACAAAATAGTCAGCAAGACCACCCAGTCACTTACTAAGGGAGTTGAAAAGTCATTTTGTAACTGAAAAGTAGATTCCATGTAGCCTCTTTTTTTTTTTTTTTTTTTGTCAGTAGCTCCTCATCCCTCACCATGTTCTTTAACATTCACCCATGAGAGGGAAACGATGAAACCTGGTAGTGCTGCAGGAGGTGAAGCACAGGGAGACACAGTATAAGTGACAATGTTCTACACATGGAATGGACCAAAATAAGTCTTCAGAGTGAACACTTCATAACTCTGGATCCAGTCCTGTAAATTTTGTTATATCCAGAAATTCCCAGCTTTCCCTTCCCATCAAGATGGTGGCAGGTGTATAACCTTTTGGCTTACAGACTGAGGACATTTCACACATTTTTATTGTTAAGAACTAATAATGCAACATGTCTTATTCTGCCATTAGAAATGAATCCAAGTTAATCTGAGAGCTAAACAAAACATTATGTGCACAAAATTCAAACGGCTTCACAACATGACTCAAAAAAGTGCTTGTCCTTAGCAGCAAATTCAGGTGCCTTGTCTATATGTACCAGTAAGGATGCACACAGGATGGATAAGAGCACGTCAATAGATATTTTAGGCACACAGCAGGTACCATCTTTGCTACAAAGAATCAATACTTGCCAAGATACAACACACAATTTTTTCAGATAACAGATAGTCTATGTTAGGCAAAAGGGCAAAGTTATGGTATCTTTTGAACTGAAGTGTTTGCAAAGTGAATTTCTTCCAGGGTTGTTAGTATTAGGCAAAGGTTGCTAATTAACAATGAGACATACTGAACATATATATAAATATATATACACATGTATATATACACATACATTTACACTTCATGATCTTCCGTCACATGAGAAGTTAATACGGAGCATTTAAAGGCAGCATCAAAGATGTCCACAATGTTTTTGGCTTTTATAACTTCACCTTTATGGTTGAATGAAAGAGAGGTGAAGCCAGCTGGAAATAACTGCGCAGCAGAGCCTGGACAAGCCAACCACACCCAAAGCCCTTCTGCTCCCTTGGAAGAAGCAGCTGGGGGGAATGGAAAACACAGGCCGTCTCCTTTACAGTCCTTTCCCAGTCTGTGAACTCTTTTCTCCCTGCTTTCTTTCTTCCATACAAGCAAAAGCTGCACCACTTGAGCGCTGAGATTGATAGGGACTTCCATGGGTTTCCTCTGCCAGTGCTGCCGCTACTCCACCAGTCACCCTGCAGCGTGGATCCCACCTGTCCCTTCATGTGCACTTCCAACAAAGCTGGAGGAAAAATTTATAATTACTACTTTATTCATTCTGCATGGAGAGCTTGCAAAAATAAGTACCCTGGGGCTTAGTCATGACTGCTGTTTCAGACTCAGAGCTTCCTGCCTGTGTGCCAGGGGATGAGAGGGGCTTAGGAGGAAGTGCAGCACTCTAGAGGGTCCTACAGGATAAGTACCAGATTTGAACTTCTCACTGGAGTTAAAACTTTTTATAGTATCATTTCTGCTCTCTGTCTGTGTCTAAATGTAGAATGGAACAGCAAGAAATGGTCTTTCCCACAGCCACCTGGCTTAATCAGGGAGCAAGGCCAAGGGAAAGCCATCAGAGAAGAGCAGAGGATCGCATAAGGGGCTTTAGTGGTCTTTTCACACACTATTAAAAAAGTAAATTCCCAGAAGGTTGATTTTTCTACTCATGCCTCTCCACATGAATTCAAAATTAAGTTTTCCATGTGGCAGGGGAAACAGGCAGGACAGGAACCCAACTGCTCTCTGAATAGCAACCATACCATTAATGATTACTTGCTATCTTCGTCTGTTGACAGAATGATTTGAGTTGATTTAAATAGCTCCCAGATGGCTGGCTTAACACATAAATCTAATATGCACCCAAGATTCATCACTCCTTTACTGATTTCTCAGTCTACCTGTCATTTCTGAGTAGTTCGGTTCTCAGGTTTGTCATGCAACTAGCTGAGAAACCATGTGAACTTTCACTGGACTGCTGTTCCTCAGGCCACCTCTTCCTATTACTAAGGTGAAAACTAACTACTTCTGCCCATTGATAATAATAATAATAATAAAAACATAGTAGTATCTCTGCTGTAATAGCTGTAGGAACAAAAACAACATTTCATGTCTTTGTGTTCCTTTAATTCAGGATTTAATGCCCTTTGAGACCTACTGGCCAAGCACCCAGGACACGTGGATTCTGGAATGAAACTCAGCATCTGCCCATGGCATCATAGTCCTGGCTACTGAAAAAAAAAAAAAAAAAAAAGTAATAGAATATAAATGTGAGTTTTGACCTAGTCCTGAACTTCCTTCTGACTTCTGACTGCATGCAAGAGGCAGGACTGTGCATTGGACCCTAGAAGGTAAGGTTTTCTGGTCAGGTAGAAGAAGAAATAACTTGAAAATATGTTGTATTCAGCTAGAAGCACAATGCTAATGCAGAGTTCAGGAAGATATTAAGAGAGATGGAATTTTGTACATCCTGATTTTTTAGTTCCTGAGGTATTTTCCACCAGACTTGCAAGTTCCAATGTGCATCAATAGACAAGCATTGTCGCAGCTTGAAAGTCTATGTGGAAACCACCAGATAAAAGTCAACTTACTGTCAGATCATCTGAATCTTCAAGACAGCTATTGTGCTTAAGGTATGAAGATGTTACTGGAGCATAAACCTTTCATGTACCAGATTACATAGACTGAGAACAAACACAGCTTCAGAAAGTATGAAAACAGTTTTATTAAGGGCAAAGCTTCTTCACAACTGTATAGCTACTGTCCATTCAGCTACACAGCATGAAAACATCAGTCCAAAGAAGTGTTGAGTTCTGATGTTCTTTAAATGAATTTTTGAAATTTAGCCCTATTTCCCTTGACTTCTAATCCATATCCAAGTTCATTTCTGTATCTGTCCAATGTACAGCTTGTGCCCTATATCATTAGCTACATCCAGTCTGCAGCATCCTGAAATAACATGGAGGTCAGTAAGCTATATACCACGTTGTTCAATAATGACATTAAGGAATTACTAGAAAGACGTTCAAGTTACAGGCATAAGAACAAGGTATTGCAAGATAAGGAAAGACATGGATTTATACCACACAACTTGCTTCATGTGTCAAAGAATCCTGTAGTAAATATGAACTAGCTATTCATGCTCTGTGTGAGCAAGGAGTAGAACAATGCACTCTGCACTCATTGTGGGGTGATCCCACGTACATACGCACTGCTCACCCTACCTCACTTTGTAATAACTTGCCTAGGTGCCCTCACTGCAAATTACCCACTAGCTAGATCTTGTTCAGTCATAACCAGGGGATTTCAACTGATATTTTGAAAAGGTCTCCTGCAGCACATTTAGTCTGGCTGTGATTGGTGTGGCCCTGATTTACTTGTTCTAAAGAGAGAAATATTTTGTAAATGCTACTAGCCAAAAAGAGCAATTTACCAACAGCTGAGTTTACTATTTTCTCTCTTGCTGGAGATGTCTTGGAAAGGAGTGAGGGATTTTGTATTTTCTATTATAAAAATATAGTTGGAAACCCAAGAGTAGCTACGTGCAAGATAGTACGTGCTTTTGTCTTGTCAAGTTTAAGCACTACAGATTTTGCTACAAGCTACATGTATGCAGTCCAAATCACTCATCTCAGGTTCTTACCACGGAAACGGTTCACTGATATCAATAACATTTTAAGTATCTGTGTTCATCTCAGAACCAGAAATACTTGGCTTGTATCCTTGTTTTAATTATAAAGTTAAATCATTTAATCCTTCATAACAAGAGAGTCACTGAGAGCTTATTTTCTTCTTGATAAGCTCTCATAACTCAACAACATCAGTGGAATTTAGACAAACGAATCATAAGGGGGAGAAGTCCCAAGAACCTGTATTCATAGCCTAAGAGGCTTCACAAGAGGAAATGGTACCAAACTGTGCTCATACTGTGTATTGCTCATTAAGGGCAGGATGCAGTCTTAAAATACTCCATCACTATGGAATACACATCTCATTTCAGCGTGCCAGTCAGTCATACAGCGTAATCCTCATTTCTGAAAGAGAGACCCATGTTAAAATCAGCTTCCTCAGTCATTTGGAAAATGCAGCCTCGGTACCTCTGACTGACCAGAGGCAATTTAAAGAAGTTGGGCATGCTGTTTACCCCTCTCCAGGGAATACCAGTGTTAACACTATATA
The DNA here is from genome assembly GCF_964034855.1 of Anser brachyrhynchus. NCBI lineage: Eukaryota > Metazoa > Chordata > Aves > Anseriformes > Anatidae > Anser > Anser brachyrhynchus. The sequence goes on along the minus strand of NC_137697.1, from coordinate 14,869,328 downwards.
TGGGTCCTGTGTCTCACCCTCCTGTGCTAACATAGCTCCAAAGACTGATGCAACTGCATGGAGAACCATCTGCATGCACACTAACATAAACCTTTAGATATAGGGTCCTATATACTTATTTTAAAAAGAGTTGCCTTTCTTGGTAATGATGACCTAGAACTACAGCAGCCTAGCAAGAGCTGTTGAGTGGCACCCAAGTGCAAGGATGGGCTGATGGGGGTTTTCTGCTTATGGCAAGCAGAGGGGGAACAGCATTTGATTACGAGGAGACCTTGTTTTGTGTCTTTCCTTTACATAAAAATGTTTTCCCATGGTAGACAGAAATGCAAATTCTTTTCAAGAAACATATGAATGAGTTTTAAGTGGGGAGAAAGGGGAGAATACCATTTGTAGTGATCAAATCACCATAGTATCTGGAGAGTTTAAGTTCATGTAGATATGGCTCGTCTAAGACTCATCTCACTTAACCCATATTTACATTGAAATAACTCCAGTGAAATTCCTGCTGATTTACACCAGCTTTACAGAGCCCACCCTCCTGACTGGGAATGTCACCCTGTGTCCCAGTGTCACAACAGTCAGGATTTCCAACAAAACGTGGTGCATCCTGACAGGGGAAGTCGATGGCAGTCTAAAAGAAAATGACAAGCTCTGCACAAACACATTAACTGAATCAGACACTAGCAGGGAGGCTTCTTCTCGTGAAACAATTAGAGCCCAGTGGAAAAAAACACAGCGTGCTTCATAATTTCCACCCGATTTCTATGCAGTTGGGAGCGCCTTGCGTCCAAAGAAAATTGTGCTATAATCACCCAGCCTTGTGTGGATGTCATGCCCTCTAACACATGCAAACACCTTATCGAGTTATCCCAGTGTATCCTTTCAAGGACTCTGGAGGCAGCTGCCACCCACGACGGCTCTCACTGCCTGTAGCATTCCAGGCTCTCACACCTCCCTTAATACAGTAACAAAGACAGCTTGGCTGCCACGCAGCCTACAGCCTGCTATTACAGCTGCGAAACAGCTAACTTTGGCAGCCATATATCATTAAGGCTTTGTTTAAGAAACTCTCAGAATAGCTTTTCACCACGAAGCTGCTAGCATTGTGCTCGCGAACCGGCACAAAGGAGCGCAGCGTCAAGTGTGCTGCTGAAAGCAGTGGCTGGGCTTTGGAGGTGATCGAAGGAAAACGGAAACCAAACCACTTCCACGTGCTTATGCCACTAGTAATCACTTAGCAATAGCTCCTCCCTGGATGCCCAAGGTTTGCAGGTCTCGAATTAATAAGTGCGTTTGGGCTCTTCTCATTTTCAGATACTAATAAGGGACTGGAGGAGCCCAAGTTAACGGCTGAAAGTCACTGGGCTGAAGGCAAATTGTTCTGAAATGGGACAGAAGTAATGCATGTTGAAACCTGGGTCTATTTACACAGCAGGGCTCTGCTGGTTATTGCCTTCAGGATACCACCCTTCCCCCATTTCTCTCCCCCCCTCGAAAAATCCTTTCGTCCTTTAGTGGCGGAGGCAGGTAGTCATCATAGAGAAAATGGGCGAGATACAACAATCCATTTACAGCAAACAAAATTCTGCTTGCAGTGAGTACACTAACAATGACAAGGCTCAGTACAGGTGCATCCTTGCTAGGATAGGATTTTCTACCAGCACTTGTTTTGCAGGAGGTGAGTGATGGCAAAAGCAAGCCGGGGCTAGATGCACACAAGTGACAGCCCACTGCTTCCCTGCTGGATCAGCTCCATGAGTTGCAGACCAATGGAGTGGCTAGGGCAGTGGTCCCAGCTTCCCCACCCTCTCCAGGCTGTGACTCGCTCCTCTGCAGTCAGAAGAAAGATCTCTTTCTCTTCTGGTCCTTTCTTTATGTGTTACATACCTACTTGTATGCACATGTGAGCACATGCAGCCTTTCGTAACCTGGTCCAGACATTGTTAGGACTAAAATCAAGAGTGATCATAAACAAAATAACAATCTCGTACTGGGGAATCCCTATAATTGCAGTTTTCCCCTGACTTGGAAGATCATCTTTCATCTACAGGCCTCAGGGAGAGTGGACTTTCTTTTCTGTGTTTAGGTTCGTGCTCCTTTGCATCCACATTTTGCATTCCCTGACACTGTGTATAGAAAGGGCTGAAGCAGTAAGTGTTTCATTTGGACTCTTCTCAGCTTATCTTCTCATCCTGTTCTTAAGCAGGCTTTTATGAAATACAAGTGACTGCTTAAATAATGATAAATGTATAAAATACAGCTCAGAGGTTTTAGGAAATGCCAGAAATGAGGTTTATTTTATGGTCTTAATTTGATCCCATTTGCTTTAGTCTTTAATCAATGATGACACTTCTGTTACTTTTCACAGGATCACTTTCCTGATAATTACTAACTGTCACTGCAGCCTTTAGGTTGACACTACAAAAGGAACTTGGATGCACAGAGGGGATTAAGATTGAAAAAAAAGCCTGAATTTACGCCCCAGCTACCAATGTCTGCTGTATGGCTTTCTTACTTAAACATTGCTGAGTCTATCAGTACCTGGCTGTTCCCTAGAAAAATCAAGAAACATCCCTGGTGGGCGACAGTGAATCTGCCATCAGAATCTGGTCACAGCCTGCCAGAGGTGTAACTCTGCCTGACCAAGCTTTCTGGGCACAGAGCAGAGGGCAGGAAAGTGGAGCTGGAGGAGGTGTGGAGGTGTCACTGCCTCTTCTGGCTTCAGCTTCGTCTAAGGCCAGCTTGCGGTGATAATGGCAACATGTTCTGCAGTCACTATAGGAGAGGATGTCTGGCAGCTCTGCATCCAGGCTCTGCCTCAGATCAGGACCAGAGGTTAGGGAAGCACAGCTAGAGGCCACCTATACAAGGGTCAGAATAAGCAACTTGCCTGCATCAATTTTGTGGCCAAAATGAATCCAGTTGCTAAACACAACATTTGGGCCCATCTACCTCAAGACAACTCACTGCACCTCCCTGCCTAATTTATTCTTATTGCAGTAAATGAAGCATGTTGCTTGACACAAGTCAAAGTCATTTTGTGACCCTAGTGCATAATGCACATAATCAGTCAGTGGTACCTCGAGGAGTTCATCAGTACCCCTGCTGCCTTCACAAAAGTCACCATAAAAAATATCAACACCTCTTCATACAGTCAGAGAATCATAGCATCATTACAGCTGGAAAAGACCTCCAGTATAATCTGGTCCAACCATCCCCCTTCCACTACTATCACCCACTAAACCATGGCCCTAAGCACTAGATATAAAATTTCCTTAAAAACCCCCAGGGACAGTGACACCACCACCTCCCTGGACAACCTGTTCCAATGCCTGAAAATAAAGCAGGTTCCAATAAAACAAATTTTAAAACCCTTTGGCTGTGGTATGAAAATACAAGCACACACAAACATAGGGAACAACTAGCAAATGTACATTCTTTGCTTGCTTGTTTGTTTTTAATAAAAAATATAATACTACCAGAATAACCTGCTGAAGCCTTCATCTCCCATCCCAAAGTGCCAGATTGGTTTGACTGCTGAAGAAAAGAGATACAGTTCAAGACCAGATAGGATGCTGTGACATTGCCTCTTCATCATTTTCTCCTGGGAGAGAAAGCAACATGGAGAAACTATCCTGTCCGCCAAAAGTCATGGCAAGCCTGAGTTTGGGACACTGTCTGGAAGTTGGCAAAATTCAGCAGATTCATAATGTCAAGAATTTAACCCACTGGCAGCATTTCAGCTGCTTTAGATGTGCACGTTAGATAACCGGACTCTTGAGCATCACAGAGATGTCTTCAAAGACACACATATTTTAATTAGGTTCCTGCTGATTTAGGAAAATATATGTGTTTTCCATTTGTGGGCAGAGCAAGTGCAAAACAGTGAAATCAGACAAGTACTATCAGTGGGATCAGTAAATTAACCTTTCCGAGGGTGGAGCGCTCTGGAGGACATGGTGGAGGTTAATAACCTTCCTCTGTGATGCTCTTCTCTTGAGCACTCTGTGCTAGCAGTTTGTTCCTGCAGTGCACAGTGAAGACAGTAACAGGGACAGCTGCCAGATGGTAATGGACCAGTACTCTGAGCCTTTAGAAGTCTGTTTTACCCTTTAGCAGGAGCTGAGAGCAGGTCTCACAAGCAGAGGAGGAAATGGTGGCACTGATCGTGCCTGAATATTAACCCACTGATCTCATTCCTTACACAATATACAGATGGTCTGATATGTGCCACTGAGTCCAAATCTAAATACATGTGAATGGTAAGCAGAGGGACATGACTTTGGTCAGAAAAAAAAAAATAAAAATTGGTCCAAACTAATTTTTCCAAGGCAACCTGTATGTGAAATCGTTCACAATAAAAAGAGATTTGGTTCCCCAAACTATCTCAAAACCACAATGGAATACCATCATTTGTGTTTGTTGCTGTGTAGGTACACCGAGTCTGCCCCTGCAAAGAAAGCAACACCCTCTCCATGTGATTAATTCTTTTAATTGGTAAAACATTTTCAAAATATTAAAACCCTGCCATCGCTATGTTTTACTTACCAATTGTGTTACCGAAAGTCCTGTGATTACATCAAATAATGCAGAATAAAAATTATTAGACCTACACAAGATCACCAAAAGGATGTCAGTTCTCTCTCTTCTCAATTTTTTATCTAACCACCAATTATTTTGCTCTATCTGCTGATGAGTGAATACAAAATGGATAGCCATGAAGAGAGTCCCAGCATGTTGAAGAGAAATCCAACTTCACAGGAAGATAGTAAAGGAAACAAAGTTTTCTAGGGTTAAAAATCAAGGGTGTATCTTAGTTGAAGTGACTGCCTGAAATTCAAAGTACCAGGGCAATTTCCCACAAGCTGGAAGGAGGAAGGTCTCCAAAATCTTGACCCTATACGTATTACAAGAAATGCTGCATTTGGCATTTCTAATACAAAATTAGATTAAGCAGCCAGGTAACGATAGATCTGCTTCATCGAGGAGGGATATTCCTACTGCAGTTAGGTTTAATAAATGCTACGTTTAATAAAATTTTAATTGCCAGCCAAATATGACCTCCATCTTTAAAGTGTTGCAGACAATAACACCCTGCTTGGTAGCATCTCTTCTGTGACCACTATTCCTACAGGAGCAGAACGTCATTTTAAGGAGTGAAGCCTGCATTTCTGGAAGCAGCAATACCATAAGGGGGAAGGGGAGAAGCCATGCTGGAGGTCTCTGCACTGTCAGGAGGTGGGAAATCTGCTTCCTTGCTGTAAAGGACTGAAGACCCAGTCCTTGGATTTAATGAAATTAAAAGGGTGGTGGGTGTTACTGTGTGCATTGATTGGTGTTGGGGAATCTCTGTACTTGACGGGTGGCCAGATGTTGGATTACATCTAAATTCAGAAACTTTCTCATTATATTTGTCCCAAATATTTTCTAAAAATCTGAAAGAAAATAACAGGTTGTATCCTGACTCTCAGAGGTTGTAGCACTTGGCACAAGTGCAGCATTTGTGTTGTACTCAAAACTTTCTGCCTGAAGAAGACAGATATCTGCTGAATGTGCCCAGGGTCCTGAGAGAGCACACCCAGAAGTGAAGGCTGCTCTGTAAATGGGGAACTAGTAGGGAAAAAACCCATTGTCCCCTTTCTGGTCTGAGCAGGGTAGGTGCCCTCCAGCATCCCAGTACCATGATGGCCTCCTTTTCCCTCTCCCTTTGGGGGTGCAGACAGGGCTGTCCCATGCACCCTGCTCCATCAGCTGCTCCACCACTCCTGCAGGCATTGTGTGCTTATGGCCTCTGCCCAGAGAAAATGTGCTGGGTCTTCTCTCTCAGAGGGAGAAGCCCAGGACAAGTACAAGACCTGCATCTCCAAATACCAGGAGGGAGAGAGGATACAAAAGGATGTCTTGAAAGGCAGTGCTGGGAACAAGCCAAGCCAATGTGAAAGCTTGAAATGAGGTTTTTGCCATGTTGTTCAGTGACTGCATTTCAGTGCTAACCTCATTCATGCTGCTGAGGGAGTGGAGATACATCAGAGTTGCATGGGAGAAAGTCTTTCTCATCAGAGCTCACCTGCCTCTGCAAACTACAACCCCTTTTTCCTCTGCTGTTTTCCAGCCAAAGTGAAGGACAAGGAGGCTGAACAATGCCAGACAGATAATCTCTTACAGGTCTTTTATAACACAGCACTCACAGCGGATCACATCCTGACATGGATTTTCTTTTTTCTGTCCCCCAGTCTGCTTTCCTTCCCTGAATGTGAAAGCTATGAAATCAACAACAGATGACAAGTGGGTTTAATTTGTGAAGTAAGAGGAATGTAAGCCTATCTGAGTAGTTAACAATTAACAGTTCCAGACTGAAAACAGGATTTTGTTCATTTCAGAAAACACCTGGGGCCATTTGCTTTGCACTAATATATACAGAGATCTGGAATGTACCACCTTATTATCCTGGTGCTTATCAGTACATGCACGAACGTTCACATGTAGAGTAAATCCAGTTATGTCTGGATGCCTTTCTCCTTTGCTTTATGCAATTATGCTGTTTAGTCATGAATCACAGACCTTCTAATTAAGGCTCAAGGTCAGAAAAAGTGGGATGGAAAGTGACCAGACTTCTAGCTAAAGGCCTTTAAAGCTGTTAGTTGTTTATGGGAATTGCAGTGCACTTTCCCGAAGGAACTAGATTGACAGGTCTAGTATTAACAGAACAAAGTTAATTCCTCTAATTTCTCCCGCATTCTTTGCAGGCAGTTTCCTCTAACTGTGGAATTAAAGGTCACACACTAGCTCCCTCCTGCACTACCTCAGCCATGCCCTACCAGCAGTCAGCCCCAGGTTTGGCTGGGGGCAGCAGCCACGCTCACTTCAAGAGCCAGCAGTTCTTTAGCATCTCGATCCATTGCTCAAAATGTTACAGCATGTTTTCCTTGCTTCACGTGTTACTGGTGGTTTAGTAGGCATAAAAAAAAAAAAAAAGGATGGCTTGGAAACCTGATATTTCTTTATCCAGTCTTACATTTTGGACAGAATAATTTTCCCTGTGAAGTTTAAGGGTCTGCCCCTGAGCTGTGCAGTTTCTGATAGCCGGTGACCTCCTACAGTTCCTGTAGCCTCTCAGTCTCCAGCAGGTCTGCCTTCTGAGGAACCTTCTTTCCACGGCCCCTTGGCTCCATCTCCTCCTTCAATTTATTGGAGGCCAGGCATAGGGAGCCTTTGCCATGTTTTGCAGAATTCAGGAGGAAATTGCCTCTTACTTCTGCAGGTCCTGGGGCAAACATCAGATAAAGAGCCACCAGTGCCTTGGCCATCATGATGATTGAGGACTTTTCCCCATGAAAGGCAGCAGCAGCCAGGCAACAGACTAAGTTCTGCCTCAGTTATACAAGATATAGGAAGAGAGAAGTAATATCCTGATAAATGTTAACAGATGGGATTCCTCATCTACATTGTTTTAAGAGATTTCAAAATCTTCTTCCTAGGTTGTATACATCACCATATTTAGCTTACTACTGTGGGATGACCTTCGTTACCTAACAAACAGCCCATGTGGAGAAGCACTCCTTTCCTACCCTGCTGTCTAACCCTGGGTCTTCCCTTTAATGGACCACATAGGAAGAAGGTAAGATAATTTCAGTGGACAAGGGTGGAATGTTCTCCACCCTGGGGTTTGGCCTGGAGCCATGGCTTGCGGGGTGCAGAGAGCTGGGCTCCCAGGGGCATCCCCTGCTTTTTCCTTCCAGCCTATAAAGTCAGGGCTATAAAGTCAAGCCAAGGAGCAGAGAAAGATGAGCTCAAGTTACCTTCTCTCTGTTCGAGGGAACACAGGGAGTTTCTGCCACAGGTGGGTTTGGGGACATGAGCTGACCAAGGACCAGACAGACCTCTGCCTCCCCTCCAATCCATCTGAATAACATTGGCACTGAGAGGGAAGGAAAAGTAATCCCAATGGTTTTGACCAATTGAGAAATCAGGAGGAAAAGAGGATGTAGGAAAAACTTTGGTTGTAGGAAAAAGCACGAGGAAATAAAATAACACGAGAAGAGTGGCTCTAGATATGGTAGACCTTCCTGGTCCAATGCCTGCCAATTTTTTATTATTAATTTATTTTTTTCCCAGAAGACCTTTATATAATAACAAGAAAGAACAGAATTGGTCTCAGCTGTGTTCCATGTCTAGCCATACGCCTTGTCATGTCTAAATAAACTGGCAGCTGACATTTTAGCTGTTCTTAGCCATGGGGTTTCCAGAAAGCAAAACATTTATTTTTTCCACTTTGTGTGCGTGTGTGTGTTAACATCCTCTTCAGAGAAACTGCAAATGAACTGCAGAAACAGACAAAAAAATTAGCAAAATAAACTGAACTTGGGAAAAACAGGCCCGTGGCTGAGGGCAAAGTGTTTCCACCAGGGAACATGTGAGTTGGGGTTCGACGGTTTATTTGTTGAGAAAAAAAAACATCCTCAATGTCACAGCTATATCTGAGTTTGGTGATGGGCACCTCGCCTTTCATTATATCAGCTTTCTCTCTGTGGCTTTTCTCGTGGTTTAGCTGAGCTGAATTATTCTCCAGCATGGAGGTGCGGTGTTTCTTCATCCAGGTGAGCTCAGGTGCCTAAAAGAGCAGCTGGACTTTCTTTGCCTTTCAGTCATCTTCCTCTCTCCAGGTCCAGATCCTGCTCTCTGATGAGAGCAGTGCCACTTGCCATGGCTGTCCCTCAGCCAGATGAAAAGAAGACTTCGGTGAGCACCTCAGTCGAACATATTTTCATGCCCACAGATGGATGTTTGTCACCCCTGGGAATGCCACAGAGCTGACGACAACCCAAGAGCATCAGATCTTGGAGCCTACCCAGGTCTCAGTTAAGCAGCCGACTCGCTAGACCCACTTCCACGAGCATTTCTGAGATGTCATGTTCTCTTAATTGAAGGGAGTTTTGGAGTCAAGGCGAGCTCTGGTGTCATTCCTCTGAATTAGGACTGCTACTCATGTGCCCTAGACACCAAAACTAGCCCAGCTTCTTCTTCACTGAGTTTGGAGGACACAGCAATGTAACACAATATCTCTTTCCACAGGTTTTCTCAGGAATCTTACAAGTGGATCTCTCTGGACACGAATAAATTTGTCAGTCTGTCTGTGGGATTTCTTTCACTAAGTGAAACTACATGTGGGACTTTATATCTTTGTCATTGACAAAATATTCTTGGGTCTTCTCCCTTGCTCAACAGAAAAGGAAAATGTAAAAGCAAAGACTATTTAAAATGTGATTAATGGACTAGTTATTTGATGTAATGCCAAAATCTCGGCTGCTCAGAGCAAAATTTGGTCACATGTATAAATCTTGAATTACTCCCCCCGTCCCTCCCTTGTGTGTGATTACACTCTTTTGAAAACAAGTTGTAGTTAATTCTAATCAGAATTTCTCTGTCCTTTAAAACTGTCACATTTTGTTGTTGTTAATTGCAGGGGTCTCAGAAAAGCATTTGGTCTTGTCCTGTTATAGCTGTGGGACATGTGCTGCTTGGTTAAAGGAAGAAACTAATTTCTAAATTCAGTTGTTATTTTTTGATTTACTCCTTGCATGTTGATGTTTGAATTAACTTTGCTTTGAAGGAATTATTTTTGTTTCTTCCTTCTTTTTTTTCACAGATGAATTATAATAAGAGTGACCTGATGAAAAGCAGTAAAATGGAACAAGAGAAAAAAGGGTCTGGCAGGCACAGCATATGGAAAATAAACTTGACCTCTTGCTTAGTGGGGCCAAAGTTAATGGTTATAGACAGTCTTTTTTCATGGAATATGTTCTCCTGCTCTGAAGAAAGCATGCAATTGTTCTGCTAAATTAAAACTTAATGTGAAATAAACAGCCTTTTTTTTACGGGAAGAGAATTCCCTGTTCTGCAGAGTCCCCCCAGTCAGCAAGGAATCACTTCTTGCAGAAATCCTGAGTCCTGCAGGCTTCGTGTCTTTCTGCTGGACCACAAAATAATATCCAGGACATCTGCTATGGCAATAGATGCTCATGATACCTGATGTAAAGTGAGATTTTTATTTGTTTGTGTATGTATTTATTTATGTATTTATTGCAAGAGGAAAATGAATGAATCCCACAGAAAGAGGGTGAGTGCACACAGCACCTCATTCCCTACTGCTTTGTCCACATTGAGTGAAAATTCCTGGGCACAATGACAGGACCTGTCACTTCATCCCTCATCTGTGTTGGGACAATGTTGTAAAAAGTTAACACAAGCCACCGAGCACTCCAGCTGATAAGGAAGACCTTTGATCTTTCTTTGGTGTTTTCTGGGAATGCTCACTTCAGAACCATGTTTAAAGTGGGGGCAGCACTGGGGCACCTCTCCTTGAAGCATATTAACATATTGACCTCAGCCTCTTTGTCCCAGAGTCAGAAGTATGATATGGCTAATGAGTGGGATCTGCAACAAAATACCAGCCCTGGGCTGGAATAAAGGAACAATGTCATATTGCCTGTTTGATATTCCATAAGACCTATCCTGGCAGCAAGCTAGGGAGAACCAGCTGTTATTTCAAAGGCAAGGAACTACTTCTGGGCCGTAGAGTTTTCATTTCTACTTTCTGTACATCTTTTTCTCAGGAATTTCCTCATGAAGATGCACAGCTCCTCAAGTGGATAAAACATTTCATATGATAGGGCATTAACCACACGTCTTAGAGAATTAGCCTGAAAGCACATTAATCCCACCATTAAAAAATATGCACTTTTTCCCCAGTGTAAATCCATCTAGCCTCAACGCCTAGACATTAAATCTTCTTAAGCCTCTGCCTGATTAAATATCCCCATAGTACCTGATACCCTCTCTGTATGATAACATGCAAACTGATCAGTCACCTGCTTAAGTTCTCTTTGATAAGCTAAATCATTTGATCTGCCCTTCATAGCTTCATAACTATGGTAATCTCAGACATTCTTCCTGCTCATCCTGATTTTTTCCTTTCCCCTTAAGATGTGCACACAGGAACAGGACACAACCCTGTAACTGGAAAGCCTTTCCCTTCACCCTGCACAAGGTGAGCAACTTTGTTTGGTCCTACTGCATCCAGGTACTTGAATCCTGCATAAAAATACTGGGCTGCCTCTTGTTGGCAGGTGAATCTTGTAAGCTCCACCTAGGATGTGAGAAGAGTTCGCTTCTTTGAAAGAGAACAAACAAGCGGCTCAGACAGAGGAGATCCATGCAGAGGAACCCCAGCCAAGTTTGGAGAGAAAACTTTGGCTGCGGTTTGTTTTATTATTGTTGTTGTTTGAATTGCAAATAAAGGCCAGGAAGGAGGCAAGTTTGGACTATGTACAGAATGTGAGTACTCTTTTTAGAGCCGGTGGGAACATTGCCTGCTCACCCCCCACACACAAATACACAGGCTCAACTCTCAGGCTTCTCTATCCCTGCAACAGATGAGTTTGATGAGCCACTTGCAAGGGAAAAGACAAAACTCCAGCTGCAGATAAAGAAATACTGGTGACTGAATTATAGACTTGAAAAACAGAGACGTTATCTGGGGATAAATATAGGTTGTACTTAATGCACAGCCACATGAGGTGCCTGAAGTTGTCACACAGGAATGTACAAATCACATATAATTCTGCTCCTTTGGCAGAACTGGAAGAACTAGAGGGCAAATATAATGCCTGCAACAGAGAAGGCCAGGCAATGCAGCTCTCACTTTGTGGGGATTGCCCTCATCTAATGATGTATGGAATAGTCATCTAGCAGAGTTATCATAATATTGATATCACAGAACAGGGCTCCACTGCATAAGTACAGGCAGATGGCCATAAATATGCAACAAGAACAGGATTAAGGAGAAAAAAACCACATGTATTATCTTAATACAGAATGACCGCTCGCCACACGCATGTGCACACACACAGCCTTCTGAGCTTGTCAATACAGCCCTTTGGGATGTTAACTGTTGAGGATCTGAACGTTTCTGTTCCACAGTAACCCCACAGAAAAAAGAAAGATATCATATGGTGCAATACCCATAACAAAATCTTCTGACCTGCTTCAAAACAAGCAATGATAAGTAAGCCTTGTGAAGAAAAACTAATGCAATATGAAAAAGTCCAAAGACTGGGGGGTGTTTAATTTCCCAGGGCTTAGATGAGTAAATTTTCCACTCTCCACAGTGCGGGTCAGGAACCCATGTCCATTCCAAAGTGAACACTATTGTTTTCTGATCTTTGAACCCTAACACCTGTCAGTGCCACATTCCCAGGGGACAGGACTGGGGCTGGTATTTCTCTTTAACAAAGAAAATATTTACAGACTGATCACTCCCTGAGCAACATCCATCCTGTTGAACTGCTAGAAAAGTAATTTAAGTGCAACTGAAAGATATTAGGGAAATGCTGCAGATCTGAATGTAATCGGATGTCTTTTCCTGTCACACTAGAGATATCTGAGATAACTCCACTTACACTGAGTAGCTACACTGGATTTATGGGAGGCAACTGAGAGAAGGGTTTAGCCCCAATAACTGGAAATGTAGTCCAATTCTTATTAAATCTGCAGGAATTCATCTTTCAAAAGCAAGTTTCCATGACACCTTATATTTTCTGTCATAATTCTCTGCTTGTGCAGAAGAAGGCTGAAACAAGAGCTTTCTATAAACAAGGAAGTGGCCTAACTCTCTCCCTCGTGCAGGAAAAGCCAGAAAAGGACATCTCCAAAGCCAGTTGTTCCCTGGAGCGTGCCAAACACCCACCCCTTTGAAAAGCAAGCAAAGCCTTTGGCTCTCCTCTCCTGCAGATCTGCACGTAGAGCAGGACATCCCCCAGGAGGAGGGCGGGAGCCCGTGGGGCTGTCCTGGCTCCTGGTCCCTCCCTGCATCTCTGCAGCACAGACACAGCTCCGCTGGGCTCTTCCCTCCCCAAGCACCCCACCGTGATGTCCGTTGCTGCGGGTGGGCGTCACAAGGGAGAGTCCCTGTGGGGCCTGGGCAGGATGGTGCTGGGTGAACGGGAAGGACATGCAGCACAGAGCTTCCTCTCTCAGCAGGGCTCTCACTCATAAAGCCTGACTTCATGTTTCAGCTCTGCAGGAAAAGGTCTCTCTTCCTTAAGGTGCTGAGACACTGGCACAAGCTGCCCAGAGGAGCTGTGGATGCCCCATCCCTGGAGGTGCTCAAGGCCAGGCTGGATGGGGCTTTGGGCAACCTGGTCTGGTGGGAGGTGTCCCTGCCCATGGCAGGGGGTTGGAACGAAGTGGTCTTTAAGGTCTCTTCCAACCCAAACCGTTCTGTGATTCAATGATCCACCTGCACAGCAGCTTGGCCAGCAGTGACCTGCAGGCATACAGGTCAAAGGGCAGACAGGCACAGCATTCACAGATTTCTTCAGGCAGCATCTGATGCCACTGGATCAGTCTGTGGTCACAGATAATAAGAGCTAAGGTTTCCTCTAATAAGGCTTATGTAACACTTTCTGGTCACATCTGAGTGAGATCCCGGTTTTTTGTCTCTAAGTCATGGTAGTAGGCACTCCTAGTTGTTACTTTGACGTAAAGAAAGGTCACATCTGAGAGAAAAGAACACTTGAAGCTGCATGAGGAGTCTGGCAGGTTGGTGGTTGACCTGAGAGATATAAATTTAACTTCCACCAGCTAATGAAACACTACCTCAGCCAGGTAATTTCCAATGCTTTCTCATCTGTGGCCAAAATAGAAGCTCGATCAATAAACAGCAGTAGCGGCTTTTGGCACAGAGGTGCCAGAGCTTACTTGCAGTCAGAACAACAGGGTGAAGACGTGATAGCTGAGTAATAACCCTAGCTCTGTTGGCTGGTGATGCTCCACCCTGTGTGCCTCTGTTAGCTATTGTGTCGGTGTTGCCATTAGTTTCTATACCTCAAGGTCAGGTCAGCTTGTAATTAGCAAGCAACTAGCTGAAGGGAAAAGATAACTGCAGTGGTTCAATAATAGAGATTCGTGTTGGCCAAATATTTCGTAGGAAAATCTTAATTTTGTGATTGTTACCTTTCTGTACAGGTATTGATTTTCACTAATTAAATTGGTATTTAAATTACTGACTAATAGGTTTGTGGCAAATAGCCGTTAAGTCATAGCTATTTCTGTAACTGGCTCCCTGGGAGTACTGAAAAGCAAGCTGTTCAGATCACACGATCCTGTTATATGTCCTGATTGGATAAGCAGCAGTCTGATGATCGGGTTTCAGTAGTACATGCTCGTGACTCTTACCCTGAAATCTCATTTCTGCAAATTATCTGCAATATCCTCATAAGGTGGGATGTACAGCAGAAATCACATTCACTAAAATATTTAGAGGATGCACATACACAAATTACAGCCTCTTGCCTAGTAGGCATGGCATCCTTTTTTAATGCAGAAAGGAGCAGACATAGAGGCCTTTCCACTGAAGAACTTTCTGCCTTGCCAGCCCTCTTGGGGCCACCTTGATGAGTAGCAAGAACTCACTCTCCAAGTCAGTTCAGCCTGTGGCTTCTTGACAAATCTGGTCAGCATCATGGCTAGCTGATGCAAATTGCAGTGTGGGTTTCGTACTATGGCTGCCTCTGTCTATAGGTTGGTATGAGGTTAAAGGTATGCTCATCAGATGTCGTAACCCTAGTGTAAGATTAACTGTGCTATCAACACCCAGATGTGGCCTGCTGGGCATGCTTTCTCATCCACACAGATCATTTCATTTTGTGTTCATTATCACCAACAATGACTTGAGCTGCAAGGCAAAGCAGAATCTGGTGGTATTTTACAGCTTTAAAGCCCTTCAACTGATTAAACTAGATGTCTCAATATGCATACAATTATAAATGTAGTGTCTTTTCTTTCAACAATCCTGATATGGGAACATCAGAAATTGTGGGATGGGTATTATGTTTTCCCATTTTTAATTATGATCTTTCAACTTTTTGTTTTGTTTTGGTTTGGTTTTGCATTTTAATCTTGATGTGAAAATAAAGATTAGGAAAAGATTGAAAAATAGGAAATTAAGTGAACTACATTTTTAGGGATAGGTAGATATAAGAATGAAATTTTATGGATATTTTCACTCTGACAAATTCCAGATGAATTTTGGGTTTGTTGTGACAATATTTTTCCATCCTTGCAACAGAAATTGTAGCTCCAGTAATTACCCTTCTACTTGGCACTCATTAATCATGACAGAATGTATGACAGAAGCATACACCTCTTAGAGTCTGTAAATCTTCTGGATTTGCAAGAGGAGCTTGCAAAAAATAATATCCATTGAGGGAAAAATTTGAAATGCTTGCAGTTTAAATTTCTTTTCTGAAGACTCACAGTCTAGAATCAAGCTCAGCAATACTGCTATGTCATGACATTTGACAGAGAAATCAGTAGAAGATAAAAATTTGATATAAAGAAAGGCTGATATGAAAATCTGATGGAAAAAGTTAATAAGCCCTGTTTTGGGGAGAAGCGGACAGGACAAGACAGAGATGAGGAAGAGAGAGAGAGAGATTCTTCTCAGTGTCTTGTTTTGTTTTCCAACATGCAGTCAAGAATAATTTAAATCATTTGCATTTGATGCATATGCAACTGATTTAAAGACTAAAACTCAACCATGTGAATTTGAAGACCTAAGTGACTCTTTATGATGAGAAAAAAAAAAATAAAATAGCCTTATGCATGGAATACACAATGAAGAACGGAAAGCTGAAGGAAAATGATTTAACTTTCAGAGAGCTGGAGAAAGGATTTTTCAGACTTTTTATAAGCCACTAACAAATAGGTCTCCTCACCCAAGATAGCATGATTTCAGGCAGAAATATACAAATATAAGGAAACCACGGGAATGACACAGTGAGGAAGTGATTTCTAGTGAGGAAAAGGTGTGGTTACTTCATGTGCAGGTAATAGAAAAAGTAGCAGAAGGGCTAGGTATCTTTTTTCTATGCTTAAATACCAGATGATCATAACAGAGTCATAGAATGCTTTAGATTGGAAGCGACCCTAAAGGTCGTCTCATTCCAACCCACCCTGCTATGGGCAGAGACACCTTCCAGTATATCTGTTTACTTCCCAAAGACTACAGAAAAAGACCGTGCAATTCTCCTAAGACATGCATTTCTGGAAAGAAGGAGTAGTCAGTGCTCCGTGGCAGTGGGGACAAGGTTGTGATGGCTGAGCTGACACCACGCAGGCAGGCATACCACGGCTTGTGGATCCGAATTAGGAGCTGGCTGTTAGGTTCCTGAGCCTATGTCAGCATCAGCATGGGCTGCAGAGCTCTGGGAATAGATATAGAAGGGGGAAGCAGTTTGTGCTGAAACCTGGTGTCCACCTCATACATATTTCAGACCACAGACTAGCCCCAGTCAGGCCCCATGAACTGGGGATTCATCCATCATTTCGGTTTTACCTGAAGCAAACCCAGCTCAAGGGCTGTGACTGAGCCCTCTGATATAAACCTAAATAAGGCAGGTGGGAATAATTGGGATTTTTTTTTTTTTAATGCCATTCTAGTCCAACTAAAATGCTGCCCTAAATTCACCTTTCAACCCTAATTATCCTAATGTGGTTTCTGAAACTGGATGCCCAGCAGCTTCTGTTCTTTTAGGAAGAAGATCTCAGCTGTGCTGCCAATAGCCAGTCTCCTTGCTATGGCTCTGTACCCAAAGCCCACGTACCGACAGCCAACATCTTAAAAGAGGTGCCTCTGCTGATTTCAAAGTGAGTGATATTAATGGCTGCTTTCTGAGAACTCTAAGAGTGTAACTGACACGGATCAATTATGGCAAAACAAATGGCCCAGAACAGCTATTGCAAAAACAATATACAAGAGTTAGTTATGCATTGTGCTTTGCCTCATGTCCCATCTACCCCAAGTAAAATATGTATATAGCCATTGACAGTAACATTTTCCTCAGGCCCACATGTAACTTTGGGGATGCACCATGTTCCCGTAAAGGCTGTTTTCATGGCTAAGTGTACTCACACATCCCAGTGGATGTTCCCCAGTGCTCAAACAGGTGTCCCAGAACAGACATCTGATAGACTGGCACAGACAGCTTCTGGGACAGCATGCTCTGAGAGAAGATATCCTTTGTTGCAGAAAGGCCATGGACAGAATGTCAGGACAGCCACATAAGCCTCGTTTACTGGTCTGCAGCAGGAAGAGGGACGAGTGAGGAGCTGACGGTGGCTCCAGAGCTGGCCGTGCCCTCACCACCAGTCCCTTAGTGCCTGAACCCATGTCCAGAGCCCAGTGCTGATCACGGATTCCAACCACAGCCCTGCATGCAGCAACGTGACAAATCAGGTCCGGAGTCTCCCAGGGAGCCCAGTCAGGAGCAGAGGTGACAGGGCTGCAACATGGGTCCAGCAACCCAGGAGACAGGGACAGGGCTGGGTACAGGCACACCCATGGCCCAGCACTGTGTGTCAGAAAATTATCAATTGAAAAGTCCTACAGAGATCCAGAGAGGTACAGAGAATTTGTACCATTCTCAGCTGAAGGAATAGATGCTGAAAACCTGCCAACAAGGGTTTTATATTGGAGGTAAGGGAATGTAGTAGGCCTGTACAACCTTAGTGGTACAAGAGAGGAACATCTGTAGCCTTTTCAACATTCAGTATACATTATTTCAGCACAGGTAGGTGGTTTACTAAGTCGAAGAAAGTTAAGGATCTATAGATTTTATTTCTTCCAGCTCTGGCACTCACTGCATACAGCTACAGTAAGTCCCTTAAATATCAGTCTGCCTCTTTCCAAAGTGAAGTTAGTAAATTTTGCCTCCCCATTCCTCAGAATGCTGTAACCCTAATTAATGTTTCCTTAATGGTCTGAGAAAAACTTTTAGGTAAAAGACAGTGTGAAACCACAAACTAATAGCATTCCCAAAGAGAGAGGTGAAAAGTTAGCTGAACTCATTTTTTAAGAAGTTGAAGATTTCTTTGCAACTATTCCAAATAAGTTAGCTAATTTTCCCTTCCATCAAAACAATATAACGTCAGAGGGATGGCATTTTTTAGCTGTTATAGACTAGCCAAGGTCACATTCCTCTGCAAGGCGATTGTCTTCCAATGCATACCATTCCTTGGGATAGATAAATAATGAGTTAATGTTTACAGGGAATACTGTCAACAGAAAATAATCTAAAAATATCACATTTTTGTATTGATTTCACTTCATCTGAAAAAAAAAATCAGGGGAAACAGTAAATTTGCTTAAGAATTTAATGTACAAGAACATAGAAATCAGGAAACATTACCTATATAGCTATGGTAATATGACTACATTTTCTTTCAATGGCAAGGTGATCTTCCTTTAAAGGAAACACAGCCACAAAGCTTTGTTTCACATTTAGAAAAACAATAAAATATACCCTACTCCCTTAAAGTGCATTTTTGCCAAAACTCAGTGCAAGACTTCTTACTTTGTTGTGACTAATGTCACAACCTAAGTCTTTCATGAGCAACAGATGTTGCTTTCATCTCTGAACCACACAGCCTCAGTAGAAAACCAGGACTGACAAAGGTTGCAGACTTCCCATAGGAATACCTGTACACCCCACATCGCCCTTCCTTTCTGTGTGGCTCATTAGACCTCACCGGAGTGTTGATCTATTCCATGATGACCCGCTAAAGCCTACAGGTTGGTCATAAGGGATGAATTTAGCCCATGGTCTTGTCCAAAGGTGGTCAGCTCTAACATGTAGTTGCATTGTGCTGAACTTGATCCTCCAAATAACCCATGTGACTTCCAATTAACATGGTGCACAAGAGGAAACCTCACAATTCACTCAAACATCTGTACCTTCACACTTATCTTTACAATGGCATTAGTTTTCATATATATATATATATATATATATTTAAATTAAGACAAATATCCCTTATTCTGAAGGAAAGGGTATCCGTTTTCAGGCTGTTTGGTCAATTATTCAAACAGTGCTCACACCATGACTCAGGCCTTGCACTTATCCAGAGACTACTGTTCCAGACTGCACTGAGAATGCACATTGCAACCCTTGCACTATCCTGTGCTCCTGGTATATGCCTGACACTTAGTCTTTCCATGGAGTCACTCCAGGAGGAAATATTTTCTGCATCAGCCATGTTCCCTTTGCTGGGAGCAAACCAAGCCCAACAGTCCAAACTTTGAGTCATTTACTGGTTTGCTTTGATCCAAGACTGATGTTTATGCTTGTTAGTGGACAAGACAGAGAATCTCATCTACATATTTTAGGTTATCTTTCCCAAACGTCAGAGTTCAAAGCAGCAGTCCTGTGTTAAACTTCAGTGTGGAATCCAACCTTGTAATACATGTTGAAGAAATTAAATCTGAAGTAAAATCCATCAATTTAAAAATTCTCCTTTTAATTTCTTTTCCTTTCTCTTCCTTTTCACTTATTTATTCCTATTTAATTTTACTTCTTTTTTCCCCATTTCTCTGTGGCTCCTCTTCACTGCCTTTGTTTTTTCCAATTTATCCAATTTTTCTCCAGGTGTGGACTCATTGTTCCCCCATTACCCTCCTCCTTTCTTAATAGTGACACTCTATGTTAGCATGAGTCCTGGTGTATGGCATGAAACCACTGCCTCTCTGCTCCCAAGTTCTGGTTTTCTGTTGATTTTTTCCTAAAAGCCCTTCATGCACAATGACTAAAGCACTATTTTCTCCTGCCTTCTGAGCTCTTTCTTCCTGCTCTGGGTTTATTTTTTCCCTTCTTCCCAGCAGTCTGTCTCTCTCTCTCTCTCTTTTTTTTTTTTTTTTAAATCAGTTATACAACTCCCTCTCCACACACTTGGGGAGGCTCTGCAGTGATTTGCTCATTTTCATTTAAAATCACTTGCACATCTGATGCAATGCAGGCAGAGCTGCAACACAGCAGGCTACATTAAAATCAACAATGCTGATAACTGCCAGATGAAGGAAGGAAAGGGACCAAAGGGCTGAATGTATCAAGGCTGGGGACGTCCCCATCCTTTCAAGGAAGGTGGTGTATAAAGTACTGAGCAAACAAATAATTGAAAATATCCAGTACCTTTTCATGCCTCAGGCATGGGAGGAAAAATGGGTTAATGAGGGAAAGGCTTTTAGACTAATCCAAGGCAAAAATGATTGTCCTTTCAAATATGATTACTAGGAAAGTCATTTGGAAACCAGTGGGACAGAGTGGTGTGGAGTAATCTGTCTCTCTGATACACATCAGAGAGACCTTCACACTGGCTGATTATAGTGAATACATAGTTGACATTAGCAGAGACAAAAAGCTACATGAATGCCACGTTGCCTTCAACAGCTCCCTTCGCCCCTGAAAAATTTCACAGGGAACAAAAAAAGCATTATTCTTTCTCTTCCGAAGAGCAGAGCAGGTAGAGGCTCCTCTGGAAGGCAACAGCATTTCACCTTATAGAAAGAACATGAAAACATCTCTGAGTCATCTGCAATCATTTTTACAGCTCCATGGAAATGCAGAGGGGACTTCAAATAAGGTTGGCACAACGATGCTGGGACATTTGCGATGCCCACCCCACTGTGTGCATGTCTGTTTCGCACTGGGGAGAGAGCCCCTGAACCCTGGGGAGGAAGGTTGTGTGATCTCAAGGCTGGTGCCTATCAGAGAGAAGCCAGCCATAACCTTTAGATGCAGCACATTGTGCCAGGGTGTTAAAGCCCCTTCACAAACATTTTCAAAAGCTTTGCTTGCCATGCAGTATGGCACCAGAAACAACAGAGCCCAACCTTAATTTTATGTTTTCCTCCAGTTGCAGAAGCAACTTGTTAGAGAAATATAAATTGAAAGAAGTCTTTCTGAGTGCAACATGCATGTTTAACCTCTTGTAAATGACCACTAGTCTTTGTTTTTCAGCTTTGTACCAATCAATGCCTGCAGTCTTTATTCCACATTCATTCAGCCTTTGCTCCTAGCACGTTAACTAGAAGTCAATGGGAATCTTCTAAGTACAAAAGGAAAGCCTTTTTTTTATGAAAAAAAAAAAAAAAGGCTTGGATTGCAGGAGCCCTGAGTATTGTGTTACAATAAGTCTGTGGAGCTGGACAACAACATCCAAGCATTTGAAGACAGCTAAGTGTATTAGGAAGATCAATCAGAGTAACATATGGGATATGTTACTTTGATAAAGACTGAGACTTCACAAAAGCAGAAGTGATTAATTACCCCAAGTAGGAGAAGCAAGAAGATTACTTGACTTACAAGCATGGAAGCTGATGTGTGCTTTGGGAACACAGGGTGCTTGAGCGTTTGGCTTGTTTTGCAAGTTACTGGGTATGTTGATCTTCTCTGATTCTCTGGTGAATAGGCCTGTCTTTCTGTTCAAAATATGAGAGAGCCTGCAAAGACTTCTTTATCAGAGCACAAACACTCTAAAGCCAATTAGTTTCCAGGTGAGCCTGCAATTTTCTTTTCAAGTTTGCATCTGTCTTTCTCCTCATCTTAAAGGAAAAGAAAATCCAAAAGCAAACATTATTAACGCAGCATCTCAGCAATAACACAAAAAATAATCCCGAGAGCTCTCACCTGGTAGTAAGAGTACTAGGAAATAAAGCAAAGCAATATTGCATGCACTGACCATTATGCACTTAACTACATCACCCCTCTCCTATCTACAACTTAAAACAACAATATTCATCCTTTAGCCTCAAGGCACAAATTCTTAAAGCCCCTGTGCAAGAGTACGTGTTGACACACATGAGTGGAGGTTCCCTTAGAAACACAAACAAACTAGTTTCGTGTTTTTTTTTTTTTTCCATCTGCTGGACCAGCCCCACCCTCTATATGCCTGTGAGCAGAGCTAGTGGTGGATTACAGGATCCATGTTTTTGCTTTGGGTTATCCCTCTAGCAGCAGCCATTCATTTTGCAAATGTTTTTAAATGGTGCTTTCAGAGTAAAGCAACTTTTCGGTAATTTGGAACTTTTATTTTTGTTCTAATTAAAGGAACCAGGAATTTGTTGGAGTATTTTGGTTATTCTTAGTGTTATGTCCAGTGACATCTAGGAGACAAACCATGAATCATGATTTGCTTCCCTCGATTTTTGCTTCTTTTTCAATTTATTTTCCCAATTACTTAAGTCACTTCTTACTAGGTGCCACATTATATGAGCCTAAGAGCTTTCTCCTCTTGAATTACGTTTCAAGAGTTTACTTAAAACTTCATCAGATGCAGAAAACCATATGAGGTAAAGAAGAAACTAGAAACACTAGAAACCTTTGAGAAACATGAAGACTGTGGTTTTAGTCAGAGGATGAACTAAACGGCTTAGATAGAATAACACCCAGAGTCATCCTCCTACCATCTGTAATGTGAAACAGAAGAGTAAAATTAAATCTAAACCCGTTGAGTGGACAGACACCTAACCTGTGGTTGAGTGAGATATCTAGGCTATTACCAGCACTCTCAGACTTGTTTTTTCCTTCCTTTGACAAATTATGTTCCTTCCTTGTGGTCTTTTATCGTAAGCCCCTCTCCTCTCTGTTCTCTGAAGTCTCTGAAGTTCTGAAACCTTTTGTGGAGGTCCCAGCCTGGATGTGATGTCAGCCTTGCTACTCAGGGAAAAGCAAAGGAAAAAAAAAAAAAAAAGAGTGGGGCAGGGCTAGACAGTTGAAAAAACACTGATTCTTGGACATGCCCGTCTTATCCTACACACTTTGGGGTTCACTTTCACTTTTAAAACACTTATTATATCAATAATTTCTGAAAAAGCAGGTAAGCAATGGATGCTCTGTGAGTCTTTTGGAGTTAGTGGTTGTCTTCAGAGCTGTCTTATGAATGCTTATCCTGAAGGAAAAGATTGTTAGGTATACTGCAACTTGAAGTTTCTTGGCATACTTGTTCAAAAGGTACAAGCAATATGCAGAGCATCAAGGTGTAATCACCACCTGACATGGCACACCATGTCCTTTGGACTGAATTCCATTGATTCCAGGCTCATTCAAATGAGATTAAATAGAGAAAAGGCTTCAGGCTCAATTTTTCCTCATGCCATCCCTATCCTTTTATAGTAATTTCTAAGAACACGTTGTAAGTTATTACCGGTCTTTCTGCTTTGTGACTCATACTTGACTAGCCTTGATATAGGTGTTTATTGTTTCTGCCAACAATATATGGTGCAAGTGCATAATCCAGACTCTCATGTGTTACTGATTTCACCTAAAAATCCTTGTCTTTTGGACATGGTAGTTGCAGTCAATATATTATAGAGAAATGAAGCCAGTCTCAGTCTGTGGTTTCAAGCAGCATAACTTTAGGGAAATGTGGATCTAGGACGGGCATACTTCTATTAGCATTGTTAAATTAGCTGGTAACTTTTCTGTTTTTAAATAAAACACTTCACATTCATTTAATGTTACTATTTAATTAAAAAAAGAAGTCACCTATACCAGTGTGGAACAGGTTTATGTCATGAAAGATCTCAACAAACAGTTTAAAGTTGAAGGGCTGATACTTGTCCTGTCTTGTCTTGACAGTTACTGCACAGCATAATCCAGCTCTGCCAATCAGATCTGAACAAAGGAAACAGCAGTTGTCTGACTGTGAATCACTTTTCACCTCAATTAATATAAATATTGAGTTTGCACAAGCAGACTTGACAATTTGAGACATGCCCCAATTTTCTGTGTAACCAGCACTTAATGACTGATACTCAATACTTGGACCTGGTGTTGAGGGTGAAGTCAACAGTTTAGCACTTTGTTTTGTGAAAGTGAGTGGAGGCTCAGCAGAAGGATTTCATGTGTTTTGTAGAAGTTTTGGAAATAACTTATATCTGTAGATGAAAAGGTTTCCATTGCTTTTAATAGCTCTCAGGCACATTCTTTAACATTTCTGAAGTGAATTCTCATTCCTTTAACTCCATTTCTTTCACATTCACTTCCTGCAAATGTTTGAATGAATTCATTGACTCCAGGAAATGTTCCCTGGAACAAAGGATGCTTAGGTTAGATCTACAGAGATCTACAGAGAAAAGCCAAATCTGAGCACACAGTCCTATGTGTTTGTACCAGCAGGGTATGATTTTAAAGTTATATTTTTTCAACAAAGAGAATCATAGAATCGTAGAATTATCTATGTTGGAAAAGACTTCTAAGACCACCTGGTCCAGCCTTTACCTTAGCACTGCCAAGTCTAACATTAAAACATGTCACTAAGCACCACATCTACCTGTTTTTAAAGACCTCCAGGGAGGAGGTCTCAGCTACTTCCCTTAACTACTTCCCTGGGCCACCTGTTCCAATATCTCATGACCTTTTCAGTGAAGAATTATTTCCTAATAACCAGCCTAAACCCTCCCCTAGTGTAATTTAAGGTCATTTCTTCTTGTCTTATCAGTTGGTGCTTGGGAAAAGAGACCAATCCCTACCTCACTATACCCTCCTTTAAGATAATTGTAGAGGACGATAAGTTCTCCCTTGAGCCTCCACTTCTCCAGGCTAAACAACCCCAGCTCCCTCAGCCGCTCCTCATAAAGACTTGCTTTCTAGACCTTTCACCAGCTTCATTGCCCTTCTTTGGACGTGCTCCAGCACCTCAATGTCCTTCTTGTAGCAAGGGGCCCAAAACTGAACACAGTATTCAAGAGCCAAGTACAGGGGGACAATCACTTCCCTAGTGCTGCTGGCCACACTATTTCTGATCCAAGCCAGGATGCTGTTGGCCTTCTTGGCCACCTGAGCACACTGCTGGCTCATATTCAGCTGGCTGTTGACCAATACCCCCAGGTCCCTTTCTGCTGGGCAGCTTTCCAGCCCCTCTTCCCCCAGCCTGTAGTGTTTCATGAGGTTGTTGTGCCCCAATTGCAGAAGAAACTTACAATCTTATTAGTACATCCAACAAAATATCTAGTTTTATTTAACATGTTTGCAAATAATTTGTAGTTCAAGAACCGGTCAATTTAGCTGAGGAACTGAGTACCACGCTCAAAAAAAACAACAACCTGACAAAACACTTTCCAAACTGTTTGCCCAACTCTGTCTCCAGATAATTAGCTCAAATCTGGCAAGAGCTGATCCTAGATATTGAAAGGCACAATTGTCTAATAGCATCTTACCAGAACCTATAAGATGCTGTGGTGGTCTTATTTCATTTCCTAGACAGTTGACAAATGTCAGCAGGAAAATTACTCTCAGCATTAGCCCTAGTTAGTAACCTCACCTTCTGTCCAGGGTCTTAATCAGCAAAGACTAAAGTGCCTCGTGATCCTTATTAAAGGGGTTCTTCTGGGCTAAGATTTGTTGACAAGGACATGAAGGAAAGCTTTTATTTTGGATATTGAATCTACGAGAGAAACATAGCTTCTGAGTGAAACAGACTGGTTATCACTCCTATATTTTCCAGAAAGGAAATACATACACAGAGAACTTCAGTATCTTCTGTTTCACATTTACCTTTCTAATCAGTGCTGAGAAATTTAGTTGGTCAGTCTGATTTCCAGCAATCCCAAGTATCCACCATTCTTGATCCCTCCACAGGAGCAAAGAACAGTCAGCAAGTCTGGAAAATGGACCACTTAATTATGGGTATAAGCAAACATTCACATTCGTGTTTGAGTTGATATATAATACTAGGGGAAAACTCTAATTCATACCATTACTTGTAACCAGAACAAATGGATATATATGCATGCATGTCTGAAACAAAGAGAAGGAGAGAGTGAGACCATTTATGTGGTAGGGAGCATTACAGTAAAAATTATCTATATTGCATATTTTGCTTATGCACTCCATTTCGTGCTCAAAGTATGTACAGGTGTAAGTGGCCTCTTCATATGGTAATATGCCACACACCAGCCTATGCTGCTTGTTGCATGGCTTTATGTATCTGTGTTTATCCAATGCTGGTGATAGATATGAAATATAGGAGTCTTTATAGAAATGGAAAATGTTTCACTGTGATGAGCTGCAAGAGTTTTGTTCAGCTTATTGATCAGAACGACATGTGGTGGTAACCTGACCTTCTTTAAGTCTATAAATACAAATAACATCTGCTGGCAGAAGCAACTTTAATGAGTTTGAGTAGGGGCCAGATGAAGCTGGATACATAGGAATGAACTGTAGGTTTCTGGCAATGAATAAACTGTAGAGTTCTGGCAATTAAGATAATTAGCCTTTGGAGCAGCACAGAAAGCAATGTAGTAGAATCTCTTTTTTGCTAGAAAAAGAAACAAAGGCTTTTTAGAACTAGATTGGACATCTGTATAATATATGTGTTTAGATCAATCAGAAATTATTGGGTTCAATGGGACGCCCAAGGAGGAACATTCTGTAGCCTGTGCTATGTATGAGGTCCAAGCAAAGGGTCACCACATGCTTTCCAGAATATTACAGACTTGTGATATTTTGCCATGATTCTCACAGTACCAAATGTTTTACATGCAAAGTCAAGGCCTGGAGGCAAAGAGCTGTGTTACAGGCTCAACTTACTTTATTCTGTTTCTTGTTAAATGTCTGCTCCTTGCCTTCACTCTTAGAACCACCAAATTCCAGAAATGGGGAATTGGAAGACACATTGGCAGGTTATTCCCACAGGGCAAGGGAGCAGGGCTGCACACAGCCTGCATGATGCATGCCAGATGTTTGCCTCATCTGTGCTTAAAAACCTCCTGTAAAGGAGATCTTGTTTCTGAAAAGCCTGTTCCAATGCTACACCGTGTTTGTAATCAGATTTTTTGCTAAGACTTAATCTAAATCTAAGTGGTGAATTAGCCAATTACTTCATGTCCTGCCCTCTGCAGAGAAGGGAAAAATGATTTCTGCCTTCTTTAAAACAATTTTTATGCATTTGAAGAAGTGTTATAATCTTCTTTCTGTCTCTGCCTCCTAGACTAAACAGTCCTAGTTCTCTTAACCTTTCTCAGAGGTTCATGTTTTCTAAATCTCTTATCATCTTGATGCAGCTCACTAGCTCTCTTTTCAGCTTGTCTGCAGTTATCTTAAAATGCAGCACCCAAAACTGGACACACTACTTCAGCGGAGGCTGTACCAGTGCCAAGTAGAGCAGAATAATTACCTCTCTTGTCTTATACCCAGCATTCTTGCTAATACATCTTGGAGTGACATTTGTCTCTCTCTCTTTTTTTTTTTTTTTTTTTGGAAAAGCATCACATTGTTGTGAAAAGAGGCTTGAAAATGTGACCCGAGTGCTGGGTGAAGTTTTCAAATCCAAAAGGCACATAAAAAGAAGGGGGGGAAGGTTATTTTTCAGTCACTCGCACAAAATGGGGGCCTGGCTCAATATATTTAAATGTCTTGTGTTGGCAGTTCTGACTTAAAATCAATGAATGTCTACAGCCAAGCTTCATTTAATTTGTACCAATGAGTGGGAAAACCCTGGCAAACTGCATATTTTTGCGAAGTGAGACATAAAAGAGCAAACACAGGAAAAGGTAATGAATCAGAGAACACATTTTGATCACTTATGTGCAAAACGATATTAATTCTGTAAAGCACTTAAAGTACAAGAAACCGTACCAAGGAAACCCTGCTTGCAATGCTGAGAAACCAGGGGAACCTTTCAGGACTGTGTGGGGAGCATGATGCGTAACTTATACAGCTTGCCAGTTAATGCTGTGCAAATTAGAGAGGTTTTAATGTAACTGTCTTTGTAGGTTTACCAGCAGCTTTTTAATCTGTGGCTCTGTTAGCCATGCTTTTCAGCAAACTGTGTTGTTGTTTGTTTATTTGTTTGTTTGTTTTTAATTTCCCAGGCCAAAGCATCATGCTCAATTACATCAGTCACCTCATGTATTCCTGTAACTGATTTTAACACATTCTAGCAAAGACTTGTCACCTTAGCAAAATCAGAAAGGGAGGATATAGGATGCTAAATACAGCCAGGAGAGTAAAGAGACTGCCAGTTGTTTACAGGCTATTTAAAAATATTTCTCTGCATTTGATGATTTATCATGGGATTCCATGAAACCCACTGTCTTTCAGTAATAAAAAACAAGCAAAAAGACCCTCCTCAGCTCCTCTTCCCAGGACCCCGCCAGTCTAGGAAAATCTCTCCTTTCAGCCACTTGCCTGTTTAAAATGTAAGTCTGACTGATTTTACAAGGGATAAAAAGTGTGTGTGTCACTGTTTCAGAACCTTTATCAGGAGTTTGGCCAGGACTGTCATGGATAATTTGCTTGTTTGCTTGATGAGAGACCTCATGAGTGTGATGGTACAGAGGC
The DNA here is from genome assembly GCF_964034855.1 of Anser brachyrhynchus. Taxonomy (NCBI): domain Eukaryota; kingdom Metazoa; phylum Chordata; class Aves; order Anseriformes; family Anatidae; genus Anser; species Anser brachyrhynchus. The sequence continues at coordinate 14,841,153 of NC_137697.1, read as the reverse complement.
TGTATAGGATGTCTGGAGTGTCTAATGATCCACACTCAAGAGAGAGGGTTCATGTTGGGAAGACAAGCATGGCCACAAGCATGCAACATGATATAATTACTTGAGCAGCAATTCACTCCCTTTCAGGGGAGGTGAAAAAGACAAATAAGGTCCACACCTGCACTCCTCTCTCCTGAGGCTGGAGAGCTGTTATTCATACCAAACTGCTATCTCAGGGCTGTGCAGCCAAGGTAGACCCCTAGAGCTGGATCCTGAAAAATAAACACCAAAAGGCACTCCTTCTCACAGAGCAAATGCACCCTGAATAAAGGTTCAGGAAAAGGAGGTGCATAATTTACAGCTGAGGATGTAGGATATGCTGAAATGGCATACACTCTCACACATCACTCAGTCCATGCATGTCAGCCCATTCCCAATGCAAAGCTTCTGGCTTGTCCACCATATATTATCATGTAGCATTGTATAAACTGAGGTTCTGTCCTAAAAATCCTTGTTTTACCATGAAGATCTGTTTACCATGAAGAAACACTACCTTTCATGCTATTTCATATATTATTTCATGTTATTTTACACAACATTCCTATGGACCTGACTGGGGCAAGTAAGTGGGAGCCACTAGGTAAAGCCAAAGAAAACTTCCATCTGTGTATGTGCAAACTGTCCTGAGAAATGACACACTTTACAGATATTGCCCACTGATACACTTAGGCTTCTCCCTGAACACATGTGTATGATCATCCCTCTGTGGTCGAAGCACAGGAACAGGAATTAAAATAGTAGCCCTTACAACTGTCTGATATAAATGTGCAGTCTTGTTCTCTTTTGGCTCTAAAGTACAAAATACTTGATGTGGGGGAACCTAAGGCAGATCACTGGGATATGTTAGTAATTTTATTACAGCTGAAGAAACATGTAGGAAGATGGAGCTGTCCTAAATGAATTCATTTCTTTCACATGGAAATTTTATGGGGGTTAACGATTCAGGCTTCAACCTTCCCAACTATGCAGTAATAAGAGGGCAGGGAAAAGACTTCCTCCCTTCTCCCTCTTTTTTTTTTTTTTTTTTTTTTTTTTAATACTAATAAAAAGCCCTTTCTTCTTCTTAGGCATTTTTACCTTTTGTGTACTATTTTTTCAAACTAGAAACGCATTCAGCATAAACTTAGTGAGTCATCACTTGCCTACCCTCCACCTCACACTGTAAAGAAACGTAATCTCAGAAGAAATTTGCTATATGTTCAAAGATGAAACAATGTGGATGTTTTCAGAGCCAAGGTAAATTTGCACTATAGAATATCTTGCGTTGGAAGGTTAATTTTATCTTTGACCAAAGTCTGGGTGACTTTCTGCAGCATGTTTTTCTATAGCTGTGATATGTTCATTTAGGCAATGAGAAGCCACAGTATAGGATCAGGCAGTCCGTGACAGTTTAGCTGTTAGCATGTCCCCTGCCATTCACTTGACCCACACCAGATGAATTGGGTGATTTTCAGAGTCCACGTAGCAGATCCACACTGAGTTCTGCCAAAATAAGCCTTGAACTCAACAAAGATTTACTGGGGTCAGACATGCTAGTGCTGTGTTTGCATTAGTTAAACTACATCACAGAAGGAGGAGAGGATGGCTTTCTCCTGAGAAATGACCTGGAGAGGCTACATGGGAATCTTTCACCCTTCCAGATAGACAAGAAGAAGGGTGAAAGTGGCAAAACTTCCATAATGGGAAAACATCCATCTTTTTTTCTCTTTTAATTGAGCCCATTTTAGGAGACAGGATTTTGAACCTGAACTTCCACTGCTCAGTGAATGTGCTGCCCAATAGACAATTTGCAACATATTCATTTCTCCATTTAAAGTCATAACCTAGATCTGGGATCATTTCCAAGTTTCCTAGTTATGAAGAGCACATGCAGGTTGACCACTGACCACTGGCTGGTCAGAAAATGTGACTTGCACCTGGTACCTCAGATGAATTTTGCCCTCACAAGTTGGAGTTTCTGACTTGTGGCAATGTGTCTCAGTACTGAATGCCAATGATGGGCACCATGACTCAGAATGGATGGTAGAGGGATGCTACTTGCATCTTGTGTGCTCACCTCTATTGCAGGGAAAACACTTTAAACCTCTCCAACTGGACACCTGAGGAGGACATATCACTAGCTGGTTATGATCAAATATTTTGTCCTTCCTATTTAATACAGCTTAATTTACAGTCCACAAACCTTGAGTGCCAAATACCTCAGTACTGGTGGTGGCCAATACTGGTGGTTGCAACCAATACCATTGCTGCAGTGGTAGCTCTCAGCTCTGTGCCAAGCCATGGACAGTCTTACTGAGATTTGAAGATGTGGATTTGGGAATCCTTGACCCATGGTCTTATTACAGACCTCCGGATCTCTTCTGGATTCTTGTCCCAACACCTCAGACACATTCCTCCACTGGAAAATAACTCAGACACTTCAATGCTCTGTCTCAGTTTCCCCATCATAACCAGAAGGATAATATATTGTGAAGTCTCAGAGAGACAAAGATACATCTGCACACCATACTGAGGGTGTGCATCCTACTTGCACCCCGTCCTGACTTGTTTGTCACTCCTGCTGCTTTTTGGCTGGCGGCAGCCTGAGTCAAGACTGTCATTTTCCATGAAGCACCTCATAAGGCTGGGCCCTGCCCTAGGCTCTTGGTTCTCCACCAGCACAAATTTTAACAGCAGTAAATGCTGAGGATTAGCTGGAAGCCTGCTCAAATCTTTTAGAGGATGGTATGTGTTTTTTTAGAAGTAACAGTGTAAAATACCAGTAAATCCAAGGCAGCCATTATTTTACACTCACATAGAATGTATACAAAGGGCTCTCTGAGGTGCAATGCAGGAGGAAAGCCTGGCCTGATGTCTGCTCGCTGCCACCAGTCCCGTGTGGCAGGGGTCAGCCTTAACGATCTGGGTACAAGAAAGCAAAGTTAATTCAAGGGGAGGAAAAGTGCTGCAGGCAGAGTGTGATGGAAAGCAGGCGAGCGAACTGAGGCATTAACTCTTGCAGCCAGAGTTTCCTGGTGGGACCCCTGAGCACTGCCCTCAAGCGCAAGGCTTGACATTTCGCCAGCTTTATTTGAGGAGGAAGAAGGGCGGGAGGAATGTTTTCTCAAGGGGAAAAAAAAAAAAAAAAAAAAAAAACCCTCACCCTGCTAAAGCTTTCCGTTGCTGGGGAACTTGAGGGAAAACTCAGGAAAACTCCTTTTTATGTTCTTTATGATGTTTACTCTGCCGCACGCTGCCAAGGCGGGGAGGGAGGGGAATGGCTGGGGCAAAAGCAGCGCGCACAGCAGGATGGCACAAATGGCATGCTGCTCTGTGCCCTCCGCCCAGGGCTGTGGGGAAAGCCCAGCCCAGGCAAGGACACCAGAGGCCCTGGCTCTCCCTTTCTGCCCGTCCTCCTGGCCCAGTCGGCGGCTGCGACGGGAAGGCCACAGCGGATGTGTGATGAAAGGGCTGCTGCAGCTTATCTCCCAGCGCAGGGGCCTGCTCCGAGGGCGGCGCGGCCCACAGCGCCGGCTTTGTTGGCTGGCGCTGTTGGCGTGGCTGCGTGATTCATGCAGGGCCCACGCGACGCTTGCCAAGGAAAGCTTCCCCCTTCCCCTCCCCAGCCAGGAATCAACGCGGCAGAGGGCCGTCGAGGTCACAAGATCTGCCTGTTATTGCGTTTTACAGGAAGGAAGATACGCTGCCTTCAGATCAGTTTATCAGCTGACTTCCCTGTGAAGAAGACAGGGGCTGTTTTCCTGTTCATCGCCACCCCCGTAATTCCCAAACGAGCGCGCTCTGTTCGCATCTCCTGCCGGTTCAGCTGCGCACGCTTCTGAAACAGCCCAGTATTAAGCAAACAAATAAAAAAGCCATTGTGCGGCCGCGCAGAGCCGACGTCTCTTATCAAACTGCCCTGCACGAGGGGATAAATCTCTTCCTTGGGGCCGCCTGTCGTCTCGCTGCCTGCTGGTGTCAATGCACAATTAAACCCGTTGTGACGAGATAGACGCGGCTGGTGAGCGCGGGGCGAGCTGCTCGCAGGGGCGAGCTGCCCTCGCTGCTCTCAAGGTGCCCTCCTTTCCGCTTTGAAAATCCACAAGTATTGCAGTGTGTTGTGTTTGGGGTTTTTTTGGGGGGGCTGTCTTTTAAAACCCAGCGTCTCGGCAGATTATTTTTAAGCATCTACCCTTTCCCTGTGCAAGAGATAAAACAGTGTGCAGAGCTGGCTCCCTCCCCGCAGCCTCCTCCCTGAGGTCCCTCTGTTCATAAGGTTTTCAGCTGGGGACGGGTTGCCTGTTTCCTCTCTTTACTCACTGTGACAAATGCATTTCTGTGACCAGGAAACTGCAGATGTTGCAGATCCACCAAGGCATAGTTTATTAGCTCATGATTCTTAATCTCGGAAGGATTACACGTATTGAATAATGCCATTCATTGATAAATAGTTGAAGGGAATCATCCTGATTTGAACATAGTGGCAGCTTTAACTGATTATACTCTTTTTATATATCTGTAAAGCTAAAACAACCCTCCAGTGCTCCTAGCATCTTAACAAGTTTGATTAACCTAGCAAGAAACAGTACTTGCCAGAATAAAATTGCTGTTTTTACCCTCTTTGCTTGGCTGCACACCTGCACTGCACAGGAAAACAGCCACTGATCTTTGACCTCTTCAGCATCCACTAATTTTTGTGGTATTCATCTGGTTAGACTTTTTACCCATCTTTGCATTGCATTGTATTTCCTCCATCTACACAGAAAACCTTTGGCCTCTAGTGCTCTGGGTCTGCTGAATCCTGCAGTAACCCAGAAGGAGGAAGGGGCTGAAAACTGAGTCCGTGCAGACCCCATCCCATGTGCAATCTACTGAGAATTTTGTTTTTGAGGCAGGATCAGGACTCATATCACTATTCAAGGCATTTACATTAACTTTCCTACTTTTTCAGTTGGTGTCTGTCCACAAATGTTTCATGTCCAGATCTTAATGCCTACACCCACATCCAATCCTGCAGTTTACAGTTATGCAAGGTAAAGTAGTAAGCTTCACATGTAAGCTTCAATGCATTATTATACAGTGACTATTTTTATGTATTTTGATTGCCCTTCATCTAAAATAAAATGTATATATTTGGAAGGATTGCAGACATCCACCACATTTATTCTCAGACAGTGTTGTCTTATTTATTGAATTCTGGCAGCTGAATCTGTACTGGACCTGGATATATCCCACACTACCTAGGAAGCTAAACTAAGATGATTTTTGAGAAAGGTTTATAAAAATTCTTCTTGAATATCAGAGCCTAAAAAAAGCCTAAAACATGAAGATGGTATTTTTAATAGAATGAGTACATGAATGTTTCGGCAGTACAAAAAAAAAAAAAAAAAACTTGTACTACTTGTACTGTTCTGTTTATTCTGGATGATTTAGAAAAGCCCTAGTCATATTGAATTTAAATTGGAGTATCTAAGAGAGAATTATAACAAAGCTGAAATGGGAGGAAAAGAAGATGCAGAATCCTTCCAAGCTTTGTTGTCATACAAATGGGTTTTGGTTTGAACTCTTTAATTTGCCACTTGCCAGCCCTACATCTAAGAAGCAACCTTGTTTGGATTTCCACAAAGAATCTCATTCTTTTTCAATAAAAAGACCTGGCAATAATTCTGTTGGCACTAGATGAAGAGCCTGCTTATTCCACTGGTGATGGTTTCTTTTGTTATCTATTTTAATGAAAACTTCATTAAAAAAATAAAAAGACACTGAAAGTTTATGGATAAAGCTTATGTACATTTGTTCCAGTCATATGCCAAGAAGTTACTTGTTACTGGAGACATCACACCAGGGAGAAATGGGGTTAATAATAACACTTTTTGCAAGCAGCAGTTTTTATTCAAAAGCATGAACAAGTGAAGCAAACTGCAGGGCCTGAGGCAGGCATGTGGGCAATTCAATAGGTTTGACTTTACTGTAATTCTTTGCAGCTATATGTTGTTTACAACCTGTTGGGAAAGTTCTGTGAACCTTAAGAGGGTTGCATATGTTCTTTAAAGTCAAGAAAGTCCGAAAGATCTGTGTACAGGGAGTTGTACTGGGATTTTCCAATTTACTCTGTATAAAGCAGGGATCTCGTTCTGTACTTAACTCCATGTAAGTGTCTTCAAGACCACAGTAGGAATACAGATATATTTTCTGTCAGTAGTACTCGTCAAAATGTTTTGCATCTTGCAGGTTTTTGACAAAACATGGTACCAGTTTTTTTCCACCATGCCTGCCATTTGCCAAGCTCTGTGGTGTCTCACTGGTTTCTAATACACAGCTCTAAATTCTAGGCTTTCAACAGGACACATACAGTACAATGACAAACCAAGTATCTGTTCACAGCAAAGGTTATCAGCTGAATGCTTTCCTCAGCCTTCGGCTCACAACACACCACCTTCACACTCGGAAAGGCACCGATGGATGGGCTGACCTCGCTGGGGTTTAGGGTGACCTGTCAGCAAGTGAGCTTGGCAGGGAGGGCATGCCAACAAGATGAGGATGTGGCTGCTGCTGAGGACCACAGCAGGAGAAGGCCAATAGGAAGCACCAGCTCCGTCCTGGTGACCACAGCTCCAGCATGCGCTGCACAGGTGCTGCTGGCGCAGAAGGTGCTGGCAAAAGACAGGTCTCATGCAACAGCAGCCATGGTCGTACACACCCACACTGTGCAGCACATTTGTCTGTAAACAGCCTTTCGATTTTAACTCTTGTAACAGCTGGATTATGGCTCCAAAGTAACAAGGCGTAATAGTGTAATATAAGGATCTTTTCAAGTTTTTCTCTTTAGAAGAATAAACTCCACATTTTCCTGGTATATAATATTACACTAAAGCCCTTTCTGGTGGGGCTTCACAGAGGTTGGCTGAACAGCCCCTGAAATTAATTTGTCTTCATGTTTGAAATTTGCACAATTTTCCTTTTATGGCAGTTCTGTAAGTCCCACAAATCAGAGTTAAATGTATTTTCTCTCCACAGCCTTCCCCTCCCTTGTGTCTCACTGCTCCTCCTCTATGCTCTCTCAGCCTCTGCAGAAGCAAAAACTAGGAAAACATCTCAAGCATGGAGTTATTTTTTATTATTATTTAGTCATTATATTTTTTGGAAATAGATAAATAAATAAAATACAGTGACCGTATTTTGTCACTAATAAACATAGTCTAGTGTTTTGGGTAAATCTTAAACTAAATGAATACCTGGCATGTCCCAGATCAATACATGAGCAAATTCATATTGAACTGAGTGTAAAAATCTCTCTCATAACACATTTTGCTAAAAGTAATTAAGTTATGCAAAACATTGGTGAATTAGGTTGATATTAGCTGCATACAGTGAAGTGAAAAACTGCCTGCCAGGCAGCTGAGAGCTCAATGGATCATCAAATCCCAGGAGGTCCTGTTTTCAAGACCTTTTTCAGTCAGCAGTCTCAGATCCCTTGTTGCAGACATGCATTCAAGGTCCAACAGTGCTGTTAACCACTGTGTAGTTTTCAACCTTTTTTGATTTGTACACCCTTATATTTTTTTCCAGTGAGGTAAAACCAAATATGATTTGCTATACAGCATAAATGAACACAATTCTCTTAGCTGCCTAAAAAAAAAAAAAAAAAAAAAAAAAAACAACAAAAAAAAACACTATTCTGAATGTCTGCTCAGAAAAAAATGAGATTAGCCCCCATTACATGCATTTAGATCATGCTTCTAGCACAGGTAATTATCAGCAATATTAGGCAGTAAACGTTGAGATACTTTCTGATTTAGAGCTGAAATATGTCCTCTGAGCAACCTCACTGTCTCCAGACAAGTTCTTCAGTTCTCCACAAATAGATCTAGATGTGACTTTGTATTTTGTTCATGGGATGAATGTGTTGTTTCATTATATGCTATTCATATCTTTTCATATATTGTTGTATGCTGTTTGTGGGTTTTTTAATGGGATGAATACTTCTTTCCTAAACAAAATAGTGTCAAAACACTATTACAAGAATATTTTTACAGCATGAATATTGGTATAATGTTCATGCATGGAAATTTGCTTTGCCTTTGCAGAGCAAAGTTTTAGGACAGGAAGGTGTTGTCATATTTGCAGATGCTGCTGAAATGTTGGCCTTCATCTCTGAAAACTGGCTGCTAGAGCTCAGAGGAAAATGTACCGGATGCTTATCTTTAGGAGAAGGACAGTTTTCTGATACAAATGTTTTGAACATAACAAGGTGTAAAGCAAAGATGGGCCTTTGAACACTTGTGGGAATGTGAAACACTTCAACAGGCAATTCTTTTCAGAAAGGCTGTAGCAGCTCACATCTCAGACCTGACTGCTCTCTGTTAAGATCAGAGGACTCACAGGGGACAGATTTTTCACTATCTGCCCCTTGCTGAGTTTCTGTACCTTCCTAATCATGATGTCATAATTAGAGACAGAACAGGATATGACCCTGTGTGAATCTGGTGGCACTCGATATGGGCCAGCTCTCAGCCTCCTAACATTTGCTTTACCATGTGGAGGTGCTCAAGAAACTCGTTATTCAGAACTATACACCCATATCTGCTGGATTCATAGTCTCAGACTTATGCAGACAATACTCAGAGTCTCATCAGGAAGGCAAGATGCTCTGAGCTGGTCCCTTAGCTGATACAAATAACGGCCCACAAACTTCAGCAGCCGATGCTCTGTCCTCAGATACTGAAGAGCTGGATATGCACACACAGATTGAAGGAAGTATCGTTCTGGTGGATGGCTCCTACAAACAAGGTTATGCTGAAAGGTGAAAGAAGCTCTGAGACTGGGTAATTTTAGAGATGGTGCTTTACAGTCATATTTGTGAGTCAATAAGAAAGTGAGCCAAACAGGAAGACTGACAGAAAGAAAGCATAGGTGTAAGTCTTGATCTTTGCTGTTTTTATCTCCAGAAAGCCCCTACCATCCTCTGAATGTGTGTAAGACGTGTGAGTCATGGTAGGAAGACAAGACATCTGAAGGGTGGGTAGAGAGATGGCCCAGCAGAGAGAGATTTGGGGAATTAGGGTGGTCTACACAGGAGGTTTGGGGAGCTGAAAGGGATGGAGGAGAAATGAGTAGCGGCAGACCATGAGGCCATTATAGTTGAGCTGTTGGCTCCTGCAATGTAGATATATGGACTTTGTCTCTCTGTCTAGAAGAGGACACTTCTAGAAGTTGGACCACTTTCTCTATGTTGAATTTTGCTGAGGGATCAGTTTTTGAGACTGGGTCTTTAATGAACAGAACCACTATGGAATAATATTAATAACTATTTTGGAGATTTTTTCCATGTTCTGCAAAATACTTAGGAAGTTTGTTTGCCTGAAGTCTCCACATTAAACAAAAAATAAATAAATCTGTTTGTGTGCATGCTTAATAATTGCCAACATCACTGCATTAATGAAGCTTTCTTGACTTTTCCCCTTAGACTCTGCTCACTGCTATCTTTATAAAGAAACACACAGGACAGTCTTGGGTACATCTGGCAGATAATAACCCTGTGGCATTAATAATCATACAAAAGAGATAGCTTGAGGCAAAGACACTATTTTCATTTCACCATCTGACTCACCCCTGACTTATTACAAGATTCCCCACTGTTTTTAGGTCTGGAGGAAACAGAGCTGTGAAAGATATAATAGACCATTTTACACCGTCTGGACACCCTTTTCAATCCTACATGCCACATGCCAAAGCTTTCGAGTAGATCCTGCCCTCTCAAGGGCACTCTTCCTGAAAATAGGACCCCAAAATCATGTTGATTTTGTCCTAAATAACTCAAAGGAGGATTTTCACCATGGAATCCCAGAGATATGAGAGACAACTCTGGGCTTGGACTAACCTCTAGTTCAGTTGTTTTAATTTTTGTCCTTGATAACTGAGAAATTATACAGACTACCCGTTTGTCATGTTACATTTTTCCTTATCATACTCTTCTGATCCAAGTAGCCAATGCCTTTCACTTCCTGAAAGAAACATCCTCCTAATATTTTATTCATGCTTGCTTTAAAGATCTCCTTGAAGCCCACTAAATTTAGGAGTTTGTCCCTCCTACATTGTTTACCCAGACAACGGATGTGCCCACTGGCTTCTCTTATTCTCTTATGTATCTTTCTTCTAGCTTCCTAACCAACATCTCTTCTCTTATGACAAAGATAACCCAGCCTAAAAACATTTGGACTGTCAGTGCTACCATATTACACTGTTTCGTTGAATCTCAAGTGGGACAACTCATTCCACATACCTCCTTGAGTACCTGTATGGGATCAGGAGTTTACCCAGGTTGCTGGTACCTGTCCCACTGGTTGCTGTATGGCTGCGCCACCAGCCTCCAGGCTGACACGTGGCACCTGGGGGCTCCTGCCCGACCACAGCGTGCACGGCTCTTGCCAGGTCCTTGTTGCAAACAGTGAGGGAAACACAGCCTGACGCTTCCTTCAACAGTTCTCCTACACACCCCAGAACTTGAGGCTGATTAAATTTGCTGCACGGAGCAAGCATTGGCAGTACTCAGCCGTCTCAAATCAGGCAATCGTACACTCCCATCTTCCCACCCTTCCTCTGAGAAACATCAATGCCATTGTGGCCGTGCCTGTTCCAGGTACGGTCCCAAGTGGGTGAAGGAAAAGGGGTAGGGGAGAAGGCCAGCACCCACATGATGTTACAACTCCCCCCATGTGTGTGACACAGCAACCACCCGACCCACAACGGTTCCTTAGGCCGGGACCCGACACAATCACAACTTTCTTGGTTGCCCCCTATTTTTTCTACAGAGTGCAGAAAGAAGAGAAAGAGGAAAGAGTGCGCCAATTCTCTCATTTCTTTTTCTTCTTCCCCCTGGGATGTTTCTGCAACTCTCCCAACATGGCTGTTGATGGGTGTCACATTTCCTTCTGTCAAAATAATCCTCCCCTCTCCCAAAGCATATCTGTTGAATAGGTTTTTTTGTGTCTGTGTGAAAATAATTACTTGAATGTAAATGTTTCAACCAGTCCTTTTTAAAGTTTGAATCAAATCAAATACATAAATAGGGTAAAATTCCAGGGCTGCTGGGAGGTTTCCCTAGGCATAAGAGAGAAGCAGAATGGGAGACGTTGCAGTATAATAACATACAGAAGTTGTGACAGAGCTTGCTGAGGGCATAACCCCAAGTGTGAGAATTCCCCCTCCACACCCTCGCCTAATTCATTGCTAGCACCTCTTCCTTCTCAGTTGCAGAGTGTGGAAATGCCTTGATGCTTCATTGCAAAGGGAAAGATAATGAACAGCAACAAGTGGAAATGCAGGAACGGAGATAGAGGCCTGCATACCGAAATAGCAATAACACACTGGAGTATATCCTGTTGTGATGTATATACTTTTCTATTTAATTCCTCCCTTGGGCAGTTTGAGGATGGAAATGTTTTTCTCAGAGGAAGTATTCTCACTACTGATTTTATGGAGAAACAGCAATTTCCGTAAATGGGATAATACTGGAGAGTAGTTAGAGATCCCTTTTTTAGATACGAACCTGTGCTATTTCTGTATATTTCATGGGATCATTCATTTATGAATTATGCTGTCCATATCCATGTGGTGCTCTATGCCACTCTGGGTACTGCTGTGCAATATAACATGGGTGCTGTGCAGAGGTGCTGAGCCAGCCCAGGGCATACTAGCTGGTTACTGACCAAAAGTGGTAGCACCACATTGCATTTGCTAGGGCAGATTTGCAGCATCCCCACCAGGAGCCGGCAGATCAGTTAAAAAAAATAATCAATAAAAAAAAATAAATAAATAAATAAAAGAAAGGAAAAAAAAAAGATAAACAAACAAAAAACAGCAACTTCATTTAGAATCCTATCAGACTCCTACCTACAAGGTAAGGGTTTCACAATCACATTAAAGTTATGGATCCCAGAATAGGTTAGGTTCGGCTCTGGTCCGGAATACATTTTCTTTATTTAATTGAAACTGAAAGTCGTTGACAGCCAATTCCACATGTAAATGAAGTTTGCTGAAGCACAAATGCCAGATAAACACTTTCACCTTTATCTACCACAAATGTGCATTAGGTGTAGAGGAATGCCCTGACCTGGCTGTGTGGAATGAGGAGATATATCCCTCTGGAGGATCAGGGAGCAGAGGGTGCAGTGCTAAAAAAAAAATTTGCGTAGTCCTCTGAGCAACATGAGGGGACCATAAAACCTAAGGAGAAAAATGAGAAGCAACTTCATTAGCTCCAAGTATATTTTCTCATTTATGTTATCAGAGATCTGGCCCTTTGTATATCCTACTCAGTATTTTGGAAAAGTGATTTTTTTCCCCCCCCAAAAAAAATAGTGGAAGGAGGAGGGATTAACATCAGAACAACTTCCAAACTTTCTCCATATATTAATCTTCTTGAAATTTTCTATATTTAAATCTTTCATCCAATTTAATTGCTGTATATTGAAGATAGCAGGTTTTTTTTCTTCCCAGGGAAAAAAAAAAAAAAAAAAGGCATCCTGCAAGTTGAGAATGTCTCCAGATTCTGGGTGTTTATGGAGCATTTCCATCAGGGTGCTTGTTTATTCTGGATTCATTCCAGGACACAAGGCTGGTCCTAGATGGCTGCCGTTGACAAGAGAACAATGTATGACTGATCAGGAGAGATTACTCTGATCACAAAGCACCTACACAGTTTATTTGTGCACTGGGGCTACTCAGGAGCACATATAAAAAGTCCTCAAGATTCCAACATCTTGATTTTTCCATAGAGAAGAATATAAACAGCTACTGGAGGGACAAACAGAAACACTGGGCTGTGAGGCAACACTTGACTTTCTCAGAAAGTTCAAAAGGTTACAGTCAGCTGCTCCCTTTCTCAACCTGTCTGTGTGGCGGGAATTTAATTTGCAGTCCTTGGTGCCACCCACAGAGTGTGATAAGCCTTTCTGAATTTCACACTCGGCGGCCAAAAACCTGAGGAAGGGAAAAAGCAGCATCAGGCCCGAGGAGAAGGTACACTCAGCTCATGCTGGTCTTTGTCGGGAAGCTGTGAGGTGTTTGTTACAACACGGGGGAGACCGCTGAATCGAGTGGGAATACCCAGGACACTGCTCATAAAATTGCCAGCGGCAGAAGCCAGGACCATGCTTTCCCAGTGCCTGCAAAGCAGCCTTGAGTTGAGCTCATAACCTTTGTGCACAATTCAGTATCAGTTTCTCAAAGGCACTTCAAGGGTTTAAATGTCTACTTTGTACTACAGTCAGTAGGACCAACGCATGTAACCCATCTAAGCAGTCATGGAAATTTCACCGCCAGTAACCCATTTTCACAGCACTCCAAGGGATTACCCCCGATACAGAAAGCTGAGACAGAGAAAATCACAAATGAGTGGAAGGGAGTTGTGCTTTCCTGTGTTCCCCACCTTCCCCTTACATAGCTTGTTCTCTCTGAGGGAAGCTGGTGTTTGTTCAGCATTTCCACTGCAAGCCCATATATCTTCCCTGCAAAAAGTGCTTGGGGCTGAAATTTTGCTCCATTTATAACTAAAAATAGTGAAAACAAATCTTGAATTAAATTGGCAATGTAAGAATTAAACAAAAATCCCAAATTCTTTGTATTCCTCTTGCTCTAAATTGGAATTGTTTACAATGCACTCTCTTTAATGTAGTTTGAACGTCAGGTTAGAACCAAAAATAAAAATCTCTGGAACTATTCCCATTTAAAACGAGGTTACGCTTATAAAGTAACTGTTTCCTCTTAGGAGACTGTGGTGTATATATATACATCCTTTTCACAAGCATATAGATTATAAAGGATCTTTTTTTATAGTGTTTTACTCAAAATATCACAAATAAGTGGGAGGACATCAAAGGAGAAAAATGACTGTTTTACCTCTGATCACTGGAGTAAGGAAAAGTCCCTCTACTGTGTCTTCATGTGCTAGACTATTCTAATGCCAAAGGACTCTGTTTTTTTCCTATACATTATAATGAATTACAAGGTGAAGTAAGAACTATATGTTTACTCAATAACCAGTGGGTTGCACATATAAACAAGAAAAAAAAAAACACAAACAAACAAAAAACAGAATCATCAAAAGAAAGGGTGTATATCTAAGTGTGATCAACATGTAGGAAAGATTTTCCCCATTAGAGAAAGAGCTTTCTTTTCCCTATTAGACTCTCTGCTTTGGAGAAAGAATGGGAGAGACCCATTCTCCCAAAGGAGAATGAGAACGAACCCTATTTTCTGCAGCACAGTTTTGACTGCAAGCTGTCGCAGGAATTATGAGAGAAGTTTAATTTTTAAGAAGGTTAGCTACATGAATGAAATACGGTGCAAGATACTCCCAAAGATCTTCAGCTGACAGCAAAGATTATTTTAAACAGCTGTCTAAATGCTTTTAGAGGAGTTTGTCACAGCTCATGAGTTTATGAGCTACACAACATAAATAGAGTATAAAAACTAGAGTAGCAAGAATTAAAATTTGTATAAACCACTGACTGCCAGCATGAGACCTGTGGTCAGGAGACCTGAGTTCAGAGACAGTCTGAGCTAACACGCATCCATTTCTTGACGCTTGGATTACAATATCTGCAGTGGCCCCAAGGACAAGCTTATTGTTCAGAAGACATGAATGGAAATGTATTCACCTAGCAGTAAAGCAGGGAATGGGTAAATTGAATAAAAGTATTGAATACATCTGGGTCACATGTGGTAAAGCTTATACTTTGGAGTGTAATATCAACTGGAATATATTTAGCTATCAGATATGCATTGGTTAAAATTTGTTTCAGAGAGATTTCACAGAAATGCCACTGGCTGGGTTTACAACATTATTTTGCAGTCATTTTTTATTTCTTCTGGGTCCTGCCTGTGTGCAGTACAGGGATGTCTGCTGGTAGGAGCTGGGAAAGTGAACAGCAGCAAAATGGGCTTTTGTTTGTTGTGCAAAAACTAGTTTCTGATTCGATAACCTAGACCTCAGAGACTTCAGGTCAATTTGTTATTTACTTCAAGTTTCTCTCCTGTTTCCTCCATGGTTTTTGTGGTTTTAAGAGTAAGACAGCTGCCAGAAGAGTTGCTGTGGGGCTGGGCAGGTTGCAAGGCTCTAAGATTCTCTGATGTCATTGTAAAAGATCAAGAAAAAATATAATAGCTAAAATAAGGAAAAGAGGGATGCAGAGTTTGTATCTCATAGGGTATGAACCCAAGCCCCTCTAGCTCTAAGGATATACCACAACAATAGCATCACACTGACAGGTGGTGCGACTGCTGGGCTCAGTAGGTCTGTCACTCTCTGCTTGTGGAAGATGTAGAATACTGGATTCAAAAGCAGCTCTGCCTCCAAGCCCTACATCCCAGGAAGCAGCCTGATGAAATGTTTATCCTTGCCCTAGTTTGCCACTAACTGGCAGCTCATCACAGCCTGTGGACTTCCATCTCCTCCATGAATTTCTGAAGTGTCAGTGACATGGTGGGCACTGGATGTATTTGATGCCTCACAGTATAGGATTAATCATGACAACTTACTGTGTTTCATCCTAGCCAGGAGACTTGGCTGGCACAGAGCTTTCTTCCTGTAACCAGAGCAGCATAACTCCTTTTTGGGGTGCAAGGCCTCTGATCAGTGACTATTTTGGCCTATCCCTTTCCTCACGCACCACTTGCATGTTAGGTCACCCACAGGGCTTTGCCTTCTCTGTTGTGCCTGTTTCCAGGCATGGCTCCTGGGGGATTCACCATCCTTCCTAATGTGGTGGCATGGGACAGTCTGCCCAGATCACCCAGAATGTGTCAATATGTGTGCGGCTCCCCAGAATGACAGGTAGAGGGGAAAGCACATTTTTGCAAGTGCTTCAGAGGAACTCACTGAACCTTGTTTTTTGAAACTGGCTGTTTCCTTTGCCTAACAAGTGAAATATGACTTTCGTATGGGTGTGATTCAGCCTCTTCTGACCATATTTTGTTTTGGTGGCTTCTGTCGAGGGCAAGGCACAGCCCTGATGCAAAGGAAGAGTGACTTCTGCATCACCCATCTTAGGTCAGCTACGTGATGAAAGTGTCATGATGTTATAAATGCAAGGTCCTTATGATTTTTGGACTATTTCATATCTTTTCTCTGGCTTGATAGATGCAATGTATAGGTTTGAGCAAGCAAAGGAAGGTCATTGTCCTGTACCTTAGTGTACAGACTCCCGGTGTCACCAAAGGAGAATGGGAACAGACATTACCTGTAGGTAACCACCTTTGTCTGACAGATAAATTCATTTTTAAACTTACATCTTTCTCAAGAGGCATCTGAGGTGGTGTGTTGGTTGTCGTACTCAGTCTGTCATTATTATAACATGCAGGATTTGGCAAAGCAATGTAAAATTATCTTGCTTTGATTCTGAAATCTCACTTCCCATGTTTAATTTTAAGATAATATTGGTTATTTCCCTTCTGTCAATAGCATGGAGCAACACCCCTGCTTACCAGGCTGACTCAGTAACTGCCCATCCAGTAATTGCATGCTGCCAGACTTGAGATACCAGAAAACATCCACTCTGTGCCAAGAAGCACCCTGCAGATATTCCTGAGAGCCTGCAGCTCCAGGAGACAAGGTGGGGCAAAGCTCTGCATGGACGTACCAAATGAAGCATGGAAGTGCCATAGCAGCATCCACGGAGGCCTGCAGTGCCCCGAGGGACTTGCTAGTGACAACAGCCTTCAGCAGTCACTTACCTGGATCAGCCTGAGGCAGCTTGGCTGCTTCTTCTAGTTTGAGCTCCACAAGCAAAGCAGAGATGTCTCTTTGTAGAGCACTAGCTCAGCATCAAGCTGCCCTCACCCAACTTGCTGTGTCCTTTAGCTACTGCTTCCTACGCAAATATTGCCTCTCCTGCCACACTAGTGGTGACATTGCCACTTTGTAATATGAGTAAGAAATACCAATACCACTCAGAGCTGTTATGTCCTTTCTCTGGAGGAAGCAATATTTCTACTCAGGAGGAAAGTGCTGCAAAGCCCTTACAGCTGTCAAGTCTGAGGAAAATTTTATGCCAAAACCGTCACGTAGGAAAGGGAAGAAGCACCCTATAAGGTCATTGTTTTCATCATCGTGAATAGTAGAAAAACCACTGTATCCAGTCCATCCAGTCTGAAGCTTCTTTGTGCAGCTCTTAAGATCAAGGCCAGGGAAGTGAAATGCCTGCTAGCAGCAGCAGCTGCAGCTAAAGCAGTAATACACAGCCCAGACACTGAGCCCCAACGTGCAACAAAAGCCCCAGTCATAACAGCTGCATAACCAAAACCAAGCAGTGTTGCATGATGTTCTCTCCACACCACCACCATCATGACATACCAGTTGTGCTCCCATATTGCACAAGTGAAATGGGCATGAAACCTTATGTCCAGCATTCTGTTGCCATCCCCCAGTTAAAATCTCCCCCAGTCCCTTTCCCAAATAATAAAATGTGGCTGCAGACTGAGCCTGTAGTGTGACCTGCTTTGCTCAGCATAGGTCCTGTTACAGCGTTTCCCACCTGCCTGCCACCTGTGTGCAGTGGTGCTAGTATCATCATAAAAGCAAGGCTTTTCTTCTCATACAAGTAACATATACCCACGTCTGGTTACTTAAAAAATACTCCATGCACTGTCAAAGACTTCCATGTTATACCAATAAAACTATTTTCCAGCTATGTCTATGCCACATTTCTGGCCTGAATCTAATCAGGCCATCAGAATCAATGACTGAATGGGTCAGGGATACCTTTGCTCTGCCCCTGGGATAATATCATGTGGCTGCAAGGATTTATGGCCATCATGAACATAGGTTTACATTATTCTATACTTTCATCATATTCAAGCTTTCAGTCGTGGCAGAGAGGATGAGATAGGTGTATGTATCCCAGGTTCTGATCATATTCAAGTTTATTCCCAGATCTGGTGCCCTAAGACCTGTGCAAACAGATTTTTGATCCTGGAAAAAGAAAAAAAAAAAAAAGAGCAGATTAAAACAAATAAAAAATAGGAATTGTAGGAATTGTCCATTTTTAAATCTTTGTCTTCTTCCTCTCGTTCAACTGTGAACTCCTGAAGGCTGTATCTCTTTGTCTTTCTACGGTGCCACAGTGCCTACCAAAATGGGGCTATAATTTTAGATGAAGGTTTCAGAGCCTATTGTAAGAATAATACTAAACAGTATGTTCTGCTTGGTGTCTGAGTTTCTCTTCCACCACACTTTTTTTTTTTTTTTTGGTAATGCTGAAATAGCATAGATTTTCTTTTCTGCCTGGACCCTGCTAGTGGAGAGTGGAGGTTCTGAGCACTCACCCCAAAGTCACTAAAAAGCGAAAGAAATTGTTAATGTTATACCTTTGACTCCATGAGGCCCCTGGAGCAGCATCATCTAGATTAAATGTACTGACTTTCCTATTGCAAGAGGAAATACTAGTTTAAAAAAATAAAAACAAAAATCACTATTTGTACTGGTTCCAGATGTTTAGCTGGCCCTGTGGGCAAAGGGGGGCGGATAGGTCTACAGGCAGTTTGTTGGTTTCTGGACCAAATGGTCTTTCTAATGAAATTGAAAGAGACTGATTCAAAATATAGGAATCATGAAAAGTAGAAAGATGGTAAATAAAGTTTAATAAGGCATACAAGGAATTTGGCTCCTTGTCAACAGAACAGAAGATAGCTGATCTGAATGGGGCACAAAATAATGCTGAAAATTATTATCAGATCTGATGGACCCAGAAAGGTAAAATACTCTGAATTCGGCCAGTCAGGCAAATCTGATCTTTACTTAAAAGTACACATCTAACACATAATGGGGGCACTTCCCCCATTTAATCATATGATGCAGGCCAAATCCAGCTTAAAAGATTCTCTGTCACTTCCCTATCATTAAATTTGGCAGATGGCTGAACAAAGCATATTGTACCAAACTCTGTTACATCATTGCCACTGCAATTTGAAATGTAGTAGGATGGTACTGAAGCAACTAAGGGATGCATTTGCCATATTATTTGTGTAAAGGAAATAGTTCTGCCTTGGTCCTGAAGAGGAAAGGGTGCAAAGCTACTGTCTTCACACTTCTGCATGAGTCCTTACCTACACCACCACTTTCACATTATTTTGATGACTGTAGAAGAGCAGGCTGTTGTCTCAGTAATATAACCAATGCAGTCAGAGTTAGGCTGATGGAACTTGTTCCAAAAGTTTCCATTTACCACTGGTAGGTCAAGTTGTGGGTTGCTCTATGGGCTTTCTGTACTCACAAATAATGTATCAAAAATAATCAGCACAGTAAGCTGTCTTGAAAATAGAGATGTGGTGTATTAGACAGCTGAATAATTAAAGCAGGCAACAAGAATGTTAATCATAGAATCATAGAATGATAGAATGGCTCGGGTTGGAAGGGACCTTAAAGATCATCTAACTCCAACCCCGCCTGCCACAGGCAGGAATGCCACCCACTAGATCAGGTTGCCCAAGTCCCCATCCAGCCTGGCCTTGAACACCTTCAGGGATGGGGCATGGATTAAGTCATGTATTTGACTCTATCAGCAAAATAAATAATTAGACACTGCTCCGCTTCCACAGAAAACAAATTAAAGAGGAAATGATTACTGTTTAAAACTGCATTTGTGCTTGTGGCACAGATGTCTGTTGAAATGCTGCAGCATTTCAACATTTCAAAGAGGTTCTTCACAATAAAGTAGAGACTCTTATTTACAACAGAGAGTTCAAGGTCAGAGCTACAAGGCGATCTTTTAAATAGTAATTTCCATATAAGTGACACCTAGCTCATTATAGAGCTATCTTACAGTCTTTCATCCTTTACTTTCTTTCTAACTTCAAGCTTTCAGTGGGAAGGGCATCAGAAACCAAGATGAAAACAATACTGAAATCCTCACAGTAGCTGAACATGTTTCACTCAGAGGAAATGGTCTCTGTTCTCTAGAAAGACCATTTCAACAATACAGTGTGTTCACAAAAACATAACCACTAGACAAATGAGTAGCATGTATGCTATCATAGAGCACAGAGAACCATGACTATTTGATTTGGTAAAGATAATTTGGCACATTTTATTAAAAAGACAGGGCCAAATTGGTAAAGCTCAGATCTAGTTCTGTAAAAATGGGCAGGTATAGGGCCCATCGGATCATCAACATGATCCCACATTTACCTTCTGGGAGATAACATGCCTTTCTCCAGTGAGCGAAAACCATTTCTGAACATGTTATTGATAACTACTGGTGGAATGGATTCATTATTTCAACAGAAGTGAAATATAAAACAGTTTAGTACCTGGTTAGTGACTGCATTTCCTCACACATAATTACCAACTCTTGCTGCAGATGAAATAAGCAAAGTGCTAGGTATGAAAAACATTATTTTTTTCTGATTCAAATAAAATCTTGTGCATTTATGACTTTTATAGAGCTTTTTTTTTTTTTTTCACTGTGCCCATGCAGGGGTTTAGCCTTCCAGCATCGGTTAAGTGAATCTTATTCAATGCCTGGATGAGTTGAGCTGTTGTCTATCTCCACTGTCTCTGAACCCCATTACAGATGATTGCCTAGCTGGGTGTGATTTGACTAGAGGTGAGGAAACCTTGTACTGCCTAAATCAAGACACATATAAGTGTGTTCTTGTAGCATTTAAAGAAGATTCTACAGTTATTGCCCCCAAATATTGAAATTATGATTTTATCGATGGCTAATGTCAAAGGGATTTTTATTTTGTGTGTGTGCCTTTTTAGTGGCCTTGGTATGCACAGTGATGGTTTCTGTTACATCTTTTTGCTGCTCAAGCATACTTTTTCCTCTTTAAAGGACATAATGTGTGAAATGGGTATGGAAAGCATTTTCTAAGATAGTGCTAAATAAGTTCAGTGTTGTGGCCTGGAGTATTTTATGACTTGAAGGAAGGAAAATTTAGAGTATGTCAGAGTGATTTTGATTTAAAAGTATGTCCAGATTTATGAGAATGGTGTGGCTGAATGTGTCAGAGCTCCATAGAAGGATATGATGAGTTTAAAGGCCTAAGAGAAGTCAGGTTTTGGTTGTGTCCCTGGTGATTTTGTCAAACAATTTAACTAGAAGGAGATAGGGCAATATTTAGTATCTAGTTCAAAATAGGTCTTATAAGTTATTTCTTTCTGGCATAGCAGGACAGTACAGTATTTGATGATGTAACTTAGCACTATTGATGTTTTGGGGGGGGGGGGGGAAGGTTACATATTTACACATTCTCCAAAATTCAAGCAAACAGACTTGCAAGTCACCACACAGATACTGGGCAGTCTTTACCTCATCCCACAAAAATGAGGAAAAAATTCACGCCATCTCCTGAGCTAGCAAAATCCCAGTTTGTAGCAGCTTCTGACTGGAGTTAGTGGGGCAAGGAAAATATCCCAAAGTTAGCAAAAATGTTTCTGTTCCCCGTGGACAAAAGAAAAATTAGATCTTGTTTTCACACACAGCAACAGGCTGTGACCCATGCTTCCTGTCTCACCCCTATTCTGGCAGTTCACAGATGAGATGCCTTTGCTGTGACTTTTCGGATCCCTGCCTGCAAACAGCCACTAGCCAGAGAAATTCATGTTATGACATGTAATTCAGTGGGAGATGGCTGGCTGAAGGACATGTGTAGCTAAATGCTGGGAGGAGGGGAGCAGAACTAGATAAAGTCAATCCTGATGAGAATGTATTTATTGCACCATATACAATGCTCAGGCACTTAGAGAAAATAAATTATGACAGGCTCCATAAATCTTACATTAGCCACAGAATACCCCTGTACGTTTTAGCAACTGAGAAGCATGTGCTTCATCACAATCACACTTTCATGCCGACCTATAATTGGAGTAGTGTAATTACATATTATCTCTGGGGTTTGGTACCTTAGAGATGTGTAAAACAGAAAATAATTAATCTAATTATTTACTATGATTTTGCAAGGCTACACAGAATGACTGTTTCAGTAGGATAGGGGAGCTACAATAAGAAGCCTGTTACATAATCCTAAATGTGCTTGTGTGTATAAAGGATGAAAGATGTGATTAAATCAGAGACCTTTCATTTTCATATTAATTGAACTAAAGCAAACAGACAGATGGGAGGAAAGTGGAATAGGCACAGAGAGTGCAGCATCCTGCCACTATAGGAATATTCTCACTAACAAAATAATGAATTCCAGCTTAATACTGCTGATGGACACAGGAATGGGGTAACAACATCTTAAAGACCTAAAATTGACTTATGGATTGAATGTAAGCCACAGGATAAAAGCAGAGGGAAAAATTTTATTCCAGCTTTGCAGAAACATTCCATGGGAGATTAAATCTGACAATGTCAAATCCATTTTCCATGGCAGGGTCATGAGAGTGGGAGAGCAAAGCACGGACTTTGCTGGGGAAGCCCATCACAGCCTCAGCTGAAAATAGGGTTGGAGTCTATGGAAAGGAAACAATGGATTGCTTCCAAGGGGAAGGTGGAGCAGGCTTTTTTTTTTCTCTCTTTCTATAGAGCTGGGTGTTTCCACACCCAGGGATGATGTTTACTCTTGGATCCAATGGCAGCTTTTCAGTTTGTTTTGGGGGAATGCCTCAGGAACAGAAGAGGTCTCTTAGCATGGTGACAGCCATGCTGGAGGTACACCTCCGAAGGGACCTGCATATAAAAGAAACCAGAAACTTGGCAACGTTTATGGGCCAGAGTAACTGCATCACTGTGAAAGCTGATAGTTTAAAAGGAAGGAGCAACTTGAAGCATAATCAGGCTGGGATCTTTTACTTTTTCCCACAAAAGGACTAATCGCAGTCATCATAACTGAACTACAGAGCACATTTTCAGCAGCAACACTGAATGGAGAAGACTGCCACCTTCCTGTTCTTAAAGCAGACCCCCCCACCCCCCAATCCATCCTTTTGGCCAACAGCCTGCCCTCCTTTCGCAGTTTTTAATATACCCACTTCACAATCCTACTCTTTCACAGTTTTCATAAGCAAGTTAACATTGAGAGAGAAATGAAAAGCAGGAGAAAACTACAGAAAAGAGCATGTCTCTGACTCCAGTACAAGAGAAGGGCTGTGTTAATTTGCCGGAAATTCCATTTTCTCCCTTCTCTCTCAAAACCGTGTACAAATTAGACATTTACATGATAGATGAGTATGTTCCTTTCTTAGGGAAAGTACTCTGCTGGAACTCAGGGCTCGGGTAAGTTCCATGTAATGTGGCCGTTGCCAAGGAAACTACTTGTTCTTAATTGAATAGTAGAGAAAATATTTGTGTAACTTATTGGCACATAAATTAAGGTTGCCCTTGAGCAGCCTTAAACTCGCACAACGTTCTTTTTTAACCAAATTGTCCTAGTTTCTTCGATTTTCTTTTAATGCACAAACATCATTGAAGAGTTACAAGATGCCAGCGGCAGCTTCTCAAGCTTGATCCACTGTTAAAGTTGCACAGTGCTTAACTTCAGCATCTAAAAGAGAAAAAGATGCTTAACTTCAGCATCTAGAAGAGAAGATGCCAATGCAATCTCAAGCAAGTATGGGCTAAGCAGAGAAAAGGTAATAAAATAAACTGTCACAGATAAAACTCCTCCCAAAGAGAATGTCACATCTCCAGTGATAATGGAGTTGATAACCTCAGTTTGTCCACACTGGTGTAGCTCCACTGAAGTCAATAGATTCATGCTGATTTACATCTGCTGTGCCTTTTATTTGTTGTTTTTGTCTTTGCCCTGTCACCGGTTCTTTATTCAAATTAGTATTAGTTTCCAAAGGACAAAAGAAGTGGTTTTCTAAAACAAGTATTGTCTTTCATACAAAGCCTGAAAGACCATAAAACCTCATGACAGGCTGGTTAAGTTAAGCAGTCCTCT
Source organism: Anser brachyrhynchus (assembly GCF_964034855.1). Lineage (NCBI taxonomy): Eukaryota > Metazoa > Chordata > Aves > Anseriformes > Anatidae > Anser > Anser brachyrhynchus. The sequence continues at coordinate 14,817,246 of NC_137697.1, read as the reverse complement.
GCTGGTAATGATGCACAGGAGCCAGAAATTTTGCATGACTTCTGAGTAGAGAGAGAAGTGGGACCAGGGTGGACCATATCACCTTAACTTTCCATTCCCCATGTGCCTCCTTTCCCAAATGCTGCTGGGAAACTGGGGAACATCATGGGCCCTCCGTGACAGATGTGGAAGATGCATGTTCAGTTCAATTATTCTTCTTCAGTTGTTTCTTGCTTAAAAAAATTCATGATGTCTTGCCGAAACTGTCAGTAGGGAGACCTCTGATAACCTAATAATCAATTCTGCTCTTCCAAAAATGAACGTGCTTTTTCATTTTTTTCTCTCTCCCATACATAGGGTGCTTATCAACTTTCATCTATAATATTTCAGTTTTTTAATGTTTCATGTAACTGAAGGTTCTTTGGAATGCTCTCATTAAAGTACTTCACAACAGGGAGGCAAAAAATAAGACTAATTAATTTGGGACTTTTTAAGGAACCAATTAACTCCAGAAAACATTAAACTATTTCACATTTTCACTCTCTTGGCAAATTGTGTTCTCTTCAGCTATGGTCCTACTATTTTGGAGTTTAGGAATGGTTCTTCCATTTTCCAATCCTGCAGCAGAATCATGCTTTGTCATCATCCTGGGCTGCAGGATGCCTAGGACACAGCTGTTATATTAGACGTCTGTAAAAATGCCTCTAAATAATAGACCACTGTAATACTTCCCACATAGTCCCTTGCCACTAATTGATTTCATTTTCCTAATGAAATGTAGCTTTTAAAGTTCAAACAAAAAGCGGATTCTTATCCAAGCGATTTCTCCTTCCACTAACGATATTGGAGGATAGTGGTGAGCGCAACATCTTTCAGCCAGTGATGAGTGAGTGCAGAGTCTATACACAGAGATAACTGAGAATAAATGATGGCTAATTTGGGGTGATGTGCTTGACAGATAAACCTTCTGAATAAAGATGTGGCAAGATGCTATGAGACTCAGGCAGGGAATCAAAACATGATCATATAGGTGACCCTGTCATTTAAGCTGAACTTGTATTAATAATGGTCCTTAACAAGCTGTCAGTCTTGAAGGAGAGCCTTTGTGCCTTTTCCCTGATGCTTTTGTGTTCACTTACTTGATGGCCACAAATCAGCCCAGCTGAGTTGCGGTCAGTCCTAGGGCGGCCTGGGAAAATGAAGCTTCTTTCTCCTTGTCTTCCTTGTGCACTTGCATTTTTCCCCTTTCTTTACCTTTCACTGCCACACAAATCATAAAAATTGCAGGCTCGGGGTCAAGTTGCATTAAACAAGCAGACACCAGTTTCCTCTTTGTTTCAGTGCAGCGTGCAGATGGGAGGGGGGAAACTGCTGTTCCTCTAAGATAATTGCCATTACAGTAGAAAATCCAGAAGCATCCCAAGGCACTGGAAAATACACCGGCAGAGGGTGTTTTTCAGTCACTAGGAAATCCAGATGGGTTTCTTAATACCTGCTGAAAAATAGTAACAAACAACTCACTGAGTAAATAAGCTCTGCTCCACTTTTCCAACCTTTCATGTTAAATGAAAAAAAAAAAAAAAAAAAAAAAAAGGAGAGAAGGAGAGAAGGAAAAGAAAACCTAAAAAGACATGCTGAGGACCAGTAAATAAGTCTTCAGGTTTGGAAAGGATGCCACAAAGCCTGGCACTCCCAAAACCTCGGGGCCATCTAGTAAAGGAAAGTGGGATGGCTTTGTCTTCCTCAGTCATCCGCTCAGGTCTGTTGGTGGAGCTGCTCTGGGACTCCAGACAGCCGATACACAGAGTGAGAGGTGCAAAGCCTGCCTGGAGTAAGGATGCCCGTACCAGCTGCATGTGCAGAGACATGTTCTCAACTACCTCAAGATACAGTGACACAAAGCATGTTTGGGTTGTTCTGGCACAGGAGGCTTGGTTTGAGGACCATCTCAAGGCTGGGCCTGCTCACTGTCTATGATGTACATAGACACAATATCTCAGAGGACACCATGCTGTAAGCTCCATCAGTCTCTGGAGAGAGCAGGTCACAATGTTTCCTTGTCTTACAGGCTCCAACCTGCCTGTCCATGCAGTCTTGGGGGGACACAAGGCAGAGGCAAGCACTCTGCAACGCTGCAGGCCTTGAGCTCTGTCTGCAGCCAGGCTGTAGGCAGCAGCATGAGCAGATGGCATGGGAGTTACAGACCACAGGATCATTAGCGTGGTGATGTCTCTCCTGAGCCCAGCTCACAGCTTAACGCAGCATGACCCGTGCTACCCAGCTCTTCTTGAAGAGCTTGGCTGCAGCCTCTGCTACAGCATCGCCATCAAGGCAGCACACCATAGCGAGGGTGTGACTTCTGCTCAATCTCCCCAATCTCATTTGTTGTGAAAGCCATTGAAACACATTCAGATTATCTTGGTTTGCATCAAAAGTCATAATTTATGTGGTGACTGCAGTACTGTTTGGGCTATGACATTTCTGTTGACATTTCACTAGTTTAAAATTACAGTTGTAGAGGAGGTTGAACACTTTGGCAGGTAGTAGGTAGAAGAGGAGAGAAAATAATATTTTTTTCCCCTGAATATTTGCCTTCCCCTGAACCACGCGTACAGTAATTGCTGCCCCAGACTCCGTTTCCATTTTTGCCACCAGCTCCAGTAAACCACTTTCAATCTCTCTCTTCCTAACTCCTGCTGCCATGGAGATCCATAAGCCATATCTATATTTCAGTATTGGGAGAAGTGTTTGACTTGTGCAAAACACTTTGACATCTCAGATGGAAGAACATTTAGAAATGAAAAGTGTCTTACTGCCATCGTTTTGTTAACATTACTCATTTGAAATGCAAATCTGATAAGGCTCTGAAAAACAAACACCACCCAGTGCTTGAGAGGCAGCAAGGCCTAAATCAATTGGCAAAACCTCATACTTCTACAAACTTTGGGACCTGAATAGGCTACAAAGATTCAAATTTCACCTTTGGTTATTCACAAGCCTAGGAAATTGATGAAAAATTGCTTTAGCTTGCTTGTTTTATGTGAAGCATTTTTCAAGGTCAAAATTGTCCCCTTTTCAGACTAATTTTTCTATGTATTTGTTATGGTTCTTGAAAAGAATGAATAGAAGCAGTTAGACATAGTGATCTACTTGCATTACAGCATACTCAAAATAAAAAGAGGAGCCTTCTCATTGACTTTGGTGTATCCAAAGATGTCTGGTCTCATTTTTGTTTGTTGAGCCACACCTTGCTCACAGGTAAGACATTCTCTGTTTGAAAAGATGCGTGGGAAAGTGTTATTTCCCTCATTTCTAGACCTCATTCTTCCACAGCTTTATACAAAGACAAAACCGAAAAAACAAACAAACAAACCACAGTTTCTACTTCTTTTACCTTATTCTGATATTACAGCCAACATATTGAGGAAAACTAGTGACTATTTATTGATTTTAATCATAACTTGGACTAGCTCAGGGCCATCTATCTGACTTTACCTGTTGGCACCTCCTGCAGGGTGGGAGCATGAGGCTGACCCTGCAGTCAGCCTGACCTGGCTCAGAGGGACTGAGCCGCTGCTCCCTCTGGGGAAGGAAAAAAAAACATGGGAAGGGGATGCATACAAAACCTTTGACAACTACTGGTCTACAAGAAACCCGCTTCATTTGTGACCTGTATTACCTCTGAGACCAGATATTCAAGATTTAAGAAAAAAAAAAAAAAAAGACTATCAGTTGCTATTCACAAACACCACTACCTAACGAAACAAGAGCAATTATTCTCCCAATTTGTTTTGTCTATCAATAAGGCATTACAGATCAGTTACAGCCAAGGAATAAAGAGACAAACAGGTTCATCCTGCTACACACTGAACTGGATACCTCAATCTATTATCTGGTTTTAGCTTTTGTGTCTTGATGAGTGTGATCTATTTACTAATGGAGTTAAATGGAAGCAGAATTAGGTCTCTTAAATCAGGTTGGCTATTGTGGCATTTCACATCCCATTATCACATCAGTATTCATAACCTCTAGTTCAATTTCCAAATTCAGCTTAAGAATATTTAAACCCAGGGAGGGAAGTGCATCATGTGCAGAGTATTCATACGCAGAAAATATTTGTCATGAACAATCTAGATAAATTCTCATTTCATGGGGTAGGTCATATTCATAAGCAAACACAGGAATCATGCTTTTGCAGTAAATTACCCTGCTGTTTCACAAAACAAAATCAGCCAGTAGGTCATATTTTCCCGATAATAATGTGCACAATGGCATACGGACAGGATACTGAAGAATGCAAAAATTTTACTGTTGAAATGCTGGAGTTTGACTTAAGTAATCAAGGAAAAACAGTTTTGGTTTGGTTTGGTTTTGACATTATTCTTATGTATGCTTAGCTAAGGATGACAGAAAGTCAACCTTTCAATACCAGGTCTTGGCAGGGATTTAAAGACTAGCTGACAACAGTTTGAAAGTGAGACCTTTATCAGCACTGCACATAATACCACTCTTAGTAAATTACATCAGGAAATTTGCCAAGGCTGCAGAGTCTGCAGGTCATCTGGAGGAACTGTCTGAAGCTTTATCTATTTAATAAAAAAAAAATAGAGACTGCCCTTTTCATATATTAAAGCCCAATGAAAAGACACTATCAGAACCAGATATTCTGATAACAGATAGGCACAGGTGGCTTCCAGTAGCAAAAAGCATCTTGGAAATACTAAGAAGGCAAAACGATGGGCTTACAGTTTTTGCTTGCAGAAATGTTTTAGTGATGTTGCCCTTTCGTGTGTTCATCATGCACTGACATAATATTAATTACAAAGCAGCCGGAACACCTTCCTGCATCAAACCCCATGCAAGTTTGACTTGTCCCGTCTGTTTCATTGCAAAAACAGCTTTGAGATTGCTACACTAAGAGTCAGCAGCTATTGTCTAAAATGATCAAATGAACTTCGTACATGGTTTAAAAAGCTGGGCTTGGAATAGGAATTAAGATAAATTAGCAGATCTGCTGAATTCCACCAGGTGAGGATGTATAAGAGATTTAATTAAGAGAAATACTTTGTAGGTAGTAAATTCTGGAAATAATTAATGACTGTCATGAAGTTAATCTTTAACCCAAAGGCAATCATAGGCATAATTTGTCACATCATCAGATGAACATAGAGTGGTGCCAGGAGCAGGATGGGAGAATGGGGGCAGTGCTAGAGACAGAGGTAGAGAAGCACAGAGATTTCTCTCACATATGTTTATTCAGCTCCAAACCCAAGTTTGTGAGAGAATCAAAAAGCCATGGAAATGTTTCTTGTAGCTCTGCAGGTCTTTTTGTATGACCTCCCACTCAGAGGCCTATCATCAGCACCAGATCAGGCCCGCTGTGGGTTTGAATAGCCAAGTGATGAAAACCTTCAGAGGTGGTGATTTGAAAATCTACCTGGGTAACTCATTCCAGTGCTGCAACAACCTACTGATGACAAAGCTTTCCTTAATGTCCACCCTGAAAAACCTGCACTGCAGTTCGTTGCTGTTGCCCCTTGTCACATCACCCATCACAACTAAGAAGAGTTAGGCTCCATAGTCCTAGTAACTCTGCTTCAAGACCATATACACTAAGATCAGCTCTTCCTTTCTTCTCATCAGATTAGACAAGCTCAGCTCCCTTAGTCCCTCCTTACAGGTCCCGGGATTTAGGTCCCAACACCTTAGAGCCCTCCCTTGGACTTTCTCCATTTTTTTCTACATCCCCCTTGAACAGGAGGCCCCAAACTGAACTCAGTCTTCCAGTTATGACCTCACCAGCACTGGGTAAAGGAGCAAAATTACTTCTCCCAGTCTGCTGGCCACATCCTTCCTTACATAGCCCAGCACGCATCTTGCCTTTATTCATGATGGGAGCACATCTCTCTCTTATTCACCCTGGCACCCACAATAACTTCTGGATCCTTTTCACCCAGGTGCCATTCAGCCTGTCACTGCCCAGCCTGTGCAGATGCACCAGGTTATTCTACCCCAGCTCCAGACCTCCACATTTCTGCTTACTGAACGTGCTGAGCCCCATGAGCGCTGAGTTCATCCAGGTCTCTCTGAACAAAAGTTCAGTCTTTCAGCTAAGCTCCAGGTCTGCTACCACCTTCAATTTGCAGAGGGTTGGCTATGAGCACATCTAAGAGCAAAACTAATAGAGAGGTTGAATGATACATTCACTGTTGGAGAATGGGTGGGTAGGGAAGCCCAGAGGAAGGCACCAACTTGGATTCCTCTCATACATCTACCCATGGGCATCAGTGTCTCAGTCTGTCCAGCTCTGGTGTTAGAGACTGGCAGCAAAGAAGCAGGAAACAGAAAAGAAACAGCAGAGATTGTAATGATAGGATGAATCTACACTTGACTGATAATCATCACATTTCCCACATCATCAAAATTGTTCCTAATCCTGCACTTCCTGAGTATTAGCTACTATACCCCGAGTACTTGGTAACCCACTGAAGAAGAAGAAATCAACAATGGTTTCTTCCCAGCACCTTTCAGAAATGGAAGCAGGACCAAAGTGGGTTAATTACTGCTGGCCCTAAATGCCTTTCTGAAGATGGTTTTTCATGGAAAATGGTTTTGATTAAAAGTATTTCATGCAAGCAAAATGTCTGTTGTATTTCAGACCATCTCCCATCTTCCTCATTGCATTGCATTTGTGATCCCATCACACCAGTTCATTTCTCCAGGGGAGAGTGCAGTGCAACATGGGGGAAAAAAGGGTGACAGAAGGGCCCAGGCTCTAAAAGCAAAGGGGAATACAAGATTAATTTTCCAAGACAAGTATTTCAGTGTCAGCCAAGAAATGTGGAGGTTCACATTACCCTAAGAAGAGAGAGTGAAGGAGAGAGAGAGAGAGAGAGAAAGGCTGAGAGACAGAGAATAGTAAAGTATTTTCTGTGGGTACTTTTCCTTTTTATTAACTCCAGAATTAACCCTAATTCTATCGTCATTAATTCCTGGAACTTCTCTAAAAGTTTGCCAGGCTTTTCGTGAGGTATGAGACAGCACATAATAGAATCAAAAATGGTCTACAGTAGAAAGATTTACTAAAGCAAGGTCCAAGGCCCTTCCACCTACCAGCTTTTGCTTATCATTATTCATAAGAGCACTATTACTAATCATACATAGCATTGCATCATTTCTTTTACCATTCCTTACAGGACGGTACAAAGTAAGCCATAGGAAAGCACAGTTCACTTATCTAGAGCACTTCCATTAGCATACAAGGAGAAAAATATACAAAGGAAACCCAGGGTAATTGTGGCTTTTCAGGCACCACTGAGTTTGATAAGGATTTCACCAGCTTATGCAGTAAATAAATATGCCTTCTTCCAGGAAAGGGTAGTTAGGAAAAGTGTGGGCAGATGTTTTTCAAACTTGCCTTGAAGCTTTCTGAATATTTTGTCACAGACCAGAGACTTGTACTTGCATTCCAAGAGCTGTTGAAATGCAGGAGCTGTGAGCTCTATAACTTTTTTTTCTGTGGGTATTTACCTATGCAAGTTTCTTTTACTTTTTTTTTTTTTTTTTCCTGGGGGGTGAGGGGTGGAACACAACAAAAGGAACAAACAAAACCTGTTCGTGAATTACTGACTAAGTACTTCACAGCAGTGTGATTGAGACAGTTCTTGGAGGGAAGAGGACTGTAAGAAATTTTTCTGAGAGCTGGAGTGGGTGGTGGGAGATTTGGGTGAGGTATCCAGTGGTGAGTACTCACCTCGAGTACTGTGTTCAGTTTTGGGCCCCTCGCTACAGGAAGGACATGGACGTGCTCGAGCGAGTCCAGAGAAGGGCGACCAAGCTGGTGAGGGGTCTGGAGAACAAGTCTTACGAGGAGCGGCTGAGGGAGCTGGGCTTGTTCAGCCTGGAGAAGAGGAGGCTCAGGGGCGACCTTATCGCTCTCTACAGTTACCTTAAAGGAGGCTGTAAAGAGGTGGGGGTTGGTCTGTTCTCCTACGTGCCTGGTGACAGGACGAGGGGGAATGGGCGAAAGTTGCGACAGGGGAGTTTTAGGTTGGATGTTAGGAAGTGCTTCTTTACCGAAGGGGTTATTAAGCATTGGAACGGGCTGCCCAGGGAGGTGGTGGAGTCACCATCCCTGGAGGTCTTTAAAAGACGTTTAGATGTAGAGCTTAGCGATATGGTTTAGTGGAGTACTTAGTGTTAGGTCGGAGGTTGGACTTGATGATCTTGAGGTCTCTTCCAACCTAGAAATCTGTGATACTGTGATACTGTGAGGCAGTGGAGAAAGGTGGTTGGTTATGAGCTGGGTCAGAGGCCATGTCAGGGATAGGCTCTGCAGTGATGGGAAGCTGGCCTAAAATGGTCAGAGTGGCCTCAGAGAGTGAAGGGGGTCTGGGGTATCCCTTCATCCCTTCAGCATCCCCTTCCCTCCCAGGCGACAACAGCCCTCCACTCTCAGAGCAAACTGCAGATGCCCCTTGGACCATATCGAGTGGTTTCTCATCATCAACAGTGTGAAAACTTCAGACAAGTGTTCACTACTTTAGTTCATTAAATAAGGTATTCAGCCACAGAGGAAAAATAAAACAAAGAAACAAAGAAATAGATGAACAAAAAAATCATATTGTCATAAAAAAATCTGTCTTTGATCCGCTCTTAAAAAGAAACGTGGGTTTGAGCTGCAGATGCATTTGAACATATTGCAGCCCATTTCTGGAGTAGAGTTGCCAGAAGGGAGGGAGTTAAAATTTGTTGAACAAACCGTGTCCTATAAGCTGGGTTTGGAAGTCACTGCACTGTGTTCCCATTTGTGCAGCTTCTCTCTCTCCTTAAAAGCAGGAAAGCACCATGGATGATGGCAGGGCATGCACTACTTTGTTCTGAGCCTTTCTCAACATACCATGCAAAGCTGAATTAATTAACCCACACAAACTGTTTCTGAGGTAGCCCAGCCAGCGGTATTTTCCCCATGTAAGAAGAGATGAAAGTGATTCTCAGCACTGAATTTCCATATAGTAATTTCCACAATCTCAATGAGAAACAGCAAAGTCCATAAGTAAATGTCTGATTCTGGCTCATGCCCAGGCTAGCAGGAATTGGGAAGTTAGAGAGCAGCAGAAGGCCCTGTCCTGTAGGGTGGTGGCCCTGATGCAATGTCCTATTCTCACAGTACTTTGTTGGAAACATTTGCCCTAGGCCCTGGAACAAATTCCAGGCAGCCACTTGGGGCGTCCCTTGCTTTAGCACCAAGCTCCCTTGCTGCTTCAGCTCCCTGACAGGTATTGTCCTGGCCTCCTGTCCCTGATGACAGAGCAGTGGGGCAGAGCACAGCCCAGCAGCTCTGCGCCGCTCCCGAGAGGTGATGCACTCTCCATGGTGTGCAAAGCATCTCCATTAGCAAGAAGGGTTTATAATCTGATTGTAAAGAATGTGAAGCACATTTGGATTCTTCTGGATGAATGACAAATAAATGACAACAGGAAAGTTATTAACTGGCTGACATAACTGGCTCATTCAGGCTCCCAGCTCTGCTCAATATCTGCATGACTTCACCTCTGCTTGAGAGACAAAGTTTTTACTTATTGGCTGGCCAAATCTGAAAATAAAAGAAAATAAAAGAAAATAAAAGAAAATAGAAAGAAAGCTCTTTTTTTTTTTTTTTTTTTTTTTCTGGCAAGAGGAATGAGCAATGACAGCAGTCTGGGCAAGGCAGTCCACTGGGCAGCTCTGTCAGCTGGGGAGGTGACTTCAGTTGGAAGCAGAGGGCACACCGCCCAGAGATGCAGCTGAGCAAGGGAGACTGGCATCGATGTTGTCTCCTTGGCATTGCTTGGGAAAGGGGACACAGGCAGGGCTGTGGGAGATGTTGGTAAATGGGAATATCTGGCTAAATGAAATGCAAGTCTTACCTCCCACCAAGAGCAGGAGCAACGGCATGCAGTCTTCCAAGCAAAGGCTTGCTCAACACAAGATGAATTTTGAGCAAAGCAGAGGGTAAGGGAGAACTGGTCTCCTGCTGATTCCCCTGATTTACAGCTACAGCTGCACTACTGTGCTTACATTTCATCTGACAGGGTGTTGTGTCACGAGGCCTAGGAGATCACCAAAACAAACTGTACACAGACAACAAGTAACTGGCTAGGCCTCCTACTTGCAATCACCAACATGAAGACAACTGGTTACACGTGAGGACAGAGTCTTTCTTTTCAACCCCCCACCACAAGTGCACAGGTGACATCCTTGCTGTCCATGTGCATCAAGAAATGCTGCAGTTCCTTCTGCACACAAAGTAGGAGATGCTCGCTGGCAGGCCTACAGGAGATGAATGTCTGGTGAGACACACATGTTCAATGCCAGGTCCTCTCCAGGCCTACCCCTCCTGCCATGCCACTGCCGCAGAGCAGTGGAGAGGCACAGCAGCAGGGGTGCCTGCTGTGCCCATAGGGTCACCCCATCCCACCTCACTATCCCGTCCAAACCCCTCTCTGGTGATACCCAAGATCATTTCCTCAGGAAAGGTTAAAGTATGTAATCCTCTGGGGGCTGTCTGGGTTGCCAGAGGAGACTTAAACCATGAAAACAACAAGACAGAACTCTGGACTTTGATAAAAGGCACTTAGGCATCTCAGTTCATTCATTTCAGAAGGAATTAGGTATCTAAGCAGCTTTAGAAAGCTTGCACATACCCATCAAATGAGGAATTTTGTCACTTCAGGTTATTACTACATTCCTCTGTAGTCAGCAACAAACCCCAGTTTAGAAATAGGAAGCGACTGCTGAGAGGCAAGAGGAACAGGATGAGTTTTCTGTTTGTTTTGCATGGGGAATTGGCAGCAGTTGTCTCTGCTGACTGCAGTGCTACTCGGCATTCCCGTGTCCTCACCAGTCACCTCCAGCCTCGGGCATCCCCCTACCGCTGCCTGCCCAGGCCCCATCTGTTCAGCAAATGATTTGGTATCACTTACAAGTGAGGATTATTTTTCTAAGATGCCATGGCATTTTCAGAAATTGGATTGGATTCCTAGCAGGAGAGAACGACCTTTCCCTTTCTATTATGTAATTTTGAAAGTGTTGATGGCTCCATTATTGCTATTGGCTTATTAGTACAGCTTTAACATAAAAATAACAAATTCTGATTCATTTTTCTCATGCTACAGAACCCATGGGTCAAAAAATGAGGGGAAAAAATACTTGTTTGAATAGATGCTGCATCTCTCATTTATCCACTTAAATTAATCACAGAACCACAGAATGGTTTGGGTTGGAAGGGACCTTAAAGACCATCTAGTTCCCATCTTCATGCCATGGGCAGGGACACCTCCCACCAGACCAGGTTGCTCAAAGCCCCATCCAGCCTGGCCTTGAACACCTCCAGGGATGGGGCATCCACAGCTTCTCTGGGCAGCCTGCCCCAGTGCCTCACCAACCTCATAGTGAAGAAATCCTTCCTTATATCAAACCTAAACCCACCCTCATTTACTTTAAAATTGTTATGCCTTGTTCTATCACTACATGCCCTTGTAATGGACAGGTCAGATAATTTGTTCCCCAAAGCTAATGCCTATTTTCCAATGTTGATTCAAATACAGTACTGAATTTACTCCAGATTTAAAGATCTTTCCTTCTACATCAATTTCTCTATTATTACAAAGTTTGAAGTACACCACTCGACTAGATATTTGCACTTCTTCAAGAATCTATAATGTGAACATTATTTCCCCATCATTCCCTAAAAGGCTTTCTGGATTTTTGCCTGGGATTAAGTGCAGTGGATGATGCTGGGTCATCTGTGTTATGCTTTGCTATTATTTTTTTCTGAAAAGTAAATGAATAAAAGCAAGCATAATAGTAGCTGCATCCACCCATTAAAGTGCATGTATTTAGCCAAAAGCCAATACGATATGACTGTATAATTTTATACAATCTCCCTTCTCTGAAGAAAAATTAAAAAAAAAATACCATAATGTGCATTAATAGATCATTACTTGTTATGTGATTTCTCAGCCTTGTTTAGATTTGGAAGATTTATAACATAACACTTAAAATACAGAATATGCTGACTGTCAAAGTCCTGACTTCACTGTGGCTTGAGAAGACAATTATTGTCTGGCCAGCCTCTGTGCTCCTCTAGCATAAGGATTAACAACCTCTGAATTAATACATAGGTCCACTGTAATAAACAGAACATTACATTCCAGGTCATCCAGGTTATTTCCATCCAAAAAAATACTTTCTCTATGACCTTGTTTCAAATAATAAGTTTTTTGTTTGATTGATTGATTCTGAGCGTTATTTTCTTTGCCACTAACAGCAAATACCACCAGGCAATGTGCAGCTGTTCAAAATAAACTACATAGTTTGGCGGAGTCCTGATGCAAGCCTTGGAGCAAAGCCCTTGAAGTGCTGGTACTACACTCACCAACACATGGGAACGTTTCCACCTGAATGCTACGCAATGATATAATGCATGATGTGTATTGTGAACCTGGGCTGAGCACAGCTGTGATGGAGTCTCATGTCACTCCCTTACCTTGCTATACAAGTCTCATGCTGCACTGGGGACCATAGCTGCAGGAAATGCTGCCTTCCTTTCTCCTCTTAACTGCAGTCACACCTCCAAAAATTTCCACACAGCTGGTAAATTGGGACACAGAATTAACTTGTGTGGCTCATGCAGTGTCTTCCCTCTCCATCACAGATAGGTTCTGAAACTCCCCCAGCAGTGGTCATCCTTTCTTTCTGTGCACTTCTGCTTTGCAGAGGACTGGATGTTGCTTAAGAATTAATTTTGCACATAAGTCTTTAGCACTTGGAAATCAGTGTCTTTAACTTTGTTAAAATGAAATAATGGGTTGAGGAGTTCTCATACAGCTTCCTAGACATGGAGAGCACCAAAACAAGAACTAGATGATCCCAGATTCTGCTCTTATCTTTTCAGCTTTTTTCTTAAGGACATAACCTTCCCAAAAGTTGGTGTTCCAGCCTAAAGGTTTGCCACTCTTTGTATGTCAGCATCACAGAATCCCAGAAGGGCTGAAGCTGGCAGGGACCTCTGGGTCCATCTGGTCCAACCCCTGCTCAAGCAGGGACACCCAGAGCAGCCTGCCCAGGGCATAGCCAGGTGGCTTTTGAAGATCTCCAAAGAGGGACGTTCCCAAGGAGGGAATGTCCATCCTGTTCACAGTGTAAAAGCTCACCAAGAAATGTATAGCTGTCCCAGAGGGCAGGAAGAGTTACTCCATCCCTGCTAATCAGCACACAGACACCAGTGTGGCTGCCCTGTAGCTGGTCCTCCCTGGGGACCCTCTTCATGTTTGAGAAACTAGCCGCTATCTGACACTACTGACAACTGCATTTCTTTGGACTTGTTTGATTTGGATTTCTACTGGTTGCTGTTTAGTTTTGAGTTGCCAGCAGACTGTGTCTGTGATTAATTCTCCTTATGAATGGAAATACCATAAAATTTTTGAAAATATGGTTTCTGTTTCTTGGGTATTTCTTGTGACAAATGATATCAAGTGATATCTTCCTGGCTGCATACTTCACATGGCAAGATGCTGTCTTGCATTTCAAACTCAGGATATTCCTGCCTCTTGACTTGTCCTGCCCTTGAGACAGAGCAATATGCCACATCTGACAAGAGAGCAATTTCAGGGACGCCTACTCTGCTCAAAAGTGACAATACAGAGAAGGCATCTTATCTGCGTTGGTAGCTCTTTCCCATATGCATCAAGTCCTGCCATGTTTGTGCCAAATGTCTTCATTTGTGCCAAATGTCAATGTCCCTTCCCTCACAAAAATGCAAACCACAACTCTCCTTTTTCATTTGACTTTCCCAAACTTTCTCTGTATGCTCATCCTTACCTTTTTTTTCTTTTTATTTTTTTCTATTCAGCAAAGTTCATCTGCTGTCAGCATTGCTCAGGGCCCTTCACAGAGGTTTTTGTGGTTCCACAGGATCTGTTTTCTCTTGGATTCCCATGAGCTGCAAAGGCCAGTGTTATAAGACTTCTCTACCTTGCATGTATTTTGACTTTCAATTTTTGTCAGTAAGTCATGTCCCCCACTAACAGAAAGGTAAGCAGAATTCACAGTGGACTTAAAAGCTCAAACTTTATCTTATGTAATAGTTATAAACCAATATATATATGATTTTATAAAAATTATGTATGTATTATGCACATAAAATATAACAGAATATAGTTTATAACATATATACCATTTATATATAATTAATATAATTATATAGTACATAATGATTAAACTATTCCAAGTAAAAGTGTTCCTGCTTTGTGTCCCGGCATAGCAAGGAAGAAATAGTGCCCTGTCTGATATGATTATATCCTGTACCAGATGCAGACTGAGCTACAACAACTGCTAATGGAGCTTTTGCTATACCTCGGAGCATTATTGAGAAGTCAGTAGCAATCTGAAATCACCATATGCCAACTTCATGGGAAGTGATTTCAAGTTCTCAAGGCCCACAAAGCAAAGCTGTTTCATGTGGAGAGTCCAAGCAACTGGTTGAGCAGCTCTGAACTTCCTCCCGGGATCAATTCCCATCACCTGAGACGAAATAAGCCATTTGGAGGTTACCAGTCTGGTCTGTGCTAACTGTTCAGTCTTCCTCTGTAACAGAGAGAGACCTCAAAAAACAGGTCAATGAAAATGGCAAACTAGAAAACAGCTAAAATCTGGGGATGTGAATCCTATGTCTGAGCCCTTGCACTTTTGATCAGCCTTTCCCTCATGTGGTTGCTATGTGTTTCCAACATCTCTCTGTCTGTATCTCCACAACTTTCATCTTCCTTCATTCTCCTCTTTCTCATTTGTGTTCCTCCTGACACTTTCTGTTCCTCTTTCTTCACGCAGTTGCCTTGTGTCCCCTTTCCCAGAAAATGTCATTTAGACAGTCTTTGCTACCACACAAATATCAGATGACAAATATTAGATACCTGCTCCTGGCTAGCACCACTGAAACTCCTCTAAAGCTTATCTCCTCTGTACATAGCTGTACAGTTTTCTCACTACAGAAATACCCATGGGCTCCTCAAAGATAAATTACAAATGTTATATGGCCTGGATATAACAGGAAAAATTGAGCAACATGACCAGGGTATTATGAGTTCTGTAATATTGCTGATATTTTTACCTCATAGAGACAAACACTATCAGTGAGGTTCCTCTGTCAGAGCTCAGAAAAGACTCAAAAACTCTCAAAAAATCTTGTGAAGTAAAGGCATCTGTCTCCTAGGAACAGAAGGGAAAATACATAAAACCTGTAGATTCACACTGTGGGGAGAGGCGCAAGAGAGGAAAAACTGAGGTCTGTAACCCTCCCATTTCACCTGGGCGCTGTACAAACTGTTGATGCATAAACACTTTCACATGGAAGATAGTGAGAGAGCCTCAGGAGGAATCAGGGTGCAATTAGCATGAACTAGGGATTTGGTTATCCTCTTGGAACTGCCTGATCCAAGGTGTGTTGTGTCCACCGTAGGCTGTTTTACAGAGGCTGCTCTGACTTGCCCCATCTTGTAACCAGCCTGGAAAATAGCTCTGGGTTGCTGTAACCGTGGTATACCCTAATCACAGCCATTTGTCCTGCTTTGTGGTCTCAGGATGAGTGTGCATCACTTGGCTCTTCACCATCGCCTGCAGCCCTTAGAGGGTAACCCCAATGGATGGGTACAGCAAAGTTCGCAACAAAAATAGGAGTCTCATGTTCTCTGTTTCTACAATTACGTGAAATAGCAGATGTCACATTTCCATTAGTAAGCAAGTTGAAGCTCTGAGGTGTGCAGAGTGTTAGGGAGACATCCCCACATACTATCCCTCCAAGGCAAGCAGCCGTAAAGAAGGAGCCACAGGCTCATGGGGAACACACTGAACACACCAGCCCTTATGCAGAAACCACAGACAGGCACATTCCCTCACGCACACAAGAGACCCTGACACCAGAAGCATCCCAGAGGGGGTGGGGGCTGATAATGTAGCCAACTCTCATGACTTTATCGTGAATTTTGTAATGGTCAATGTTTATTTTAAAGTTCTCGGAGTCATACTCTCATAGACTTAACAATAATTGTCCTGGGAGCTGATGCATAGTGGATTATCCACTATTTCCCTGAGTCTGTTCCAGTGATGTGCATTTCCTTCTGTGCTCTTCATCTTTCCCAGAGTGATTCTGCTTTTTATCATATTAAAACACAAATTAGGGCGTTTGTGATGTCTGCAGTTTTCACCAGCAGCAGTCACACCTATTCCTTCAGGCTGGGTGAAGGTACTAGACAGCATTGGCCCAGATGCCATCACAAGAGGTTTGCCCACACAGTTCTTCTGTTGGGTGAGGATCTGACTTTTACAACCACTCTTTAATATCCATCAGTTTACCCACCTAATATGGACTGTGTCCATTTGGCTTACCATATATATATTCTTTTTTTAACAATGTTGTGCAGGAGTCTATAGGTGTTTGTTTTGGGGCATAAGAGCATGGTAACACAGCAGCATGGCTTTTTCAGCGAGCACTGGCTCATATCTGTCTGGGCCAGGATGCAAAGATGATGCCATTATTTGCACCCACCACAGAGACTGACGGCCAGTTACCTTTACCAGATTACAGTCTCATCAACTTGGATAACTGTTACAGGAAAGGGAGGTCTAGCAACTATTATCCCGTTGACGGGCATTAATTACACTGACAGCCTTTTCTTATTGTTTCCCACATCTTCTCTTCAGTGTCTGGCCTGTGTCTGTGTATGATTATGTGGGAAACAGAGCTTATATTTAAGATAAAATAAATATTTATTCCTTGCAGTTTTGTGGCAAAAGCTAAAACCCCAAAAGCTAATGAAAAATCCCAAAGTTTATAACTTGGTATAATCTCATGGTTTTTACAAAGCTTTTTTGAATTTCTGGAGCCTGCTTCCATGAACCAGCAATAAAATATGCATGGGGTTGAACAGCAGGAATGGCCAGCAGTGGCCTTTTACCTCAGCAAGGCAGTTTAGGGAAGGTTTCCAAGCTGTCTTCTACACTGGCTGAGGTGGTTCCCAGCCTGCCTGGCAGGGACAAGGCTGAAGAAATAGCTAAGTATAAAAATTTTACATACAAGTGTAGGCAAAGTTTGCAAAATAGGATAGAGCGACCCAGCGTTGCAGGATGGAGGAAGGACTGCGACTGCACAGCCCTTCTACTCTTCACCCCCATCTCCAACCAGAAGCAACATTCTCCTCAGCCTCTCTCAGCAAATCCATGCTTGCCTGTGTCCAAGAGTTAGCTGTGGTCCAGCTGTGTGCAAATCCATGGATTAGTGAATAAAAAAATTACCTTTATGCTGATTACCAAGAAGAGGGAATATGCAGTAATAGAAGCAAACCAGAAGCTGGTGCTGGATGATGGGTGGCATAACTCCTGCAGTGGTGACCAAATGGTGAGCAGGGAATGCACGTGAGTATTCCTTGGGATCATGCCTGCACGTAGGGCGGACAAAATTACACTGCTCACATCCTAAAGAGTCACTGTACAACAAAAGCAGAGATGGGAGGACTGAAAACATCTTTGACTGATCCTCACTGTGTGAAAATATTAACTTCCCCAGTTAAATCATTAGCTCCAGGGTATGAAATTTCTAATACCACCTATGCCATTTCTGCATATGAAAGAAACAAGCAGCAGGGTGAGCAGAGAGGGCTTTCTTTGCGGTTGCTCCCTGCTTACAGGAATGAAGCACACAGCAGAACCATGCTTGCTGGAATCTCCTACACAATTAAATGTGTGTCAGTTCCTGTTTAAACAAAATTCATAATCTCCAAGTAGCCACAGTGGCAAGTTAATCTTTGTGTTTTCTTACTGCCCACAACCCTGAGCAAGCCTGGAGTTCTCTTGTGGTATGTGTGGTACATGGACAGGACAAAAATAATATAACATAAAGAAAAAATAGAAGATGAGAAGACAAAAGGAAGCAGAAAAGAAAGACTATAAACTTTGCCAAAGGTTTCTAAGCCACAGCACAACCAAGGGAAGACCTCAATGCATCTAACATCCAGCCCCGTGTCTGTTCCCCATTAGAATGGGGAATTCCTGTAACATGGCACTTTCTCCTTGAAAGAGAGCACAATTCCTGTAGTAAGCCCAAAAAGAGGTTACCTAAAATAAATATAAACATCTATACATTCTATGAGGCGTGTTATACAAAAAGAACAATTTGAGTACCATTTTAGAAAGCTCAGATAACACCCAAAGAACTGTCTTGCTCTCAGGTTTTTCTGGTATTCTTCCTGGGATGCATCAGAAAGCTGTTAAATGGCAGAAGCTGTTCAATGCTAATGACGGCAGAGAAAGACCAGGACTCAGGAGCCAAACAAAATAATCAGGATGCAAACTTCTGCCACTGAGGGAATTCTATAAAATAGTCTTTTCTTCATCTGAATTGCTTTTAAAGACAAGCCTCCAGGAGTGTAAAGCTAGCTCAGGCTGATCGCCTCTAACAGGGCTTCAGTCCAAAACAAAAATCTGAGAAATACTGATACAAACATCCGCACAGCTAAAATCCTATACAGCTATGAAACTGCAGCTTTATGTGGAGGAAGTCATAAAGGGAGAAGATTCATTTCTCTTCCCAAATGCTACCCCATCTTCCATTCATAATCATCTCTCTTCAGGACCGGATATTGCTATATGTTGTCTTTCTTTCTTGTTATTCGATTATAAATCAAGAAGCAAAAAACTTTGTCTCCAGTTGCTATTCTCCTTCCGCATCAATGAGACCTGAAAAAAAAAAAAAGCATGTTTTTTAACAATGTGATGTAGAAAACTAAAATTAAATTAATCGAGGTGAAGTCTTTATGAAGTTAATTAATGTATGCGAAATTTCCTGTTGAGACTTAAACTTACAAATGAAAAAAAGAGCAAGGTCTGGTTCCTGTCAAGAGCAAAACTTTCAAGCTATCTTACTTTCCAGCTGTTTTGGGTTGCAAAATAATAGATAAGTACTGTAAATGAAGTAGGGAAAATTGCATCTGTGGCCACATGCAATACTTTTAGCGAAATGCAAACACAAAGGGAAGAAATACCGGAAGTCTGTACAGGAAATGTTTGCTTAAAATAGTATTCAGCTTCTTCTTTGCTTGCAGAATTGGTTATTGCTGTACTCCCTATGCAAGAGGCCTCTGTGCATTTGCAGACCACACTGACCCCAGTAAGCATAAGGTCCAACAGTGGGAGAGCAGGGGCCAGCTGGGGCATGTGTAATACTGCCATGTGAATGTCAAGGGAAATGAAGGACACACCTCTGCCCTCTCTGCAGAGGAAAAGATAAACTAATAGTCATTATTAGACAGCCACGTAAAATAGGTCTTTCCATTCAGTAAGCAGAAGCAAGGTAGACCAGTCCCACACCACTGACTAGTTTTGCTCTAAACTTGCCAGGTATTGCCATTAATTTTATCTCCTGACCAGCCCATTCTGTGCTTTGAAGGTGTTTAAACCCACAGGAATCATCAACAGTTCAATATTTTCTTGCACAAATTACTGTATTCTCATTCCATGAAATTAAGTTTCTTTATTACTGTTTATGTTGCTCTTCTCTTGCTTTTCTAGTACTTAGAGAAACCTTTCAAAGCAAGAGTCTTATCTGAAAAAAATACCATTTTTGTTTCACAGTTCCTATTTCTGCCTGGTCTGAGCTGGATTAGCTCTAAACACGCCTCACACTCACTCTGCACAGTACTGCTGCCTTGGCTTTTGCACAGAAAATACAGTGTTCCTGCATACAACCAGTCACTCTTGAACTTCAAGAGTTTTTGTAATATTCCATCTCCATAAATCTACTTCTAGCTCTTTCAGCCTGCTCTAATTGGCCCTGCCACAGAAACCCAATCCGGTCAAGTACATCAGGGCGTGTCCAGGGATTGACTGGTATTTTAATGCATATCATTAAAGTGGGTTCTGCAACTTCTAAATAAGGAAGTTCAAGAGTTTTACAATGCAGGGTATCTGCATTTCCACAGAGGAAAGTAGATCTGCAGAGAGGTTGTAGAGGAATAATCTGACAATGGAGACGAGAGCAATTGCCTGGAACCAACCTGTGGTATCTGAACGCCAGTTCAGTGCACTCTGCATGGGACTGAGTGCTAAACCGGCCCTAAAATGTCCCTTCGGCAGTGACGCTTTTCATACTGTCCTGGAAAAAAATTTAATTGCACTTCATTTAACACAAAATTATTAATAATTAGGTGGCAAAGCAAAGTACCTGGAAGGCAGAGTCAGCAGGCAACTGGTCCTTCCCTGGGCGTGCAGCCGTGCCTGAGGCCTAGTTCGTCAGGCTGCAGTTCGTACGGCGCAAACGTCATGGCAGCTCAGAGAGCCATCCCCATAGCCTTCAGCTGCCTCAGCGGGTACTGTGGTGTCCCACAAATCAGACCCAGATGTCTCAGGAAACAGACACCAGAGAAGCAGGAACACACAGGGAGTTTCCACCTGTTTTAAACAAGTTTCCTAGTAATACGGCAAAATGCTGGGCATGAGCAGAAACAGAATGCGGTTCTCTGGGCAATATTTAAATTATCCTTACCAAGAAACCATCCTTTCTCTTCTGCACTCCTTGTCCTGGCCATTGCAAACTTTTCGGGGGAAAACAAAGTGAGTCTTTTGGGATGGTGGGACCTGGTCCTTCTGATTCAAACTCCAAGCAGATTTCTTTATCCACCACATTTCTCAAGCCATGAAGGTTGCCAAAAGAGGTCCTTTTCTTCTTTCTCCTCCAGCACTGCCCTTCTCTTCATGCTTAATCTTTCTGTAGAAAAATTCTACAACATCTGGACATTTAGATCTGTGCCCCTTTCCTTAAACCTGCTAACAGGTTTTTTATTTTCAGACAGTTGTAGGCCTGACCCTAGTTTAGAGTAGCAATAAATGCAGCCTTTCCAACATTTTTCCACGGCAGTAGTCCTAATTAGCACTAGTCAACTATTGTCCATCATCTGCACTAAATGAGGGAAAGACTATACAGCAAAATGGTATACGATCACATGCTCAGACACTATCATAACACGCATGGCAAGAGCTGAACTACAGTTTTGTTGCCAATTTCTTGGCAGTTCAATGTTTGACTTTGAAACTCTAACAATGTTTACAGGCTTTTTGCATGTACATACTGAGGTTTAAGAACCATGCATGGGATTTTGAAATCTTTCATCCACCAGAGTAGATGAAAGGAGTTCTGACAGAAGGCCTACCAATGTCAATGAGCTTTATGCCTTCTCAAGCCATTTCTGCTTTCAAAAAAGTCAGCCATACTATGTGTATTGTTCACTCGTTATCCCAGTCAGAAAGGTTTTGACCAAGGTGATCTTGCCTAACCACTTTCTCTTGTTGTCTTTAAATTTTGCACTTTCTACTTCATTCTCACTATTGCTATCACAGCAACAGTGGGTATCAGCAGAGAGTAGGGTTTCGTTGTGCAGGCTGCTGTACCACCATCAAGGACAAGAGAGGATCTAACATTAAGCACTTATGTTTAAACAGACAGGACAAAGGGCTCCAGAAAGGACATAATGTCTCTCCAACAGCGGAAGAAAGAACTTTAAGCACAGGCACTACCATAAGATCACGCTGGAGGTCTGCAGTGGAAACAGATTTGCACTCCCAGCATTTCTCTAACCATGTTACCCCAAGACATTCCTTTTATTGTTTGCTCGCAGAAACAATGCTTCTGGGAAGTTTTTCTTCTTTTTCTTTCTCTTTTTCTTTTTCTTTCTCTTTTTCTTTTTCTTTTTTTTCTTTTTCTTTCTTTTTCTTTTTCTTTTTCTTTTTCTTTTTCTTTTTCTTTTTCTTTTTCTTTTTCTTTTTCTTTTTCTTTTTCTTTTTCTTTATCTTTTTCTTTTTCTTTTTCTTTTTCTTTTTTTTCTTGTTCTTTTTCTTTTTCTTTCTTTTTCTTTTTTTTTCTTTTTCTTTTTCTTTTTCTTTTTCTTTTTCTTTTTCTTTTTCTTTTTCTTTTTCTTTTTCTTTTTCTTTTTCTTTTTCTTTTTCTTTTTCTTTTTCTTTTTCTTTTTCTTTTTTTCTTTTTCTTTTTCTTTTTCTTTTTCTTTTTCTTTTTCTTTTTCTTTTTCTTTTTCTTTTTCTTTTTCTTTTTCTTTTTCTTTTTCTCTTTTTCTTTTTCTTTTTTTCTTTTTCTTTTTCTTTTTCTTTTTCTTTTTCTTTTTCTTTTTCTTTTTCTTTTTCTTTTTCTTTTTCTTTTTCTTTTTCTTTTTCTTTTTCTTTTTCTTTTTCTTTTTCTTTTTCTTTTTCTTTTTCCTTTTCTTTTTCTTTTTCTTTTTCTTTTTCTTTTTCTTTTTCTTTTTCTTTTTCTTTTTCTTTTTCTTTTTCTTTTTCTTTTTCTTTTTCTTTTTTTTTCTTGTTCTTGTTCTTTTTCTTTCTTTTTTTCTTTCTTTTTCTTTATCTTTCTTTTCCTTTTACTTTTCCTTTTTTCTTTTCCTTTTTGTTTTCTCTTTCTCTTTCTCTTTCTCATTCCCTTTTCCTTTTCCTTTTCCTTTTCCTTTTCCTTTTCCTTTTCCTTTTCCTTTTCCTTTTCCTTTTCCTTTTATCTTTTTTTTCCTGTTTCCAAAAGTACAGTTGCTACATGTGGTTTAATGCTGAGTTTGTGAAACAGGCTTGAACTACTCTCCTTTAGAAATCCCTTTATTGCTTGCTTTGGATTATTGTGTGTTTGTGCCTATCACCTTTTATATAAAACATGCAAAACTTACCAACATGATGTGAAGAGCTCACCTGCAGCCTTTGCGGAGATCTCCACAGAGATCACCCAGACCCCGAGACTGTTCTCAGATTAGTTTCAGTGCCTAGAGGCCTGCACCAACCTAAGGGGAACCGGCCACAGCAGGCCTTTTTTTTTCTCTCTAACTAGCAGTTTGAACTTGATAGAACCAAATTAATTAGGTTTGGAGTAACAATTAGTAAAGAAGCATCATTTTAATTTGGATAACCAAAGATTTGAAAAGAAAATTGATAAAATAGAATTTACTGCATTTATTAGAAGAGGTGTAACTCCCTCTTCTTTTTTTCACATAAAAGTTGTCTTCAAAAAGGCATGACATTGCTCCTGCACAAGGAAGTATGTGTTTTTATTTGTGTGGCTGTAGCACAGCTGTGGGTTGTACTCTATTTTGTGAACTGAAAACAAAATCCGGTCCTTTGCTTTTAAAAATATATTAGCAAGTGGCACGAAATGTCACAGGGAGTTTCAATTCTAATGCGCTAAAAACTTCACTTTAATGACCAAGATATAAAAGGATTATCAGATCATGTAGGCATTGGCAGCTCTTGGGATTTTATCATGAGTCCCATTATACTTCATGGTTGTGAATTGTTGTTAGTTTGGTTTGGTTTTGGTGTGTTGTTTTTTGGTTTTTGTTTTTCTTTTTTTTTTTCCCCTGAAAGTCCCTGATGCCAAATCACATAAAGAGATAAAGGTCACAACTTTCATTACAAAGGAAAAAATAAATTTCTCCCTCATTGCTGTGGAGCGGAAGAAAGGCAAAAAGCTAATCTCCAGTTGCTTTTAATGGTATATACAGTGTAAATGAAAAATCCCATAGCTTTATACATTTTTTTAAGAAAATCAACTGCTGTATCAAAAACTGGGTCCTGATTCTAAACTGGCTGTGGTTAGCAGCTCTGCTCCTCATTAAAGCTACACACACACAGAGCCAACAGCAAAACAGAAGAACCTGGGGTAAATGTCCAGCTGTCCCCAACAGGTGCCCCAAGAAGATACAATTCTTGTCAAAGCATCTTGTGGTTGTAGGCCTGGCAGTGGCAACACATTTGAAGCATTTGACTTGTTTTGGGGATGGCTTCCCTATCACAGCCAGCAGGATGTGCTCCGTATGGGCTGAGCTCCCCTCCCAGCCTTCCTCCTTCCTTCTGCCCAGCGAGCCAGGCACATGGGGAAGCACAGATCATATGTAGGTTTCACTGTGGGCTCAAGAGGCTGAGGATCACAGCATTGAAGATGCTCACTGTCATTGACTGATGTCTCCCATAGGATTCCAAACCTGGGTTGTGTTCAGGGTCAGGAAACATGGCTTTGTTTCCTCCTGACTTCTCTTTACCACAGGCAGAAATAAACTGTGCAGAGTGTGTGCCCTGCATTCTTCTTAGTCTTTCCCATGTCCTCTTGGAGAACACTTCTCACTTTTGACTCTTTCTCTGGCAGCAGCATTGTGCTTTTGCATGAGCCATCCTAGATCTGCCAGGTCAAAATCCTCATCATTCACACTTCTAGGCTTGTTCACACTGATCAGGTTTGGAAATTAGGAAGTTATGCCCAAGAGTGTTGTGCCGCTGACCACATGTGTGTGAGGCCCACATAGCAACAACTTGCAAAACACAATTGCACTTTTCATGTGTGTTATGTGAACACAGCAAGCAGGGCTCTAGTTCTGTGTGCTGTTTGTGCACTGTTCTGGTCATCATTTCTGAGATCAATAGCACCAAGGAATACGATACCACTAGTCTGTAATTTTCAGACTTAAACAAAGTATTTCCTTGGGTTGGTGACCAAACTAATTTTTATGACATGTCATTTCAGCAAGGACATTGCTTTATTTCGCAGAAGGGTTTCCCATACATAATGGTTGTTAGTTGGCTGAGTTGGAATCTGACAGGATTAAGGAAATCTAAACTGACAGCTGGTTTTGTGCAAGGAAGCATAATGTAGCTGTTGTTACAAGAGGCAATGTGGGATGTTTGTGCACAAATGCATGACAAGAGGGCTTGCTCTTAGCTGTATCTATAAGTGCAGCTTAGCAGTTAGAGCAGCACATCAGGGCTAAATGCCTAGCAGAGCAAACTTCGTGTGACTTTTTTGTTGTGCATGGCTTGTGGTATAAATATGATTACATTTTCACTTTCATTATAGTTGTCAGAAACAGATGTTTGAATCCCAGTAAAAATATAAAGGAGCAACATTGCAAAACATGCTAAAGAGAAGCCAAATCAGTGCATGTGAGAGTCCATATCCAGAGGACCTGATTACCTCTCCAGATAACAACTGAACTTGTAGGTATTCATGGCTGATTCAGCAGGTGCAGTGGGACCCATCAGAAACAACTCCCCAGATGCTCACTTTCCATACCACAGCTACTAGGTTTTATTTTCTCTGATCAAACTGCCCAGTCACTGATGCAAGTGAGGTGGAAGCTTTTAAATACAATCAGGCATATTTCGCATAGCTTTTACACTGCTGCAGCTCTGGATACCCCAAAGTAACATTTGATTTCCATCAGTGTCAGTGAGGACAGAGCTGAAACCAGGAACTGTGAAGCACTCAGCACAATGCTAATAATGTTTTGGTGAGACAGATAAGACTGAAGCATAAATGTACTCATCTGGGACTGATACGTGTCAGTATTGGCTAAAATCAAATGGAAAAAGGGATAGAAAGAGATGAAAACAGAGGGACAGGATAAAGGCATAACAGGGTAAACTCTGAAAGCACAATATTTGGCATAATACACGGTGCTACAGAGCAGGGTAGCAGGCAGAGGCGGCATCAGGCACCCCATGAATGCTTTGAAGACGCAGAGCACCTTGCCCCTGCTCAGGCATGTGCAGGACACAGCTAAATGTCTGGGCCAGCAAGTCTGAAGAAAGGCATCTGGAGCATTTGAGGCAGTCTGAAGCTCATGCAGGCTTCCGGGTGCGACATGGGCTTCTGCAGCTCTTTGGCCCCAGGGCAGACTGTCCTCAAAATGAAGCCACTCCTGAGCATGCGGCGTCCAGCACACCACACTGGGCTTGTGCAAAAAAGTACAGGAAGCTGCTGCCTTGAAATCTGAGATTGTCCTTCCCCTGCAAATGAGATGGAAGAAATTGCTGAGGTTCCATGCAGAAGGAAACCAACTTGCCCCCATAAACCAAAGTCAGATTTGCTCACAGAGCTGAGGTCCCAGGAGACTTAACCTCAGGGCTTCTGCATTTGGTCATCCAGGGAAAAGGGTTTCCCTCCAGGAGGGTAACACAGGGAAATGCCTCCTGTTTTGTCCTGCAAACTCCTTCACCCATCTCCTGTAGCAAGATCCTTTTTGTGAATGCACGAAATACCTTGATAGTGAGGTTTTGGCTTTATGCTGCTGTTTGGGACAGAGATATATCTCTAATACTTTCACTCCAGCTAGTATGAACTTAAGAATAAAGAATATTGGAATAAACAAAGAAAGTAAGTCCAAAAACTAAGAGGGAAAGCTGTTATAAACATTTTAATAACATGAAGGTCCTTCAGAGCCATGTTTTCTTCCTCAGCAGTTTGTGGACCCTTATTTAGAATACAATATACTTGTTGTATTCAGCCTAATGGAAAACAAGTCCTGGTCTTTTCCTGTTGAAATATTCTCCTTCCAAACTGCTGCACTTCTATGCAAAAACAACCTGTTCACTCCAATTAACTCAAGTCAGCATCTGACCACAATTAATCCAGCTCTTTTACACTCACACACAAAATAAAAGAGTGTCTCTTGGTTTTCTTACTAATTTTGATAGTGAAATGTGCATGGGTAAGTAATGCATTAATGCATTCTCTTTTCACTGAAGTGAGGGACAAAACCCTGATTTTCTGACCTTTACATTCAACTCTTAATGCAGATAGCATGCTATGGGCTTATTTAAACAATATGACTGCTGAAAAAGTTTAGCAGGACTTGTTATTTTCAAAACTAAATCTTATTTTCACAACTAAGCCTTCTGTAATATATTTTTGAGCATGGGTCATTGAAAATTGTAGAGCTGCTTCTTGCTTCCTAATGAAGCCAAGACATCATCCAGACCTGCCACAAATGTAAACAAGTGCCAGAAATTCATGCAGAAGCTGGAAGGAACCGTCATCTAGTTTCATATCCTGAATAAACAAGCTGTGTGAGAACAGGCATATAATTTGGGGGAGCGCAGCCTTTCCCTGCTGCATGGGCCTGACTGAACACATTTTAATGAGAAAATGGCAGTTCACTGGAACAGATTAATTCCAGATGTTCTCTTGTTTCCTGTTCATCATGTCCACCTTCAGGGGTTCCCACCCAGCCTTCAGCTGGGAACAGAGATGCAGTCTGGGCTCACATGGCATCAGATGTCCCATGTTGGGCCACCACACTGGGGCCACCCCTCGAACACCCATGGTGTCCAGCACGCATGAGTTGTTCTCCAGCTCCAGTGATGCATGGGGATGTCCCCTGCCTGTTCCTGGCAGACACAGACGTTTTGAAGACAGCCTGCTTTCCTGCTGCATCCTGTGGCATGCTGCCTAGGCAGATACTTCTGATTTTAAAAACTTGCCCTAGTTTCCATTTTCTCCAGTTTCACCTTTGAATCATTCCACTTAATTTGCCTCTTTACTTGATTAAGGAGCCCACTGTAATAAAATATTCTCTCCCACTTCAGTCAGTTATGTAGGATCAAGTTCCTTCTCTCTTTCTCTCCCATACAGAAAGCTGTATAAGACTTTCTATGGTTATATATCTGGAGCTCATCCTGACTGTGAAAAACATGCCTTTAAATAATGTTTATGTTGGGTAATTTAGACATCTTAAATATGTGAAAAGCAGAAAAAATGAAGACTGTTTTGTTTTAAGACTGTTGTTTGCAACACAATTTAGTGTGTTCTGTGGATACCTAGAAAGAGGACACAGCTGTTATAGGGTAAAATTTATATGATTTGGATATCTATATATTTTATGATCCATTTTATGAGTGCATATAAATGAGTATTCAATAAATAGCAACAAGAAAGAAAGGTCTAAAAACAATTTGTTATTTGCATGAATAAACACCAAAAATTAGGAACAAACAAACTTCTAACACTGAAAAATTTATTTATTTCAGACTGACTAATTTAGGCTTTGAAGCATGAAACTGGTCCAAAGTCAGACGGAAATTGTTTAGAAATTGCTTGAAATTTAACAGGTTTTGATATCCAGAGGACTATCATGTAACATTAGGTGACTCAGTGCAAAGGTGTTCCTGCCATGCTGCAAACAGCTTCCCAGAGTATTGTTATAGTTGTTTGTCGCTTAAATGAATATAAAATTCATTGACTCAGGAATGACTGCGTCCCTCTGCTCTGTGCATGGCATAATAAAATTAAGTGAAAAGCTTTGCAACAAACATCTCACTAGTAAGTATAGGGAGGGCAGCAAGAAGAGACTATTCCTGAACAGGAATGGTGGGAAGGAAGGAAAGAGCAATAGCGCTGGATTTTTGAGAAATTTGACGTAATGACGTGTCTACCTAAAATCAGTGAAGATTCCCATCAACAAAATTTAGCATCATTGGAGGATTAACCCTATAGTTCTCTGATTGCCTCACAAACAGGAAGAAATACGGTGGTTTTCTGAAGGTATTGCTGGAGACATGACATTTTCTTATTAATGTACTGGATGACCCTGAAAAAGTTAGTTCATCTTTCTATTTCCCTTGTCCAGCTAAATTTTGCAGGCTCGCCACGACAGAGGCTGCCACTACTTGTGAGAGCTCATCTGAGGCCCCTGACCACTCTACAACACAAAATATACTGTTAATCCCTCTTCGGTCCACATAAACTACGGAATGGATTCTGAACAGGCTGTAGCCACATCCCATCGTGCTGTGATGTGACAGGTTAAGTATCCAGTATTCATTTATTGGCTCTAAAATCCTCACCTTACACCTGGGTGCTAGTGGAGGGTGTTTGATTGCTCCCCCAGATGGCAACTTTCCCCATCTCCAACCCTGAGCCCATCTCCTCCTGACGGGGAAGTGTCCCACACCCGCCTTGGTGCTCAGGCAGGAGGTAACACTGGGAGGCCCTGACCTCTTGTGGTCAATAAAGATCCCATATCACTGTTACAGGAAAAAATAAATAAATAAACAAACAAAAGGAGGAAAAAGGAAAGGGTGAGTTAACCCTGGTGCAGTTCTGGTGAAATTCTGGTCACTTGCTCGATTTCTTCCTCCTTTCCCAGGGGAAAGGTCATTAAAACAGTTATGTGGTGTTTTCATGGGCCTCCAGAAGCTTGTGTGGTTGCATTTTCATGGATAGTGTCAACAAAAGAATATATCTGGTAAATTTTCTTGAGAATGAAGTAGGCCAGGATCAGGATTATTTCAGATATGTGACTTGAAAGAAGTCATGCCTTAAGAGGTATCCCTTTCCTGTTGTACAGAGTTTTGCCAAACTTTAAATGATGGGCTGAAATTTTCCATGCTACTGACCTACTTCACCCTGGGCCATTTTCACTGCTCAAAGTCTCATCCTGGGAAAAAAAAATAGGAGTTTGAATGTGTTCAAAGTAATTGTGCTGTGACTGAAATGTTATATGGAATGCTTAAAGCTTTTACATGTAAGAAGAGGAAGACTTGACATTTTGCTGAGGTAAGGCAGCAGTACTTTGCATGAAGACATTATATACAGAGTCACAGTAGTTTCTGGCAAAGCTATAGACTAGTTACTTCTACTGTTTGCACAGGCTTGGTAGCTCCTTGCACGTCTCAGCACCTTTTCTGTTCTTTTCTGATCAGTTATCAGTCCCATCTTGGGAGCTGGGTGATAAAATCGAGGGTTGGACACAGTCTGTTGAGGGAAGAAGGTTGAAGACCAACAAAGAGAAAACTCAGAAGGGGCAGTTTGGGAAGGGAACCACATGTGCTCCTGTCTGTTCCCAGTCCACGGCTGGAGCTGGAATCAAGACTCCCCATACTCCCACAGCTTGTGGTCAGCAAATGTCTGACCACATTGGGCAGGACGTTGCTTGTCAATGCCCCTCTTCCCAAGCCTGATCTATACCCAGCAAACACAGGACAAAAACCTGGCTCTGGGGATTTGGACTGGCCAAGGTACAGTCAACCAACATGTTCTATACACTGAAAAAAAGTCCATAGAATTTAAACAGGGAGTGATAAGCAGTACTGCTGACCATTACTGAAACAGCTTATGTGGCAGAGGACTGGGATATGAGTCTACTGTTATCTGCTTTGGCAGGATGTGATTGTAATGCGGTGATGAATGATGGTTGTTTTGGTTTTGGTTTTGGTTTTGCTTTGTTTTGTTTGGGGGCTGGGGGGTGTTTTTGTTTTGTTTTGTTTTGTTTTGTTTTCCTAGTTTGCTTTCCCATAACCCTAGGAAGTTTTATATACAGAAATGCATTAAAAGAGTAGAAGGTAAATGAGCCAAAAACTGAAATGTCCAAACATCCTATGAGACCTTAATTCCTTTTCTTCCCAAACCCCACCCTGACACAGGATAGAGCCTTCAATTACTGACCACATAGAGCTTCCCCACAGAATACCTGTCCAATTGGGCTCAGCCCTGTGGTGTCCCTGGACGCTAGGATTTTTCCTTGTCTCTCAGATCACTTCAACTAAATATCTTCCAGATGCTCTGATTGTTAGTGACTGGCTTGAGACCTTCAGGCTCAGTCGGAATAAAAGCTGAATATTTACAGCTGTATTGACATCAGTGCTGCTTGTAGCACTGTATAAACCTGAACTCCTCAAGACAGCACATCCCAAGTGCCTCAGAACTGGGACTCCACGGTAGAAGTCAATCTTAATTCCTGCAACTGCAACCTTCTTCCTCTTAAGACACTCATAAAAGATACTTCATTTCTGCAAGTTGAGAAGGGTTATGGAGCCAGAAAATGACCATGTCTTTGTACTTAATGGTGATCTAGGAAAGATATCAGTTTGGCTTTTATTTCTGCTGCAATATATTACGGATTTGAGATTAATGAAAAATAATCCATGATAAGATTTCAGTTGAGATAAACAAAGGAAAGCACAGTTTGCCCTGACCTCCATTAGCATGCAAGGTTTCATATCTGGCTGAGCAATTC
Organism: Anser brachyrhynchus; assembly: GCF_964034855.1. NCBI lineage: Eukaryota > Metazoa > Chordata > Aves > Anseriformes > Anatidae > Anser > Anser brachyrhynchus. Next base: position 14,786,407 of record NC_137697.1, on the reverse strand, counting down.
TTTTTATGTGGTAGAGGGAGTGAACAGCCGAAAATATACGAGGTGTATGTAGTGAGTTCATATTTAAGAAAAATGTAGCGTAATGAGAACTACCCATACATAGAGATCAAAGTTAATATATTGGACAAAAGGATAAAGGAAACGATCTCTATCTCGTGTTCAGCCAAGCCACTAGATTCAAGTGTGCTATTGTGCCAGTAGTGTTTGATTTGAAAGACTCCATTATTAAGAAGTTAATGCTCCACAGCATTAGATACTGGTACAATGAATTATGCTACTTTCCAAAGTCTACATCCTACAAAGCTTCTGTAAGTTACTTACATTCCTAAATTATTCTTCAGGGACCTGAGCAAAGCAAATGAATCAAAACCAGACCATAACCAGTTCACGAGAAACTATTTCTAGATTAAAATAAGCACCTTCCTGTATGGTAGTAGTGAACAGTATGCATGAATGTACATGCACTGAGGTGTGCAATGTATGCTCAAGTAGCACCTCATGAAAGACAGATACTAAAACATTGTAAAGAATTGACCAATCATTTGCCCCAAAAATGGTGATCTGGATGAATTTTCCTTCAGGAAAGTCTCCTGCACTTAGAAAGGTGGGTATGTTATTTTGTAAAAGACATACTTCAACATCCTGAAGATTTTGTGCTTGCCTGGTTTTGGTTACAGAACAGAAGACCTAGTTGTTCTAAAGGGCCTGTAAGAAACCATACATTCAAGAACTTCTCTACTTCTAAAAATCCAGTCCCTGTTTGCACATACAAACAGGAATACAGCTCACCAAACACATGCATTTCTCACAAATTTAATTAAGAAATGTTCACACAAAGTCAGAACCCTTTCAGTGTTGTCATGGGTAAGTTTGATAAGTCCTGCATGAATCTCTGCCTTTCATTTCGAAAATGTAGCCCGTAGTGTCCTTTAAATGAGGTACTTAAAATTCTAAATAAGGAAGCAGAATTGAGCCCTTGACATTATTTATATCGTAAGAGGGGTTGAACATAGGGATAAATCTTTATAATATTTTACTGCATATGGATAACTCCTAGTGTCAACTGAGGGCTGCGTGACGTGATTCCCAGCAATGAAATACCCCTGAGAGAAGGTTATAATTAATCATCAACTTTCATGTTACCACCCAGCAAGATTTTTATTTTTTCGTGATGAGAGACTTAAGGAAGAGAAGACTGGGCTTGGAAAGGCTATGTCCAGACATACTTCCTTAATTTGGCTTTGAATTTGCTCATGCTTCAAAAATTATTCTGAACATCTGGCTTCTTTGTTAATCAGAAAGAGTATGTTTTATTCCCTTGACTTACGGGTAAGAAAAAATGAATGTATTGTAGTCTGCCATATGATTAGAACCCACTGTAACAGTAACTGTTTGCAGGAGCTGGATACGACATCATGCTATTTGTGATGAGTCTGTGTGTGTGAGTATATATGGTACTCACAACAGCAATTACTTTCCTGAAGGATCTGAAACCACACGTAGAAACCCCAGTGGCATGGTCAGCCAAGAGAGCAGCACCTGCTTAGCACCATGGCAGCCAACTCAACCCAGCCAAGGGCTTACGGGTAGACAGAGATAGCCAGAATTAGGCCCACACACAATGCTAGTTCGTTTCTTCAGTGATGTTCAAAAGGGCTTGAAGTTCAGAGGTGATCAAGATTTTCCTTCCTGTGTAGTCAGCCTCTGCTCCATTCCCATCCAGGTAGTCATCCTCAGTTCAGACTCCTTTGATTTCCTCCCCACGGTGTATATAGCCATATGTTATGGTGTAGGGACAAATTTGAAGCCTCACAGAAACTTTAGGCCAGTCCAACTGCTCAGCAAAGAATTCGCCTTCTGACATGCAGGGAGACCTCAGGCTTCTCTGTGCTCCCTTAGGACTCTTCGGAGATGTTTCTGTCATCGCCTCTTTGACCGTAGCCACAGGAAGGAAGGAGAGCAAAATGTATCTGCCTCTTGTGACATTTAGCTGGAGCAGTGGCTCCTTATAAATGATGGCAGACAACAACAGACAGAGCAAAGTCAAGCCTTTTTGTTTCACATTTCCAGCTCCAGCACCATATCAGGGAGCTGCTACATCTCCCTTTGAGATTAGGGTGGAGAACAGCTCCACCAGACCACAGAGCCTAAATTATCAGGATCTTTGGAGCAGGGAAAACAAAACATGATAAAAAGACCCGAAGTGTATCAGACAGTTGATATGCACATAAGGGTTTGGGGCTTGAGTTTGAAAGAGTTTTAGTAAGTATATATTAAAATGCAATAACAGGGGATATTAAACATCTACTTTTTAATCAGAATGGTGGGAACTGGATTTCATTAATAAAGTCTCTCACTCATTACTTTCTCACAGAGTCTAAATAACTTATAATGGTGAGTTCAAAGGTAAGGTAGCTAGTGTAAAATAAAGCCTAAAATGTTTTGCGGTCCATAATTTCGGGAACATATTCTTTTATTATCAGCAAAGCCTCCCAGTTTTAAGAGGGCTGCTTTGATTTTGTGTCACACACATAAAAGCAGTACTCCGGCAGATTTGCAGGATAATGCCAAGCAGTCCTTGAGGAATAGGAAACACTGAGGCCACCACTCCTCTCTCATTAGTGGTGAATAAGAGATCTTTAATGATTACCCACATTGGGCAGAATCTTTTACTGCAGAGGAGAACAAAAATATCATCTCCTTTCAAAACTGTGCCAGCTTCTGTTGACTTCCTGTATTGTTTGGGATTAAAAAAAAAAAAATGAGGTCGAAGTCTAAAGAGCTCCATTGTATCACAGGTCTGAAGGCATATGTATGTGATTGGATGTAGGGGTTCAGTGCAGGAAATGGCTGGGGTGTCTGAGCAACAACTGTGTGATAGCTAAAGCATGGTAATGACAACAGCGCGGTGCCCCTGTGAGCTGCCTTGGTAGCACAGCCTGTTATTACAGCCGCCTGACATTCCCCATTATAAAACTCTGTTTCTAGCTGTGTTGCCAAATTTAACCATCTGGGCTGCAGTTGCCTATACCAAACGCCTTCTGCTTTGTCCACATTTAAATATGCCTTGTAGATATTACCTAAATCCTCCAGCTCTTCAAAGACATGGCTTGAGTCTTGGCAGTGGGGATCTCCAGGTTTGTCCCCAAAACACGGGCAGCCTGCTTTTGAGCAAAAGGGTTGGACCAGGTGGCCTCCAGAGGTCCCTGCCAGCCTCAACCATTCTGGGATGCTGTAAAATGCCTTCAAACACTTTGTCGGATTGTGTACCTCTGAACGTAAGGGCATGCAGGGAACATGCACTGGGTTTTTTTCTCTCAGTGCTCTCAGTCCCCCGTGACCTGGAGCAGTCCTTGTCTGCAGGCAGCGCCAAGGGGGTTCTGTGTAAATGTGCAGCTGAGAGCAGCATGTGGCCATGGGGATTGGGAAGGTGTTTTCCAACAGCCATGCTTCCCTGCTGCTGAGGACATTGTGGCACCCAGCATCAAAGCAAGCCGCTAGCTTGCTGTGCTCACAGCACCTGGCCACTAGCACAGGGAAAAGCACCGACGGGATGGAGAGAAGATGCAGACAGAGAGAGAAGGGAGAAGTTATGAAGCTGGGCTGGCACCTACTGCAAAAGGTTGTGTTGTCATTGAAATGCACTCTCAGCTCTTCCATTCTGTCCCTTCTTGATTTTTCTTTACCTTTTAAATGCCTGATTTCACAGACTTTTCTGTGCAATTACAGTTTCGTATATATGCACAAGCATATGCACACACATGTATGACTTGCCTCACTTCTGTTTGGGTCATCCATCTGAAGTAGGCAGGCAAATTAAGATATTGCTTACTCAATGCACACACCGTGAAACCTGTGAATGACTGTGGGGAGGAAGGAATTTGTTTTGCTGAGATACCTGAGTTTCCCTAGCTGTAGCCACTCTCTTTCTGAAGCAAGCTGACTCTCCAAACACACACTAAAAGGGCCACTGATACAAACAGAGGCTATACTGTCCCTCTGTGCCAAATGTGTTAGTAAGGCTCGGGGGCAAGTTGGGCTGCATGAATTACGGTGCTTCCTCACAGCTCTTGGCACTTCCGCAGTGCTCCTTTCATTACCCCACCCACAGCCTCCCGAATGCTGATGACGGCCCAGCCGCGCAGCGAAGGCCGCTATGATTGCAGGCAGCCTCTTGAAATGAATGAATGGCACAGAGAACGCGCTCCGTGCAGCCAAGGGCTTGCGCTGGTTTCCAGAAGCCCACGGAGAAACCATTTATAATTGTTTGTTCCCCGGCTGTAAGCATCAGCTGAACGGGTCTGCAAGTTGACCTGGGTGGATCTCGGTGGACCTGAGCAACTTCCTCCAGCAATCTGTGCTAACAAAAGGCCTCTGTAAATCAATGTACAGCAGAGAGCTGACACTGCAGCACGCTGTGGAGTTAGCTACTATTAAGGAATTAGCACGACGAAAAAATGTCAGCACTGAGCTGCAAGGATGTCTAGGACAGCAAGACACAAGTTCAGTTTTCCCCACGCAAAGATCTTCTGACGTTCACAAGTAATCTCTACCTCTGCCGACTTTTCTGTGCAAAACTTGGGTACTGGAGGAAGGGAGGGGGTGCTCTCCATAAAGGTATAACTACATATATTTGCTAATGATCTTTTAATTCTGGCACTTAGAAACATCCTGAAACTAAAGATTTAGCCTTACTGTATTTGGCATTTAGTAAAATTTTAAATGGTCGCATGTATTCCTGGGGTAAACTGGGGTAAATCAAATTACATGGGATTATATCAGCTGAGATTCAGTACTAAATATTACTCTTCTGTTTTTTTTGCAAATAATATAATTAGATGAGGTGTTGAACATTGATATGAATGAGTGAGAGATCAGACAAGAAAGAACACTGTTGGTTTTGCAGTCTTTTGAAAACTCTGGCTGAGTGATCAGTTTTTAGTCCATCAATGAGTTTTGAGTTATTCACAATGGCAACTCAGAGGCTGGATCTATTTTTAAATGGCCATATTTCAAACTCCACTCTGCTTTCAAATCAAAAAGGAGACCTAACCTATTTCCAGACATTTCTCTGATTAGTTTCTCAGCAACAACATCCAACTGTATTAACACAGCTGTTAGAAGGAGGCTGCTTAATAAAATGTAGCCTTTGTCAAGGGGGAAGAAAAGAAAATTTTATTAGTTTGTTGACGAGGGCATTGCTGCAGATTGAGTCTGCTTCTCTGGTTTATATCATTGCTCAGATCCAAGTCTTGTCACTGTACTATTTGTCTAGTTTAATTTCTCTAATATCAGTATCTGAAGTGATTATAGAGAGATATTAAGCTGGAAGCATATATGAAAGATCTTATTAAACTGCGTTCCTGTATTATCTAAAACAGATGTAGTACTGTAAAACAAAAAGGGGGTTTATTAAGACTCCAAAGCTGTCTTCGTCCATCTGTGTAAATTGGCAGGTTGCGTGAAGACCTTTTTGTTATTTATAAATAGAGCCATGCCCAAAATAAAACTGCACATCCAAACAGCCTCAAATTTAGGAAGAGTTAAAATCCTGGGTCTTGAAATCCATTTTGCAGCTAAAGCCTGTCATCGTTATCAGAGGTTTTACTGTGTATTTTTTCTGGTTCTTGTTGTTTTAGGTTTGTGTTTTGTGGTGTTTTTTTTACTTGTTTGCTTGTTTTTTGTTTCTTTAACAGGTCAGCCTTCAGCTAACCCTGACTCTTTCATTCATGCCATCAGCACCTTGCATATGTTGTAGCAGATAAATGCAGACATTCTTATCAGTCTGTGCTTAGATTGGCCCTACATTGTTTTTTGTTTATAAAGTACAATATATTGTTCTTTATACCTCATTGGCTTCAGGAACTACCTTGTAAATCTAGAGCAAGGAGTCATCAAATGGCCCTGTGTTGTCTCCTACTTGGTCTCCAGTACCTTCAGAACAGCACAAAGGTCCTCCCTGAAATCACCATCTGTGAGACACAAGCCCTCTGGGTGAACACTGCACCTAGGTACATCAGATCTGCTCTGACTGCAGATCTCTTTTGGCAAGTATCAAAGCAGCAGCTCTACACAGAGTAAGTCCACACAAAAATGTCACCAAAATTACATCCAAACCTGCAGGGTTCACCTGGACTATTCCTTCTCAGATAGCAGTTCCAGGCCCTCACCACCAGAGAAATTAATGCCATTTCAGTGTTTCAAAACACTGCCTTAAGAGCAAAATGTGGGCCAAAGGTAGGAATTTTTACAGTTTTTCAGAAGATAAAAAGTTAAAAAGGATGCAGCCCAGTTCAGTTGAGATTTCCCAAGGCTGCAGCTAAAACTTGAGAGTGTGCACATGCACCGTCCCTGTCAGGGATTGGTGACTCATGACCCCTAGTAATTAAACCATAGTCAGAGAGCAGGTCGTGACATTATGCCATTTAAATACCACAGAAAAAAGGCAGCAGAGAAGTTGTCTCCACAACTGGCATCCAACAGCTGGCAGTGGGCAGGCAACATGGCTTTTGGTGGTGCCTAGGGATGCCTCCTTTTAACACAAAGCAGCACAGGCAATCCTTACCCCAAGGAATCGCTGCTGTATATGACCTAATTCATTAAGCTGATAAGCTGCTCACACACGTCAACAGTCTCTGCTGGTGGGAAGGGGATGGTTCTGGCACTTTTCCTCAAGATGAAGGCAACACATGAGTTTCTCTGGCATCTGGTGCCAACCACTCAGAAAACTTATCTGGTTTTGGTAAAAAATGAGGCTGTTATCACTGCCACGCTTACAAAATGTTCTGTACTTTAAAACAATTGTATTTTCTTAAGCGAAATCAGGAAATGGCTGAGAACCTCACATCTGGTTGTTACTTCTCCTTCCCCAAACTATGTCAAAATCAAAATGAACATCGGTTATGGTTACACAGGCTTTTTAACATTCATTTTCTCAGAATTAGCTAGTCTGCTGAGAAACTGTTCAGTTCCACAAAGACAAGGCATTAATGCTTTCTGAAAGGTTTTTCTAATTAATGCTTGGCTTACATTATTTCTTTGTGGTGTATGCGTGCTTGCTAGAAAATTAGGGACAGATGTGCCCCTTTAAAAAGACATGGAATTACATTCTTTCAATCTGATTTTAATGCTGCACGGTCAAAATAAAGACAGGCTTCAGGCCTTTTGTACATCAGGACACAATACCTTAGGCCTCGCATGACTGAGGTTTTATGGACCTCTCCATGACCAGGTCTTCAGGACAGTGCTCATTCCCTTCTATCTCAGTTCTGCCATTAGTCATACTCTCTTTTACAAAATGTTGCAGGTCTCCATTGCTTTTCTCTCCACCTGTTCAACTCCACTCTCCTTCTGTCTTTATAACAGACTTCAGTGGAGTGCCTGTGCTGCTTTTTTAGACTTTGGTCTTTTTATCAAGCTGTTCTGCACTTGGATTACATGGCCTACCCATAGTTCCAGACCCCCTCTTTGTCCCAGTTCTCAGAATTGTCTTGCCACTCCCAATCTCTCTCTCCACCATCTCCCTTCACCTTTATTTTTATTTTTGTCCAGGAGATACATTGCTCACATTCTTAACCTGAGCATGGCTAAATCTTAATTCCCAACAGTCACCAATGCATAGAGTCATAAGAGATGGCAAGATATGTTCTTCCAATGACAAAAATGAATGTTTATCTGTCATCTTCTTAATGCTTTCTAGTACTTACCACATCCTCAGGCAATCTCTCTTAATATCTGACCATGGTAACTCTTAGACAGTTTTCCAGTTCCAACATAACTTTTCTGCTGAGATGAAAGGTGATTTCTTCCTGTCCCTCCCCCACCTGGCATGGGATTTAGGTGATTATCATCTCCTTTGCAACACACTTCCAAATATTGGAAGGACATTGCCATGAGTTCCCTCCATCCTCACCAGTATTCTCTTTGTTTCAAATAAGCAAACACAACTGTGCTCGTGGCAAGTGTTTTCCAGACCCGTTGTCATTTCATTCTATATTCTTTGGTCTCCTACAAATGTGTTTACATCTGAAAGCAAGAGACATTTACTTTACTGTGTTCAGCTTTGGGACCCTCAGTACAGGAAGGACATCAAGGCCCTGGAGCGTGTCCAGAGCAGGGCTACGAAGCTGGTGAAGGGCCTGGAACACAAGTCCTGTGAGGAGCGGCTGAGGGCACTGGGGTTGTTTAGTCTGGAGAAGAGGAGGCTCAGGGGAGACCTTATTTCTCTCTACAGCTACCTGAAGAGAGGTGTGGGGAGCTGGGGGTCGGCCTCTTCTTGCAGATAACTAGTGACAGGACTAGAGGGAATGGCCTCAAGTTACACCAGGGGAGGTTCAGGTTGGAAATGAGGAGACATTTCTTCTCAGAAAGAGCAGTCAGGCATTGGAATGGGTTGTGCAGGGAGGTGGTGGAGTCACCGCCCCTGGGGGTGTTTAAGGAGAGGTTGGACGTGGTGCTTAGGGACATGGTTTAGTGGGTGACATTGGTGGTAGGGGGATGGTTGGACCAGATGATCTTGGAGCTCTTTTCTAACCCTAATGATTCTGTGATTCTGTGACATAAAAATCAAACTCCCAAAGAGTCTTCTCAGGACTGAGCAGAGTAGTTATTATCTAGTTTCACTTCTGACTTTACTGGTTTTGTTTCTCTCAGGACCTCTCTTCCCATTTTTTGCTGCTAACTGTGCTACTGCTATATCTCATCATCCTGGCCCAACTCATTTACTAACAAAGCCAAAGCTACAAGAACACGTGAGATGGCTCCTTATGTCTCCGTTGAGATGATATGAAAATACACACTATTCTCTTTGTCCTGTAGACTTTCCTCATGAAAAGAGTGGTTTTCCAAGGTTACCCCAAGGCTACAGTTGTGCTTGCAGCCTATAAATCTGATTTATAAACTCATTGTCCATCTCAGTTCTCCTTACTATAAGTGCAAAACAAAACAAACCCCATGGGACACTATTTTCTCCTCCCCTCCCCCCAGCATTATTCAGAAATGAGGTTGCCTGAAGGGAAGTATTAAATCACAGCCTGTTATGGATTCCCCCTATACGATTAGCACTTCCAAACTCCAGTGCTGCTCCTTGAATCTTGCCTTTCTTCTATCATCATTTAAACAACTGACAGTTCTAATTATTGTACTCATAGGCAAGGACTTAATTAACCTAATCAGCCTGCCATGGAGCTGACAGGTATGCTTTTCTGTCACAGTTAGGTCAAAACATGTAATCTGCAATGAATAGGAGCTCTTTTTCAGCTGCTCTGGCAGTGGTTCAGTGCATCTATGCCTCTCCTCAGGCCACTGAATCATGTGGCCTTGCAGTGCACAATGAAGAGTGATGATTAGAAAGTGTATGTCAAAAAGCTAGTCTTCTCTGACCTAGTTTCCAGACACAACATGATGGATACATGCCAGAGAAGCAGCTGTCTGCGTTATCAAACATCCTCCAGTAAAAGGGCCAAAGCAGAGGGGCACATCACTTTAGTACCCCTCAACAACAAACATTCTCAGCACCGAGCAGCACGAAGAGCTTTGTTTCTCAGGGTGTGATTATGAGGCACAAGGTGCCTGTCATCAGAGACGTCGTACTAAGCATTTGTGAGTATCTGTGCCTGTGCTGACCTGACACCACGACCACTCTCTGGCCTTCCCTACGGGAAGCAACACGCATCTTTCCCCAGGCCATGGCTGCTGTGTATTGTTAGAAGGGGTCACTGCTGCATACCTAACAGAATCCTCTGGCTTCTCTGTTATCACGAGATCTGGGAGGGAGATAATGCTTGGAGAAAACTATGACAAATGGTTTGTGTCTGTTCCTTTCTCCGGCCCTCTCTGAAGCTGGAGCTGCTGCATGCCAGAGTGGGAAGTCCAGAGTGATTTGTATTAACTTACTGGCTTGCCCTGAACTAAAAATAATACAACATACTACACATCCTGACAAAGCCTTATGAATAACACAGCTGATCTAAAATTAACCCAGCTGTTATAGGCAGCTACCTATAAATCAAAGTATATAAAAATGCGTTCATATAAATAGTTCCTTTAATGATTGCTATTTTTGCAGTTACTTGATTTCTGTAGTTCTTCGCTTCCGTATTTCTAAAGAAAATTCAATACAGCAAAAAAGCTAGATGCTTTTCCCTCACATTTTGCATATCTAAGAACAGACACACAAATGTTTGATTCTTTAGTTTGTTTCCTACAAGGCCATAAATAACAAAGCCTAGAGTTTGCCAAACCTCTCCTTTTTTTTTTTTTTCAAAATCAAAAGCTTAAATCGTATCTTACAGGTTTCTATTAATTACTTATAGCAGAAGACTAGGTCAGGGAACATGGATGAGACTGCAACAGCCAAGACTGACCCTGTGTGTGCAGTTCTCTTACGGCTGCTGTGTTAGATCCTCCTGTGTCACCTTCAGTTGCTTCAGCCCAGGAAAGGTCTCTTTTAGCCCAGCTAGGAGCATAATGCCTTTTGCCAAGCTGCTTTCTTGGTTTTGTCCCTTGCCAACCACCCAGTATTGAAACCTGAATGGCAAGGTACTGGGACAGCTTGTTTGCTTTCAGAGCCAGCCTGCTCTCCTTTTAGCCAGCATCAATTGCTTTGATATTTTTAAAGTACATGGAATCAGCAAGTGCAAGTCAAATTTCTCCATGTAGACTTTGCACACAGTGAATGCACAAATTCAAAAGTTGAATGTGGTTCACTCTGGATCAGCACCTGACTTCCTTCAAATGCCTGCAGAGACTGGCCATCAAAAAGATCAAGGTCAACAGTAGTATAACACAACTGTTCATAAATATGTACCTGACTTTTATATGAGTCCCAATGCTTTTTAACAGTCTCAGAATGAACGCTTCGGGGATTTTCTAGGTACGGGGATTTTCTAGGGCACAGCTCCCTCTCTTTGCGGAATGAGTCTCCCCAGCAGCATATCCCAATCTCCACTCCTCCCGTGAGGCTAATCATCTCCTTCCTCACATCTCATTTTCCTCCTACTAATGCCACTGAGCCAAATGCTCTCCTCAGACATTTTTTTTTCCCTCTAGGTCTTGGTTGATTGCTTAAAGTTTTGGCTTCACCACCACCCTAAGAACTTAACTGTGCAAGGCTTGAGCAGCTTCACTGCTGTTGGCAGACCAGTCAGGGCTCCCTCTTTCTCCATTTCCTCCCAGCTTCTCAACATACTCACTTCCTCCAACAGTTTCCTATCCTAGGAAATATCCCCTTAATCAAAAATCAACCAATGTGAAGAAAGGTGTTTCCCCATTTGTAGCTTCCTGCCTCCCATCAGGAAATTCAGCTGGCAGCAGCTGTGACAAATTAATAATAGGGGAAAAAAATCAAAGAGAAATTGGAAACTAAGTTGTAAAGCCAAAGGCTGGGAGAACATTACAAAGACCTAGCATTTGCTACTGTTTTTATGTAAAGTCTGTCTGTACTCAGGCCACTGTAAGGAGGAAAGTACTTAAAACTATTACTAAGACTTGATCTTTACCTGTCATCTCCCAGAATCTCCTACTGCAAGAGCCAGTAAAAGACAGTTGTTAGTACTAAAGTTCAACTTTTGCAAGTGATCAACAGGCATCTCTTTCAAACATTGAGCTTCCCTCTCCCCATGTCACAGCAAAAGAAAGAAAAGCAGATTGAAACACCAACCCTGTCAGATGATAATGCTCGTTCCATTCGTCCACTTCTGAATTTGGTTAAATGTAGACTAACTTCAACCCACTTTAGCCCTGTTCCTTTCAAAACATTAGCGGAATCCTGTAATTTATACTTACCCAGATGGTACCATGGTCTGTCATATTATAAATCAAATCCCATGGGGAGGACTGCCCAGCCAAAGGAAAAAAAATATCCCTGAAAACCAGGTCTGGCTAGATTAAGCACCTAGATTACAGGTCACAAACTACATATGACTCTAGCACCTGCACTGGAGGGCTAAATAGAACAAATGTGCAGAAGAGCGGACAACAAGAAGTAAGTGTTCCAGTCCAAATTGTCCCTTAGGAGCATTGACACAGACAAAGCACTAATGTTTATAGTAAGGAATCTGAAATCCTCATCTAGGACTTTAGAAATGGAAAAGGTCCCCTGAAGAAAATTAAATCAAATAGAACATGAGTTCTCTGGGAAGATCCAGATAAGTTTCATGGCAAACCTTGTAATAAGCAGTTGTAAAACACAGGACTTCAATGTGCCAGGTCCCTATGTTTCATGACAGCATTGACTTGTTGTGAAACTCAAAATACACTAAGCAAGACATCTGTGATTATGTAGTTCAATTCTAGTATTTCAGAAAACTGAGATATTTTGTTCATAGTTCTGAAATTATACAACTGAAGAGAGTCAATTTACACATACCTTTATATTCCCAAGCAATGGTGAAGCACTGGCCAAAAGGAAATCAAGAGGCTGAAATAAGTAGAGGCCTGGTGTTTATTACAGTCAAACTAAATGTCAGACCACTGCTGGTTGAGCAAGGGCCTTGGTTTGCACGCAGGGTTAAGACAAGTTGAAGTAACAAAGCAGGGTTGCCTGGAGCACTTCTATAAAATGCATACTGAAGAGCAGCTAAAGTGAAAGCAGACTCCAAACAGTCATCAGATCCCCAATAACTGTTGTACCCTCATTGTATTCTATGTCTAGGTAACAGCAATTAAAACTAGAAGATGGAGATTCCTGAAGTGATTTGGAGTTTAAGGAGGCTTTTAAGTTTATTCTCATTTTATTCAGGAACACAGGGATGGATTTCAACTTTAATCTTAGGCACACATGCTCAAACATGATGGCTTTTAACCACTCCACCTCACAGACAACTGCTGGTTACTTGTGCTTATAGCCTCAGGAACATATTAGCTGCTATACACTTACACAGATTGACACATCTGAGAACCCAGTCTTATTCATCTTGACCCTTAAAAGCTTCTTAAAACATTGGATGTAAGATACATAATAAGCTAATATTATTGCCTAATGCCTAAATTGGTAGGCCAGGTGGGTAATGTTTCTGCAGAAGAGACTGTGCTTGTGTATCTGCACTGCATCCAAGGCAAAGAAAGCAAAGCCCTGAAGGGTTTGAATGCAAACATTGATTCTCTCTAAACAATAGCTTTCCATTGGTCTGGTGACAGGATGCCTCTGATCACAAGTATTATGGAGATGCTGTTTTCAGTGTTATTTCTGCTCTGACTTTCTCACGCAGAGTAAGTAGAGCAGGGAAACAGCTTTTAGTGGAAAAGCAAGCATACAACAAAACAAAACAAACGCCTCTAAGTAAGGATAGATTAAGAGTCTGGGAATCTTTTGATCTTTTGGACTCAGCCTTTTTCCAGCAGAACAGAGAAGAGCTGACTGAGGAAAAATAATGCCAAATAACTAGATTTCTGCAGGAGAAAAACTAAAACAAGGCTAGGCGTGAATGGGGAAATGTGTTTGTCACTGAAGTTTGCTGGATGAAATCCTAGTACTGCTACAATCAAATAGGAGCTTTGCTTTTGACTGCTGCAGAGCCAGGCTTTAACTACAGAGTTCAGCAAGGGTATTCGTCTTATAGTTTCCCCTTGGAGAGTTTAAAAATTTTGAAAATTCCTTACTTGGATTAATGTATTAGAAAGAAATTAAAAAACTTTATTTCCATCTGAGGTGAACAATGTGCATTACTAAGAGATATATTAAGATTGTTACTGCTACAGTTCAAATACATGTCAACTCTCACATAGGTGTCAAATTGTCAGTACGGTACATTTACACCTTTGACAAAAGCTGCATATGTGGTCTTCAAAAATAATAAAGTCTTGTATTTATCAACTTCATAGTGTCAGATGGAGTATGTACATGTGTTATACATCTACATGTATATATACACTTACAGAAAAACTCGCTGAGGTTATTTTTTTCTGTGCCTACTTTTGAAACATTACAATAATTTACCTATCCCTGGGCTATATGCCTTTTATCACTAGCCTGTATATAATTCAGCTGTCATTCAACTCAAGATAGGTAGAAAATTTCTGACAAGGATTTTTTGATCAACAGCTTGTTGACAGGGAAAAGTTCCAAAGATTTGCCTTAATTTTGCAGATATTTCTCCTGATTTCTCCTCACCTGTACACCTGGGCCAAAGTATGACCAAGGAACAAGAAGAAAGACGTTTAGATTTAGAGCTTAGTGATATGGTTTAGTGGAGGACTTGTTAGTGTTAGGCCAGAGGTTGGACTAGATGATCTTGGAGGTCTCTTCCAACCCAAATGATTCTGTGATTCTGTGAGCTTCTGAGCTCCAAGTATTTCCCAGGTATTTTGAAGTCCTCAGGTCTCATATCAGCTGCCTTCAATTTATGACAACAGGGCCTTTGGGGCCCACAGCTCTGAAACAATATCCTACAAAGCAGGATCTTCCCCTTTTTCACAGAGCATTTTTCAACTTTTCATTTTCATAGAATCACAGAATGGTCTGGGTTAGAAGAAACCTTAAAGACCACCCAGTTCCAGCCCCCCTGCCACGGGCAGAGACACCTCCCACCAGACCAGGTTGGTCAAAGCCCCATCCAGCCTGGCCTTGAGCACCTCCAGGGATGGGGTATTCACAGCTTCTCTGGGCAGCCTGTGCCAGTGCCTCACAACACTCTGAGTAAAGAATTTCTTCTTTATATCTCATCTAAACCTACCCTCTTTTAGTTAAAATCCATTGCTCCTTGTCTTACCCCTACATTCCCTGACAAACAGTTCCTCCCCAGCTTTCCTGCAAGGCCCCCTTTAGGTACTAGAAGGCCGCTGTGATGTCTCCCTGGACCCTTCTCTTCTCCAGGCTGAACAACCCCAACTTCCTCAGCCTGTCTTCATAGAAGAGGTGTTCCAGCCCTTTGATCGTCTTCATGGCCCTCCTTCTGGACTCACTCCAATGAGCCTTTGACTTTGTTTTGCTGGGGCCCCAGAGCTGAAGGCAGGACTCCAGGTGGGGTCTCACAAGAGCAGAGCAGAGGGGCAGAATCCCCTCCCTCACCCTGCTGGCCATGCTACTTTTGATGTAGCCCAGGATACGGTTGGCTTTCTGGGCTGCAAGCGCACATTGCAGGCTCATGTTGAGCTTCTCAT
The DNA here is from genome assembly GCF_964034855.1 of Anser brachyrhynchus. Lineage (NCBI taxonomy): Eukaryota > Metazoa > Chordata > Aves > Anseriformes > Anatidae > Anser > Anser brachyrhynchus. Next base: position 14,771,308 of record NC_137697.1, on the reverse strand, counting down.
CAGCCAACACCCCCAGGTCCTTCTCCTCAGGGCTGCTCTCAATCCATTCTCCTCCCAGCCTGTAATTTTGCTTGGGATTACCCTGGCCCAGCTGCAGGACCTTGCACTTGGATTTTGTCAAAGATCAGATCAAGACTTATGTTTTTTAAATATTAATGTTTTCCACAGTTTGGAAACGTGTTTTCCACCCATCACTCATCATAGTCTCAAGCATGAAATGTCCATTCTTTACAGCTGGGAGTTGAAGATTCCAGTGCCTAATTTTTACCATCTCAGCTGGCAGTATTCCTTATTGTCAACCAGGGCTCGTCTGTGCATTGCAAACCACAATTGGCAGGTGGCTTTTATTCAAACTCTCGGCCTACTTCTCGGCACTCAACATGACCACTTGCGTCTCAGAAAGAAACATTTGAAAGACCTCCTTAAGTATTTTAAGTTAACTGGGAATCAGCTAATACAAGAACACAAACATCTGTGAGGATACCAAGTATTTAGAAACTCATTTTCTCTGCTGTGTCTGACTGCCTAAATGTTAGCTGTGAAAGAGGCACTTGGGCATGGACAAAAACCCATGGGTACTCCACTTTTCTGGAACCTGTTGAGCTCTATTTAAACACTGCTAGAGAATAAATACACTGACTTCCAAGGACAGCAGCTGCCCTTTGAATTACAGGAACCTTACGAAGTCTTCACAATTCATTTATACACACACACATGTATATATCCTGTGCTGTGACAAAAATAGTAGTGAAGAAATGTGATGCTCAGGCAAATAGTGGCATTACTCTCAAATGAAACATAAGACCAAAAAAAAGTGAAAAAATTGATTTTTATAGTAATTGTTGATAAAATAAATTTAGGTCTCTATTTACCAACAGCAAATCTATTTCCCTAAGCAAGCCAATAATGATCCATGGAGCAAGGAGAAAACAGAAAACATTTACTTATTCACAGAACAACAGTAAGCAAAATTCATGCCAGGTAGCCCAGACATCTGCATGGGATGCAGGGAGCACAAGGCGAGTAGTCTATTAACAAAGCTGTTCTGCACAGTTCGTGTAGGTTACTCCTTATGTTTTGAGTTTCTCCTGAAAGGCCAAGATTTACTGTCTGGAACAGAGGCAGGTGTTCATTCATCCAACAAAAATTAGTCTCTGGTGCAGGTTTAAGGCAACTGGCAGTGCAGGCCTTAACTCGATGAACCTGGAAGAGCCTACACCTCCCACACCACTGCCTTTCAAATTAGAAATTCCTCGGCACAAAAGGCTCTGCCCACAGGACTTCTCCAGACAAACAATCAGCCTGCAGTGCTTCACTGGGCATAAGGGTCTTGGCAAGTAGCCATTCACTATCATTAAAAGTGTTTATAAAAAAAAATGTTCATTTTTGGCCAGCTTTTTTTTCCAAGGCCAGGCCTCCACCCCCACATCTTCAGTGGAATGTGTTAATAATTTGCTTTGTGGAGATGAAAGGCTCTTTGATAGGAGCAGCATAAACACATCTCACTGTGCTCAAAGGTCTTTGTCCCACAATAGGAGCTAAGTTTCTGTACAGAGGATTGAATGGAAAGAACAGACACATTTCTGAATCACTTTTCACTTTTTTTCTGCCTTTTTTCCTCACTTTATCTCTTCCTTTATTTCTCATTGCCTCTTTTAAGTCCTTGTGTGGAATACAAACAGGCAAGTGGTTCTGAACAAGAAATCCTTGCTGATTAGCAACAGACTGCTTAAAAATATCAGCCAGTGCCCACAGTCTGAGGTGTCAGAAACCAAAAGTCACTCTGAAACACGAGTCTGTCCCCAAGTATATGACTGAGCATAGCCTGGAGTGGTGTAATGTGGGAGCAGATACTGGTAGCTGTCATCTTCTGATCCTCTCTTCAATAGCAGGTTGCATGATCTACTCAATAAATACAGCATATGCTGCAATTCATCAGTGTTTTCAGAAATCAGAGTTTATCTGGAGAAATAACATGTTATAATTAACTCAAAATGCCATGTGCAAGAGCTGCCTAACTGTTGTCTCCTGGCTGTACTGCATCCTATTCACTGCCCAGTTTGAGACACTACATACATCTCCTTTATATCTACATTGTCCTTTTGAAAGCCCAACTTAATAGTGCTGTACCACAGCATCAGTCTTCTGCTCTATTAAAATCAGATCTCAGTGGGATTAGAAACATAATTGAGATGTGCCCCTTTGTTCCTTCCTACTTTAAGTGCAGACCCTGGTCATAAACACCAACTAGTCTCTTGAGGTGTTAGCATGCCAGAACATTGTTCAATGTGGGGTTTATGCAGGCTTGGTTCTTCTAGCATCTGCCTCTCCTTTTGATAAAAAAAATAAATATGCCTCTTTCCATGGTATGCTCGTCTACCTTAATCTATGTATTTTTCTTAAAGAGTGTTCACTGTGTTCACTCAGTGCCTCTATTTACTGTCGACATAACTTTTTTTTTTCTATTTGTGGTAGTCTTATCTAAAGAAAAAACTAGCCATTTCACAGGTGTTTGTTTCTTAAGCATCATCATTCAGTTATTAGAATAATAAGGTCAAATATACTTAAGAGTCTTGAGCTCCCTATACTGTATTTTTAAAGGCAATTCAGAGACTAAATGCACTTAGCCACTGCTCCACACAATGTTAAGTTCTTTATGTTGTAGGCTTTGACTATATGCTTGGGTACAGACAGCTGCCCATCAGCTCCATTTACACTGCAGTGATTCAGCTTCAGTCCAGACACACACAGCCACATATTTCTATCTGGGAGAGACAATACTTGTGCTCTCACACAGCTTCAAATGTGTATGCCATGTTTTCAAAAGGATTTTAAACTCAGAGTCTCACTGTTGAAAAGAGGGATTTAAGTTCGTTATGAAAAATGTAAGGTTATGAAAACCATAACCACTGTAATTTAAAGGTAAGCTTGACTCAGAGCAAGCAAAGCACATAGTCTCTGAGCTCACCTGAGGTGACAGCAGTGGATAGCTTTAAGTGCAGTCAAGTTAGAACCGTGGGCAGAGGGGGGATTTAGCAGCTTTGAGCTACAGCAGCTCAGCGAGTGCTAATCTAGTCACTCGGTGCTGCTAATCTTGTTCTTTTCTATAATCATTGTTTCCAGCCCTGGTGTTTCAGCAAACATAATCACGGTTTGCCATCTACAAGACTTCCTCCCATGTAATACCTTCTGATAACGTTAATGTCAAGCCTGAGTTTCGGCTGTGGCCTTAGTCCTGCCCTAGAAAGGCATGATAGCTGACACTGCAACAGGCACTTGGACTCATAGGAGGGAAGGTGAGTCAGGACCTGTCTGGATAGTTTAACATCTTTAAGCTAAGTGGTGTGGGATTAAAGAATATCTCATGAAAGAGGTACTGAACGATTATGAGCAACATGTCTTTTCATTCATTTTAAAGCTTGAGAACTCTGGATTCATCTTTAAGTCTAAAGTGGCCTGCAATGCCATAGTTTGCCAAAATATCACTGTTCTTTTTAGCTTTTCTAAATATACCATTCCACAGCCCTCTGTGAAACAGCTGCCATCTATTTGACATGGTTTCAGTGCAAAACCACCTGAAGAATGGCAGTTTCACTTGAGCTTGACTTGAGTGTTTTGGGCCCATTCAAAGCAGAAACTTAGGGAGTGCCATGATACTGCAGAGCAAAGCAAATATTTGCACAACCCCTGGAGACCTACAAGCACCAAGTTTAAAACAGATCTATTGTGTGCTGCCGCCTCTGGCTGACATTTGTATATTTGTGACAGGCATAAGCAGGTTAGATTTGCTACACATGTCCCCAGTATCTCCTTGCCTGCTAGCCCCTGTGGTGATAAGGTCTGCGGTGGATCTTGTGCAAGGGCCAGGACCAGGGTGATGGCTTGCGGAGGTGTGCTCTGGTATCAGAAGAGCTAGTCTTTTTCACAGCACTGAGCAACAAGCTCTGGTACCCAAGATGCACAGACTGCATCAGCTCCACTCCTGTCTCACAGCAGAGCCAGTGGAAGGCAATGCATGCCCATGCACCAGCTGCACCACCATAAGGTCCAACATCTTCTCTTAAGTTGCCCATCAACCTGTCTTTATACTGAGACATCAGATTCTGTATCGAAGCAGCTGAGGGATTGGTGTGACTTCCCTTTCACTCCTTCTCCTGTCCCAGAGTCAATATTTGGCAGAGAAGTGGAGCGGATAGTTTGGGGAGGGGAGGATAGCATTTTAAAGTGTAGCTCCAAATTCACCAGGGCTTATCTGCATGCACTTGATTCAAAAAATCTCTGACTCGTAGTGGTTTTCAAGGGAAAGCTGTTTTCCTGGAACAGAGGTAGAGTGCTGAGGTGAGACTCCTGAAAGAAAAGATTTTCTGCTTAGCTGTTTGACTTTCCTACATTGATGGAGGTATTTAAATACAATGATCTACATTGCAAAACAACCAGATTCCTCTTAGATAACTTTTCATTCACTTGCAGGTTGATTAGCAAGCCCAGCTACATCTGCTGCTACCTGAGAGAGGAGAAGCAAAAAATATTGTGAAAGAGAGACAATACTCTGTAATGAATAAGATTTACTTTACATGTAATGCCTGGCGTTCTCTCACAAGCATTGCCCTTAGCAAATAATCCTGTTTTCTCTAGCATGCTCTGAGTTATGTGGCACAGTGATGGAGCCATGGAGCCATCTGCTCCTGCTAAGAGAAATCTCTGCTCCGACCAGATTCTCTATACCATCCCTGCTCCTTGTAAAACTGCCTGCTCTCTGTAACTAAGTAAGCAAGTGAGTAAGGAATAAATAATTAAGGAATAAATAATTAAATACCTGTAAAATTGGACTACGCGGACCCAAGGGCAGCACTGATCTGAAGCTGAAGCTGACTTTGTAGTCAAAATGTAGGTACAGCTACGTCTGCCCATGTAGGAGAGATTACAGAACAGAACAGATGGATTTGGTAGAATAGCTGGCTACCAAAGCAGCAGATAGAATGGGGTTGTCCCAGCCCTGTTCTTATCTGGGTCTGTAAGTAAAGATGGAGAAAGGTGGAACTGAAAATACAACTGAAGTCTGAAGTATAAAGCCAGACGTTTATGCTTTTCTTCCAGGCAATGGGCAAAGCTGCGGTTACAGTTTTTTGTGCTGTTCATTCTCTTGTACAAAAACACAGGGAGAGTTGCCAATCTTCTCCTGATTGTTTTCCTGTTTTCTTAAATAAAAAAACTCTGGTTCCATGTTCCCAAGGAGTCTGAGGACATACAAGCACAGGAGGGCTGGAGCAAAGCTAGACATAGGAACATGACTTCAGGCTGAAAGACCAACAGAATCACAGAACCGTTTTCTTTATTTTGGAAATAAAAACATTACAAACAAATAGTCATGACAACCTGGGAGAAAACGCTCCTTCATTGTTTGCCTTTATCCAATCTGGATGATACTATGAATAGCTAATATAAGCTGCTGCTGGAAAATACAAATAAAATGCAAACTCCCTTTTCCACCCATGTGAATGGTTTCTGTTCACATGAGGACCAGACTTTGCAGCCTTTACTGATATGAGAGGTGTTAACTCACAATAAGGTTTGTCAGGATAAAAACACTAAGTACATTACAATCATGACAAGGTTTTAGTGTGTAAGAAGAAAGAAAATTTATGTGCCTCATATTTTCCCTGTAGAGTGAAAGTAATACTTTTTTAGAAATGAAATTATGAAATGTGGGAGAAAGAGGTGGGGAACAATGGGAGCTCCCATCCCATCCGGGTCTGGGTGCTACGCTGGAACTCCTGCTTGTGCTCCAACATGCCCCCAGAACAATAGCACTGCATGGCTATTTTTAGTGTCGGCTATAATACAGAGTAATTCAAGGCATCCACAGTGTGTTTCATAAGGACAGTATTTCTCTTTCAGTTATGTGGTTCCCAGGCTGTAGTGCCATTCTGTTCACCAATCTTAAACAAACACCACCCTAGAGATTTCCTAAATAGTTCAAAGTGGTGTCTAGGGAAATATTAGAAACACATATGGAAAGCCTGAATATGCTTCAGATGAAACCACTTTGAATGTCCATTTTTGTGCAAATTCTGGGCTGGAAGATAGAGTAAAGCAAGATTTTTTAAGATAAACTTGTCAGGAATGATGCTATAATAGCAAAGTTTTCTAAATATTTATTCCCGATAAGCTTTTCACAAGCCCTCCCTGTCTCATCATTTCATTCAATTTTTAATGCAAGAAATGTTTGAAGAGGAAGAATTAATGGTCATGAACTCTGCAGTCCCTTGCTGTCTTGACTGGAATGCATTTTATATGTTGTTTCCCTGCTTATGGGTGCACATATAGATATATTAAATGCTGGAGCCAATGCACAACAGGCCCTACTCCAAAAGCCAGTGTGTTGACAGCAGAGGCCACAGTTGCCATAGCTGCTTTTTTATCTTACTTATAGGAAGGAACTGTAGTAACTTAGACATGCTAGTTTGCAAAACACTGACTAATTCTCTCCTATTAATGGATAATTACTGTTTACAGGTGCTGGAAATCAGTTCTTACAAATATCTGTAACACTTGAACTTTGCTTTGAGAGAATATATGAAGTCAGCTGAAATGAGATTTTCAAAAGCAACAGCAAAAGACACTAACGTGAAAAGGCCATATGGTGGGCAACGCTTTATCATTTCTGTTACTTGTTCCTTTCTTTATAAAGCCTTGGGACACTTCCTTCTCTTCCTTCATCACTGTCACCATCCACCCCTAGTTTCAGGAATGTCATGCCACAACAAAAATAGCTGCCACTTTCCCATCCTTTTTGTGATATTTTTGCAATGTAGGATTAAATCACATCTGATGTGGATGGAAGGCAGCACAAGGGAGCTCTAAGCTTGTCCCTCCTCCTTCATGTACTCCCTCAGCTCATTTGCAGCACAATGTAAGCTGAAAGAAACTTTTGAGTAATCAGTACCACAATAATATTCCTTATTCCTTTCCTTCAGTGTTAGTCACTGCTGGAGACAGGGCACTTGATTTCAAGACCCTTTGAACTGATCTGGTTTGGTTAGTTTTATTTTCTGTGATGCTTACCACACAGAAGGCACGATGACGGTCAGCCCTGTGCTCAAGGCCCAGAGGTCTGGTCTATTCTCCTGTGGCCCTTCTTGAGATTCCTAGAGGCTGGGAGGCATGCTGGACCCAAAGGAAGAGATTCACATCATGCCTCTTCGAAGTGATAAAAGCTTCTGAACCTTCTCCAGCCCTTACCCAGAAGATGCCTAAAGAAACCCCATGGGGCATCTGCCAGTCCCACTCAAGTTTAGCCCAAACAGCTGAATTGCAGACCACAACTGTCCAGTGCAATTCTTTACCCGGGAAATTAAGCTTACAGTTGTCCACATGGATATAACACAATTTCATCTATTACACAAGTGTAGCCCACTAGTTCCTTCAGGAAAGTCAGTTTACAGGAAATCTGGACCAGAAGATACAGGCATTGGCCTGACAATTCAGATGCTGGGGTGGGTGGGGATCTGAGAGGCTGTTGCTGCAACCAGTGCAGGACAGGTCACCTTGTCTTGTTGGCAAATGGGCAAGGTGAAAATGTGGCCAGAGGCTGAGCTGAAGATCAAATAATCAGAAAATCTGCAATACCTGGGGAAGGGAGGTTAGGTCCTGTCCTGCTGCTCTCTCCCAGCCCTGTTTCCAGCTCCCAGTTGACTTCCAGCCACACCCCAGGCCCGCCTACTCCTTTAACCACCCCCAAATCTGTTATTACTAATGCTTTTATTGGCCAAAGACCTAAAGCCTGTCTCCTGACCACACTGCTGCTCCCTTGACTTGTGGTCTGCCCTTTTTCTTCTTTGGCTCCTGCCCACAGCCCCTTGCTCCTGACCCTGCTCCAGCCCCACCCCAGGCCTCCACTTCAGCCTGGCCCTGATCCTGCAGATGGCCCTGATCCAGATGCCCCAGCCTGGCGTGCTGGACACCACTACTGCGTTGCAGAGGAGGTGTTTTCATCAAGGTGGCTGCAAGAGGTCTGCATGCCTTCCTCATGGTGCATTTGTTAGGCTCCCTTCCCTGGGCAGCAGAGGAGAGGAAGGGCATCATGCCTGTGGCATCAGGATCTGGTGGGATGCTTGATGCCAGTGAGGTCCTCAGGGGCAGGAAAACAATGTTCCTAACCCACAGCCCTGGGGACCAACACAGAGAATGCAGAGCAGAGGTAAATGAGTTCCTTTGTCCCAAAAGCCTTCTGGATGTCAGCAAGTGCCCAGGCAGATCCACAGGTGCAACCTCATGACCAGTGTGCTGCTTATCCCCCTGATGTGGGTGCATGTTTTGGGAGATGGATCATAAACTGAAAACCTTTAATAGTAGAAAACCAATTTACAAGCTGTTATCTGAAACAAGGAAGTTTTATAGATTGCTCCAGTGTTACTACAAACTCTAAGGTTTATGCAGTCAGTCAAAACATGATTGACTAAGGGGCAGGCATTTTGCCCCTTAGTGCCATATAGCACAGGAGGGAATTAAAATGTTATATTTTGTATCTTTGATATCAATTCTAGCCACTGGACATCTATACCAAAGAAACATGCTCTTGCACAGCTCCTCCAATTTAAATAAAAGCATTTGCTTGTGACTGTGTTTCCTCTGGAGCCTAACCTTGTGGATAACACATTACTAGTGCTTTGGATCTACCTTCCAGTAGCAGCAGATGAACTTATTTGTGCAACACAAAGGCATGTTAGTGGAATAAGTGGCTTAATATGTTTCGACCTGTAAGTCTGAGATGTTTTGAGATTGCTGCAGAAAGGGAAGTTGAGGAGCCAGGGGAGCGTGAGATTCTCCATCCTGAGCTTAAGGCTGCCACAGATTTAGGCAGGTACTGGGCCAAGGTTTTGGCAGCTCACAGACCACAGGTGCATAAATGTCCACTGGTACATCCAGTTTGGTGAAACCAGCCTTGCCTACTACCTGCCTTGCATCCCTACGAGTTAGAAGGTCCATGACATACAGGTATAAACAACAGGCCTGAAAAAGAGTTAGCATAAATAAGGGGACAGAAAAAATCCTCACATGAAAATATCATAAAGGGGAAAACAGAAGTTTTGAAATCAAAGCAAATCCTTTTGTCTTCTTGTTTCTGCTTTCTAAGAAGAACTGAAAGTGATTGCAAAAACAGTTGTGAAGGAGTTTGCTACCATTGTTGTACCTAACCCTAAAAATAAATTAAACTCTCATAAAAGCCTGTCATGAAGCATTCAAACTGGGGGCTGCAGAAAAGGCTGAAGGCTGGCTACCTGGAGAAGGACCTGTGTCCTTACAAGTGAACCTACTGCTTTGCCCTGCTCGAATATCTTACAGACATAGCAACACACATCATGCTTGTCTATAAACTGCATATGAATGATTGCTCTTGAACAGGAAGTTTCTTCATTATAGGAAGCATCTGGATCTAAGTCTGTGTTGTCTCAGTCTAAATAATTATGACTTGTAATAACGCTCCACACAATAACTGAACTTGGAGCTTTTTACAAGAAAGCTAGAAAAAATCTAGAGCTCCACAATCAGCCAAGTGGGAAAAAAAAAAAAAAAGCACGTGCTAAACCTGTCAAAAGATCTGTCATTTGGCAGTTATGTCCTTTGATTAAATAAATGTGGATCTAGATTACATAGTAGACTGGCTGGTCGTGGTATTTTATGTTTGGTTTGGTTGGTTGGTTGGTTTGTTGGGCTTTTTTGTTTGTTTGTATTCTTTTGTTTTGTTTAGTTTTCCCAAAGAGGGTACGAGAGATTAAGCAAGTAGGATCAGGTGAAGTTATGATCAGCAAGCAGGAGCTCTGCACTGGCTTGTGTGCTGGCCACCAGTGCCCCTGCATGGACACAGGGCCAGATGCACAGACCTGCCCTGCTGCTGTTTCATGACTAGGAGAACTGGATGGTGTGAGGACAGGGAGGTCAGGCATAATGCTAATGTGCTCCAGTTCCGTTCACCCCTTTCCCCCTCTCAGCTGAGTCCACAGAATGTTAACATTTCTTCAGACATGGACAAAGAAAGCAAAAGAGAACATCAGTTTGCTTTATAGCATGTTGTTGAATGCATGACTAAGAATGCAATACAGCTAACAGTATAAAGACCTTTAATATTTTATAAACAGAAGAACTGCATAACAAGGAAGCCTTATTTATCACCTTTTTTTTCAATGTAACACTATGTTTTACTTCCTACATAATAAAAATAAAAAAGCAGAAGACTTGCAACAGAACCTTTCCAAGCTGTGATGCTGCTATGAAATATGTTGTCTAAAGTATGCAGGCAGAGAAGAGTAGCCAGGGTATGCAAATATCTTTCTGCACATTGTGAAGGCTTTGAGTAATCACTTGTCAAATGTTAACATTACATGGAATACTTCAAAAATCAATGAAGAAGCCAGAACATGTTAGACCCATTTACCACAGCCTAATCAACCAAGTAAGCTCAGATCATTAAACTAATTATGAGTGGCCGAAATAATTAAGGATTCTCTTCTCACGTGATATTGTTGGAATTCTTTGTTACAGAACAACTGCATGATCATTAGCAAACACTGTGCATGTGCCCAGACGTTTGCTGGATTTGATAAACAGCCCTTGTTGTTGAGAAACTTTGGTGGCCTTTGTGAGCAACAGTCAGTTACAAATAAGTAAGAACAAGCAGCTTGTAGGTCCAGGGAGGTTCTCTTGGGAAGATCACCTTTTTTGTGGGGAAAAAAATGAGAAAATGATAACCGACATATAAGAATGCCTCTATAAAACCATGGGGTTCATTGCCAGACTAATGGTCTCTCTCTCCTGTTTGCATAAAGCAAGAGTAACCCCTCATGACTGATTACATTAGCTGGATGTCTGCATTCCATAGGTCTTTCCTGAGGATTTACACTATGCCAGGTCATTTCTCATATTTATGGTTAGTCTAGAATAAGGTCAGAAAACAACTTGCCTTTACTGGCAAACACCCAACAAATAATGGTACCAGTTGCAGCTTTCTGGGTGAATTGACCCTGATTCACTGTAGATCTGTACGCAGATGTAGAGCAAATCTTCATGTTCTCCATCAGCTTCAGCATTAATATGCAAATTGACTCCAGACTGAAAGTAAGCATGTTAAACTCTTCATTTTAAGCAGTGCACTTGCTTTTTATGTTTAAAGCACAGTTCTGGTTTCAGGTGATCTATTCTTTTCTGATGAAGGGATCCAGTTGACACATTTTATCTGTTACAAGTGGCTTTTTTTTTTCTTTTTTTTTTTTTGACACCACAGGATTGGCCTTTAGATCCAATCTATAATAAAGTAAAATTGGTTCAGATGCTAGACTTCGTTTGGGACTAAGTCTCAATCCATTAAGTGCCCACTAGTATTCTTGGCATATTAGTTAGGTTCTAAATTTTGGAAAAGCCCCAGGTGTTTCCCACCTGAACTTAACCAGTTATATACATCTGCCTTTGCAGTACTGTGGATGGGGTAAAAAATCAGTCCAAATATGAGGGCCAAGGGAAATATCTCAAGCATATAGTCAGGGAAGGAGGGATGGGAGTGTTGCCCTCTGTGTTAGGGAATGGACTAAGTGTGAAGAGCTGCCTCTGAGAAACAGTCACAGACAGGCTGAGAGCTAGTGGGTAAAAGTTAAGGACAGGACCAATAACAGACACCTTGTGGCTGGTTTTTTGGTTGTACTACAGGCCACCTTATTAAGAGGAGCCTGTTGATGAGGGCTTCCTGCTTCAGCTACAAGAAGCATCACACCCACAGGCTCTCATCCTGATGGGGGATTTCAACCACCCAGATGTCTGCTGGAAGAGCTGCACAGCTGGCAGTGAGCAATCCAAGAGACTCCCTGAGTGCATTGAGGACAAGTTCCTGGTCCAGGTACCAGACAAACCAACCAGAGGAGAAGTGTTACTGGACCTGGTGCCCACCAATGTGCATGAACTCATTAAGGAGGTTAAGACCAGAGGCAGTCTGGGCTGCAGCGACCACTCCCTGGCTGAGTTTGTGATCTCAAGGAATACAGGCCTGGTGAAGAGCAGAGTCAGGGCCCTGAACTTCTGAAGAGCGAACTTTGAGCTATTTGAAGACCTAGTGGATGAGATCCCCTGGAGCACTTAGGGACAAAGGAGCTGAACAGAGCTGGCAGCTCGTTAAGGATGTTTTCCTTAGAGCACAAGAATTCTCCATCCCCCTGGATAAGAAAGCGGGCAAGGAGGGCAGAAAACCAGGGTGGCTGAGCAAGGACCTGCTGGTCAGACAGAGGCACGAGAAGGAAATGCACAGGCAGTGGAAGCAGGGACACATGGCCTGGGGAGAGCACAGGGATGCTGTCCGGGTGTGCAGGGATGGGACCAGGGAAGCTGAGGCACAGATGGAAATGGGCTTGGCAAGGGATGCAAAGAGCAACAAGAAGGGGTTCTGTGGGTGCATCAGCCAGAAAAGAAAGGCCAAGGAGAGTGCGTCCCCTCTGATAAATGGGAAGGGAGGACAGGTAACAACAGACATGGAGAAGGCTGGGGTACTCAGCAACTTCTTTGCCTCAGCCTTCACTGCCAGTCAGGCTTCCCACATCTCTCGAGTCCCTCTGGGCAGGGGCTGGGGGAGCAAAGTGCCTCCCACTGTAAGCAAAGAGCAGGTTTGGGACCACCTGGTGAAAATAAACAAGTAGAAGTCTGTGGGGCTGATGCCATGCATCCCAGGGTCCTGAGGGAACTGGCTGATGTAGCTGCCAAGCCTCTCTCCATCATACCTGAAAAGTCCTGGCAGTCAGGTGAAGTCCCTGGTGACTGGAGAAAGGGAAACATCAATCCCATTTTTAAAAGGATAGAAAGGAGGACCCAGAGAACTACAGACCAGTGGAACAGATCCTCCTGGAAGCAATGTCAAGGCACATGCAAGACAAGTACATGATCTGAGACAGCCAGCCAAGTTTCACCATGGACATATTGTGCCTGACCAATCTGGTGGCCTCCTATGATGGAGTGACTGCATCAGTTGACAAGACCAACCAATGTGATCTACCTGGATTTCTGCAAGGCCTTTGACATGGTCCCACCTGACACAGAATCACAGAATCATTAAAGTTGGAAGAGACCTCCAAGATATCTGGTCCAACCATCCCCCTACCACCAACGTCACCCACGAAATCATGTCCCAAAGCACCACGTCCAACCATTTCTTGAACATCCCCAGGGACAGTGACACCACCACCTCCCTGGGCAACCCGATCCAACCCATTCCAACTCTTTCTGAGAAGAAATGTCTCCTAATTTCCAACTTGAAACTTCTTTTCCCAGACAGGGAAAAGAAATTGAGAGCAGCCCTGCAGAGAAGGACCTGGGGGTTCTGGTGGACAAAAAGCTCGACACGAGCCAGCAGTGTGTGCCTGCAGCCCAGAAGGCCAACTGCGTCCTGGGCTGCACCAACAGAGGGGTGGGCAGCAGGTGGAGGGAGGGGATGGTGCCCCTCTGCTCTGCCCTTGTGAGGCCCCACCTGCAGTGCTGCGTCCTGGTCTGAGGCCCCCAGCACAAGAAGGATGTGGGGCTGTTAGAGCAGGTCCAGAGGAGGGCCACAGAGATGATCAGAGGGCTGGAGCACCTCTCCTGTGAAGACAGGCTGAGAGCGCTGGGGATGTTCAGCCTGGAGAAGAGAAGGCTCTGGGGTGACCTTATTGCAGCTTTTCAATAGTTAAAGGGTGCTTATAAAATAGATGGAGAGCAACTTTTTGCTTAGGTAAATAATGACAGGGCAAGGGGGAATGGTTTTAAACTAAAAGAGGGGAGATTTAGACTAGAGGTTAGGAGGAAATTCTTCACTCAGAGAGTAGTGAGGCACTGGCACAGGCTGCCCCGAGAGGTGGGACGCCCCATGGATGCCCCGTCCTTGGAAGTGTTCAAGGCCAGGCTGGATGGGGCCCTGGGCAACCTGATCTAGTGGGTGGCATCCCTGCCTATGGCAGGGGTTTTGGAACGAGGTGGTCTCTAATGTTCCTTCCAACCCAAGCCATTCTATGATTCTATGAATATCTTTTTGCTGAGGGAAAAAAAAATTAAATGAGAAAATAGTGTTTCAGCTGCAGCCAGAGCCTTGTCCTAAGTGAAGGGCTTCCCAGCCAGATGACAGGGCTACGTCCTGCAGTTCCAGAGCACACACTGTGCCAAGCAGGGGCTTTGTGCCCAGTGTTACATCCGCTAAGCACTGGTCCCTTCTGTCTTAACATTATTTTCACCAGGGTCAGTAACCTCTGTGGGAACGATGGCAGTTAATCTTTTCCCTTCTTTTCCCCAGTTATAGCCTAGCTAATGATTAAAGTAGCTGCTGGGAAATGGAAGGTGTGGCTTTCAGTCCCTAGGGACTGAGGTGAGCCTACGGCTCTTCTGTAGGCCGTGCTGCCCTATCCAGGATGAAAAAGGTAGATTTGCACACACAAACAGAAGGTTCGCTTTGGTTTTGAAATTGCTTTTTTATTAAATCCCCATGACAGCCTAAGACAGAAATATATTAAATACAGAAGAAAAAAAAAATGATGTAGAAATGAGTTTGGACTGCTTTTCTCTAGGCATGGTAATGCCTTACACAGAACAGCACAGTGCAGTGGATACGAAATGTCCAGATATCACAATCAGAAAAAAATCTGAATTAAGAAATGAAGAGGTTAAAATATGTTCAGTGTTTCTTGAACTTACAGGCCTGTCTCATACATCAGTGAAAGGACCACATTTTGTAGTTTATTGCAAGTCTTTTTTTTTTTCCCTTCTGAAAAATGACCTGACAGGAAACATAAACAGGCTTTGCAGAACTACTTTAAAATCACTCTTTATCTTTCATCAAATTTTCTAACAGCTATGCTTTATTATAAACAGCATAAGCGAAGCTGGGGAAACAATACGGAAAGAAAAAAAAAAAAAAAGCATGAACCCATTAAAGATTGATGCAAAATGCTCTGAGGAGCTCATATGGGAGAATTTGGCCTTTTTTTCTTTTGCCTTTTTCCGCACATATATGCATTTTCCTTGAGAAACAGAGCCTTCCCTTCTAAATGTACTCTTATAAATAAATCAGTCTACAATAGCATCCCCATCTTGAAAGAAATACTCTGCACATGTACTCTGAATATTTATTTATAAGGGAATTCTTACCACTATAGAATAATTCATTCAAACATCTCTAATAAAATTCCACATCCACACAAGTCCTACCACAGTCTAACATCAAGATGAGGACAATTTGGGAAGTGAACAGAAAATGAGAAAAACTGGAATATGCAAACAGATGAATTGTCTTTGAGTCTCTTGGGATTCCGGGCTGCCTGATATAAAAATGGTATTTCATGCCACATGCATGTGTGCATGTGTGTGTATGTACATGTACATATATAGTATATAAATAGAGAGAGAGAGATGCATTTATTCCTGGTGCGTATCTCCCTGGCAGGCCTTTCTCTACAGAGTAAGCAGATGTGCGTGTGAGGTTTAGTACATGAGTAAGACAAACCACAGTTGAAGTTTATTCAGTGGAGATGTCATGGATGCTTGCCAACTGCATTTCACTTATAACTGATCAACTCCTTTTCCCTTGCTCTCTCTTTGCCTGCCATCTCTATTTATCAGCCAAATCTCTTTCATTGCCTCTGCTTCAGCTTGGATGCAAGCCTATTTCAGATTTCAGTATTTTTCACATATAAGGCTTTTATATTTTTTCTACAACCTTCCTGCATGGCAAGAATAAGAGATGCTTTATATTTTTAGTATATCACAAATGGATTAGATTATTTTTGACAGATTTTACCCTATGAACAATTCAAAGAATTACCAATGTATCAGCTGTAGTATAGTGAAAATATTTTGAAAGAATGTGTTTTTCATACACAGAATATCAGAATATCTTTCTTGAAATACATATAATTAGCCCAGAACTGACACTAAAATAATTTAAGATTAAAGTTTCTGATTTTGCTCTGTTATTCTGATGCCAGTCAGAGTTAAGAAAAAAAAAATCTAGTCTGATTAGTGACTGAAATCAGTGATTTCATACTTCAGGCTGTTAGTTGGACACAAATGAGAGTGACCCAGTGTGTAAGATACCACTCTAAAATCGCGTAAGGAAATACGCTGATCTTTGAGAATGTTATAAATGCATGGGTTTTGGAGGAAATATGATAGCAATGATATCTTGTCTTGTAAGCACAAACAGTCCAGTGTATATGAAAGCAAACAAAAAAGTACTTAAGCATTTGGATTTAGTGACCATTTGAAAGTGCCTTGAAGATGTGATCCTTAAAGACTGTCTGTCTTCACTATGCATGCATGTAATTTACTGGCACTGGTGCTAGCCATCCAACAGATTCAAGAATACATTGCTGATAGTTTTCTTAAAGGTTTATTTGTTGACATGTACTACCAGGTCAGAGAGGCAGACAGGAGGTGATCTGTCCTAGATCTCACTGAAGCTGCGTAGTCCTGGAAAAGAGAAAGATGCTAACAGCCACCAGATGGAGCTGGCTCCTGGGATGTAGAATTTGCAGTTCTCATTAGTTGTTGATCAATAAAAAATAAAATAAAATAAAATAAAAAAAAGACCGAAAAAATTATTGTCATTAGGTAAGATCTCAGCAGTGTGTGCTATCACAAATGAACCTGACAGAGAAAATCAGAGACAGATGCACTTTCTGAAGTTGCAGGAAGGGTTTTGTTGGTTTTAGTGGCTTTGTTGTGGGCACTGAAGCCTTTCCTTGCTCTCTGAAGGGTGTTTTTGCTTTTTTTCTGAACATACAGATAATATACAGACATGCATTTTTTCACTTAGCTATATTCCATTGAGCTTTGGTAATGGCTCTGTTAATGGAGCAATTTCTGCTTCCAGGTGAAGAAACATACTTTGTAGGCTGCACCCATTCTTCTTTACCCTCAGGCCTCACTCATGGGAGTACAAAAATAATGAGGCCATCCGTCAGACATGCTCTTATCCCAGTCCACTTGCAATAACACACGCTCCCTCATACAGATGCTATTGTGAACTAAATCGATGAGTGCCACAGCTGCAACCCCACCATTCTGTGTTAAGCTGGGGACTGTACTGTGCCACCAGTGATGGTGGTGGAGGAAAGGCCATAGCCACCTCAGCCATTCACTTCTGGTAACCCTCTACCTCAAAGAGGCTTCAAGTGGCTGCAAGGGTTTGGCCAAATGCTGGAGAGTAAGCGTAGTACTGCTCTTTTAAAACATGCAGATGCATGAGTAGAAAGTGCAGAAAGAGCTCGAAAAACAGAGAAGTCGGAGGGTTGTACAGTTAGTTGAGTGCATCCAAGTGCACAAGTGAAAAAAAAAAAAAAAAAAAAAAAGCAACTTGAAAAGTATCTACCTAGAAAATATTTTGATTTTATGGAACAATGAACACAACAGGAGAAGAAAGAGGAATGAAAAACCGTTGTGAATGCAGGCTTTGACAGATATATCCATGTGGCTTGCAAAAGCTGTATGTAAAGTCGCAGGTATGATCTCAACTGCTTGAGAGTTCAGGAGAGACCCCTGCTAGCAGGCTGGCTTAGCAGGACAGATCAGGAGCTGTAAGTGGCTGTGGAGTCCTTCAGTAGGTTCAGAAGTCAGGATGAAAGTTTTCTCACACAACACTGCCAGAAGACCCCGTTTTGGAGCAGCATGGGCAAACTTAGATGAAAGAGTAGTAACAATGGTTTCTTGTTTGGCAACCAGAAACGCTTAATAACAGTGCATTCCTTTGAGCTTAAAACTCTCTTTTGGGGGCTAAACCTGCAAGAACAGAAGGAAAAGTAATTCATTGAGGTTCTTTTTCTGAATTAAATCAATATTTGTGGGACATCAAAGAGCTAAATTATTATTTTTAGAGCCAGCACAATGCTTGTACACAAAAAGCCTCTCCTCCAGGAGAATAGAGGAGCATTAAAGAAGGCAGTATCTAAAGCACTGCACTAGGAATCTGTTAGGCTGCATGTTTATCACTGTGTAAGTTTCAGCTTTCTCCACCCTACCCTCTCCTCAAACTCTACCCCACTAGCTTTTGTGTCCTCACCTCAGTTTCATACTGGTGACCTCACTGTACAAAACAGGGGTTGTATTATTTCCAATACCTCGAACTGAAAACAACAAAAGCACACAAACAGCTCTGTGGGCCAGAAGAACTGAGTGGGACCCAGAGGACACCAGGGTCACATGCAGTGTATGAACATGGCTCAGCAAGGCCCTGCTTTAGACCATTCTCCAGCTCTGCCTGCTTTGCAAAGTAGATGGAGCCTGACAAAAGGACAAGACAAAGCCGATCTACTCAGCCAATGACCACAGACAAGTGTGGGGAAAAGGTTACGTGAAAGTATTCGTGAGTGAAGAAGGATATCAGGCACAAACTGGGAAACTTTACGATGGTGGTGGTGATGATGACAACACTGATGATGAAGTGAGGCAGTGCCAGAAAAGAAATTATATGCCATTACCTCACATAATCTCTACATTTAACCTATTATTATTTATGAAAGATGGAAAAGAGGTAAGCAGCTGGTTGGGAACCAATACAGGTTTTGGATTTGTCTGTGTACATTGCTGTTTCGCAGCTCAATGAAATAAACTATAGTACACCATGCAAAAATCGCATCCATTTGACTTCTTTCTCAGACAAGATGTATCTTTTCCACTAGAGCTATGTAGATAAAGAACCTATATCAAATGAAACTGTAGCTAAAATATGGCCTCTCGTTTATGTCAAAGTTGGTTGATTTTATATCTTTAATCTTTCAGCTAGGGCAACAAGGCTGGACTTCTTGATAACTTGCACTAGGCAGAATAGTCTGAGAAAACAGAAGGGATATCATTAATCTGTTTTTAAAAAACAGTGAGTTATAATAGCTCTTTAATCTGAAAAGGATAGGTCCTGAGCTGGAATGAAGCAACTCAGTGAAGTGCCAGCCAAGTTCAGTGAACAGTGAAGAGTGTACATCATAACTTATCGTAATATTGCTATTTTGTGATCTGCAAGAAGACATTCATAGTGTTGGAAGTACTTGAGAGAGACAGCTATTTGTGATCAATAGGTGCATTTACTATACTTTTTTTCCCTTACTCTTTTTTCTTCTTTTGAACTTTATCTACTCGATTATTTCATTGTCCGTTCAGGACCTTCAGCCTATTAATTAAAAGCAGATATGATATCTTTCAGCACCAGAGTATTTTAGAACACACACTGGAGTGTGCATACCGCCAGCCTGTATTTATGAATGCAAACATGCAAGCTGTTAATGCCTGGGCAAATCCAGAAGTTTCTGTGATTGAGGAGAATATCTTGAGGCAAAGATTTAAAACTGTTTGTTTATAGACTTGGTAGGCATTTCAGGATTTGCCCAACCATTATTAAGTAGATTCCAATAAAAATGATTTATAGGTCAGGTAAATATCCTCCTTCATGATGACTTGGAATTATTTCAAGACACATGAAATTACTTTCAGACCTAAGTTATCTAGTGAACAAAATGAGTGCTTTCAAATCAGCCTCATTGGCCTTCAGAGCTGACTTCAGCTTCATCTTAGCAAGTGTCTGTGTCTTCAGGTTCTCAAAAGCCAAATCACAGATGAAATTGTTTTAGATATAGCTGCCATGTTTGCTTTGTAAGTGCTGCAAGCCTATTGAAAGCTGATTAACTTAGCATGCCAGGAAGTACTGAAGAAAACAATTTACGCAGTAAACTTACAAATATGGCAAGTTTTATCACCCACAAAGTAAAAGCAGGACAGAAAGAGCAAATCAAGATGTACAGAATGTGGATGTACAGGAATAAAAACACTTAAGATAGACCCACTCTGGTTCTCATGAGTATCTAGCAAATTCCAGTTTAATAAATGTTTGGATAAAGTAAATTGTTAACATAATGCACAGAAGAATTAGGAAATATTTCTGCATGTTAATGAATGTATGGTCAATCACAATTAACTTGCTAACAGACCTACCAGTAGTTCAGAAGCAAATTAACTGGATATGGCATGCCCTTAGCTGGTAGTAAACAAATTGGGAAATCAGAAACCAATGCTGGGAGAAAAACATAATAATGCACCTATAAACACCTTATTTATAAATACTGAAAATATATGCTAAAAATATGTTAAAAAAATCATGCAGCTGAACAAGCATAAAAGAAAGAAGCTCACAGATATCTACTGGCATTAGGTAAGGTGACCCTTGAGAAGGTGAGGTTCACATGACAACAAATGGCCTATTGACACTGGAATTTGTCTTTAGATATTGAGATCCTCAAGCTTAATGAATTCACGACAAAGGGAAAAGGTGAAGTTGGAAGGGTGAAAGATATACCTCCTGAGAGATAAGGTTATCTTGGCTTG
This sequence comes from Anser brachyrhynchus, assembly GCF_964034855.1. NCBI lineage: Eukaryota > Metazoa > Chordata > Aves > Anseriformes > Anatidae > Anser > Anser brachyrhynchus. The sequence continues at coordinate 14,750,941 of NC_137697.1, read as the reverse complement.
GACTGTAAACCAAAGGCAAAGTAATTTTTATCGACCTGTTCTGGAAATTCACAAAGACTTTTCAGGATCTGCTTGTATTCCACACGTGACTCCAGTGATAACAGATAACAAGCCTTCAAGTGTATTGGTCTTTCCAGTAATCTTAACCTTGCTCAGCTGACTTAACCTGATTGAAAGACAAACCTGCATAACCCATCATCATGTATTCTTTTGTCACTGAACCTGAAGAAAGAGCACGTTTGAAATATGTTTAGTCAAAAGCCTGTGTAAATTGCAGTAGGTCACCCAAAAAGAAAACTACATGAGAAAATGCAGAAAAAAAATAGTGCTTGCTAACGGGTGCTACAGCTCACTTCTGAGGCCATGTTTTTTATATTTCAGATTTGATCTCCCACAGTGCTTTGAAATAAATGCTATGTCCTTTCTGATTTCAGGAGACCTGGATATCATTATAATTTGACAGCATCTTTGAAAAAATAATATTAAAATAAATAATTGATGATACCACACTGATGTCAGTTCTTAACAATGGAAATTCTCACAGAAGGTCATAGAATCCACGTCATAGTGCAAGAGTGTGTGGAGACTTTAAAACTGGGGCTGGTGCCCAGGGACCCTGTAGAATCACAAATGCTTTAGCGTTGACAGTTCATAAGGACCTGATTTCATTTTACTTTGCAGTCGTGTAAAAGAAGCACGTGTATTCTTTCCTGTTTCTCCAGCTCTAACTATTTCATGTATTTCTCACACAACCTAAATGTTAAGGGTGCCATTCATCTGATATGCTTTTGACATTTGCTTAAGGATGAAATGAGTTGTGAGCTAGTAGCATCTATTTTTCTCTTGACTTTATAAACAATAGCTCAGAAACTGGTAACTACAGTACAAATAAATATTTACTGCATAGTTTTGTTAGATAGATCCCATCTATGGATTTCTAAGTATAACTTGCTTTATTTGCAAGTACATACTTATCCTGAAATAAAGAGGATTACAAGCCTTGCAAAGCGATCTGTTTCTTCCAGGATCTCAGCCCAACACCAATGTCTTGTTCCAGGATAGAAACCCTGCCTCAGGAATTTCCCCTGGTCAGGAAAGATAATATAAAAGTGGCTTGTCCAGCTACCAAACATTTCCTTCTACAGGAAAGTAAAATGTCTTCTATTGAAGCAGTTACTGGATGTTATCTTGAACCATAATTAGTCACAGAAGTCATTAATTTACCCCAACAAGAATCTAAGAGAGAGAGTGAACTAGCTGAGCTCTACATTTTTATGTCTGCATAGTGACATACAGCACCAGTACTCACCAAGTTACTTCTGATGTGGCTGACATTCTGTGGTCATTTCTGAAGTGAATAAAATAGAATCTCTGGAAGAAAACCACCTGACAATCCTCTCATAACTTTACTATGTTATATATGTGTACACTAGATACTACTTGATAGGTTAGTCTGTGCAGAATATTTTATTTGGAGCTATAATGTACAGAAGGAAAATATTTTTCTCATAAAGGATTTGTAAAAAGATCAAAAATAACAAACCTCATGGTCCAAAGAGGCATACCCTGAGCAGATCCTGAAACTTGTTATTTTAATGTTTCTTGATATTAAAGTATCACCCTGGCTATGTCAGATATTCTGTCATTTCACACTCCATGTCATGTCCTGGGAACCCTAAAACCAGGCTACGACTGCTTTCTGACAGAACTACAGTTCTTATGCCAAATTTCTTCTGAACATATTTCTTAATTTATCAATTAAAATTTGTTTGAGCTGTCTCCATTAACCAAACACTTTGATCAGCTAGCAAGAGAGTGGACAACATGTACTGAAAGTTCAGCAGATGCCCAGCTAGCATTTCACACTCTCCCAACCTTGTGGCCCTTTTCCTTTTTTTCCTCTTCGCTAGTAAGTAATGTAGCTTTGTTTCAAAGGATTGCTGTCCTTTTGCTGATGTGCACAGGACACAGTCAAAACCAACTGCTGTGAGGTCCAGAGGTGAAGGGTACATTTCATCCACAATCTGATGTGTGTCAAATCTGGGATGTTTAGGGTTACCTCAGGTGTTGATTTGGGGTAAAATGGCTTCAATGATGCTATGCTGGTTTGCAACAGCTGAGGACGTGCCCCACTCTGGAGAAGCTGTTTGATCAGGGGGAACAATGAATCCATATCCTCTTGAAATAAAATCAATCTGGCAATATTCACAAGTCAATAAACAAGGTCTATCAGGAGGACCAGACGAACATCTTCTCAGTTCCAACCACAAATATATATTTGCCCAACTGGAACTAGCAGTGGGAGATCCTGATTTAATAGAACTTTCCAATTACAACACAAGACCAGTACACTGATTTGATCTTTTTTTCTGTGACTACCTCAGAAAGCATCTGGGCTTTTATTCCTGTGAGCTGTAGAAACGTCAGTCATGTCCTCAGCAGTGGTTTAAAAGACGCAGCTGGACCAAGAGCCCCAAGGTAGATATTGAAAGATGTCTTAAAGAGGGCTGCACAGACAAGGTCTTTTCACAAAAATTAATGTAAGCATGGCATTGTTTCATTTTGGACTCCCTTCATTTGGTAGTCCTTCAGTCTTTGATAGCTGCAGTAATGGAGAGAGGAGGGGAAAATAACTCCATGAAAATTCTTGTTGTTTTGAACAAGCCAGATAATGTATTTTTCCTGAGTTGTGAGCGTTCAGTGTCTCTTAAATCAGCATACAGAAAAAAATAACTCAATAGAGTCAGTGCTGACCCAGGGTGCTGGCAGTTCCTGTGCTGCAGCTCATGTGTGGGTGAAGCACAGCACAAACACCACAGCCCTGCATCTGCTTTGAGCCGGACGGTGAGCATTCCTTCCTCTCCCTCCTCCACCCAACTAGCTGATAAAAGGCATGTATAAAAGCTGTGGCAGAGATAACAAGTACTGAGGGAGTTGTAGCAGGTGTTGAGCATTAAAGTACCATCTGGGGATGTCTAATTCCAGCCAAAACAGTCTCCTCCGCAACTGCTCAGAAGGGTGGGATGGGAGAGTTATTCAAAGCAGGCAGACAGCAAGGAAAGCAGAAGCTCTGGCTCAAGCCTGGAGATTGTTACAGTAGCCAGAAAGGTTCTAATAACGCTGTTAATTACTAGGAAGCATTAATGCAAGTGCCAGCTCACATTCTTTCTCTAATAACTTTTGCTGATGTATCATGACATCTTGAAATTGCCCTTCACGCTGAAGGTGTTAGCCAGATTCCAGACACACGGTGCAAACCACATCAGCGGGGCAGGAAAAGTACCGACCCTCCCTATTTGAGGTTAAATTAAGCTAGCTGATTCCTCACCTTCCTCAGACAAAAGCTGTGAGTAACCGAGGCCACCACCATGTGTTGAAACTCCAGCATCTCTCAAAGACTACAGCACGGGGCTCAATAGGTCATAATCAACCTTCTGAAAGGCTTCCAAGAAACACATGGAAGTCAGGCCAGGCTTCCCATCTTCAATTTTGTTTGTCAAGTGTCCCCCGAGCCTGGCGTTATTAACTTATCTGTCCTCTGTATCAGCTGCAACTTCGAAGGGAATTTAGGGATTCTCCACTGTAAAATACAGCGACTGCTAAATGTGTTTTGAGCAATGATTAACTGAAACACATTTTATGGCTGTTTATGCTATGATAGCTTGGCTAGGGAAAACACCTGTGAACCCCATTAATATATGAAAGCACTTGACCTTGGAACTACTCCTTTGCTGGAAAAATAAGGGGAAATCAACCATACATTTTAAGGTATCTCACATGTTTAAACTGAAACATAGTGAAGATGTCAAATCAGACTTTAAATAACTATGAGGTGATGAGGCTCACTCTTTTCCAAGTTATTTTTAGCAATGTTATGTAGTTTTTAGTAGGCGAATAGATGTGTGCAGACAGTGAAACAGTAAGCAACCACTTAACACTTGTAGCTCACAAAGTTGATAATAAGTATTATGACCACAAATGAAACACACAGATAGAGACAAGAATGGTTAGCCTGTTTCAGAGGGTAGCTTGTGACTCATGCCACTGAGTCATATGGCAGAGGATTTAGCCAGCACAGAAGATGGGTGCCATGACCCCGGTGAATGCCATGCCTGACGGCACAGCTGGTCATTCATCTTGTTTCCTGCAGGCACCCAGAGCTGAGATGTCAAAAATAAAATAAGATACTCATTACATGTGTACCAGGAGTGAGATTAAAAAATATATTGTATACTTGCCTCAAATAAGCACACAACTCATGCTGATCTCAGTAGAAGAGAGAGCTCCAAGTACAAACGGTCAAAATTGCATCTTTCTCTTTCATGTTGGCTAGACACGTCTGAAGAGCAGAAGCAAATAAACAGTAAGCAGTAGGCAATGACTTTGGGCTTACCCATCTGGTTGAATCTGGGATAAATGCTTTGGGAGCTTCCACACTGACAGGAGATATCATCTCCTTCCCCGTAAAGACATGGCCTGCAAATGTTCATTTCTTAAACTGGCTGAGGTTATGTTTAATCATCAGTTCTTCTTTGTCCTCTTATGGATTTTACAGAATCAGTAAGTTTAGGTAAAACAAATAAAATTTTCTTTAATTATGTTCTCCTCACACACACTAGTTTTTATTTAATAAAAGAAAAAAAATCAGTATAAAGAGTATAGGGAAATTTTGTGTATAATTTCCTGCAATACACATTACTTTTGTTATTTGTAATTGCCATGTCTATAAAGCTGAGGGGGAAATAGTGCTATAGTATTATGAGCACAAAAACTTCAAGGCTATTGTATATTCTCGTTCTCATGTGGGTTGTATACTCAGGCCAGCAGCTAACAGTATGATTACATTGGTCATGTGGCAGCCAGAGGCCATATTTTTTCTTGGCAGCTTTTGTTATTAATTCTTATGATACTAGAAAAAGGTGGATGTGCTTTCTTGTAACTATGCAAGGATAAAACTCCAGTACTAAAAAATCTTTGTCTTCATATATTCTGAAACCATCACATGCTTTGCAAGATCCACATGCAGGCTGAAATTAGAGGCTTTGGATACAAATATCAGTATTACAAAAACAATACCCTGCTATTTCTAATTATGATGATTTTTATTATGGGTTTTTGTGATAGGAGCCAACTGCAAATGGAGTACTGTAAGGCTAACTTCCGTGCAGACAAGGGCTCTTGGTCAGCTCCTGCTTTTTTAAGCATGGTCTGTCTATTTAACACAATAACCCCTCAGCTCCTTTTGCATCATATCTAAGAGTTTTGGAAATGTTCCCTGTGACTGATAAATACTTCTTTAAACTAGATCCAAATACCAGTACCTAGGCTTCAAAATATTGGCCCCTCTCCATAGAAGTATGTTTTATCACAGATTATAGATGTTAGAAAATAAATGATGGAGAAGACGTATGATATCATCTTGTCTCTCCCTATGAATGCAGGGTGGTTCTCCACAATATATGTCAGACAGCTTTGTTCTTTCTAGTTTAAACGACTCTCAGGCTTTCATCAGACTCTTACAGCTTAATTTTTCTTACTACCATGACATCCATCCAGATATTCAGCCTACATTTTACTACACACAGTTTCATCCCAATATTTTGAATTGTTGTCCTTCCTCCTAAGTAATCAGGTAAGAAAAGAATCAGGATCTCTTTGTGTTAGCTATTAGTTAACTTACTTAGCTATTTTCTAGTAGTTTCTTTAAAATGATCTTTCTCATCACTTTTTTTTTCTTTTTTTTTTTTTTTTGGCTTTACTCTCTGTTCACTTCGTTTCTTCAGATTCAATAGGTACAATTGGACTTCGTTGAACTTGGTGATCTTAGAGGTCTTCTCCAACCTAAATGATCCTGACTGGTTATCATTTCAGTATCAATTGAATAGATACAGCTACTCCTATAAAAGTATGTCTGTTGTCTTTCTTTCTTTCTTTCTTTCTTTCTTTCTTTCTTTCTTTCTGTGCCTTTTTAAATGATTGGTTTAAAAAGCACTTCCATGTAACAGTCACGTTTGCACTCTCACATATCCTGCAGCATCCTGCTTCTGACCTTGGTCTCACACAGTCCCTTGTTCTCCAAAGCATTTTGCTTCATGCACCAACATACCCTTCAGAAAAAGTCTAGTGGGTAGGCTACCCTAATTAACAAGAAGTGTTATCTAACTAATCTCATTAGACACCATAATCCAGATTAAATTGTCCAGGAGACCAACATTTAATGGGATGAATAAAAACACGAATACAAAGAAAATCTGGATTTTAAATTGTTCTCAATAAATCCAGTTTTTTACATTTGAAGGATCTTCACAAATAGCATTACATAAAAAGAAATAGGAGACTTCACAACAGACTCATAGGTAAACACAGCATCCTATATACCCTCAGTGGCATCTCAAATAAATGTATTATATATTAGACATATCTCATTTGTACATATGTATTAGGTTAGTCACTATATACGAGTGTAGATGTTTATGTGAATGTGGGTATATATATACATACACACAGATATGTATATATATATATAACACATATGTTGTGTTATATTTTTGAGATGCTTAGCACCCAGGAGAGAAAAATACTGACTATAACATCACACTAGTTGCAACACTATCAGCTTTTGTGCAAGCAGAATTAAGGCTTGAGGAGTGCCGTATCCCATAAAACAACTGGTATGCCATATCCCTTCATCCCTTGCAGCTTTGGCTTTACTTGTCTTGGCATTGAGAACATATAGTTTCTACCACACGGTGGGTGGCCCAGTGACACCTGGGGGCATATTTGCTCCACCTCCGATAACAGCACTGTGAAACCCTGTCTTCCTTGCCCAAAGCAGAATGTGGCAGCAGATTGCACAAGAAAGGGCCTTACTGTAAACTTGAGTTTGCTGCTGTTTGCTAAGCAATTTTAAGTATGCTAAGCTTTCTAGCCTCTTTACAGTCTAAGAAAGAAGTTTATCTCCTCTCCTCTCTTGAGTACCCTCATTCTAGAGGAAAGCAAACCTGCTCCAAGGCACTTGAGAAGCCTTTCTGGAATAATGACAGATACTAATGGCAGGTGTTTTGTACTATAACCTATGGCTGCTGTTTTTCATTTGCTTTACTAATTACTGGCCTAAATTCATCACTGTCAAAACCTGATTGATTCATCAGCAAACCTTCCTAGATAAATCTATTCCCATGTTTAAGCAGCTGCTGAACCTGCTCTGTCTCAGCTCTAAATTGACCCTGTGGCCACCTGAGAAAATGCTCACAGAAATATCTGTATCCCTTTCCCTCTTTTGCAGAAGAATTTATTTCAGGAAGCTCTTCTCATAACTTCTCTCAATTTATTCCATTGCATGGTTCTCAATTGTAAAAATTAGGCAGAGAAAAATAGTTTGTTTCTACTGAAAAAAAAAAATCACCATCTTGCTGTTTTTCAGTGTTGCAGACTTCCACCAAACTCAAAGCATCTGTACTGGCTACCAGCTTAAGGAACATCTACGCAGAAGGAGCGTCACCCATAAAATGAGGAATACTGCAGAGAATAGCAATCACTGTTTCTGAAAGTACAAGATTTCTAGGTACAAAAATATTTAAACAAGTACTTTAGGATGGCATAGAAGCCAAAAGCTTTTGCAAGTCCAATAACCTGACAAACAGATGAGGAATAGATCCACTGATGACATTTACCCATGATCATGGAGGGACAACCTCCAGCACAGAAAGCCTTTGAAGCATGGCTAGCCAGTAATAGGATATACCACAGAAAGGTTTTTCTATATACGATCAGTTTCTACACCTGCTGCTCGCTGTTGCTGGAGAAACAACCCCAGAGGTGACAGCCTACTGGTCTCACAGATACCATAGGTCCTGTAGTCTCAGTATCTTTGAAGATAGCCATCATGCAATGTGGATGGGCCCTCAGGAAGCCCTTGCTCAGACAAGCCATCTTTCCAGACAAGTGCACAGACTTTTAGTAGCTTCAGCAATTGGGCTGTGTGTCTATGTTCACTGTCTTCATTTTAGACAACAGTTCCTGGCTGGATGGAGCTGTGTGGGTGAAGAGATTTCACAAGCCCCACCTGGGCTGAGTTACAAATCTGCCATGGATTAACCAGAGCTCGCTGCAGCCACGGGGTGGCTTGGAGAGACTGCACAGCTGCTCCCCGTGCATGTGACATGCAGCATGTGCCACATCCGAGGGGAAGGCCAGCCTCCTGTCCTCTCCCCACCATCCGCCAGTAAATCTCCTCCTGGATTAAGCAAGTTCAGTATAAGGTTGTCTGTTATCTGGCTTTATTTCATACAGATCTCCTTTGATTCTGTGTCTGAGCCCACCGCAATATTATTTTTGGTGAACCATAATCTGCTCCAGCTCCCAGTTAAAAGTTGGTAAGGATCCTATTGTATGTTTGTATAGATATATGTTGTGTGCCCATGTGTGTGTGATTTTCCAAAGGTAATTAGGCAAATGACTGTTAACTATTTGTTGTTCACTTTGAGTGGTAATCTAAGGGCCTGATGTATAACAAAATTAACTTGCTAAAATGCTTCATTGATGTGTAAAGCCACAGGCTTGCTTGCATAAATTCCTGCAAAGTCAGAGTTATCATAGAAGATTTATGTATACTTTTCACTTTTGGAAAAAAAAATATGAGAAAATAAAATTAAAAAAAAAAAGTAGATGACAGATGATATTTTAGAATGGCAGAACAATAAAGACCAGCTGAAATTTCTCATTCATCCATATTGAGACTCATGACATTTTCATGACTTGCAGACGTGACAATTTCATATTCATGTACTGTCAAACCAGTTGTGGATTGTAAACAACCTCACAAGTCGCAGCCAACACTGAAACAGAAACAAAATTTACAAAGGTCTTTCTTTACTATTCAGCCAACTTCAATGCTAACCGATGCGAAGTAAGCATGTTATTTTCTCTGTTTAAAAATATCCGTGCCTATTCCATAAGACTCTCTATTTCTAGTAGCGAAGGTGCTTGCTATGTTTACAGCCACACAGCCCTAACCCTTCCTGATAATAACTCACAGCTTGAGACTTATGGACTCCAGTTAGGAAAGGCTGCTGCCTGTAAGCACTTCCCTTTAGCCATTGCCCTTCTGCTGCTGGGCGCTGCAGTGCCACCCCAAAACCGACTGTGTGAGAGAGGGTTGCCAGAGTTTGGCACAACCCAGGGGCTGCAGAATGCACCTCTGCATTGCCTGGGGGAGACGAGTGCTCGCTTTCCTCTTAATAATTCACTGCTGCTTGAACGCATCTCGGCTAGCAAAAGTGCAAATAAAGAAAGAAAAAAAAAAACCACACACATAATTTATTAACTCCCAGGCAGACGCCCAGGACAAGGAAGATCCCGGAGGCATGGGACCTTCCTGGGAGCTTGTGGAGTGCCTGCAGAGAGCCTCGCCAGCTGCAGGACCACACCACCGCCCACCAGCATGGACCGTCCCTGACCCCAGCTGGCAGCCCATGCGCCTGCAGCTGCAGCTCGCCCAGGCCAGGCCAGGCCACCATCGCCGTCGCTGGTGATTTCTGCCATGAAAGCTGTCTTCTCAGACAGACACCTGCAGCAAAGACACTTCCCTACCAGCCACATCTCCAAATAAGCTGTGATGCCTGCTCGTGTCTGGTGGGGGGCCATTGTCAAAGGGACCACACTTTCATCTTTTGCCTTAACTTCACTCTTTTCTAAGATTTTGTAAATTGAAGCCTGCCAAACCAGACTGAAAAAAAATTAAAAAAAATAAAAAAAATAAAAAATATCAGATCAGAAGAGCAGCAGTTGTGCCAGGAAGTTCTGCGCGGGTTTGATCTTTGGCGAGGCAGCCTGGCGCGGCCCGGCAGGGTGGGGAGGAAGCTGTGTGGTTTGCTTGTCACCTACTGTGTGCCACAGCAAACCGAGCACAACGCCCAGCCGTGCTCCTCTGCATGGCTGCTGCCTCCCCCCAGCACCCAGCTCTGCACCACCTGGGGCCACGCTGTGCCACTGCAAGGCCCCATTTTGTGCCGTGGTTATGCCCTGCTGGCACCCTCCAGTGTTCGGAGCAGTGCAAAACTGTGTTGGTTATGCAGTGGTAGCTTTTCACTGGATTATTTTGTTGTCACCCCCTGGGATAAAATGGGAAAGCCACAGCCCTGCATCTGGACTTGTGTTGGTGGAGCCGTGTATCCTTGAGCGAGCCGTAAAGGAGCAGCCCTGGCCGGTTTCTGAGCAGCAATTCTTCCAGTTTTAGCTGAGCTGCACTTGCTGGAGGTACCTTTGGCACCTCATCTCTTCTGCTCTCCTGTTCCCATTCCTCCCACAGCCATGTGGAGTCAAGAAGAAACTTACCTTTTCCAGGAGAAATGGCCTAAAATTTCTGTGCTGCACACTGAGATCACACAGCACCTGCTCAGCTCGCATCTTGCTGCACTCTGCCCACTGCATGGGACTATTTAGGAAAAAACATTTACAGTGCTTAATCTGTGAATTGCCAACATACCTGGAGGTTTCAATTATATTCGCAGAGGAAATGTTCCTATTGGTTCTTATTTTCTCCATGTACATGTGTGGATATAGTGGACAGACATCCAAGCTGAAAAATTTGTGAGCGCACTAGCATGGAGCTGAGCCCGAGCTGACAAACCGGGCCTGACTTTCTGTCAGAGCACGAATCGAGCAAGTTCATGCCTGCCCATCGTAAGCAGAACAAATGAGCACAAGTTTTCAAGTAATCCCGATGAGTTTGCAGTTTCTCTTGCCAGTTGAAGTACCCACACAGCTTAAGGCCACACTTTGGCCTGCTTGGAATGGTTTTGTAATCTCAGGAAGGGTCCTCTGAGACTCAAAAATTACATAAAAGCCACTTCTCGGTAGCAAAAAAAAAGGTAGCAAAAAAAAAGGTTCCTACGTGTCTGTTGCACAGCAACAGCAGAGATCACAGTAAGAAATGAGCAAATTTTACAACAGCCGTACTGCAAACATCCTTTCAAACATTTAAAATCAGTGAAGTTATATGTGCAGATCTTTTCCTTTCTATGAATTTTATTACCATTATTTGTTCCACTTCCACACTGCCAGTAAGTTGGAGGAGCAGAGTCCCTGAGCCTGAAAAGTCCGGTGGTCTCAAACAGGGTTTCAGGATGGGTTTCAGCCCTGCCTGACACAACAAGGACCCCGTGCTTGCTGAGTACCACCATCATTTCACAATAAATACAGCATCTACTGTACAGGTGGAGAGGGGTCCATGAAGAGTCTTGTAAGTCTGGGAACTATCCTGGCTGCATCGAGGCCCTACTAAGTGCTACTGCAAACTGGAGTCCGGCTGGGTTGCTGGTATGATGTTCTTTCAACACCTCTAATAGTGTAAGTCTTCAAAAGGATATTGTTGTTTTGCCAAACGAGCTTGGTTTTCTTCTGAATTTACTTCTGATGCTGTGGCGTAAATGCTTACCTTCACATTCTGACAGTAGTGCTCTAGGTAAATCAAGATACCAGCTAACTGTTTGCATTTCTGTTTGAGTTTCATTGGCACATGGTTAAATTGCCTCTTCTGTTTAAGTGTAATAACACCAAACTTCAGACCTGTGTGCTTCATTGCTACTAATGCACTTATCAACTTGCAAGCTTAAATAAGGCTCACAATCTGGGATGAGATAACAACAGGAGTCTCAGGTATGTAAAGAATTCAAGACTAAGCCCTTCATGCCACAGTTTGCAGTTTGTATGTCACAAATACCTCTTTTCTTTTCTTTTTTTTTTCCTTTTCTTTTTTCTTTTCTTTTCTTTTCTTTTCTTTTCTTTTCTTTTCTTTTCTTTTCTTTTCTTTTCTTTTCTTTTCTTTTCTTTTCTTTTCTTTTCTTTTCTTTTCTTTTCTTTTCTTTTCTTTTCTTTTCTTTTCTTTTCTTTTCTTTTCTTTTCTTTTCTTTTCTTTTCTTTTTTCTTTTCTTTTCTTTTCTTTTCTTTTCTTTTCTTTTCTTTTCTTTTCTTTTCTTTTCTTTTCTTTTCTTTTCTTTTCTTTTCTTTTCTTTTCTTTTCTTTTCTTTTCTTTTCTTTTCTTTTCTTTTCTTTTCTTTTCTTTTCTTTTCTTTTCCTTTTCTTTTCTTTTCTCTTCTCTTTTCTTTTCTCTTTTCTTTTTCTTTTCTTTTCTTTTCTTTTCTTTTCTTTTCTTTTCTTTTCTTTTCTTTTCTTTTCTTTTCTTTTCTTTTCTTTTCTTTTCTTTTCTTTTCTTTTCTTTTCTTTTCTTTTCTTTTCTTTTCTTTTCTTTTCTTTTCTTTTCTTTTCTTTTCTTTTCTTTTCTTTTCTCTTCTCTTCTCTTCTCTTCTCTTCTCTTCTCTTCTCTTCTTTTCTTTTCTTTTCTTTTCTTTTTTCTTTTCTTTTTTCTTTTCTTACTTTTCTTTTCTCTTTTCTTTTTTCTTTTCTTTTCTTTTTTCTTTTCTTACTTTTCTTTTCTCTTTTTTCTTTTCTTTTCTTTTCTTTTCTTTTCTTTTCTTTTCTTTTCTTTTCTTTTCTTTTCTTTTCTTTTCTTTTCTTTTCTTTTCTTTTCTTTTCTTTTCTTTTCTTTTCTTTTCTTTTCTTTTCTTTTCTTTTCTTTTCTTTTCTTTTCTTTTCTTTTCTTTTCTTTTCTTCTTTTATTTTCTGTTTTCTATTTTCTATTTTCTATTTTCTATTTTATTTTCAATTACATTACTCTTTTTTCTTTTCATTACTCTTTTTTCTTTTTTTCCAGCAACCTCTTCACTTTTCCCATGTATAAATCTGATTTGCCACCAGTTGTAGTTATGCCTTCACAACTCCCCCATTATTCCATTGTGCCCCTTCATAACTTTCCTGAAGCGTGACACACAAGCAGCGAGGTGATGAGATGTCTGGGGAAGAGCTGGAAGCAAATTCTGGGTTTTCACTGGAGGACCCCGCATCCCAAAAACATGTAGTTACTCTGCCACAGAAACACCCACCAATATATGAAACTGAAATCATTAGAAAGAACACAATGTAAAGTTATGGTTGTGGTATATGATCTTGTTATTGTCCTTTGGTTTCTGCATTAAGAGGCAGAGAAAGGGATTAAAAGAAACAAGACTAAATAAAACAGTGTGGGCTTCCATGGCTTGCTACAGAGAGAAGAGGAGGCAAGGCTGGCTGGTATCTTTATGTTGTAAAGAGAAATGAGGAACAGAGGGGATTCATGTGAAACAATAGCACTATGAGAGGAAAAAAAAATAGATTCCTACTGTTTCTACAAGAAAAGCTAATTGGGCTGGGTGTTTTATATTTGCCTTTCACATAATATTAAAGTGCCCACAAACAGGTAATGACCCGGCTCCCCTCTGAACCGAATTCTGACTGGAAGTTCCTGTTTTCTGTGCAGTTTCACCTGCCTGCATTTGTTACACTGCCACGTAGCGTTCCCCTGCACAGTGCAGACACAACCACTGCCACAGCAGGCAGCACTCCCAAAGCAGTGAACGCTGTTCTTGCCAGCCCAGCTGTCCTGTCTTACAGCAAAACTACTACAGAAAGCACACAGCAGCAGAAAGGTGTGAATAGCCTCGCAGCGAGGATCAGGAATCAATCCACTGGGTATTATTGCTCCAAATACTGTAAGGAAGACGAGCTGACTTGGCTGTCCCAGCAAGCCTGTGGCAGTGGACAGGAGTTCCCAATGTGTACATCCCCACCTGCTGGGATGGAGGCAGCCCCACCAGCTTCTCCTGGGGCAATGCTGACCTCCTCCCTTTGCCTTCTAACTATACAGACACAGATACACCTGCCAGAGTGATTTGTCCTTTTGATGCACGCTTCCCAAAGCTGCTTTCAACCCACTTGTATTGAATTTACCTCTAAATGACAATTTTCCTGATTTAAAATAGAGTTTTGGAGTTGTATATGTTAAAAACATGTTAAGCTTTTCATGTATGTTAGCAATGAAACTTTACTATCACAAGGGTTTATAGAGAGGCTCTCAAAGCTTACCATTCGCAGATGATTAGTCATGCTCTGTACTGCTGTTTGATATCTGGAATGGAACTTCGTTAATTTGCAGGAATTCTTAATGCACAGCATAATGTCAGAGATTACTGCTTTCCCACAAACGAATTTTTCTTCCTTTGTTTAAAAGAATTTAATAGAAAAACAATGCAAGCCTCTCCATTTAGAGCTGTTTCTGCTGGTTCAAAGAGCCAAGTATTAATCAGACCCCACCACCTACTGGAACCCTGCAAAATTACAGGGCTGCTTTAGAGGCTGCATTCAGCAGGACCCTGGGCTGAAAAATGCCGGAGACCAGAACAGAGCTCAGAGGAACCACTACACGCTTGTCTTGCAGTTCACCATAAAGCTGCTGGCAAGTGCCATTTAGACACTGCAGTGACTGAGGTAGATGAATGTTTGATCTGATCTGGAGCAGACACCTTCCTTTTTCCTTATGTTATCTTCTAGAGCAAGCAATAATGGAATACATAACAGCAATGATAATGATGATGATGATGATGATGATGATGGCGGTGGTGGTAATAATAGTAATAATAATAACAATACAAAGGCTTGAACACAAATTTCCCTCTAGCTGTGTAATCCACTCCACACTCCCCAGTTCCAGCTCCATGGTGCCACTAACACAGATGTGCTCCCTGGGCAGACACACATGTACTTTGGCTCTCCTGCCTTGACAGGTGTCCACACCCACCCCTTTTGCTGCTCTGCATGCGCATCTGGCTGGCCCGCTTCCCTGTCTCTTAAAACTGGCCTTACACCACACCAGAGGCACTGAATGCAGTTTCAGACCTGAAAATACCACAAGGAAGTCTTTGGAAGGTAAAGAGAGAGATCCTGTACTTTTTGTTCAGTGTTCCTCAGCTGCTTCCAACACTGGAAAAAGTCTTCAGAAGACATCTCTGTCAGCTGATAAAATTTAGTCAGTGTGATGGGTAATTTTACTGAAAAATTTCGGAATGTTCCACTGTATCTGAATTGAACGTTCAGAATTGGAGCTTCCATAAAGTCCAACACACATTCGGTGTTCACAGCCTGTTTAATCTGTCTCCATCCACTCTGGTGCCAACGGGCTTTGTCTGAAGATTCAGGCTTGGCTGATGGTCATCTGAGCAGACTACTGCTGGAGTAATATTCAAGAACTGTGTTGATGTCTTATTACCACTGAATATGAACGTAGGTCCCAGGTTCTGTCAAAATTCAGATTTCAATTCAATTTGATTTTCAAATAAGACTCTCTGGGGTTGTTCAGCCTGGAGAAGAGAATACCCCAGGAAGACCTTACAGTGGCCTTCCGGTGCCTAAAGGGGCCTACGGGAAAGCTGGGGCGGGACTCTTTGTCAGGGGGTGGCGTGATAGGACAAGGGGGAATGCCTTTAAACTAACAGAGGGTAGATTTAGATTAGATATAAGAAAGAAATTTTTTACTGTGACGGTGGTGAGGCCCTGGCACAGGCTGCCCAGAGAAGCTGTGGATGCCCCATCCCTGGAGGTGCTCAAGGCCAGGCTGGATGGGGCTCTGGGCAACCTGGTCTGGTGGGAGGTGTGCCTGCCCATGGCAAGGGGGTGGAACTGGGTGGTCTTTAAGGTCCCTTCCAACACAAACTATAAGAGAGACAGCTACTAAATGGTAAGGGTGACAAACTCACTGGAGACTTCCCGCTCCTTCCAATACCCAACACTTGGAGCAAAAATAAAAATTTGCTTTAGTTCATTGCACACAGATTATCATTTGGAAAAACAATACTAATAGATACAGTTACTGCTTGACAGTCTACTATAATTGCAGAACAGTCTCTCAGGTGTGATTTGCTTTTTGCTAAATTTGCCTCAGAGGATGCTAGTGATATCTCAAACAATAGCACCATTGGAGCCACCCTCATTCCATTGAAGTCAAAGGCAAAAATTCATATTGACTTAGCAGAGGATGTATTTAGCCTTATAAAGCAGGGAAGCAAGTAGAACAAACAGTCTGTCTTACATTTCCTGTGGGAAGCTCTAAGTTGTAGCTGTGACATGTTCTCCATTCCCTAGTCACGGTTTTATCTGGTCATTGCAAGAGAGATTGTGCTCATTTGGCTGGGCCCTGGATCAGTCCCCACAAGGAAGCACAACCCAATCCAAATCCAAAATCCAATCAGGAGTCAGTTTATGTACAGCATGGTACTTGAAATAATTTATAATCAAATTACTATTAATATAATTAAATCATTATCATTTAATAGGAGCTGAAAGTGAAGGTTGATTCTATCCTTTTTGTTCACTTTTACTTCCATTCATGAGATTACATGCTTACCAAGCAGTACTAAGTGTGCAAACATCCAGGCTTGTGAAGAAAGCAGGGGAACACCACTCCTGGTGCTGCTGGCCCCTGGGAGTGCTCCAACAGGAGCATGCACGGCTACTCCGAGTGCCCTCCGAAGGCCGAACAAGGGGACTGGCAGTGTTGGGGTGTGAAATGGATGCAGAGAGATAACTGAGCAGAAACACTGCACACAAAGGACAGAGAGCCTCATGCCACACGCAGGCAGCAGGGGCCACTTGTGGGGCCTTCTGAAGGTCAGAGGGTGTGATAACCTGCAGTTCGAAGTGCCTGACCACAAGCCGCCCAAGAGACCTGCCTCCAGCTCCTGCCTCTTCTCCACGGAGGCCACAGCGGCCACAGGTCTTTGAGCAGCACCGAGGTGTTAGACCTGAGGGCTGTCTGAGAGCCAGGTGAGAGCCAGAGCCACCAGCCGAGCCACCCTCCTGGTGAAGGCGACAGATGCCGACCGTCTGCGTTATACCTGTGGTGGTTTCACCCAGCTGGGCAGCTGAAATCTGCCACGCCGTTCCCTCACTCCCCTCCTCAAAGGGAAAGGGGAGAAAATACGATGCAAAGGGCTCAAGGGTTGAGATAAGGACAGGAAAATCACTCAACAATTATCGTGACGGGCAAAACAGGCTCAGCATAGAGAGATTAATGTAATATATTAACCAACACCAGCAGACTAGAACAGTGAGAACTAAAAGCAAACTAAAAACACCTTCTGCTCTGACATGGGGCAGCTGCTGGGCTCTGCTCACAAACGCCACCCCTGCAGCCCCCTGCTACCAACAAAACCTTGCCACGTAACCCCAGACATACCCTGCTCACACGTCTGTGCACAACCAGCAGTTGCCACATGGTGGATCCCTCCCCACTGTAACAAAGCCAGAAATGAGCCAAGCGTGAACAAGTCAGCAGAAGAGACGAACAGAGCTAGCTTCTTGCCCCACAGTCCCACCACACAGCTCTCACGGTCAGGACCCTTGAGCAGATCACACTGTCACATTTTGGAAAATTTCATCTCTGGTCTGCAGTTTCAGTCTGTCAAGGCTGTACTGCTTCCTGGACCATACAATCTTTTCCAAACATATAGTTTGGATTTAGGGTCAGACACAGATGTCCGGGATGTGAATCAGCTGCGGATACACCTCCTGCTGTGCCTACGTGTAAGTTTTATCTCTAGGATCTGTTGTAGCCACAGGAGTCAGTCAATGCAGCAGAATACAGTCAATGGGGTGAATAATGTCTAGGGCTGACCTAATGTGGATATAGTTTTATTGTAAATCCTCTCTGCACTCTTGGACAAGAAGTGCATTGCCTTCCATAATTTTCGTATGTTAGCTTGCCTTCCTCAGCAGTAGTGGCAAATCTTTTCCAACGCAGCAGTGCTAGGTAAGCTTGCCTGTATCCCTCCAAACCAGCAGCCCCCTGGCACTGTTTCAAGAAAAGACCTGGTGATCCCCTGCTCCAGTTACATACCAAATCAGCCCATTTATTGTTACTTATTGTTATTTCTGCCATGCAAACAACCTTAACCTGGCCAGATAAAACTGTGGCTAGAGAAGGGAGAACATGTCACAGCTACAACTTAGATCTTCCCACATGAAATGTAAGACAGAGTGATTATTTGTTATACTCACCTCCCTGCTTTATAAGGCTAAATACATCCTCTGGTCAAAGAAGCAAAGCTCAGCAGGGTCACTTCCCCTTTACATTACACAGTCTGAGTTCCCAGCTTAGGGAGGCACAGGCCCAACCCAAATAACAGCTTTAAGACACGAATCTGCTGTTGGTTTTGTAGACACAGGAGGTTTGGAGCACCCTTTGAACTATTATATTTGTTGTACTGCACCGTTGGAGCATCACTACCTACTTCAGCAACAATGATGTGCTCCTCAGTTACTGAGAGCCATCCTTTCGTTGCACCTTGTACATTAATCAGGTATTAATACACTAAGACAGCAACGGCTTGGTTTTTTATGCTCTGCATAGAGCAGTTAAATCAAGAAGCAGGCAACCTCTGAAAACATGATGTGAATAACCACCCTCAGACGCAGCAGCCCGTGCAGTGGCCCCGGCGGGGCTGTCGGTGAGCGCAGCACATGCCGCGGGACCAGCACAGCGAGGCCGGCGGCACCCAGGCTGCACCGCAGCTCTGCACATGCTCCGTGTGCCAGCACGGTCCCATTCACCCTCTGAGGCTTGTTTGTCTACGGGCAGCACTCTGCTGCCGAGGCTGGGAGAGCTGCAGCATCTCTCAGAGATGCTCGCAGGCAGTTTTGCTCATTGAAGACGTTTTTCAAAAGCTCGGTTGCGCTTCCAGGGATGTAATTTTAAGAGCATCCCTAGCAAACAGAGTATTCCGTTCCCATCAGGCTAATGATCATGACAACAACGTGCAAACATAAAGCGAGTTTAATTCTCTGACAAGAAGATGGGTGACAGCTACCACTGAATTGTTTGCTGTAATATGTAGAATTCCTCCCTGGAAACCCCAGAGGTGCTTTTTGCCTGGTCTGGTTGTAAATAATGAGATAGATCACAATGGATTTCAGTTCCTCATCCGTGTTTGATCAGCACAAAGGTAAGTCACTGCTCCTAATTTCAAAAATCTCTGGTACTCCCAGGCAGATGTATGAATGTTACTTGGCAGAATGAATGGCAAGAATTTTTGGAAAAGATCAGGTCTCATGGCGATCTATTTTTGTTACACGGGAGGGAATCCCTTCCATCAGTTTCAGGCGTGGATATTTCAGCCTGAAGCTAAAGTTATTTTTAAAGATAACATATTTCAGCAGATAAGCTACAGCATTTGATTGCTCTTATGCCTAACACTGAGAGATGAATGCAATGCATTTATTGTTTATATTGTATATTGGTGCTTTTATGGATATATATATTTATAAAACGATTTCCACATTAGCGATCGAAGCAATTTAAAATGGAGTAAAAAATTAAGAAAAGCTGGTTTTATTAATATACTAAATAGTATACACTGAGAGGACTAGATGGTGATAAGTGACTGACTTTGCTTCAGTAGATGTTAGCTGTATAGGTAAGTATTTCCATAACTATGAATTTAAGATATATTTTAAAGAACCAAAGTGAAGATTTTCTACATAGTAAGGTTGCTATAGAAATACTAATGTCACTTTGTCATCTGTTTTTAAGTTAAATGGTTTAATTTCATGCGTTTATCTGACTGTACAAGCTTTTCTCTCCTGTAGCTTAATCCTCTGTACAGTGGTATTCCTTTCACATTCTCAGAGCAGGAAGCAGTCACTGTCTGATTATCTGTGTTGCAACAAATTTCTCTGTAAGTCAGCTTGCAAAATCATTTGTATGCAGTGGCCACAGTTTCCCGTGCATGCCTGAAAAGAGTCAAAGCTGATGTAGCCACACTCGCCACACACCAAACAGGCTGAGGCATGTATGTGTGCCACGGAAACACAGACAGTTTCTCCTGGATCATGTGAAAATCGTGTTTGGGACATTTTCCTTGAAAGGACAGAGGTGTGGGGCTGACCGAGCTTTGGCAGCACCCAGCAGGCTTTGTTGAGCTCTCCTTCTGCAGGCACTGTGTGCTGCACCCCAACACGGACGTGCTTGGAGCCTGGGGAGGGTGAGGGGACACCTTGCTGATGGGCACGGAGCTGATGGAAGTGGTCTGAGCAGTGAGGCTGGAGCCCAACCAGGGCTGGGGAGGAGCAGTGAGGTCTCCAGATGGATAAGGGAGCAGAGAACAGTGCAGGAGACCACTGATCCAAACCACTTATCCGGATAGAAATGAGAGAGACGGGGGGTGACATCTCCCAGCACCTCCCATGACTTCTGCTCTGCTCCCCTCCTCCTGCCAGGACTCTGCACACCGACCCCATCCCTGTGTCCACCCAGCTCCGTCCCCCATCCCCGTGCCACGCTGCGCTCACAGCACCTCCCCAGCAATACCCCCCTCCAGGTGCACCCACCGTCCCCGCTCCGCCGCAGGAGCTGCTGGCTCACCAGAGGATCAGACTTCGCTGCCTGTACTCCCCACTTGCTGCGTGGGAGGAGGACAGGGAGCGCCTGCAGGAGCAGGCAGCGCACAGCAAGGGAACACTGAAACCACTAGTTATCGCACAAAGAGAGCTCTATTCGAGACGCAGAGTGCATGGTGGATTTTAGCTAAATAGCACGTCAGCCCTTGACACATGACACATTACCAATTTAAGCAGAAAGAGTATTTTTTAAGGAGAAAGAGCATGCTGCTCATTGGAGCAATTTATAAAAAAGGTATAATTCTGACTAGCTATCAAGCACACCAAATCAGTATCTGTCAGACCAATAAATCTTACCCTACAATCCCATTCTCCATCCCACCCACCAGAAAACTCCTCTCAGCTACAGATCAAAAAAGACAAGGTTCCAGGCTTAAAAATCACACAGCCTCTTTGAAACACTTCTGTGACATCACTCATTAATAGCTTATGTTACTATGAATAGTGATAGCAGTAGCAATGTGGGGCTTCAAAAAGCCATTATCAGATCCTGCTCCCCTCTCAACACTGTTCAGTGCCATACAAATGCGTGCTGTACCTGGCTTCTGATGTTTACTGTGTAAACAGAGGACCCAGACAAGACCTGGGCTGCTACACTCACAGCCAGGCACACACAGGGGTTATTATTTTGTTAAGCAATCGGTAAATCTGTAATATTAGAGAGAGAGTTACGATTTCAAAAGATTTGCATTCATCCACTAACACGCTAAGACCAGGAGGTGCCTACCACTGCTGACATAGGTTATCCCAGTACAGCCGAGAGGCACATCCCATTGCTTGGGACATCAGGGAGCTGGGAGACGGGGATGTTAATTGCATCCGCTGGATGCAAAGGGTTTTTTCCAGTGGTAAAAGTCACTGCAAAGTGAGATCACAGTGGTGCATTTCAGTCCGTGTTCGGGATTCGTTGTCTTTTGGTGAAACCAGGAAGCATCTTTTTGCTGAAATCACGTAGCTGTCTAGTATTGTGTCCTGCTGATAAACCCCGGAAAATCAGGAGTTTGGCTACTGGGTGGGTGGGGAGGGGAGAAGCATGGGGGGTGGGAGGTGGAGGTGGGGTGCGATAGGGTGTGTTTGCATGAAAGAGGGGAGTAAATTATATACATAAATATTTCTTCCCCCCAGTTAACATAAATTATTGTCATCCATCTTCCAGTTCTAAAAATTCATGAATTTTAGCAGGGCTAAATCTATCATTGTCCACACCACATACACTAAGCTAACCTGCAATGACTTTATTTAGATCTTTGAAATCCAATGCAATAGGAAGTGAGCACTTACGTACATCCAATATTCACTTTACAAAACAACAGGTCAACCAACATCACAAATCAAGTACAGCAGACATCCTTCACATGAGAATCTAGAGGAGTGTTAGCATCACAGTCAGTGTAATTTCATTGCTATAAATCCTGTGACCACTCTGTATGTTTCTTTATACACCTCCTTTCAGCCCAAAAGACATTCTATCTGGAACAAATGACACGCTTTAAAAATACTGCAGCTTATTTCAAATAAATTGTCTTTTAAGTTTGGTGCTTTCTGAGTATTTTAGCTATGAAAGAAAATGTCTCAACCTTGTATGCCATTTGGTCTTTGCTCTTTCAGGCTCTTTCAGACCTTTCTACAGCACTGCTGTGCCAGCCTGTTGTTTCTCCCTCCCCATGCTCCACACGCTGGCTGTTAGTTGGACCTTCTTCCTTCCTGAAGCTTCCATTCACCAGTGGCACAATATTTTTCCAAAATACAATGCATCTGAAACAGCACCAGTGCTCACTGGCATTTACAGAACTGAAAGACAATAAAAGAAGTAAAGCTAACACATTTGCAGACAGAGGGACAAGCATTTGGCTGTTTGTGGTCCCTTTATGGCGCACGATGCTGGTGCCCCAAGCTGCAGCCCAGCTCCCCAGCAGGAGAGGAGGCAGCCACTCAGTACCTCTCTGTCATCTTCTGCAAAATGCCCACTCTCCAAAACATTCCTCCTCAGCCCAGGAAGGTGTCTGCCAAAAGAAAGGCCCTACAAACTTTGCAGCCAGGCCCCCTCATTCCTGGACAGGGTAAGCTGGAGGAAGATGAAACAGGAGACAACACATCACCTGCAGCCAAGTGCAGGCAGGGTGAATGCCATCCAGGACCTCTTGGCTTTCCCTACTCCCAGTCACATGAAGCATCAGAAGACCACACGTCTGTCTCCCCGTCTCCCCTCACCAGAGACACTGGTCATGTTAGAGACACCCTGGACATGGCTTCATGCCACTGTCCCCTAGCAGGCATGAAGTCCATGCTCTGCTAAAAGCAGGTGCAAGGAAAACTCATTCATCCGTTCATTCATCCATTCATTCACTCGTTCATTCATCATTCAGAATTTGGCTTCCTCTCCTTATGTAGGAGAACAATTGCTCTGGGGACAGCAAAGCCACAGGGGAGAAAGCGTTTTGGTTTCAGTTAAGTGAAAAATGGTAGAGGGAACCTGTGCCCCAAGTGCAGGTGTGCATCCATGCCTTTCATCTTCCCGCCACCTTGCCCTCTGGGTAAGCAACTGTTCTGCTCAGGAGACAGAGAATTTCTTTTCTGCCTGGATTGCTCTATGCCAGACTCACAGTAGGAAAATGTAACAGTTATTACAAGGCTAAACAGCAAAAAGAATAAAAGTTATACGTGTAATGGATAAAAGGAGATGATGGCCCCTTTGATCTACTATCTGTACCCGTACATCTGATGATTTCTTTCCCCATGCCAGCAGCACCTTCTCTGCACCAGTCCCATGAGATAGCCACCACGTGCAGATGTGAGAGGCGTTTTGTCAGTGCTCTCAGCTGGTACCTCCTGGGTACCTCCAGATTGGCCAAGGGGAGCAGTGCCAGCGGTGAATCCCTGCCTTGTCCCTTTGCTTTCCACCCAGCCCGTTGCACAGCTCACTATAAGTACCAGATGTGAGCTTGTTTTAACATCTGTTTGCTGAGTTTAACAATTGCGAGAGCAGTTTGCAGATTTGTTTTGATAACAGAAACATGATTAATGGGCACTGTGGTAAAGTCTCTTCTTTATTCATGTACTAGTCACTGATGATGACTGTCCAGATGCAAGGGCTCTTCATCTCCCCTGATCTCCCAAGCACCCTGAGCAGCACGCAGGTCAGAGCTTCTGGGCCAAATGACCAGTTTGTTGAGTGATAGACTCTCGGGTAGAACAGAAACTAAGTTAGCGTTTTTAATTTACAAATTTTACCAAATGTGTAATTTAAAAGACCAATTAGAGGAGAAAAAGAAAGGAAATTCACTTCAGTGGAGTAGTGATGAAATGGGAATCTCTGCACTGGTGAAGGCAGATTCAATATCAGCTCTCCAGTTTTCCCAAACTCATAATCAGAGCTCCAGATTTGAGATACTAACCTTTCCCAGGTAAGAGTTAATTGCATTTCCTTGGCAGCCAAGTTTTAAAGCAGAGAGTGATGATGGTGTCCCACGCACAGAAGGTCTTGTGTGGGCAATTACACTGGGTTGTAAAGTCCAGTGTGGAGCTAATGAGGGTTCATCTGCCACATGTGACCACAAGCATGAATAGGGTGGCAAATACTTTAAAATTATCTTTAAAGTTCTTTTCTCACTCAAATATATATATATAATGTTTAATACAATTTATATCAATGTGGTAATATTAAAAAGACTTTACTAACACTTTTCAAATTCTCTTTAAACACCTTTTCTGCACTGCTTATGTATTTATGCTATTTCCAGAAAACACAACCATTAGGAAAAGTCATCAGTCACTTAACCTGTCTTTCCTTTAATCAACTTTCTCATGTGATTAAGGCATCAGCTTTACTTTCTCCTGTTAACAAGGTGGTGCAGTGGTGGGACAACAGTTGTGCTCTGAGTTCTGACCGCAGCCATGGCGAACAGTACATCGCACTGCAGCTGTACCTTCTTTCTGAGTTAGCAGAGATCAGAAATTCCTCTTTCAAAAGTAAAGATGAGACTGTAGCTGACCAAAACCAAACACCTTCATTGTGACATCATGTTTGACCCTACACCAAAAAAAAAAAAAATTCATAATAATTAATTTGACTCCTGGAGCTAAGAGGTTAATAGCCACCTGAAGCCAACGGAAATGTAGGTACGCGCAACATGGGATGAGCAGCCTGGAAGCATGTTACTAGTAAAAGAGAATCCATAAACGAGGAAAATCTTCTAATTCAGTCCTTTAGGAACCAAAATCTGTTCAGGGACTGGTCCTGCAACACAGGCTTGTGAAGGTTTTCCTTCCATTGCAAGGGCCACAAAAAATAATCACTTGTGTTTAAATTCAGTAGATTGAAAGTCATAAAAATAGTGTAGCTTCAAACTCAATGCTTTCCATGGAAAAACGATAATGAAGAAAGCAACATGCTCTGCATTGGTCACCTGTGTGACTCTCAGAGTTGAAAAGTATGTTCAGAATCCCAATCCCAATGAAGAATGTATTGCCAAACGTTGGCAGCTAATCATTTTTACTTCCAAGAAGTGTTTCTAAATTATAAAATGCCATATAAAAGCAAGAAATAGACATTCAAGCATATTTACTAACCTAGCCTAATGAACAAAATTAGTAAATGTTGTCATTGATTGTTGAGTGCCCGGTAAAGCTACTAAACCACTCAGGAATATAATTTCTCCATAAATTAATCATCTCAGTGATGTGTTTAGTTATCAGTGCCTCTGAAACTAATTTGGCTTAGATCAAGCTGTTGGGCTTTCCCCAGATTTCTCCCCTTTGTCTGCCTCACAAGTTAGGGACTTCGTCTTCTCTGCAAATCTAGTCCACAATAGCCCTATGTGTTTTTGTGAATATTAAATTTGAATACATGACTTAAGTGCATATTGGTACATGGCTCATGCCTATTTCTAAAAAAAATAAAATTAATTTTCTTGAGATCAGTTCATAATCTCACCAAATATCAATGATATTTTCATGCACATAAATATATTCCCACACATAACCATGCCCTTCTGTCATTTCATTCTTCTTTTGTGCAAGTAGCTGTGCTTTTAGCTAAGTCAAGGGGAAGAGCAAAAATGCCACATCGGCACAGATTTACTGAGGGTGTTGGGGGACTGCTTGTGGTTTGGTTTGCATTCTTCCCCATTTTAAACAGGCTCTGTGTCTCCCCTTGTCACAGACCTCGTAATTTCAAACTGCTCTGCTCTTTGTTTCAGATTTTCCCTGAAATCTTCTCAGGAACTTAAGGATAAGGTGATTTTACAGCAGTGCTTGGGTCTAAGACATATCATTAAAATGTTGTTGTTGTTGTTTTGTTTCTTTTCATTAGCCTTAGCTGTTACTTAGCTCTTAGGTTTGTTTGGCAATTGGCTTTGCTCTGCCATCTCTAGAATAAAATGTACAGAACTGTGCCCTCCCAATCCATTGATGATAGTCCTATTGATGATTATCAATGTTTTCTGTGGGAAAAAAAAAAAAAAAAGTATTTGAAGAAGTCCACCCTTCTTTAGCAAACCCTTGACGCGTTTTGTGATAGGATTGTGAGTCTCTTCCCAGGGCATATCATCGAGTGTAAAGCGCTCAAGGCTGACTGAAATAAGGGACAACACTGAAACTGTAAACACCTGTTGTGTTCCAATGTCATCCTATCTCACAGAAGTATAGTCAGTAATATAATGAGCTAGTTCAGTTATTACTTCATTGTTTCTCAATTCATGTCACATTAATATTAGTATGATTTCTTTTAAGAGGTGGAAACTTTCCACAAGTTTTATTATGCCATTTCAGCATCTATGTCTGACGGTTTATTGAAGAAGTTAACTGTGAAAAAAGTTTCACATGACTAATAAAAGCCACTGTGCTGTTTGCATACACTTTATTCCACTTCAAGTTATAGAGCTGTGGTGGTTTTACTCAGGTGGGCAGCTGAGCTCCACCACAACCACTCTCTCACTCCCCCTTCTCAAAGGAAAAGGGGGAGAAAATATTATGCAAAGGGGTCAGGACAGGGAGCCCTCATGACAGGGAGATCACTCAACGATTATCAATTAACAGTTTGAAAGGACAAGGGGCAATGGCCACAAAGTGGATCACAGAAAGTTCCGCACCAACACGCAAAAGAACTTCTTTACGGTGAGGGTGACGGAGCACTGGGACAGGCTGCCCAGGGAGGTTGTGGAGTCTCCTTCTCTGGAGATATTCAAGGCCCGTCTGGACGCCTACCTGGGCAGCCTGCTCTAAGGAACCTGCTTTGGCAGCAGGGTTGGACCCGATGATCTCCTGAGGTCCCTTCCAACCCCTACAATTTTGTGATTCTGTGATCACCACGGGCAAAACAGACTCAGCATAGGGAGATTAACGTCATTTATTACCCATTATTACAAGCTAGAGCTGTGAGAAACTAAAAATTCAAACTAAAAACACCCCCTCCCCATCCACCCTCTCCTACCTCCTCCCCCCAAGCAGTGCAGGGGAATGGGGGCTGCGGTCAGCCCCTGAGGCTTCATCTCTCTGGTCACCATCACTCTGTGCCCCTGCTCCACGCGGGGTCCCTCCCACGGGATGCCGTCCTTCCCGAACTGAGCCTGCGGGGGCTGCCCACAGGCAGCGGCTCTTCAAGACCTACTCCCACACGGCTCCGTACCACGGGGTCCATCCCCCAGGAGCAAACTGCTCCAGCACGGGTCCCCCACGAGCAGCAGCTCCCCTCAGACCCCCTGCTCCTGCGTGGGCTCCTCTCCACGGGCTGCAGCTCCGGCCCGGGGCCTGCTCCTGCGGGGGCTCTCCATGGGCCGCAGCCTCCTCCAGGCCACATCCACCTGCTCCACCGGGGGCTCCTCCACGGGCTGCAGCGTGGAGATCTGCTCCGTGTGGGACCCGTGGGCTGCAGGGGGACAGCCTGCTCCACCAGGGGCCTCTCCACAGGCCGCAGGGGAACTGCTGCTGCCTGCCTGGAGCACCTCCTGCCCTCCTGCTGCACTGACCTGGGGGGCTGCAGGGCTGTTTATCACTCCTTGCCCTCCCAGCTGCTGTAGCACAGCAGGTTTTTTTCCCTTTCTTAAATCTGCTCTCCCAGAGGCACAAACAATATTGCTTATTGGCTGAACTCCGGGCAGCAGTGGGCCTTTTTGAAGCTGGCTGAAACTGGCCCTTACCTAACATGGGGCAGCTGCTGGGCTCTGCTCACAGAGGCCATTCCTGCAGCCCCCCACTACCAAAACCTTGCCACGTGAACCCACTACAACATTCACACAAATTCAGTGAAATGTGCTATTATTTTCACTGTTAATCATTTGTACTTGCTCTCTGCTTACTCATGGATGTACTCCTCTGTGTAGGTGATGCAGCAGAAGAGATTGACCTGACTGTAGTTTACCAAGCAGCAGCTAATGGTGATGTGAACACACTAACTGCAGTGATTCGAGAAGATCCTTCCATCCTGGAGTGCTGCGACAGTGAGGGTAAATGAGGGCTGAGCTTTTTCTCAGGGGATTAGGGGCTTCAGATTCCAATTAAATTTTCCATTTTTAAATCCTGATGTTTGTGTTCAGAAAATTACGCTTAGTAGCAGAATATGGAAAATTTGAGTTATTCTTTTGAACACCCACTAGAAATGCATAATTTAGATGCTTCTTTTCCCCTGTAGCTCTAAGATATTTTTTTTACAAATAAAAATAAGCTGATTTGACATAATCAAACAGAACTGTATCAAGAATCTATTTTATCTTCTTTGGGGAGGTTCTTGAGAAACTGCTGTTCTTTCAAGGAAGGGAGAAGAATATTTTTATCAAAGTTAAATCCTATAAATTCTGTACATCTCTAGAGTAAAGGGTTTCAGTAATTTGCACTTTAAAAGTGTGTGCACAGGTACAAACAAATTTGAAAGATTTTGTTATGTGTTTTTTTGCCAAATGGCTAACTGTACAATATACAATGAATTAACTGATCTGTTTAATCTGTGAGACTGCACTCCTTTTCCTTTGTGTTCAGGTTTCTATATAATACTGTTACAAAGCACTCTCCCATGGCTGAGTTTTCCATTGCATCTATTTTCCATATCAATTAAATTAAATTTTCCATATCAATTAAAGCTACAGATCTCTGCAACCTTTTTTCTAGAAAATCTTGGTTTGGTCAAGAGTATATTTTATTGCAATTTCTTTAGAAGGATTGATATGAACACCATGTATTCTAATCTTTATCAATGTGAAGGGCTCTGAGTGGAGGTAGACTGATTAAAAACAGGAAGCATTTCAGCTCCAGCTCCAGTTGCTTACTAGGTTGTACATAAAATGTAACTAAGACCAGTCTTGCAAGACAAAACATATGGCTGTATCCTACACATATGGCAGAGTGTGCATAATCTTAGCTTGAGTAGCGCATATTTATTTGCTCAACAGTCTGACTGAATTCAGAAAGAATAATTATTCCTCAGTTGTGCCTTGTTGCATGTTATGGCTTCTAACATTCAAATTTATTCCCAGTTTAGTAACTTGAAATTGCTTTGTCAGATTCTGCAGGAAAGACTTTGCTGTTGTTGAGCAGTTAACAGAATGGAAGGAAGGGGAAGCAATTAAATGATACTATAATACAGAGTATTAAATAAATCTGAGTATTAAGTTTGAACATAGATTTCAGTCTCTTTCCAGCACAGGAATGGTTTGCAGAATATAAAATAAGTTCTCATGATGGCAGAAAAGAAACTACTCTAGGGTAAATCCAGTCTTTAAAATAAGTCATTGTCTACATAAAGCATCATCTGAAACACAGCTTTGCATGAGATATGGCTTGATTTCATACATCTTTTGAACACATAGACACAGAATAAAGCTGTGGTTTGAGAAAATTAGCCAAACATAACCTGGCAACTATTCACTTTGAAGAATATCAGCCTCCAAAATGGTGTACAAAGTCAATAGTTTATATGGGAATTTTGTCAATAGAAAACCAATATTCACTACAGATGTAAAGTTAATGAAGCAAGGCTTTTGCTCTGAAGTTATGTTCTTTTTATAATCACTAGCAATCTAGCTGGCACGGGAGTTACTTCCTGCCTGAAAAAAGCTGAGCAGAGCTGTTGGACAGTTGTGAGAGAAAGGACTTGTTAATTTGCCAATGCTAACATCAGCAAATAACAAAATATCTCTCTCATGGCTATGAAAAAATAAAAGTTGTAAAAGAACATTTGACTTTCTTCCCCAGGTTGCACACCTTTGATGCATGCTGTGTCAGGACGCCAGGTCGATACCGTGAAGCTTTTACTGAAGATGGGAGCCAATATTAATACTCAAGATGCTTGTGGACGTACCAGTTTATCTCTGGCAACTTATCTGGTACCAAGTCTTGGGGGAGGAGGGTGGAAAGATAGGTGGAGTGAAGAGGGGAAATATGTAGAGCAAATAAGATTTCTGTTTGTATTACAGAAAAAAAAAAAAAAAGAAAAGAAAGAAAAAAAAGGACAAAATATTTGGTTCTAGATAGCAGTGAAACTGCAAAATTTACAATGGAAGCTGGAAGCTTTGGATGATTGTAAAAAAAGTTTCATAACTCTTTTCATAATATCCTTCCTATTTTGGCTTGTAAAACCAGTGTATGATATGGGGTTCTCACTACAGCCAGGGTCCTCTGTATCAGATTTTTATGCTCCAGGAAACACATTCCTATCTCAGCTTTGGGTGGCCAGCAAGCATGTTTACCTGCACACCCCAGGACCTAGGGCATTGCTTTTCCCTTCATTATAGTGCTGGACCTTGAACAGCCAGGTTCAAGGTGCTGCAGATATCAGCACAGATACTCAGTTCTTAAGCAAATCCAACCCCCCACTAAACCCACATGCAAGTGGCAGTAGGGGAAGACATCTCATCAAGAAATTTGAGAAGGGAGATGCAGTGCTGTCTGTCTGAAATATGAAAGGATTGCATTCTTCTTAGTCTTCTGCTCCTCACTGGAGGGGATTCAGAACTCAGGGAGAGGATGGGGACCAGGTTAGTTGGGCCGAAGGGTTGACCATAGGCTTTCTTGACTCATTGGAAAGAAAGGAGGAAGGAATGTTTACCCATAGCGCTTGGTATGAGTTCTGGCTGGATGACTGCCAGTACATTTAAACAGATATAGTGGCAGCCTGAATAAATCTCAACACTTGAATCGTTTATTCCTGCAATTTCAAGACAAAAACAATGTTTCTGCTCAGCTATTAGACATTCAGCCAGAAAATATGTGTAGAAAAAAGCAAAACATGCTTATTCACAGACACTTATTCAGTGCAAGGGGCATGCCTCACTTACTTGAGAATAAACATTTCCTCTGCCAGATATTAAAGAAAAAAATCCCGTAATTAGTGTCATGCTCCATTTTTCCTTCCTCTTTTCCCAGAGGGGAACAGATATTCTTTGGAAAAAAAGAAATGACTGGAAAAGATTTAAGCCACCCAGGCTTCAAAGTTTCCATTTCAGTTTCTGTGACGGATATAATCAGAGGTCTAGAGAGCATTGGCTGTGATGTCTGTCCAGAGAACTGAATTCAGCAGAGCTCCATGTTCAAAATCACATGCAGAATTCAGTAGTCCTGTACTTCCACCAGAAGCCACAACGGGGATGTTCTGACTTTCCTCTATGAATGCTGGTGATGTTGATCTAACATAGCTCGTACAGGAGGCAATGGTCTTTATCGGTGGCTTGCAGAGGTTTGAAGAAAATACTTAAACACGTGCTTGATTTCCCTGTGACTCAAGCATACGCTGAAAAATTTATGCAATTGCAACCAGATTATTTACACGCTGTTTTGCTGAGGTGATCAATAGAAGGTTTTAGTCCAAGAACTGATTAATTCCATCTGTTCTGGTGCTGTTCTTAGTCTAACATTGTCACTAATTCAAACTTCTGCAACAATGTTTGTAAGACCACACTCTGAGGCTCTTTAGTATTGATTTGCCTTCCCTGCTAAAATCTCATAAAGGAAATGAGATTAAGTGCTCTTGTTCATGGTTTAAACTAGCATAATTAAATTCACATGCAGGAATATGTGTAGCATTTGCTAGTGATACAGGAATTAGCAGATTTTTAATCACTGTTTATTCATTCACTGCTTGCCATAGCTGCAGGAAAAGAAAAAAAAAGTGTAGGGGGGGAAAGAAGGAAAAAGAAAAGAAGGAGGGAAGGGAGAGAGACGGGAAGGGAAGGGAAGGGAAGGGAAGGGAAGGGAAGGGAAGGGAAGGGAAGGGAAGGGAAGGGAAGGGAAGGGAAGGGAAGGGAAGGGAAGGGAAGGGAAGGGAAGGGAAGGGAAGGGAAGGGAAGGGAAGGGAAGGGAAGGGAAGGGAAGGGAAGGGAAGGGAAGGGAAGGGAAGGGAAGGGAAGGGAAGGGAAGGGAAGGGAAGGGAAGGGAAGGGAAGGGAAGGGAAGGGAAGGGAAGGGAAGGGAAGGGAAGGGAAGGGAAGGGAAGGGAAGGGAAGGGAAGGGAAGGGAGAGAGACGGGAAGGGAAGGGAAGGGAAGGGAAGGGAAGGGAAGGGAAGGGAAGGGAAGGGAAGGGAAGGGAAGGGAAGGGAAGGGAAGGGAAGGGAAGGGAAGGGAAGGGAAGGGAAGGGAAGGGAAGGGAAGGGAAGGGAAGGGAAGGGAAGGGAAGGGAAGGGAAGGGAAGGGAAGGGAAGGGAAGGGAAGGGAAGGGAAGGGAAGGGAAGGGAAGGGAAGGGAAGGGAAGGGAAGGGAAGGGAAGGGAAGGGAAGGGAAGGGAAGTCAATGGGTGAGCTACTCTGTCAGAGTACAAAAAGAAAGCATTCTGAGTGCAGAGAGAAACAAAGTATATTTCCTCAGGTGACAGAAACAGCTAGGGTCACATATGAAGGTCAGAACCACCAAGTATCTAGCCTGATGCATTTTACTTTCTTCTTTGACGTGCTGTAATTTCTTTTTCAGGGATGGCTGGAAGGCTGTGTAAGCCTGCTCAGAAATGGTGCTAAGCAGAACATACCTGATAAAAATGGGAGATTGCCACTACATGCTGCTACTGCAGAGCCTGATGTGAGGTATGTCCCAGGCTCCACCAGCATTTTCTGGTTGAATCTCAACAGGTAGTCCGCAAAAATAGCTACCCAGCCCAATGGGGAGCCCGTCCCACGCTGTCACAGGGGCAGAAAGGAGCAAAAGCATTACCTAATGCTTCTATAACAGTGGTACATAGTCAGGCAAGGTGAGGAAACTGATATAAAATAACAACAGCAAAAGAAAAAAATAGAGAAAAAATAGTAAAATTGAAATATATATATATACATATATATATATATATATAAAGTAAAGGTTGAAACTCTAGTTTCCCTTGATCGTTCTGGCACCACTCCACAAGAAATGTTACAACTAGTTCTTTATTTCTGGATTCCTCCTCCAAGTAGCATGGGCCAGCATGAGAAAAGTTTTCCACATGACAATCTCTCTGAGAGCCCCTGCTGTGAAGGGGAAGCTGAGGTTTGGTGGAAAGTCTCATTTTTAACTACTCCTACTGGTAAGAACTAAAGCATGCCTCTTGATGGGAAGTTCCAACAAAGATCCTCTTTGTCTCATTCTAGCCTGTGATAATAGGAAGGTTTAACATATATTAAGTCTTGATTTGTACTTACTAATAAATTCACTTAAAAAAATAGGAAGTAAATCATATCTGGAGGAACAGGAAGATATTAGAGACAGTTAAAACATTCAGTAGATGTAAAATATTCGTGTGACTTTATCACTGAGGTTATGTATTTGTCATTGTCACCATAGCAGGCCAGTCCAGAGCTCTGTGCATTTCTGCTGATCTTGCTCTCTGGCCTTTTTTAACAGCTTGCTTCATTTTCCACCTTCATCATTGCTGTTCATGCATCACTTGGAAGGAATAGTTTAAGGTTTCTGCAGCAGTATGAAAACATTATCATTAAACAAAGCCTCCACAGAAAGAAGACAATGTTTGTACAACACTGCTCATGCTGCTACTTGAAAGAGAACAGTAATCTACTTTAACAGCAGCAGGCAGGGTTCACTGAACATTTTTCGTATTCTCCATGGACACAGGCAGACCTTTGCTCTAAACAGGAATTCATCAGCTGCTCAATTCTTTGTCCTCTGCCTCCTCCTGGCTGGGGTTGCCCCATGCCCAGAAGACATGCCTGGAGCACTGTGCAGGGGCTTTTCCATCATGCTCACTGTCACTCCTGAGTCTCGTGTCATTATTAAAAAAGTATATGTAGCAGTGAGCTATGAAATGCTTTTTCAGCTGAGTTTAAAAGCTGGCAGTCCCCTGCTAAAACTCCATGTGCTGTTTCCAGCACATGGACCACACAGAAATCCAGAGACTGTGATCAGCCAGTTCATGTATTATTTCAATAATTGATTAATATGCTTCAATGCAGGTACCACAGAGCCTAAGAGACAAGGTGGAAAGGGAATCCATTCTGTCTTTAAGAATAGAAATCAGAGAAATTTCAGTTGGGATGGCTGAATATCTACACATTTGCGTGGTAGCATTGCTGTTGGTCTGAGCAAATAAGTGAGCCAAATTTTGTTGAAATAGGTTTTACACTCAAAGAACGATATGTCCTTCCCTACACTGGTTTCTCTGATGATATCTGGGATTAAACTACAGAACCACGTAACAGATTATATAACAGTGAGATAAAGGAGTTTTAACAGCTTATTATTGTTATCCCACATTCTCTCTGCCCACCAGTACATTTTTACTCAGACTTGTCTTTGGATAGTGAATTTCTGAGATTCTGGTTTGAGTTAACAACCACAAAATGTCTCTGCCCTATCACTTTTTTTTAAAACTAATCACAACAATCCTAAATCATAATTTTCAGAGTTTCTGTAGTATGACTTCACTATGCCATTGGTTGTGTGATTCAGAAAAAGAAGTCTAACACCCCTTTCTTACAAGTGACTGCATACATATATAAATGGATATGAAGTCCTGACAAAGGACTGGGATCTGCCCGGTCTTCACTATAAAGGGATATTCTAAAAAAAATAAATAAATTTGGACTTCTTGCACCTGAAGATGGCATTACCAGACAGATAAGATTTTCACCTGCAGAACTTGCCCTAAGCATTTGTAAATACTTTGTTGTTGTTGTTGTTTGTTTGTTTTGTTTGGAATAATGTTGTGGTTTTTTAATAATAAGAAAAAAAATATTCCACATGCAACACTCTCAACTTGATCTGATGAACACACCCAAACACAATTCAGTTTGGAAAAGGTGCTGGAAGTTGTTGAAGATGGTCCTGACGAAAAGCAGCAAAAGATTTTCACTCAGTCTCCTGGGAATCAGTCCATCACTGCTTGCATTTAGTTGTGCACTGTCTGTACATTTATCAGAGTTTCCATCTTGACAGTTCATTGTCTTTAAGCACAGTTTTGCATTATGGTCTTACCAAAGGATCCACTAAGGTTATATCTTTCCTTTTCCTAGAATCAGAACAACTGTACATCCACATTAGCACCTATGCTATTTGGCTTTGTTACAGGCTCTGACAGAGTGGTCCCTTTCATTTCCATGGTCCTCTACATGATCCAAACACTTAGCGTCCTACTATGAAACATAACCTATAGTGATTTCAGAACATCTTCACAGGATGCCATAAGGAAAGGAATAGTAAAAACTGTGCAGCATTATTGCAGTTGAATATTGCACGTGACTTTTTTATTGTAACTGTTCCCTCCACCAGAGGGGAGTGTTTGTAGTCTGATATTCCATAAGAAGGTGAACTGAAGCATTGCTATGTTTTATACCATAACAATGGCTCTATCCCAGCAGAAAAACTGTAAGGTCTTGCCAAATGCTATTGGTTTAGGTGTGTGTAAACATATAGTATATATGCAGGTACGCACACACAAACACATACACAATATCACATTACGCTGAGAGTTACAGAGCATGAAAAATCATTTTAGAAACAGGTCATTAATATTTCTGTTTGTTTAAAACTTTATGAAATAGAATGATGAGGTATTGCTACCAAAAACTGCACACACGTATAGCATTACATATTCTGATTCTACCCTGGCAATCACCGTAAGAATTCTTCCTAGTGGATCTGCTTTTGATTCACAAAGTTCTGACAATAAGCCATAAAGTCTTATTTGCTTTTTTAATATGACAAAGTGCAGACCTAAGATTCTGACCTGTGCCCGTTACTAATACTGATTTGTCTTGAAATTGCATGCCTTTTTTTCTCAAAACTGTCAAATTTTCAGGTTTAGTCAGGAGCGCAGCACACTGATTATGTCATTGCTTCCACAGGCTCCTGAACGTGCTTCTGCAGCAGTCAAATCTTAGTGAAATTAATCATCAGGACAATGAGGTGAGTGAGCTTGTGCTGAAAGTCACTGTCCTAGTCTCTGGGATCATACGGTTCATGCTGTTCAGAAAGAGTTCACTGAACTATCAATTTTATCATGAGACTATGCACAAGTCAGGTATTTCTGTAACGCTGTTGCTGAACTCTCCAAAGCCCTATCGCATTTTTCCCACAATGTGTGATGCACTTGTACACTAATAATACTTATCCGTATACTGCCAGCTATGAGGTATCTTCAGTCTCTTAACTCACTTGCCAAGACATAAATTGCTTTTGATCCTTTTTAAGTTGGACCCTGGATTAAATCTTCACTTTTTCCAAATGTCCCATCATTAAAGAACTAACTGTTCACAGGAAAAATAACAGAAACCTGGTATTGCACAGAACAAGCATGGAGGAACAAAAATTTATGCTGGGTTACTCTGTCCCTTAAAGAACTTGGCCCTGCATGTACACATACAGTGTACACAGGAGAGCGTCAACTTCCCAGATGTGTACTCCAGATAAAGACGCCAAGGCACGAGGGAGACTCTGGACATCTTTTCCTGTGTTTGTATTTGCTCTAGCAATTGCTCAAGGGTGTTTCTCTTCTCCATGGTGCCAGAACCACCACAGGGCTGCTAATTTTCCCTCTTCCCATGAGTATCCCTTATCTACTGGATGGTTTGCAGACCCCACTTACAACAGCCTAAACCAGACATATGGTTTGTCTTGGCATAGAATTATGTTGCTAATGAGTTGCATGTAACCATGAATGACAATTTCAAGCCATAATGGTTTGCTGTGATGCATCACTGAATGCAAATTAGAACTTTTGGTCTAGGTCATTTGGCATGGGAATATTTGTTAAAATGTCACTGCTAAACCCTGAATATTTGTGTTTTCTGAAAAGTGTGGAACCTCACAAATTATTTCTGCTAATAGGGCTGTTCTCCTAGCATAAGTAAAACACTTCAGTTTTCCCATCTACACTTGAGAAAAACACACTGATCAATGCATGAACACACAAACGGTAAAAAATACATCTGGAGGTTTCATAGTTTCCACAACTGTGGCTTTCTGTGGGTTTATTATGAAGCCTTGTGAGACAAAAATGGGAAGAAACATTCCCTGAAAAAGCCTAGAATCTGAGCAAAAGCAGTATCACAATATATTTCCCAGAGGCAAACACAGCCTCTGAATGCTATTTCAGGTCCCCTTTCGCTGGATTGCACCCATCTATGCTCATGGAACTGCTGCCCAATCATCATTAACCATTTGTTTTGTTTTTACTATTTGTTTTTCTCCTTTTATGTCCCCTATTGCTCTCTATTTTTTAATAAATGTGCAATTGTTGGGCTTTCTTATTTTTAACATTACATTTTTTAGATCTTCAGAGCCCTACAGCTTTGACAGTTCTGATATCACCCTCATCCTTCCTCTCACAACCGCAGATGCCACTCAAGGGTGCTATCACCTTGCACAAAGCAGATGGGTACGAGCTGCACAGCCATCGTCCACTGCAGCCTGCCCACACATGTGAGGTGCTGCTCTGACCAGCTCAACTCTCTGTACTCTTTTGGGCATTCCAGAAGGACACGTGGAACATGAATTATTAGAAAAGAAAAAGAGAACAAAACAGGAAGCAGCCCTACGCTCTGTCTAAATTCTTGGTATACCTGCACCGTGAATGCCGGCTGCAAGAGTCATCTGAAAAAGCATATACAACAACAGGAACAGAAAAGGACTACAAAGATTATTATAGAATAGCTTCCTTTCATGGGTAGGTCAATAACCAGAATAAACTAACTACAACAGGATGTTCAGGATGGTAACTATGTCAGGGGGATGATATAATACAAGTTCGTGACATCGTAAACAGCACAGAGAAGATGAAAAGAGAATGACTGTTCACTGTCTTTTGCATCTAAAATAAGGCGGGCACCCACAGAAATTGTCAGGCAGCAGTGAATGAATATGAAGAAAATGAAAGGAAGCACTTTTTCACAAAATGAGTGGTTACCACGTGGAGGTCTCGATGGCACAAGAAGTCATTAGTGAGATTGCCAAATGTTATGTGAATGTATAACACTGAGCCTTATTTCGTATATTCTTTTCCTAAACATCTCCTACTGACCCCTCTGACCCTGGACTAGGAAGGTCTTTGATTCCTACACACAGTTTTTACACGCTTACTTTACAGCTGGCTGCTGATGACTATGGCAAGAACAGAGAAAAACTTGTTTTTTCATGTATTTTGCCCTTTTGTCCATATCAACAGACTGAGAGTGAATGATGAAAAGCTGGCCTAGTATGCTGTAGCTTCCCCTCTTCCAGTGACTTTTCCTGCTCTCCAGGGTTAGGTGTGAGGACCCATGTCCAATCTGGAAACACTTCACTCGAACCTCACTTAAGAGCATCACATTGTGTGTCTGTCAATAGTAATTGGTTCCCAGTACCAAAACCTTGGTCCACTGGTATCAGTGGCAGAGCTCTCATTAATTTCAGTGGGTACAGGATTTCATCTGCATTTTTGGTTTTACAAAACCTAACCCCTCATGCCTAAGCTTTGTAAAACCAAGCTAAGACCAAAACTGCTCTTCTTCAACTGTTGTATTTTGTCATCATCCATATTTAAGCCATGTGAGGACTTGAAAATCCTTAAAATGTACCTGATGAGTTCAGAGAAATGAAAGCTAAGGGGTTCAAACTTTTACGTAGAAAATACTGCTAACAACTTTCAGTATTAGTTCACTGATAAGTTTTCTGCTTGAATGCTTTATAGTTTGTGCTTTATCGGGGTTGTTGCCAATTGGCTTTATGGGGTTCCATGCCAAGTTTACCTTTTCTTTCCACTCTACATTTTTTTGGTTTTTAACATTTTAGAACCCAGAAAAGACCCTTAAAATACATTTTCAGTGGTAACAGGTAGTAAATAACACCTCCCCAAAGTAAAATGTTACCACATCTGAACAACACTAGCAATTTAAAAAGCATGTTTAAAAAGCATGCTGCTGTTGTAATTTCATGCAGAAAGTCTTTGATATTATGGGTTTAGAGTAAACTATAGGTGTGTATAACAATGTTGATGACAAGGTGAAATTACAGGCCATGAATTCTCTAATCTACTGAGACTGACTAAACACAGGTAAAATGGAATGAAAATGCAGGTAAACCAGTTAACGTTTGCTTTGTTTTATTCCTAAACAGTTAATAAGGGATGTTTATATTGTGTGTCTTTTTGTTGACATCACTGAGGCAGTTCTTTAGCTTGCTAATTAGTGTCAGCTAAAATTCTAGCTTATAATACTTAACAAAACTTATAATCAAAGATAAGGTCTAAGATAAACGTCACACTGTGTCATGACAGAGCACCAGCCTAAAATAGTCCTTTCTCACGGGACACAAACTTAGCAGGAGGAACCATTCCCCAGCCATCATTTTTTTGTGATGACCATGCATTTTGTAGATGGGCATGGAACAAGCATTCATATTTGTATTTATTTTCTGTAATGACTCCAAAAAGACTATTGCTAGATTCCCTCATATAATTAATTCAGAAGTTGTAACTAATCTTTCCAAATCATGACAGAGAGGAAAGAGTCAGTCCAGCCAAAATGGTTTCAGAACAGTCTAGCTTATCTGTAGTTGAAAGAGACGCGAAGGGAGCTACCATGCATGACCATTATTTGCTCTCTGGGTTTGTGGCTTTCAGGGAATGACTTCACTCCACTGGGCTGCTTTCCACAACAGGCCCCAGCACGTGCAGACCCTGCTGCACAAGGGAGCAGACCTGACCCTGGTGGACAAAGACTTCAAAACCGCTCTGCACTGGGCTGTTCAGGTGAGGCGCGGCTGCTGTTTCATCAGGCAGTTGCTTGAACTGAGCCAGCTATTGTGTTTTCCTAAATGAAATGAGGAAAAGGGATGCTAAGAATGTCCAGTAACACCCTCAGCATTTTGCCAGTGGCATGGGACAAGGATCCAACACCTGCTCCAGAGAGCAAGGCATGCTTCATGTAGACCGAGCTCTGTTGCCCTGAACAAAGTTATCATTTATCTCACTGGGACTACAAGTGTGATGCATGCTGCACACGTGCTTTGTTTTTTTCACTGAATCAGGTTTGCAGAAATATGCAGCTTAAATAGTCTTTCTAATGATCTTTGGGAATAGAATAATGTAAATGCAATTTAAAATGTCTTTAAAAATAAATAGTTGTGGAACAATTGGTAGAAGGGTTGAGCCCCTGCTTCTTGGAGATTAAGGAAGATGGGGAGACAGACACATTTCCTGTTGAGCTGTATCTCCCTATCTCCTATGCAAAAAAAAATGTCAAATTGCTAAAAACTATGTGGGAGATCATTAGAGAAGAAAAACACAAAGGTAAATAAATGCATATGACATTTAACACTATTATGCAATTGGTAATATGCTTATTAGCAAGTGGTCTAAAATGGTGTAGTTTAAAAAGTTATGCATAAACTTTACTGCAAAAAAACATCTCAGATGAAAGGATAGCAATCATATAAACATGTTTGTACTTGCTCACTTGCCATAGCAAGTTCCAGTATTCAGTGTTCAAAACACCTGCTCAACAGATAAGCAAAAATAGAACTTGCACAAAAATCCAGTAACGTTTTCCTACAATGACTAAATATTTGCATCCTCACCTTTTGGTCCAAGTCTGCTCATCTTAAAATATGTGTCAACAAAGAAATAAAAAAGCTTTGAACTGCCACGTGCTATAAATGAGTAAGGACATCTAGAAAGAATAATCTGTTTTCTTCAACCACAGCCTCCCACAGATGGTTCAGGTACAATAGGCTCAAATTTTGTTTTTCTGAAATTGAGTTATATTTTGGCCTCCGCAACTGGTGTTATCTCAACAACAGTTTCATTCTTTAATCCTGATCAGTCTGAACTTGGGTTACTTCCTTTACTCTTTCGCCTTTGGAAACTAGTTATCTAGTCTAAAATCCGTTGTGCGTTTTTTCTAGGCTTGCTCCTCCCACATCGTCTCATAAATGTGCAGAACAACCCTTAAGAAAGGGAGAAATTGCAACTGCACAAAACCCACTTTGCCTCAGGTGGAGGCATTAAATCATAAATCACTCTTCTTTCTCCCTCTAAGCTGCTCCCAGAAATAGGAGAAAATATGAGCAGGATGACACCCTTTCTCTTCTTGACAGATTCCTGCCTTATAAACTGCTTCCTTCATCCACATATTTCTCATACTATAGGTCAAGAAGGGCTAGTTCAAATACCAGAGCATGGAATAGATCTGTTAGCATTTCCCTTACTCAGGCTTGGCCAAGAAGAAATATTTTCAGCCAGTGCTCTCTCTTGCCCTGTTAGGCCCAGGAGAAGTAGATACTGTGGACAGCCATGGCTTTGTCTGCTGTTACAGCTCTGCTGTATGTGATCATCATTCCCAAGTACCAATTTTTAATATGCTCAGTGAATATTTTCCCCTGGAGTTCAAAAGATGAAGGCAGAGTTGTGCTCATTGAGAAGACTGTGTTAAGCAATGTTTAATAACCTCTTCCATAGCTGCTGGAAAGGGGCTAATTTTCCTTTAAGAATTGCTTTTATATCTTCAGAGCACAAGAGACCCACAGAGCTCAAGCAGTAACAGCTGCAGGGGTTGTTTTTGTCTGAATAGGGCCTTGTGTTTAATTTAAGTTTTTAAAAACTCAGTAAGGGGAAGACCAAGCATAACATAGAAACTTGTTTCAGACACTGCAGAAGAAAAGGCAGTTTGTGCACGCTGGACTGAAACTCAGAGCAGGACCACATAAAAACCATCATCCACCACCAACAAACGTGTTCCATACAGAATAATAGCTCTGCGCTGTCTGTTTCAAAGAACACGTTTGGTGCTTGGTCTTCCACCAGACAGACAGGGGCTGTTGCGTCCCAACCCTAAAGACACCTTGCCCACACCAAGATCTGCTGTACTGAGAAGCTCGAGCTTCCTGCTGCTCGAGTTCATGCCTTCAGTGCAAATGTGTCAGCATCAGTGTCAAAAACACGAATCATTCTGGTTCAAAGTGGGAATGCCTCATGTCAAATCTTTCACGCATGCAATATTTTCAAGAGTCAGTACAGATAGGGCTATAGTAGGAGTGTCTCAGGAGGTGTTTCTCTCCTTTCATTCCAATAAGCAATAACTGCTGTAATCAGAAGGAAGCGTACTGTTATAAAGAAAACCTGTTACCTGATACCGGAATTAAGTTTAAAGCCTTTTTAAAAGTCCTAGATAATGATGTCATTGAAATCCTTGTAAAATATAGTATATGATATATTATTATACACTAGCATGCTACACTAGCATACATCATAATGGTATTATTAGTACCCTAAAAACAGTCTAGGAAGATTTATAGTCTTCCTGCATTGTCTTGCCACTTGGCATGGTTTTTACCAGAAGTTTCTTTGTCTCTTTCTTAATACTCTGGCTCACAAAGTCATGTGATTATCTAAAAATATCAGCTTTCATTTTAAGAATAAACAAACAATCAAACCAAGATTTCTAGTGATTGTTTCTTGTAAAGTAAAAAAAAAAAAAAAAAAATGAACTTCTAGGATAAAAAGAAGCTACTGAATATAATATTCTGCCATGTGGAGCTGCACTTCTGATTTTTTTATATATGTTTTGATTTGCAGTGCTAATTTAAAAAAAAAAAAAAAAAAAAAACACAAACTTGGAATATTTGTTTCTTAGAAACTAATGAATTATTTAATTCCCTCCTTTCCTGAGAGCAGAAAGAAATACCTGTATAACACACACCGTAAAAGAAAAGCACAATTACTCATTTGTGTTTGACTGGGAAGGTGTGGCAGCCTCTCTGTACTTGCATTTCAGGATGTCTAGGAACGAGCTGCTCTGTTGCTGCAGGGGATCGCAAAAGGCACAGCTGGCCTCCCAGCCCAGGGGCAGGGGAAGGGGCCCAGAGCAGGCAGCGGTGGCTGGGACCAGGTCTGTCCCTAGCGCATCACTCTGCGCTCATCCTCTCTGCCCAGCACCCAGTTTTTCTCCTGTGGGCTGCCTGTAGTGGAAGGATTCAGAGAGAAGCTTTTCAGAGCTCTTAAGAAATAGTGGGTGTTTCTTCACGGCAGATGTGTTTGCTGCTGGAATAGGCCAGAAAAGATGCATGAACTGGGCACCTTTCACAGTCTGGGTGGTTTCAGGCAGATTTATTTTGCTGCAAATTTGGATGTGGTTTTTGTTTGTTTCATGCAGTTTTCTAGAGATAGCTATAAAGGGAGAGCAGCACTTTATTTTTTTAAGTCACTAAGATTTAAAGACAATTTTGACTGCTAAGAAATGAATGAAAAAACAGATTCACTATTTTTTTTTTAACCATTACCTTAAGAAATCCCTTTCTTGTGCAAATATTGTCATTCCAGCAAAAGTAAAGCTGTTGCTTATGGAGGATGGGCCACTGCATAGCAGCAGGGCTCAATGGAATGAGCTGTCAAGCTGCAAAATGAGGAAGAAAAGCGATTGCAAAAAGGTTGGTTTTGAGTAAGAAACAAACATGCTCCAATACCATCAGGAGCTTTTAATTTGAAGAATTTAAAAAATTTTACAGTATGGCCAGCTGACTTCAGATGCCCAGGGACATTCCCTAGTGCTACTTATTGTAGCTGTGAC
Source organism: Anser brachyrhynchus (assembly GCF_964034855.1). NCBI lineage: Eukaryota > Metazoa > Chordata > Aves > Anseriformes > Anatidae > Anser > Anser brachyrhynchus. Next base: position 14,707,679 of record NC_137697.1, on the reverse strand, counting down.
CTATTTTTCCACTTCCATTTATGACAGATTGTAAGTCGAAAGCCCCTGTGACTTGTATGTGGTACAGAAGTGCACAATATTGATATACAAACTCATCAGTACAACCAGATTATCAGAAAAACTGCCTTTACATGAAATAATTAATTGTTAAACAGTAAATTCTTCAAGTACGAACATGCTGTTGACAATGTAATTATTTGTGCCAATCAAATTTCTAAGGAAATCAATTGCAGAACTCCCACTGAGGCTAGCAGGAATTTTTTAGGGCAAAACCTGTAGGTAAGTACAGGATAATTGCCAGACCTCTTCTTAGCACACAGTCTGTGTGTAACTCTGCAAGTGGATGCCAGAACATGAGTAATATGCACACACCACACTTTTTCAGTATCTATAAATGTCCTAATCTCCTATGCCTTACAAAAAGGCACTGGGAGACAAAGATTTCCATTTCTCTGATAGCAGTAAGGCATAAATCCTTATGCTACTGCAGGAAAAAAAAAAAAAAAAAAGAAAAAAAAAAAGACCCCTTTTTCAAAGCACATAAAAAACCAGCTCATACAGAGACCAGTCCTCACAACAATGTACTAGCAGGGGAAACCTGCCAAGTAACTTTAGTCAGAGGCACAGTACACAGTAAATCATACTCAGTTATTATGGAAGAGTCCAACTGAAAATAAATCCTCAGAGAGACTTGGCTAGTATGTCATGCAGGTTTGTGTTTGAGCAAAGCGAGGATGAGAGAGGCAGTGACATATGATAGCCACACAGGTAGGGCTCTGACTGTCCTTGTCACTTGGTAGCTCTTTCCAACAGCCACCAAGGTTGCTGAGAGGATAAATATATTAGGAACACTTTGTCCCTTTGTTGTAGTGGAGGCAGTGCTCTAAGGACCACAGGACAAAGTATCCTGTACGACAACAACATGTTTTCTTTCCAAAAGTACCGCAAATTCAAGCCAAGCTGGGATGCACTGAGTCGGCAAGAGACGCTGTCTCAGTGGGTGTCTGAGGCTGAAGCACTAGGGTTAGGAGAAGACAAATGAGCTTCTCTGTCAGCTGGCTGTGTCTCACCAATGTAACTACAACGGCGTCAGTAGAGTTGTTGTTAATTTATGTTGGTTTGCCATCAGAAACACACCCTGTGAAGTGCCTGGGCTGCTTCCAGGCAACTCTTGGCAAAGTGTCACTGGCAGGAGGAAAGCTGACGATGGTATTATGGGTTGTTCCTTTCCTCAGCACAGGGCCCATTTGACTCTGTCCCCTGAGTCCAGAGAAACCACAGGGTGTTCCAAATTCTTGCACTGGTCCTTCACTGCCATCACAGCCACATGGCAGCCAGGGCATGGCAGCAGCGGAGGCAGAGTGAACATGCTCCCGTTTCTCAGGAGATTTCTCTCATCCAGGGTACAGAGGAGGGATGCCAGAAGTCCTTAACAATGAGAGAAAGCTCCCGTGAGCACAAAACCCTTCAACCCGGCAACCCAAGCTGCCAGCTTTATGGAGGCTTTTCACTGCAGTAGGAGCTGCACCATGTCTCCTCTCCTGAGTATGATATTCTCTGTGTTTAAAACATCAGGCACTGCATCTTTCAACTGAAACAGAAAATTCCTTCACAGTGATATGGTCCTCTACAACAAGATATCGATGTGTTGCTGTCATATAATCTTAATATCTGATTCCAACCACTGTTAATGCAACTCTGGGTTTGTCTTGCATGTATTCTAGGTTGAAATTCTGAACTTGTCTTGCAGTAGAGGTAATGATATAATATACTGCTGGCATCTGATTTCAGTAAGTACTGAACTTCTAAATCAAGAAGGAAAAAAAATGTGGCTTTGAAAGGAAAGATGCATTTACTAATGTAATAACCTCAGCTGGAGTTAAAAAAGAAAGCCATCCACAGGCAAACTACCTGTTCACATTTTTCCTATGGATTGCTAAACAAATACTTGAAATGTCTCACATGCCTTCATTTCAGCAAAGGAGAAAAAGAAATTTCTTATTTTCTTCAAGGGCTCTCTTGGTGTTCTTACAGTAAATTTCGTATTAAAATGCACAGTGTGTGTCTGTGAGGGATATGAGGACAGATAAAAGAATTGTGAAACAAGACAGCATTCTGTAACACACAGCTCAAACAGCACCTCATGATGCACAAGGATGTTTTCCAGGAGGAAGCCAGAGGTACTCCTGCAAATTTTAGGTGATCTAAAGTTTTTCTTTAGGAAAACAAGTTACCTCCCAGAGTAGCTTGCTGCTGCAGTCAGTAGTGAAATGATGTTTAAATGGCAAGACGTTCAGAGTCAGAGAAGAAAGACATCAAAGAGAAAGTCAAAGCTTTGGATTCACAAGTGTTCTGAAGAACACTTCACAAAATTCACAACCTTTGGAACAACTTCCAAAGCTTCACAAAGCTTTGGATTCACAAGTGTTCACAAGAATTCTGAAAGAAGGGAAGGTGGAAGATGGTGAATCACAGACAGCCCTAAAGGGAGATGCTAACTTTAAGAAGCAAGATAAGAGCTGCTAGTGGGGAATTTCTATCTAGCAAATACAGCTAGATATGGGAAGGCTTTAAACTGCATACTACATTAAAAAAAAAAAAAAAGCAGAAATATAAGCAAACTAATATAACCTAACCACATAATCTCCAGAGGCACCCACTTGGAAGAAAAGCACTTTGTCAGGGCTTCCTGAAAACAGTTAAGTGGTCCATAGCTTGTTCCTCTCCCCCTCCCGTCTGTACATTACTGGTAGACACAAGCCAGCGTAGCAGACTCCATTCACATGATTATTCTCTTTTTGACATTGTAACATCTACTTCACCAGAGTAGTCTGACAAGAGGAAAAAAATAACCCCCTATACAGTGCAGTGAACATAGAAAATGTTGTACTATGTATAACTGAAGACCTAGCAGAATAAAATGCAATGTTGTGGCACAATATTGCAGAAGTCACAATAAGCTACACAAATAAAACTATAGTTCTACACATCCATTGGACATACACAAGGTCCAGGTAAAAGAAAAAAGGCTGTAGCAAAGATGATGATAAATTGAGAAGACACAGGTGGAAAAAAAATAAAATAATGCAAAAGAAGGAAAACATCCCAAATATGCAGGATTCTCCTCATGGTATTTGGTACAGTGGATACTTCCTGAAGAATTATTTTCTTGTTTTGAAAGCACTGAGAGATGCAACTATCAGAAGCTGGACTTTATATTAACCAGCCTAAAGAAAAAGGGCTTGTAATCAAGTGAAAGTGTTAGCTAATGAACCTTACATTTGTGAATTTGTTAACCACTGTCTGGAGATGACACAAGTTTAAAACAAAAGCTTGCATAAAGTGCACTGAGAATTTGCTTTTCAAGCTCACCTTGATCAAGGCTTTAGAACATTTCTTCTTCATGAATTAAGTTTTATTATAATGAGTGACCTAAGAAAGTTTTATCAAGGGAATGAATAATGGCTGGAAACTGAAGGGTGTGAGATGGGAGAAAACTGTTGGGATCCCCACAGAATGAGATAGAAACACAAAACCAAAAAATAACTATTAATCTCTGAGAACAATGATGAAAAGATTTTGAAATTAAAAAAAAAAAAAAAGAAGAAGAAGAAGATGAAATGTAGAGATACACGTAATAAGGTTACAAAAACATGTAATTTTCCTATGGTAAATTTACCACTGAACATCCTAGTCTAACAACAGTACTGTGGGTTCATGGTAAATTTACCACAGGAAGACAACATTTTTGGTGACCTCAGCTTCAAACTATCAATCCAAGAATAAGGGAAATGTAAGCATTTCAGGAGAATTTTGTGTGCAATTTAAAAAAGCCAAGATGAACATAAAGGTAAGAAGGCATTCCTGAAAAAAGAGAGCTGGGAAGCCACGGAACAGTTGGCCACAGATTTCTTTCAGAAGAACATTCAAAATATTTAAAATAGTCTTTGGGTGACTTTAAACAAACAAACAAATAAAAACTTTACTGGAATTTTAAAACAGGATAGAAGCTTAACAGACATCTTCAAAACTATAATTGTTTCCTCAGATAAGATGCTGTTGGATACGGCATGTTTGAATGCCAATAAATCAGTGTAATACCATGAGGTAAACACAGACATACTAGAAAAGGGCCAACAAGATAAAATTCATCACATGGCATAGAAAGCTTGTTAAGCAGGCGGTGAATAGAGTGATCATAAAAAGTCCAGTTCTTTGTCCCTTTCTGCCTTGAGCAGCACATGTAACTTCCATCACAACGAAGAAGTTCATAGGACAATTTGTATAAGCACAGCCTGCTATAATGGACTCAGAAGTCAGTCCAAAAATAGCGTGTCCCAGTGGGGAAGAACATGACAGGGTAATACAATCAAAATCAACGTGGGGACTTATATCATTCATTATATATTCCCCATGTGACACGTTCAGGACAGCTCAAATACTCTTTGGATGTGGACACCTCATGGACAGTCCCACCAGGGCCTTCACAGAATCTCAGAATGATTTAAGTTGGAAGGGACCTCTAGAGATTACCTGTTCCAACCCTTGCTCAAGAAGGGAAACCCAGAGAAGGCTGCCCAGGGCCACGTCCAGGTGGCTTTTGAAGATCTACAAGGAGACTCCACAACCCATCTGGGCAACCTGTGCCAGGGCTCCCTCACCCACACAGTAGAGAAGTGCTGCCTGATGTTTGGATGGAAACTCCTGTGTTCCAGTTTGTGCCCATTGCTCCTTGTCCTGGCACTGGGCACCACTGAAAAGAACCTGAATCCATCCTCTTTACACCCTCCCTTCAGGTATTTATAGACATTGATGAGATCCACCTGAGCCTCCTCTTCTCCAGGCTGAGCAGTCCCAGCTCTCTCAGCCTCTCTTTATGTGAGAGGTTCTCCAGTCCCTTCATCATCTTCATGGCCTCCGTTGGATCCTGTGCACTATGTCCATGTCTCTCTTGTACTGGGGGGCCCAGGATTGGACACAGTCCTCCAGGTGTGGCCTCACCAGGGCTGAGTTAAGGAAAAGGATCACCTCTCTTGACCTGCTGGTAATTCTTTGCCTAATGCAGCCAGGAGTACCATTAGTTTTCTTAGTGTCAAAGGCATGTTGCTTTCTCATGTTCAACTTGGAGTACACCAGGACTCCTAGGTTTTCTCTTCTGCAGAAACTTATCATAAGAATGTTTTAATTTGTTCCATAGTGAAGTGATAAAATGCAAAATGTATTTAACTCAAAAGTAGAACCTCATTAGAGGGGCATCAAGCATGATGGAAGACGTTTGGTGGAACATGATGAAATCCATAATGTTTTTGACAAATTGTAGGGATGAACTGAAATTAATAAAATAACGCCGTGTACAGAACCATGAAAAGTGACAGATGTCTGCAAAAAATGAAGAGTAGTAGACTAGTGGGTTACGAAGTGAGTAGGAGTTTAAATTGTAGTGTTGATACAAAACAAACAAACATCGTTCTGGGACATATTAACAGAAGTGTGATACATGTGGGGTACAGGAAGTAGCAATTTCCTTCTCTATGGCAGAATTGAAGCCACAGCTGGATAATTATGTAATTTAGGGTGCCATGGTTGAAGAACACTGTAGACAAACTGGAAGGAGGCCAAAGGCAAGTATGATAACTGGGTTGAAAAACCTGACCCATGAAGAGAGGTTGAAATGGTTTGTTTAGTCTAGAAAATGGAATATTGGTGAGAGACAAAACAGTCTGTAAATATATAAAATGCCAGTAAGAACAGTGGAAAATTTCTTATGCAAATTCTTCGAGTTGTGCAAGAATATTAAGGGACTGAAACTGTAGGTGCAGGATGTAAAATTGTGATTTAGCAAGATGGTATGAGGTTAGAGGAATGGTAGCATCATTAGAACATTAATACAGCAATAGTAAGATACTGCAGAATTACTTTAGTGTGGAGAACATTGACATTTGGCATGGGAACTGGAGAATAGAAACAGCTATTATTCGTGGGACCTAGGTATTCTTGAATATAAATATCAACACTTTTTTCATCAGATATTCAGACAATGAAGAACTAATGACAATTTTAACATGCCTAGTCATAGAAAATAAACTTGTTTGGCATGATCATAAGTAGACTCTACATTGAACAGGCAAGTAAACAAAGTACATACAAAACAAAATTCTTGATTTCAAAGGGACACATCTTGTTAAATTAATGGAATTATTATCTGGACAGAGAAGCTCTGGCTCCTACGTATTCCAAGGCCATGGAATTTCTTCTGTCCATGCTGTAAAATTTATCAGGAATCCGCATCCTAAAAGAGGAGAAAAAATGTGTAGAAGAGACTTCAGTTATAGCTGGATGACTAACCATCTTTCAAAGAAATATTTGGAATTAGTAGACATCTTAGAAAATAAAGAGGAAAAGTACTGAGAAGCAAAGGAAGTTGTATTTCCAAGATCAAGAAGAATAATAATTAATGCTGAACAGAGGCTGGAATGAATGTACCTTCAGGGACAAGACTTGAAATCTGTCTTGCTTAATACTTCATGATAACTTGGCACAAAATACAGGGGCTTTCTGGTGAAGTCTGCCCATAACAAAACAAATAAACAAACAAAACAACATCTGGAAAGCATTAACAGAAGAGAATGGGGGTATCATACAGGAAAAGTGGGATCACCTTGAAATCTGAAATAATACAAATGGGACAAAATTGAATAGCATAGATCGTTTAAGTCATGAACTTGGGTACTAATATAGATGTTCCTCCTACAAACTAGAAACCCTGCGTTCGGAAATGACTATGGAAGAGAAGTACCTAGATGTAAAGGGTTACTCTAAAATGACTAGGAGCTTTTTCTAATGGGATACAGCTGTGAATAAGGCAAATGCTGTTCTGTGACATACCAAACGAGGCACTTCTAGCAGAAACAAGGAAGAGCTAGATCTAGTACAAAAACCTGGCAACAATATCTCTTTATGACCAGATACAATTTTATTCACCTCTTCCCAAGGATACACAACATAAAAGAAGAGAGGTTAGTATGAGGTGAGCGAAATAGAAAGTATATTTTACAAGGAAAATTGGAAAAATCTTGATTTATTAGAGCAGCGAGAGAATGGCTCAGAAGGGATATTATGGTTGTCTGTAAATAGACCTGAGGAATAAATACCAGTTAGAGGAAAGAAGTATTTAATCTAAATAATAACAATGGCACAAAAATAAAGGGACATAGAGCAAACGTGTATGAATAGAAATTAGAGATACAATCATTAAAGCAAACAAGTTCTTGAACTGCCATCCATAGGGAATAGTGGGGACAGAAAACTAATTGCTTTTAATGGACACAGTACACTCATGAAAGGGATAATATAACATAGCAGCAAGTGAATGCAGGGACTGAATTTAATGATCTAGAAAGACCTTTACAGCCTAGTGTTTATACAATATTGATAGATAGATAGATAGATAGATAGATAGATAGATAGATAGATAGATAGATAGATAGATACTTTATCTCCAGGATAGGATATGAAATGTTCAGTTTAACTTGCAGGTTAGAAAACAATATAAACTTTTTATTAAGATACTGAAACACTGGAGCAAACTTGCTAAGAAGCAAGTGGTTTCAAGAACCACTTGAGCAAATGTTTGGTATGGCTTTTCCACGTATACTTGGACAGGCTTACAGGAGTGAGTTAGTCTTTTGAGGTCCCTTCCAATGTTAAATTTCTATGAAAAATATCGTCTCATATTGTTCCGGACTCTGCCTTAGCAAAACTTAGAAAACTATTTCTGAGAAAGCTGTTGAGTAATTTACACTCTGTAACTTTTGGAGATATTTGCAGTGGTACATTATTTATTATTTTTGCAGCTAGGAAATTCATAAAGTAAACCCAATTCCCAGCAGGAGATTGGAAGCTTTTGGCTTTCATACCTGGGGAGGCTGGTATACACAAAACAGAATACAGTTATTGTATTTAGTCTTCTCCAGCAGAGAAAATGCAGTTTGATGTAAGCTCCACGGTAAAATGCTTTTCTTCTCTGAACTTCCTCCCAGAGTGGCAACAGGATCCTGTGTTCCATCATCCTGGACCACTACCAGGGACCATCAATAATCAACTACGATGATGAGAACGGCAAAACATGCATGCACATTGCTGCTGCAGCAGGCTACAGTGATATTATCAGCGAGCTGGCTAAAGTCCCGGAGTGCAACCTGCAGGCCCTTGATGTGGATGACAGGTAACCATGGAAACTCTGAAACTGAAATTGCTGCTTCCTTTCTATTAACCTGAGACTAGGTCTGTTTATTTTATAATCATGTTTCCTGTTTCACAGGCCATGGCCTAGTTAATGAACTGCACTTACAGAGAACCGTGTTTGCTCAGAAACCCGGCAAAGCACTCCTGCTCACATCTAGTGTAATAACTGGCTAGTAGGAATGTTATTTAACTTTGTGTTTCTGGTAGGAAATGATAAGACTATATGTGAAAGGACTTTGCTTGACTTAACTTCTTTTAATCAAAATGGGCATTCTTCTCAGAACAATAGAACAGGATCCTACATCTTGAAGCTGTGATCCTGCTGCTATTTGCATACAAGACACGGCAACATTCCCTTGTTGCTGTTCAGGTGCTAACACAGCATTCCTAAAAGGACCGGGGAGCCTTTGCCTTCTATTCTCACAAGGGAAACGAAACCCCTGTATCATAAATCCCTGTATCACACCATACCCATGTCCCTTGGAATTTTGCTGCAAAATTTATTAATGCAAATAGACCCAACTGCCTAGTCTGGGTTGATTATCCTGCTCGGTGGAGCAAAAGCCAAAGTTTTCTTGGCTTAGGTCTTCAGGTACTTAAAATAATAGCATTCTTCATGGAAAAATCCAATAAAATGGAACAGAAATAAAATCAACAGAGTTCTGGAGAAGTTTCTAAACATTGGGAAAGCGTAGTAGAGAAGGCTCTGTTTCTGTGGAAAGAAGGGGGAAGGGAGGAGCTACTACAGTTAAGAGGTTAGTAAAGAAAGTACCTCCTATTACGTGTTCTTCGGTATTTCCATACAAGGTATCACACTTGAAGAAGGGAAAAGATAAGCTGTTAAATATAAATACACAGTACTTTTCCATTCTATGTTGTTCCTGACTGCACCCATCTGAAATCACTGTGACTGCAAGAAAGGGCACAGAAAAGTCAATTTTATTCTTTCTTCTTGCACATTTTGCTTGTGGTGTTTTCTGTGCTTTCAGAGATTTCACAAGAGCAAATTATTACAATTTTGAAAGTGGACAAAAGTTTACAAAGATGAGCATCCACTGCCAATAAGAAAATCAGCTTGATTCTCCTTCTAGATTCAAGACAGTTATACCTTGTCCAGTCTGTGCCCACCAAGAAACACAGAAATTGGCAGAGACAATGACAGCCTGGTAGATGTGTCCAGTCCTTCTCATTGTTTTAGAGAGGCTTCTTTTCCTATTGCCTTCATGGAGAGCCATAAGCCAGCCATGGCTAATTGTGTTTGCTGTAAAGATGAGAAGGGCTTGTCCCTCTGTGGTGGACACTACAAAGATTTTTTTCAAATTCTGCTCTGAAAACTTCAGAAGCTTCTCCCACTCTACAACTCCAGCAGCGGAAGTGATACTATTATATAGCATGCATTGGCATCCTCCAGCACCGTATCCACCTTTATTACAGCCAAGTAGATGCACATAGACAGATGCTGGTCTATGGTTTTATTCCTACTACTGGGAACTACATCAATGTGGGATAAATTGCTGAAGAATTCCTTAAAATGGATGTTGTGAATCTGGACAAATAGCATAGGAGCATACCTCGTTGTGTCAATAATAGTTTCAATAGCACATTGATTAATTTATTTTAATGATATTCTCCCATTTTCCCTAGGACGCCTTTGCACTGGGCTGCAGCAGCAGGGAAAGCTGACTGTGTGCAGACACTACTAGAGCTGGGGATAGACAGCAGCCCTCGAGACATCAATGAAAACACTCCTCTGACATATGCAATGTACTGTGGTCACACAGCGTGCATCAAGCTGCTGTCTCAGGAGAGCAGGTAAAGGAAAAGTTCACACTTTGCTCATGTTAGCACTGACTAGAAAATAAATTCATTACTTTCTGTATGCTGCTGAAGGGTTTGAGTCCTGTGTGATGGCTCAATTCATATGCAATACTGAACCCAAATTTTCCACCAAGATAGCAACGTTAGAATTAGTCATCTACTGAAGACTCATCACTGTGGTTACAGTGCTAGTGTGCCAGCCAGCAGAGGGTTCTGAACCAAGACAGTGTGGGTATAGCTATTGCTCAGACACCTTTGTGCACAAAATCTATCTTACAGCCTTTAGATTTATCTTTTGGCCTTTAGTTATATGCCCTTTACTTTTCTGAAATCTCTGCACACTGGCTGTGTATTCATGTAATCAGACAGAGAGATAGATTGAAAAAAAAAGAAGTTTTGCCAGACAGATAGTAAAATAAATTTTAAATTTTCATGTTCAGGGTAAGGGCTTGGGATTATTTTCTTAGTCTACTTCAGTTCTCTACTCCAATTATCTCTTCTTATCCTGATTTTTTTCTGTTAAAAAATATAATTCTTTTACCATTGCTTATGATCTTCCTCTCTCTTCATATTTCTCAGGTTTCACCAGCTGTCATTTAATTCATTTCAGTTCTTCAACTTTGGTATACGAGCACACACTTACAAAGACATTTATCATCACATTTCTTTGTGCTTGCCCCTCCTTTCCAGTCAGCAGGCAGTGTTATTTCCTGTGTTACAAATGGTGAGACACGGGTAGTGTTACATCTCCTCCTACTACTACTGCACTGCACTCCGCCTGAGTAGGTCTGCAAAGTTGATTAGTCAAAATCTCATCTAAAAACCACTACAGCAACACTGCTGTAGGTAATTATCTTGATAGGTCTTCTGAAACTGTGCCAGGCCTGTTCAATACACGGGTTGGTGACCTCCAAAAAAAAAAAAAAAAAAAGGCAAGGAAAGAAAAGGAAAGGAAAAGAAATGTGAAGTAGTGTCTTTCTCACAGTGTTAGCAATGACTGAATGACTGTGCTGTTGGAAATATCATTTTCCTAATATGACATAATACAAAGACTACTTGGTTTTAAAGATCCCTGTGTGTTCTTCTTCTTGTTATTGGATCTTGTCTCACTATTAAGAATAATGATTCTACAGCTGGTAGATACTGAAGCCAGAAAAGTTTGTTGTTTTTTTTTCCTGATAGCTGCACTGAGCCTGCTTTAAGATAGGTGTAATGCAATGAACCCCACCAGAAAGAGTGAAGTAGTGCAGTATCATTTTCAGTCTTTGTTAATTATAAATTTGGAGCCCTCATTTTCTCCCTCTGTGAGCCACCCCTAAAAATGTATCTGAACACTATGTACCCCATTTCGTGGTCTAACACAGGCAGTGTTTATTTCATTCTTTGCTGAGTAATGGCACCACATTTTGATTTGTACTTTCAGTAGATCTGAGCTGGTTCATCAGTTTCCCTCTCCAAACAATAGACTCCTAAAGAAAGAAGGAAGATTCAGTATGCTGAACAATATCTTCTGCAAAAAGAAGAAAGAGGACCAGAAAACCAATCAGAAAGACAGAAGCAGAGATAAATATCCTACAGAAGAGACTTCGGAAGTAGATGACATCATCACCACTTTTGACTGCATCATGGACACAAACTACAAAGACATCCCGGATGAGTGTGTGACCACCACTGACTTCAAAAGAAGGAGCACAGACACAAAGTACCTCATACCAGAACAGAAGCCTCCAGACTGTCAGGGACTTCTGCCCATCCGAACCCAGAGCCTCCCCCCAATCACGGTGGGCAATTCCTTCCTCACTGTTTCCCAGAGCACAGCTTCAAGCATCTCCTCCAGCACCAGCACCCACCATTTTGCACACAGGTCTCAAAAGAGTAGGAGTGAACATGACTTGCTGGATCACAGAAGCAGCTGCCAGGCTTTGCTGGACAACCCCTGGAACACAGACTCTAACCAAATACACTCCTACAAAGTCTGTCCTAGAACTCCTGCAGACAAAATGATAAATGGCGTAAACTCTGATAGATCTCACCATGTGCTTTTGTGCCCTCCCCGCCTTCCCTCACTCCCCAGTTCTCCATCAGGTAATTTCTTTCTTCTCTATCTTCCATATCCTACAATCTCTGCTGATGTGGCAAGCTGAGTAAGAAAAGATAGGTAAGTCTGCCCCATGATGATTCTACTTCTTTAATATCTTTTTTCAGTTTATTTTCTTTGTATGTCCAGCAGCTGGACTCAATGATCTTTGTGGTCCCCTGAAACTCAGGATATTCTATTATTCTAAGCAGTAGCAATTGCAGATATTGTACGTCAGGACATGAGCTGACAGCTGAAGCAAGAAGCTAAGGTGTGGGAAATCAGAGTTCTGAGTAGACATTAGAGTTCTAAATATGAGAATCAGAGATCTGATTAGGCCTAGCAGCAAAAATAAAGGTAGTTAGGAGACAAGTATGGTACCTGAGCAAGGTAAGTGCCTCCAGATCACATACATGTTTTGTGAATTGAAAGTTAATACCTACTGCCATGCCCATTGCCTTCTGTCTTCATTTAACCCTAGAACCAGATGTGTAAGGGAGAAGTACTGCATTCAGGTCTTTAACTCTGTTTAGAGTTGCTTCTGGTAAAGTCAGTGTATGTCTGCACGAGGAAATGAGCATGGTGCGGAGCCATCCAGCACAGCACACATGGACTTACCTGACTCCAGACCATAGTATCACCCCTTCCCACTCTCCCAGCCCCAAGTGCCAGCTCTTTGGTTTCATGTGCTGTGCTGAGGTTTTTTCCATGGCTGAATTCAGGTTGCTAAATTTGCAGAGAGCGTAAATGCTTTTATGCTGTGGTTTGGAAACTGAAGTGTAACAATAATGAAGTAGAGTATCAGAATTCTGAAGTAAACTCAAAACCAGGGTTTGGCAAGATTTGGGATCTAGTATTTTGACTCTCATCCATGTTTAAATGAATCTGGCTGGATGGCCTGTACACTGGAGTTCACTTTAACATATCAGTCTCCAACTTCATCACCTTTGGGATTAGTCTCATGCCAAAATTAAACATATCTAGCATGCCTTCCAACCGCTGTAATATCCAGCTGAAAATGAAGCAAGAAAAGCAATTGCCAAACCTACGAGTACACCATTACAAGGAGTAAACAATATACAATAAATTAATCTAACCTCCCCTCAACAGGCATGAGCCATTATCTTCCAGCAGAAAGAGGAGTGAACTGAAACCCTCTCCAAGAGGAACCCTCAGTTAGGTCAGGTCGCTACTGAACTCTGCATGGCACTGCAAGCTGTGGTAACTCCTAAGCAAAGAGAGATGTACAACAGTAAATCTTTATTCACTTCTCTAATAATGAGAGTAGGTAAGGCAATTTCAGAATGACAGGTGATTTTACATTGTGCAAATAAAGGCTAGAAATAGTTTTGCAGCATAAAAAGGAGCTATTCAAAAAGTTCCACTTCCTGAACATCAGGCCAAGTTCCTGAAAACTCGATAGACCTGGTCTGTAGGTGTAACTACTTTTTTACTATGTGGTCTTCAGCTGTTCACTCAACCATATAAACCTCAAACTCCACATAGCTATCAAGGATTGCTCCACCATTATTCATTCTACACTGAACTCTGCAAGGTTCATCTCACATGTGGAAGATGAGAAAACCTGCAGGGCTTCCTTACAGCCTAAATATAATAGGGCCCAGTGAGGCTGAGGTGTTTGAGATCTTTTGTTTGTTCAGCAGAAGGAGGAATGAACTAAAACTGGATAAACCAAACCAGAGGATGACTATGGGGGAATACTTCTTGGTGGAATTAGCTAGCCTATGAATACTTTTGATGGGAAAGTACCATCCCACCCATTTTGATGGGAAAGAACATCCTATTACCAAAAAAAAAAAAAAAAAAACAGGAAACTGACTGAGAACAGACCGTGTGCATCCACTCAGTGCTCCATCATTTGCACTAGGACTCAGTAGAGGAACAGCAGTCTACATGCATGAACAAGGGAAAATCACATCAATTACAGGAAATCTTCTAATCATTGCAATGGGAGCTATCTTTCTGTGTCCAGAGGAAGAACAGAGCTCTGGCAGTTTATTATCTACTCAGAGGAAAAAAGCCTGAGACTGCTGCAAGCCCAGCTCTCTGTGTACCTGCTCCCTTTAACAAAACTTTCCAACAACAAAAAATTCCTTTAGCCGGCATAAAGGACTTCCATTGAAGTGAGTGGAACAAAAGCATGTAAGGAGGCAGAGAGTGTCTGGCAGGAATACATTGCACAACCCAGATACCGTCTAACATTTTCTCATGCTAAAAAGAACAGCTTATCCCTTTTCATGCTCATGTGTGTGGTTTAAATCTGTCTGCCCCATAATTAAAGCCACCTGCCTTGCAGTGAATTAGAACTGCATTTACTGTATGAGCTTCAGGGCCTGCAGGTCTCCAGCGCACAGAAGTGCTGTGCCTGCACGACTTGCAGGGATCAGAAGCAAACCGTGCCCTGGCTCCAACCCAGCCAGCAGCACCGCGCAGGCGGCGCTCTCAGAAAGACATTTCCTCGTTGCTTTTTTTCTGCAGGAGGCCTAGCTGAGGGGGAAAACAGCATCTGGTCTTTGGTGGACACTGAAGTGTTAATACTCAGTTTCTCCAGGCATGGCTGTGGGGGCTGCGTGTAGTTTTTGAATCGCTGAACATCCGAGACAGGATTGTGGGTATCGATAAACTAGGGGAGCTCGATTTGAAAAATATTTTCTCAGCTAACAGACGGTGTTGATTGTCTTGCATGACCACGCCTTTTATTAAAGTCAGAGCTACTTTTTGTACTTACTGCTATCAGGGCAGCTGGCATATCGATGGGGATTTCTAGAGTTTTTTTGTTCTGTTTTCTGCGCTCCTGGAAATGAAAGATGAGTCAATTTACTAGCCAAGCCCTAACACTTATTCAGAGGGAAGAGGTTGCTGTGGGTAGGAGTGAGACTCACCTATCACACCACCGGTTTATCTCAGAATAACTGCTTTGTCTTACTCTCTGCTGAGTTGAACAGAGATGGACTGTACCAAAAATGACTGCCAATATTGCAGGAGGAGTCCTTGCCAGCCACAGGGCTGAGCTGGCATCCACAATCTGAAACGTTTTGCATTTGTGACCTTTGCAATCATCTCTTTTTGCAAAATGCACTGCCACCTACTTTTCATTGGGAAAATGGTATAAATGAAGAAATTCCTCATAACATGGACAAAGCAGGGCTGTCTCAAACAAAAAGGCAGCTGTTATCACCCTCTAACCAGATGGAGCCTCCCTCTATCACCCATTCATCCTGTAGATTACTAACCTGCCAGGTCTAACACAATACTTTTTAATAGGTTTGTACAGCAGTCCAGTAATTTCTAGTTGTTTGAATAGGTAACATTAAAAGGAAGGCTATTATTACTCATCTGTTGGCGTAAGCAGTATGGTATAGTCAAAAGGGAAACAGTTCATGTCAGGAAAGAGTAGAGCAAAGCTGATCAATGTGGCTGTTTCTTACTCAAAGTGAAGAACTGATTTACAGCGAGACATTCACCATAACATCAGTGCTTTTCCACAAAACAAACAAATAAACAAAATTATAATGCAAATGTGTATCCAAACACGAAGGAAAATGAGAGATCAAACTGCAAAAAAAAAAAAAAGTCAGTAAACAAAACGTGAACAGTCCTGCATTTTACAATCAAGAAATTAGAAATTGCTTCTTTTCCATTTCATATGCCATCATAAATATGCCCTCAGGAGTGACAAAGATGATGTCTTACAGAAAGAAAAATCCTTTTCTTCTCTGATATTATGTAAAGCATATAGGAAGGAAGAACAGAGGAATAGTTCCACTTGATGCCAGAACCTGTAGACAAGGTTTTTTTCCAAGCATTCATATCAGCCTCGCAAATATGATTATGCTTTGTACTTTTGTTTTGCTGCCAGATAACCCCATTTATGAAATAAACATATCTCTTGATAGAAAAAAACAACATACCCTCATCAAGGCCATAATGGTACATACATAATAAGGCATTAGTGCTCAGCGTAAGCATCACAATAAAACCAATGCAACTTGAATTGCTAATGGGAGCAGCTGGCTTGATTTTCTTCTATTTTGGAATCAATATAATTATTTCTTTGTGCACAGAGGATGCAATATGTGTAGAAGACATTTACCAACCTTTACACACACCTGGTGATTACCTTGGAGAGATATTAAAGACTAAATAAAGAGTAAAACATGGGAAAAGGGGAACAAAGTCTGTTTGTATTAGACGCAGCTCATCCATAACAGACTCTTCGTGCTTTAGCTCAATACACATTAGCTTTACCCATGGGAACCAAAAGAATGATCCAATGTCTATCAGCTGCTGTAGGCTTTGGACCAGGATCTTGTTCCATGCCAAGGTGAAGAATGCACTGCTCTGTGTGGGTTTTAACTGGTATACACCAACTTAGCTCTTTTCACACAGAAACCATTTAGCTAGTAACGTTTGTACAGCAGTCTTGACAATTACTTCAGTAATTACTTCTAGGAAACTGTTCTGTAACTGCTTTTCTATAGGTTTAGCTTGTACAGACCAGTAATACACAGATGTATTCAAGTACCAACCACAAAGCCATCAAAGCAATTTATATCATTTCATTTCTTGTTATTGCTTAACATGTTCTACTAGATCCAGCCTGTGCCTCCCCTCATCTCTGCATGCGAACAGAGCATATGCTTGTTCTGCAATGAGCTGTGTTGCAATGCCCTGCTGGGCAAGCAACGGTTTGGGAAGACATCTCAAGGCTCCTTACATGGATCACCTCAGATCTGGGGATAACGTTAACTAACTAACATTAACCAACATTACTGGGGATAACAAAAAAGAAAAATCTGAGGGACGCCAACATCACAGAATATGATCAAGTCAGAGAAAGGATCTGGGGAAAATGTTGGTTTGGATTTTGAGTTTCTACTTTTTTAATAACATTTGATGTGGTGTTTCTGTAGTGAAATGCACTATATCACCTAACACATCGTCTATTTTAACACCAAAGTCAACTTTGGTCTAAGCCAGTAAAATGCCACAGTTCGAACATCAACCTTTCATTTTCTAGTGTCTATTCTTGGTAAAAGCAAATTGCCAGAAACATAGTTTAATAAGAATCCTTATCAGTTTGTATCAGTTCTGCTATATTTCATCTGCAGCAAAACCCTCTCAAAACTCATCTGCTGACAGACTTCGTCTAGCCTGATTTTCCAACCAGGAGTTGAACTCTGTGTTCTAGTGCTTGGAAAGGCAGAGACAATATTAGAAAAGTTTTTGAACTAAAGCTTTCACTCAGAGGTGGTGAGGCACTGGGGCAGGCTGCCCAGAGAAGCTGTGGATGCCCCATCCCTGGAGGTGCTCAAGGCCAGGCTGGATGGGGCTTAGAGCAACCTGGTCTGGTGGGAAGTGTCCCTGCTCAAGCAGGAGAGGTTGGAACTGGGTGATCTTTAAAGGTCTCTTCCAACCCAAACCATTCTCTGATTCTAGGATTCTAAAATTTTATTCTCAAATCAAATCTAATTGAACATTTTTTCAAATCTAGTGTCCAAATATTCTTATGTGGACCTGGCTGCTGGAACATGTCTGTTTGAACACCAATTACAATATTATATGAGAGCAAGTGTACGCACAGAAGTTATACTAAATCAGTCATTCTTTTAAATATGTAAAGAGCTTTTTTCAATCATTGCTTTCTTATTATTACATATCACTGAGAAATACTATTTCTTTTTTTTTTTCTAGAAACCGGAGATCTACTGTGCATCTTATTATTTACAACTATTTTCTCACAATAATAGACTATCTTTTTCTTCAACAGGTAAAAACTTTCAACAGAAGTCCATAGGCCAACCCAAAATAAAAGATCTTTCTCCAGTACGGAACAGCCTAGCTCCTATATCTAACCACTGTGCTCAAAAAAGTAAGTACAACCAAGTCTCGTCTACGGTATCATACTGTGTGCCTCCATAAGTGGCAGCTGAGTGCTTGAGGGAGGTTTCTTGGAAGGCACCACGGGAGATTGTTCAGTCCAAGCCCCTGCCCACAGCAGGGCCACCTGCAGCAGGTTGCTCAGGACCACATAGGTTTTGAGTATCTCCAAAGATGGGACAGCACAACCACTCCAGGCAACTTGTTCCAGTGTTTGACTACCCCCAAAGTAAAAAGTTTCTTCTTATGTTGAAGTAGAAGTCCCTGTATTTCAGTTTGTGCCCACTGACTCTTTTGCCTTCATAGGTTACCTCTGAGAAGATCCTGGCCCCCCTCTTTACTTTCCCCAGTCAGGCATTTATATGTATTGGTGTAGGGTGTTACTCCTCCCCAGGTCCAGGATTTTGCATTTCCCTTTATTGAATATATCATGAGTCTTGTCAGTTCATTTCAACAGCCTTCCCAGGTCCCTCTGAATGGCAGCACTTCCATCCTCGGTATCAGCCACTCTCCCAGATTTTGACTGTTTGCAGAGTTGCTGTGCACGCACTCTGTGTCATCATCCAAGTCATTAATGAAGATGTTAAGCAGTACTGGCCGTGGTATCAGATCCAGGGGTATCTCAGTAGTAACTGGCCCACCTCCAGCTGGACTTTGTGCTGCTGATCTCAGCCCTTTTCTCCAGTGAGTTCCACAGAGCTGATCTAACAGATATGATCTAAATCAGCAGAGAGGAGAGTCTGGTGTTACATTTGTTTTCCAGAACAGAGGCTGGAATTCTCATAGATATGGGATTTTTCACTCTCAGAAAGGTTTGTGGATCCTATTTCACAGGGGGTACGACATGATGTACCATGGTGACTTGCACTATGTAAGGAGTCACTGGAGATGGATGACAACATCCTCAAAACTGCACACCGGAGAAAGGCTGGATATGTGAGATGAAAGCCAGGATAAGGAATGACTCTTCTACAAACAGCATGAAAAATATCATAACAGACACTGATTTTTTCATCCTTTTGCTAATGAATATTAGAGGAAAGAGGATAAGATTGAGGTTATCAGGTTTCTGAAACAGATGATCCTTGATGATTTTCAAGACAGACCTCACTCTGTCCTAAGCACAGCAGCTGGACCAGCTCTTACACAAGGATGGGAACCATTCGCTTCTCTCATTCTAGCACGAACTGTTTTGGGAGCTAAAATAAAGGGACTAAGAGAGCATCAGCCTTTTTCTTCTGCACTATCAGCCAGGTCCTCATTCTCAAGGCAGTAAGAAGCAAGATCCCGAAGGGCAGGTAAAGCCTCACCCTGCTCCAACAGCCCAGGAGGATTGTCAAGACTTAGTGAGTGTCCCAGGCAGGATGCACATATAAATTTCACATACAAACACTACTCCTGGCAGTGTCCTGCCCTCACACTCTTGTGCTCCACTAAGTCCAAATCCCTCCATGTATTTTGAACAAGGATTTTCAGTTTGCTATTTGCCATCCTGCAGATCAGCCAGGTCCTAAAGCATTGAAATTTCAGAGCTAAAGATTCTTTGCCTCCTATGATCTGAGCTTCTGAAGCCATTCTGCAGCTATGAAAACATTACTAAAAATGAAACAGCAGAGGTAGCTTTATAGGGAACATCAGACTGGGTAGGGGAAATGCAGAATCCTCCACTGCTGCTGCACAGTAAGTGAGAAAGGAAGAAGAAGAATATGCAGAATACTGAGGTGGTATTGCCTGCCTCCTCAGGAGAAGGAAAATCTTCTAACTGCTTTGAAAACCCCAGCTCCAAATCTTCTTTTTGTTTTCAAGCTTTCTATTAACATTCCTTATGTTTTCTATTTAACATAGTTGTAAGCAAAATCCTAAAAAAAAAAAAAATAGATTTCATAATCACTGATGTTTTTGCAGAAATTCACACAGACAACAAGGATTTTAGTTCTAGTCTCATGCCAAAAAAAAAGAAAAAAAAAAAGTACTCTACAAATGAGATATAACTATTATAGTTCATAATCATCTTGTAATGAACTAACATAGCACATTTATCCAGGTGTCATTACTGCTTGAACATCAGTTCGAGCTAATAAACGAAAAGGAAAGTTATTTGCAAAATAGATTACGTTTCTTCTTTGTTAATACAAATGACACATTTCATCCTGGAGCTTTCCAAGTAACTGTTTCAGAGCCAAGATTTCAGTCACCATCCAGCCCTAAAAATATTACTGTTCCAGACACAGCCGTTACTCAGGCATATGGTTCCAGCAAAGAAGTTTGAGTACAAACATTTTTGTTTTTCTAATATTTTCTTTTGTTACACTAGATGTGTGCTAAATACATGCAACAAAACCAGTGGAGAGAAAAAAAAAAAAAAAAAAGGCAACCACGGAGTTGGAAAGATAAAATAAGCATAAATTAGAGAGAGAACTGAAACTTGTCAGAAATAAACAAAAAGAAGAAACATCTCCCAGAAAAGGAAGGGCAATGGAAAAAAAAAAAAAGGAAGAGATGCTTTCACCTCCAAGTAAAAATATTTAAAGATACAGGTTAGGAGGAAGATAATAGGAATGATATGGTAGCTTAGGAAAAGAATACTTCAATAACTTTAAAACATAGTTTATAAACTCTCACACTCCAGATGTTCCCAGGGCCAAAGGGGTACATCAAATGTCTTCGTGAGTAGCCTTTTCATGACCTGGCATCTCTGTTATGCTGCGTGCTGCTGCTCCTCCACTCAAACACCCCTCCTACTTCATCGTGCAACTCTCCCAAGAACCCCTGGATAGCAAACTCACAGCCATCACACACCACTCACACAGTGCCAGAATCATTTTCCAAGCAAATATGGAAATTCGAGAGAACTCTCTGCTGTTCTCACTTCTTCATGTGGCACAGAAGGTCTGAAGCCACACTGGGGTTATTACTTGTTGAGCAAAACAAAAAAAAGATCTATTTCTGCAGGTCATTTAACAACAATTTCTGGGGATCAATAGTCACTTTTGCCTTTATTTATCATGACTGGAAATTTCTCCTTTCCCAAGTTAACAGTAAAGGATTCCATGAAGCACCCTCCTCTCTGCAGAGGGTCACCATAATCCATGCATTAGGGATCCATGATCCATGTTAGGGGAGGGAGTCTAAGACCATCCCCTCTTCTGGGTTGCACATAATATTTTGGCAGTGCTTCCCTGACAGCAGTATTCTGGTCTCTGCAGTTTACAGCAACTGCTCAGGAGTCACTGCTGAGCGAAAAAGGCTCACTGAATTAGTAGGTCTTACAGCATCACTCTCTTTTGGGTAACCAACTCTGCCCTCTGAACACAAATATGAACACAAAGTGGTGCTTTTGTTTTATATAGCTCCTGGATGTAAAGCAACCTGCCTGAAGGGTTCTGTCTCTCACAGACGCCAGTGCTGCATCCAAACTCCTGTGTTTCAGTACAAATAATAATGTATTATTTCAAAGTCATCTTTGTCCCAGTCCTGAGATTCTTACAGAACATCCTAAACCAAAGGTCCTGAGTATAGTATGTGGGCAGTATGGATGTCTGGCTGATGTTTTCTCCTTCTTTCAAGGAGTATGGGTTTGTGATGGCATGGAGGTGAAATCAAGCTAAACTGCTTACACCCTACTTAAACCCACCATTAAGGGCTTATCTAGTACATAAAGTGTTCTGGAGATGTTTCACACAGGTGTAAACTTTGAATGCATGAACATATGCCTATGCCCCAAAGAGAGAAACAACTGGCCCTCTCAGTACGCTTTTGGCTTTCATGCCAAAATTTTGTGAACACAAAGCATTTTAATCATGTGCCAGAAAAGATATAGGCTAATATATTGTACTTACCCCTGATTCACACAAAAAATGATATAAACTGAAGCAAATTATTAATGGTGCTTTTTTGTTGCTGTTGGAAGCAACAACTAAACCATTTCCTGAACTTCTGAACACAAATGAACCTTGAATATAATCAGTGAATTACATTAAATTGACAAGGGACAAGGAGCTCTGGTACAATACTGCCTGGTCTGGCCATCACAATTTGAATTGTACTGAAATCAGCCTGAAAAGAAAAAAATCTTCCAAATTTTTAAATCCTCTCTGTGAAGATTCTGCTCTGCCCCTGATAGACATCTGGTGAGTCTTAGAGAATTACCACCCCTGATAAGTAAATAAAGAAAGCTGAAATGCGTCTATGGCATGTAGTACAGAGGAAGATGGCAAGGAGAACTCCAGCCTCTGTCACAATGAATATAGTGAAAAAATACACGTCTACAAAACTCATCTACAGCACACTAAAGACATTAGAGAGGTTCATTTGTGTTCAACAGGACAAATTTCTGCCTCCTTAATTATACACTAGGTAAATCTACTAGCACTGAAGCGCTTGCATGACAAAACTGTTGTGCTTCTGCTTTACTGTGGCACAGAAGCTGTGGGGTTTCTGTTTGAAACTTTGCAGTTTTATTTCCGACTTGGGCACAGACTGTATCCCCAGTTAGCTGTACTACTGTTGCTGACCCAACCAGCTATTTCCCATTTTTCATGTGTACTTTTGGTGGCTTGGATTGTGTTTTTTTTTTTTTCTTTCTTCATTTGTTTGTCCTAAGTATAGTAGTTTGCATGTTGTTTTGCTGAATTTCATTATCTAAATTTCTTACCATTTCTCCAGTTTATCAAGGTCATTTTGCACTGTAAACCTGTTGTCCAGGAAATAATTACACCTCAAGTAACTCTTTTTGATGTTGTTTGATGAACAGTGAGAAGATTGACTTCATATGTTCAAAGACTCACTTCTGAGAAACACCAGCACAGACAGGTTTTTATGTATGAAAGTTAGGTTAATATATCTGAAATCCCGAAGACCTCTTTTTTTCTGTCTTTTTAATCTACAGCCTTCAAGACACTCTACCCACTATTCTGTCTATAAGTTCCTCAAGTGTGTTTAATGTTTAGTTTGTCTGGGGGGATTATTTTTTTTTTTTGAGATTAAAATTCACTTGCAAGGTCCAGCTTATTACAGACGCATTGACTGCAGTACTTACTCAGTTCATACCAATTGATTATTTGGCCTGTTATTTCTAATAAGAATGAGTTTATTTATCATTATATTCTCTATTCAAACAGTAAAAGTCTAGATTAGCTTCAGATGTTTTTCTGAAATTACACATGATTTTCATAGCATTAAGAGAGGATACTTTTCTCCATTCCTAATTTGTGTAGAATTTCTCTCAATTTGCACCAGGAAAATTTCTCACTATGAAAAAGGAATAATCAAAGGGTCTGCTGGGAAAAATGTAAACAAGAATACTCAGGTTTTCAATGAGGTTAACTAGGAAATGAAATGATAACACCTGGCTGAGAAAGTCACCTTTTGAGCAGAGTACTTTATCGCAGAATTCTTTCTGCATGCAAAGAACCAGGACACCAGCATGACACCAATCAGAGAATGGCTTTTAATACCTAACCACTAGGAAGCACTTGTGGCTAATTTCAAAGGAAAAGCTATCAAAATGGGCAGAAAATCCAAATAACCTTCTGGAGGCTGCCATGACTAGTAGCATGAAACATTTCAGACACAAATGTTGATACTGTATATTCATCATGATAGGTGCAGATGGAAGGAAATTGCAGATGGATTGAGACTGCAACCAAGGAAAAACGAATGTGAAGAATAATGAGGAAGGATCTGTAACCAAAATAGGTGTTAACTCTTGTTGGGAATCCCTGACATGGCTAGACTGAAAATAAATAAATAAATAAATAAATAAATTGCTAATAAAAAAAAGTTTGGCCAAGGCAAAGAGCGTGTGAATAAAATGGTGAATAAAATCAATAGAGTCTAGTGTAATCCACAATAAAGTCTAAGGCAGAGATAAAGAGGTCTATAATTAAGGTTTTGAGTCCTCCTTTTAAAAACTTGTGTGATTAGTTAACGAGTTGCCTGACTGAAAGAGGTTGCGGACAAGCTTCTTTAGAGAAGGCACAGAACTGTACTAACCCTAAAGCACAAACACTGTTACACTGCTGGTTGTGAGGTGGAGGTTAAGGGTGCTCTAAATCCTCAGTTTCTCACAAGGCTGTTGACAAGCACAAGACATGCAACAGCTGTAGCTCTTGTGTTTCAGCGTGGGTCTTAAGTGTGCTGTAGGGTATTGGCCTGTTCTTGTGGCCTGTGACACGCAGAGCAGATGTTTGGACCTACCTTCATGATTGACTGTGCCTAGAGAAACCGAGACATTTTCCCAAGCTCTTCCATTTCATTTTCCTAATATTTTTACCAGAATTTACCCTGGATTATAGACCACCTACCACACACAAAAGTTGTGCTAAAATTAATATATTCCCATGGAGCATTTCTGTTTCAGTCAAGCCTATGTTTTCTGAAGAAAAAATGTCTTCTGGAAATCTCTCTGAACAGACCAAGTCTTGTTCAGACAAACTACAGATTCTGTGCTTATCAAAAGTAAACCTTTGAACTTGTTGGGTCTTATGGATCACCAAACATGAAGTAAATCTCTTGATACTGGAATTATTTTCTTCAGCTGAAGATTAGCCCTGACAGGCTTTAGGGATTTTTTACTCATATATTTATCACATCTTTCAAATGCGGGTTTATTTATACACAACACAACAAAAAAAAATGAACAGTTCAAAGAAAGCAACAAACATATCATTAGTAAAAATGTCATGCTTCACATTCTTGTGCATTCTTTCTCTCTCTCTCTTTTTTTTTTTCTGTAGTTCAGCTACCATCTCAGGGTGATAAGAAGTTTAAGTCCCTGCCTTTAAATTCCATAAGGACTGGTGCAGTTATTCTCCCACCAGCCCCAACCTCCAGATCCCAGAAGAGGGGACATTCTCAGAGTCATATGCTGTATTCTTTCTTGCCTGGTCTGTCAGGAGAACCTCTGAAACCAAGCCGTGTCCTACCTGCAATCCCAAGCCAGAAGAAATCCAACCCTGCAGAAGAGCTTGAGAAATCCCTCACCAACCAAGACAGTGAAAATTAACTCATTGCACTGGCATCAAACACATCAGCTGAAATACATCCAAGAGCTTGTTACAAGATAAGTATACAGTAAAATCTCATTAATTTGCACTACTGATGCTCTTGTGAACTCGAGTGTAAAAAAAAAAAAAGAAAGAAAGAAAAGGGTAGCGCATCACAAAAGCTGCACTGTGTATTTATATAGGCATACTCATTATAGTTTTTGTTATGATGGAAATACTAAAGCTGTATTTAATGTTCTGTAAATCTATTTTGTGAATGGAGCCCTCATAACATGCAATCTTGTTGCAGCACTGTGCTGTTAAGCGTTCCGCAGAAAACAGGAAGAAAGAGTAAGATTTTCTGTGTGATTTAAGTCAGAATTAGAGAACTACAAATCAATGGGGATTCTCTGCAGATTGTAAATGCAAAGGTGCTGATTCTGAAGCTGTGTGCCATCAAAATATCTTTTTAAGATAAAAAATGTAAGCTCAAAATAAAAGGCAGTTTTATCAAATGAGCTTTTTTTGGCTCTTTATTTTTCACATATTTTCTACATTGTAAGTGTGTGGATTTTTTCTTCTTTTCTTTCCTTCTACAAGCTAAAAAATTACAATGAAACACTAATCCTTGTGGGACAGGCAGGGTTATAGCACATGTTCAAAACCGTGCCTTACATTGAAAGATATATATCTCTTTCATTTATTATTTTATATTTCTCAGTGACAAAAATGGAGTTGTTCATTGACAATTTCATAAAACAAGGATTATATGGTCCTGAAAAGTTAGGCATTATTTTATCACTTTTAGCCACAAACTGAAGGAAATCTAACTAGACTGCTGTTTCATTAAAAGCCTTGGCAAGTGCTGCAGCCTCTGACTAAACATTTCGCAAGGTTCTCCTTTCCTAGAGGCTGACAAAGATGCCAGCCTCCTCTTGTTTCAGGATTCTTATCTAAATCTCACTGCTATTACCCAGGAGGCGTTCCATGTCTGATTACAGGGGACGTTGTTAGGACTAACCAAAGACCACTGGGGAAAGCACACTGTGGGCAGCAAGAGGGGGAGGACAGCCCTCATTTATCACCTCACCTGTATCACCATTAATGGTAAACCTGTCTTACATTAGTCCTACATCAAAAGCTCACCCAACGAGGATGTAATATTTCTGTCTGTCTCTAGAAAAAGGTTTTATTAGCTGTACAAATGTTTGTTTTGCTGTGTAACAGTAAAAGACAAACCTAGCATGAAAGAGAAGATAATCTTGTCCACAGAGCTGCAGTTTCCAATTGCCTTGTGGTAATGACTGTAAACAGAAGTATGGCTGGTGGTTGTCACAGACAGCCACTGAGAGCAAAAAGCACAGATATTCTAATCCAAATAGCAGGGTGTAAAGCTCAAGTTGAGTAAGCGCCATAAGCCCCCAGCTCCTTGCTGAAATCCATGACAGTAAAAAACTCATATGCTTCTGCCGGACAGGCAACCTAGTCCTCGAGGCTAGATGGAAGAAATACTGTACAACAGAAGCATGCTTGATCAAAGGAAAAATCAGTTCTGGTGTGCTCTGTCTTTGCACCTGACCGTTCCTACTCAGTCCAGATTCACTAAAAAGTCCAGAGTCCCTCCTGCAGACTTCTCTCCACTGCACAGGGTCACTGCCTGAGCTGCACTGCTCTCCACAAGCCCTAGGCTTCCATGCCCAGGAAGCCAACCAGCTGCAACCCCCAAATTCTCTATTCTGATGCCAGCCTCTTGACATATCCTCCAACTCACACAAAAGACAGGGGGTTCATAAATCACATTCAGATGTCATAGAATCATTCAAATTTCAGTGCGCCCCTTAAAACACTAGCAAAGCTGAAAAATCAGTTTTGCAAAACGGATGGTTTTGAGGTAATGAAAAGGAGAAAATGGCTGCAATGACAAGAAGGAAAAAGTTCGTGCAGCTTTGTCTGGCAGCAAATAGCCTCCATGTTAACTTTAAATGTCAGCATAGGCATTACCATTGTTAATGTACCAAGGGTGTACAAAACTGACTAGTGAACCATTTTTGATCAAAGATAATACTGTCTTTCAAACAAAATTCCTCAGAAAATGCAGAATTTCGGGTGCAGTCTCTTACCACTGTCTCCTCTCTACACAAACAATTTGTGTGAGCAGCTAGCAGAAGACATCTGTTGTCTGATCTTTTCTATCCTTTCCCCACCTTTTTTTCTTAGTCTTTTTCTAGGAATAAACAATTTTTTCTTCCCTGAGTCTTTAACCCAGGAAATAGGCTTTTTCAGAAAAGGAATGCAAAACTAATTGCCTGTTCAAAGGTAAGTGTAGACTACAGCGTTTCCCAGAACAGAGACAGTCTTAAATACATGGTAATCTGAATGGAGATCCAGGTCTTTTTTCTAATGCATTTGTTACAGAATCATAGAATATCTGAGTTGGAAGGGACACATAAGGATCATTGAGTCCAACTCCTGGGTCTCCAAAGGACCACCCAAAAATCAGACCACATGTTTGAGAGCATTGTCCAAACCCTCCTTGAATTCCGGCAGCTCAGTGCCATGACCACTGCCCTGGGGAGCCTGCCCCAGTGCCCGACCACCCTCTGGGTGCAGAACCTTTCCCTAACCCCCAGCCTGACCCTCCCCTGTCCCAGCTCCATGCCGTTCCCTCGGGTCCTGTCACTGTCCCCAGAGAGCAGAGCTCAGCGCCTGCCCCTCCGCTCCCCTCGTGAGGGAGCTGCAGTCCGCCATGAGGCCTCCCCTCAGCCTGCTCTTTCCAGGCTGAAAAATCCAAGTGACTTCAGCTGTTCCACATACATCTTCCCCTCTAGACCCTCTACCATCTTTGTAGCCCTCCTCTGAACAATCTCTAACAGCTTTATTTTCTTCTTATAGTCTGGCACCCAAAACTGCACACAGTACTTGAGGTGAGGCCGCACCAGCGCAGAGCAGAGCAGGACAATCACTTCCCTCAACCAGCTAGCCATGCTGTGCCTGATGCACCCTAGGGCACAGTTGGCCCTCCTGGCCACCAAGGCACACTGCTGGCTCATGTTCAGTTTGCTGTCGATCAAAACTCCCAGATCCCTTTCTGCAGGGCTGCAGTCCAGCATCTCGTCCCCCAGTCTGTATGTATAGTCAGGGTTGCCCATTCCCAGGAGCCAAATCCAGCACTTGCTCTTGTTAAACTTCATATTGTTGGAGATTGCCCAGCTCTCTAATTTGTCCACATCTCTCTGCAAGACCTCACCACCGTCAACGGAGTCAACAGCTTCACCCAATTTGGTATCATCCACAAACTTGCTCAAAAAACCTTCAAGTCCTTCATCCAAATCATTTATGAAAACATTGAAGAGGACTGGTCCTAAAATTGTGCCCTGGGGAACCCCACTAGTGACAGGTCACCAGCCTGATGTAACCCCATTTACCAGAACCCTCTGGGGTTCACAATTTACCAAACATATATCTTAAAAAAAAAATAATGCTTATAGAAAGCACTGAATATTATTCTCAGAAATGTTCCCACCAGAAGCTATTTTTAACCTTGGGCTTTGATAGCCAAATTCTACAGTAAATAAACATGTCAAACAATGTTGAAGTCTTTCATCTTCAGAAGAGTGCAAAGTGTTCACTGCAGCACACTGCACCAAAGATAACAAATGAACCAGTACCTACTTAAACTACATTGACCTCTTGCTCAGACCTTTCCTGGAAGATAATGGCAGGATAGACAATACAAGGCTAAAACAGTTGATTAGCAGTTGCCAAGAAATGCCTGGTCAGTAGGTCATGACACAGATTTTCTCCCTCTGCCTAGGGATTAAACATCTCTGGCACATTCTCCTGTGGCACTAGCTGAGTGTTAATTCATACAGCGTTGCAGTACTCAGTTGTCTGGGGAGTTTGGCTTGGCACACAGAGCTAAGAAAATATATGTACATACAGGATACATTTTCTGAACAAAACACAATATACTTCCTTACTGGAACATGCTCTACTTACCATATATCATTCTTATAAGTAGAACTTGAAAATATATTTGAAAACAGTGTGGTCTTTAATCCAGTGGACTGTTTACTTATACGTTGATACTGTATTGCATGCTTCCAGTAAACTGTGCAGGAGGTTTGCATTGTTCTCTTATTTCAGAGAGAGAAAAACGTTCACATGTAAAACAAACAGTTGTAAATATTACGGGGATCTTTAAAAGGCTATTCTATTGATAAGCAGCGTATCTGATGAAAAAGCCTACTCTTCCAGTATGAATGCCTAAAGAGGAAGTTACATCCTCAAAAACTCGGTCCTATTAGGACATTTTTAAACCCTCTACCCGTGCCGAAGCTGGAGATCTCTACCTCTTCACCTCAAATATTGCATTCCTCTGTCATCACCAAAGGGAAATATGTACAATCTATATATACCTTTACTGCAAAACAACAGAAGCATCATAGTTACTACTTCAGGACATAAAAGAATAGCGACTTTTCAAAAAAAAAAAAAAAAGCTCTAAGAGCTTGTCTTATCACAGAATCACAGAACCATAGAATATCCTGATTTGGAAAGGACCCTCAAGGATCATTGCGTCCAACGCCTGGCTCCACACAGGACTACATAACAATCAGACCCTATGTCTGAGAGCATTGTCCAAGCACCTCTTGAACTCTGGCAGCTCAGTGCCATGACCACCTCCCTGGGCAGCCTGTCCCAGTGCCCGACCACCCTCCGGGTGCAGAACCTCTCCCTAACCCCCAGCCTGACCCTCCCCTGTCCCAGCTCCATGCCGTTCCCTCGGGTCCTGTCGCTGTCCCCAGAGAGCAGAGCTCAGCGCCTGCCCCTCTGCTCCCCTGTGAGGGAGCTGCAGGCCGCCATGAGGCCTCCCCTCAGCCTGCTCTGCTCTGGGCTGGGCAAACCAAGGGACCTCCACCACTCCTCATATGTCTTGCCCTCTACACCCTTCGCCAACTTTGTATTCCTCCTTTGGACACTCTGATAGTTTTATGTCCTTTTTATACTGCGGACCAAACCTGCACACAGTACTGGAGGCAGAGCAGAGCAGAACAATCCCTTCCATCACCTGGCTAGCAATGCTGTGCCTTGTGCATGCCACGGCACAGTTGGCCCTCCTAGCTGCCAGGGCACACTGCTGGCTCATGCTCAACTTGCTGTTAACGAAACCCCCAGATCCCTTTCTGTGGGGCTGCTCTCCAGCCTCTCATCCCCCAGTCTGTACATGTAGCCAGGGTTGCCTCTTCTCAGGTGCAGAATCCAGCACTTGCTTTTGTTAAACTTCATGTTGTTGGCCATTGCCCAACCCTCTAATTGGTCAAGATCTCTCTGCAAAGCCTCTCTACCCTCGAGGGAGTCAACACCTCCTCCCAGTTTAGTGTCATCTCCAAAATTTCTTAGTATATCTTCAAGTCCTGCATTCAAGTCTTTTTTGAAAGCATTAAGTGAACTGGCCCTAAAATGGAGCCCTATGGAACCCCACTAGTGACCGGCTGCCAGCCTGATGTAACCCTATTTACAATAAGCATTCGAGCCCAACCCATCAGCCAACTGTTGACCCATCATATTATGTACTTGTTGAGCTGCTTGGTGGGCTTTTTGTGCAGTAGGATACAGTGAGAAACAATATTGAAAACTTTGCTGAAATCCAAAAAATTACATCAGCCGGCTTCCCTTGGTCAACCAGGTGGGTAACATAGGATCATAGAATCATAGAATGTTTTTGTTTGGAAGGGAGTCTAGTTCCAAGCCCCCTGCCATGGGCACGGATACCTCCCACTAGGTCAAGTTGCTCAAAGCTCCCATCCAACCTGGCCTTGAACACTTTGAGGGATGGGGTATCCACAGCTTCTCTGGGCAGCCTGTGCCAGTGCCTCACCACATTCACAGTAAAGAACTTCTTCCTTATATCTAATCTAAATCTGCCCTTTTTTACTTTAAAGCCATTACTCCTTGTCCTATCACTACAATCCTTGATGAAGAGTCCCTCCCCAGCCTTCTTGTAGGCCCCCTTTAGGTACTGGAAGGCCCCTATAAGGTCTCCCTGGAGCCTTCTCTTCTCCAGAAGAGGACCCCAACTCCCTCAGCCTGTGTCCATAGGAGGGGTGCTCCAGCCCTCTGATCATCCTCATGGCCTTCCTCTGGATTTGCTCTAATAGATCTCTACCATTCTTGTGCTGGGGCCCCATAGCTGGGTGCAGGACTCCAGGTGGGGTCTCATAAATGGAGAGCAGAGGGTGAGAATCACCTCTCTTGATCTGCTGGCCATGCTTCTTTTGATGCAGCCCAGGACATGGTTGGCTTTCTGGACTGCAAGTGCACATTGCCAGCTCATGTTGACTCCTCATCAACCAACACCCCCACGTCCTTCTTCTCAGGGCTGCTCTCAATCCATTCTCTTCCTAGCCTATATCTGTGCTTGGAATTGCCCCAACCCAGGTGCAGGACCTAGTGTACTTGGCCTTGTTCAACTTCATGATGTTCACACAGGCCCAACTCTCAAGCCTGCCCACGTCCCTCTGGATGGCATCCCTTCCCTCCATCATGTCAACTGCACCACACAACTTGGTGTCATCAGCAGACTTGATGACGATGCACTCAATCCCACTGTTCATGTAATTGACAAAGATGGTAAACAGCACTGGTACCAATACTGAGCCCCGAGGAGCACACTCATTACTGATCTCCACTAGGACTTTGAGCCATTAACCGCAACTCTGGGTGTGACCATCCAGCCAATTCCTTATCCACTGAGTGGTGCATCCATCAAATCCGTGTCTCTCCAACTTAGAGACAAGGATATCATGGGGGACAATGTCAAACGCTTTGCACAAGTCCAAGTAGATGATGTCAATTGTTCTTCCCTTATCTACCAATGCTGTAATCCTGTTGTAGAAGGCCACCAGATTTGCCAGGCACAATCTGCCCTTAGTGAAGCCATATTGGCTGTCACCAATCACCTCCTTATTCTCCATATGCCTTAGCAGTTTCCAGGAGGATCTACTCCATGATCTTGCAGAGGTGAAACTGACTGGTCTGTAGTTCCCCATCTCTTTCTTTTTTCCCTTTTTTTAAAATGGGGTTGTTTCATCTCCTTCAGTCAGTGGGAACTTCACCAGACTGCCATAACTTCTCAGATATGATGTACGGTGGCTTAGCAACTTCATCTGCCAGTTCCCTCAGAACCCATGGATGTATCTCATGAGGTCCTATGGATTTGTGCACCTTCAGGTTCCTTAAACAGTGTTGAGCCTGATCTTCCCCAGAGTGGGCAATTCTTCATTTTCACAGTCCCTGCTTTTGCTTTCTAGGACTTGGGCCATGTTGCTATGGCTCTTGCCAGTGAAAATTGAGGCAAAAATATCTTTGGGTACCTCCCTCTCCATATCCCCGGTAACCAGGTTTCCTGTTTCCTTCCGGAGAGGGCCCATAATTTCCCTAGTCTTCCAAACCTAATCATAAAAGAAATTAGGTTAGTTAAACAGGACTGTCCCCTCATGAACCTGTGCTGGCTGTGATCAAAGACTGTGTAGTCTTTCAAGTATTTTTCAATAACTCCCAGAATAATCTCCATAATGTGATCACACTGTCACCATCAGTCATCAGATCTGCTACACGGCATCTGCGCCATAATAACAGTTTTGAAGAAGACAGAAGTATTGCAATGATACATTATTATGCTGTTGTGTTCTAAAGAGGATTTTTTCTCTCATTATATTTATAGTGTTTGCTTGTGTTCCTTGGTTTCAGAAAAAGCGAAGATTTTCCTGTGCTGTCCCTGTTGGTGGAAAAGCTCAACATCACCACAGAGACAGTTTAGACCAGAGTCTGTTAGGTGTCCAGTGTCAATGCAAGCTTTGGTAGTGAGCAGTACTTGATATGAAGCAGCTGTGACATGGAGCCAAGAAATAATCTCCAGGCAGATCAGATAAGTGTTCCCTGCCTGCTAGCCTACATTGTCAAGGGCCTGTCTTCTATAGCTGCTGCTGAGTCTGGTATAGTCTGCAGAAACCTACATGGTACAGTTCCCATTCCCCATGTCACTGTTTGTGGTGCTCTAAGGGTACTTGGCATCATGTTCTGTGACCTTCTGTTGCACCACAAACACCAAACATAAACAAAAAATAAAAATAAAAATTAAAAAATATATATTAGATGTAATGAGAAAGGCTATACTAATTATATACGTACTAAGTATACAGTTGTACAGACTGCATTTTCAGTTTCTAAAATTTGCCAATCATATACTGTTTCTAAAGTGACTATTTGTTGTAGACTCTGGGAAATAAGGTAGAGATCTACCGCTAAGAACAACTACACCAAACTCTTAAAACGATGAATTAACCCATAATGAGACTCTGTCTCCCATTCTGTCCAACTCCTAGCACCAGACAGCTGTACTTTGTTCTGATCCGAAAGTCTGGAGCTTCTTAAATGATCATTCATCCTCCAGCTGTTGACTGAAGACATCCTGTGTAGGGAATTTATCAGAAAGGGCTTGGATGGTTTTGAAAATTGTAATGCTTGAAACTCTAAAAATATTTTTGTGCTTTGGCCTTTCCTGTTACAGTGTCTAGTGTTTTTTCCACAGTTCATTATGTTGTGATCTTACTCACAGCAATTTTTCTTCCATTGTTGATTTAGGTGTTTTTTTACGATGTCCTAGAAACTACAGACTAAAGCCACTTGAAGTTTATCATTGTCCCTGTGGTCTTTGTCTCTCAGATAAACATTTTTAAAAGATTGATTTTCCTGTAAATGACATTGACATCTTATTTTCCTTGTGGGTTCCAGGACATATCTTACAAAAGCTGCTTCTGATTAGCCATTGCTTAGGTTTCTTCATGAGATGCACATTCATGGGTTCATGATAATTAATATGCATGAAAATTTCCACTCAGAAACGTAGGGACTCATCAGTGGCATAGGCTGTTAGGAGCAATGTCTGCCCTTGCTGTCATTCTACTGCTTTCTTTTCTGTTTGGTGATTTTTTTTTCTTTTTTTTTTTTTTAATGCCCAATGAATTTACATTAGGATTTTATTGTTTTCATTTTTACATATATGCCTACTGTACACTTAACCAAATGTTGCAGTCGTAGGTACTTTAAAAGCAGAGGTGAAGCCAATCTCATACTGTTCCTCATGCAGAGCTTGACATACTTAGTTTCAGAAATAAAAAAATCAATGTGTCAGGACTTAGAGCTTGAGAATTCAGACATCACCTTCTTAACGACGGTAATTGTGAATTCTATCAATACTGTCAGATCTATCACCATCAGTTTTCAATGTTACTTTTGTAAATGTAAGATCAGCACCTGTCAGAAAAGTGTCAAAAGCAGACTCTAAAGTTGCAGCAGAAACTAGTGTAAATTCTTTATCTAAATGGAAAAAGCAAGCACCAGCTTTACATGCTTGTGGTGCTCCCTGGTAAGGTGGTAAACAGGAAGACAGTCTGCTCTCACAAAGGTTTTATTCTCCTCCGAGCTTTTATGTGAGGATAACATCTGATAACCAAAACTGTCAGTGAACTTGTAGCAAGCTGGGGTTGTGTGTTGGTTGTTTTTTGTTTGTTTGTTTGTTTGTTTTTTATAAATTCTGATGAAATTTTGCCCAGTAGGCTAGTAAATAATATCATCCTAATGTTACATATTAGGAAACTAAGACAGGAAAATTAGACACTAAGCTTGCAGTGGTGGCTTCTGAGGACTGCGGTAGTAAAGCCGTCTTTTAGTGCCCAGGTGTTAACCATCCAAAGCATGGCTTCTTTTATCCCGCCTTATGGGAACTTGTTTGTGAGTGTTCAGTATTTATGACAATCCAGGTGGAAAATTACAGGAAGCAAATTAAGGTCTGAAAAAATAAAGATTTTAAATGGCTCCCCTCAGGGCATAGTGCAGAGAGTCAGAGTCTGACAGTAGATCCTGGCCACTGGTCTGTGTTTGTTCTTGGCCAAAAGCCACCTTGGCTAGTCAGCCAAGGCAGCTCAGCTGCAAAGCTCCTGCTGGGGAGTGTATAGTAGTCACAGTGCTGTCACTGACAGCTTGAAAAGCATCATTAACCACATTTATGGATGGTTCACGCAGGATGCTGGGGATCCAAGCCAGGAACCACAGCCCCAGAGCGGTAGTATAGGACTAAGAAAGAGCCTTTATCTTCAGGAAAATTAAGTGACAGCCTTCTTCACAGCTGTTACTTTGTGTGATTACTGTCTGGTCTAGGAGAGACCTAGAGCTGCGTTGGGTAAGTTATCTGCCAGCTCAAATTAGCTCTTCTTACGTCTCCTTGATCTCTTTGGGGGATGGAAGAGCACAGGCAGACATTTTGGAGTCACAATTCAACTCTGCCATTCCAAATAACAGAAAAGAGATTAAACAAGTTAATATCTACCAGGCTTGTTCAGGCTGCTCTCCTGCCAGGTTTTGTGAACTCTGTCTGAACTCATCACATAACACCTACAGCAGCTTTCCTGCAATAGTCACTGAACAATGACTGTTAACCACACAGGAGACCTGTAACCATTCTCAAAGAGAACAGCCCTGTTTCACATCCTCTAGCTGATCCAAATTGAAATGCTGCTGCCCTCTGGTACTGCCCATGGAGGGACACCAAATATAGTGCACGATGTCAGTGCAACCTCTTCTGGGCAGCATCACTCGGTAAGTATCCCTGGACATCATTTTCACCCAAACACAACGGTGGGCGACCAGCACTCAGCAATTCAGAGCTGTATTGACAGGTTAACCATAGGAAAGTGCTGGAGAGGAGGGGGCTGTCATGTTGTCGTTTCGTAACAAATGGAAAATTCCCGCAGTGAAATCTAAATCACATGTTTCTTTGCAGTTTTCTTTGACTTGTCTTTAAAAGTTAAAAAGCCAGTTCTAATAATGCTTAAAATTGCCTTCTCTGAGCTGAACAAAAAACATCAACTCAAACAACTGAAAAGCTATAGGATGAGTTCAGTTCTTACTGACTCTCCATTTCAACCAGCAGTCGATTTTGAAAAGCTTCCTGTTTTACTGTGCCACCCAGATACATGCAGCCATGGAAACAAAATCCACATTAGTGTAACTCCCCTGTTTAATGTTCTAAAATCTATAATCCTAATTTAGTAATCCAAATGTTGGGCTAAATTCAACAGTTGGGTCAGTTAAAACTAACAAGTATGAATTGTTTCAAGTGATGACTTAACTTGCTCTAATTTAAAATATGAATAAAGCCTGTAGACTTTGCTCTCTGCACTAACCTTCATTTATTTATGGTCTTCTTTGAATATGCTATTAAATGAGTACAAGCGTTACTTATTTTCTGACCATTCTTCTCAACGCTGCCAGATTATGCAGCAAATTCTCACATTCATGTGCATTTTTTGAAGTTTAATATCTGCAGGAGCGTGACAGATTCTGCATTCCACACAACAAAGTGTTGTTGTTTGTTGTTTTGTGTTTTTTTTTTCTGTTGGTTGCTACATGTAACCACATTGTATTATGTAAGACAGTTAAGTATACTCTTCTATTCCAAATGTTCCTAAAGAAAAAAAAAATAATTCCTCAGCTGCCTACAGCTGAGAGATGTCAGATATATTTGTCAAAACATTCTCTTTATTTAGGACCTTCAAGAAGTGCTGCCACAGGTGTGAACTACTTCCTTTCGAGCACATCTAACAATCTCAACCCTAGAGATAGTCTGAGAAACAAACTCTGAAGCTATTTTTAAATATATTTTCAGAACAGAAATCATATCTCAGTTCAAGAGAGACTTTTTAGAGAGAAAAACACCCTAGTGACCTTTCTGATTTGGCAGTCATCTGGATTTCTTCAAGAGCCTGAATTCTCCTCGGGAGTATTCCATTTTTCGTGTTTATGGGAAGTCCTTGAGACTAGTCAGCACTGATCCTCCAGCTGTTCAAATGTTACGCACTCAGTCAAATGAACAGTGTTAACTCTTCAGCCATCAACACACATTAGCGTGATACATTATTGGAAATAATGCACATCTCATTTTATGGACTCTCAAACAGCCATGTCATCAAGCAACATCAAGTGGCTGCAATTAGTTCCAGTACATCTGGGTATGAGGTACTACCTCAGAGTAATGCCATATATTTGTCCAGGCATTATTTTTAAAACTGTCAGTCTCTCTGATGATCTTTAAGGTCCCTTCCAACCCGAGCCATTCTCATTTTTAAACTGATTACCCCTTCTTGATGGGCAGTTCTCCCAGGGTGTGTAGCCTTGTTTGTATACTAAGAAAACACTGAATAAGAATAGTTGGTGATGTGTTTGTGTTGTTTCTTGGTGTTTGAGGTTTTTTTTTTTTGGGGGGGGGGAGGATGGGGGTTGTTTGTTGTTTTGTTTTGTTTTGATTTTTTCTTTTGGTTGGTTGGTTGGTTTTTTGATTGTTTTGTTGTAGTTTGGGTTTTTTTATTGTTTTGTTTGTTTGTTGGTAAAGGAATGTCAGCAGTATGGGGACATACAAACTCTGGGAAAACAAGAACAGCTATATCAGATGTACTAGTTAAGTTCTGTTGTTTATTCTGAAAATGTTTTCTTTACAAAAAATAGTATTTTACTTTCACTTATTTCAGTGAATTTCTCAGCGAATTAGTAGGTAAAATGAATTCTTTTTGAACCAGAACTTGCTTCCTGAGGCTTACACATGCCTCACCAAACCTCTGTGAAGAGGAAACAGTAGTGCCTAGTTCTACATAACAGAAGAGCATAGCAACAAAATGGAAAGAAAGATGAGGATGTGTTGAGGTCTGAGTACACACATGCCCCTAAGAGGCACTTTGGAAAGCTGTTGACAAGGAGGAAGAGAGGAACTGGGGAACAACCACAAGATAACATGTTTCCAAGGTGAAGCTTACTGTGGGGTTTTGAGCTAAACCAAGCGATCTGAGGAGGTTTTCACAGTAGCTGTGTAAGCAACTATTGTTACCAGATCCTAAGTAACTAGCAAATAAATCAAAATAAGATATTCACGAGAGAAACAGCATGGTCTCTGACTTCATCTGATTATTTTTCAAGAATATATACAGGGTTGTTTTTTCTGTATGCAAAGAAACAAACACCATTCCAGCTTCTACATTCAAAAATGGGAACCTGCTTTCCAGACAGAGCTAGAGCAGTTCATTCCTTCTCTTTCCCAGTGTCCTTTTTCTTTTGGATCTCTGTTCACCTTGTTCATATCGCCAGTCCCCCTGAATCCCTGGCTCTTGTTTTTTAGTAACTCTGTAGGGAAACTTTTCTTAGTCTTTGTGCTTAATGTTTGTGGTTAAGCCTTCTGGGACATGTTCTCTATTGTTTCAGCTCTTTACTCCATAAAATAGCTCTCTTTCTTCTCTATTTTCTACAAATGAAAGGTAAGGTCCATGTTTACAACTGTTCATACTGTCCAGCGCAACATGGCTGAGGTACTGCCTCAGGAATGTGGTCTATGTACCTGTGAACTGCCTAGCGTCATACAGCTTTGGCATATAGTGCCAGCACTGGGCTAACAGTTTCGACTTTCTGGGAATACTTATCTAATTTAAATTAAGATCTTACTGGCAAGTACTCTTAATAGCCTCTAGCAAGAATTTAAGAAAGTCACCAATAAATACGTTTATGAGAGAGTGGAATGTCACTGAGCAGCGGTGCACGTGACAGTAAGCTGCACTGGGATTTATAAAAGAGAAACCATTTAGGGTGTGATTTGTGTGGCTAGCTTAAACAGCAAAAAAAATGCAAATTCCATTATGCAAAATATTCTTTCACTTCACAGTCAGCATAACTGGAAGTACAGCTTGTGGCAAAAGTCAGCATTGCATCAGACTGCATCCGTCCTCTCCCAAGCTGCACAAAAATCTTTTGCTATTCATTCTTATTCCATTAGACTCTAACTGAACTAAAGCTCATCTGTTATATGTAAGATGTGACTACTTATTAAACTGTGTATAATTTGTTTACTCATATCAAAGTAGCACCTAGAAATTCCAGTGAAGATTTAAATCTCTTGCTTCCTACTGTGCTAATACACTACAAGAAATATACCCTGCAAACCCAAAATTTAGAATTGAAATAAACAGACTAGCAGACACAGAGTAGCAAGATTAACAGCAGCATTGAAATGAACTAATTTGGTTAAGGTCATACTACAAAGATATCTTGGTTGATTTCTTAATTAAGCCACAAATTTTGTTACTATCTTTCTGAAACCAAAAATATAATGCCTGTTTGTATTTAATACCTGAAAATTATTGTAGTCCCATGTCATTATCTTTTAGTATCAGCCGCTCTGGTAGTCAAAATGGCTCAGGAGGAAATGAAGCTTACAGAGTAGCAGGGAGTGGTTTTCCCTTTTATCTCCTTGTGTCAGCTCCTCAGCTGTAAAAGAAAGATATGTCATTTGGGCCTGACTCCGCCTAGTATGCACTGTCTCGCATTTTAGAAGGAGAAAGGAAGGCTAAGCTACCCATTTCTGATATCCATGAATTAGAAAGAACACTTACTGATGGCATGTAGTAAAATTTGCCCGTTTCTCCATGCAACTATGTCATGAAAACCATAAAAGTCACGAACTTCATCCCCCATTGTGTTTTCTTTATGTGAGCTCTGTGAAAAATCATTCAGGAATGAAATAAATGGTGCTTTAAAGGACACGCTGATGAAACCACTCAAGCGAGAGGCCTGCTTTCTCTTTCTTACACCTCTTGTTGTTGTTTTCTCTTTAGCACTACTCTCTTGGGGCCTTTTACTTCTCAAGTAGACTGAAACCCTTTGTACCATTCTTTGCAATGCAATAGGTCTTCCAAATAAGACTAAAGTCCTTGCTATTTGATTTTTGTGAACCTATATTGTTATGTCCTCATTTTATTCTGAATGTGGGATTTTAGCAGGGTTTTCCATACATTGCACATACATTGCCTTTTCTTCCTAGTTATGTACTACGCATGCAACCTCTATTAATACAGATCTATACAATCCTTGTACTGCCGGTAAACCCTTTTTAGCAGTCACTGTAGAAGGGACTGCATTTTAGCAGTAGATAAAATATAATCATCCTATAAGCATAATTCCTTAGGCTTTCTCTAAGTATTAGCTATTTTTAAATTAATGGTAATAGCCTGTGTCTCCCCAAACAAGTCAGCAATGTACATTAACTAAGAAACCAATGTCCTTTCTCATATATCCCAGTGTCTTGCCAGTCATGTTCTTGCAAAAGTTACATTGTACATTGTTCAAATAGGTTAACTCTTTCAAAGGACCTTTACAGAGTGCACTTTAATCCCCCTGCAGAGCCTCTCTTACCCCTTACCTCATTCTCATTACTATTTTTAGAAGCCAGAGATTTAAAGATGATCTCTAAAATGAAAGATCCCATTTGGTGTGGGACAGGCATGGTAAGGTCAGTAGAACACCACAGCTGTTTGGATTCTTCTGTAGGCTATTGTGAAATCACTGGAGATGCACATTGGGCCAGTCAGAACTGAGTAAATGACTTAGCTTCAGATGTCGCAGTCTATCAGAAAAGAACACCTGCAGAGCTCCTGGGACGCTGTTCTGTACTGACAGCAAACCATACCAGCCGACACGAGGGAGGGCTTTTCAGTACCCTTTTTATCTCATGTCACAAGAGCCTCAAGACCAATTTAATATAAATTTTTGACTTTTTTTTTAGTATTACAAAGCATTTTAAATGTTTTTTTCCTAAATATTTTTACTTTAGAACTTTAGAATTCTAAAACTTTTTTCTTTTTTTTTTTTTTTAAGATCTCACCTATCCTCCTAAGGTGGAAAGGAATACAATGGTTTTGGTTTGGGTTTTTCTGGAGGACATATGCCTACTGCAGAGCAACTGCAAAACAAACCAGGCTCAGTTGTTCATAGAAGAGACCGCTTTACCAGGTCCCTTGGGTTAGGCTTTAATAACCACAAGAACCCTTCTATACTTCTTCTCTTGAGGTTTCCATGATCCCAACTGAGTCCAAAGGACTTCTTTCAGTGGCTCAAGGAGAGCTAGAAACAGGTCTATACTTAATTTGCCTCCTTTTATTTTTTCCCACTTAGGTGTCCTAAACAATAATTGTACACTTTTCAATTTATTTCTAGATGTGACACTAAGTCAAAGAGACCTTGGATTTCACTCTAATCTCTACAGCTCTAGGAAGCTTCAGTACTCAAATATATTATTAGGAAGATGAGATACAGACACAATTATAACCAAGTTTTACCGAGAGTTCCCTAAAAGCAGCATCAGTTATTTTCAGTTTTCAGAATTCATTTATATTACTATTCATTTAAGTTGCAACCTTTATAGCCTATGATTCAACAAGTATTTAATATTTTCAAGTGATTGATTAAATATTTTACATGAAGCTTTAAGCAAATGTTTAAATGCTTTGAGGAGTCCAGGAGCTGATGTCTACAGTCTTTTAAGCATTGTGCAGACCTAAGGAACTTCCCTGCTCTAATGACTAGACACAGTAATCCATAGGAAGAGGTTTCTCCGCCTGTGTGTCTCCAGGTACTGCCCTGAAACATTTGCCTGCATGGACTGAATTGCAGGACAAAGGTGTGAATACCTAAAAAAGGTGGATATAGAATAAATGCTGGAAAGTTAGTGTGAGTGTAGCCAGTCTGTGATTCTTTTTTAACATTTGGTCAGGTCTTAATCTCTTTTTCTTTCTGCCCTTCTCTCAGGCGTCTCTTCAGGAACACTTTTTTTTCAACTGTCAGAAACAGAAGAAGAAACTCCTTACTCCTACATGACTGATACATTTGCAGCAATGCTTACATGAGTGTTTGTATTAGAGAAGACTATTACAAGAAGGGAAGAGGAAACACTATAATCAGTACCAAAAATCTTTGAATGATTATTAATGTAGAAAGTGAAAATAGAAAGCCAAACATCTTTCAAATATCTTTTTCACCAAGTATTTTTCTTCCTCTTTAGGACAAACTCTAATTTGTATCTGAACAATATTTCCTATTTAGTGCAAGTGTTTATTTCAAATATATATATACATGCATATATATACATATATTATATTCCCTGGTGCTTTCAGATAAAAAGTTTGTCTGTCACGCAGTTTGAGGCTTAAGGCCAAATAGAAAGTGTGGCAGCTGCTCCATGACTATTTGAGGTGACCTGTAGACAGAGGTACTTTTATACATGAAAATTCTCCCCTCCCTTTTCAAACCAGAAAAACAGGCAAGATGCCAGGAGCTACAGGCTAGGAGCATATTTGTGAAGGGGGAATACACCTGCCAAATCATGAGTTCCCTGAGGACTGCACAACCCTCCATACCCTCCATGCCCTCTCCTCCACTGTGCAGCATGAAACAGCTTCTGCCTGTGTTGAACCAGGAAATACTGAAAACAGTGACCTATTCCCAGGGTCCTTCCTTGGAGTTTCCCTGCTAATGTTATTTGAGCCTGTACTGTATCCTGCATAATAGTTCTCTATTCACGTACAGCTAGCATGTAGCTACACTACCACTGCCTCTCTTACCACAGATTTAAAAGGTTCAGAAACCCCTGTGAGAGTGTTATAAACTACAGCGACT
This sequence comes from Anser brachyrhynchus, assembly GCF_964034855.1. Lineage (NCBI taxonomy): Eukaryota > Metazoa > Chordata > Aves > Anseriformes > Anatidae > Anser > Anser brachyrhynchus. The sequence continues at coordinate 14,665,103 of NC_137697.1, read as the reverse complement.
TCAGCCTATTCAGAACAGATGTAACACCCGATATGGATGAATTAGCTTACCAAAACAATAAATAATTAAAAAAAAAAAAAAGGAAGGTGGAATTGCAACTACAGAATTATTGAACCACAAAGTTTAGATTAATGTTTCTATTTTTTTTCTTATCTGTACTTCCTAGGCTTGGAACAGAATTGTTTCACTGCAGTAGTAGTAATTTGGCTGCTGAGAAAACACTCTTTACAATAATTTCACCTAGGTACAACTCAAAAGTGTGCCATAAAATTTATAATAGAAAGCAAAAGTTTTACTTTTTCCTGAATTTACATTGCAAGAGTGAAGTACAATGCCATCCTCAGCCCCCTTAAGAGCAAACTAATTCATTGTCAAAATTCAACGTAACTAATAACAAAGGGCCTCTTGCCCCATGCAGCACAGCCCCAGTGAGATACTATGCTCTTAAAAATCTTGTCTTAACTGATTTCACAACATTGCCAACTGCATGTGAAGTTTGTGCCTCTCAGCCTTCCAACGGTAATTATTAATATACTTAGAATATAAATCTTATACACTGTACCAGAGAGTGTGGAATCCTGATCATGGATAAAAAGCACTAGCTAAAACATAGTTAGTCTTTATAATTTAAAGCTTCTTAAACCCCCACAGCATGCAAATTTGGCATTCTGCCAAACCAAGAGAAGAACTAGGGATAGCGTTGTTTTGTTTCGTGTTTTTTTTTTTAACAATTCTTATTATCTTGGAGTTGAGCACTATTTAGTTCTTCTTGTAAGCTGAAGCAGTTGATTGTTTTCTAAATTGTTTTTGTCAGACAGGGTTAACATGGCTTTCATGAATGCAGAACTGTATGAGGTAGTGGAGAAGACTTGGTGTATTTCAGCACAGACTGACGCTCCAAACTATACTTCTTCTTTTATGGCATAGCTGAAACAAAACAAGGTAAGATGATGAATAGTGGCATCTAAGAGATCTCTGGGATCATCAAGAAGTGCAACCACCAAAGAAACCTATTATGAAACATACTATTCCAGTGGTATCTTGTTCCATTATAGCCCCCAAAAAAAGAAATCAGCATTCTTTAGAAATGTGCTGAATGTGAGGAAAATGGAACATTCCTCCTCATCTGCTGGAAATACTCTAAAGTAAATAAGGATGCTAAGAACTGGGCAGAAATACTGGAAGTAATTTTTTAAAATAACAAAAAAGCAATGCCAATGGAGGCCCCTAGTCATCCTGCTAGGCTTAGCCCTGGAAAGAAATTATAGTTCGGGAAACTATATCTACAGATAGCTGCCAGATGGTTAATCATGGTTAGTGGAGAACACAAAGGGCTTTGCTTGATGATCGGGCTTAGCGAAATAACAGATGTCCCCAAAAAACTGAAAATTTTACAGATTTTGAGAGTTCTGAAGCCAGTAAATTCATACAGTCTGGCTCACTAAGTCAAATCCTTCATTTTAATGTATGTCCGACCTCACTTAAATGTTGACTCTTGCCTGGTTGCCAGGAAAAGTCTTAACAGGCTTGTATCTGAGGGGAACAGTTCAGGGTTTGACTCTACTATCTGTATGCCATGACCAACATTAAACTAAGATGAGAAAACAATCAACTCTCATTCTTGTTATTAGTTGCTGGGCTGGGAAGCATTTCCCATAGACAACATAATGTTGTTACCTGTGTTTACTATTGTCTTCTGGGGTCTTTAGATACTTTGCAAAAGTAGGAGAGTGTTACTATTTGCGAGAAGAATTCAAGTAAATGACCCAATAAATATAACACATAATAACAATAATTAGAGAAATGTGGGTGCTTTTGTCACAAGAGAGCGAGTTGCATACCCATTTTACAAATGTAATCATAAAATGACAGAAACCCCAGAGGTTTTAGTGCAAGAAACAGAGAAGACTGAAATGTTGAAATTTAGTGGAGTTTTTAAGCAATTTATTGCTTAAAGCAACTGATTTAAAACAGTTTATATCACTTTCCATGTAAGGTGGATAATAAAAAACATATTTTCCTTTTCTTACAGAAGCTGAAAGTTATACTCTACACAAATATGCTTGGCAGAGCCACATTGTTCTCCGTGTCTTTCCAATAATCTCTTGTTGCTTGCCTTTTCCTCCTCTTTACCTTGAGGATTTGCAGTCCTTTTCGGACAACTTACTTTGCTGTTATTATCTCTGGTTCTTTTTTTAGCACTATGGTTTGACTCAAATAGGAAGTGGATTTGCTGTATTTCCTTTCCTTTCAAGCTGTGTGAATGTCTGTCAGTTGAGCAGTAAGCATCCTGTCCTTGTTTTCTTGTTTTTCCATTTCACTTCACAATTATATTGGAAATCCATTTCACAAAGGAATTGACACTAGTGGTACCATCTATGTTCCAAAAAATAAAGATATGTTTCAAAAAACAGTAACTGAAAAAGCACTATAAAAAATAGTAGAAGATCATTATTACTGTGGTATTTTCTTATATTTTTGGTTAGATCTCACTCACCTGGGCAGCCTATTTTTTGGAAAATTGAAGATGAAAACTTAAAAAAAAAAAAAAAAAGGAAAAAATCACATCCATGCAATCAGAATTTCCTTCTAGTCCTTCTTTTAAACATTAAGTTTTTCTGAGGAAACTATTTTTCAGTCTTCATTTGTACATGGGCAACTTTCACAAAATATTACATGGGCAGTACATATTTTGTGCACAACCAAATGAAATCCCCTTGCAGAAAATGAATCCTGTCTGCCAGAGGGAGTTCACTTTTTTGTCTGTATTTTAGATTCAGCTGCAACACGTGAATCTACAGAACTATCACCTATATGTAACACAGATAAACATGTAACACAGATAAACTGCACTAACAGTATAAAATCTCATATAAGGTTGCTGCTCAAGTAAGGACTTCTCCCACCAGAAACACGTCTGATACATCCTAGGAAGCTTTTTCTTCTCAGTTAACTTTAATTGGGGTTGGGGGGAGGGGGAGGGGGGGAAAGGATGTTACTGCATCTTGAGAATAACTTCTCTTTTGATTAAGAGTATTTTATGAAGTTGCTGAACAGTTCAAAATACTTTCACAGTGATCCTCTATGTCTGCAGGTAATGCAAAATGTCTTTTCTGTTATAATCATAGATAAGCATTTAGTTCTTATTAATTTCCTAGACTCAATCTGTTTTAAGAGCATATTGACAAGTTTATTTCCACTCAGTCATGAGTCAGAGTTTAGTCCTCCATAAAGTTAGTGGAAGTCAGCAGAATCTTGCCACATTTGACAATGGGAACCCAATTCAATTACTGAATTCGACAACAAATTCCTATTAATTTAAATCAAATCAAAATTAAGATCAATACACCCTTATACTCATGCTTGCTTTTTTAACAGCGGCTGAAATTTTAATTCCTCAGAGAACACCTTCACCTTAAAGGGGTCAAAATAAAATACTCATTAGCCTTGCTAGTCTAGGATTTTATCAGTAAGTTTAATTTTACAGCTCAGGAACAGAATCACTTAGCCTTTGATATGACAGAAAATTGTGCTTCTTCGTTATATTCATGCCATCAAGATGAATATATGTTACTACCATTAAGAACATTGACAACATACATGTGGAAAAAAAAATAGTTATAATATTATTACCAGTAGAACTTTTTTTTTTACAGTAATTATTGGAGCATTGTATCAGATTACATTCCTTTTTTCAAGAAAATCATAATTGATTAATGAGCAGGCAAAACATTGTTTCCTGAGCAGACTGGAAAAGTACCTTCTTACAGCACAGAACATACTCACAAATGATACAAAAACAAACAAACAAAAAAAGTAAATCAGTTACCACTTTAGAGCTATCGAGCTTACAATGTGTGAGCTAATAAGCCTAATCTTGTCGTGGATCCAGCTTTGGATAATTAACTTCTTCCTGCCTGCAAAATCCCCCTACATAATCAGCTGGATATAATTTAGGGCTTCACATTATTAAATAATTGTTACATTCATCCTAGACATGGCTGAATTCAGTCATCTGTAAAAAAGATTTCTTATGCATAGAAATGCGACTAAACTGTCTGTCCTCATCCCATTTTTTTTTTAATTTTATTTTTATTTTTTAAGGCTGTGGACAAAGAATTACTGCTTACAGGAAAAAAAAAAGGGAAAAAAACAAAGAAAAAAAATGTGTGAACACTGAGAATAGTTTACTCTCATCCCTCAGATACAAGGGTCAGCAACTTGTCAAGGATTATATGTCAGATTGTATTTTTCTTTTCTAAACCAGTGGCTGAACTTTCTGGAAGGAACTCAGCAGGCGCCAGGAACTGCTGCTTCCCAAGGGGTAAGATCCCATCACCATACCGTCAATAGCCTGTCTGTATGTGAGGTACCAGTTTCCAGCTGACACCAAGTCCTAACTCTGGAGGCTGTAGGGGCAATAAATGCCTTGTTGTAAGTGCCACAGCTGCCAGCTTTGCATCCTGAGAGCGAGCTTGTTAATCACATATGCCTCTTCTTTCCATTTCATATCTGATCCTAGGTCACAGACCGTGATACCAGCCCACTCTGCCAAATTTTCCTCCTGACACTGAGACGTGATCTGGAGGACACCAAGTAAAGCCAGAGGTGAAAGTTAGGAGATGGAAATGTGGCAGAGCAAGCAAGAAAATTAAAAATAAAAAGCTACAAAGGAAAATGAGGCAAGAAAGGAAAGCCTGACACCTAAACACCGCAGAAGAACAGAGACAGCTACTTCAGGTTATTCCTGAGAGCACTGAAGGTTCTAAAAAACCTTAACCTACAGGTAAGCTTCAAAGCAACTTTAGACAATAATTTACACACCTGAGAACCTTTCACAGGGGCAGGAGTGGTTCACAAGACATAAGAATTTATATGCATTTCTGAGATACATGTATTCACACTGCTAAGGACTGCGTATAAAACATGAGCACTGTGAAAATGTTAACACCTGTTGAATAAACCAGCACTACTCAACGAATTAGTCTTACACATATTGATTATCACAGTCATATAATAAAATTCAAATAATATGTTATGAAGTATAACTCTGGAGCAAATATTAGCACATTCTTTCTTACAGGATCTATTCAGAATAGGCACTAAAAGATGAAAAGCCTACGTGCTTCAGGATGTATTGATACTGACATGACTTGAACTTCACCTTGAGTACACACATATTTCCAAGAAGATTCACCTATTGCCTCCCAAAATATATACAAAGCATACTTCGGTCAGCATTGAATTGAGTCAGAATTGTCATTCAGCTGGCTGAATGGCAAGTAGTACCAGTCACAGAAGAAAGGAAAGGCAAAAGAAAAGTGACAGAAAAGTGAGAATGAAAGCAGTAGACAACGATATTGCAAAGACTGAGGGAATGTTAGTCTACGATTATCATAACAATTTGGTTTGCGTGTTACATCTCTCACCAATAACATTTGTCTGTCATTTTCTTTAATCTTTTAGGAGCCTTGGTTCTGTGAGAAGGTCTGTATCTTACCACATGTTTATAAACCAGCAAGAAAATGAGCTCCTTGTCCAGACTGGGATGTCTGAGCACTGCAACAGAAGGAAAAAAAAAATCACATCAGTGATTAACTGGAAGTTGGAGTGTCAATTTCTGAACTGGGGACTTGCCTCTAGAAACAACGGTTTAAGGTTCAGTGTAGGAGATTCCTTTAGGCCATGATTCTTATCTCCCTGACTTACATCTTAATACAAGTTTTCACTGCTGTTGGTACTAGAGAGGATTTTCAGCACTGGGAAATTGGGCTTGATTTTTCTATGCCTTATGCATGACCACCATAATTATTGTTCGCTAAATTCTGACTGCAAAGCACTTGGTAATGCAGGTAGTGAGATGAGACCTAAAGGAATTCTCTGTAGCTTCAGATTTTTAGCAGAATTACAAGAAAAATCATGTTTTGCCACATACCTGAGTGTGAGGATAAATATGGCACACAAATGTTCAATTAACTTTCTCCCTACAATGACACTTTAAAAGGTGTTATTCTGAAGGAATGATTCTGAACAAGCTGTGAATATAACAGCTGTATAACAGCTGTATTTAAACTAATGTCAAAGAGAAGAGAGAAAACACGAAAGTAAGACTGGCAATGGAAGAGGAGAAAAAGAAAACACCAGAAGATAAATGAAAGAAAGAACTCTTAATAAATTGTGAGTGCTAATGGTATAGCAGAGGAAGAAGAGAATATAGGTCAGAGATCAGAAAGGTAAACTGCAAAGTTGATTGTCAAAAGTAGTGAAGCATGTGGGACAAAAATGTTTTCCTCTTGACTTTATACCAGATATGCAGTTGCAGTATGAATGGGATAATACTGATCATTACTGTTTCTTATATTTTCCAAAAAAAAAAAAATGTTTCCTAGGTACCTAAATATAGCTTTCACTTTAAATTGTTTAAGAGCTATAGCCGTCAGAAGCTATACCACAGTCTAGTATGTCTTAACAATGGGAAATTATTACCAAAAGCCTACTCCTTAGTTCCCTTTCATTCTGTTGCTTATTTCATTCTATACACAACCCTTTTGTGCTACAATATCATGTACAAATTCCTACACTCCTTCTTGAGTCTTTTATTTACACATTCACACACACCTGGTCTGCTGATTTTTATTTTTTTTTTAATAATTTCTTCAGTTGTTCCTATCCTCAATTCTTCTTTCCATTCCTTCATTACATGACATTCCTTCTCTCTCATGAATGCACTCCTTTCTGGTGACATTTCTCTAGCTGTAAAACACTTGCAGCTGAATATATTTTTCTACACACAGCCTTACCTGTTCTGAATAACACCAGTGTAACTGTAGGCAGCCATGAATGAGGGGCTCTCTAATACAGAACTTTGCTTCAGTTTTATGGATGAGAATGTGTTTCCCCATGACTCTCAAAACCTTTGCTTGTAGCAACAAGCTCCATTCCCTTTGTGTTTTGTTACAGCTCAAGCAGAAAACTTCAAGCACAAAGCTGTCAAGATCCCTTCTTTAATGCTTCACTTTAAGGCAATTAACTGTATAACATTGCTGATGCCTTTCTTCCTGGAAATCAAGTGCTATCTCACTGTATTGATTTCTGTAGGTATAGCAAGGAAAAAGAGAAGAAGAATTGCCAGCAGTTTGCCCGTAGCAGATATCCCCTTTATAAGCTCCATATACCCTGCAGTATCAGGAAGCCAATCTTTCCAACCATAACAGCTTAATGCATACCCTGCATGCTACAACAGAATAGACCTTCAGCAGCTGGGTGTTACCCTGAAGTGTGAATTCATAGGAAGCAAATTCATGGTTGTTAAAGCAAGTCATGCTGCACTGCTTTCTACCGCATTCAGGTTCTTTCACCACAACAATCCTGCTAAGTGCTTTCCAGCAGGACGGAACATTGAGCAGCATGACTAGCAGTTACGAAACAGCACAACTTAAAGCACAAGGCTGTTGTTTGCTATAACATCTCTCCGTGCACAGGAAGGTACATAGTAGGCGTCTTGTACTAGCTGGTACCTCATTGTCTTTTAGATGTGGTAGGCTTTTTTTGATGTTGTGTCGCTCTATTATCCTGCTTTCCCTGTGCAAAATAAGAAGTATTTCTTTCACCACCTCCTTCACTCAGAGGGCGGTGAGGCACTGCAGCAGGTTGCTCACAGAGGCTGTGGGTGGCTCATCCCTGGAGGTGTTCAAGGCCAAGCTGGACAAGGCCCTGAGCAGCCTGACCTAGTGGGTGGCGTCCCTGCCTATGGCAGGGGAAGTGGATCTGGGTGATCTTTATGGTCCCTTCCAACCCAAGCCGTTCTGTGATTCTGTGATGTGCTAAGAAGTAGTGGGATTATCTTTCCTACTTGGCCACAAAGATTTACATGAGCAATACGGCCAATAAGAAGTATTCCAGGAAATGTAGGTCAGTTCTCCATTGTCAAAGCAATCTAGTATTCAGACATGGTAGGGTCATGTGTGAAGAACAATAAAATGAACCTAAATATCATAGAATTTCCTCTCAACATCTAATCTAAATCTCCCCTCTTTTAGTTTTAAACCATTCCCCCTTGTCCTGTTATTGTCTGCATGAGTAAAAAGTTTCTCTCCATCTTTCTTTTTTTTTTTTTAAGCTCTGTGTAAGTATTGGAAAGCTGTAGTAAGGTCTCTTTGGATCATTCTCTTATATCTATCTCTGTCAGCCTGTATCCACAGGAGAGGTGCTCCAGCCCTCTGGTCATCTCTGTGGCCCTCCTCCCTCTGACCCACTCTAACCGCCCCACATCCTTCCTGTGCTGGGAGCCCCAGACCCGGATGCAGCACTCCAGACGGGTCTTCATAAGGGCACCATCCTCCCCTCTTTTATCATCTTCTGCTATTTCTAGTTAGGCTTTCTTGTCCACTAAGAGTTCTGCCCCAAGCAGAAGAACGCATCCAAGGACGCATCTAGACTTCGGTTTGTATATGCAGAATCACAACAAAGATTTTTAGTAGTTACCAAAAGCATTTTAAATTCAGGAGCAGCTCCCACATGCAGCAGAAGTGACTGCAGCATGTCATAACACCTTCAGCTCATCTCAGCTACCAGTCTGAGTCAGCACTTCCTTGCAGTGAACTGCAAGTTCGCTGTATTACTCATCCAAAGTTAAGCATTTTCTCTGTTTGATTAATTCCATCCTTTTCAGTATTTCTATCTTATCTGCTATTTCTTATTTGCTTTCTTTGATTTAGAAGCCTTTTCCTTTTTCTGTCTTCACTTCTGGCCAAGTTCCTCCAGAGAAGGTCGGGCCGCTTTTTTTTCTGACGGTCCTGCCCACTGTCTTTTGGGAAAAAACACAGCCTAGCAACATGTTCCACCAGTCAAAGCTTCCAGACTAGGTCTAAAACAACATTAGCTTTACAATTTCCATCCTAGAAAAACAAGCGGATTGTTTGGTTCAGCACTAGTCTGTCATATATGCCATTATTTTTCAGTGATCTATAACCAATCTTCTTCCTAATCCACATGCCCTGGTGCAGCTTCATGGTATTGCCATTCCTTTTCCTGAGCATCAAGGAGTAATTGCAACAAATTATTGCTCCAAGTTCACTTCAACAACCCTAAACTCCCCTGACAAGTTCATCACACGCAGAGGAGTCAGCTATTCCCATTTCCAACGTCTTCCAAAGATCACAAGTCTTTTCCTGAACTGCTGAAGCCTCATTACAGATCCCAATTAAATTTTGCAAGACTTTGTGCTGCGTCTCCTATTTCAGCAACCTACCGGGCATAAGGGTACTGAAGAATGGGACCAGCTCATTCACTGTGGCAAATCCTGATGCCACATGCAACATCCGCTCCTTGGAGTAACAAGTGTTATCCAGTGGAGGAGGCTGAACATACTTGGTTGGTTGCAACTGTGGCTGCTTGGCTCTGTGAACTTTTATCCCTTTGTCACAAAGTCTGCAAACACCTAATTATTCTAGGGAAAAAGCAGCATCCTCTAACCTCCCTCAAAAGCAAGTAATGAATTACTACAAAGGCTGTTTTTTGCTGCCACTAGGCAGCTCGTGCTTGTTAAGTTATGAAGCTGGGAAATGCTGTGACTCTCACTAAATCATTTCCAACAGTTACATCACCAGTTTTGCCTTGCTGTTGACTCTCAGCTTGCCTCCTCCCTCCTCCTTCAGGGGGCCTTACCCTGACTTCGTGACTTCGTGACCTACAAGACTATGTCTTCACCACAAGAGTCTGCTCTGTCTGGCCACCCAGGCCAAAGGACTGGTCACTTCACTCCTGGGGGAAGAAGTGGCTTCTCTTACAGCCAAACGATGTCAGAAGGCAGAGATCCATCTTGAGGGTAAGGACACTGAACACCCTACTTGCAAGTTCAAGTGCAGGACAGTGACACAAGCCGAGATAACACCATCACTTTAGCAAGAGGTCTGGATGTGTCACTGAACCTCCCAGATGAATAGTTTCACAGAGTGATTCAGCCCTCTCACAGAAAATGTCTTTGACAAGTTGTGGGTCAAAACACCACCATCAGGGGTGTTGTTGTTCATTATCTCATGACTTTGAAAATCGCTCTCTAAATCCCAGTTTTGGCAGCAGCCCATCTACAACAAAACCAGACGTATCCAGGACGAAGGAGTCCTTTCACACCCCAGTGTATCTATGAGATGCTTCATGTCCTTATATCAAAATAACAAACAGATTTCAGAAAGACCTTTTCTTCCCTTGAATACATCTGTTGTAGGATTCAGTAGATTTTGCATTGACTGCAGACCTTGTCACAACCTGCCAAGAAATGGCTGAAACAATCCATTTTGAATGGTACAAGTTTGGTCCTAGGCTTTCTTTACAGCATCTCTAAAATTTGTTTACCCCCACAGTCAAGCAACTACGTAGAAACTTCTGCCAATCCCTGAATGTTCTTCAGGGGATATTGCCCATCTCCATACTACCAGTCTACCCCTTTCTCCCTGGGGCTGAAAAAAACAGGGTGTGAGTGCACGCGCCATCTATTTTCACCCTAGCTGTGAAGCATGCAAGCTTGGAAATGTCCTGCAGAGCCCTGATCTGAGCGATGTGTTGCAACACAAGCCGCGGTGTATATGAGCAGATGGACGGTTCATCCCAAAGACCTTCCTATTCCTGAAAATTAACTTCCTCTTATTCTTGCCTCATACATTTAGTAAATGTGATACATTAACTTGTTTCATAGAATGCTTAATTCAGTATCTAGATTAAAGTGCAGGTTTGCAGGAACTTTTTTTTTTTAATGGCAAAAAAAAATAGTAATAATTTCTCTGGGTATTTGAAACTTGAAATTAGAGGTGTTCATATTACCTATATATGAGCACTCTAGTACATACACAGCACAGTATACAGCAATGTATTGTGTATTAATAGGGAAGAATATAATGCAATATACTAAACTAAACTGAGTCTTTCAGGAAATCACCCATGTGCAGAAGAGGCCCTTCACAACACACTTGAAGGGCCTAAATGTTTTCTTTCCCTGAGATCCCAAATGTCCTGAGTCTATCAAATGCCACCCATAATGACATTAACCTGTTTTTACCTGTTTGCACCAGAAAGCATGCCTAATGAAGTCCTAAGAACAGCCAGTTTCTTTGCGTTAGAGAAAGCCAGCCGATATATTTTAAAAGGCTACAATCCCGAGAATTTATTTTATATTCCCAGCTACAGGGCCCCGTGCCAGCATTACAGTTCCTACAGACCATGTCGTTCACACCAGCAGGATCTCGGCACCCTGTGTAAGACCAGAGTCGCGAGTTTCATCTTCATCAACAAGATTTCAAAACGAGCATTTATTACTAGAGAGGATGCTGACACAGAACTAGAAATCACTGCAACGTGAACAACACCCACCCACCCCATTAGATTGAAAACTCAGGTTTCAGAAGAATAAAAGCAAAACTTCACCCATCCAGCGATGTAACGTAATTGCCCACAACATTCAGTCCTGCCCGTGAAAGAAGATTAATATGAACCACCTCTGGGGTAGATGGTAAACATTTAAGGAAAATATACATGTTACCACATTTAATTCCATTTACTTCCATTTGCAACACAGATGTCAAATTATTTCCTCTGAGTAGCAAAAAGTGAGTCAAATGGCAGCCCTGACCAAAAATTTCTGGGCTGAGAAGACAAAAAAAAACCTGATCAACAGAGACAGTTGAGACTGTGTCCAGGGCACCCGTGAGGACAGTGGCTTACACCAGCATCCATGCCACAGCTGCAGTTACGGCTGGTGTTAAATAAAGGGCTGATTTGTGCCCACTGTCTGACACTGTAGAGAAATGGGACTCAGCCTGTTCACGAGACTATTTCCTTACAGTTTTATGGTATTTTTCTATACATCTAGAGTTGGCAGAAGGTTCTGAAGAGGAGATAAGTTATATAGGCGAGGATGCCATCATTAACTTTGAAACCTGTAGAAAATCTTTGGGAAAGCAAATCTTAAAAGAGATCACACAATACTGAATACCACTACTAACTTGTTACTCTATTAATCGCGATTTGTACCAATACAAAAAAAAAAAAAGTACAATTGCAAACAAATTGTTCGTCTGTGCAACTTCAACAATGTGGAAATCATTTCACACCAAGTCTATAAATCGCCTGTGAAATATACCAGTTCTTGCTTATTTGGGGAGTTACAATTTATGTCAAGTGAGGCCTGATACGGGATTGCATTTGAAGTGTGTGGGGGGTGTTGTTCTACAAGTTCTGGAAATAAATCAAGAGTTGCTTCAGGCTATCAGATTTCGGAATGGGAATGTCACAAGAGGCTTTCTGTTGGCTAGGGGAAAAGGGGAGACTTGAGCCTCTACTCCTGGAAAGTCTATTTACCAGCAGAACTGTAATGATCTTACAGGACAGAGGATATGCTGGAACAAGAAAGAAAAAAATACAGTATTATTGCTGTCCTTCTAATTTGAGTCTGTTTCCACTTAACCTTTTACTGCCAAACACAGATTTATTTGTTTTATTTTATTTTTGGAGTATTCTGAGGCAGGGATATCCATAAAGATACTAATTTAAATATCTACAAAGATACTAATATAGAACGCCTACTAATTACACATGATTCTCACATCACCACAAGCACAAACACATCTGGAACCACAACCTGAAGAGAAAGCAGAAAGTGACAAATCTTAACGCCAAAGTACTTTTCTTCATAATGAACAAACTGTGCAACGTTGCGCAGAGGTCACTTGTCCTGATACTTTAGGAAGGGTATGAACACCCAAAAGCCTGCATGAGGAGATGGAAATTCGGTTAAGTGCAAAGACAACCAACGGGAGAAACAGCGACACTACAGGTATATGAGGCTGCTAGAAAGTGTGCCAGCTGCGGATAGGGAGGTGAAGTAATCAGTTTAAACTGCGGGTTACATAAGTACCTATCAGAAATGACTTAAGGATAGCTGATTTTGTCTTGAGGAAAGGTGGAGGAGCTAAATGACCCCTTGAGCGCCCTTCCAGCTTTACTTTCTGCTGCATATGAAATGTACAACAGCCACAGCGTTAATAACAGTGATGTTCCTGCTGAGGGTAGTAAACCATTTCAGAACATAAAACTAAGACCGGTATTAAATCTGTTTAAAGTTTCAACCTGTGAGAACATGTGAACACGTCAGAAAAAGGTTATCTCCCGCTATCCTTCCTCAAAGTTCTTAATCTTTTCTCATTAGCAGCTCATGCCAGCCAGCATTTGAGACAAGGTATTGCTGTAGTTACCCTACTTGTCAGGCCAATCCGCATACTCCCCGAACGACGTGACTAAAAGCGTATTATAATCCACTCAGGCCCAAAAGTTGTCGAAGAAATACACAGGCACAAGGCTAGAGCCGTGTGGCGAGAAGGAGCTCTGGCATGCATCATGGACGTCTGGTACGCTCCTGGGTAGAAGTGGCTTAGTTTGAGGCTCTCGGCAAGGCGTAAAGTTGTGGCTGTGGCACTGAAAATCGTGGCTGCGGCATTTAAATGTCTTTTTTTCTCGCTTTGGAAGGGGAGAAGAATGACCCGGGCTCGGGAGGGCAGCCCGCAGCCCCCGCCCGCCCCGCTGACGGGAGCCATTTTTGGATCCGCCGACCTGAGGAAAATCCCCGGGGTCACCCCGACGCTCCCCGGCCCCACACCGGCCGGAGGACCTCTTCCAACCACCCCAAGCAGCCGCCCGCACCGTTTACGGGGACCTTCACCAACCCACGGGCTCCCCGTGCCCCGCTGGGTGCCCGCGGCCCCTCGGGACGCCCCTCAGGGGCGCCCGCCCCTCACAGCCCCCCCCTCCCCTCCGCCCTTCCCGGGCTCCTGGCAGCGGCGGGCGCGTTACGGGAAGCTCCGCCCCCTTGCCCCCCCCCACACCCCCCCCTCCCCCCTCCCACCCCGCGGCGTCACGCGCCCCCCGCGCCAATGGCGGCGCGCGCCGGGGAGGGGCGGGGGCGCGCGCGCGCGCGAGCGCAGCGTAACGGGCGGCGGGGCCGCGCTCGCGCCGCGTAACGGGCGGCGGGGCGATGCCGGCGCGCGGCCGGGCCGTTATTTAGGGGCGCGCGGCGGGGCGGCGGCGGCCGGCGGCAGGTAACGGCTGGGCGGGGGGGGGGGGGAGGAGGAGCGGGCACCCACACACCGGGGCCGCGCCGCGGGGGCGGCCGGGCGAGGCTCCGGGCTGAGGCGCCGCCGCCGCCGTGGGGGTGTGGTGCGGTGCGGCGCGGCTGTTGTGGGGACGGGGAACGGCGGGGTGAGGGGGGCACGGGGGGCACAGCGCCCGCAGCCTGCCGCCGGGCCCCGCGGAGGGTCTCTGCGGGAGCGGCGTGCCCGGCTGGTTGGGGGGGTGGGAGGGAGGCACAAAGGAGAGCGGCTCGGCAGGCGGGCTGGCGGCGGCGGGGAGAGGGGTTCGTCCCGTCACGGAGCGGGCGAGGCTGGGAGGGACCCCCCGGGGGCCGCCTCAGGGACACCCCCGCCTCCCCCCCCGGGGCATCGCCTCGGGGACCCGTAGAAGGAGACTGCGCAGCCTCTCTGGGCGAGATCCGTGTTCCAGGCTGTCTGGGTGGCTGCTTGCTGCTGCTGAGGTCTCTCTGGAAGAGCAACCTGCTGGGGGAGTGATGTGGCGCTGTGGTTTTGTCGCCGGGGAGGGGGAAAAATAAAGGTCTGCAAAGTGAAGAGGTCAGACGCGTTGGGAAGCGAAGAATTTTTTTTTTTTTAATCCTCTCTGCCCTTATAGGACGTAAAAGTAGTTACGCTTCTCTTCCTAAACGCTGTTGCTTGCTGAGGAATAATGAAATATAAAAGGTATCATCTGCTGAAAGCGAGTGATTTCTGAATTTAACCAGCTTAATAATTTGAGTGTTGGTATATTGCAATAGGAAAGTGAGAGAGGGAGAGCACAGGAGGACATACACTCCACGAACCTCCTGGATTTCTTGTTGGTGATGGTAACCTCTTTCTCCAAGTGCTAGAGGAGCCAAGGAGGAGAAGTGCTCTATGGACCTCGTACTCCTCAGCAGTGAGGAGCCTGTTGGGAATGTGAAGGTCAAAGGCAGCCTTGGCCGCAGTGCCCATGAGATGGTGAATTCAAGATCCCTGGGTCAGGAAGGAGGGTGGAAATCAACCTCCCCACCTGGACTTCAGGAGGGCAGACTTTGGCCTCTTTAAGGATCTGCATGGAAAAATGCCTTTGGAAAAGGCACTGGAGGGAAGAGGGGCCCGAGAAGGCTGATTAATACTCAAGGATCACCTTCTCCAAGCTTAAGAGCAGTGTATTCCAATAAAGAGGAAGTCAAGCAAAAATGCCAGGAGGCCTGTGTGGATTAACAAGGAGTTCCTGGCAAAATTCAAACATTGTAAGGAGGCATACAGAGAGTGGAAGAAAGGATGGGGAACCTGGGAGGAATATGGAGACATTGTTTAAGCATCAGGGTGTTGGGTTAGGAAAGCTAAAGCTCAAACGGAATTGAGTCTGGCCAGGGATGTCAGGACAGGGCTTATAGAGGCTAAAGGCTTCTATAAGTACATTGGTGACAAAAGGAAGACTAGGGGAAACGTGGACCTTCACTTCACTGTGGCCTTTGGCGCTGACCCCATAAGATCCTTATAGGCAAGCTGTTGTATGGGCTGGATGGGCGGACAGTGAGGTGGGTTAAAAACCGTCAGAACAGCCAGCCCAGAGGGTAGTGTCAGTGCTACAAAGGTTGGTTGGATGCCACAGGTCGATATTGGGTCTGTATGCGTTTAACATCTTCGTTAATGGCCTGGATGATGGGGCAGAGCGTAGCGTCAGCAAGCTTGCAGATGACCCAAAACCGGTAAACTGGCAGAAGTGGTAAATATGCCAGAGGGTCATCCTCTCTTCCAGAGGGATCTCAACAGGCTGGAAAGGTGGGCTGACACGAACCTCATGCACTTCAACAGTAAGTGCAGAGTCCTGTGGGTGGGGAGGAGCAAGCCCAGGCACCAGGACATGCTGGTGGTCAACCAGCTGGAAAATTGCCTGTCAGAAAAGGACCTGGGGGTCCTGGTGGACGCCATGAGCCAGCACTGTGCCTTTGCCATGAAGTAGGATAGCAGTATCCTGGGCTGTATCGGGCAGAGTGCTGCCAGCAGGCTGAGGGAGGTGATCCTTCATTCTGCTCAGCACTGGTGAGGCCATACCTGGAGCGCTTTGTCCCTTTCTGGGTTCCCCAGTCCAAGAGAGACCTGGAGCATCTGTCCCATGAGGAGAGGCTGAGTGAGTTGGGACTGTTCAGCCTGTAGGAGGTTCTGGGGAATCTCATCAGTGTTTCGTGAATGTATTGGGTGTATTAGAGCAACTCCAGAGGAGGGCCATGAGGATGGTCAGAAGGCTGGAACACCTCTTTTGTGAAGACAGGCAGAGAGAGTTGGGGTTGTTCAGCCTGGAGAAGAGAAGACTCCAGGGAGACCTTACAGCGGCCTGCCAGTACCTAAAGGGGGCCTGCAGGACAGCTGGGGAGGGACTCTTTGTCAGGGGGTGGAGTGATAGGGCAAGAGGAATGGCTTTAAACTAAAAGAGGGTAGGTTTAGATTAGATACAAGGAAGAAATTATTTACTCTGAGGTTGTCAGGCAGTGAAACGGTTTGTGAGAATCTGTGGGTGGTGTCCCTGCCCATGGCAGGGGGTTGGAATTAAATGGTCTTTAACATCCCTTCCAACCCAAACCATTCTGTGAACGTGCATAAATACCTGAAGGGAGGATGCAAAAAAGACTGAGCCAGGCTCTTTCCTGTGGTGACCAGTGCCAGGGCACAAACTAGAACACAGGAGGTTCCGTCTGAATATCAGGTTCCGACTTCACTGTTCTTCACTGTGCGGGTGAGGGAGCCCTGGCACAGGCTGCCCAGACAGGCTGTGGGGTCTCCTCCTTGGAGATCTCCAAAAGCCCCTGGATGTGGTCCTGGGCAGCCTGCTCTGGGTGTCCCTGCTCGGGCAGGGGCTGGGCCAGATGGACCCAGAGGTCCCTGCCAAGCTAAATGGTTTTTCCATCCTGATAGGAGGTTACTCTATAGTGTTTGCGTATAGGTGTCTTCAATATGAAGGTGAATTTCAGAATTGTCTGTGTCTATGAGGTTATGCAACATTTTCAAGTGATCGTCTTTGAAAACGTATGAGTCTCATAAATATTTCCACGAAGGAAGTAAGCTTGGAGGAAGGAAGGAAGCTTGCAGATGAAAAGCTCTTGATTAGAAAGCAGTTACAGCTTGAGTAATCAAAATTACTTTAGGATAGGTACAGCTTTTGGATCAGTTCTAAGTATTGGCCTGTTACAAAACCTCAAGCAGTAGCAGCTATTTGCCGTATCACTCATATGTACAGTTTTCTTGCTCGATCTACCTGAGTTATGTGGCTCTGGCTGAGAAATTACCGCTTGAAGCTGCAAGCTTGGCTTTTAGTAATTATTTTGAGGAAATTTCAGAAGTCTGTTTGCCAGCAACCTTGAGTCTTTTGTGATTGACCTGGTGGTGAGCCTTAACCTAGACCTAACTCCTTCCTGTGATGGTCCTGATATTGTTTCTGCTCCCTGATTTGCAAGCTGGCTTTGCTGGCAAGAAAATTCCATTTTGCTGCAGTTTGTTTAACTGAAACTGTCATTTTTAGGTCACTCAAATGTCACATTTTTGATGTAGAGAGGGATAGCTCATCATATGACACATAACCTGTATTCATTTGACTGTTTTTTTTTGTGACTTATGAAATAAGATTAAAATCACAAGTTTTCTGTTACTTGAGATAACTAGAGCCATCCCTTTCATATGAATGTGTGAGATATTTTTTCAAAAACTGATTTATCATGAACCCGTGATAACAGAATGCCATTGTTACTTCATGCTTATATTGCTCGACTTCAGGGGTGTTTCTAGGTTTCCATAGAGCACTGTCTGAAGCATTGGTTTAAAGATGCAGGTGAAAAGGCTTAGTGATTTCCTATCAAAATGGAAGCGGGACATAAAAAATAACAAGTACTGTATGATTTGGAGTTTAAATTGGGTGGTCTCATGGCATACGTGTTTCACACATCTTTCTCTACTGAAGTAATCTCAGCATTTTAACAGGGTTTTTGTCCTCTTGAAGGTAACATATTCTGAGAGCTAAGGACTGTCACTAGCAGTAGTTCTAAATTGATCGTGTTGTTTTTACTGTGCAGTATTTTGACAGACTTTGATCCCTTGCCACTTTGGCAGACCCAGCCGTGAAAGTAGCCTGACAAACTTCCAACATCAGTTTTTTTTGTATCTCCCTTTCCTTTCACTTAGCATTGTACCTAACTAGGCTTGGCTTGGAAAAACTGTTGTACTTAGTGGTCCATGAGAAGTGCATAGTCTAGATAAATCGTTGATTCTGCTTTTTTTTTCTTTAAAAAAAAAAAAGCTTCTGAAATGACTGTCTTTGTCAATGTTAGTTCAGCATCAGCTTGAACTTTTACCTTACATTCCAAACAACCTGCACTGGTTTGTAAAACAGAAGATTTCTGGCTGTGTTGTGTAATTGCTGAGGCTAACGAGTTTTCTTTTGTCCAGACTTGCAACTTGTCTGACTTAGTCATTGACAGTGAACAATTGGTGTTCAGCAGCATTTCTCTGGAATGATGGCACTGTCTTGTAAAGCTTCGGTATAGCTTATATGCAGGGTTTCTGTACCATCAAATCTTTGCATGCTTAGATTAGAAAACACAAGTTTCCATAGAAATCTCTTCCATGCTCTGATCTAAAGTATGGCTTCTTGTTTTGTTAGGTATTGGTTCCACCATTTATTTTACAACTTCTAGGCAGGATGGATGGAAGTGCTTAGTGTAATTCTGGTTCTTTCCTCTAGAGTTAATTTCCCGTAAGAATTAAATTTCCCTTAAGAATCAATCTCATAAAAGCTAGAGGAACTAATGTTGTTTTTGTTGTTTTTTTTTTTCAAAAAAAAAAAAGCATGCATTAGAAGACATTGCAACAGCCCATTTGTGGATTCAGAGGTCTGTGCCTTAAATCTTGTAACTGCATTGATCAGTAGGGGGGGGAAAAGTAAGCTACATCAAAAGAGCCTAAAAGCAGATACATGCTGAACTGTGGTTTGATGTTTATTTTTTTTTTTTTGAAGCTATAGTCACATCTGCTAGTGCCAGCAAGTGGTGTTTTCAGTTAATTCTTCCATTGCAGGTGATGGCGTCTCAGTTTTACTGCCTTTCAGGAGCTGAATACAGTGAAATACAACTTTAAACTGTGTAAGATTTTTTTTTTGCTCCCTCAAAACAGAAACTAAGTTCCCAAAAGTGCGAACTAGTAGAGAATTGGACCTCAGGTTTCTCATCTGTAAATCAGTTCAACTAAGGCTGGAAAACAGTTGAAGCATGTAGAAATGGTATTTGTTTAAAAACATGAAGTCATCTGATTTTATTTTAATTCAAAAATATTACACCTCAGCAAAGATGTGATATTCTACTATTGTTTGCTTCTGAGTTGGTTTTTTGCTTCTTAAGTTTTAGCTCGTGTTCCTTCAAGCGATTCAGAGTATTCAGAGTTCCTTTTTCTGATCAACCTAAGCCATACTTAACATGACTTAATATGACTTAGAGTTTTTTGATTAGCTCTGTGGATTTATTTTCTAACCTGAAATAAGTCATTATTGAAAAGAAAACCAGTAAGTTTGTAATGATGCAATACTTAGCTTAGGTGACAGTGCAGCTATTCTAATGTGGCACCAATCATGATGGCAATTTTTTTTTCTGGGAGAGAAATGCTATGTGTATTCTTTTTGTTTTGGTTTGTTTTTCCTTTCTGCCTTTTTACTTCTGCTTCACTCTTCTTTCTTCAGCATAGAATTTGCGTCTGCTATTGTTCAGCAGCTTTTGGCAATTAGCAGGAAAGTGAAGCTGCTCCCTGCTTTCCACCTAGCTTATATCTGGCCACAGGGTTCTCAGGAGCTTCAAATCCTGCACTACATTGTTCAAGTTTAATAGGTTTAAATGAATCTTGCTTAAAATAGCAAATTGTAAGGTCTATGCTTAGAGTGCAGCAAGCTTCAACAAGGTAGAAAGTGGTATTTCTGATAAATATTATGGTAAGTCAAGACACTGAAACAGAGCTTAGGACCTAAACCAACAGAATAATTCTCTGATGTTGGTCTCGTTCACCATGTGGATTTACTTAAATTTATGAAACCAGTTGGGATTTTAAAATGCAGAAAGGAGTGTGTGAATTATGTAAAGGTGTTATATCTGTAGTGAGCAGAGGTCAGCTGGTTTAGTTCTTACTGTATACTTTCAATTAATTTATCTAAAGGTGTATTGACCGTAAACTATGTAATAGTTTGCACACCCAGTCCAGTTACAGCATATTATTAAAAAAAAAAAGATTCTGAAATCAATTCATCAAAACAAAGTCTGATTATAGATAACAGTACTGTTATTTAGTAGATAAATAAATCTCTAATGACAGTTGTAAGTGCTTGTTAACCTAATTGCTGAGTATTCTAATCAGCAATATTCCTAGTATAAAATTTTTCTGTAGTAAATTTTGGTGGGCTTTGAGTAATGAACTCTGAAGTATGGATGCAAGAAAAATTCTACTAAATGCCTCTAGCTGTTTAGTCCAAACTGAAAAACACTTATGTTGGTGAGCCCTAAAAAGACACTGCTGTAAAGTTTTGAGATGGGCATTTGTTGGGTTGTTGGTTTAGGATTCCTGTGAAAATCAATTTTCTTTATATTATTTACCTTCATTTTCAAGTCAAAAAGCTTAGATGTGCTAATACCTAAGGAACGTGATTCTAGCTTGATATTGATACATTGGTGCTGAAATGACTTATCCAATCTAATCTTAGCGTGACCTGTATGAAATGTGCTTTGCATCTTCGTCGTCATTATAGAATAAACTACAAGCAGTCAAAACCAAGGAGCGTTTTCTGTCATAAGCTGCAGTTTCTTTTTTGTTTTGTAACAGTAAATTCTGTTTTAAAATTTTCTTTAAATTTTGAGAAATTTTAAAATTTAAGAAATTTTAAAATGTCTTTTCTGAACCTTATGTAAGGTGCTTATATCAGTGTCTTTAAAAGTGAAGCAGTACAGTAATCATGATCGAATTCTTAGAACTCTATTTTAAAACCCGAATAATGGTGTTACACTCCGTTTTAATTGCTAACCTTTTACAGAAATACCAGTGAATTTTGTTTTCATGCATGACATGAAAAACTTAAGCCGATGCGTTTCTTAAATTTGTAACCTAAGAGACTTTCAACTACATCATTTGTCTTAAACAGACATTGGAATTTGTTATAGCTGTAAGTAAAATGGAAAAAAAATGCCCATTCTTTTTCCAGAGTGAAAAGAGATTGTCAGGGGAAAAATAGCATACCTGAGAAATTGCCATAGAACAAATAGAAATTTGAATCTGTTAGTGATCTGAAGTGAAGACTAATAGCTAAAATGGAAAAAAAAAAATCTTTGTCTATTACAGGAATTCTGAGCAGCATGTTTTCTGGGTGGAACTGGGTGGCCCGTTGCTTATACTTGTTTTGGAATATTTGTTCCCTTGAAGGTAAGGCTTCTGTTGCACACATGAGAGACTTGCAGGAAGTCTTTAATTTGATGCTTGAAGCACATACCTGCTTTTTGTCTAGGTAACTGTTGCAGGTGTGGGGCATAAAATAAGGTTTAGTATGATTAAGAGACCCATGTTATGTTGTTAATCTTATGGTAAGGTAGCGCAGTGTTAAACCAGTACTCACCTCTGCTTCCATTCCTACAGAATTGTACAGAGCTAGTGAAGCTGACTTTAATCAGTGACAGGTTGCTTTGGTTCCACTGACATCACTGGAGCTAGTTGGCTGTAGCAGACTGCAGTGGTGAATTTGGTCTTACAGTGTGATTTCTTTAATAATAAAAAAAAAACTTTGAAGCAATATTATATGATTTAATTTTGCATATGCTAAATGATATCTCAATGAAAACCTAACTTGGTCAGACTAAACAGCTGTTAAAGCAGTAAGCTTCCAATGAATTAGTGTTGTAATCAGGGTGGAGCCATGGGCAACTTCACTTGTATAGGAAACAATCATCCTGAAGCTGTTTAGTATGGCTGTTGAATCAAGGCAGCATTTCAGTCTGCTGATGTTTGTATGCCTTGCTAGCAGTAATCACAATTTAATCATTGTGTTGATGTTCCTTTGTAAAAAGATTACTACCAAATACAGAGAGTTGGCCCTAATTCCCCAGTGCTCTTATAATATACATATTGAAGATTCTGAAGTGGATGACTCAAGTGTTTAACTGTCTGCATGTGGTTCTTCTAAAATTAGTCTTCCACAACAAAGGTGTATATGTCAGTATTTTGTTAGCTTTCTCAACAGAAAATACCTTTAACTGCAAGAGTAACCTCAGTTACTTCCCCCTTCAAAATATACATTCAGTCCTTGACTCTATTCTCACTTTCCCTAAAGACCTTTGGTTATTAGTTGAGCTTTACTGGCTTCATAAAATGTTTTTGCAAAGTCTGGGGAATATTACACTGGTTTTGTCCCTTAAATCTGTACTTTATGATCCACTAACACACTCCAGTTTTGTAACAGACAAGTAAGTAATTTCCTGCTTAGGCATATTTTGTAATACTGTCAATAGTACAGTAATTTTGTACTAGCAATTATTGTGGAATGCTCTGCTTTTTAAAAAGATGGTATTGTCTTTTTTCTTCCAGTTTCAGGTGGACTTGTACAGTCATGTGGTCACATCATCCCAGAGTCTCCTGTATTGGCCCTTGGTTCCAATTTCACAGCATTATGCATTTTGAATGAGAGTTGTCTTGACTTTGGCAATATATATGCTAATCAAATTATCTGGAAAATTAAGAATAGAGTGGTACCTAAAGAACAATACCGTGAAATAAACAGAACAGTTTCCAGTGTCACATTTAATGACACTTCTTCGCTAGCTACTCCTCTGACATGCAACGTTCTAGCAGATGGACAGATTGAGCAGAACATTTATGGAATTACGGTTACATTAGGCTGTAAGTACTGACTTTCTTGAGCTTTATTCTGGTTTAAACACTAAAAAAGTTGTTTGAGAAACAGGTACGGGAATGAAAACAATGAAAAGTGTGTATATCTTGAGATGTTCTTTTTCATTCTCTCAGCTCCTGCATAATTGCATAAAAATACTGTCAAATAGTATGTCATCAAAGCCAGTGAATATGCACAGAATAAAATATTCTAAAAAATAGAGAATACCCTGGACTATTTAACAGAAAAATGTTGAAGCAAGAAGACTTAAGTTTCCTAAAGAAGATGTGAACTTAGCTGAAAAAGATCGTAGCAAAAAAATCAAACTTTCCTTGGTTCTTTCTGCTGTGCAAGGAAATACAATAAGGTCATAAATCCTAGTTTCATAATAGAATTATAAGATTACTGTTTCCTTCATTAGCAGACTTAGAAATATCTAGTCCATCTGTACCACTAAATGAAAACTGAACTGCCTTAAGAAGGAAACATGCTATTTGGATTATTCAACACTTACATATAAGAAAATACCTCTAGTGATTTATAAACTTTCTTTTTCCAAGCAGGATAGCTTTTGCATAACTCTGAGCAAGTGCTCTTCGAGACAAGACTGAGGTCTTGAGAAAGTGTAATATGAATGACTCAATATATTACTGTTTAATTGGTGGACAGTTCATAAAATGATGAATGTGTCCTTCCTTCCTGAGTATAAATAGCTGGTGAAATACGTTGCCTCCTAATGTTGGTAAAAGGTACTGCAATTACTATCTGATTTATATGAAAGAAGCTGCTTTGGGTTTACCATTCAAACTCATGTGACTCTATCATGAGTTACAAAACAATTTCATAGAAAAACGGTTATTTCAACTTGTGATGAGTAAATTTCTTTTCAGAAAAGATGGGATAGACAATACATGGAAAGGTGAATATGTAGAATATCCTATGATAACTTAAATGACCGTACAGATAGTGTTCTACAGTTGTAATTTACATGTGAATCTTGAGGTGCACTTGTATTTACAGCTGCTGTTTTCATTCTATCAATTAAAATGCTATAACAAGTGAGAGCAGCATGTTTCAGAACAGTACAGGTGTTTAGGAACAAAGCTATGAATGTGTTCATAAGTTGGTAGTTCTGTTTAAAATAGCATTTCTGCTTGAAAAGAAATAAGATGCTTTATATTACACTGATGTAAATAGTGATTATCCTAAAAGCTAGAAACAAACTCAATGCTATCTTTGTATGATATGATTTGAGTTTAAGAAGAAAGAAAGTTCAGTTGCTGTCTGAAAGTTTCTTACGTGCTGAAGTGTACTGATGAAGTTCCCTTACCCTTCTTGTAGATGTTTGTCTAAACCATCCCTCCTCCATAGATGGAGTGACGGAGTAGACCTATCACAATTGCTTCACATATCAGGTTGTTGGCAAAGTCAGTACGTGCCATTGCAGCTGTGCTGCTCAGTAGCATTTCCCCCCCTCTGCCACGTGAGCTAAAATAGGTTTAGTACAGTAGATGAGAGGTGGCCAATACCCTTCTGTGCTGTTTCTTACTTTGTCAGGTGCTTGTTCCTTATACCGACTGCCTACTGTATCTCAGAGCAGCTGGTTAAGCTTACTGACTTTTGCTGCTGGACGGTCCCTAGTGCTTCATGCCTCCCTCATTTAAAAAGGCATGTAACTAAAAGTACTTCTGATGCTTGCTGAAATTGCTGTAATGGGACATCTCTCATGATTCTTACTGAATTGAAAAGTATATATCAATTAATTATCACTAACTTTTCTGTACAGTGCCCCCAGAGAAGCCCAAGAACTTAAGTTGTATTGTGCATCAGCTGTCAAAACTCACATATCCTATGACTTGTACCTGGAACCCTGGAAGACATACATTCCTGGACACTCATTTTAAGTTGAAATACAGGTGGTAAGTAGTTCTCTATAGAATATTTTAATCATTTTGAAGAATGTTTGTAGGCTAAGCCAAACTTCCTTGCAATTCTTTAATATTTTGGAAGAGTTTTTAAATTCAGTTTTCTGAAACATTGCTGCCCATTTTGGGAGGGAGGGAAAAGTTAAAGAAGTTCACATCCAAAGTAATTAAAACTAGGACTTGAAATTTAGTTACTATGTCTATTTTACAGTAACAGCCATCTCAATTTTTCCATTTTCCAAATACATGACTAGCATGGTTAGGGTACAGTACACCTAATCATGATGTGGCTGGACCCCAAATATTTTGATTTTTGTGCTCATGGTTCTATCCCATTCTAAGCAAGTGAAGAAACCAACATATTTTTTGTGAGGTTTTGTGAGGTGGTGTTTGCTCTGTATTTCTTAAGTACTCAGTAGTTTGTTCACAATCTAATTCTAACGTGAAGCTGTCAGAAAAGGTTTTTCTCATATGAAATCAAATTGATGTATTTTTCAAACTCTTTAAATGGTCTTTTGTCATTTAAGGTCATTTAAGATCATTTAAGATAGAGTGGACAGAATTACTGCCACTCTCTGGAAACAGGAATAACTGCCAACAACTTCCTGTCTCCTCTTGTTCCTCTACAGTGTTTTGGTAATGACTATAGTAGAAAGTATGGGTAGCTAGAAAAAAAACAATTCTGTAAAGGAAACCAAGCTTACTGCTTTATTACCTTCTTTTTTTTTATTCAGGCCACGGGAGAACTTTCCTGACTGCATACCAAAAGATGCAAATAATTCCTGTACCATCTCTGATGTTCAGTTCTTTGTTAACCTAGAGGTCTGGGTAGAAGTGGCAAATGCTCTTGGGAAGAATGAATCTGATCGTCTTGTTTTTGATCCCATTGAGATTGGTAACTATATGCCTCTTAATACAGTTCTAGTAGTACGTAGGACTGCTGCTCCTGTGCATATTACTGAATTGATATGCAAATTTTTTTCACTATAAAAATTAACATTTCCAGAGTGTTGTTGAGACTAGAATTTGAACTATGCTGGACAAAATTTATAGAAATTGAGAGATTTGATCACTGTTCAGACTGTGAGTTCTTGTTAAATAGTCTGCTTTAGACATTAGTGTGAGATAGCAGACATTTGTGCTCATGAAAGGCCTTCATGGCAGTGTTGCAGCACAGTGTGCCAACTGCTAGATGCATGGAAAAAACAATGCAGTTGCATAGTTGACTGTAACTTCTCTTCTAGTCAAACCACTGTCTCCACATAACTTATCAGTCAACTCGGGAATACTACCTACTGTTCTGAAGCTTTCCTGGGAGAACCGGATTTCAACAGCTGTGATGAAACTGAAATTCAATATTCGCTATAGGATCATTAATGAAACAAACTGGATGCAGGTAACACAAGTAATGTCTCCTGCCACTCTTCTGCTATAACCTGAACTTTTTGATCAGTGCCTCTACAATCTTCCTTCTCTTACAGGTTCCTTCTGAGGATACAGCTTCACCAAGAACTTCATTCAGTGTTCAAGGCCTCAGACCTTACACAGAGTATGTCTTTTCAATTCGATGCATGAAGGAAGATGGAGTGGGCTATTGGAGTGACTGGAGTGAAGAAAAAACAGGAGTCACAACTGAAGATAGTAAGTAATGTATGAAAGTTGGTCCCAGACTTCCAAAATAGCTGCGTGCTGAGCAGTTTGACAATAGCCAACTGAAATTGTACATCATCATTTGAACTGCTCGATCATACATGTGACTGCAACAGAAGTTATCCTATATGTATGAAAGTTTTCAGTAGGCAAAGAGTGCCTTATTTTTTAAACCATGCAGGGTTTAGGAGGCCATCGAATAAACTCATCAAATAAAGCATTAGGTGAACCAACATCACTAAGTATGAACTAGAGATTTTTCTTTAAAACACTAATAGGAAAAAATATGCATATGGAAGTATAGTCTCTTGTTCACCGAAGCATCTAAGTAAAACACTCTTGTTTAGTCTTACTTTTCCTGAGACATTCTGCATCTGCAATGCTCTCTTGCTTGTCACATTATTACTTACAGACTGGTTTTCTAATGTCTTGCACCCATTGGTTTACAATATTCTGCCCCCAGTTACTAAGAGTCTCACTGCTCATCCATTAATATGGGAGGTATTAAGGAAACACCGTATATAAATCAAAATCACTGACTTTCCACAAGACTGAGCCTGTGTGGAAAATGGTTTTCCTTTGTCTATGTATAGTCATAAAAATTACTGCTTTGTTACAGTTTCCCTTCTTGATGATGGTCATTGGGATTGTTGCCATGTTACAGATGTGGACTTAAGGTATACCTTCCCTTTGCAAAAAAAAAGTGAACACTGAATTGCTGCTATCACGACTTAATGAGGAATACTTTTTACCAGCAGCAGCTGTTTGAGGGCAGTGTTCAGATCATGTTTAGTGTTGCGCAAAAGGACTTGTGAGCAGGATGTATACAACTTCCAAATATACACCAATCATTTCACAATTAACATATACAAAAGATAGGTTAGGACACAGTAGACCACTGGGCTGAGCTTTAAGTTCACAGCCATAGTAAAAAAAAAAAAAAAAAAAAAAGAATTTAAACTGTTGAAGAGCTTCAGTCAAGGGTCAGTCTCCAGTGCTTTGTGGAGCAAATCTTCAGCATTGTTCTTTCTTTTTTAAGTGTGCTTTAGCCTTTCCTACTTGCACTTTTCTTGGTCTCCTTTCTGCAGTATTCCATCTGTTCCTTAGTGCATTCCAAGGCACCTTCTTATTAAACAGTCTGTACAGTGTAATGTTTCAGTGCATCTGTCTCTAAGCAGAGTTAAACCACTAAAGGATTTTGCTGTCAAAGCACCACCCTGTGCTTAGAGCTCAATATGCTGGGTCAGAAGTCCTTTCTTATTTATCCTAATAGAGCTCCCAGTAAAGAAGTATTTTGAGTTTTTCTTATATTGTAGCAAAAAGAATGAGTGTAGATATAACCTACTTATTTAAGCAAAATGGAATTTGTGTACAAAATGGTATTGCTTCAGCTTTACTCAAAACTTATTTTCTCTGGGGAAGGTATTATAAAAATATTCTTTCAATGTTCTAACCACTTCTTTTCAATTCCTAATGACATTGTTTCTGCTTTCCGTGAGATGGAAGAGGCATGTGTTCTGTGGTTACTATCTCAACCAGAGCAATGAGGATTTCAGGACTTCCTGCTTACTAGATTGCATTGTTGTTCTGCTGTGGTGACTTGCTCTGCAAAAATAATGCCAAAAGTGATCAAGTATCAATGTCTTATTTTAGTCTCAGAACCAAGGTGTTATGATAGGGAAGGAACATGAGGCAGGTCATGTTGCATTTGTGACCTATATTAGGTGAGATGTACAACTGCTTCTGCTTCATACGAATCACAGGTACGTACTCAATGAGATTAAGAGCTCGCTTGGCCTCAATTCCCAGTTCTTCCACTCTGTTGTAAAGCATAAGAGACAAGATGTACTCTCTGGGCTTGACATTGCTGCTTAGATGTTATACTGCTGTGCCTCTTTGTGATTAATGCTAAAAACACAAGAATTCCTATGGAAAACACAGTCTAGCAAGATTATAAATGTAAATACATTTTTAAGATCATCTTTCTTTCTGTTAAGGTTAAAGCCCTTGCAAAGAATTGGCCTTTTTTTTTTGCTTCATGCACAATAATAGATTAATTCATTTTATTTTGAAATTTGCAGTGGAAATACCACTTGAATCTTTAACAGTACTGACACCAAACAGTATTGCAGTGTTGTGCAAAAGTACCGTAGGTTTGATACCCTTTTTAGAATAAACTGTTTGGGAAATTTGGGAACTTTCTTACAGGTTTCCTCATTAACTCTTCTGCAGTTGTTTTTTTTTTAGGTGACTTGATGTTGAGGGGTAGGGTTACAAACCATAGCAAGAACAGCGGTATAAAGAAGTGCAGTACTGTGCTGCACGATGTAGATTTGACCATGCTTGGTGCTGTCAAGTTCAACACATTATCACTGATGCTCAGCGTGGTGGTGCTCAGTAACTTTGATATTGTGCATTAGAGCAGAACTGGTGTTTTGTTCATCCCATCAGGAAATCTTTCCATAGAGATGTTCCACTTAACATACCAAGCATTATTTCCTTCCAAGGAAATAAGGAAACAATTTTTGTATTCCTTTTAAAAAAAAAAAAAGGAAGAAAAAAGGGCATGCAGGTAATGATAGTCAAATGATGAATTCAAACATATGAAAAAATGTCTCTACTCTTAAGCATTGTTTCTTTCATCAGAACCGTCTAAAGGGCCATCTGTATGGAGAATCATTGATGCATCTTCACCAGCTTCTTGGACTGTACATCTGATGTGGAAGGTAAAGCAATCTGATAAACTGCATAAATTCAGCATTCTTTTAAAAACATGAGTTTAAGTGGGGGAAAAAAATTACCTCAACAAACTTTCCTAGATAACTGGGATAGAACATGTTTTAGTGATGCAAAAAGTGACTTTAATTTTTAATAGCTACTTATAAGTGTACAAAAAGTACACATGTAAATGCCATGAGTTAACTGACAGAAGTCTGTAATGCAGAAGGTATAGAATCCCCTTTCGAGTTTGCAACTTGCTGTCCTTAAGGAGTCTGTGGAATTGGAAGCTCCCTTGAACAAAGTGAACATTCTTTATGCCTTCTGATGTGTGCTAAAACTTTTGTAACACTGACTGTACAGGAATCCTCCAGCTGCAAAATCCATTAAGCCTAGAGGCATTCCAGAGACCAGACTTATGAAATACAGCCCTGTGTCTGCATGCAGTAGATAGATCACTGTGCCTAGTTGACTGAAAAATCTGAAGCTGAGAATGTGAATACAGTTATGTCATTCCCCATCTCCTGATTTCTTCTGGTCTGTGAACTTTGTCACATTTGACCTAGCTGTCTTTTACTATTTTCCCATTATGTGGTGAAGTATTACTTGGTAAAGGCTTGGGTGAAGTTACCTGTATAGCGATCGTTTTCTGATGAAACTCATATGTCACATGCCACTCTGAAACTACTAGCTTAGTGTTGGAAAACTGCTGTTACTAAAGCTTACCCTTTTAAACAATTTTCTGTTCCCTAAATACTGATACTGTTACAGATAATATAGATAAGAGTATTTCTGCATGTGTAATAAAAGAAAATTGCTCATGCCTTGTTGCATTTAGGCTCAACCCAGGTTATGAGGGTTGAGATTCTTTTGGTGTTGTCGTGTTGTGAAGTTGCACAAAGTGTAGGCTTCTTCCACACATAGTTTACAGTCTTGATAGAGCATTTGCTAGACTACCATATAGGGTTGTAAGAAAAAGAGGATTTAAACAAGAAATAATTCTGGAGACAGTTTTACAGAAATGAGCTCTAAACTCATTTGCAGTTTTCTTATGTTGTTTAATCTACGTAATCTGTCTTGCTCTTAGACTTAAGACTTAAACTACGCTTCAAAGACAGTGAAGTTTAAGTCACTTTTGTTCAGTATCAGTCTAATAAAAGATGCGTTTCTGACAGGCACTGGAGCCATTTGAAGCCAATGGAGTAATCTTGCGGTATGAAGTGACTGTCCGAGCTAAACCACCTCCCTTCCATCCACCATTGAAGTACAACGTTAATACAACCAGCCTTACATTAAAGCTGCCGAATAGAACTTACGAAGTGACTGTGATTGCCCACAACAGAGTCGGTGCATCCCCCCCGTCAGTTCTACTTATCCCAACAAGTAATTCAAAAGGTTAGTGTCGTAGTAATGTCCCTAATTTACAAATGTGTGGAATAATAGAATCTGCATGGCTTTTCTTAGAAGAAATTTTAAGCATTGTAAAATTACACTTTTTACTCAAACACAATTATGCTGTTGAATGAATCTCCACTCTTACTCCTTTTAATTATGCCACCATTTGTATGTTGAGGAGCATGCAGACTTCTGTATTCATGGATTTATTTGAAGCTGTGTGTGCTATTTCACTGTTCTTTTTGATTCTTAGAGCTACTGTGCACTGTATTCTCTATTATATTTTTCTTAGTATAGCAGATATTTTTATTTCCTTTTTTAAAAATAAAAGGGTGGGGGAAGCAAGTCGTTGTTCTAGTCATTGTTCTTCTTCCTTCTGCTTTCTCACATTTTTTTCTCTCCCACTTTCTTCTCTTGTCCCAGTGTTACCCTCCAACAATTCCAATATCTTACCTGGGTGCTTTCTCCTCTGCTTACACTGTTTCCATAGTGTTCTTTTATCATGTTCCTTTTATTGTGCAGTAGTAGTAACTACAGATTGATTTATCCTTATTTGCAACTTCTGATGAATCTAACCTCTTAGACAATCCAAACATTATCAGGACAGGTAGCAAAAATAAGTATACTGAGAGGTGTGATGGTTTTAGTATAAATGCTAAGTGAGAGTCACAAATTCTAAAGCTATTAGATGAGCTAACTAAGGGTATGTTTTAAACAGAGCAGCATTGCATCCAGAACAACTTGGTAAGCTACATGAGCATGTTCAGGATTAGAATGAATGTTTAGAAGTGTCTGAAAGTTTGATTTCACACTGAAACAGGCAACTTATGCAGCTTCTCTGTTAAACGTAGTATCACTTATGGTTTTTGAATAGCCTAGTATTTGGTAATTTGGATCTCTGATACAAATTCATATGTAAGCTTCCAAATTTAAGAAAATGGCTTTCACATTTTCTTAGTTTCTGTCAAATTGTTGCCATTGCAATTATCAAAATTATCCACATTTGACAAAATAAGCTACCATTATGAATATCTAGTGGAAGAAATGCCAACACTTAATACTCTATTTTCTTTCATCCCAGCTCCTGTGAAGAATATTAGAACACTACCTAAAGATGGCAAACTGTGGGTAGGGTGGACTGCTCCTAATGGTAATGTTCTTAAATATGTGATTGAATGGTGTCTGCTGTCCAACAGCTCAGACTGCATCATGGAATGGCAGAATGAACCAGGAAATATTCAAGGAACATACTTAAAAGGTACTTAACTCACAAGCTTGCAAATATGCAGAACACTAAGGACCTAATGAATATTCTCAAAAGGAAGAATATGCTAACTAGATTTTTTTTGTAGGATAGGAATCTGACATAATGCTGAGGCTTACTCTTACTTTATTATGAGTGCATAGAAAAGTCTGTATTTTTGCCAAACATAAAACTAATCTTGCATTTTGAAATTCATGTTATCTAGCAGCAAGGTTTTTATCTGAGTTTTGTTTTCATTCTTGGGAACTATTAAAATAGTGAAGAGGCTGAGTTCCTTCAAAATCAGATTCTCTCATCCACGTTTCAGTTCAAACAATGAAACTTGATCAGCTTTATGGTTCTTTTCAGATTATAATCAGTAGCTCAAATCTATAATTTTGAGGTTCATTGTTGCAGACAAAGATTTTATTTTAAATAAATAAGGAAAAAAGCCAAAGACTTCTTTGAAGTCTGATTATTACTTTATTGAACCATTTTGTTCCTTTTGTTACTTTTTTGGAGTAACACATCAGTGAGCTCTTTGGGGGGGGGGGAGGGGGGGAAGTCAACTGCATTAGGTATAAGTGCATCTAACAAAACAGCCAGTATCCTGTATCTGAAGTAAATGAGACAGATGGTGGGAATTTGATTCTTTGAAACAACGTATTTTGTAATTCCTTTTATTAGGTGATATAAAGCCGTTCAAGTGCTACTTGATAACTGTGTACCCTCTATATGCTGATGGTCAGGGAAGTGGACAGTCTGTGAAGGCTTATCTTCAGCAGGATCGTAAGTACAAAACTGTCACCTTGGAGCACATTAAGCAGCTGTCTTGGCTAAAATAATGAGGGCTTTGCATTCAAGTGGACTGCATAATAAAAAGTGGTCCTACACATAAAGGTCACTTGACATAACTGGTTTTGTCCCTTCCATTAACATCTGCTCTGCTAATATACAATGTTGAAGAAGTTAAACAGGCCTGTAGAGGACTTTTCCCTTTTCCAACTTTTATTGGATAATTTGGCATGGGATTTTGTTACATTATTTGTATGGTAATATTTCTGTGCTGATTTATTTTAGATTTCAAGTATGAAGTTGAAACTAATTAGCTTCACTTGAAGATTTCATGTAATCTGATCTGCTGATTACCGTTTTTCATATATTTTTCTAGCAATTTCTCTTAAAGTATCTTTGAAGTTGCCGTATTGCCTGAAAATAACTTTGTTAGATGAGTTAGTCCAGCTGTTCTACTGAAGTTTTTATGAAGTGACAGTTCAGTGCTCATCAATACACTGTTTCTGTGTATGTGAGAGTCCTCAACAGAAACTAATCTTCATCTCCCACTACAGGTCCTTCAAAAGGACCAACTGTTCAGACAAAAAAAGTAGGAAAAGCTGAAGCTGTTTTGACATGGAACCATCTCACAGTGGATGAGCAAAATGGATTTATCAGAAGTTACACAATATTTTACAAAACTATCGATGGAAATGAAACAGGTAACAGAAAGCAGAGATGTACTTTGTGGCATTGAAGTACTCGATCTTTTTCCTTTCTAATACCTATTCCTGAAAAACAAGATACAGACTCAAGTGTGTTTGACAGTTTTACACTGATACCAAGCTGATATCTGATACATTGTTCTCCTACATTGTGAATAGGAAATTCCCAAATAAAGAATTAAGAACGCTCAGTCTGTTACAGGGTACTGAGTCTGGTTTCTGCTTAAGCTAGTAGGGCAAGTTACTTATGCTTATCCTACTTGTCATTTCTAGTTAACCATGACACTTTGAGTTATTAACTAGTGTTTTCTAGCTAGCCATATATCTTGTCTATTAAAGACATTTAAGCCTCTGTTTTACTATCAGTTTAGTTTGTAGCTACTTTCTGAAAAACAGTAAATCCACATATGAACTATCGTCAAAGACTAAATTAATTAAAGCACTTGAACAGAAACAAGCGAATCTCAGCATTCCTTATACAAGTTTGTAGTCTTTCTGTGTCTGTATTTTCCGTGCAGCCTCTCGTACTTCTCAAACCATCTTGTACTTCTTAAAATGTGATGTCTTAATGCTACTGAGTTTGTGGAGAACTAATAAGTTACTACAGAAAACTACTGTCTCTTTCCTTCCTTCAGCTGTGTCAGTGGATCCTTCCAAGACAGAGTATACCCTCTCTTCTCTAACCAGCGACACGCTATATACTGTGCGGATGATGGCATACACAGATGAAGGAGGCAGGAGTGGTCCCGATTTTACATTTACTACACAGAAATTCGGTGAGGAAGAGTGGCAAAACTAATAGAAGTAGGAAGTAATGTTGCAACAGTGTAGCAAGGCTCCATTTAGGATCTCATAGCAGAGGGCAGTGACATTATTTTAAAAGAAAAAGCATCTGTTACACTCTTATACTCACATGCAGCAAGACACATTATTCAGGTAGTCTGTCTCAAGCACCAGGAGGTATTTGTCCAGGTTCACTCAGGATTCTTCTCGATTGTACATGGGACAAGGGATACTAACTGTCCTCTGCACATTTCCTTAATTGTTTTCATGTTGGCAAACATGCAGGCTTGGGATCTGTTTCCTGTGCAATGATTTGCAAACAGTTAAATTTGGGTGTACAGCTTTAGAGAGCTTCCTGTTTGTAATGGTAAGAGTAGCAACATTAACTGAATTTTGTTGTGGAGAGCACTTTTTTAGGTATTTTTTTCCTATATGTTCCCTAAGCATTCTGTAAGATTTACTTTAAATCTTCGTATCATTTAGGAAGGAATGCATACCAATACTGCAGCTTTTAAGTGTTTGTGGGCAGAGCATATTTTCATCTACAGAATAAACAGGCATATAACTAGTGACTTTGCTTACATTAGTCATTTGGCTGTGATGTTGATACGGCATCTGAGAGGCCACTGAAACACCTGGACCACAGTTGCCTTCATTTCGGTGTTGTGTTTGCCTAAATAAAAAAGGCATTAGATTGTTTGAACAGAGTTTTTCGTGTGTTTATCAAAAGACTATTTTCATACAGTGAAAAAGTTCTTTTGAAGGTGGATCTTAAGCTGTGTGTGTTCGGTTTCAGATTCTCCCTGTATCTGTGGGAATGTGTGCTGCTGCTGAGTTCATTAAATACCAGAGGGCTATAACTTCTTTGTTTCTTTTTTATTTCAGGGAGAGGAGAAATTGAAGCTATAGTAGTACCTGTGTGCTTAGCATTCCTATTGATTGTACTCCTTGGAGTACTGTTTTGCTTCAACAAACGTGACTTGTAAGTATAAATGAAGCTTCTCTCTTCTGCTCATAGTATTGCTTCTCTCTTCTGCTCATAGTATTTTTTGGCATAACATGAGACTTGGCAATAATCATTAAGTAAATGTTCTACAGTTAGATTGGAAAAGAAAGTAAAACACATGCACTGATAATAAACATACTTGTTTTCTTAAAAAATCGGGGGCTTTTTTGATACTGATTTCATTTCTTACTGTTAATGATTAGCACTGAAACTTAATGTCCTATGGATTGATCCTGCAAGGAAATTACTTGCTAGTCTTGGTTAGGATTAAGTTTGTTAGGTTTTGATGGGGGTATACTGTCTGTTTTCTGAGTCCTCTTATAAGAGGAGAATGATGGTTGTCATCTTGTGAAGATGACAGAAGAATGTTTTGTATTTGAGTTGTTCAGTTATGGTATTAGCAAACTTTAAGCACTGTAGCAAATAAATAATTGGTAGATATGTTATTTTTCTGCCTTGCATAACCTCAGTCATACTTGGTTCCTATTTACTATCTGTGGGAAAACATCCTGTCTTTCTCCTGTTCCTTCTACCCCAGGGCTCTTGTCTGTAGCTTTAGCTGAGAGCTTATTGCTGAAGTGTTTTCCCTGGCAAAGAGTAGCACCTTTTACATGTCCCCAGTTAACTACCTTTTCTTTCTGGTTAAAAAGAGCACTTTTTGCCCTGTTCCTTCTGACCTCCCTGCTGCTTCTAAGATCAGGTTTTAATGGGCTTCTGTTGAAGTTCATCTTGCAACATGCCCTGACTCATCCTATGGAGAATCTGTTCTTGGAGCCTGTTTGTGGAGTATAGAGCAAAGTAGATGTATAAACTTGAAAGTAAACTTAAGAGTATTTTGTTTTATCTACAGAAATTGCTAAACTCTTAATTAGCAGTTACTACATTTGTGGATTAAAGAGTTCAGGGCTGCAAAAGACCAAACAAGTTTTTGCTTTAAATATTTTAACTTTATTTTAAATTCTGAACTTTGCTGTGATATTCATAGTTATTTCAAAGCAGCAAGTGTATTTTTATACTAATGTAGATCATAGTTTCTACCTAATTGCTCTGTAGCTTCTAGAGTGGTATGAATTTGAAAATCCCTTACTACCTCTTACCATTTGTTTGTTTGCCATGTTTTATGGCTACATTTTGTGGGAGAGCTGCAAGTGCCTTGTTTTTCTCAGTAATACAGCTTCTTACAAAGACACAAGGAAGGGCAGGAAGTATTTCTGTTGGAAAATATACTCTTGCAAAGTTTCTGTGTAAGGGCCTGGTGTCCTGGATTATGCAAAACTTATCAATATAGGAATTTGGGAAGTGCATCTTGTAATCTTTTTTCTAATTCTCTGCAGAATTAAAAAGCATATTTGGCCTAATGTCCCTGATCCATCCAAGAGCAACATTGCTCAGTGGTCACCTCAAGTTCCAGCTAAGGTAATACTCGCCTTTCAGCATCTTTATTTTCCTAATCCGTAAGGTCTCTAATGAACTAACAGAGGGAGTCTTCTCCCTTCTCAAACACACAGATTTCAGGGGGGAAAAAAAGACTGGATATTAAATTTAATGATGTTATGATATGGCTAGAAGACTTTATTGTATCAGTTACAGTGTTAGAAATATGTGGTCCTTGGGCATAAACTCACAGTACAGAGATGGCTTTAGCACTGTAAATTATATTCAGTTTACTAGTTTGAAGTGTCAAGGCCTGATTGTTTGACTCATTCACAGGAAATCAGTATTAAGTAAACAGCATTCATGATTTGTAAAACCTTAAGTGACTTGTTTGTATAGTTAAGTGGTGCGTGAGAAAGCTCTAAAGATGGATGAGGTGAGTGGCAGCAGAATTTATGCCCCATGTGGGGTGGATAAATTACGTTCAATAAATTGTGGTTAACTTCTTGTTAGGCTCTGAACATGCTGTTGGGAGTAGTATGTATGGTCTCAGTACAAAATGTTCTGTGCTGCACAGTGAATGGCTTTCTGTTTACAGTTTTTCAGGGTAAGTAAAATTAGAGCAAAGCTTGCACGCCCCATTACAGTTAGAGTATTTATGGAATTAAGATTTTGTAGCGAAACAAAGCTATAGTCTTTATTTTGTAATGTACTTGGGAGATATTGCAACACTTAATGAGGAGGCAAACTGTGTGAAGAATCTTGATGAAATTAACAAAACAAATATTCAGATATTTAATGTTTTGTTTTTAACTTAACCTTCCTCTTAGGCAACATCCCTCTCTTTTTTTCAGCACAACTTTAATTCTAAAGATCAGATGTACCCAGAAGGCAGCTTTACAGATGTAAGCGTCGTAGAAATAGAAGCTGATGACAAGAAGTCTTTTTCAGAACAAGATCTAAAGCCTTTTGATTTGCTTAAAAAGGAAAAAAGTACTTCAGAAGGGCACAGCAGTGGTATTGGAGGATCCTCATGTATGTCTTCTCCTAGGCAAAGCGTCTCTGACAGCGACGAAGGTGAAACTACACAAAACACTTCAAGCACTGTACAGTATTCGACAGTAGTGCTCAATGGCTACAGAGACCAAACGCCTGTACAAGTCTTCTCAAGGTCTGAATCTACTCAGCCACTGCTAGATTCAGAAGAGAGATCAGAGGATCATGGTGGAGGGAGTGACAGTACAACACAGAGGCAGCAGTATTTTAAACAAAATTGTGGTCAGGATGAAAACACTGACAGGCCTTGCTTTGAAATAGCAAAGCAGATTATTCCTGCTAATGAGGAGGATCTCGCTGGATTTGCACAATTGCAGATCTCAGGGCAGAGTTCAGAGCCTCTGGGTCTTGGTCTAGAGAAAAGTACCCAGGAAGCTGCTCTGTCAGATGTTTTACAGACAAGTACTGAAGGACAAACTGTGAGATATGAAACAGTAGAAGGAAACCCACCATCAGTTGATGAAATGCCAAAAAGTTATCTCCCACAGACTGTGAGACAAGGGGGTTATATGCCTCAGTGAGAGAAGAGACTGGCTGTATTAGGCCTTCATTAGTGCCTGTTCACACTTCTTCCTGTGTTCCTGATGAATTAAGCTAGGTATTTTTATCTGAATGCAGATAGAAATATTAAAATTAGGTGAAGAATAATTTGACAAAATACAGTAAGGACTGTGTTTCTGTGGAAAATTTGCATTCCAGACCTTCTGGAGACTTACTTTTATGCACTACATGAAATCATATTTGTCTGAATAGCTGAACAAGCCTTTGTGCTACAGTGCTTTTTGTGTCTTGTCACATCAAATTTACACATGATTGAAAACAGCAAGTTTCAGTTAATCACATCAGCCAACAGACCTCCTAGAAGAAATACGTTGATTTGCAACAGTGTACAAGCCTAAAAAGCCAGCTTTGGTTGTTTGGAGCATATTTGTACTTAAATGAGACTGAGGTTTAGTACTCCAATGTGGGGAAAAATACTATGTCATACACTTTTCAGTAGCTTGATTGACTCTGAATTTTGATGTGGCCCAGTGTCACAGTTTCCAGCTTGTCAGACTTGGTGTGCAAATCATGCATCCACATTTAATAATTGCATAGAACTTTTGATGGTTTGCAAGTAACAAAATGCCCTTATTGCTTGACTGAGTGTTACTGTAATAATTGATATTATGCATATATTTAGATGTGTGCACATGAACTATACAATAATTTGGCCTAAGAATGTGCCTTGCAACTTGATGCACAGCAATTCAGTCTTCATGTTTAAAAGTTAAAAATCTGGATGAAAACACAGATAATTACTTATTTAAAGCTTTTGTACCCAAAACACTGTCTGATTATACCACACCTCTTTGGTCATATTAATAGCCTTTGTATATAATAAGTGCACCTTTGCAGTGCCTAGCTTGAGAGGCAAGTAATGAGCTAAAACTTTTCAAAGTTTTTATAACTACTTAGGAGAAAGGGGATGTCAGGGGATCTTCCTGAATGACTACAATGACTAGTGTGCTATAACTTTACTGCTAACACCACAGGACCTCCTTGAAACTGAACATAGTAAAAAAGAAGCATTGAAGTCATTGAAGTGCTCAGGGAAAAAAAAAAAAAGAAACTATACCCTGAACTTTCAAGTTCATGACTATATGTATCTATTATCTAGCATGAGCCACAATGTTTGTGGTGGCTAAAATTCTTTTTTTCTTATGTCTCACTTCTATTCTGTATTTTATTTAGAAGGTACATATAATTGCATTAAAATTAACCTCTTCCCAAGTGATGAAATCTTATGACACTTGCAGATTTATTTTTTTTACCTTGACTCAGCCTAGTCAGCTTTTCTAATCTGACACTAATAAAACCTTGATTCAAAACACTACATGCTGTGTTGTGAGAATAAAACAAGGGTTTTATTTCTCCTTCAGCAAAAGAACTGAGACCTCCTGAAACTTTTTGTGATGTGTGGTGCTGCTGTTGTGCAAAGCACTTGGTAATGGCCCTTGAAGGACAGGTATAATTTTTGTGTGTCTTTTGCTTCTGCTATGAAGAAACCCAGTGCTAAAGTAAACTCAAAAGATTACCATTTGAAGTCTTTCTTGTTCAAAACAAAAACAAAAAAGAAAGAAAAATGCTGAATCTTTACTGTCTTATTCAGTGTTCTGCAGTCCCTTTCTCCTAACAGTATTTTTCATATGTGTGCTTTTTAAGACTAAAATGCTGTGTTGCAGGTTACTGTAACTATACCTTTTTTCAAACCAGACCTCCTCCTATCTTCCCTCAGCACCTTCAACCTCCCCGCCAGAGAGCAAGGGCATAATGAAAACTATATTGTCACCAGATGATAGAGGAGATGTCTGTTTTTTCAGAGGTCAAAGGAGCTTTCCGTTTTCAGAACACATTCCTCTTAGAAAATAACAGCAGTGAGTTTACTGGGGGATGGGTATGTCTTCTCTATGCAAACTTCATAGTGACTGTGGAAACCACAAGTAAAAGGGAAAGTTTCTGGTGAGCAGTGTGCATGCCTATTAAAACTGCCCTGCTAGCCACATGCTCTCTAATCCAACCTCTGCTAATTGATGAAATAGTATGGGTCACAAGTTTCTGGCCACGATCCGGCTGCTGAGCTTGAACGTTCCTACAAAGTCCTGGATGTTTAATTAAAAAAAAAAAAAAGCTGATAATCTTTTATTTCCGATCCAGTAATACAAACTTTTGGTAGCATATGTCATGTTTGAGGGACAACTTCAGTTATTCTTAAAGTTACTGTTCTCCTTTCTGTTGTGTAAAGGGAAGGCGTTTTGTTCTCAGTTGCTGTTAATCATGAACCATTTCCAAAGTTCAACTTTGAAGAGATTTCACCTGTTTAGGGGATCTGTGCTAACAAGAGCTTTGTCCTGTCACTCCTGGACTTTTACTTTATGGATCAGTGGTTGTAAAGTCACAGAATTGTGCAAGAGTATATAGTGGGAAGACTTCTATCTAGCATATATATTTGTTCTGTCTTTCCGTCTTGTGCTTGTAGCTAGGGCTAAAATAGTAAAGACTAAGCAGGGGATGCTTGTGGGTGAGCAGCTTATGGAAGCCACGGTAAATCTAAGTAACAGGCTTACAACTTGTTCATAAACCTCTGTGCCAAAATGCTACGTTGTACAGCGTTCAGCATTTAACTTGGTTTTGTACTTTGCATCACAATCTAGTTACATCAAAAAGTTGCACACAGGTTTTAGAATGTATGTAATATAATACGTTTTAGCAATCCACTGAAATTTTCTGAACTTGGCCTTAACATCATAGTTACCCTCACCCCCAATAACTATGGTGCACTTTACAAAATAAAGGCATTAGCAAAATAAAATTACACTCTACTATTGATGCTTTCATGCCCGTTTTGATTACCTGGACTGGAATTTTACAGCAGGGTGTGGGAGGCTAGTTGTGAAGAGCTTGTTGGCTCTCTAGCAGAGAGGGGTGGCTAGTAGAAGTATTTTTCTTCACCCTTGAAGATGTTTTTAAGTGCAAGGCTAACTAATTTCTCCTCCGTTCACAAGAAAAGCATATATATTTATTTCTGTAGTGCTTTTAGAAGAGGGGGTTGGTTCTGGGGCTGTGTGGAGCCAGGTGCTCCCCTGGTTCCGTTCCCCTCCTGCCTCCCCAGGAAGAGGGGAGAGTTTGCACATGAGGGCTTGTGCCACTTCTCGGTGGCTAGAAAAGCCCTATTGCCTGCCATGGGTTTTGCAGTTTCAGCTTTGACTGCAAACTGTGAGCACCACCAGACGGTTAAAAATTACATTAGCGTGCTAAGGATGTAGGAGTCATTGTTCTGGTTTAACCTCAGTAATTCAACTTATTTAATTAATGCCAGGTCTTGAATAACTAGGACCCATATCAATATATGCTGCTATAGTATTGACTTCACGGTAGGATCTGAAACTCCAGAGACACAGAACTCTTACAGTCAGCCTTGCTCCAGGACACACATGCTTTAGATTGTAATTTATATGCATTAAATTGGACTAAATATACCAGTTTACTTTCTGTCATTTTGATGCGTTCTTTTAAGTACCTTAAAAAGTTCACGTGATGGCTGGATCATAAAATGTCATTGCTCCTCTAATAAATGCCCATCTCTTTGCTAGGGTGGATACATATAGCCATTTTAAATTCCAATAGTTGTTTCTAATGTTATTCAGAAGCAGTTTAATAACAAACAAAAATGTTGAGCATCTTGTTATGAAATAGCCAGTTTGTAATTTCAGCCAGCTTCAGCTCGTGGTCCAGAAGACAGCAGTAAGGTGGGGAATTCAAGTGCAGAAGTCTGGAGAAATGTAGAATTAAATATCCTGCAGCTGATTCACCAATTCCCCTTCCTCTCTCTCTTTGTTAAAAATGAAAGTACCGGTTAGGAAAAGACGAAACTAGGATGCATGTGTTTGCTTTCTCTCTTGTTCCCTTTGTACTAGTTGTGCAATCTGAGCCATTCCTAGAAGTGAAAGCAGCGCTGACTCAAATGCACAAGGATGCATTTTAAGGCCACAGGATTTGTTACAGATTAGTGACTAAGGGGCAGATCTCGATGGTTATCCTCTCCCCCCACCTTGCCTTTAATGCAGAGCAAGAATAGGCAATAAATACCTCACAGCACGCAGACCGTAGTCAAGCATTGCGTTTATTTGAGAAGACAACCTTAGCAGTGGAGACGGGCAATAAAGTCGCTGCTACTCCCGCAGAAGCACATTCCTGTAACAACAGATGAGAACCAAGCGTGTGGCACGCCGTCTGCGGGCTGCTGGGAAGCTCAGCTTCCTCCTGCGTGGTGGCCTGCTGCGGCCGTGGTGGTGGACGCGCCCTCGCTGCAGGAACACCCATCACTGCTCCTCGTAGCAAAGCACATGCGCTGACGGATCCGCTCACCTTGCTGCGTGTGGCTTTTAATAAAGCAGACCTGTTCGCGGCGTCACGTACAGCCTGGCGTTTTGATGCGGCGATGGGTTGTCTGGTAGCCAACTGCTTTTTATTTGGGGAGAGGGGCTACGGAGCTCATAATCAAGGCCACTCGTCAGCAAGCGTTACTGTGCCAATATATGCACCTAGGTAAGTGTAGTCATGGGACATGGGGACATATAACAAGGAAAGTGCCTTGATGCTGAATTGAATGCCTAGTGAATGTAAACATAAAATCAAGTTTTATTATGTACTTAAAGTAACTATGGCTGACTAAGCTACTGGTGATTTGTATGCCTGCTTTGAAGGGCTTGCATACTTCAGCCAGAGGTTAAATCTGCAAATTGCTGCATAAGCTGTCTCTATATGGAAATGTGTTTTAATACCAGTACATGATCTTCATTCTTTTGCAAGCTGCATGTTTATTGTCATATAAAATCTGCTTTATACAGTTTACTTTTTACTGTAAATTTTGAATGTCTTCCTCTTTGTTACCCAGCTGAGCCTGAATGTTGCATTTGTCTACTTCACAATATACAAAAAGAGAAGAAAAAATTCCATACTTATTTTGTGTGTCAGAGTGGATATTTTTGTTACCATAACTTCAGTGACCACAGAGCTGGGGTGTTACCTCATAGGCAAGGAACAGAGAAATTCCCAGAGAGGTGACTGCAGCTTACCTGTCCGGGTATTATGGGGATTTCATGTGGCAGGTGAGCGATGGCTCATTCTCCCCTTTTAATCACGCTTGTGGTTGCAACTGGCTGAAGCTGCAGTGGCCAGGCGGGTCACGGGGACCACGCCTGTGCCAATTTTCTTTGTTCCTGGGCCTCGTGCTGCCCCTTGCTGCTTGGAAGCGGTGGCTATGTCTGGTGGTGGTTCTGCGCTCTGCAGATGTGCTAGTGGTGCTCCAGGCAGCCGCGATGGGAAGAGGTGTCCAAAAAA
The DNA here is from genome assembly GCF_964034855.1 of Anser brachyrhynchus. NCBI lineage: Eukaryota > Metazoa > Chordata > Aves > Anseriformes > Anatidae > Anser > Anser brachyrhynchus. The sequence continues at coordinate 14,621,573 of NC_137697.1, read as the reverse complement.
AAAATCCCATTCCAAATAACCTTAATGGAGGAACGGGGTGTAACGCCATGTATTTGCACAGCCTTGTTTCCAGAAAAGATGTAGTGGCTACCTCCAGCATTGCCCTTTTAGTCTCACCTGGATTTGGTTGTTTCGTAAGGATGGAGGACCCTCACAGCCCTTTGGGGAGCCGGATCTCTGTACTGAAGAAATCACAGGGGGATCTTCAGAGACTGGTCAGCAAGGCCTCAGGGCAGCACCTGACAAAAGCTGGCTTCCCCTTCCTGCCTGGGGAGGGAAACCTGATGGTTCTGTAGGCTGCACAGCCCCCCCTTTAATGGGGGCAGACTCAGTCTGACATATACATACAGGGGTTGCGTCGTGTGCAACCTATGGCAGCAAAAATTACTGCTTTTGTTGCCACAGGGGAGCAATCCAGGCTTGCCAAGCCAGGTGCCACTTTGCTGTAAAAACGCGCAGAACTACACCTTTTTCATCAGTGAGTGCCAGCACACCGAGCTGTTAGCTTGCTCCACAGTTTTACTCGCCAGTTTCACACAAGGCCCCTCAGGTTTCCACGGGCTTTCAGTGCACCTTCCCTGCCTGGGCACGAAGCTGCAGGGCAGCAGTGCCGGCTTTGGGGCCGCAGGGCGAAGCAGTGCGCGAGAGGCGTCAGCGGCTTCACCTTTCTGCTGTCCGAGCCAGGCGGCTTCCTGTAACTGTGCAAGTAAACAAAGGAGAGGAGCGGGGACAGCGAATGACGGGAACGCCGTGCTTCCCACAGGAAGCACATACTTGTGCGGCTTACACATCGGCATGCCAGAAGCCGCCAGGTTCCTGGGGACGCAGGCGAGGCCGGGCGCTGCGCAGCCTCTTAGCAGCCAGCGGGCAGGAGGCACCCATGGGCGCACTGTGCCCCTCGCGGCGGCATGACCGGAGGGCTGCTGGGATGCCTGCCGCCTCGGTTTGCCTGCTGGTAAGGAGAGTAAAGCTGAACCACTCTGCAAAAGCACCTCACATCGGTTTTCCCAGGGGTTTGTGCTGTTCCTGGTACAGCCTCGGATTCCTGCCTCCCCACTGGTCTCCAGCTATCGTGAAACAACAAGCAGAGCCAAAAATCTCCCTCAGGCCCCCGCAAACCGCGAGGCTGCGCAAACGAGGAAAGGCCCGGCTCGGGCGGGGAGGCTCTGCTTTCACTCAGCCTGACACCCCCACACCCTGCAGCTGGACAGGAGGGACCAGCAGGGCTGGAAAACCTGGTGGGGATGAGCGAGGGGGTTCACGGCCATGCCGCCACGGCTGGAGCCCCATCCACCCACCCGCCTCCTCATCTCGGAAGGGAATATCCATCTGAAGCCCTGCAGGGCCGTGCTGCTCTGCCTCTCCTCCAACACAAGAAGCTACATGTGAAGGACCAGCCCCATTTGCCCTGCTGTGGCCATGGAGGGGGGGAGAGAGGAAGGGAGGCAGCAGGCACAGCCCAAGGGGATGCAGGGAGCAAAGAGCAGAGCCGGCCAAGCTGCTGCTCTCAGCCTTGGGCCAAGCAGCTCTGGCCCCAGCCCAGCTTCAGCACCCACGGGAGCATTCGGCCACGCCGGGAGGCGGCAGCAGCACATCGCGTGCGGCTGCGCCAGCCCTACCCACAGCTCGCCTTACTTGTGCCTTTTTTTTTTTTCGGTTTTGGATAATTCTTTTCTGAGGGTTTAGCAACACCCCTTGGCTTTTCTCCTCCCTCCCCCGTTGTCAGCAAAAGAGCTGAACCCGGCTGTGCAGTCCCATCGTGATACGGAGCGGACATTAAATCCAGACCCGACATTAAATCCAGACCCACAGGCGGGCTCAGTGCCCACACGCTCCGGGGCAGGTCAGTGTCTCAGCGCCTTCTGGCCCTTCTGGTGGGGCCATGGCACAGCTCATCCACACGCAACAGGCCCTGCCTCCCTGTCCCTGCGTGCTGACGAACACAGGGGGTTGCTAATAGGAAGCTGTTCTCATGCATTGCTCCAGCCTGAATCACGGCACTGCAGCATCCAGGATTGGAATTACCGCTGACCCTTGTTTGTTACCAATACACATTCCCACGCAAGCACTTTGGGAACAAACAGCTCTCAGTGACTGGTTCTGATCCAGACTTGGGCAGCAAGACTCTTCCTGCTTGAACGGATGCAGCTTTTTCCCGTTTTAAGGAAATTTATCACAGCAGAATGAGCATGCACCCAAGAGCCACAGGGACTGCCTCCCTGTGCGTGCATCGTCTCTCCTTCACCACCACAGGACCGGGTTATGGGTGAGACTAGGGTGCTATTTTGGTACCAAGACAGATTCTTTCCCGGAGGGGGGTACCATAACAAGCTCCAAAACCTACTCCAGCTGCTGTTTATGCTGGATCACATGTGGCTCACAGAGCCCCAAAAGCCCCCTGTGAGGGCTCCAGGCTGCCACCTGAGGAAGCAGCGGCAGGGAGGACAGGGCAGGGGCTGGCAGTGGCTGCCAGAAGGATTTGACCTTCAACGAGGCCGAGCAGCCACAGGCTGCCCTGCGACAGGGCCTGGCTCCATCAGAGCTCTGCCCCCACCACTCCCAAACTCCATTGGCAGCTGGGGGCCACCTCAGGGGATGGGGCTGCCCCCGTCCCCCTCCCCACTCCTCACCTGGCAGGCCCCACAAGCCAGGGACATCCTGCTGTGCACTCCGAGCCAGCAGCGCTTTTCCCTTGGCACCTCCGCAGCGCCTCACCTGGCTTTGTCACCTCGGGAGTCCCCCACCTCCTCCCCCAGGCGAGGTTTCTTCCAAGAAAAAGACAAAAAAAAAAAGAGAACCACAAAGCCGGGCAGGCGAAAGTTGCAGGGCCAAGTGCCGTGACCTGGGCCCTGTTCCCAGGCTGGTGCCGGGCAGGGCTGGCCGTGAGCCTGCTGCCTCCTCCCCTGCACCAGGCCCACACCCCTGCCGCCCTGCCCGGCTTCCTCTTCCTCCTCCTGGCCTCAGCCCAGGGGGAAACGCTGGCTCTGGCCTCTGTTCCTGCACATTCAGTGATGCACAGGGCCCACCGTGGCGTTTCCTGCCCTGAAAAATCTTCAGGAGGTTTTGTGCCACGCTGCGAGACAGCACCAGCTGCTGCAGCGAGAGTCCCGGCCCTAGGACGCAGGTGTGCAAAGGCGCTCGCAAGTAGGCCAGGTGTTAGCAGAGGTTTATTGAGTGCTGGTCTAACTCCTGCAAGACCTGATATATGGAGTTTTGGTTTCCTAATTCAGGGTGATCTTTTGCTCATCTTTTTCCTGGATGTCTTCTTTTATAAACAGCAGCACTCACAGGCTGTAATATTTCTGTCTGGCAGAGAGCTTTTTCTTTCTATGCATTTATATAAATTAATGTCATTTCAGAACACGAGTTTGAAATTAGGCTATTACTCTTTTGAGAAAACAGAATAATCCCTTGTTACTGGAGTAGGTAGATGTCTGTACATGAAAGCAAATTGATTCATTACATTAGTATGAAAAATACTTGAAATCACTCCTTAAAACTAGCCTGTAGACATCGTAGGAAAAAATCAGACTCTGTCAACGTGCAACACGTGGAGTAATTTAAATAGAAACACCACAAATAAACCAACACTGCCACAGCACAAACTCCTTTAAAGGCAGGAAACCGAGACCCATCCGCAAGGGCTGGAGCAGGCAGAAGTACCTCATGGCACGAGCGTCTCTGCCCGCAGAGCTGCACTCAGCCCCGTCACTAAAGAAGAAATCCATCACCATGAGAGCCAACCTCGGCGGTGGGGGCAGAATGAAGACAAGCGAGAGCCGAGGCAACCAGCAGCCTACCTGCAGCACAAAATGGCTGCCCACAGCAAGCACAGCTGCTCCCATCCCATGCCTGTGCTCCTGTCCCTGCGGGGCCAGCACAGCCTGCCCACCTTCACAGGGAGCAAGCGACCTTAAACTCAGTGACGGAGACCTAGGGGGACTTTATTGTTCACAGCAAAGAGGCAGTGGAAGCATTTTCCAGCTCCTGCTGTTTGGGGATGGTATTCTGAGGCAACTGTGGCCACGCAGGCACAGGGCAGTGGCAGGACGCGGTGCTGGGAGGGTGAAGTAGAGCACTGTGTTGGCACCTAGATCAACACAGCAGCAACGGTGCACGGCCCAGGGAAGGATGGGCAGCTTTTCTGTGCTGAGGGAGGAATGCAGGCAGAGGTTTCTTGGAAAAATGGGCTGACAAGAGACAGGTGAAGCTGTCTTTCCTGTAAATCATATTCTTGCTACCTACAACCATACCTTTTCTTTATAAAAAAAAAAGAAAAAAGCTCTCAGGGACTGTAAAGCAAAGTAGCCATTTTGGGAAAAGCACCCTAGAATGTATTTCATTGCATATCTGAGGGGAGGCCTCGTGGCGGCCTGCAGCGGACAGCGACAGGACCCGAGGGAACGGCATGAAGCTGGGACAGGGGAGGGTCAGGCTGGGGGTTAGGGAAAGGTTCTGCACCCAGAGGGTGGTCGGGCACTGGGACAGGCTCCCGAGGGCAGTGGTCATGGCACTGAGCTGCTGGAGTTCAAGGTGCATTTGGGCAACTCTCTCAGACACACTTTCTGATTTTTGGGTGGTCCTGTGTGGAGCCCGGAGTTGGGCTTGGTGATCCTTGTGGGTCCCTCCCAGCTCAGGATGTTTGGTGGTTCTATTTTTTATACTCACGCCTGGACTTTGCTGCCTCCCCCCCAGACAAAACATGTTGCACATCAGCTGCTGGCACACACAGGGCAAAGGTTTCACTCACTTCCCAGCAGCAGGGAGAGGGGGCCATGCAGGAGCGAGGGGGACAGAGCCCTCATGGGCACAGAAATGGGAATGTGCAAGGAGAGGGTGAAGATGGCTGGGAGAGAAAGGACAGGGCCACCTCCATTGAAGACCAAACATCTCCCCTCCTCCACACCCCAGCAGGTCAGAGCAAACAGCACTCAGTTTGTATCCATGATCACCCTTCCCTTTAATAAGGACTGTACTTACAGACAAGAACTAGCTGCCTGTGCTGGAGGTGAAAATGAGCAAAAACTAAACCTGTATGAGTCAATTTGCACCAGAAATGATTCACTGCTCTCCTACTTCTTGCCTCTCACACCTCAGGCAGTGTGAAATCTCGTTAGGCTCATGAAGAGCCAACACCCTCCATCAGATGTATAAAAGCAATTAAGCCCTTCTGAGAAGAAAAGCAAAAGCAGAGAAGGGATGTACTCCCAAAGGACGAGTAAAATTTGGGGCTTATTCATGAACAAAACTATGTAGCTGCAAAGAATTCAATGGAGATCAAAGCAAAAGCAAGGGCTGTGTTTGGAGGAACTGTATGCCCATGGGAGAACGCAGCAGCCAGCAAAGGCAGCAAGCCACAAAAGCAGCTGGACGGATGAGTTTCTGGGGAGCATGCCAGCTACATAATTAGCTTTACATTAAAAACAAAGACACTGTCCCCTGCTGTTTAATTCTTCCTGTGTCCAAAGATTTTTTTAAAACATACTTTTTAATTAGAATAAATTCCTGCTCCTAAAGGGGAAGAAAAATAAATAAATAAAGAAAAAATAAATTAAAATCCAAAAGGAAAGCAAAACTAAAACCCTGTCTAAAACTAAAACTAAACTAAAAAGTAAAAACTGTCCCGCTCCCCCCCAGCCCATACATCCACTGCTTGAGTTAAAGGGAGCAACAGAAATACAACCTGGAGACCATGTCCAGACTTAGCAGACACTAATGAAAGGATTCATTCCAGAGCTGTGCTGGGCTCACTTAGTAGAAATAAGGGCAAAAAGAAACGTCTTGGATTTTGTTGCATTATGATGGAATCAACTACAGCATCATTTTGGGAAGCCTTTCAAGCTTTCTTTGGGCTGAAGTGCTGAGTTTGGTTCAGTTATGTCCTAAGTGGGCACTTACCCTGATTTTAATCTTATGCTCATTGTTTCTGACGTCCCTGAATGCTTCTGCATAATCCGTCCGTGGTTATGAAAAGGACGGTGCCATGGGGGGCACTGGGGATGGGGAAGGCTCAAAGCAATCGGGGTCCCTGATTCTCCAGGGAGCGGGGTGAGCAGGGTCCCCCATCCTGCGGGGACCTGGGGACGGGGACATTGCGGGCCCCAGAACCCCCAGGGATGGGGACAACATGGCTCCCCATACAGGAGACAATATATCTGCCCAAAAATGAGGCGGAGGGAGGGTGGAGGTCCCACATTTCCCAGGGGCTGAGGTCTTGATGCTGTGGGGATCCCCGTGTCCCCAGGGACAGAGGCATGGGGGACGTCAGGGGTCCCCGTGTCCCACAGGCACTCAGTGTCCCCAGAGACAGGCATATTAAGAAGTGTTTGTAAAACACTCTCAGACATATGGTTTAATTTTTAGGTAATCGTGCATGGAGCCATGAGCTGGAATTTGTGATTCTTCTGGGTCCCTTCCAGCTCGGGATATTCTGTGATTCTATATGTCATATTTCTTCATCAAACTCCACTGGACATACTGTTCCTAACATAATGCAGAAAATTCTGCAGATCTTATCCTTGGCTAGGGGAGCACAGCACTCTGAGGACAGCAGTGACAGACCCAAGAAATCTAAATAAGGCTGTTTTTCTGAGAAATGCATACTTGCTTCAAAACTGCAGTTCTGTTGAGTCAGACACTGCAATCTAGATAAATATAAAAGTTGACTTTTATATAAAAGCAGTGATAAAGTATTTGAAGCTCATCAGCTTGTGGCTAAGCAATGCACAAGAAACAAGACAGTACATAAAACACTGGTGGCATAAATTCAGACTTGGAAGCATTGTCCTCATGGCTCTGCGTGACTCACCAACTTTGAAAGAGCACTTTGGAAATATGAAACGCCGGATTGCAGCAGTTCCTCTGCCTGCTTGGGGTGGGACACACGAGCTCGCCACAAGCTCAGGGGGGTTACAGGAAGCTCGGTCCCTGTGCTTCACCCTACAGACCCTGTCCTGTCCCGCAGCAGGTGAGAGGCGTGGAACCCAGCGCCCACCCCACTGCCCACCTGGGGGGATCATCATCGTCATCATCATCTGCTGCTGCTGCTGGGCTCAGCACAGCCTGGGCCCTGGAGTGCCAGTGTGTCAGGCAAGCTTACACAAACTACTTCAGAGACTGGATTCCCCTTCTCCTTTTCTAGAAATGTGCTGTCTTTTTAAGAGCTGAAGAAAGTGAGCAGCACTAGGGGATGGGCAGCATGAAATAATCCCTCTGTACTTACTTTTCAAGTAAGTCCTGCTTTAAACAAATTTAGAGAACAAATCCGTGCTGTACATACACACATCTGTTTCAGTTCGTGTTCTGATATTCCGCTAAAAAAAAAAATAATTCCATGGAAGAACATTTTGGTCACACATTTGTGACAACTTCTGGATTGTGATTCTTCATTTTGCTGTTCTGATTTCTGAAAGAACTAGACAAAAATATAATTTGAATTAAATAGTGAGGTGGCAGTAAGAATGATTATTTTATCTTGGGAAGGACAGCAAGGTAAATAATCATAAGAAAGCCCATGAAAAGACCAGACAAAGTAATCCAAGGGACAAAAGTTCACTAGAATAATTTAGTATTTCGTCAAACACTAAAAAAAGAATTTCTCTTAAGTAGCAAAACTGTGAAGAAATTTGAATGAAAGGATTACAAAGTATTTTGTTCAGAGCATCACTCCTAAGTTTGCATTTTGTAACAAATACATTCAATAAACATTATGATTAAGAACAGCTAGTATTACAAAAAGTATGCTTAGTGTTTATCTGTTTGCTCCTTTTACAAATGTCATCCTCTGTCTACAGGACAAAATATTTTAGACAAACAATTGCTTTAGACATGCTCTATTTTTAAGACGAGGATAGCACATTTTCTGATAAATGATGAATAGCTATAAGACAGACACAACACCAGAACTTATTTCTTCCTTACTTCCTTATTTCTCTCTTGCCAGAGGGCAAAAGACATTGCTATTAGCAACTACTTGAATTTAGAATAAGTCAATATACCTGTGGGCTCAAGACTTGCCTACCTTGAGGATGTGCCCTGCCTCCTGATACGAACACCACAAACGTTGACACAGAGAAGCAAAATGAGTCTTTGACTCTCTTTGCAGTGGATTCAGCACGTTAAAGATCAATTCTACATAGACACAAATCATATACATGTTATATAAACTCTGTGTGTTATTTCCAAGTAACGTTTGGCAGAGTATCTTATCTGAATATTTCAGAATAGATCCTACCAAAGCATAAAGCCATTGAATAAAAATTCCCAGCTTACCTCTTGTAATAAGGAGCGTGGCATTTGTTTTTAAAACACTGTATTGTGTGTGTGATCACTAAGATTCAGAATTGCGTTGCTTGTTACACAAAAAACCTCCCACACATTGAGCTGTTGAATCTTCGCTGTTTTGTATTTTGACATTTTGGCTGGCAAAGTTAAAATGCTACCATCTAACACCTGAAACCCCATGGCTATCAAAACAAAGCCCTCTTACCCAAATCCATTGAGGGAGATTTCAAAATGAAAATCTGAGAGTTCTTTGAAACAGAGCTTCAGAGTTGGCTTGTTATCTTTTCTTGTTGATATTTGTAATTTCTGACCACGTTTGGTAACTGCAAAAACTACCAGCTGAAACCTCGCTCTCATGAGCACAGCACATTGCATGCACCATGGCTCGTGCCTGAGGCTGCGGACAGCGTGACCTCTCGCACATGTTCCTCCCCATCATTTTGAAACATACAAAATACAGCTAAATACTACTGCCCTAAGATCTTGGTTTGCAAAGATCTGCTGAGCTTAACCATGACAGTTGCCCATCACAGCTGCAGTCACCAAGCATTTAAAGTCATTATCTTGTTACTGACCACAGTAATAATCTGCGCGATGGAGGCACTGGACAATAACATCTATATTGTCACTGTAGCTCAGGACTTGAGCCTGCCCGTGCCTCAAGCTTCTTGATCATCTGTACTGCTAAGTGTTGGTTTGCACTCAGATGAGAAGGGAATGAGCCAGCCACCTTCCCATACGGGGAATGCAGATGTGCTGACAGAGAAGGGGGAGACAGCCTTGAACTAGGCAGAGTCTTCCTCCTCCTCCCTCCAGCATCGGGGGCTCAAGCCAAGGCACATACCAGTGTCAATCTAACAGCAGGGCAACAAGTACAGTAAATACATAGACACTAGATGGACATAGACCCACTAGAACAAGTCCAGAGGAGGGCCATGAGGATGATGCTCCAAGGGGCTGGAGCACCTCTCCTATGAAGACAGGCTGCGGGAGTTGGGGTTGTTCAGCCTGGAGAAGAGAAGGCTCCAGGGAGACCTTACAGCGGCCTTCCAGTACCTAAAGGAGGCCTACAGGAAGGCTGGGGAGGGACTCTTTGTCAGGGGGTGGAGTGGTAGGACAAAGGGGAATGTCTTTAAACTAAAAGAGGGTAGATTTAGATTAGATTTTGTTGTTCTGATAACAAAATGTTTCTTTTTCCTTTTTTTTATACAAGCCTATCTGGTGAAGACAGGTATATATGCATAAAGCAGGATCTCTCTTTATGTATCTTCTTGGTCTGAAACTCAAATAACCACAAGGGAGATAAAAAGCGGGGAGGAGTAAAAATGTCCACACAAGTAATTTAAGGTGAGCTGTACCTGTAAGAAGCCTGTAACAGGATCAAATTTCAAATGGTATTAAATTCTCAGGTCCTGTCTGCCCTGAGGAATAATTACAGAATCACAGAATCGTCTAGGTTGGAAGAGACCTCCAAGTTCACCCAGTCCAACCTCTGACCTAACACTAACAAGTCCCCTACTAAACCATATCACTAAGGGCTACATCTGAACGTCTCTTAAAGACCTCCAGGGATGGCGACTCAACCACTTCCCTGGGCAGCCCATTCCAATGCCTAACAACCCTTTCAGTAAAGAAGTTCTTCCCAATATCCAACCTAAGCCTCCCCTGGCGCAACTTTAGTCCATTCTCGCTCATCCTGTCACCAGGCACATGGGAGAACAGACCAACCCCCACCTCGCTACAGCCTCCTTTAAGGAATCTGCAGGGAGCAACAAGGTCGCCCCTGAGCCTCCTCTTCTCCAGGCTGAACAACCCCAGCTCCCTCAGCCACTCCTCGTAAGACTTGTTCTCCAGACCCCTCACCAGCCTCGTTGCCCTTCTCTGGACTCTCTTGAGCACCTCCATGTCCTTCTTGTAGCAAGGTGCGGCCTCACCAGAGCCTAGTACAGGGGGACAATCACTTCCCTAGACCTGCTGGCCACACTGCTTCTTATACAAGCCAGGATGCTCTTGGCCTTCTTGGCCACCTGGGCACACTGCTGGCTCATATTCAGCCGACTATCAACCAGTACTCCCAGATCCTTCTCGGCCAGGCAGCTTTCCAACCACTCATCTCCCAGCCTGTAGCTCTGCTTGGGGTTGTTGCACCCCAGGTGCAGGACCCGGCACTTGGCCTTGTTGAACTTCATACAGTTGACCTCAGCCCATCTCTCCAGCCTATCCAGATCCTCCTGCAGAGCCTTCCTGCCCTCGAGCAGATCGACACACGCACCTAACTTGGTGTCATCTGCAAACTTACTGAGGGTGCACTCGATCCCCTCATCCAGGTCATTGATAAAGATATTAAAGAGAACTGGCCTTGGTACTGAGCCCTGGGGGACTCCACTAGTGACCAGCATCCAACTGGATTTGACTCCATTCACCACGACTCTCTGGGCCCAGCTGCCCAGCCAGTTTTTAACCCAACGAAGCGTACACCAGTCCAAGCCATGAGCAGCCAGTTTTTTGAGGAGAATGCTGTGGGAAACGGTGTCAAAAGCCTTACTGAGGTCAAGGTAGACCACATCCACTGCCTTTCCCTCATCCCCCAAGCGTGTCACTTGGTCATAGGAGGAGATCAGGTTCGTCAAGCAGGACCTGCCTTTCATAAACCCATGCTGACTGGGCCTGATCGCCTGGTTGCCCTGTAAGTGCCGCGTGATGACACTCAAGATAATCTGCTCCATGAGCTTCCCTGGCACTGAGGTCAAGCTAACAGGCCTATAGTTCCCCAGGTCTGCCCTCTGACCCTTCTTGTAGATGGGCGTCACATTGGCTAGCCGCCAGTCGACTGGGACCTCCCCGATAGCCAGGACTGCCGATAAATGATGGAAAGCGGCTTGGCCAGCTCCTCCGCCTGTTCTCTCAGCACCCTCGGGTGGATCCCATCTGGCCCCATCGACTTGCGTACATCCAAGTGTGCAGCAGGTCGCCAACCATTTCCTCGTGGATAGTGAGGGCCACATCCTGCTCCCCATCCCCTTCCACCAGCTCAGGGTACTGGGTATCCAGAGAACAACTGGTTTTGCCGCTAAAGGCTGAGGCAAAGAAGGCATTAAGCACCTCAGCTTTTTCCTCATCCCTTGTAACTAAGTTTCCCCCCGCATCCAGTAAAGGATGGAGATTCTCCTTAGTCCTCCTTTTGGTGTTGATGTATTTGTAAAAACATTTTTTGTTATCTTTAACAGCAGTAGCCAGATTTAGCTCCAGATGAGCTTTGGCCTTTCTAATTTTGTCCCTGCACAGCCTCGCAACATCCTTATAGTCCTCGTGAGTGGCCCGCCCTCTTTTCCAAAGACTATAAACCCTCTTTTTTCTCCTAAGCTCGAGCCACAACTCTCTGTTCAGCCAGGCCGGTCTTCTTCCGCGCCGGCTTGTCTTTGGGCACGTGGGGACAGACCGCTCCTGAGCCATTAAGATTTCCTTCTTGAAGAGTGCCCAGTCTTCCTGGACTCCTCTGCCCTTCAGAACCACCTCCCAAGGGACTCTGCCAACCAGTGTCCTGAACAGCTCAAAGTCAGCCCTCCGGAAGTCCAAGACAGCGGTTTTACTGGTCCCCTTCCTGACTTCGCCAAGAATAGAGAACTGAACCATTTCGTGGTCACTCTGCCCAAGACAGCTCCCGACCACCACATCTCCCACCAGTCCGTCACTGTTTGTGAACAGAAGGTCTAGCGGGGCACCTCCCCTGGTAGGCTCACTGACCAGCTGCGTCAGGAAGCTATCTTCCACGCTCTCCAGAAACCTCCTAGACTGCTTCCTCTGGGCTGTGTTGTGCTTCCAGGATATGTCTGGGAAGTTGAAGTCCCCCACAAGAACAAGCGCTGACGATTTTGCAACTTCTGCCAGCTGCCTGTAGAACTCCTCATCCATCTCCTCATCCTGGTTCGGCGGTCTGTAACAGACCCCCAGAAGGATGCTTGCCTTGTTGGCCTTCCTGCTGATCCTAACCCACAGAGACTCAACCTTATCAGTCCCAGCCTCAAGTTCCACAACATCAAAACTCTCTCTAATATAGAGAGCCACACCACCACCCCTTCTGTGCTGCCTGTCTCTTCTGAAGAGCCTATAGCCAGACATTGCAGCACTCCAGTCATGAGAGTGATCCCACCACGTTTCCGTGATGGCAACCAAGTCATAGCCTGCCTGCTGCACGACGGCTTCCAGCTCCTCTTGTTTGTTACCCATGCTGCGTGCATTAGTGTAGATGCACTTCAGCTGGGCCATTGCCTTCTCCCCAGGCCTTGCCATTGTTCCCGCTGGCACAGCTCCAACAAGCCTTATTTCAGCCCCGTCCCCCTTCTTACCCAGTTTAAAGCCCTCTCAATGAGCCCTGCCAGCTCCTGGGCTAGGATCCGTTTTCCCCTTAGAGATAGGGACCAGTCTGTGGCCATCAGGCCGGGTGCCGAGTAAAGCGCCCCATGGTCAAAAAAAAACAAAATTTCTGTGTTGGCACCAGCCTCTGAGCCACGTGTTAATCAGGTGGGCTTTCCGTGTCCACTCTACCCCTCCCTGCTACTGTAGGGATGGATGAAAACACCACCTGTACTAACATCAGTAGGGTGGATTATAAGTAGAGTGCATCTTACAGTCTTAAACCTTAAAGCTACATACAAGCATGGAGCCTAATGGCATCCCTGTGCAAAAAATGGGGAAAAGAAAGAAAGCAGGAAATTGTTGAAATGACTGTGCAAGGGTGACATGAACTCATTTGCTGAGCCAGGGACAGAAGCTGTGAGCCCCCCACATACACTGTGCTCGTGTTAGGGCTCTGTCACACGCAAGCATTTACCTCTGCTGCAGGAGATACCAAACTTGGACTAGCAATAAAATGCTTCTGAACAACTTGCGAACTCGTGTCCTCACTTGTGAACACAAGTTGAAACATCTACCTCAAGAGGTCATCAGCTATCTCAGAAAGAGAAATCTATTCGTAATAAATTCATTTTTCAGGAATAGTAAAAGATACTATGTTATTTGTAATGAAATATACATTGTGGCAAGAAAAACACAATCTTAACAGCATTATCTGGGACAGACCACTTGCTGATTACCTGCAGTAGCTCTTCAGCAGCAATCACATCATCTGTGGAGGAGCAGGCACCAAACAGGAGTGCTGACTGGAGGAAGAAAGATTCCTTCGCTCCCCTGCATTAACTACCAGTGCACTTTTTTTTCCCCTATTTAGGGGATTTTAAACATGAGGAACACGGAAATATCATTGGTTATGGAATGTGATAATTTTATCTATTAATCTATTTAAGTTTGTGGGGTTTCTATTCAAAGAATTTTAAAGACTGGGGAGGTAAAGGTTAACTCTACTAACAAAACACAGAATGTTTAATTTAGCTAAAAAGCCAGTAAGTGAAGATACACCTATTAATAATTTGCAAGGCATAAGCCTCCCACTCCTCTTCCTACACAGGGAAGGCTTTCTATGCCTACTCTCATTTGTCTCCTTTTTCTATCACCACTACTCCTGTTCTTTTTCTCCCCTAAAGAAGTCCATAGTTATGCACAAGAGTGATAATGCCAAGCCTTTAAATGCTTCCAAAATAGTTTAGAGTCTTGGAGTGACTACATTTGCCACAAATGTCACACCAAACACATTTTAAACACTTTATTTTATCTTTTCTTTTTTACCTATCATTTCACAGAGTATTTTAGTAAGAACTTTACAGTGATAGTCTCTTTCCTGCTGAAAACAAATAACTTGGAGTTTCCTGCCTAATACTTTTGCTGCCTATATAAGTTCAAAACTGTAAGTGGTTTTGACTTATCAGAATCATAAAACAAAAGACAGAAGTTACAGCCTGCTTGTAGGAATCTCTAAACTTAAATCAGTTGTCAGAGGATATTTATGTATATCTTGTAGATTTGGTGATTTTTCCAATACCTCTCAGAAAAACACTTTCCTAAATATAAATTCAGTGCTTATTCTAACAGAAGATGCAATATTTAGGCGATTTTTTTTTTCCAGATTGAAATTCCAAAACTTCAGATGGGAAAAACAGTTTTAGAAAGGAGAAATTAAGAGCACAGTAACAAGAAGATAAGAAGACATCTTGCAGTAAACAGTAAAAAAAAAAAAAAAAAAAAAGGCAGAGAATAAGCAGGAAACACAGAAGTAGCAAAAAATATGGAGTGTGACTGGAAACAAGAGAAAGGGAAGGCAGCAAGCCAACATAACCCTATCTTTTTCAAAATGCTGATAAATCAATAGCATATACACAACATATCCCCTCATTAAAGACAGGGAAACTATGACCCAAACTGCTGATTCAAGAGTCAGGATGCAAAAAGATGATTACTGAAGACTGCCAACTACTTGCAAAACAGGAGGAACACTACACATAAAACCAGATAAAAAACAAGGGGGGGAAATAAAAATAGTAAAGTAGTTCTACTTCATGTAACTTAAGGAAGTATTTGGCAAATGCTGGCTCTCCTCAAGTTTGTGCACGTTGCCCTAACAGTGCTCAGTCATTGCAACTGGTTGCCTGGGGGGAAATCAATGAGCAATTTGCACTGTTGGATGTTGTCACAGTGGAAATCAAAATTAAGAACTAAGAAAACAAGTTACCTTACCTCCTTTGCCTCACTACTGACACATCTACATGGTTAAAAAATAAAAATTAAAAAAAACACCACAACACTAAAACCTCAGCAGGTATAAACACAGTGCACTGATTACTTCACAGCTGTTCAAAGAAATGGGGTAATTTCATCCAAAGTAACCATGATCGTCCAGGTTAGAACATACGAATATATAAAAGCAGCACTACCAAGATGGGACTGTACAAGGGAAGTTTTCTCCTGCTAATGAGCTGTGGCCAGCCCAACAATGTCCAGTGTTATATAGGATTGTCCTACAGCATTTTGTTGAAAAGCAGGTAAAACAGTTGGCTGTTTCTTGGGTTCATTCTTGCTATGTTCTGGCAAGTTCTCAGAAATGAGAAATTCCCTTGTTTTAACAGAATTTCTAAGGTATGGGTTGAACAATGTTTTTTCACTGAAATCTTCCAGCTTTAAAGCTTCTTCATTATCACTTTTTTCATTTTTAACTGAAATCTGTTGGGTTTCACGTAAATCGTCTTCCAGCATTTCTATGGGTTGGATTTTCTTGGCTGGTATCAAAGCTGAATGCATTTGACTTCTGAAATCTTCACCAGTAATTACATAAGGCATGGATGGTGAAAGGCATTTAGCTACTTCATGTTCTTCGTTATACAGTATCTTTTTGTTTCCATTTAACAGAGTTATTTTGTGTTCGGAGATATTTTGTACGCCGTTTACATTACTATCAGTACACTCAGAAACATGTTTTTCACAGTTCATTAGCAATAATCCTTCATGATCTTCTTCAGGAAAGCAATCTTCCAAAACACTTACATCCTCCAGGCCTACGGTTTTATCCTCATACGTCACTCCCTTCAAAAATGAATTATTCTGTCAGTACAAGAGATGAATTTGAAAGTTACATAAAGATAGAGAATGTATCAGGAGATCTTTTAATATATAAGATATTGCCACTTGAACTGTGTTTGACTTTTAAAATTAAAAGCATATTAATAAAGAGTTAATGTGCATTTCAGCTGTGATGCATTTACGTTTAAATGAGTATTAAAAAATGACATTGTTATTCTATCCATTTGTTAAACACTTTCATACCACGGAACCTGGACTATTTCCATTTTTTCCACTCTAAATAACCCTTTTACAGACAAAATTTTAAATCCCATTCTCCACAGATTATGCTTTCTACAGAGCCCGGTTCATTCAAATAATCATAAGAACTTCAATAAGCATAAATATCAATAAACTAAAAACATGTAAATGTTAGTACAACAGTATACCTCAGGATTACCAAATCTGATTATTTGATGCACTAGATTTTTTTTGTGGAGAAGGGAGGAAATATCCAGATGTGGTGATTTGAGTCAATAGACTCAATAACCTGTGAAAAATTGACTGTATTTAATGAGCCATGTACACCAATAACTTTATAATTCAAAAACATTATTTCTTATTATCATGTAAGTAAGAATTAAATTAATATACTTTATAAAGATGCATACTTTCTACTTGTTTGAAATATAACTAAGAGCATTTTATAATACTTAAAAGAATGAAATCAAATACTCTGTTTCTTTCAGTTAGTCATAAAATTAATGTTAGAGAAGGAGTTGTCTTCTGTCCCTTTGATCCCTTCTTTAATAAATAAAATGGCAGCTATTACCATGGGTGCATCAAGAGGCCATTCCACAGCAACGCTCCCTGCAGGATTGGGTATATCAGGCCAGCAAACCTTTTTAAACCTAGTATTGAGAAAGAATGTTTAGTCAACTGATGAAAAATAGATTATTAAAAACTAAAGGAATAAAAATCAAAGAGGTCAAAATACCAAACTTTCACAAAGGAATTTTTTTTTACGCTAACACAGTATTTTTCATTAAAATCATTTTCCGTCACATCAGTTTTTATTAGAAAAGATCTCAAGTAAAAATCTCGTTCTACAGAGACATTGCAGAAAAATTGTTAATGCATAGTCAACTTTCTGATTATGTGGTAGTTTAAATAATAGTATGCCAAAAAAAGGCTGTATATAAAAACTGCTGTGATCATGTTTCTGGTAGTTCTTCAGTGAAAAGCCACCTTTGCTCTAGTGAAAATGTCCCTAACATTACACCACACTAAATTTACACTTAGTTCTTATTTCATCAGCAGATAAAACACAATAGATGAAGCTGTAGCGTGTATCTCTCTGATGGAGTAGTAAACAGGAAACAAAATGAATCATTCATTCATATTAGGTTTAGCAAGTGAATGAAAACCTGGCCATAGTTTGACTTTTTACATTGCAATTCAATCAACACAAGAATATTAACACTAAAGTACATCTCAAAGTGTTCTCCAGGATCAAAGTATCATTTCTTACTTTTAGGAAAATCAGAATATACAATACAGATGAAGATGTACACCTGTTGGAAATGACACTTATCACATCAACTATACTTATATATCAACTTATCAGTTTTGGTAGCTAAGAACCTCCCCAAATATTTAAAATTATTAAGCTTATGATTAAGCTTCAGCCCAACAACCCAGTCATTCTTCATGCTAAAAAAACACACATTTTTAACTTTAACAAATCATCACAGCTATCTTTGGGATCTTGCAGTGTCCCCAGGCTCCAAGAAAGCAATTTAAAATCTGGCAGGGGACATCTGTGACAGTAGATGAAAGAATTACATTTCATACAGAGATATGGATTCAAACTCATGGATCTACCATCCAAATGCTTCACATGATGAAATTTTTAGTTTCTTAATTACTCCTTTACAGTCACAAACTAATGAAAATAATATTAATGTAACTAAGCAATACAGGCTACATGAAACGTGTCCTAGTGGTATACTTGCAGATATATTAGGAAAGTATAGGAAGCTTTCTGTCAGCTTTATTTGGCATTATTATTTCAGTATCTGACTTAAACTGCACTCCCCTCACCTGATTGAACACAGAATTGCAACTAGCATGTAACATTTTCCATAAACTGATACAGATAATAAGTAAATCAATTTCTCCTTTATTTTCCCCGTCTACTGCACTTTCTAAAACTAATATTTATTTTTGGACTACAGCACATTAAGTACAATTACAAGATATGTAGGCTTTTTTATTTGTTACTCCATTAGCTCTATTTTCTTAATTTGACATTGGTTTGAAACCCAGCCCAGAAGCATTTTGAAAATAAATTTAAAAACGGGCTTTTTACACTTAAAGACTAAATACAGTTTTAGAAGATGAAAAAATGTACTCACGTGTGTTTTTTCAAAATGCATGTTATCCAAAGGCCTAATAGAAAGAACATGCTTAATCCAACGGGTATAGCAATGAAAATAATGTCTTCTTTATCTTTAGAGAAAAGAAAAAAAGAAAAAAAAACAGATGTTTATCATTTCTTTATGTATTCCATTAAGACAGCTGATTTTCAACATCAGTCACCTAATTAGCACCATTTCAAAAGCTTTGCCAAAAATAGTTAAAATTACTCAGAATACTGCAATACATTATACAATGTGTCAAAAGATGAGTATTTTGCATCCAACAAGTCACAGTTACTAAGCCAGAAAAGCGGCCTATGCTGGACCTTCTCAAAATATCTCAGGAACAGATGTATCACATTTTAAAATTTACTTTATTTAATAGAATCACACAATAACTCAGATGGGAGGCGACACATGCAGTACACCATATCCAACTTAGAAATTAGAATCAGGTTGTTTAGTGTCCGTGTTAGTACCAAACCAATCTTTGAGTATCAACCAGGTTGAAAAGTCTAATACCTCTCTGGGCAGTTGTTTTAGAGTCACCTAAAACTGCTGTATAGTGCCACTTCTATCTGTTAGTACGAAATAGATTTTAAATTCAATGCCAGAGGTAGGCTTTAAATATAAATAAAATACAGTTAACTCTCATGACTGAAACACACTGTTCTGATTTCCGAAGTACCACCCAGTGTAGGTCCTAATAACAATAAAGACCAAAACTCAGCACAGCCTAACCTATCTTGCGTCTGAATGGCAAACTAGAAGACGAATTTACAGGCCGAAAAAAAATGAATTAGCTTCATGTCTCAAGGCCTGTTCAAGGACTTTCATGTACTTTTACATATTTCAGTTCAGCCAACACTGTGAATATTAATAAATATGAAAAACATTCTTTCAGAAGCAGGAAAGAGAAAGTTTGTGAACTACCAGCATGCAATCATCATACCAATCTCCACACTAAAAATCTGACTTAATGCACAGCCATTCTAAATCTAGTAACTCAAAAACATCTGCTTTTTGAAAAACTCTAAGGCACTCTATCTCATAATTGATGGCACACGAAGAATACGTTGATCCCACAAAGATCCACAGTGTTCCATGGTTTTACTGACAGCAAGAAGATTTGGCATTTTGATCTCTTATCCTGAGGTTTTAGTCTGTAAAGATGTTCAGTGAGATTGAGTTAAACTCAGTAAGTGTTGGTTAATCTTCCTTGTCTTAACACCCATTAAAAATAAATAAATAAATAAAATAAATAAATAAAAATAAAATAAATAAATAAAATAAAAAATAAATAAAATAAAATAAATAAAATAAAATAAAAATAAAATAAAATAAAATAAATAAAATAAAATAAATAAATAAATAGAAATAACTCTTACAGATGCCTAAACAGAGAAATTTTGTATTTTTGTATTTCTTACCTCAAAACTCCTTTTCAAAATAATAGTAACTAACCTGGAATGTTACTTACTGAATTTCAAAGTCTTGAAGGTTTTTGGCTCTCCACTGGTTCCACCAGCTCTATTGCTTGCCATGATATGGACAGTATATTGTGTATTAGCCTGTAAGGATGTCAATCTGTGGTGCAGAACATCAGAGTTCACCGTTTCATCTTTTTAGGAAAAGATTTATGTAAAAACAAACAAACAAAAAAAAATAGTGTTATATCAGAACTGTACAAGTATTTATCATCTTTCACAAAGATAAATCACAGAGTGGTTTTAAAGATGACTGGACAACTTGACAAAGTGACCCTATCAGTCTTTTGTGGTAGAATGCTTAAGTTATCAAACAATGTTTGGCGATGCTATTTAAATAAATAAACCATTGTGTAGTTAATTTTAAAAATAAACACACAAATTGTTTGCTAAATTTAAAATATGTTAAAGTATTTTATCACAAAAAAAAAAAAAAAGGGGCTTCTGAAATTTATTTCTACAACCCGTGGAATCTAAGCTCAGAACTTAAAACAGTTGGTGAAATTTGTGTTTCTGCAGCTCATAAAATTTAACTATATTTTTAGTACATCAATCATCCAAAAGGATGCAACCTACCAGCACTGCAATATCACTCCAATAAAATCAGAGGAGGTTAGCCAAAACCAACACAATCTTTCCAGTTTCCAAATGCTTTTCTGAATAGAACTCAATGTTTTGAATACCTTGTCCATTACTGGAATTGGTATGATATGTTTTACTTTCTTTTTTTTTTTAAGCAGGACGTATATTGTAACATTCTATGTCTGCCAACAGAATTAATAACGTTTGTGTATTATGAAATTAATGCATTTTCTGATAAATCAAGTCAAAGCTAACACATCACCACTCAGCTCAGCCAAGAAATGCTCAGGAAATAGATACACTGCAACATACCCTGAGATTAAGCAAAGTTTCTCTTAAATCAAGGTTTGAAAAGTACAGTTCTGGAGTTAAAAGACCATCAATGAAATCACCTTTGCACAAACTCAAAGCTCTATCTTAGATGTGACAAAAAGATGTGATATCAAGGAAGCCTCAAAAAACGACAGTACAGTTGGGTTTTGCCATTTAAGACTAACTCCCATGAGTTGCTATTTAGTAATATTTTCCTTAAGAATCTAATCTGATGTCCTAAAATGGGCACGGTGTTTCACGTGAGAAGCTTTGCAATGCTTTACAAATTTTGCTTTGTTTGAGGCTGTGTGTCTTAAGGATGACCCTGCACAAAACATTCAGCATTAACACATTCAGAAACTAACACGGCAAGAAAGATTATATGTAGGAGACTAATCTGACACAAATTGTCATAGCTTCATCTTTCTAACTTACAAATTACCAAAAATATTCTTGCCCTGGCTCTGAACTGGTTATCCAGAAGCAACTGAAGACATATCAAGGTTTGTAAATTTGAGATAGTTTAAAGAAAGATGTTAGGTTTCTGCTAACAGTGATGTCTAAAACGAAGAAGGAAAAAGAACAGTTAATAAGGCATTGAATGATCCAACAGTACTCTTGATAAACTATTCAGGAAGAAGAAATTTAGATCACTGAAGCACTTCTCATAAAAGATTCTGCTGAGATTTATGCTAGACGTTCTGAATAGATAGGATTATACTGATTATTGACAATTTGCATGGATACTATTTTTGATATAGGGGATTATTAATATACTCAAAAAGGTATGCTACCAGCCCACAGAGCAGGAAAGCAATATCAGACACAAAACATTAAGCTCATCTGAAGAAATTAATCTAAAAAACTATGTCCACAGAAATTATTTCCTGGCAGGCTGTTTTTGCTTCTTGGCTATTGTTTGCTACTTTGCTTTTATTATTAATTGACTGTAAAAATAGTTCTACCAGTAAATTTCTACCATACTGTTCTAGAAGTTCAGGACTTGGGACAGGCATCCTTCCAAGGACAAACATGGAACTTATAAACTTACTGAACCCTCAAGTGCTTCAAATTCTTGAACTGGTATAGAATCTATGCCTCACCAATTTATTCTAGCCACAATGTAACTCCTCTGTCTCTACTATGATTTTTTTCAACTGGCTTCAAATGTGTGTCTTGACAGAGAGATCTGAAGATGGAGAGAGACTAATACTTATGTAAAAGTGGAAAACTACAAATATCTGACAAATAATACTTTCTAATTTGGCATACACTTGCAATTTTATTTTATTTTTTAACATTACGGAGAACAGGCTGTAAAAATTCTCTCATATATGAGCTGCCATCCTAGTCTAGGAAAAAGAAGAGGAATGGTAATGCTGTCACACACTAAGTTTAACACTTGGAGATCCAACAGATCTGGATCCCGTCAAAGAAGCAGAAGTGATTCACTATTAAGATTCACTAACAGAAAGCTGTGCTGTACAAAATAAATTCAAAACAAATAAAGAAACTGAGCAAGAATAAACATGCAATATTAAAGCAAGGACTGTTCACTAGAATTCTCCAACATCTCGGCTAAATCTAAAAAAGGTCCTTAATCTTTATGTAAGCCACATTTCAGTACCAGTATTTTCAGACGTATTTATGGTATACAATAACAAAGTATGCTAATAGCTACAAAAATAGTAATTATAATCAGACAGCAGATTGTCATAGCCCTGTTGTAATCTTTGATGTTTAATGTATACTTACTCAATTCTTTTCCACCTTCAGGTTTATAAAATACTGTATAGTTAGTGATAAAGCCATTTCTTTTATCTTTTGAAATCTCCTCCCATTTTATTACAACTTCATTTTTGCCTAGAACATCTGTATCAGCCACAGGACCTTCTGACGGCTCTGCACAGAAGCATCATAAATTAGAAAAACTGTCTACATGTCGCAACATTATCCATATGTTACTGCACACATACCAGGAACATTAAGAAAGCAAATGTACAAGTAAATGTCTTATTAGTGCTCTGACATAAACCCAAACTTTTATCATCCTCTCTAATGTGTAATTTCTTCTGATAATACTTCCCCTCATCTATTTTGTTATTTGCATATTTCAGTGTTATGAGAATCCACATATCTTAAGATTATTAAATGTCTCAATCCTCACAACATCATAGAGAGGTAACTCATAACTCTGAAGCAGAGGCTTGCTGTGCTTCAGTTTTGAAACAAGCATCCTCTTTCCCATTCTCTGTCAACTTTTAATACTGTCACAGCTCACTATGACCAGGAAAGTATTCAAAACCGAGTTGTGCTAGTATTACCCTATCAAACAACAGTCAATTACCTCTTTCAAGTAACTAACACTTAATATATTGTGATATGCGTTGTGCACATTTACACAGATCTAAAGGCACAGACATTAAAATTTTCACCTAAAATCTTAAAATTGTCAGTAAATTAGATTCTTGCAGCTGCCTGTACAAATCACTGCATTCACATTAAACTTCTACAAAGAAATATTCCCTCCCTGCCTCTGAAACACTATTTCATCTACAGTTTCTGTTCAACCATAAACTTCATGGCTCCTTACCATTTTTTATATGCAGGACAGCACATATTCTTTAATATTATACAATGTGACAAAAAGCAAGCTTTTCAAACTATTAATTTTATTCTGTGAGTAGAATCTATCTTTTATTAGAAGCACAACTAGCTCAGTCAACTGTATCATTGAAATCAAGTGTAATTATATATATAAATGCAGCTGCAACATTTAAGAGATGGCAGTTGAAAAAAAGTCTTTGTAGCTATACTCTTCCCAAGTGTGTTGTATACCGTACGTAAGCATTACAACCAATGGATGACTTTCAAGCAGAGCTGTACCTGAACCTTCTTCAGCATCTGTGTCTGTCCTTCAGTAATGCCAGTACCTAATTTCTCAAAGAAAATACAATCTAAGAGACAGACTACAGCACACCTTTCACAACATCATGAAATACATACCTTTTTCTTGAACATAAGTTTGTATGGAATATGGAGCTGCTACTTTATTGCCATAAAGAGGATACACTGACATGTTATAGCATACAAATGGTTTAAAGATTTCTGAAAAAATAAAAATAAAAAAAAGAATAATTTCACAGTTCTCCACATAAAACATATAGATAGAATATGGCTTACAGTTTTGCCTTTGTACATATCACATCGACTCTGCACACTGATTTTTCATGGAAACTACATACACACAGCCAAATCATTACTATTTAGAGTTTATCAATTAAAAAAAAAAAAAAAGTCAGCCCCTACTAGAAAATGGTGAGCAGTTTCTCACCTATTTATCAGTGCATTCTAAGGCCACTGAAACCTCTGAGCAATGCTTTAGGTTATAACAGAAATATGATTATATATCATAGAATTATAGAATGGCTTGGTTTGGAGGGGACCTTAAAGATCACTCAGCTCCAACTCCCCCTGCCACTGGCAGTGACATCTCCCACTAGATCAGGTTGCTCAAAGCCCCATCCAGCCTGGCCTTGAACATCTCCAGGGACAGGAAAGATTATATGATTATATATAACATGCCAAGTTGATAAATCACTCCATTTACTTATTTTAATGAAAAATTCTCTCTGAAATCCTCTTGTAGGTTTCTTGTTCTCTAAAACATGTGAAGACACAATCTTCTCCCTTGAATTCAGTTTTTTGGATCTAGATTTTTCTATTAGAATAGATACTGCAAATTTCATGCAACACCACCAAGCTACCAAATTGCTTAAATATGAAATCTGTAGCCTAATCTAATATGGAAACAAACACCATCTTGCATGTTTTGTGAAAATCTGAGAGTTAAAAATGCTATTAAATTACTTGTGGAATTTCAATAAAGCATGAAATAAGGCTGTTATTTTTTTAATGGTCTGAGGAAAGCTGCATGAGTTCAAATCCTTTAATATTAAACTGCATGCAATCTTTCAAATATCAATAATATTACATTTTGTGCATAATGTGATACAATTTACAGTATGGTGTTCCAGATCAGGATCAAGGGGGAGAGTTTCACAGATGGGTGATATGAATGTAGATGCTCAATTCCTGTTAACGTTAGGTATCTTGTTCCCTTTGCTCCTTCAAGCACATATGTTAAATCAGGTATGAAAGTGATCTATTTGACATAAAGCAGAACAATAATGCAAATGTTATTTTTAAAACAGTTGCTTGCAAGTTCATCCTCCTTTGTTCTTTCTGGTCTACTTATAAATAAATATACATAAATACCTATGTATCTGTACATTGTTACAACCATAACTTGTAAATGAACATACTTTTGTTAGCTTTCCACTTTGTAGAATTTGATATATACTGCCATGATCTAATAAAAGGATCTGTCTCCAGCTCCTCATACCACTCAACTACATATTCAGTTACTTCTGGTTCAGAGGCTATCCATTCCACAATCATTTCTTCATTTGTTGTATAGGTCCTCACTGTTTCAATAATCTCAGGAGCTAAAAATTTAACAGAAAATGTCAGCAATTCTATCTTTGTAAAAACTGCAGCAAGAAAAAAATTCAGTTAAAGCAAGCTGAAGTTGCTTCTTTAGAAAGTATGATGTTTAGCTAAGGTTAAACAAAAAGTGACTTTATAGATACATTCACATAAATGTACTCAAAATGCCTTAAAATGAAGCATGTAAGAATTTTAACAATTAAAAGAGGGTGAGGGGGACAAAAAAAAAATCGAGGTGATGATACCTATAGAGATTTACACATACAGAATCAACGACAAGTCCCTCTTTTTGAATGCAAATTTCACAGTTTGTTGGCTGCAGCTAGTGCAGATAAGCAAGCTTTGACTGGGGCATCAAAAGGCAAGAGGAAAACAATAAAACATGTAAGCAGCATCATGACTGACAGTGAAGCAAAAGTGAACTATCAGCCTGTAAAACAGAGGTAATAGAAACCTGACTGCAATTCTAGCAAAGCAGAGAGAAAAAAGACCTAGCAACATCAAGTTTAATAATAAATAAATAATAATAATAATAATAATAATGTAGTTTTAAAAAAAAAACATAACGTCACAGCATGGGAAAAAAAAAAAGAAGATACATTTATTGAGGAATACAAGAGTGGACAGAGAGGCAGTCAGCAACCTCCAGGACAAGATGACATCACATCTACATATCCAATTTTCTGATTAGACTGGAATTTAATTGAGCAATTCCAGAGGGGCACTTGTACTTTTTTTCACAAGCAACTGATGTAGAAATGATTCAACAGTGTGTCAAATGCAACTTTTCTCACAGATCATGGGTAGGCAGCAGGATGTGGCAATACAAAGCTAACAGAAGATAACAGAATTAAGCATAAAAGCCAAAGAACAAAGCTGCTGTGCTACAGCAGTGCAGCTTTCTGTCCATGTCAGTGGGCAGAGTGGTTGCTTTGGGAATATATACAAATGACAATGTTTCTCTCTGCTTCTGTTAAGGCATCTTATGGACTTCTATCAAACACATCTTTGTTTAAATGACATTATTAGAGGTAGTGCAGTAACCAATTTTATGGTGGTGTAGACAGGTGAGGTATAGTTTGTTGAGAATATAATTTTATTTGGGAGGTTCAGGATTAAAACATACCAACAAAACAGAAAGTAATGTAACAGAAATTTTAATAACACATCAGCAAATGCTGGTCTTTTAACAGTGATAAGTTAAAACAAAAGCCACAACCATAATCTTCTATAAGGAAACAATATCTGATAGCAAAATATGACAACCAGTGAGATAATATTGTTCTAGTACAGAGTAATGGACTATACACATCTTTATACATCATACGACTCTCTATATGGTTCTAAGACAAAAGTCCTTAAAACCATTTTGCTTCCACTATAAAAGAAACTTAAGCAGACATCAAGAAGATAATTTCTTTATAAAGAGAAAAATCTATCATGATACTTAGAAATCTTACGTTTTTCGTCAGTGGATGGAATCCTCAAAATAGCTGCAGGAGAATTTCCAGCAGAATTATAGGCAGTAACAGATATTATATATGCCTCTTCATTTAAAGGTAATACAATTTTCTTATTGGCGGTGATGTTTGTCATTTGAAGTGCAGCATTGTTTTCTGGAAAATACTGTATTTTGTAGCCTAGAATTCTCCCAGGGGGTGGAATGTTGCTTAGTAGCTATTAAAAAAAATGTATTAGTGTTTCACAGCATTATTTGTATTATCAAAACTATATATTGTATTAAAGACCACTGAATCTCTATAAATTAAAAATACATATGCTACAAAGATATGGTGGGAGGACGGGGGGAATGTCTGAGTTGTTTGAATGAAGACATATTCTAGCTTACAAGAAAGTCCACTATTTTGTTTCTCAATATGGATTCCTCAGAACATCTCACTACTTCAGAATAACAGTCTGGGAAACAATTAGATAGCACGTTTTATTTCCAGATTGTTATTAATGTTATTTTTAAAAACATTTCACAATGCTATATTTTATTCTAAGAAGATATGAGATCATAGAAGAGAGTAACTCTTAAAAGGCTTTTCAGTTCTGATTTAGTTCAGTGAGGTGTTTTTTTCCTGACAACAAACCCCCCTGGTGGTTATATGTCCTACAACACTAAAATACTCCAGTTAACCACCAGCTGCAGGATACTAGTATAATTATCAATTCATAAAAACTATATATACCTTCCATATAAGATGTACAGATCTATTTCCAGCTGGGTGTGAAAATTCAATTATCCTCCACAAATCCACTTTTTCTGAGGGCGCTATTCAAAAACAAACAAAATCTTGAAATTTGTTGTTATTATTACAAAGATAGCATGATGTGGTAAAAAACAACCAAAGAATTTCAAAAATAGTCTGGGAGCAACTTACTAAAAAGAATTTCTCCTATTTCTAATCTTGTGCCTTTTTTCTCTAACTAGTACAGCTTTTCTCTTTTTATGCAGCTAGCAACTTCCCTCTTCAAAATACATCTATTTTTTTCAGATTTCTGACACCACTTAACACTCAAAAGAATATTTATTTCATCTTTTTGTTGTTGTTGTTAATTGCTGTATTTTACCAAAGACATTTTACTGAGATCAAGGAAAAAAAAAAAGAGCAAGTACTATCTTCTTAGATGACTATGGTACATACACTGACCACATTATATAAAATAGCAATTAAATTTTTTTGTTGTTGTTCTTAGAATACATGATAGACTCTAATAGCTCAGTTCATTTTGGAGTAAACAGTGCTAGAAAGAGGAGCTGAGAAAGGTTCCTTGTGTGTGTATAAATACTTGATTTATAAAATAATTTCAAATTTATCAATGGTCTAGTCACTTAGTTCTCTCTTTTTTTTTTTTTTAAGATTTTTGACATTAAAAAGTTTTCTCTAAACCTATGTACAATCTCTCATATAATTTTTTCTTGTTCTTTCCATATGTTTCCTTCTAGTTTGTTTTGTTAAGTCCTAGAGACGACTTTCGAGTCTTATGTCCTGGTTTTGACTGGAATAGAGTTAATTTTCTTCACAAAGGCTCAGATGATGCTGTATTTCACATTTATGATGAAAATAAAGTTGCTAACACACCAACATTTTAGTTGTTGCTGTGTAGTGCTTACACAGAGCCAGGGACTTTTTTGCTTCTCTCATGCTGCCCTGCCAGCGAGCAAACTGGGGGTGCACAAGAAGCTGGGAAGGAACACAGCCAGGAGAGCTGACCCAAATGGATCAAAGAAATATTCCATGCCATATGGCATTGTGCTCAGCAATAAAGGCTAGGGAGAAAAGAAGGAAAGGGGGAACATTTGGAGTGATGGCATAGTCTTCCCAAAAAGCTGTTACACGTTACGAGCCCTGCAGTTCTGGAAGCTGATGAACACCTGCCTGTCGATGGAAAGTCATGAATGACTTCCTTGTCTTGCCTGCCTGCATGCAGAGCTTTTGCTTTACCTAGCCTTTGTCTCATGCCACAGGCTTTCCTGCTTTTACCTTCCTGATTCTCCCCTGCATCCCACTGAAGGGTAAGTAAGCAAGCAGCTGTGTGGTGCTTAGCTGCCTACCAGGGTTAAAACACATTATCTTGTTTTACAACTGGTAATTTAATTTCTCTGATTCATGTT
This sequence comes from Anser brachyrhynchus, assembly GCF_964034855.1. Taxonomy (NCBI): domain Eukaryota; kingdom Metazoa; phylum Chordata; class Aves; order Anseriformes; family Anatidae; genus Anser; species Anser brachyrhynchus. The sequence goes on along the minus strand of NC_137697.1, from coordinate 14,592,912 downwards.
ACTGGACATACTTGCTACACTGCTTTTCTGCTACTATGCTACTTTGCACATGTTCATTCTCCATGTACACCCTAATTCTTCCTCTCTTCCTATTTACTCATTTTCTTCTTTAGCCCTGTATTGTTTGCATTTAAATTACCTTTCAGACCTCTTCCTCTCCTTATCTGTCTTGCAGTTTTCCTTCTTCTGTATTTAAATAAAATACACACTTGTTTTTCTTAAACAGAATTAGAAATTCAATAGATTGAATATGGTGAAAATACAGTTTGCTATTATTAAATCCTAATTCCTCAAAGAATACCCAAAGAAAAGCACACTATTTAGTTACCCCACCTTTCTCCTCTGTGCTTGCTGTTTTCTCTCTAGACCATTCACTCCAGAATTTTGATTCAACACCAATACACCGAACGTCAACTGAATACTCTGTGGAGTCCCACAGACCCGTGAGATTAAGCGATACTACTTTCTCTTCAGAAGTCACTGCGACAGTGTCAATTTCCTGAAAGCAGATGCATGAACAAAAATGATTTGCTACAAAATTGAAAACAGACACGTGATCTGGTTTAAAAAAAAGGACGCAGTTTTCTCATTTTGCATCTCACTCCCATAAAACTCAATCACTTTTTTTTATTTACTTATTTAATTTTTCTTCATAACGCCTTCATTCTTCTTGTAAAACTTCAGAATAAGAAATTTCAGCCAAAGGTCTGGGCTGACTGACCTTGTGGTTTGAACTGCGTGCAGCTCACAAGCAACAACAGAGCAGCTGTGCTGGTACAGGAGGTCCTGGCTAACTGTAGTTCCCAGCAACAGGGAGCTGTAGTTCTCAGCAGCAGGCCTACAGCTTCCTCACGGGGGGCAGTGGAGGGGCAGGCGCCGATCTATTCCCTTTAGTGACCAGTGACAGGACCCGAGGGAATGGAGTCAAGCTGCAACAGGGGAGGTTCAGGCTGGACATCAGGAAAAGGTTCTTCTCTGAGAGGGCTGTCATGCACTAGAACAGGGATGTGGTCATGGCACCAAGCCTGTTGGAGTTTAAGAAGCGTTTGGACTGTGCCCTTAGTCACATGGTCTGAATTTTTGGGTAGACCCATGTGGAGCCAGGGGTTGGACTCGATGATCCTTATGGGTCCCTTCCAATTCAGGATATTCTGTGATTCTATGAACTGGGAAGTAACTGAGTACTGGTAAAGCCAATGATCACCACAGGTAATTTGCACCTTGCAGCAGATGCATCCCTGGGGAGGCAGTGATCACCTGAGCTTGTGAGCCAGCGGGGTATTTATTTCTTCTGTTTTTCAAGTTACAGGGTCTTCTAGCTCTTAGCCCTGTAACAATGTTGGCTGTGACCCCAAACACCATCAGCATGAGATTAAAACAAAAAGAAGAATTAGAAAACAGAAAATTCAGGGGAGGGGAGGGGAGGGGAGGGGAGGGGAGGGGAGGGGAGGGGAGGGGAGGGGAGGGGAGGGAAACAGCATGGAAAATGGAGCCTTTAAATGGTGAAGGAAGACAAAAGCATGAGGAGTAACTGATATAACGTCTTCTTGGAAAAGTAAGAACAAGGTGAGTAACTTCCTCTTGTCTTAAAAAGGTCCCACTGAAGAAAATCTAACTAATGGCAGTTGGAAACTAGACCATTGTTCCAAAACAAAAAGTGAAAGGAGACATGAAAAGGAAATATTAGATCTGATGTATCAACCCATCTGGATTGACAACACAAAGTAGAAGCAAACAATAGGCACTACAGAAAGATTTAAGTGTTCCTGTACAGAACAAGGGATAGAATCACTACAGTAACATCAGTGTTTTCTTCTCCAAATTGGAAAAAAAAATCAATAAATTCTCCAATTTCAAACTGAAACAGAAACATGCTACAATTAATTTTCAAGCTGGCTTAAATTCTGCAATGTCAGCAAAGGTAAATAAGCTTTGGAATAAGGGAGATTCCTTCTTGGGTGCCAATTTTAAACAGTAATGTCATGTAAGCGTACAATACTGCCAAAAATTTGTGAAAAAAATTATTGCCTTCTACCAGTTGAATGAAAAGTGAATCATACTATAACAAAATGTAAGCACCGCTCCCTTAAACACCAGAATAAGAAGCACGCTGCTTAATAAAACAACCTCTAACATATGAAATTTTTAGTCCAACCTGATCACAAGAAACTCACTGTCAGAAATGGGAAATTCATGGACCTACAATACTCTGGTAGATAACAAGACTCCTTAGCCAACCTATAGCAAAAAGAACTTCAAAATTATTATTAATCTCCTGAACAACTTGAAGTAGAACTGCAAATATCCCAGTCTAGCTTTTTGTTACTTGCCAAATGGCTGTGAACAATATTTAATTACAAACTTAGTGCATGCAAGTAGAAAAACTGGTGATCATTTTTTCACTCAATAATTACAGTCCACAGCAAAGTATTTTTATTTTTTTTTGGTAGGAAGGCTTAAAAGATTAAGAAAACAGCTGTCATTTGCTCCGTCTTTCTTTTCTATACTTGTTCCAACAGACAGAAAAATGGCTTCTATATCCAACTGATTGTTTGATGCTGTCTTCACCAGCCATTGCCATTGGATTGACTACAGACAAAACTATGAATTGTGCTTGCCTAAGATCTACAAAAGTAAACTCATTGAAATTTTTGGCTTTACTGATTATGGCTACTGTTGTTTTTTTTTCTCTAACACACCTAAGGGAAAAAGCAGATGCAAGTTTTGAAGAAGAAAATATATGTAGACTGTATTTGATAATGAAAAGTAGACAGGTTATTTCTCATGGAAGTGGTGACAAATAGACACAACATACAATAAGCACGTAACGTAGCAAAAAACATGAACGTTTTCAACATGTGTGAAGAATCCCACGTGAATGTAAGCATCACAAGGACAGGTGTGTCTTGGTTTTAAAGGGATGAAAGTCTTGAATAGATCTTTTAAATAAATTTTAATTTAGTTTCTAACATCCACTGTAAACCTAAGACATTCTGCCCATCAGATCATCCAGGATATTATATTCTCAGTCCAGCAACTAATGTGTCATATCTACAGAAAAATGTTTTCCATAAGAACATGGGGAGGATGCTAATTAAAAAGCATTTTAGCAACAGGAACTATAGGTCTGACAACTACGATTAGTTACCCTGGTGATTTCTTCTCCTCTCCCAGAATTAAACGTATGATATGTTAAAAATAAATTAATAAACAAGGCCAAGAAAGGCACCTCAGTTTAACGAGCTTAAAAAAAAAGTCAAAGAACCTGACCTATTCTTAAATTTGAAATAGGAAATAGTATGACTGCAAATGGATTCACTTCCATACTGAGAAGGATTGGAATAATCCATCTGAAAGAAGCCATAGTCTAAATAAAATTATGTTTTCTTATAACACTCCTTCATTTAAGTGTCAGAAAGGTAGATTCAGAAAAATAACTTCCCTCATTTTCTATCTTGCAAAACTTATACTTGAATTTACTTGAAAATTAATATATAATTAGTCCCTCTTAATCTGATTCAACTACTATAGCTGGGAGTAAATGCTGTTTTCATCATCAGGATGAAACAGTAAAATAAAATAATTTCTCCAATTGTGTTTAACAGGTCATACCTTAGCCTTTCACAGAAATATTCAGAAGTATGGTGTGTACCAAAACAGACATTGACCAAAAGGAGAGAAAATTAAGATAGATAACAAAACAATAAACCTAAGATCTTGTATATCTAATTATGCTCCACTGAAATGACAAGCTTTTATCATCATATCCAATTACTTCTTCCCTCTTTTACAAATAGCTTTTTATAACATTAAGAAATTAGGCACAAACAAGTCCACATTCAGAAGAAAATGTAAGCAGCTTACCGAAGAGTTTGAATACAAGTTTCTATATCGAACCTGGCAATTTAAATATTGTGCAGGTATAATATCCTCAGGTATTTTCCAGGTTACTGTAAGCAACTGTTTTATACCAGCAACTTTCTTTATGGAAAGTATTTCAGGAGGTTCAAATTTCTCTAGAATTAAGAAAGAAAAGTATTAACAGGTGAAAATGGTTATATACAAGTTCAGAATTGGTCTACATGCATTCCAAGAAGTTTAACTACTTTTCCAGTAATGTACATTCCAGCAGAGAATTCACATGATATTCACATATTGATTTCACATATTCACATATGATTCTATAGACTTAACTCTACATATGGGAAGTTATCTATAAGCAAGACTGCACACAACTGATTTCATGCTGACAAACTCACTCTCAAATAGATGCGCAGATTTCTTCTGTCTGTATCAGTGCTGAAGAACACTACCAGAGTCTCTTCTCAAAGACAACAGCAGGGAGAAGAAAAGAAGTGGGGCTGGAATGCTAAGGTCATGCCCTAATTACAGATGAGGGAAGAGTTCAGCTGAAAAGGATTTGAAGATGCAGTAATGTGAAGGAGACAATGGGAAAAGGATTAGCACTGAGAAAAGAGACGGCTGGTACAGAGGATATGGAAAGTGACAGGAAGCCACAGCAGGCTTGAACAGGGCTGGAGAGCTGACAGAGTGCTGCACCAAAAATACTCAATTAAAAGCGTTTTACTGGCTTCATCTGAAAGAGCACTACTAAGCCTTTTGAGCTCTTTGCACTGATTCTAGGATAACTGGCTCTTCTTTACACTTTAATATAGTTAAAACTTGCGCCTCATACAACTTCTTGTGCAGTACACACAGCTGTTTCATGGATACCTGTAAAGCACTGAGGAGCTGAATGTAACATACAGGGTCCAAGCAGAAGCATAGTATTGTTACTGTGCTTATATTATACACCGTACAGCTCAGGAAAAGCCTTCTAGCTGGGAGTCAGCCTAGCTTCACCCTAGATACCAATGTCTCACATGAGCCAGCAAATCAAATGCAACTCCACAACCTGCTACATGCATCGGGAAAAGAAAGATTTTAGAGGGATGTGCATTGTTGCAGGGAAGAGTGACGATGCTGACCTTACCCGTCTGATATCAAAATCTCAATTAACTCTACCAAAATGAACAGAAGAAAATGCAGCAAAGCACAGAGGGAGAAGAGATAGACAAAATAGTGCCATTGCTTCCAGGAATTACAGAATAGAATCATAGGCGATTTATTTATTTTTCCTAACCAGAAAGTAGAACAGCAGAATAAATGATGGGCAGATCTGCAAATAGGATATGATTCATTTACAGCCAAATACTGCGCTGACATCTAGTACCACTCAAAAATACACACAGTCCAAATACCACTTATTTGACAAAGAATTTTAGTAAAAAGCCTTTACTTGTTAATAATTTAAAAACTTTGTAATTTACAATGGCTACTGCAGACATTAGCTAAAACGTTGAGGTACCTACTCCATGCTATGACTACAACTGTATCATTTTGATCACCTCTTGGTAAGTCCAAGAAACTGCTGAAAATTGCTGCCTGTTCCAAGCAGTTCAAAGAATCTTACATATTAAATGCAAACAGTTAAAATATAATGGGAGATTTGCTTCACTAAATTGGAAGCACCCAGATTTTAACAAAATAAAAACTGGGAGGAATAAAACATTTTATGTACTTAATGATGCACTTAATTTCAGAAACTTTGTAATTTTATGGCTTAATTTTTTAGGTAGTCCTGGGTGGAGCCAGGAGTTGGACTTGATTATTCATGTGTCTCTTCCAACCTCAGATATTCTACAATTCTATGATTTTTAACTAGCAATTAAAATGAGATGGTACTTTAAAAGCAAACCGATTTAAAAACAAATGAAACCTAAACAATTGTTTCAAAACTTAAATTGAAAAAAAAATTTCATATTTTCGTTCTACAAAAACTAACTTTACATACAGAATTTGTCCCAGAGACCTTTAGGCCATGTTTTACAGAAAGGGAAAAAGAATTGTGAAGGTGCCATCAGTTCAACATAATCTGTGTTGTTATCTTTACTTAACGCTTTTTTAATTACCTATGTTTTCCATAGCTATAGGAACACACTCTGATGAAGCTTCACCCAAAACATTTTGAGCTTTCACTTGAAAACAAAAAGAATTACTAAACGGAGTATTTGGGTGACGAAATGAGCATGACTCGGTTTTGCTTCGGCAGCTGGAGAGCTCTGAGTCCGGCATAATCAGACCTTGCTTATTCTTACTAAAATTAAGAGAGAAAAATAGCAGGAGTTAGCCATTAGAAGATTTTCTCAGAATAAATCTGATTTTTAGGTTAGGAATTAATTATTATATGTTTTTGAGGCTGCAGGACTTTAATACTAAAAACCTCCCTAGGTAATGCATGTGTGCAAACAAATGCTCTTTCCTAACTGCACTGCTCCTGCATTCACTCTATAAAAACTAAACTCAATAAATAATGCATATGTATAGCCCACAAGGACTCAGCTTTAATTGTCATTAGTAAGACAAATTCCAGCAAGCAGTAATGAAAAGTAAAAATGACTTAATGGGGGATTCATAGGTTATTATTATTTTAGATTAAAATCAAAGAGCAGTGAAATAATCAAGTCACTCCACACAAGACCTCCTTTAATAATACGTATGTAGATACAGCTAGGAACACATGCCTCATGATACAGCTATGAGATAGCATGCAGACCTGCTGCTGGCCAGAGACGAGCCGTGAGGGACACTGCTTGGGCCTCTGGGAGGGAAGACCAAAGAAAGTGGAGCAGGGGGGGTCAACAAAACCAAAAACTGCTGTGCAACAGCATCTGGGAGAGAGGGATGAGAAATGTGAGAGAACCAGAGAAGCAGCCCTGCAGACCCGCAGGTCAGTGCAGCAGGAGGGCAGGAGGTACTCCAGGCAGGCAGCAGCAGTTCCCCTGCGGCCTGTGGAGAGGCCCCTGGTGGAGCAGGCTGTCCCCCTGCAGCCCACGGGTCCCACACGGAGCAGATCTCCACGCTGCAGCCCGTGGAGGAGCCCCCGGTGGAGCAGGTGGATGTGGCCTGGAGGAGGCTGCGGCCCATGGAGAGCCCCCGCAGGAGCAGGCCCCGGGCCGGAGCTGCAGCCCGTGGAGAGGAGCCCACGCAGGAGCAGGGGGCCTGGGGGGAGCTGCCGCCCGTGGGGGACCCGTGCTGGAGCAGTTTGCTCCTGGGGGATGGACCCCGTGGTACGGAGCCGTGTGGGAGCAGGTCCTGAAGAGCTGCTGCCTGTGGGCAGCCCCCGCAGGCTCAGTTCGGGCAGGACGGCATCCCGTGGGAGGGACCCCGCGTGGAGCAGGGGCACAGAGGGACCGAGAGGGAGCGGCGGGGACGAAGCGTCAGGGACTGACCGCAGCCCCCATTCCCTGTTCCCCTGCGCTGCTTGGGGGGAGAAAGTGGAAAAGGGTGGATAGGGAAGGGCATTTATGGTTTGCTTTTAGTTCCTCAATGCTTCCTCTTGTTTGTTAGTAATAGGTAGTAAGTCAGTCTCCCTGTGCTGAGTCTGTTTTGCCCATGATGATACCTGTTAAGTGATCTCCCTGTCCTTATCTCAACCCCTGATCCACTTCTCATCATATTTTTACCCCCTTTCCTTTTGAGGAGCGGGAGTGAGAGGGCACTTGTGGTGGAGTTTAGCTGCCGAGCTGGGTAAAACCACCACAGTAGTCATATAGTAAAACAAACAGGGAAATAGATCTAGATTAAAATTAATGGTTAGATTTTACTGGAAATAGATGTGCAATTCACTGTGTGGTTGAAGAAAAAATTGTGCCGGTACAGGAAGGAACTGTATCAATACTTCTTTTCAACAGCTGGCACAGTTTATGGTTTCACATGTTCAACTGTTACAAAACATAGAAACACTAGAAGCAGTAAGAAGTTCTACCTAACGAAGGTGGACTAAAATGTTGAGCCTGAAGTAGAGACAAAACTAAAGATATTTTCCTGTCCTTCCATTTGCATAAAAAAGATGTAATATGCTAATATAACTTACAATAAGAAAGTATTTCCTTTGGAGTCTACATTCCTTCCATTTCTCAAGGACATCTTATGCATTTTAGAAAACTATTCATGCAAACATATTATATTAGCCTCAAGCAGCAGTATTATGAAAAACACATTGACAAGTATATTTGATAAAATCTGTGCTGTCACCTTCAAAACTGAGATTTGCCTTGAAACAACAGTGATTTCACTATTTTCACAGTAACTCACGAAAAAGTAAGCTACTAAGCAAAATCTAAAATTTCACTAAAACTGAAAGAATCAAATAACTCCTCCTATAATGGGGTTGTGAAGATACTAAAAAGCACAAGACTGCATAACTTGTATTTGTAAATGCAAATCCCCAGATATGAGCAAACCAAAAAGGACAATTCTTGATTCTTTCACTGAGACGGTATGACTCCAAAGACTACTAGGTTAAAGCCTAATGCCATCAAACACTATTGCTGTTGCTTGTCATTATACTTGCATAGTTCTGATTTTTTTCCCTACCCTAAAACAGCCTTCAGATGAGAAGTATGGTTGTCAATCACTATATTTTAGAGTACTATACTACACAAAATGCTTCGAATTAGAAAAACACCTTGAAAACTTATTTAATCTAAAATAAATAAATAAATCCTAAAATACCCCTACGTGCAACACCTTAGTACAAACTGTTGTATATGTTATTACTAGACAGAACAACAGGGGCTTTAATGGTTTTAAGTGGGAATTGTTTAAAGTAGGGGAAGAAGGCATCCTTCCCCATTCAAAGCAAGGACTGTTAGGAAGTTTCTCGGTTACAGTCCAACTAAGTGCCTCCATTCTGACTCAGCAGTAGAATATCCTAAAAGATTATATTTGTACCTAGGCTTACCCAGTTTGACCTAATTAATAATGGTACTTCAAGGAAACAAGGGAACATCAATTCAAACAAATATTTTTGTACTGAGCATTGAGTTAAAAATGTTCATTTTGTTTATACAGAGCACTAGAACAGTATCAGGTTGTAATTTTTTTAACCATTATCAATACAAAATTAATTGTGCTTACTGAGGAATGCCGCGACACTGAACTAGATGATGCTTCCAGGTTTACTTTAAACAGAAGTGAGGATATGACGGGGAGGGAGCTAGCAGTCTTACCCCAGCATCCCAGTTCCTGATATATCCAATACTTACATTTTTCTGTAAAGAGTATAGATTGTTGTAAGATTTGTTTCTCTTCCTGAAGTCCAGTTGCAGGTAAGTTCAACATTAAAGTAATAAATGCAGGAAATATTTCCTGGTGTGTCTGGTGGAACTACAATGACCAAGGAGAAAAAATTATTCTTATAAATATGAACAACTTTAATATATAAAACTTCCTATATTAGTCAGAAGGCAAATCTTCACTATGTGGCTTCCACAGAACTCCATTTTTTTTCTTATTGCCCTCAAAACTCTTCACAAAACCAAAACCATTCCTTCCTTCCTCAGGGAGGCAGGGAGACTGGCTCCAACTAATTCTCAGAAGTACTTGACTGAATGGGCCTGGTAACTCATAGTATAGTTTACGGTAACTCATTAAACGTCTTATATCAAACCAAAATATGTTTTGTCCTGAACATCTAAGTACACTCCCTGTAAAGTGTCTGTAGCTAAGCACCAGTCCAGCCAGTAGCAGGAAAACAAAGAAACAGCAAAAATGTACAAGCGTTGTCTGAAAGATAAAGCTCCTCTTGGTTCCTTCCCAGAATACCTAGCCACATACCTTATTAAAAATGCTAAACTGAGAAGCCTGCATGGCCTCAGACTGCAGAAGACAACTTCCTGGGAAATGTATCTATGTGACACTGAAGCAACCACTAATTTCACTTATAAGCAAGATGGCACAAAGGAAACAATCCATAAAAATGTAACACCCTCAAAGATACCTGCGTTAAACACAGACTTCTTCACTCACTAGAAGAAATGGGAGTTGAAAGGAAGAGAACTGCTCCCACTGAAATAAACTGATTGAAGAAGCCATTTCTGTAAAATAATACTTTTCTGTTCTACCTAGCACATTTCTTAAAAAGATCTTCCTTTTGCTGACAAGCTTACAGCACACTTCACTTTGCAAACAGGTAATATTTTCTGCTGTTCTTTATTCTGGGGGTTTATTTCTCTGCATTTACTGCTTCCTTACTAGAATGGGATCCCCATGCAGGCATTAGTATAACATGGACTTAACCTGCTCAATAAAATAGAAAAGTAGTATTTATATTTATCCTGCAACTTTCTCCAGATGAGACTATGATTATAATTTTTCTGGAGCAGAGGATTAGAAAGGAAATCATCCCCTGAGAAAGCTTAAGTTGGCTAGGCTAGACATGAGAAATAACCGAAGAGAAGGATCTAGTAGTCTCTGAATTCAACAGAAAACGCCCACTGCTTTAGCTGGTCAAGTCAGGGTCAGAGAGGTCATGGACTAGCATCAATAAGGATTGCCAGAAATCTTCATGCTTTAGTTTAGGAAAAAAAAAAAAAAAAGAAGATACTTGAATACAGGTCTTGTAATGCCCCAAGCTAAAAAACAAGCAAACAAACAAAACTAGTTCTAAAAAAAAAGATCTGACAGTAAGTTACTCAAGAATATTAAAAATTTTGTCCCATATTTCTACTTACAGCCAGATTTAACTTCAGTGTGAACCAAAAGTTGTTCTTTGCCTAGGTAATTGATGAAACATTTCACATGTGCTTTGTTGTAAGTGAAATTATGGATGATTACACTAGATACAGTCTCATTCACAATGTTATAGTTTTCCTGAGCAATCAATTCACGATTCAATTTCCAGATTATGTGGCTTGCATTTCTTTGAGGCGTATAGTGTTTTCCAAGAACACAGAATAGTTTCAGGGTGGATCCTCTTTCAATTTCAGGAGATGAAGGAAAAATGTCAGCATCTCTGATAGAGTTTTCATCTAAAAGCAAAATCAAAGACATCACATTACGTAGACTCTTTCAAAATACCTGTGGAAAAATGCTACCTTATTTTGCCATCAACATATATGTCTACACATCATTTAATTAGATTTCCATACTTTCCCAGACAGAGTGGAGAAATTTCAACTCATATGTCCTTTAGTAGAAGTAAATGAAGAAAAGAGGCTGTTGCCATTTAAATGTTTTTAAAAAACATTCCTATATATAAAAAGTACACCTGCAATTTCATTATATCGTTACTAATGAGTATGTCAGAAAGTACATCAAACTGTTAAGTTTGAAATCTGTAAGCAGGCTGCAGTATATTTCAATGTTTCATTAGGACTCTACCCTTCACAGAATTTAAAATCTCAAACACAGTGCAGGAATTGTACGCAAAATATACATAAAAGGAAAACACAGAAGGAGGGTGAATGAGTGAACTCAAAGTTCTCAAAGAGAACTCAAAGAACGTAAGAATCACCCAAAGGAATCCTGCAAGGAGCTATTTTATATATTTTACTGATGCTACTTATTTCTTGGAGCCAAATTTCATAAATATAATAATATTTATATATTATATATATATATATTATATATATATAATAAATCTGTTATATAAAAACAAAAAAACATCTTTCAGAGATAGTTTTTTGTTTGTTTTTTTCTGGAATTAAGAAATTAAAGGGAACCAAATATTAAACTTTCTTCCTTGTTTTCTGTTAATTCTCTCCTGGTGTATTTTAACCCTTATGTGACTTGATTTCTGTCTGTTGTTTTGCTGTCTTTTTGGTTCAAAGTAAATTATTTTAATTTCAAATTAATTAAATAAAACATGATTGTTTATTTTGCATACTGCTACACAGTTTCCTGTCTATCACATGTAAGCGTTCAGCTGCCCTGCTTCATCTAGTTCAAGCTTCTACAAACATATGAATCCCCTCTTCCATGTAATCCCCAAACAATTTGAGATGCCATTATGTAATACACTACTGTTGTGTGTTAAATTGTATGTGACAAATTGCATTGAATTGTCAATTACCGTCAAACAGTCGTTATTTCAGTCTGGCCCTGTGATTTCCTTTTCTAACCTATACTATTCAACTTAATCAGTATAAAGTGCCACTGTTGTCACAAGCAGCATTGTTAATCCCCATGTCACCTATTCACTCTGGTGTTACTCCCTTCCCACATCAGAAAGCATAACTGTGTAAGAGAACTATAGGGAAACTGAAACAAACGAAAAATACGAGCTTGGCAAAAACGTATGTAGTTTTCCATGCAGATCAGTTTTGTAACCACTTCGAAACCAGCCATACAAACAAGCACTGCAATGGAAGGAGATGGAGATCCAGAGGTAGAAGGTGAGCAGGACTGCCGTGTTTCCCCCGGCTTCAGCAGTTATGCAAGCTTAAATTGACCATGGAGCTGCCAAATTTATTTTAAAAATGACATTCACATACCGTTAAGTAACTTGTAAAATTAGGGATAATATAAGAATGTTAGTAGTCATTGCATGAATTTATGAAAAAATAATATGTGACCTAAACCTGTCCCGAGGCAGCACACATTAACTGCTCTTTTAGTTCTCACGTTACATAAATATTAATTTGTTCCATTTACGGATCTCCAAAGTTAACAGTCTTGACAACCCAACAAGAACTGACCTATGCACGGTATGATTTTCTTATGCAGTCTCCTCCTATATCCTGTGCAGCAGAGAAACAGCTACCCAGGTAAGCTTTAAAATATTCTTTTTTAAAAACACAAAAGAAAACAAATCCAGGCTGCAACAATCATAATTTACATTCCACAAAGAGATCAAGAATGCTATAAATTATTTTTTCACATTATACTGTATGCTATTTAATGTGTACCGTATGGTTCTATTTTTTTTTCGTTTTAATAATGCTTGGAAATTTTACTTGGTGAAAGACACCTTTTCGAAAATTTTCTTATGGCAAGACAAGTGCTAATAATAAAGAAACACACCTGCTACAGAACTTCCGCAGAGCAAGATGAACATCCAAATCCAACAGCTGAACATTTCCTTTTCATAAACTATGGGCAGGAAACACTGTCATAAAAAATAAGAAATACATACATAAAAATAATATACTTCAAGTAAAGGTGTCCCCGTAACTTTAATACTTTGCAAACATTTGTGTAAGAGTTAATGATGACTCACTTGGATTCAAGTTTGCTTTATCTAAGTGTAGGTTCCTGCACAATGAGAGAAATTTGATGCAGTTTTCCTAAGGTAAGTGCTTGAGTTTTCCATGAAGAAGAGAGAGGTAAGCACACCTGAAATCCTTCTGGGGGTGATCCAGTCTGCCTTCCAATGGCAGTGTAAAGAATGGTTGAGAAATGCCTTTATGTCTGTTTGAAATTCAGCCTGCCTAGCTATCTTCTGTGGAGAGACATTTAGCAAGGCTAATTTTTTTTAAATGTCTACAAGAAAACTACATTCCATTCAAAAATAAAGGAAAATCATAATGGTCAGATGACTCCAAAAAAGGCTTTACCAAATTCATAGGAACATGAACCAAAGATTACCATACCTTTGTGGTAAACAGTGATGCAGTCGGTACTTTATGAGCTAGACCAGTGGTTGCAGAGAAACTAACACTTCAAAAATGATTAGTGATATCAACAAAACTGAGCAAAATAGTCAAGAGCCGTACAAGATGTGCCTAATCAAAGCTATGACAGAGCAGGAAGGGTAAGCCCAAGAGAAATCAGCTTCACACAATAATGGGTTACAGATGCTGCACTGGCATAAGTACTTTTTTCTGCTTCAAGAAGTACATCATCTTATTAGGTAGTTAAATAAAATGTTTTGTAGCAGCTCCATGAATATGGCTTTAATCTTGGAGGAAATGCTCATTCATGAGAACACCAAATCCTGTGTGTGGCATGCGAAGATAAGCATGTATAACTGTTCACAGGAAAGAGCTTATGGCATTTAACATAATAAAGCTCTATTATTCTTTTTTGTAGTCTTAACTACTAGCAACCTGCGACAAAAGCTCAACATGTATTCTATGTTGTAAAGACTTCATGAAATAAAACCAGCAGTTCAAAACATTTTTTTCCTAAGAAAGAATCAAGAAAAAAGAGAGGATACAATTGTCACCACAAAGCAACTGTCTAGACTGAACGTGAATTCACTGCTCTATGCAAGAAATGGTCATAGGTTTTCTTATCTGTGGCCTACTCAAAATATATTTCAGCTAATGCCAAGACCAAAACAAATATCTTGATTCTCCCCAAAAGGGGCATGCAAACATTAGTAAATTAAACATTTTTAATTGTTTAGTTGTAATTTTTAATTGTTTAACTTACTTAAACAAGTAAACAAAACAATTAGTAAAGTATTACAGAATACCATCCCTTCCAATTTAGGAAAGGAACGATTTACGAGAAGTTTTTAATAAAATTAACAGTCCATTTCAATAGAAGATGGTGCAAAAAAAGCAACCGTAAGTTGACATGGACACTTGACTTTATCTGGGAGCACCAACTGACTCTTCTTCTGGAAGTTACTGGACCATGTCCAGACGTTTTGTGATAAAAATGAAAAGACAGTATGAGCAAAAGGACCAACTTGGTAAAAACATAAAACAATTCAAAGGGTTCAAAAACTCTTGCAAGGAGATGCCGAACAATCTGACATATTTAAAAAATGGGGAAAAAAGAAAAAGCTTCATAAGTCTGTCACACACTTCCCACTCTAAAAACCTATTTTATTTCCTTAAAATTTCACAAAAACCTAACAGTTTCTGCTGAAATCTTACATGCTGGTTCTCTGTTTTTGAAGAGACAAGATAGAAGAGGCAGCCTTCCAGCCAGAATAATTCAGCTATTTCCAATAATAGGGAAAACACTTTTTGACCAGTCTTTTGACTTGCTCCAGCAATCCCATACTTTTTTAGTTAGGAATCAGAACGCAAAAGCATAGGAAAGTCAAAACCATTTCTGAGTTACGCTTGTTCCAAAAACATCCCATACCACCAAATACTCCACTACAGTGGAGGGCAGCACTAAGAAGCCCTGGCATAGCAAATCTAGCCACAAGCCTAGTAACAAGCTTTCAAAAAACTCTGGTTCCATGTGTCTACCCAAAAGCTTAAACAAAGATCAAATATCCCATCCATTCTCAGTGACCTCCTTGTCCTCTACCCTCAACAGTTTTTCTCTTCTTTCCTAGTGGTTTCTACACAGTCATTTCCACTTAGTAAAAGAGAAAAATATATATATATGTATATACACATACGTTTTTGCTAAGGTAGCAAATGTGACTTACTATATGACCTGAAGAGCATCTGATTTGCTTAAATAGAGAACTGCATGGGGCCTAGGGAGAGAGATCTCCAAGGCATTTCTTCCATTTTCTTCTTCTGTTAATTTGGTTCAGTCCTGATGCTACCCTTCCACCTTCTCGAGTACCGCTGGCAGCCAGTTATTCGACGTGCAAGTCGCTAACTACTGCACGCCAGAAACCAGAAGGTGACTCAGCAGGTTACATCTCTTCCCATCTTACGTGGCAACCATACATGACTAAATAGGTCTTTAGATGTTTACTTGTTTAAGAAATTGCACACGTAAAAGTGTACTAAGAAGGGTCTGGTGATGGAAAAGTCACACCATAAATTCAGAAGTGCTGAAAGCACGTGACACAAAACTGGGAGGAGGGGCTGATAGAGCGGAGTCGTGCACCATCCAGAGAGACCCTGACAGGCGGTCAGGTAGGCTGACAAAAATCTCGTGAAGTTCAACAAGGAGGAGCGCTGAGTCCTGCACCTGGGGAGTAGCAACCCCAGGCACCCACGTGGGCTGGGGGCCTCCCAGCTGGGAAGCAGCTCTGTAGGAAGGGACCCGGGGGTCCCGGTGGACACCAAGCTGAACGTAAGCCAGCAAGGTGCCACAAAGAAGGCTGACGGTAACTTGGCTCACACTAGGCAAAGTATTGCCAGCAGGTCAAGGGAGGTGATCCCTCCACTATGTTCAGCACTGGGCAGCCACCCCAGAGGAGTACTGTGTCCAGTTCTGGGCTCCCCAGTGCAAGGGAAACACAGAAATACTGGAAGGGGTGTAACAAAAGGCCATGAAGATGATGAAGGGACTGAGCATCTCTTTTACAGCTGGGACTGCTTCGCTTGGAGAAGAGGAGGCTCAGAGGGATCTCATCAATATACATAAACGCTTGAAGGGAGGGTGCAAAGAGAACGGGTCCAGGCTCTTTTCAGTGGTGCCCAGTGCCAGGACAAGAGGCAAGGGGCACAAACTTCAATGCAAGAGGTTCCTTCCAAACATCAGGCAGCACCTCCTCCCACGCTGTGCGGGTGAGGGAGCCCTGGCACAGGCTGCCCAGACAGGCTGTGGGGTCTCCTCCTTGGAGATCTCCAAAAGCCACTTGGACTTGGCCCTGAGAGAGCCTGCTCTGGGTGTCTCTGCTTGGACAGGGGTTGGGACAGATGGGCCCAGAGATCCCTGCCATCCTCAGCCATTCTGTAGGTCTGTGAAAGACACCTAGAGAAGCTAAAATCAGATGAGTAAAACTGCATGAGCAGAACCATTTTCTTCAACAAGAGCTATTTAAAAACTCGATTAATCAAAACATGATTTCTTGCAGGAAGGGGAAATCATAATGAAGATATTTTTTAAAAAGGTAATATTATTGATGAAAAAAGGCTGCCTCAACACCAAAACAACTGTTCTTCCATTTTTCATTTTGAAATTTAAGTTATTTGGAATTATTATGGTTTAAAAATATAAATAAGTCAGAAGAAAAAATGACCCTAACCAACTTCTCATTACATTTTCTATGTAAAGCTGTTTCTCGATCAACTTTCATAGAATCATAGAATATCCCGAGTTGGAAGGGACCCATAAAGATCATCAAGTCCAACTCCTGGCACCGCACAGGTCTGCCCAAAAGTTTAGACCATGTGACTAAGTGCACAGTCCAAACGCTTCTTAAATTCAGACAGGCTTGGTGCAGTGACTACTTCCCCGGGGAGCCTGTTCCAGTGTGCGACCACCCCCTCGGTGAAGAACCTCTTCCTGATGTGCAGCCTAAACCTCCCCTGCCTCAGCTTGACACCGTTCCTGCGGGTCCTGTCACTGGTGATAACGGAGAATAGGTCACCTGCCTCTCCACTGCCTCTCGCGAGGAAGTTGTAGACTGCGATGAGGTCCCCCCTCAGCCTCCTCTTCTCCAGGCTGAACAGGCCCAGTGACCTCAGCCGCTCCTCATATGTCTTCCCCTCTAGGCCCTTCACCATCTTTCCTCCTCCTCTTTCCCATTTTTCAGGATGGGAAAGTTTCTTCCACTTAAACCTAATTCTGAGATCATTTTTAACTACACAAACACATACTTCTGTATGCAATGTAGCTGCTGCACCATGCATAAAGAACATGGTACATTTACAAGTGGAACCAGCAGTATTTCTTTAGCCTGCATAAAACGTAAGCCCAGTAATCTTCAAGATTTTCTAACGTTTTTGTTGGAACCTAACAGGGTGTCCTTTCCCACTAGGTATAAATACAGCACTCTTAGCAACTGACAACAAAAACTGAATAGTGAGTGTAGTCTTTTATTCAGTCTTTAGCAGCAATCGCAGGAGCTCTACCATGCAAAGAGACAGAATTTGCTCTATCAGCCAATGCTGATTGCCCCGAGCCCTAGCGTGAGCTACCCCAGTGAATTCATTTGGAATTAATACAGAAAAAAGAAACAGATTCATTTGGAAAAGGTGTAAGCATCAGTGTCCTGAACTCTACTATTCAAATCTACTAGTGTTTACACAAATCCTGGAGGGAAGGAGGGCATTTTGAGGCAAATAAACCCAATGTGAACTTCTGCATTGTTCCCAGAAAACAGGCTGCAGAAGCATCAGCTTCCACGACCAGTTCCAAGGGTGAGTACCAGTGGGTATCAGAAGAGGAAAAGCATAGATTTCTCTACACAGGTCAGAGGAGAGAATGACACACAAGCATACTGGAGGAAGCAGCAGCAGTGAGGGACAGTCAATTTCCTCTCTGAATTCTCTAATCCCTACAAATCATACCATGGCAAGCCCGTTCATGGGGAAAATGTCAAACACTGTAGTAAATGATCCTGAGCACACTGGTTTTGTAACCTGCAGTACTCAACTGAGCTAAAAATAGTTAGCTGAAACTTAGTCCAGGAACAATAAAACTTACAACTTTGACATTTAAATAAAAATTCACTTGAACAGTAATTAAGCACATTTTCTGATGAAAAACAAACCTATTTAATTTGAAATGATGGCAACTTGCCTTAAAACCCAAAACTATCATCACCATTAAAATTACTACTTATTACTAAAATAAACACAGATTATTATTCAAACAACACAGATTTATTGAGAAAATAGAAACCAGTAAGTTTCCAGAGACATCTGAAGAAGCAACATGGAGAAGAGCCTCTTGAAGCTCAGCGCCAACTTCTGACCACAAAAACTTGTTCTACATATGTCATAGTGGAAAAAAAAAGAACAGAAACAAAGGCTGTAATCATTAAGTTCAATGACTTGTTAATTTACAAACTGCAAGTTAACTAGAAACTGAAAAAGCAGGAAAGACGTTTTCCTCTTTCAGCCTCTAAATAATGATAATAAAGAACAAAAAGGCACAACAGGAGAAGATACTTTTGTTCTAAAATCCTGAAGGACATAGTGACAAGGAAAGGTCAGTTCAGCTAAAAACTACTGATAACATTTATTTTGTTTACTATACATTGAAGTTACAGATGCAAAACTTGTTTGATAAACCCTTTCCTTTTGTATGGAACATTACTTAGCAGAGTATTAAATATTAACACATTCTGATATACAATGCTATACGTTATCTTTAAATTCCAAAATTCGCCTAAATACAGCTTGACACTAATAAAAAAAAAGTATGTGTCTAGTAAGTAGAACACAATTCACTGTTCTCTAAACAAATACAAATATAACAGATAGGCCTTTAAATATATCTTTAGGTACAGATGCCGAGCTAAATAAAACAGATGCAGAACAAATATCTGTTTGTCAATATATTAATATATAAAACCTCATAATAAAGACTTTAATATTAGGGGAAAAGCTTAAAGCTACAAACACAAAACAAGATTTAATTCCTGTATTTTACATATAAGGGCACTTTTTTTTTTCATTTTAAGTACATAATCATATCTGATTTGATAATGCTTACTAAAAGAAAGGCCGAGACATCAATACTACCAGTACTGAATGTTGGCCATTACTAGAGACAACTGCAGATCTGGTAGCTGCACAGTCATTCCTTGTTTTTGTTTTACCTGTGAGAAAGAAGAAACAGTCGAGCAAGGGCTTAAATAGGATTCATACCCAGGTCTGACCCTGGACTTTTCTTCTTAGCATGAGTTTTTTGGGATCCACAAATGTTAAGAGTATACTTTGAAACATGATTTTGTGTCACACCTTGGTAAGACATTATTAGGTAGGGTGGTTACCTCTGTGCCCCTTCCTTGAGAAAAGAAGGATGACCCAAAGAAAAACAGAGAACAAGACAGACTGAGATGCCTGTGCCATAGTAAGCAACCAGACGAGAAATCTGGATGGTCCCTGCAGAAGGATCCATGCACTGTGCTTTAAAGGAAGGTATAACTCTCCTTAAGAGAGGATTGTGTTTTTTTTCCCACTTATTCCAGAACCAAAACCCTTCCTTACCTCCCTAATCTGGCAATTGTTTTAACCTCAAGTTCATAAGGAATATGTGCCTGTCAGAAAATGAGGGAAGATTTCCTGTACTTCTTCAGAGCACTTGTACCCCTGTCCAGCTTCACCTTATAAACTAAGATCAGTTCCAGATGCTCCAGAGTTTTGCAAAAAAGACAAAATTTTCCTGGAACGTGCAGAGGATCAGCTACAGCCGCAAGTTGCAGATCCTACCACAGTGCTGCCGGTGTTAAAAGAATAGGGGTAACAATGCAGGTAATCCTGGTCTCCCAGACACAAGAATCAGAGGAAACAAAATGAACGCAAAATATCACTATCAGTCAGAAAAGATGACTGTGACCATGCGTGTTTACATGCCCACATACAACAGCCATTCTGAAAAAGAGACTTAATCATATATTCTGGAACACATTAAAAAGCCATCTTACAGACACAGCTGGTAATGAGTTTTGCACTTACACAACTATTGTAATACTTATTCTTGGTTTTAGTTGTTAATTGGTAATACTGGCAATTACTGTGCATTATTTTGTCTCATATCTTTCTCAGCGATTAAGGTTACTCTGCCTGGCCTGAATATCCTCGTGCAAACATGCAAACACCTAGATGTACTCATCTCAAGTTTATGCAAATGAAAGTATTATACTTTAAGTCCTCTTCAACAGGTTTGTTTTCCATTTCCTTTGATTATTTTTCTATACCCTCTTTTGGAGGTTCGCCATTGCTTCATACCCTTCCTAATGTGTGGACACAATATCCAAATAGTTAGCGCTGGATTTACAGGAGTGGGCTACAGCTTCATTGCATTAATGCAGTTAACGTGTAACATTACAGGGAAGCCTCTACACAGCCCACCTTCACCAATTCCTTCATTTTTCACTGCGAGATGCCAGACAGGTGCCTTCCTCACCTAGGTTGTTAAAGGAACTTAAGATCACTACCAGGACTCCTACCTGCTAATTCCTGCTACTGTACTTCTAAGCACAGCATTAGCCCTTTTTCCCCAACAGAGGAGGCAGTCTATCCAAGACAGTTTTTTGTCCTGTTGAGCATGGTCTGTATTCTTTGATTCCAAATGTATTTATCTCATTATAAGCCTGCATGAGACAACTGAATGGTGACCATTTCACCCTGTTAATACTGATCATCTCGTAGAGGACGCATGTCAAGTCTTCCATTTACTGCCCATAGCGTAAACTCATACTAGCAATATTTTTATATCTCAGTCAAAACTGCTGGCTGAAACAGAACTGTGGTGTGAAACTAATTGCAATGGGACCTACTTAAAAAAACAGATTTTGAGATCTGCCAGCATGACATTTTTTAATTAAAAATGTTCCCTGCAAGTCCCAAATCATGCAAATAAATAAATAAATACCAGATCCACATCATCACTGTACATAAATCAACACTGTAACGTTCAGTACATCATGATACAAACCTCCTCTTTCCCCCCTCCCCCTTTTGAAGTCTGTTGTTACTGGTTAGGCTCTGACAGAGGGACCTAAACTGACCACTCCATTCTTTCGCCTGACACACGAAGCTTTCTTCAAGCACAAAACCATCCTTTTGCCCAGTGTCTCAGTTCTCAGGGATCAAAAGGTTGGTTTCAACTGTTTTAGACACCCATCCTCAAAAGACAGTGCTCACACAGCCCGGTAAAGACGCGAAGCCCCATGCAGCCGCCCCAGCTTAAGCACAAGCGCGTGCCGGCGATACCTGTGGCAGATGCGTAACGCACAACTATCACTTCACCTCCCACGAGGCAGAAACTGTGCACGTACAGAAGAGGCATGGGGCCGCAGCATTTAATCCGATACGCCTCTCTAGAGAACAACCGAGCGCAAACACACAGTTTAAGCAGCCAGCAGCCGGCAAAGAGCTTACGCTACCTTTGACAACTCGCAGAAACAAAACCACCGCCAAGCACGCGAACTCTTCCCAAAAGACACCAGCGCGAGCTGCCAAGCCGGGAAATTTCAATCCTTGCCGGCGCGTGGGCTCCGAAGAAACCAGGATCGCGTCGAAGCCCTCGTCGTGAGCGGTTCCACCGCGGCCGCAGTCAGTGCCGGGGCTGCCCCGGCCCGAGCCGCCCCGCGATGAAGAGGGCACGGCCGCAGGGATGCGGCAGAATAGGAAGTCGTCGGGCGCAGCGCGAGCAACGCTGTTTTTTCCTGTAAAAAAAAAAAAAGAAAAGAAAAGAAAAAAGCCGCGTCCCGGCGCCGGCCGCGGGGCTGCCGGGGAGCGGCGTCGAGCCCCGGCCGGTGCGAGGAGCCCGCCCGGTACCCGGCGCCCGCCCGCCCCGGCACGCCCCGAGCGCGGAGGCCCGGCCCCGCCGCCCGCCCCGTGCCCCCGCTCCGGCCCCGGGGCCGCCTCTCCGCCGCCCGGCCCGGCCCAGCCCGGCCGCCCCACCTGCGGGACGGGCAGGGCTGGGACGGGGGGAGCCGTGCCGGGGGGGCCGCGTCCCGGCCCGTCACGGTCCGCCCGGGGAGCGCGGCCCGCCGCCCGCCGGCCATCTTCTGGGCCAGGCCGCGGCCTGAGCAGGGCGGGCGTAGCGGGGTGCGGGTCAGTCAGAAGGGGCATGGCTGCGGCCCCCGGGCCCCAAGAGCGGCTTGGGAGAGGGGCCTCGCCCGCTGGGGGCACGCAGAGTCTCATCTGGTGTTGTTCTACGAGTCCTGAATACCGGCACCCATCTCCCACTGCTTCCCGAGGGGTTTGGGTCCATCCCCTCCATAACGACGTGTACCACAGCGTTTTGGTACAGCCGAGGTGACTCAACAGTGCCTTTAAGTGGCACAGACCTCTGCAATGGAACAAGTGGATTAGGTTAATAGCCATCACTGATGAACGCTCAGAGCAACACGCTTCATTCATTATTCAGGTCATCAGCACCATCAGGAACAGCTGAAGTTATGATCCCTTTTAAAGCTAGCGCATGTGTTCCAACTAATGACAGCCATCAGCAACAAAGAACAGAATAAAAGGAAGAAGTATCAGGAGGAATATTGCAATTAAGAGGGATACTGTGAAGTCAGCAAACAGAAATCCAAAGTCCCCAGCAATATGCCTCTTAAGCACCAACAAGACCTTTCTAAGCAGACAATCTCTGAGAACAGATAACGCACTTCAGTGTCTTAATACAGATATCATCCAGGTGTCTTGTCCCTGATCCAGCAAGAAATCCACACTGGTTCAGTGTGTTTATGCTACGCTATCATCACAGGGAAGAATAACCAACAACAAGCTGTAGTAAATGTGAAAAACCTCTGGTAAAACCAGTGAGATTAGAGCTGTCACCCCTAATCAATTATCTCACCACTCACTCAGGCCCATCACCTCTTCCACTGGGGAGATGGGTGCTGGTGGGGAAGGTCGTGCTGCCTCTCTGCTCCACAACTGCCCACTGTTACCAGCCAAGGTCCCCAGGCTCCTCCAGCGTGTCTCCATTGCATCTCTCCCACCTCCAGAATCTGTCTTCACTGACAGTGCTCACCTTCTTTGCATTCCTCAAGCTCTGTTTTTCCCAATCCAATCGCCTACATGCGTACGTGCAAAGTGTGAACAGCCTACTGATCGGCTCATACCTGTTTACTTACGGGAGGATTCAAGAAATGCCCTTTTTGTTTAGTTTGAGTGTTTCGAGAAGACACAACCAGCCCAAACAGCTGTCGTGACTAAGCAGCAGGCCCGTGCTCAAGAGTTCCAAAGAGCAGTTTCAGACATTTACCCTACACATGCACCCACAATTTGCTACCTGACCGCACTCACAATTTGAACTGCTTTCTGCCTACAACTACGCAATCCCACTGCTCCCTGCTGATCCTAGTTTGTAAATGAGCAGGCTGGCTGACAGACCAGAATGCCCCAAGCACAAACCCTACCCCTCAGGCCAAGCTGGCGCTGCGCTTGTACACTTTGCATTTGGAGCCATCAATTCAGACACCCGCTCATTGACTGGTTTCTCCTGCCTGTACTTGTCCAGCTCCTGCCTGCTTGCCTCTTTCCCACAGAGCAGCCCTTTACACCCACCACCTCAGCATCCACTCCAACTTTCAGAGCACTCTTGAGTCCTCATCTCTTTAGCTAACCCCCCTCCCTTCCCCAACTAATTCAGCCAGGTAGCCTGCTGATCCCCTTTTTATTTTTCAAACAATGTTGCAACCTCCCCATGATCTATGCTGTCAGTATAAGGCTGCATTGCACTGATGTTTCTCAATTCTCTCTGCTATTTAGAGGTATTACATTATGTTAGTATGTGTAGCAGTAGTTTGAAAACTTCCATTTATTATTAGATAATTTCCATTTATTTTATTATTAGACAACAAAAAACAGAAATGTGATTAAACAAACGGACCCAAACTGTAAACTAAGCCTTCCTTGATACACTAGACTTTCTTCTTAAACATTGAAGAAATGGTCAGGACTTTGTTGTTGTTGGCAGCTGTATCCTGGACTTGATCTATTGCTACGTGTAACAACAGATTAATACAGTACATTGTTTTAATAAACTTGATGAAAGATGTCTCAAACTTTCAAAGTGATGAAAACTATTTTTGTTAGGTCTGATATAACTTAAGCACTTGCTTAACTTTTTAAAATCTCGAGTCATCCCTCTAACTGCCTCAGGACTAGGTACAAGCTCTAATTAAAGCTCCCATAGTTGTAAATGCTTTGGTGGACTAGGCTTGTTGCACTTAAACCACTCCAGGATGCAGAGGACACTTAAGGAAAGCAGAAATAACTGTTCCACTTACCACCATCTGTAGTGATTAGTAGGAAAGGAAAAACCATCTTACAATAAATGGTTATGTGATTTACCAAAAATGATTTACCATACAAGACTGGAAACCCTTAGGGTGTAATAGAAATCATGCCAAAAATATGTCATCACATCCACACTTATGGGTGCTTATACCCACTTTGCACTAGAATGCTCTAAAAGGACAAAACTTGTACTTTGAGTGGCAAAGAGTGAAGCAGTTCTTGGAACTTCAGGGAAGAAAATACCCTCGAAAGGAAGACTCTTTTCATTGCCGTCTTCTGTACCTATGATCTTGTGGGTGGTGATTCATGGATGGCTGCCTAAGGGACCTGAACGATCTCACATGCTACTCCTTGAAGGAAGGAACTTGTGCTCTCCCTGCGGGTAGGATGAGGCAGGACACCGAAGAACTATTGCTAAAATCTGAGAAGATAATTCTTCTGAGAAGAATTTATCTTCTGTATTATCTATGACCACACGTTATAAAGTTACTAATCACTGCACAATTACAGTGAATCGGTATAAATTAACACTTTGGCAGGGAACAGAGAATTGTGTAATGAAGTGGAAAAACGAGATGCATTTTCACTGGTCAGTCTGTAATTTGACCTTGCAGAATTTAATTGTGCAGTCTTGATGAAAGCAGTTTTGATGAGAAACAGAACTTTGGCAAAGTTGTGTTGTTTTTTTTTTTTTTTTTAACTGTGAAATGGTTGAAGACTCGTTGATATCTTAAGAGAAGTGTGTGAGACAGGGTGACAACTGAAACATAACATTTTCTGAAAATAACCCAAATATACAGGAAACCCTCAAGCATTCAGAAGTCTAATTCTGAGAAGCACTCAACCTACCTCCCACCAAGTTGCATGCACACCTTTGTTTGATCCATCCAGTCGGGATGCAAAACTTGTAAAATCAAAGACACTTTAGTGCTGAGCTGCTTACGAAGAGAACCAAAACATTTCAAAATTTCAGAAAGAACTATATCAATGGGCAGAACAGATAGTAATGACCAGGAAAAGCAGAATGGCCATGGCCATGTTAGCTTCTTCACCAATATCCAGAGAAAAAGCCATTGCTCACTGCTGTTAGCAAGGGAAAAGTCAAAGTGCACATGGCAGCAAAATATTTTGAGAAGACAGCACTAAGTTGCTACTTTGCCTCACAAATCTCTAGCAAAAGCAATCCTAACTCTCCTCTTAACTCTGTCCTTTCCATATACTCCCACTCTGCCCAGTCCTTCCAGCAATACTTTCTTATACTGCTATGAAAGCATCCATAAAATCTAGATGAGCCATTCTCTTGAAAACCACATTTTCCCAACACTTGGGGCAAAGTGTGGGCTAATTCAAATACCAAAGCCATAACTTTATTTCCCTATGAAATTGTAATTATGTAATTATAATTTCATTGCAGAAGGATGCAGAAAAACACATCATCTTTGGTTAATAAAGCGATCTTTGTTTACATTAAGCCAACTTTAATTACAGCATGTTAATAAAACCCACTTAACCAAGACTTGAATTTGTTTTTATAGAAGTAATGCCACATTCTTTGTGGACAGGTTTTGTAGCTGGAAAAAAAAATGAATAAACATAAAAGCAGTCTAACTTTGTATTTTACTGTTTTATTTATTTACTACAGAAGCACAGCTCTTAAGTGCTACCTATCTCATGTTTCTAACTACTGGAAGGACAGCAGTGCACTTATTTGAAAAAAGGCTTTCACAGCAGCAAATAGAATTAATAGCTTGTACTGACACTGAGAAATTCTATCTGCTTTGGAATCTAGAGCTTCATTGTACAGTAATGTTACAATGAATATAATTTCAGATATAGCAGATTAATGTAATAGGAGTCAGGTAGCATGGTTTTAAAGTTACAGTAAAGACTGAGCCACATTTTGAGTACTGGCAAAAAGTGAAGTCAGGACCCTGAACTTCCAAAGAGTGACTCTGAGCTATTAGAAGACCCAGGGGATGAGATCCCCTGGAGCACTGTCCTTAGGGACAAAGGAGCTGGACAGAGCTGACATCTCTTTAAGGACACTTTCCTTAGAGCACAAGAACTCTCCATCCCCCTGGGTAAGAAAGCGGGCAAGGAGGGCAGAAAACCAGGGTGGCTGAGCAAGGACCTGCTGGTCAGACAGAGGCACGAGAAGGAAATGCACAGGCAGTGGAAGCAGGGACACATGGCCTGGGGAGAGCACAGGTATGCTGTCCGGGTGTGCAGGGATGGGACCAGAGAAGTTGAGGCACAGATGGAAATGGGCTTGGCAAGGGATGCAAAGAGCAACAAGAAGGGGTTCTGTGGGTGCATCAGCCAGAAAAGAAAGGCCAAGGAAAGTGTGTTCCCTCTGATAAATGGGAAGGGAGGACAGGTAACAACAGACATGGAGAAGGCTGGGGTACTCAGCAACTTCTTTGCCTCAGCCTTCACTGCCAGTCAGGCTTCCCACATCTCTCGAGTCCCTGAACCTCTGGGCAGGGGCTGGGGGAGCAAAGTGCCTCCCACTGTAAGCAAAGAGCAGGTTTGGGACCACCTGGTGAAACTGAACAGGTACAAGTCTGTGGGGCCGATGCCATGCATCCCAGGGTCCTGAGGGAACTGGCTGATGTAGCTGCCAAGCCTCTCTCCATCATATTTGAAAAAGTCTTGGCAGTCAGGTGAAGTCCCTGGTGACTGGAAAAAGGAAACACCACTCCCTTTTTAAAACAGTAGAAAGGAGGACCTGGGGAACTACAGACCAGTGAGCCCCACCTCTGTGCCTGGAAAGGTCATGGAAAAGATCCTCCTGGAAGCAATGTCAAGGCACATGCAAGACAAGGAGGAGATCTGAGACAGCCATCAATGCTACACCAAGGGCAAATTGAGCCTGACCAATCTGGTGGCCTTCTGTGATGGAGTGACTGCATCAGTTGACAAGGGAAGACCGACAAACATCACATACCTGGATTTCTGCAAGGCCTTTGACATGGTCCCACACAGCATCCTAGTCTCCAAATTGGAATAAGACGAATTTGAAGGGTGGACGATTCAGTGGATAAGGAATTGGCTTGAAGGCCACACTTTGTGGCCTTTAAGTGGTGGTCAATGACTTTATGTCCAGGTAGAGACCAGTGACAAGCGGTGTCCCTCAGCGGCCTGTCCTGGGACTGCTACATTCAGTATCTTCATCAATGATGCAGGCAGTGGGATCAAGTGCACCCTCAGCAAGTTTGCACAGGAAACCAAGCTGAGTGCTGCAGTCAATACAACAGAAGGGAGGGATGCCATCCAGAGGAACCCAGACAAGATGGAGAAGTGGGCCCATGTAAAACTAGTGAAGTTCAACAAGTCCAAGTGCAAGGTGCTGCACGTGGGCTGAGGTAATCCCAGACGTGAGCACAGACTGGGAGAACTCACTGAGAGCAGCCCTGCAGAGAAGGACCTGGGGGTTCTGGTGGACAAAAAGCTCGACACGAGCCAGCAGTGTGTGCCTGCAGCCCAGAAGGCCAACTGCGTCCTGGGCTGCACCAACAGAGGGGTGGGCAGCAGGTGGAGGGAGGGGATGGTGCCCCTCTGCTCTGCCCTTGTGAGGCCCCACCTGCAGTGCTGCGTCCTGGTCTGGGGCCCCCAGCACAAGAAGGATGTGGGGCTGTTAGAGCAGGTCCAGAGGAGGGCCACAGAGATGATCAGAGGGCTGGAGCACCTCTCCTGTGAAGAAAGGCTGAGAGAGCTGGGGATGTTCAGCCTGGAAAAGAGAAGGCTCCGGGGAGACCTTACCACAACTTCTCAGTACTTAAAGAGGGCTTATAAAAAAGATGGAGAGCAACTTTTTTTTCTCATGCAGACAATGACAGGACAAGGGGGAATGGCTTTAAACTAAAAGAGGGGAGATTTAGATTAGAGGTTAGGAGGAAATTCTTCCCTCAGAGGGTGGTGAGGCCCTGGCACAGGCTGCCCAGAGAAGCTGTGGATGCCCCATCCCTGGAGGTGCTCAAGGCCAGGCTGGATGGGGCTTTGGGCAACCTGGTCTGGTGGGAGGTGTCCCTGCCCATGGCAGGGGGGTGGAACTGGGTGGTCTTTAAGGTCCCTTCCAACCCAAACCATTCTGTGATTCTGTGATACTTTACAATGAGATCACCAAATACACATAGATGCATGGCTATATTGTATGATTGAAAGGATCATTTTAAGACTTGTATTCCTGCCAGTAGGAGGATAAAACTTTCTGCTGCATAAAAAGATGTATTACTATTATTTTATAAAAGCTTATACAGCTTATACTATCATTTTATAAAAGCTTATCCACCTCCACAGCAGTGCAAGCCCACAGAAGATGGCACTGTCCCAGTTCCTTCTCTGCCTCACCGACATTCCTGACTTGCCTTTGATGTCAGTACTAGCTCCCGTACAAGCCAACTCTCTCCTAAATGGCGCGTTAGGGCGATTTTTTTCCTTGGCTGATGCCTCATTCCCCTAAATGTAAAGAGGAAGGGTTGGGTACTGACTTTCATTGTTTTACTTGTGTGTGGTTCTGCAGTGGCATAAAAACCATGAATGCCCGTCTATTCCCTGCTGATTTAACTTGTGTGGAGGATGAAAACTCACTGAAAATAGACAGATTTGGTGTATTTAAGTTCATTACAAACTGTTTTTCAGTAAATATTTAATTTGTCATCAGAAATCTACTGTCATCACACAGTACGGATGACAGTTGATTTCTGATGTAAGGCTACATTTAATGAGTGAAAAGTTACCTATGTCCTTCCTGGATTTCATTTTGATTAAGCAACAGTAATGCATACCTGTAACATTTTTATTTGATTTACATTTAGCAGGAGATATATAAGCTGTCCAAACTTAATAGGATGGATGCGAAATGATAATTGCTATGACAGCTATCAACTGCCCATGTTGAACTCATGCTGAAAGACTTTAAAATTCTAGATGAATTTAATTGTTTGCAAATGTTCTTAATCTCTGTTCTAGAGAAGATTCATTCCTCAAGAAAAGAATCAGGTGTTTCCCTAAGAAGGCCACAAAGCCGTTATCCATTTCAGAATAAGGAACTTTGCAATACTTCCTTCCCGTCACATCTTCCTTTACAGTATTGCAACACCATAACATCAGCTGTAATTGCATTCTGTTAAAATGCTGGCAAAGAAGGGACATTTTATTTCCAGAGTCCTGCCTTTGGAGGCTTACTACAGAAATGTTTTAAATGTTTTCATCCTACAGTAATTCAGGTTTCCCAAACCTTTTACTACAAAGGCAGAGAAATATAATTATACCCATTTGTACAAGCAGACTAAGGGAATTACTGAGAATCTCATGGGACTTTAATGGCAGGATTACAAGACTCCATTTCCTCTGATTTTCCCCTAGCGAGACCACAACAAGCACAGATTCCTGAGGACCACAATGAAGAAAAATTACTCCCAAGTAACAGCCACCAGCATTAAAAGCAAGTTTCTCAAAAACACACATTTCAAAGGCCAAAAAATGAAAAAGGTTCATAGCCAAGAACAGCTTGTTATGCAGATATTCCTCTTTCTGCACACCATGCTTGGCTTCAGAAAAGATCTGTATGTTATTTCCAGAGCTAGCATCTTTCAAAGGTGATATGAACTATTGCACTTCACTTTTCCAGATTAAATGGTAGAAAGCACAGTATCACACAGACAAGACAGAAACAATTTCCGAGTGCCAAAATAGATTCTTAAAAGGCAAATTCTGATACTTATCAGATTTCCAAACTCTTGAATCTCTGTGAAGCAAAGCTCTTTGCTCAGCTGGCTCTAAAAGACAGCAGTTTTCTTCCCCTAAAATTATGTGACTCCTGGTTTCACTGTATTCTATTTCAGGCCAGGATGTATTCTGCAACACCAAGATTTTGGTAGTGGGGGGCTGCACGGGCGAGATGACATTAGGGGCACACCACAGGACACAGCTGAGCCCATCAGCCAACCCAGCGGTGGCACCTCTGGGTAAGCAGTTAAGAAAGGACAAAAACATCAGGCAGGCAGGCAGAAGAGGGAACAAAAAGAGTGAGAAGCAGCATAAGAAACATCAGGGCCCAAAGGAGGAACTCCTCTGTGGCAGAGATTTTCCCAGCAGCCCACTGAGAACCCGTACAAGAGCAGGTCTCTACAGCCTGTGGGCAACCTGTGCTGGAGCAGAGGAAAAGTGGGAGACGGAAGGAGTAGGGAAGAGAAAATCCTTTGCTCTGACCTTCGCTGCTGTACGCTGGCACTGTTCCAAAGCGCTTTGTGAAACTCTTCAGAGTGGAAAACATTAAGAAGTAAAGACACTTAAATAATCAATCTCTGATCCTGCAAGTCTGGGGTACATCCTGGTGACCAATGAACAGGAAATGGAAGTACAACTGGTCTTCATAAAAATAAACATCCCTAGCTTAGAGGTGGAATTACAGAAACAAGTATGACCAACCTAAATTGTCTGAGACTGTACAGGCACTCTCTAACATCACATTTCTGGAACAGTCCAGTTTCAGAAGTGTCTGATACAAATGACCTATTTTTATATGTCTGTAGTTCTCGAAGGATTCTTGGAAAAACCTGAGCTCACATCTCCCTGTATGAATACTGATATTCAGAGTCAGGACAAAATCTTTCTGGTGAGACCAGACATTTTTGTTGCCATTCTTCCTCATGGTGGTCTTCATGGTCTGTCAGAGCAGCATTTTAATGAGTTGCAACAAGCTCCTCAAAACCAGCAAGCTCCGTAAAATTATGGTACCATACAGTATCCCTAGTATTATGCAAACCAGTTATTCAGTTTAATGTTATTCCTGTTGAGATGACAGGTAAGACTGTAGCAAATAGGTCTCTCAGATGCTATCCTTACATCTAAAAGAGCAGCAGCAGAAGCATACCTGCAGGTGCAGGAGCACTGGGTACTCTCAGGAAGATGAGCAATTACATGCAGCCTTATCAGTACCAGAACAGGGACTAAATAAAAACCTACCAAAAATACCCAAAATTGTCTCAAATGTTTCATGCTGTGGCTACCTAGCACATCTGTAAGGCTCAGCCTGGATGGGTAATTGTCCAGACTGCAGACAGCTTTCTTTTTGTTTTCTTTCAGAGCTATAATATAGCCCACCTGAAAGGACAGCACCGAACCGTTAAGCGCTGCAGAGAATCTTCACCTTAAGCTTTCAAAAACAAGTACTTGTATCTGCTTGTATACTGCTTTTTGCACTAGATCACACTGATGCTTATTTTGGGTTTTGCTGTCTGCTTTAGCTAACTTTAGGCAGCACTTGTATTCAGAAGCGTTTAATTCTCAGCCTGGAGTTGAACTGATGCACAGCTTACTATTACTGAGAAATCTGTTGTTAAATGCATGTGAAAGTCACGCAAGATAAGGAAGTTTGAAGGAGACTGGAATGCAGTTGCTGAGAAAGCAGTACTTAGTAGCTCAAGGATTACTGACAGAGAATATCATCAGGACAAAAACCTATGAAATGCTAAGAAATGAGAATCAGCAGGAGGTAATTCAGCAAAACAGAACAGCCTGTTCCTAGGAGCAAAGAGACTTCTTCACCTACTCAACAACTGCCTAATTAGCACAGACTGATGTCTCACTAGGGGCATACCAACATTTAGCATTGACTAACATGCTACTTGTTATCTACTGCACACACTTTCCAATAAACGTTTCACGTTCTTAAGTTGTATATATTGTACTTGCAGTCTTTGTATACAGGAAAAATTCCCAAAGAAAAGTGGTTCTGCTAGGATCTATTACATATTCATCAGCCTAGATGACAGTACACGTGAATAAAAAGTATATTTCAGTTCTAGAAGTGATCTCTGAACAGACTATTAAACCAACCACTACAGAAAAAGCTTATAGTACAAGCTCAGAAAACTCCAGTGAAAAGATAACTTAGAACAACTTAGACCTTTTCATGGTCAATGGGACCTTGAAAGGCAAAATTCCTTAAATTAAAACTGTGTCCTTCCTTTAGCATAATTCAGCTTATTATATGACAGGCAGGTTTAGACTGAGAAGCCAAGGAACAGAGCTGCAAGGATAGTATCTGCCTCTATACAGTTTTAGCTTGTATATGGCAACAGCCTTAAGGGACAAAAAATATCATTTTGAACTGGAGGGGACAGCTGTTTGTTTCTGATACTTCTTGTTGCTGAGTTTAAGATTTATCTAGACAAAGAACTATTTGGTAAACCACCTCCCCACCAGCTAGTGGTAAATGAGAACCAAATCGAGGCCAAAATCAAGTTAACTTTTTTAGTTCAAACCTCATTCCTCTTTCCAGAAAAAAAAAAAAAAAAAAAAAACAGTTTAAGTAATCATTCCATCTTCTGTAAATATGTCCATACTTCACTTAGAAGAGTAGAGGAAGATGACAAGCTAGTACTCAAATTGTTTAACTACAGTAGCTGT
Source organism: Anser brachyrhynchus (assembly GCF_964034855.1). Taxonomy (NCBI): domain Eukaryota; kingdom Metazoa; phylum Chordata; class Aves; order Anseriformes; family Anatidae; genus Anser; species Anser brachyrhynchus. The sequence goes on along the minus strand of NC_137697.1, from coordinate 14,560,129 downwards.
CTGTTGTTTTGTTAAACATCAGCAGGCAACTGGTCCATTTAGAGCCAAGTTCCAAAGAAACACGAATCTTCATTTTACGTATGGAAATCAAGCTCTGACAGATGATTCAGATTTCTAAAACTACTCAGCTTAAGAGGAAGACAGACATTTTAATTGGTGTCTGGCTCCTAAATGACTTGTCCAGTCAACTGTCTAAACAGAGAACTGAATCCCTTGAAAACAAAGTATTTCCTGTAAATACTACTTCCTCATCGTAACATTTTCACTTCTGCTTAATGAAAAGCCAAACTCACTACATTCAGAGGTGCTAAAGGCTATAGGGTTACTTTGAAGATAAACTGCATAAAAATGGAAAACAATATTTTTATTTCAAGTACTACTGAACTTGCAGTTCCAAAAAGTTAGGGGAGGTTTAGGTTGGAAATAAGGAGAAACTTCTTCTCAGGAAGAGTGATTAGGCATTGGAACCGGTTGCCCAGAGAGGTGGTGGAGTCCTTGTCCCTGGGGGTGTTCAAGGAGAGGCCAGACCTGGTGCTTAGGGACATGGTTTAGTGGGTGATACTGGTCAGATGGTAAGGGGACAGTTGGACCAGATGATCTTGGAGGTCTTTTCCAACCTTGTCGTGAAGACGTCTGTCCTCCTGAACAACTGCCGCATGTACTGAGGCCCTGCTTCCCAAGACATGGCAAAACATCACTCATTGATGGGAGGTAGACAATAATTGTTTTCCCTTTGTTTTTTCACGGTCTAGGTTTTTTACTTTTTCCTTTATTTAAGCTGACCTTATCTCAACTTGTGAGCCCTTTTTTTTCCCACCCCCACTTTATTTTCTCCCCATCCCTTTGAGAAGGGGGAATGAGAGCAGTGTGGTGCAGTTCAGCTGCCCATCAGCACCACACAACTGTTCTCTCTCCATGTGGGACAGGGGAGAACACTGATAATAACAAAGTACAAAAACTTGTGGATTGAGATAAAGACAGTTTAATAAGGAAAAAAAACAAGTCATGCACAATGCAATTGCTCACCAACCACTGTCCAACGCCCAGCAGGTCTCTGCACATCTGCCCCTGGCCAGCTCTCGCTCATATTGCTGATCACAGCACCACACGGTGTGGGACACCCCTCTGGCCATCCTGCAGCAGCTGTCCTGGCTGTGTCCCCTCCCAGCTCCTGGGGCACCCCCAGCCTCCTCGCTGGCAGGGCAGCACGAGGAGATGAAACATCCTGGGCTCTGTAAGGATTTGTAGAGGTTGGTAAGATTCCTTCTTCTCCACGCTAAACAGGCCCAGCTCAGTCTTTCCACGTTAACACAGATACTCCTATCCCTTGATCATCTCCATGGCTCTGTGCTGAACCTCTCTTGAAGTTCTACGCCCCTGTTGTACTGGGGGGCAGTTCTACATCCCTCTTGACAGACTGGAGAGGTGGGCAACCACCAACCACATGAAATTTAGCAAAAGCAAGTGCCGGATTCTGCACCTGGGGATTTTTTCTGAGGGATTTAATCAACAGCAAACTGAACGTAAGCCAGCAGTGTGCCTTGGTGGCCAGGAGGGCCAACTGAGCCCTGGGGTGCATCAGGCTTGGCATGGCTAGCTGGTTGAGGGAAGGGATTGTCTTGCTCTGCACTGGTGCGGCCTCACCTCTAGTACTGTGCACAGTTTTGGGTGCCACAGTAGAAGACAAAGCTGTTGGAGTGTCCAAAGGAGGGCTACAAAGATGGTGAAGGGTCTGGAGAGCAAGATGTCTGAACAGCTACTGAGGTCCCTTGGTTTGCTCAGCCCAGAGCAGAGCAGGCTGAGGGGAGGCCTCATGGCGGCCTGCAGCTCCCTCACGAGGGGAGCGGAGGGGCAGGCGCTGAGCTCTGCTCTCTGGGGACAGCAACAGGACCCGAGGGAACGGCGTGGAGCTGGGACAGGCGAGGGTCAGGCTGGGTGTTAGGGAAAGGTTCTGCACCCAGAGGGTGCTCGGGCACTGGGAGAGGCTCACTAACAGGCATGCTCAGGTTCCTCAGAGGCCTGCTAGACATTCCCCAGAGCTCCTGGACCCCAACCCCAGAAGGTTCTGAAGTGTCCTGACGTTTCCCAACCAGCAGAGCCAAAGGTTGCTGTGCAAAATGCTCCATCTGGGGGCTACAACTTTCAGAGATGGACAGGATGGAGGTCCTGCATGGAAAATCCAGAGTGGGGCTGAACAGGAACATAGTCCAAGCAGGCAGAAGACAGGTTATTAACCTCTGTAGATTCAGAGGCAATGTTCCTCTCATTTTCTTTGCCAAGTTTATTTAGGCTATAGAGCAGGAAAATGTGTTATCTGGGGTCCTCCTCTCTCCATTTATGTTGTAAAGCATGTCAGGACATCCCAGTTCAATGTCTTGCTCAAAGCCATAAGTGCAGAGAGGACCATGTGGCTCAGGGCTCTATCCTGCCTGGTCTCAAAAGCTTCCAAGGATTGTGCTGTACACCAGAAGCTAGTCTGTTACAATCCCAGTAAGAAAGGTGCTCAAACTCTAAGCTAACGTTGGAAACACTGTTTTATTGCAGCTCTGCATTTGGTGAAGCCAAACTGGACAAGTCCCCTTCCTCTAGCCTGCCCAAATCCCCCTGGATAGCAGCCTTGCTCTGGAGTGCATCTGCTGGTCCCCCCCAGGTTGGTGTCACCTACTGATCTGAGGAGCAAGTACTCCCCCACCTCCTCCCGGTCCTGCTGCAACATGGGATACTTCTTTCCTTGCTGCTTAAAATCAGCAGTTGGCAGTCATCCTGTGATCAGCCAGAATTCCCACCACATTCTTTTTTGTTTGGTCGCTTGTTTTCAATCACTGTAAGCCTGAAACTTATGAAAGTGTTTTTCACCTCCCTTGCATTTTTAATCATGAAGAGATCTTTATGCAATTCACTCCTTTGTGTGATTGATTAGCCTTCATCTGTGGTATTCTACCAGTAACTCGTATTCATAAGGACTTCACTGCCTCATAGTATTTTGAGTCATGATGATTAATTCCAAAAACACTGTGCCTGCTACTTTTAAGATACCATTCCTTACCTTAGTTTGTAAATCTGCACCCTGATTACAGAGAACTGGGGTGATGTAGTTTAGTTACAGGGTACTGACAGAACACTCCTAACATGTGGATGGTACTGACTGCAACCACAGCTGTACACCAAATATGTACAGAGGTTCATATTCCAGTGTTTTATCACAGTACAGTCCACATTGTCTCTGAAAAGCAAGACTTTTTATCAGTACAGCACTCAGGCATGTCTAGGGTGGAAGTCCAAGAGATGAACCCCAAAAACATATTTTATCATTGAATGCAGGACTCCTCACCTGTTCCTACTGCAAAGCAGCAGAATGCAGAAGCATGACTATGCTGTGCATGGTCATCTGTTTTGTACTTCTCTTTTTTTTAACCATATCAAATACAGTTGTAAGAATCATTCCAGGCATCCCAGAAAGCAAAAAAAAAAAAAAAAAAAAGCAGGAGCTTGATTAACTGGGTTGTGTTTGGAAAGTCACTTAATGACACCGATCATCAGAGACTGACCAGAAACAAAGAATATCCATACATCATAACCCTTTCTACATTTAAAAGATCAGAGCACACATCTGTGTCCCACCACACTGTCTTCCTATGAGTTCACAGACTGCTTCACAGGATATCCAAGGTCCCCACCCATAGCTGTCTAATAACAGCTAAACAGAAAATGTCTACAGGGACTGTTATATGGAACCAGTACTTGTTCCAGAAAAGGTAAAAAGTGAGTCCTGTTGATCACAGCTAGCACTTGTGCAAAGTTTTCTCTACTGATGCTTCTATTTCATTTTGCAGCTATACAAAGAAACTCTGCCTGTTGATTCCCACTCCTAGAACTGCTGTTCTGACCAGGATCCACAGTCAAAACACATTTCTCACAAGTCACCTCTACAGCCTTTTCTTCATATTCACCCTCATGACTGCAGTCCTCTCTGACTCCAAGAAACTCATCTCACAGAGAAAAAAGTTCAGGCACCGCATTAATAAAGGACGATGTGGTAGAATTAAGAATAAGCAGTATTCAAAATACTGTTGACGAGAAGGTTTGATGGCCCTTTTCAACACTGTCAAAACCCTCCAGCTTAATCTTGAACTACTCTCCAATGCAAGGAGCATTTTTTAATGCAAGTATGGAGCTAATGACAGGGAAAAACCATACAAAGATCTGGGGTTACGGTATCATTGCCAAGAGCAGATGCAACTAAAAGGAATTGCAACTATGTTGTTCTCAGGTTTCAATCAGTTCAGTGAAATATTTAAAGAGCACTCATCCTGACTGCCACCTGGAGGACAACTGGACTCTCCCCTACAAACAAAAGCTTTGACAACTCATGATACATATGCCACTTGCTCTTCCTGCAGGAGCAAAATGATGGAAGAGATAGCTTGTTTGAGAAATAGTAACTTGCAGCTAAGGGGCTGAAAAAACTTGTCTCTTCAAGGTTTGGCATAAGCCAGCCTTCCCCAAATTCTCTATACAGAAGTACATTAAGTCTTTGAAGGCTTACCTATCTTTTCTGAGCTCCTCATAGCAAGCACTCACCCCCCAAAATACCACTTCTCATACAAGAGAAGCAATGTGATCCTTTCATGTAACCCAAGCAGCAGCAAGATCAGTAAACAGGAGTCATGCCTTCAACTTCAGAACCACATAGAATAAACTGACCCTAGATGACAAACACTGTATCAACAATGAACCAAAAAAACTGAACAGAACAATTTTCACATGATGTGGCTGGAAAAAAACACTTTGCAAAACAAAGCATTGTCTTGTGGCAACTTCTGCCACCTTCAAAAAATACTTAAATGAAAGAAACAGCCTTAGAAGAAACATTTCCTTACAAAACAGGCAGTTCTGAACATGCAGAGATTCAAGTTGCAGAAAGTACAGCTAAGAAAAACCGTTTCACAAATAAGAATATGCAAAAAAGTCTGCCTTGCCCACAGTGAGATGGTCTGTGCTGAAGAACAGTATTTAAGCTTATTTACATAGTTATAAAAGTGCATTCTAAACATCTACATGTTTGCAAAAAATTATGTCTTCAAGTGTTCCCAAGAGACTTTACAACTGACTCTTAAATTTATGCACACAGTATTTAATAAACTACGAATTGTTACCGTGGTAGAGTTAGCTCGTTAGTACTTTTTTGCCTTAAATAAATTATTTTGGTTAATATTTTAGATACCCTAAGGCACATCTACATCAAGCAGAAGAAAACGGAATCTTGTAGTTCAATGTATAAACTTTCAAAAACAAAGACACACTACTTCAGGACTGCATGCCAGCAAGTTCAAGCAGTTGTTCTGTGCAACCTTTTTTTTAAACCAGAAACACAAGGAAATTAACCAAGGAAGCTACTGCATGAAAGGACAAGATGCAAAATTATCTACAAAAGGACAGAACTGACACAGTAGATTGTCAAACATTTACATTGCCTTGTAAAGGTAGTGAAAGTGTGCACACATCCTCGTTTTTCAGTTTTTTAACTACATAAAGGTTTATTCAAAAAAAAGACTGATTTTCAATTCCCTCCCGCTCTTTCCACCCATGCTAAATTAAAAAAAAAGGATGAATATTCTTTCTTTAAAAAACTTAAGGAAAGCTCATGAGTTCCAACTGCATACGCTGCATACACCTATTTCTTGTAGGAGTAATTTGAGATGCTGTATTTGATGAATTGTAACGTACTAAAAGCTGTTCTAATAATTACTTCACAAGCTACAAATAAAACGCAAGCCTGAAAAACAGGTCTAGAACTAAGATAAAGTTAGTTCCCTTCATAGGTTTGCTCTAAGATAAATGTGACCCACGACTGTAGTTACTTTGTTTGCTTTTCAGAGAAGTAGAAGACAACTGTACAGTTTCCTCCAGAAATTACTGTTCATATGCATTTCCTACCAACAAATCAAAAGCACCCCCTGATTTCTTACCTGAAATTCAGAATGGATACACAGATCCTCAAGAAGAGTTGTCAGAAAAAGGAGTCGTGCCACCCAGGACATTTTACTCAAGACTTCAAGTTAACGTATACCCACTGCTTATAGTAAGTTAAGTGATGGTGTACCTACAATTAAGACTTACATGTCTGTACAATATGTAGCAGTAAAACCACAGCGCACAAAAAGTATTTTGTAAACAGGTATTTAAGTATTTTTCGAAGAAATACAGAAAGAACAGCAGCATGCTCAACCACAATAACAAATTGCATAGTACTGTCCAAGTCAGTTCCAATACTCACACATTAAACCTTCAGTCCAGTAAGCACAGATTAGAAGTATTATTTCCCTATACTAAGAGGGAAGACCCTACAACAAATAGCACTCGGCATTGTGTGCTGAATACCTGCAAACATGACAAGCTTGTAAGCTTGTTCAGCTGTTCAAGACATTACAAATTACTATTTACCATTTTCCTCTGGGGGCAGTGACATGCATCCTTGTAGCATACTTTGCTGGTAAATAAAAAAAATTCAAAGAAAAAGCAACTTTATGAAAATCTCTTTGTAAAACTCTTTATGTCTGCCTACAGACACTACATAGCTTCTACAACTCTGGGAAACTCTTACAGACAAGCCACCAAGCTTGCTCTAAAGAAAACTTTTCCACAAGAGGTAGCAGAAGAGTACACGTCTGTCAAAGGCAAAAACATACTACACACAACACTGGGCTCCATCCTTCTCAAAAGACTGCTTGGTATTAAAGTGTATTTCAAATAAGTTGTGGATGTAGCCGTTTATCTTTAGTTCCACACTGAGACCACACATTTCATGCACGTTGAAAAATCACCAGCTCACGAAGCTGCAGTTATACATGTTGGTTTTTTGTTTGTGTGTATCATACAAAGACTCCTCAAATTTTTATTAAGTAATTGTTTACAAGGTGTTTAACAGCTCCTTAAGATTGTCACCTCATCATTTGGCACAGATTTCAAAACTAACCTGTTAAAAATGAAGGGACATTAAGTTTTGATGCACCCTTTCATAAAGCTCTCTCCCAAAACAGGTCTTCAGAGAACTATATATTCCCAGGCAAAATTTCAGTAACAAAGAAGTAAGTTCAAGGGATCTCCTAAATTCCACTTGCAAACAAAACAGGAATCACATCCCACCTATTATAGCAACATGCTAGCTACAAAACATCAAACACCTACTGAACCATTTAACACTTAAGAAATACCTTAATTTTTTTTTTCCTGTATGTAGGAAGGCAAGAGCCATTTTAAATTATAATCAGCCCTGGGTTCATCATAACTGATTATGTATGCATTGTTGAAAGCATCGGTGTAAGATACAAGCTAGCTTGTAAACATCAGATGTTCCATAAAGCTTAACAGTAACGAGCATTAAGTAAAATAGCTCACTTAAAACACAACAGAATAAAAACAGTTTGGTACTAAATTGGCTTTAATCCCATGCCTCAAACGAACTTGCGGAACTTGACATCCTCTCTCTTTCTGGGTTCATGCTGCTGCCGCCTTCATAACTCTAGGAAACAGAAGAGGTACTAGTTTAGAATCATTTGCAGATGTTTTAGCACTTCGCATTCATGACTCTCAATGTCATCTGAACATTTTTCTCTACGTTAACGCAGAAGTTTTATCATTAACCTTCCATATGTGTTTTTCTTAGACCCCAGTCTGAAATTAATGCACTTTTATCAACCTCAGTTTAAATCAGGTGTGGGAATAATCTTTCCCCAAGTTTAAATTCCAACTTCTTCCCTTATCTAATACAAATCAATTAACAGAACTTTGGGGAAAAACTTCCTTCTCTTTCTTAAGGCTGACTGCCTCCATCACTTCCCCAGTAAAATCCTTTTCCTTTGGGAAGCTGATTAAGCCTGTCACCTAAAAGATAGTTCCGAAATAGTCAGATAAAAGCCTCCAACAGATTCTAGTTTCAAATTCATCATTTCATCATCAAATGGAATGCATGAAAGGGTAATTTGAAAGAGACAGTGAATACTGCACACAAATTAAGACTGAATCTTCCTTCCCCAGGAGAGAGGTCATCAGCATCCTTATTATGCCCACATTACAGCAGAAGCCTACTGCAGGTGATAGATTTATTAGCACCACTACAGAACATCAGATACAGGTCTCTCATTAATAATAGAGCAGTAGGAAAAAACAGCATTACTAGTTTATTTCAATGAAAAAGAGCTGATTAGGTGTTGTGGTTTTGGCTGGGATAGAGTTAATTTTCTTCCTAGAGGCTCATATAAGGCTGTGTTTCGTATTTTTGATGGAAACTGGTGATAACACACCAATGTTTTATTTGCAAAGCAGTGCATCGGAGATCCAAGGACTTTTCTGCTTATACCACCCTGTCAGTGAGGAGGCTGAGAGCGCACAAGCTGGTAGTAAAGCTGGTCCAGACATACCACAGGGATCAACCTCTACAAATACCTGAGGGGACAATGTAAAGAGGATGGGGCCAAACTCTTCTCAGTGTTGGCCAGTGATAGGACAAGGGGCTACGTGTATAAACTGAATCACAGGAGGTTTCATCACCGCATGAGGAAGAACTTCTTTATGGTTTGGGTGACAGAGTACTGGAACAGGCTGCCCAGAGAGCTTGTGGAGTCTCCTTCTTTGGAGATAACTCAAAATCAGCCTGGATGCTAGATTGTGTAACGAGCACTAGGTGACACTGCTTGAGCAGGGGCATAGGACCAGATGATCTCTGAAGGCCCCTTCCAACCTCAAACATTCTGTGATTCCGTATCATCTGACATCATGTTCAGCAATAAAAGCTGGGGTAAAGAAGGAAGAAAGAGGGAACATTCAGAGTGATGGTGTTTGTCTTCCCAAGAAACCATTACACGTGATGAGCCCTGCTTTCCTAGAAGTGGCTCAACACCTGCCTGCCAATGGGAAGGAGCAAATGAATTCCTTGTTTTGCTTTGCTTGGGCACAGCTTTTGCTTTACCTGGTCAACTGTCTTTATCTCAAGCCATGAGTTCTCATACTTCCACCCTTGTCTTCCCATTCCACCTGAGCAGAGTGAACAAGCAGCTGTGTAGTGATGAGCTGCCTGATGGGCAGAACCAGAACACTAGGAATGTGCAGTCTTCTGGAATCACTGTTTTCAGAAAGACTTGTAAAGAAGGCATTAGAATTTGATGATCTCCAACTCCACAGCTCATGCACTGAGTAAGTATGATTAAGAGGGCAGCATTCCCAAGGCTTAACAAACAGCAATCAGATTTCCTCTGAAACTCATGTGTGTGTGGAACAAAAGTCAGTGTCAGATTTTGTAATTAAAAGGTCACAAAGGACATGAAAGACTGACTCAGTTCTGTAAGTGAAAGATTTCATAGAATCATGAAGTTTGGAAAACACCTCCAAGATCATCTGGTCCAACCCTCCCCCTACCACCAGTATTACCCACTAAGTACCACCAGTATGTCCCTAAGCACCACGTTCAAACTTTTTTTAAACACCCCCAGTGACAGTGACTCCAACTCTCTGGCCAACCCATTCCAATGCTGAATCACTCTTCCTGATAAGCAATTTCTCCTAATTTCCAACTTGAGCCTCCCCTAACTTTCTGGAAGCAAACTAGATTAAAAGACTGATGAGATATGCCTTTGAAAGTGATCTAAACAAATAAAATGTCCTTGAACACAAACTCAGAAGAAAGGTCCATTGAGGCTGCAAGCATGAGAAAGAATCAAAAGTTTAAGTGTGTAACTGAGGTCTCGATGAAGACCCAAAGTAGGAAAAAAAACCAGATCTGACTAGGGAGCTGGACTGGAAGGTAGATACAGGTAAAACCCTTTACTTTCACTAGTTATAGGACACAAAAAGATCACACAAAAGGCAGATCTAAACTTGAATAACTCCTGTTTCATATATTGTGTGAACATAGACTGAGTAATTATTTCTGAGGTCAGACAATATGTCAACAATATTGACATTTGGAATGCAACTGAGATGCAATGCAGTTCTTATGTAAGCAAGAGATCAAGGAAAGGCTTTTGTTGAAGGCATCAAAATTCAAGTACATAATAGCAAGAAATATTAAACACCAATTGAAAAAAACATTCCAAGCAGGAACATGCATAGAACTAAAAAGGGATTTGGGAGCTATGCCACCCAGACTGACTCATTTACTCAAGCTGTATTTTAACACCTGGTAACATCAACCCTAAGAAACCAGAAGATTCTTTATCACAGACATTATGAACAATTATAACACGGATCAGATTAGGACATTTATCTAGCTGTAACTGCTTTAAAGTTTTCAGTCAAATGAGTTACTCGGCTGAGTGATTCGCAATAAGCAGTTACTGTGGAACTAGCAACTCTTTGTTCCAACATACACAGTAGGTAAGTTTTTGAAACTACAGCCTTTGTGCATGTCTGCACAAACCTTTTCTTCTAGAGTCACTTGACAAGGCAGATCAAGACTAATGCAGCTAGCAAGGCTACAGTCTAAACAGTCTCTAAAGTCTAACTCTAAAAAGTTAAACAAGTTATCCAACACGGATTTCAGAAGTACTGAGTATTTTGAAGATGCACAACTAAGATAAGGGACACAATTACAGCCCAAAGTTTCAGCAATATATACTTGGTATATATATATTGCTAACCACACTTTTATATTTACTCAGAATTCCAAAAGCCAAGGCTCCCACTTCACTTTCAGACTTACCTTTTGGGTATTAACAGATGCATTGAGATTTGTTCCTTGAACACTAAAAGCAATTTCTTCCAACCAAACAGGAACTTCCTGCTGAGCCTACATAATTAGAAAAGTGAATTTAGAGACTTCCACTGCTTTGCCAATTCATATTAAGAGTTTTATGATCATAAGCAAAGAAATAATACTTGCTTAGTATGTTAAAATGAGATCTGAAACAAAAAGAAAAGTTGAGCACTAAGATTTGAAACTTACATCTGAAAGCACTTTAACTAGCGACTGTGCAAGATGGCCATCTGAACCATTATCAAAAAATGAAATTGCTTTGCCGGTATTTCCGCAACGACCAGTTCGTCCAATTCGGTGTACATACACTTCAATAGTCGAAGGAAGATCAAAATTAATAACATGCTGAACATTTTCAATATCCAGGCCTCTTGCTGCCACTGAAGTTGCCACCAGAACTGGACATTTGCCAGAGCGAAAATCCTGAAGAGCTACCTCTCTCTCTCTCTGTTCCCTATCTCTGCCAAAAAGAAAAATTGTTAGAATGGGCGCCTCTAAAATCTGCAGTACTATTTAAGATACAAGTTAAAAGGCCATGACTCAAAGACAGAAGTAGTTCTTGAAAAAACAACCCCCATATGCTACCAGTTTAAGATTTCACAGCAGTAAGACACAGCAAATTTATGCCTCCAGAGAAATTACATTTTTTGAGAGTAACATATATTAGAACCATTTCATCAGTGCATCTACAGTCCACTTAAGAGGTAAACAAAATACTCTCAAAGTTGAACATACAAAGTAGAAAAGAAGAGTGTTATGGCAACCTAAATGTTGAAAGAAGGGGAGAAGACAGAAGAACTTCATTCTCAAGCATGCAAGTTAGTCAAGCGTTTTAAGCCACAAGTTCAGAATTCATCTCTACAGAACACTCTGTCACAGAGATGGGCATTTTAATTAGTTATTAGTAATTCATGCAATTACAAAAGAATCATAAATCAAACTCATTGTCTCCCTTAAGATCCACTTGTTCAACTGACTATTTCTTCATGCCGTAGCTAGAAGTGCTTTTCCCACTACTTTGCATTAAGCCAGATTATTAAAGATGGATTCCATGTAGCTTCTTGCACAGGAGCCAGCCAACAGGATAGGCCTTTTTTTTTTTTATCACCAGAAGAAAATTAGATTTGCTCTGGGTTTTGCATTTTGAAAGACTGTTTATAGGTTATCTATAATACCGTAAATCTGAGTTTAACTCATGTCCTTTGTTGTCTAACTGAAAGAACAAATTAGAAAGCTAAAAACCAGTGCTCTGTAGTGTGTGCCATTTCATTAAGCTTGGTAGGACACTATCCCAGAGAAGAGCAACTATCCCAGGGAACAGCAACTATCGTAACACACTTCAACTCAAAGAACTCAAGTGGCTCTGAAGTCAGTAACATTCCTGACAAGTCCGTAGATTCCATGAAACCAGATATTCTATTTGTAAATCTTTAATAAAAAGAAAAAATTCGTATTCTGTAATAAAAAAATTTTTAATTCACTGCACAATAATTCTACAGAAATGCATTAAGAGACTCCTACCACACAAGACAGGTTGCACAAACACAGTTCAGGCCAGCCAAACACAGAAGGCCTGATCTTCTCAAAAAGATCTTTCATGTTTGTGAAAATGACAGTACACAGGATACAGACAAATATTTTTTATCAACTCTATGAAGGTTATTTTAACCTATCTATGGCCTTGGTATTCTGATGTTTGTCAAAACATCATCCAAAACAGAAGATATCCAAGACCCTTCGTCTAAATTACAAAATGAAAAATATCACAATTACTTTGACATTTTGCAGCTCACCATGAATCTTAAGATTCAGTTAGCTAGCCTAGATTTTGACATAAAAATACTGTTTCAGCTCATTATGTGAAAGACGGATTGCCTTAGACCTCAAATTAGTGAGCATCCTACCTTGTTTCTCAGCATTTGTTCAGAAACACAACACTAATGATTAGAATGCAAATACAAGTTAGAAGAATCTTCTCTTTACAACAAACTCTATACAAACAGTGTTACAAGTCCATGAACACATCAAGAAGAAAAACAATAGCATCAGAAGCCTGTATGGGATATGACTGGACTTTAGGAAACCTTTAAGACAGACTGGGAAGATCCACAACTGCCACTTCAGTTCATGAACATCATCTTGCCACTAACATCAAAAGATCTTTTTTGGTCACGCAAATTATGATGGAATCTACATACAAACAACTTTTGATTCTACCCGATTTATTATATCCCAGTTTTATTGTTTAGCGGCAGGTATCAGATTCTTCAGCTCTTATAGAGCACTTGAAGCATGCTCAACCACGAAGATTGATCCCGCACCTACAACATTAGACAGTGATAAGTATTACAGAGCAGCACTGTCAAGTTTTCTTTGCAAAAGTGCTATCAACTACTACAACATTAGGATTTGCATACCTATAAATGCCCACAGTGTGAAGAAGAATGATAATGTAAATGGTATGAGCATTTATTATATTTCCAGCTCTTATAGAGCATTTGAAGTGTGGTAAACCATGAAGATGTATACTCTGCATATGCAGTGAGAACTGGCCTTCAGAAACACTACATTTTCAACAGGGTACAGGTGCTGAGGATTACAAGGCAATCTGAACCAATAAAAGCTAAGTCACAACCATGAAAGTTCAACAAAAACTAAGATCGAGTACTACCAGCTTTCACTGAAAAAATACTTAACCAACTTTCACTTAATACTTACCCATGGATGCTAGTGGCTGGTATGTTTTCTTGACAAAGAAAGGCTGCAATGTAGTCTGCTTTTTTCTTTGTCTCCACAAACACCATGGTTCGTTCACGACCTACGTTGAACAAGAGTTCAGATCTATTGCAGTTCGAAACCTGATGCAGTTTCACTATTCACAGCTACAGTTACTTCTAACAACTGATGTCAGAAATGGCTTTGAATAAAGTCTTTAGCTAATAACTATAATTTCTTGACTGTGTTGAACTAATTCAATCCATCAATTTCCCGATCAACACAAACTCAGATGAAGACTAGTGCATTATGTTTCTCCTAAGTAGAGAGATGAAATACAAATTTTGCTCTGTGGTAAGTCTCAGTGTGAAGTCTCTTTCTATACCATGTAAATTGACACAGCACACAATTCCGAATACTGAACAACACTAAGGTACACCGAAGGGAGCACAAAACTCCCTTCCAGTTTTGATCATTAAAATGTATGATACATTCAGATCATCACTGTAAACATCCCAGCCATTGACAAAGAACAGGCCCAGAGGTTCCCTTTCATTTAGTATGCCCACACTCTGGAGGTAATACCATCAGGTGCTAAAGTAGTTACTAAACGTCCGTGCAAAGAAACTAACCATCTGGGAAGCTTCTCTGCCACTACTCAGAGGTGACACTCTGACAAATACCAGTAACACTAACAAGTCTAAAACCTGTAACTCCCTGAGAAACGATTGAAAAAGCTTCAGTCAATAATCTTGTAAATTAAACCACAACCTGTTTAAAAGCAAAAGCACAAGTTTAGAAGTGACTGTATTCCCTGGAAGACAATTAGTAATAAGGAAAGCTACCTGTCGTATGTAGAATTTCTATCAGCTTTTCCCTCTTGAAATACTGGGGAACCAGAAGAATACTTTGCTGAACATCACTGCAGGCTCCACCCACATGTCCAACAACAACAAATAAATAGTCAGTTTTCAAAAATTCACCAGCCAGCCTTGAAAAGAAAGAAAATTGAGCAATTTGAAGTCTATTATGTAGCTTATTTTTGCCTTAAGATCAAGCGATTTCATGTGTTGTAAGCATCACAACTACTTACACCATTCCTCAGATGGCAGAGACTATAAAACCATATACGCATTTTTTGAAAAAGCTAAAGAAGTCTGTATTGTTTTCTAAACAGCTGTGCAAAAAAAAAAATTCCACATATATACTTGAAGTAAAATGGTTTATTGACACACATGCTCACAGAACCATTCCTGGGACACTATTTCATCACTGTCTGAAGTCCAGAATTTGAAACCAACCTTCGAGAGACAGCACCAACCTTAGTGACTGTTGAACAAAACTAGGAAAACCATGGCTCTCAACTCCTCTACCTAGAAAGAGTCTTAATGACCCGAGTTCAGGAATAAAACCAAAAGGTATGTTAAAACTAAATCTGACTACACTCACTAAAAAGACTGAATGAAAGTGCAGGAGAGTGTGAAATTAACAGGGCCAAAGAGAGCACCATGTCCTACCTACACTGTTCAAAGTTGTTTTGACAGTAGAATAAAGAAAAAAATAGGTTTCCTGACTCCAGAATCAGGAAGGCAGTAATCCATGGAAAAAAATCAATTCCAGAAAAGAAGGAGCTTTTCACTCTCTAAACTGACAAGATCACTTTTAGGCATTCCAATTTCAAAAGGTGAGAGGAATACTATCACATTTCCAAACTGTGATACAAGCACTCAAGTTTCTCAAGTCTTTTACCAGCATTTGCAAATCCCACAAGATTGATAGCAGCAACGTAGTGTTTTGTTTTGTTTTAAACAAGAAAAAGTCAGTGTATGTCTTGCACAGTTAAAGACTTTCTCTTTTCTGAGGTTGTTAATTGCAGTATTCTCAACTCATCCCTCATTATGCAGAAGAAACATGCAGCAAAACCATTAGCCAAAACAAACTTATAAAGATAACCTAGAGATCCAGACACCAAGGATTCCTCCCATGGTTTTCCAGGCTCAGCAACACCATTACCATCTGCTGAAATTTGCTCTCTGCCTGGGAAGTGGAACATTAAGGGTAGTGAATGATAGAGCACACATCTAAAACACATTAGTGAAGTTTCAGAATTACCAAAACCAAAGAGCACTCATGCATTTAAAGAATGGTACGTCAGAAAGGCTGGTGAGTTGAGCAATCATTGAGCTGTTTGTTTAAACTTCACCCTGACAGCAAAAATAGGAGTACCGGTGCTGCTTGTTGAACACAGCAGAATCACTTCTTTTGTGCTTGCACAAAA
Source organism: Anser brachyrhynchus (assembly GCF_964034855.1). Taxonomy (NCBI): domain Eukaryota; kingdom Metazoa; phylum Chordata; class Aves; order Anseriformes; family Anatidae; genus Anser; species Anser brachyrhynchus. The sequence continues at coordinate 14,544,386 of NC_137697.1, read as the reverse complement.
ATATGGAGCAATAAGGGCAGGAAACAAACAGGGGCAGTATGAGGACTGCTGCAGAACCAGAATTCAAGAGCTTTCAGACAAAGTTCACAGCTTCCCTGAGAGTCCCCAGCTAAATCAAGCAATTCATCTATACAAATTAGGAGATCTGTTGTTTAGAAAAAAAGACAAGTCTTCAGCAAAGAATGTTAACAGTATAGCTTTTCAGTACACTTTAACAAGTTTCTAAGTTTTAAAAACAATTAATACACTTAACTCTTCAGACCTTCAGCTCTACAAAAGTACACCTTCAGCTCTATTTCCATTTTCATTTAGCTCACCTCTGAACTTCTTCAGGGAAAGTGGCACTAAACATCAGCGTTTGGCGTTTTTCTTTTGATGGCATGTCTGGGTAAGAAATCAGCTTCTTCATATCTAAGCCAAAACCCATATCAAGCATGCGGTCTGCTTCATCTAGCACCAAGTATTTCAATTCACACAAACCAATCTGTAAATATTTCAGTGAAAGAAAAATTGCATTGTTTCACTGACAGTGCACACTTAAAAGAATGTCTTAACTGCGAAAATACATCTTTTACTTTTTTCTTTCTAGTAGAATTTAATTATTGACAAACACAATCTATCCCTATCATGCGCTTTGTTTTATTTTTATCTCAAACTGAACTCCTAACTTGTTAATCTGCACTAGTTCTAGCCATATGCATACACCAAAATGTTTCAGAAGTTGGTTCAGCAATGTAAATCAAGATGGAGCCTAATGCAGATCAACTAATATTCAGCACATTTATTTTGAAACTGTGTTCAAGTCTTAGGTTCTCTCCCTCACGAACTCCTTGTTCTGTAAAGAGTAAACATCAGAAGACATGTAAACAACATTACAACTTCCCTTTGCTGATGAAGACTCATTGTGACTAAAAGCTTGGCAATCAGAGAAGGCCAATCTCTTTCTACTGTATTACTAAGTTTTTTTTTCCAAATTATTTGTCCAGTGCAACATCACTGAGATACCACTATAAAGCAATTTCAATTTGAATTTATAATGGCTTGAGGAATAAAAATTCAAATACTTTACACCTGAATTTATATTTTTGAACAAAACCAGTATGAGAAAGTTTGAAGAATTAACATTAGCACAGTTCTACCAGCAGATAAAAACTATTATATAGCAAAACAAGCAGGACATGAGAAGAAAATGTGCTACAGAATTTTCCATGAAAACTAAGTCAACACAGTCCATTTATTTTTCTATAAAATGTAGTTGAATACTGCAGCCAATCTGATCTAGACTGCTATTTACCAGCATGCCCTGCAAGAGAGTAAAGAGATCTGGGCTCACAGTACACTTTCAAAATCTTCATGGTATTCAGCTATTCCAAGAAAAGGTCACTTGGATTAAGTGCCTGTACAAAGACAGCATACTGTCTGGTGTTTGTGGCTCTATATTTGCTTCTAGCAAATTTGAATAACGAACACCAATATACACAAGACTAAGAATGCTTAAGGGAATTCAGGCTAAGTTTCACAATCTTACCTTTTCTTTTCCAATAATGTCTAGAAGCCTTCCTGGAGTGGCACATAATATATTACAGCCTTGCATTATCTGACGAATTGAATGGCCTGTTTGTGTGCCTCCATAGATCACAACAGGCCTTATACAAGTTCTATTGTACAGAAAAGAAGTGTGATTAATTTGCCATGTAGATAAATAGTGTTATTACAGAAAAATATATAAAGATAATCAGATTTACCACAAACCAACTTAACCTGACTTGTTTAATTCCTTCACCATACAGCACAGCCTACTACCAAAAGCAGGACCCAAGACCAAAAATTCACTCACTATACGCTCAAGGTTCCCGTTCATACTACCATTTCATAGGATGCACAGGTGGCTTTCTTGGAATGAACGCTACATCTCACCTGCATTCTTCCCTCATCCTTCAACTGAGATAGACCACTGCAGTAAGAACTGAAAAGTGTTAGACATTGTTCCCTTGCATGCTGAAGACTTTGCAGGAAAAGAAGAGGATCAAAAAATATGCCATTAGTGCTTCAGAAGCTTCCTACATCTTGAAAGAACAGTCCAGTACGTATACCAAGGTGTATCTTTGTAAAGCAGCTAGTCACACGGAGAAAGCAGCACAACACTCACGCACACGACTGCAAGCACCTTCCATCACTGGATCATTTAGTACTGTCTCCAGTAAGGTTTTTGGCTAGATCAACAAAGTAAAGCTGTATCAGATTTTCTTCTGTGGAAAGAACACCTCTATAACCACGAACTACCTTATTCAGCCACTTGCTAAGCTTCTACATTCATGCAGTGAGCATTTCCATATTCAAATTCCAGATGTCTGATCTTGAAGATACTATTCAGCTTCATACGTAACAAGGCTGAATCACAACTGGCAGGTTTCTACTATTTATCTGGAACTTTTCAGAAAACTTCGATCATAAATATAAGTAGGCTGGACTGGTAACATTTCAGCATTTATGTTACCAGTTGGTGATATTTTATATTCCTGTTTGTGAGCTAAAGGGAAGAGCTTAAGAAAACCACAAATCTGAACCGAGCAATACGCACACAGTACTGCAGAGGCAACAGGCTCACAACTTGGTATCGTTTAACTGGCTTACATTATATCTTGCTTTTACTGCCAGGCAGCTGCAGCAGCAGCTTTCTGAATTCATAAGGTACTTTACTGTGAAGTAATCTGTACGTAGTTTAAAAGAGCATTAATTAGTAGAACTAGGTACATGAGTAAACCAGTTTTAGGTATTAAGAAGCTACTCTTAGTACTATGCTGAGTGAATAGCTATGTAATACCTCCAAGAGCAAAAAACAGCCACCAAGCCTAAGTTTGCTTGAACAACCAAAGGCAAGTCCTCCAGACTTCGCACTGCAAGTGATGCTCTCCATTCCACCTTCTACGAATAACAAGTCATTAGAGATAATTGATTTATTTCCTCCATTCACTGGTGAACCTATCACTGAACAGCAGAAAGATCACTGGCAATCCAGTATAAACGTAATCTCATCTATCATGCAACATCCAAGGGCACAATGACAAGTTAAAACCTTTTGTTCTGAAGAAGCAGAACTGAAGAAAAGCTTCCCCGAATGGTGAAACACTTCTGTTCAAGATCAGAAACACTGGAAAGTATAGAGGTACTACAAACCATCACTGAAAGTTAACTAAAACCCCTAACATGTAACTCTGCTTGTCAAGATGAAAATAACAGCAAGTAACCAATAAAGCAAGCTAAAATTAAGCTCTTTAAGTAACTTCAATTATCACTAAAGATGATGTGAGTTTTATTACTCCTCTACAAGCTGAAGTAAGCCTCCCTACCGTTGCCAATGTGAAGATGAAAAGTTTAAATTTCTAACCATATGGTAATAAACCTGCTAACCACCTAAGTGCAAGTGTCTGTAATCATTCAATTTGATCGGCACAGAAAAAATTTTTGAAAGCTTGTGAAAGAACAAAGGCTTGCTGATTAAGTAACAAGCAATACTAGGCAGCAGTGCACAAGCTTACCCATAGACAAATTTCCTTGCTTCTAGGAAGATCTGATTTATCAGTTCTCTAGTTGGGGCAACAATAATACATTCTGGTTCTTGCTGCTTTTTAAAGCTACTGGCAGTTATGCCATCTCTCATCATCTGGGCCACAATTGGTAGAAGAAAAGCTGCCTAAAAAAAAAAACGCATTAATATATGTTTAGTCTTAAAGCATTAATCAGTTACACTAAATGCTGTGTATTAATCTTAAAAAGCTGGAGTGCTACAGCACACTATCAACTTCAAGCAAAACAGAATGCAAAAGAATAGACCTGAACACACCACAGAACATCAAAACTTACTTCTCCTCGTTTATGAAGTACAAAAGCTCCTCTGCACCTTCAGAGTCTAATAATGCAGGAACACCATCATGCACTCCCTTACTTCTGAGTTCTTCAGGCAGTTCTACACACCCTCTGATGCACACTGGTAATTGATTACCCTGGCATCAAATGCACTTCTAAAACATGCACTTAGAAGCTTTACATTATCATTAACGGATTTGTAAGGTAACAATGTATCACTAATCTCTAGACTATTACCATAGCACATCAGTTTGTGACATCTGCATCAGTGCTCTTAATTCCCAGTAAGACTAATTATCCCCCAAAACAGAACACTTAACAGTTGTCCCAACAGCATTCAGAGTATTTGTAGCATAAGACTTGGACACTATACCTTCTCCTTTCCATAAAGGGAAGAGGTTCTTCAAAACAGTAACTAATAAGCTACGTAACACAGCTGGAGTTCTACATTATACTGAACTTCAGAAAGCTATGCTTAATAGCCAAATATTCTCATATGGAGCTGTCAATGGTAAGATTTGAGTATATTAGAGTGTTTAAGAAGTTGAGACAACTATCACCTTCTTAACTCTAGTCACTGTTCCATTATTAATATCAAATCACCTAAAACTAAGCATGGTGCCGATCAGACTTGGTAAAACCAAAGACAACACAGCAGGACACACTATTACAATCTGGCATGAGCATAAAAAAAAAAACAAAAGCTTTCAACTACTGCGTTTTTTCTAATAAACATTTTCCATGATGGCCTATATGTCTAATTCTGTATCTGTAGACCTGGAGACTGGCCTGCCATACCTAGTAATTAGTTCACTGATGTATTTAAAAAGATAACAAGCCTGAGAATGTGAATATCCACCCATCCTTTGTGTCTGCAAAGAACAGTACACTTGCCATCTCTGTGCAAAGTAGATTGTTCAACATAAAAAAAATAGATGCTTTCCAAGAAAAGAATGGTTATTGAGAAGACAGGCATTTACCGAAGTCACATTTCCAGTATAAATGAATGTTATACCAAATGCTTACAGTTTTTCCCGATCCTGTTTGGGCACATGCCATTAAATCCCGCCCTGCCAGTATAATAGGAATGCTGTACTTCTGCACTGGTGTAAGTTTAGAATATCCAGCTTTAGCAATGTTCTTGTTTAAAGTCTGACAGAGGCTAGCTTCTTCAAAAGACTGTAGAAGAAAAAGGGGAAAAAAAAGCATTTTACATTATACAACTACGTAAGTTAGAGTTTAAAAGTGAGCTGTTTATAGGATACAGACATCCAAACACTAAAATGCATTAAATTATGAGGGAGGGGTTTCACCAGTCATCTAGATTGTCAAGATTCTCACAAGTGAAAGACACAAGGTTTTCTTCAACCCACTCATGCCCTTCAAAGTAGTGTTATTCGTATGTCAGTGAAGGATTTGGAGAACTGCCCAGAAGCTATATATTACATCTGGATGCAAACACATTTGCACCATGACACGCTGTGAAAATGAACTAGAACTCTGTTTCGTTACATGTAGTGGATATACTCAGTCTCTGTGCTAAAACTGCTAAGGGGAGTTGAATCAACATCACTATCCAGGAGCAAAAAGCATCATACATGGCAACACGATTTTAACTTCAGTGAGAGACCCTTTGTAGGAGTGGGAAGGGGATCAACTCCATATTACTACCATTCCTCCCTCTGCCCTTCTTCCTCATTCTTCTTCTTAAAAACGAGTCTGTCTTCCTTTGTCCTTTTTTTTTTTTCCAAAATAGCCAACTGGCCTTAAGTGGAAGCAACGTTACAGAGAGCTTTTAAAGAATAAACTGCAGATAAGAGAAAACAGGGCTACAAATGTTCAAAACCACCTTTGTCCAAATGAAAAGTATTCCAACAGGTGTTCATTCACAATCTTAAAGATTCCCCAGTAACCAACTTCAACAAGATGACTACCAGCTTTCCTAGAAATTGCTGCCCAAGACCTCTTTCAAGCTGTAAACTGGTGTTTTCTGTAACTTAAGGAATATACGTACTTCCTGTTCATCCAGCGTTACTTATTCTAAGCCATTTCTGTCATTTGTCAATCTCATTTTGAACTCAAATTCTTATCTTCCAGGAAGGTGGCATCACCTTCCACCATAGTATTGTTTCCAATATTCAAAATCTGTATTTTCATTAGGACTGAATACTACATTCAAGATGCGTCCTTGCAGAATCATGTAACACGATCCCCAAGACTAAAAGTTCACTAACCATTAATGGTGCTGGAGGGTCAAGTCCTGACACTTCGACAATGTTTTCATCATACTTGTCAAAATTAATTCCTGTTTGATAACGTGCAAAGATGGTTTGCTCATCATCAGGTGGAGGAGGGGGAATGTAAGTCACCTTTGGACCTTAAGAATACAAGAACAGAAGTTCATGAACAATAATACAAGGAAAATCTAAACTTACAGACTATTTTAAGTATGGAGCTACTGAAAGAAAGTTCAGTGGTACGTCATTTGCTCTTTCCTCCACTTTCTAGGTAAGAAAGAACTTTCATATGCTGATTCTATTAAAATTTACTTTTATACTACTAGACCTAAAACTTACTTGCATATAAAGTCAGACTTTTGTAAAGCATTTTTATAAAGCACTCATCTCATATTTGCTCAAGGATCTTACTTTAAAAGTGACTCACAGAAAATTAGGCTCTACAGTTCTACAACAAAAACTCATTACACTATAAATTGTCCCCAACTGATAACAGTACAATTGTTAATAAGCAAGGATATAATTCATTTGTCATGGCAGTACATTTACACTTCTGTATTCTGGAAGGTACTTCTCAAGCTAATAAACACAGATGTAAAAATGAATTATTTGATATTCACTAACGGTTACCAATACTTTCTTTGCAAAGGAACACTTTTCACAGGAAGCAGGGTCCCTCTAGTCTTGGTCATATTGTTCATTACTCACTTGTAAATACAAACCAGAAGCCCCTTTATTAAGCTCAGAATTAAGAAGAGCCCTTCTACTGTGGGGAACTGCCAACTGGAAACTGGAGCAGATATTCTCCTGAAAAATCTCCATTTATGATTGGTTTTCCTTGCAACTCCCACACCTATGCCTCTAGAGCTGAGGTGTATTTTCTATCCCATTTCCTCACGTCCTCTCCGTGGTCATGCAGGTAACACCACACACAGAGCGGCACGTGGTGAGCATACCCACTACATCCTCTCTCTTGAGCAGATGAATGCCTACTCCTAAGACCTGAGAGTGGTTCATACAAGTGGAGAGAAAGGAATTCCCTTAGGGTTGCTGCACCTACCGAGACAAAGGCCCACAGGGAGGAAGAGAGACTTTCTCCATGTTGCTGGAGTTGCCAGCCAACTCATCACGCATTTGTCCCTCTCTGTCTTTCCAGATCATTACTGTCAATGAGTTGGCATACAATAACGGTGCACTCTGTACAAACTTCTGCCACATGGGTGATGTGCACCTGGCTTTGTCTTGATCTTTGAGTAACTGGTATTTGTTCAGGTCACCATAAACCACCTCCAGCATTGCTAGTTCCCTCAGGTACTGGATAGCTCTCTCCCTGCTGGTCCACTTGCCTGGGTGACATACGACATACATCTTCCTTGAAGGCATATCCTTCCTTCACACCTGACAGGAGGCCCCTCCAGAGGCTGAGGGCTTGTGCCTGTATTGCAGTCACTTGTCAATGCCGCCTTCGTAAAGAAGGATCCCAGCTGCTTGGCTTCCCTGCCCTCTCATTCCATGCCACTGGCCCTGCATCAGAGCAGCCAGGTGACAATATCCTCACCTGGATGACAGCTGAGAACTTTTCACATATCTCACAGCTCACTCAGGTATAGGGATCAGGTGGCTGCTATCACATTTATAAGATCTACTTCTCCCTCCGTTTGTTCTCAGGATGGCTCAGTGCTGACCCCAGCAGGCAGCTCAGCACCACACAACTCCTCACTCTCCCCAGGTGGAATGGAGAGACTATCAGAGAAGTGCAAGAACTCTCATGGCTTGAGACAAAGACAGTCGACTAGGTAAAGGAAAATAAAAACAAGGAATGAAAAGAATTCATCTGCTACTTCCCATTGGCAGGCAGATGTTCAGCCACTTCCAGGGAAACAGGGCTCATCATGTGTAATGGTTTCTTGGGAAGACAAACATCACCATTCCAAATGCCTCCCTCCCTTTGCCCCCCTACCCCCTCTCCTTCTTTCCCCCATATTTTATTGGTGAGCACGATGCCATATGGTGTGGGATACCCCTTTAGTCAGTCTGGGTCAGATGTCCTGGCTCTGTTCCCTCCCAGCTTCTAGCACATCCCCATCCTCCTCACTGGCAAAGAAAAGCAGAAAAGTCTTTAACTCTGTGAAAGCACAATTATGTGACAATTAAAAATACTGCTGTGTTGTCACCACTATTTCCATCCAAATCCAAAACACAGAATCGTATGAGCCTCTAGGAAGAAAATCAACTCTATCCCTGCCAAAACCTTGATAGCCTGCTTTGGAGTCAGTCACCTGCCTTGCCCACTTCTTCCTCCCTCCCCTTCTTAGTAGAAGCTTCTTCCCTTACTCAACAAGCTTTCTCACCCATTGTTTCTTCTTGTATATAAGAGCAACTGATACCAGCACAGGTTGGCTCTGTGGTACAGCTGCAGGGCCTGTTGCAGGAGTTAGAGCAGCACTGAGTGTGGCTCAGTAGGCATAGGCCAGATCACTGCACGTTGCAGTGATCTGTGTCTGTTTGGAAGTGCCATGGTGATGGCATGCCTTTTTCAAACATTTTACCAGTTTTTCAGGATTCTGCGCTTGTTCGGGGATGAAGTTCCAAAATACTGGAGGTGCTCACTGTCCTAGGTGCCTGCCCATATCCTCCCATACTCCCTGCCACTCAACTATCCTGCCTCAGGGTGGACGTCTGGGTGGTGTTCTTAAAGGTTTAGCAACCTGAAACACATTCAGGAGACATGGCAATAGAAACGTGCTCATTTAAACATCCCACGGATATTGATTTCTCAAGAGCTATTGTAACTAGCCTGGAGAAAAACAGGAAAACGAAGGAGAAAGGAAAGGGGAAGAAGCAGGGGAAAATGTCTCCCCTGATTTCCCCCCCAGATTGGCTCGCAGAAGAGAAAAAGTACAGTGTGTAATTAATAGTTTCCAAGAGATGGTTCCCAAAGTACAGGAATGACAGCAATGGTGAGTACAAACACCAGACTAGTCTCACAACCACTAATTCTACCATATCATAAACCAGTGTTACATAGTACAGTGAACTACGATCCTAAGCCAGCTCCTAGAAGTGATAAACAGCACGACAGGGAGCCTACACAGCAAATAAGGTGTTAACATGAGAACTCTGGGAACAAACACAACAACTCGGAGCAAAATGATCAATGTGGTGACCAGCAACAATTAAACTACCAAAATCTTTTTAAAAAGTTTGTTGTAACATGCTTTGGTGTACTGGGTCTGGCTGGGATGGAGTTCCCTTTCCCCACAGCAGCCCATACAGTGCCGTGCTCTGCACCCGTAGCTAGAACAGCCCTGATGTCACACCGGTGCTGTGTTTGTTGCTGAGCCGTGCTGGTACAGTACCAAGACTGCCTCCAAACCCCCCAGCGCCTGCAGGCTGGGGGTGGGCAAGAGGTGGGGAGGGGACATCGCCAGGGCAGCTGACCTGAACTGACCAAGGGATATCCCATAGCGTGAGATGACACACTCAGCAATAAAAGCTGGGGAAGGGGGGGAGGGGGTTTGTCGTGAAGACTTCTGTCCTCCTGAACAACTGCCACGCATATTGAGGCCCTGCTTCCCAGGACATGGCCCAACATCGCTCATTAATGGGAAGGAGAGAATTTTTTTCTTCCCTCTGTGCTTCTGCATGGCCTTTGCGTGTTTTTTGCCCCCTTTCTTTTCCCTTTAATTAAATTACCTTATCTCAACCCGTGAGCCTTTCTTCCAGCACACTTTCTTCTCCCCACTCTCTTCTTCTGAGAAGGGGGAGTGAGAGAGCAGTTGTGGTGAACTGCAGCTGCCCAGAAAGACAAAACCACCACATCTGGTCAGATCTTTCATTACCTCAACGCATGAAGCCCCACCATTGATGCCAAAACGACTGTTGTGGTTTAACCCAGCAGGCAGCTCAGCACAACACAGCTGTTTGCTCACACCCCCTTATCCCAGAGCAATGACAAGAGAGAATTGGAAAAAACAGTGAAACTTGTAGGCTGATAAAGAGAGTTTAACAGGACAGAAAAGCAAAGTAATAATACCAATAAAAGAATATTCAAAACAAGTAATGCACAATGCAATTGCTCACTATCAGCTGACTGATGCCCAGCAGCATCTGAACTGCAGCAGCCTTACCCTGACAGTCAATTACCCCCACCCTATTTTATTGCTAAGCATGACACCGTAAGTTATTGGACACCCCTTTGGCCAGCCTGGGCCAGCTGTCCTGGCTGTGTCCCCTCCCAGCTCCTGGGGCATCCCCAGCCTCCTCACTGGCAGGGCAGCACGAGGAGCTGAAACGTCCTGGGCTCTGTGCAAGCACTGCTCTGCAACAACTAAAACACTGTTGTCCTATAAGCATGATTCTCATCCTAAATCCAAAGCACAGCACCACATCAGCTACTAGGAAGAAAATTAGCTCTAACCCAGCCAAAACGAGGACATTGCTTCAGATCAATCTTGAGCAAAAAAAAAATCTCTAGCAAGAAACTAATGTCAGTTTTTAAAATCTTGCATTGTTACCTCCAAAGCAAGCTTTTTTTTCCCCTAAAATTAAGTAAAGTATCGTGAGTAACAAGAAATTCACACACGCTTATGGTTACAGCACCTTCACTTTAAGAAACTCAACCCCTCCACAAAATCAGATGCATTTTGTGCTACACAGCCGGCTCCTCCACATACGAGAAGTCAAACTTCATGATCATCATGGTAATTTCTCAAGTGTTAAGAAATATTTAAACCAGAAAACACTATCCTGTTATTTCAATAGCCACACATTTTTAACATCCAGTCCATGAAGGTTCTGACCTTGGCATTCACTTATGGCATGCATGTTGTTTTCATGATCACCATCACCTGAAAAGCAAAGACATTTATTCTTAAGAGTGAAGAAATGCAGGTCTTAACAGACAAAAAAAAGTGTATTAATGTTGAGCTATTACAACAGCACACAGGATCCTTTTTCAGTCCTTAACCTTACTATTCACAAAATATAAAAAGCCTCAACCCTAAGTGGCAGCCTCCAGCTACTCTATGCAAGCAGTTGTATTGCTGATTTTAAAGAATGGTAAAAAACCTTTAATACAAGGCCCTTCAACAAAAAAAAAGAGGCTACAATTATAGGTAAGAGATGCATGACTGAGTGAAGAGTAAGGACAACAGCAGAAGGTGTTAATAAGTTCTCCACTCAAGTATTTTTCTCAAACCATTCATAAAAATATTTCAAGACTGAATTTTACAACTGGTACCAGAGAAGTATGGTGATGGTGCAATACCTCCTTTGACTTCATTTAAATTCTTCCTCCCTGCACCACCACAAGCACAGAAGAATAGGATCAGGCCATCTTATTAATCTGATCGCGCATTCTAAACAAGATTGAATTATCAACTCTGGACGTAAATACTAGCTCCAGAGAGGCAGAGAGGTCAGAATTGTTACTTGGACCAGGAATACTCTGTTCCACATCAGGACTTGAGCTATTTATTCTGTGAAATCACAGCTGCATGGAGGTGGTGACAGGGAAGACAAGCAAAGATGCAACATTCAATGCATGTAATCACTTTTTAATAGACTTATTTTTCCATCACAAGATCTTCTTTGCTTACACAGTATCTAATAACAAAATGCACAAAACTATTTAAGGAAAGCCAGCACAGCCCAATCTTCATTACCTCTACAACCTCTGTTATAATGGCCTTACCCCCATTCAGAGGGAGGAAGCACAGCAACCTAGTAGCACTCCCTTCTGCTGTCCAGCCACAGAACACAACTGTTAAAATAGCAAGCTCACCTAACATCAGCAAAGTTCTTTTCATTAGATACAGAAATGTTCCCTTACTATACAATGGACACTTTCCCATGCAACTACCAAACAAATCTTTCCACATGACAAGAAAAACTGCTACCTGCCAATTTCCTTAACAAACACTAAGTACTAACACTTCACACAATAATACTGAAAAAGGAACCAATTACTATCCTGAATTAAGGATGCAGTGCGTCCACCACAGAGACATGTTAATAACCAAACAGTTGAGTTTCTAAATATCATGAACTGAACTAAATTTAATCTGAACAAACCTAATTTGAATTAAGCCACAGAGGCAACTCAACTGCTTTCAGGATATTAACAAACACACCTGAAAACACATACTAATCACTGCATCTTTTCTATGGTGAAAAATTCTACTTTTGCCAGTATCACAGAAAATGTTCTTATATTCAGAGTATCCATCATCCACACTACCCATTACACTAGTTTAACAGTATTTATAGTTTGAATTACAAGACTTTTGTGAGTGATGGACTACTAGGTAGCAAAACACACAGGCTGCAACTGGCATCGGTGGCAAAAGACAGGACCATAAGGGAAAGTGCTTTTGTAGATGGAAAAAAAAAATAAAATAACGTCAGCAGGAAGATGTGGCCTCACAGAGCTACAGAGCTTACACATTCTCAGCCTGGACAAATATAAAACTTGCCCTTGGAGGTGAGAGGGGACAGAAATCTAGAGTGACAATAGCAAAGCTGAAGAAGTTCTTATAGGTTTGCTTTGAATTTTCTGTTTAGCATTTCTGCTTCTTTGTGCATTAACTTACACAGCAGTAAGAGGACCAAAAAAATACAGACAACAACAGCTTTGAAAATCTAATTGCTGAAATTTATCTAAGTTACAAACATGTCTAGATTGGGCATGCAAGCAGGCCATCTAGCATTACAATAGGTTCTTAATTCACACTGGGAGAAAAATTAAGCTAACAGCATTTAGCAAAGCTATGAAAGTACTGCATTGCTAGAAATCAGCAATGAAGAAATCCAAAATGTTCACCATGCTACTAAACAGTCTTTACCTGAATGACCTCCAAGTGCTCCTCTTCCTCTAGGACCAAGAAAACTGCCCTGCGGAGGTTTGTCTCTATGCTCATTTCTAATACCTGTAAGTAATATACAGTATAGTAGATATAGCATCCAACATTAAGTCTTATGAAGTACTATGCTTAAAGCTAGTATTATACAATCACAGAATATCCCAAGTTGGAAGGGACCCACAACGACCACTGAGCCCAAGTCCTGGTTGCACACAAGACCACCCAAAAATCAGACCACATGTCTGACAGCGTTGTCCAAACGCTTCTTAAACTCTCCTACAGGCTCAGTGCCGTGACCCCTGCCCTGGGGAGCCTGTCCCAGTGCCCGAGCACCCTCTGGGTGCAGAACCTTTCCCTAACCCCCAGCCTGACCCTCCCCTGTCCCAGCTCCATGCCGTTCCTTCAGGTCCTGTCACTGTCCCCAGAAAGCAGAGCTCAGCGCCTGCCCCTACGCTTCTGCTGTGAGGATAAACTTCCCAGTAATACTCCTGGATAAACCCTACAGTGTAACAGTTTCAAAAGGTTCTTTATAACTCCCACCTATGCTGTATTATTCCCAGCAACACCATCTTGCAAAGAAGGTATCTATATCCCATAACACAGTTGAGGAGAGGTATTTCACAATTTTCACTTTTATACTTGAGTTCTCAGAGAATCAGAAAGAATGACCAAAGGTACATTTCTACACAAATCAGTCAATATAAAACTTACTCTTGTCTTGCCCGAAGACACCAGGAACTCCTCTAAAACCTCCTTTTTGTGCACCAGGATCTTCTTCAATGTCCCTTTCTTGAAAATCTGCAGTACATCGTAGCACGCAACACTTTTTTTGTTTGTCCAATTTTGCATGTACAAATCAAGTGCCTTTTATTTATCTGTACAGTCTTTGTTTTATGAATTCCATTAAGTACAATAAAACTAAGCCATTTGCCTAAACATGAAAGATTTTTTTTTGCCAAAAAAACATGAAGAGAAGTCTACTGTCCCCCCTGCTTACTGCTAGAATAAAATCCAACATTAAATCTTGAAGTATATGATTTAACACACTTGCAAACTAGGTTTCTGCTAAGCATGTCTTTGGTTTTGATGCAGATCAGCTCACCCCTCTGGTTAAGCCACAGGAAAACTGATACCATTTCTGCATTCTCAGTTTTCATAACCAGTACCATAGTGAGGTAGTATTGTAGTTTCTGCCTACTATGGACTGAGAATTTGAAAACAACATTTGAAATACTTTACATAACTCTATTATATTTCTCACAATCTGTAAGCCTCACATTAACCCAGATATCCCTACTTTGTTGGCAGAATGTTTTTGACTTTTGCAAAGCCATAAGAAGAGAGAAAAACAACTTTACACAGTTCTTGGGAGTTACACAGGACTGTATCATAAAACTCAGTAGTACTGGTATAAGTCAGTAATAAATTTGAGAGACTTTCAAAAGGAAATATAGTAACTCAGTGCAAGTATTTAGATCTCTGGATTCCTTCAAGCATCCTCTGCCTTTCAGGATTGTCAACTTCTGTTTTATTATTACTCGAAATTGCTTATTCAGTTGCTTGGGCAGGCAGCGCCAACTATTTTATATTTTTTCATTTCTTACTCTTTCCTATTCACCCTCCTAATGCAGAAGGAGAGGAAGAAACAGCCACACACAATCAATCTATTTCTCATTTCAGCTGGAACAGTTGTAGGTGTTGCCTAAGTTCCAGGCAGGCTGCATGTACCGCTATTTACTTGTTAATCGCTATTATTCAACTGAAGATTTGTTCTATCTTGTAATAATGAAGACCATCTTCTGCTAGAAGTTCTCCTACCACGGCATCTGTAGCTCATTCACCCATGCTTGGTGCACATGTACATGTATAGCCCATCATTTGTGTTTTTCCAAATGCAAAAAAATTGCAACTTAAAGGCTTCCATGCAAGACACAGGCTAAGTATAAACATTCATGAGTATCACAGACCTTAAATATAGGTTGTGAATTATTCTGCAACAGCTGAAGAAACTACAGTAGAACCGCTAAGCATCATCCCACAACAGTGGCAAAGCGTTGCTTAGTCAAGTCTACCATTCCCCTACCACAACAGGCATCAATCCAACAGATGAATAAATCATGTAGAACTTTCTTAAGGAGTAGATATAACTCAAAGTGTCTGCACAGACTGAAGATGCTGTGCTGCACAGACTGAAGATGCTGTGCTGCACAACTGGTCTGCAGGTGAGCTTCCACCACCCAATGTGCTTCCGACCGTACCCAGTGGGAGCATATGGGGTAGTACTACAAACTGGCAATTACTAATCTCTTCAACGTGCATCACTTACGAGAGCAGCATTCACCATGTAAGCAAGAAGAGAATGGGGATTTAATACTACTTTATGGATACTAGAGAGAGATGACCTTCGGGTCTTGCACAGGAGAGCACTGGTATATTCCCTACACCTGGGGGTATATGTGAATACTAATATTCAGCTGTCTGTTGTACTACACCATGACCCAAAGCAATGATCAGAAAATAACCCCCTCCAGGGAGAACAGAATAACGCAGAGCTGAACAAAACACTTCCTTTAACACAAGGCCCTGCCTTCAGGCAAATACGGTGGGGGTATTTTGTTTTGTGCAGTCAAAGCTAGGGAGTGATGCTGCTGCCCACATCACACAGAAACAGGGGTCAGTATTAGCCTTCAAGACACAAGCACTCATTTTGCTCTGGCACAACAAAATGACAGATGAAGATCAAAAACAACGTATCAAACACAAATGGCCACTAGAATCAGGGACACTCCAGAAAGTTACCTCTGTTCCCAAAACTCCTTCCGCTACCAAATCTAGGCACCAGTTGATCTCTGTTCAGACGCTCACCAGTATCTACAATTAAGAAACAGAATCAACTTAAATTCATAGTTTTGAATGTTAAGGTAGTTCTCCTGTTCTGCACATCAGTGAAGAGCCTGGACGCATATTCCTGGTAATCTCATAGGGAGAGAAAAGCTGCTGCAAAGTCAACCTGAAGCCTTCCTTTCCCCAAGGGAGAGAACAAGAGAAAGTCCTTCAGCTTTGCGGGACAAATGCTCCTGCCCCCTACCCACTCTGCTGGCCCTCTGCTGAACCTGATCCAGGTTCAACATCTTTTTTTTTTAGCACATGATCCAACATCTTTTTTCTCTCTACTGTGTGCCCAAAACTGAACACAGCATTCTAGGCACGATCTGTCAAGTGTTGAGTAGATGTCAACAATCATTTCCCTTGATCAGCTGTACTCTTGTTAATAGATCCAGAATACTGGAAACATTTACTGCTGTACACTGCCCCCTCAACTCATCCCCACCCCAAGCCAGCCAAGCACAATTTACGGAAGTTAAATTCACTCCCAGTCACCTTCACTGTCATGTGCCTGCATTCGCAGACCAGTCTGTGAATTACCAGTAAACTACAGTAGTCTGCTTCACTGTTTAATGGCTACAGTAACGTTAATGGAAAAAAATGAACTAAATTTATTCCAAAGTTCAGATAAATTACAAAATTACTAAATTACACATTAGTATGCAGCTGACAGCCAGACCCAGGTCATCTTACTATATTGGCAAGTGAATACACCAAAATTATTTCAAAGGGAAAAAACAAAAATCCACCACATGATGCAGCAAGATGCCCGTTCATAAGACAAAGAAAAAACAGACAAAGCTTAGGGCACACGTAACTACTGTTTTCCATACAGAATAGCATCACTCAGCAACAGTACTGCTACTAACACAGACTTGAGTTTTTATAATCTACTTGGGTACCACAACAAGGTCCTCCATCTTAAATGTTTTGTCCAAAAGCAAAGTTTAATCATCCCCAAAACTACAAATTTTAACGATGCAATCCTACCTCTGCTCCTAAAATGTCCTCCAACATCATTCTGCATGTGCTGACTTCTGTTGGGTCTTTCACCAGCACCTGGAAAAGGACAGTAAGAAAATATGGCTTTTGACACTGCCTCCTGTAACATTCTCATATATAAAGCAATGAAATACAACCTATACAACTTAACAGTAAAATCATAGGACAGAATGCACACTCAGCAAGTTTACAGACACAAAACTTGGATATAACACAGGGCTGTGCTTCACTGAAGAGGGACCTCAAGCACATTGGAGATGGTGGGAGGCAGGAACCTCTATGTTCAACAAAGAGAAATGCAAAATCCTGCACCTGGGAAGGAATAACCCCAGGCAGCACTACATAATAGGACCGGCCAGCCAGCTGGAAAGCATCTCTGCAGAGAAAAGCCTGGGAAATGTGGTGGATAATAAGCTGAATATAAGCCAACAATGTGCCCTTGCAGTAAAGGAGGTCAACAGCCTTCCAGGCTGCATTAGGAAGAATGCTGCTAGGTAGCGGAGGGAGGTTGCCCTCTAATGAGACCACATCTACAATGCTGCGTGTGGTTCTATGCTACCATTACCAAAGAAACATCAACATACTAATGTCCAGCAAAGGACCACAAAGATGAGGGACTGGAATGTGTCATACAAGGAGACTGAGAGCTGCGACTGGTCTACCTGGAAGCAAAAGTCCCAGGGCCTCTTATGTCTTAACAAGGAGTGAAGACAACAGTGTCAGATTTTTTTCAGCGTTATACACCAAAAGGATAATGGGAAATGGACACAAATTGAAATATAAGAAACTCCATTTAAACATAAGAAAAAAAATGTTGTTCCCACAGTAGTTAAATACTGGGCAAGTCATCCAGACAGCCCGTATAAACTCCGTCCTCAGAGAATTTCAAAACTTCGTTGGACAACGTCCTGAACAGCTTGCTACAGTCTACCCTTCTCCATGCACACATTTGGACTGTCCCACCTTCAGAGGTGCCTTCCAACCCAAATGGTTCTGTAACAGCAAAGTTCCCTATTCCACAGTATCAAACTCAAGATCAGATTACACAGCAACCATTATAAAGATGACACCTGAAATCAAGACAATCAATCTGTAAGCTTTTAGACTAATCCGTGAGTATAATACATACTAAGGAAACACAAATACTCTTTTTCTTCCAAGTTAAGACAGTTTAACATAATCAAAGCTACCACTGAAAAACACTAAGCACTTGTGCTTTCCCCAATACAAACATATTAGTTAATGAAGAGGTCACCGGTATGCAAGAAGAGCTTGTCATAAAGGAAAAAAAGAACAAACACTACGCTTGGTACCTTACCAAGTTACTCTGTTAGGAGACTTCCCTTCTAAAATTCCAAAGTGTTAAACTGCTGCTTTTGTGGCCTGAAGAATGTTCAAAATGGACGTTCACTTGAAGATTTATGTGGGTAGTTCATAGCAATACCAGTATGAACATCAATGTAGCAAGAAACAAAATTCCTAGCCAATCATTAAATCTGTATTCTAGCATTTATCACATGATAAATTGCCTTCCCTTGACCAAGTCAATTTGCCTTGTAGAGATGTGAGGACTCTTCCCTAACTTTTGTTCCTAACCCTTTCTAATATCATCACTCCTCTTCCACTGAGATATCCACACCTTAAATACACACAGTTAATTCAAAATTTTGGAAAGCACATCATGTGCCCAGAGAGGTTGTGGAGTCTCCTTCTCTGGAGACATTCAAAACCCGCCTGGATGCTGTCCTGTGCAATGTGTGCTAGGTGACCCTGCTTGGCAGGGCAATTTGACCAGACGATCTCCAGAGGTCCCCTCCGGTACCAACCATTCTAATATAATATAATAATAAAATACTTAATCAGTAAAACATGTACTTTGTTTTGTACTTTTTGTTCATTCAGCCATTCTGTCCCCCAAAATTTCTGCCTCTTCTTAAGGAAGACGATAGACAAAAACACAGGTTTATACAGCTAAGAAGACAGAACTGATAATCAAGTAACTTGCTTTCATGATATGCTTAGCTCATTCACCAACAGAAGACCACGCTGCACCATTACCTTCCAACCAACCTATTGTGATTAGTTACAAGAAACTACAGCAAGATTTTATTTCTACAATTACCATTTGCCTACTACACTAACTACTGATGTGACTGGTCATATACAGAGTCTGGAAATATCAAAATTTAGTGATTAATTGATCACTATCACTTACCACTCTAAATTTACTAACTTGATTCAATTAATACTTGAAAGACTAAGAGAAAGAACACTGTGCAGTTTAAGTAAAAAAGTATGTAAGCTATATGAAACAGCGTAGAAAAAAGTTTCTTCAGAACTGAAAATTCAGAATAGCCAGCTTGTAAACAAAGGTATAGCTTCTTCATAAACGCAAGAACCAATTCAGTGATTTAAGTCAAAGCAGAACTTTATAAAAACTAAGTTGCAGTTGTGATACTTTTTAAGCTTACACTCATTACAAGAATTTACACAAGTACTACCCCTAGATACTGATTCAGAAAGTCAAAATGGAAGTTTAGCCTGCATATACTAGCTCTACTCGTGCCATTTCAAGTCAAACAAGTGAGCTATATTATTAACAATAATCTATATAAAGCCCAGAAGTGCACTGCAGACAATACAGCAGCCCATGAGCTTTATTTAAGAATCAGCTGGAAGCCTGGAAGAAAAAAAAGGACAGTTTCTTCCATAATGTTGTAGGGGAAGAATAATTAACACCAATGCACGCTTTTAAACAAGCTTGAGAATAGATGCATGATCTTATCAACTAAGTGTCTCACCTCCGGACTTCCTGAACGGTTTCAGTTCTTTAAAAGCGCTTATTCAAACAGCATATAAGGTTTGCTTGTATCTAGCGTAAGTAAGCAACCTCAGTAATATAACCTGTGTTCGAAAACATGGTTCGAGTTCCCTACCAACTAGAAATAGCCAGAAAGATTGAAATTACCTGTTTCAGCCTAACAGAAAGTGCTTACACTGATCCAAAATAACATGTGCCTAGCTCAGTGAAGGAATAATGGTTAATGATGATACTGGAAGCATCATCTTCAGCAAGAAAAGCCTTCCATGCCACAAGTTCAGTACAACAGACATAGATAATTTCTAGTTATTTTCGTTATATGCAATGGAAAAGTTAACAGGCAGAGTTCACAGTTAGTCAGAAGGAGTTACAGAACCCATGAAGCTACATTCACTTCCACCTAACATGCAGCACACAACCATTCTTCATGAACCCTGCCTTTCCTGTTTGTTCTTTATCAAACCATTACTGTAGTAACCTGAAGTTCTCACACAGCACTTCTTTGGTACTAGGATGAAAGCAACACCTATTCTCAATTCTTTACTTCCTGTAACTGCTCAAATTTGGTGTCCAAATAGCACCAGTAATAACTGGTTCCTGCCCTTCCTAATTTCCCAACATCCTGGGGACATGGAACTAGGTAAAGGTAAGTCTGCTTTTTCACTTACACAAAGAGGTAGGAGAATGATAAATCAACAATAAACATACTGCCCTGTTCTAAACACTCTTAAGCCATATTAACCTAATTTGTGCTAAATACAACTTGTTAAAACAAAAGTTTAGGTCGTGCTTCCACAGTTTTGTCAACTAACTATGAGCTATTTTTACCCCAGACGTTATTTGAGTAAGTTAAAATACCCCCAAGCAGTTTCAGCAAAGACCATTCCTAAGTATAGAAACTACATTGAGAATTCAGACTGCCCTATCCCACATTCTGTCTGTTCTAAGCAAAATTTGTTTCCTGATCTGGCTACTGTACAGGCACACTAAGTAAAGCCTGGGACAAACTACATCCAACAACAGCCTCAGCATGGCTTATTTAAACTAAAGCTTCTGTTCAAGTTTATAAAGGCATACTCTTCATTAAAGCAAGAGTGTTATATGAAAACTTGCCAAAACATCATTGTTTTGTCTTGTGTTCTTCTTTAAATGCAGATATAAGTTTCTGCTCAACAGCTTCATGGACCTTTTATTTTCAACATAACTGTCAGAATCCTGTCAAGACAGGACCGCTCAACATTGCATATAGTATCTATTCATTTTTAATACTGTTCATGTTTAGCATAGGCAGTTGTAAAAATGGTTATCCATCTGACAACTATTCACTCATTACAAGTCATACACTGTATTCAACACAACTGCAGTAAAAAAAAAAGGAGTGAGGGTCAAAAGGAAAGCCTGCTCATTATATTATCTGTACAATTTAATGCTGCTTACTGCATACGGATACATCAAGCTATCACAGTATGTTAGTATTACAGTTTTCTTTAGTTTCCTAAACTGTTCATGATAGCTCCCACAGGTATCAGTAAAATCTTAAGTGTCCTTAACATACCAAATGAGCTTCTGCTTTGACCAAATCCAGACGAGGGACTGTTTGATCTGACAGAGAAGCCAGATGGTGGGCCATTTGGTCTGCCAGAGCCAAACGGCGAGCCGTTTGGTCTGCCAAAGACAGGCGGTGGGCCATTTGGTCTGTCAAAGACAGGCGGTGGTCCATTTGGTCTGCCAAAGAAGCCAGACAGGGGGCCGTAGGGTCTGCCAGAGAAGCCAGCCTACAGATAGAAAAAAAGACAGCATGATGTTAACCTCACACCAAGCAAAAGTACACAGCTACAGATGCAGCTCTTTCCTATGTCTTGCATTTGAAAGAAATTGCTTTCTGCACTCACATGCAAGTCTTCTGGATATTTCTCTTAAAAGTTTCTTAAACTTCAGTATACAAAATGCATACTGTTCACACATCAATGTCACCAAAATCAAGTTGTACACAGCTGACATGGGGAGAAGTTTATCTTGCCTTGTCAGATTTATGGAGGCATTAACCATCACCTTGCTAACAAGCATATAATGCAAATACCAATAAAGAAACATTTATTGTCCAAAGCAATTCCATAACCTTTTAAAGTTTTTATTTTCACCTATTTAAGTTTAGGAAGGCTTCAGACTGTTAGCACCACGAATAAAATCCTGTTTTTATCAGCTTCACAACAGCTTTTCCAGGGTTTTTCTCAAGGATGCTTACAGAAGATCTTAACAGGAAGTATCTGAAAGATGCCCATCCCTCTTCAATTCTTCAAAGATTCACATACTCCATTTGAAACAGTTCAGAACAACACCAAACTCTCACATTGTACCATTAAGGTTAGTTTTATTTCCAGCAAAGGCCATGTTAAAATTTCTCCTGTTTAATAAAAGCTAGACATACAGTAGTAAGCCAAAACACCATCTGACTCAGGAACACCACAGAACTATAAAAGCTTTAACTTCAATATTATGCTTTTCTGATTTTACAAATAGCTTTCATAATTCTCTTTATGTGAACCATTACAGGAAACTAAATCCAAACAGTAAAATTATTATTCTGAAAGCGTATGTTACTATTCCTCTTTTAGCAACCTTACTTTTAGCCTCGCACATCTATTTGGATAGGCAATTCATCTCTCCTCACCCTCCCTACTCCTCAAGGCTCACCTGTAAGATCAGTAACACCAATGCCAACTATCATTATAGATCCTCCTCAAATTTACTGCAGTTTCTTCTGATACCACAAGTAGCACAACATTATTCTTTAGTTGTCCCATTACACTCCTAGATCTTATCCTTCATTTCACACCAGAGCATTTTGCTATGTAATAAAACAACAAGATTGAATAGGATAAATTTGTACACAAAATTTCACTCAGAACTACACCCTACAGCAGGTACCTAAGATCACCCTGCTAAGATAACTCCAGAACTGTATTTTAAGATTTCTTCTCACCAGCTCCCGAACTCTTGAGACCATTAAGCTGTACACAGTTAAACATACTACATGCAGACCTAACCGTAGCTTTTCTCCTTTCAGGAATCTAATTCAGATTAAACTCTATGAGCACCCTTCTCCAGTTTCAATCTACGTGAATCGTGTTTGCAAACTCTGGAATTGATAGTCCAGCTCACTTAGGGAAAAAAGCAGTAGGGACAATTCAAAGAAGCAACTTAAACAGAAGACTGAGAGGAAGCAAACGCTCCACCTATTTCTGGATATATGACAGATTCTCAAGAGCTTGGAAAGAAAGACTGGGAAATACATCTGGAAGGGTCTGGAAATACAGCTTCTACATAAGCCCAGACAGGGTGCACGTCTTTGCCCTTCTTCCCTGAAGAGCTGAGTATTAAGAAGAGTTCTAAAATACCAAAAGCATTGAACCCCTTCACAGAATAGAGACCATGCTAATTTATTTTAGAAGACAATGACCCTGGGACCCCTTACATATATGCAGCTACAAATACAATGAAAATTTGGTTTATATGTGTTTAAGGCTGCTTGAAAGCTCAGACTCCCGTCTTCTAACACTGTCCTTTTCCAAGCAAATGAGTCAACGTAACTCTCATACTGGTAGCATGAAGAAATAAGGTTCCACTGATTCCTTTACCAGCTTTGTTGGTAAAGTCCCTCTCAGCCATTTTCCCCTCAATAAACAGAGGGGTCTTCAGGTTAGAAAGTTAAAAGACCACAGAGAAGCACTGCACAAGCACTGGTATTTGGACAAGACAGCAGCAAGTGAACAGCTGGTGGGGAGGAAACCTCTCTTTGGCAATCAGCTTCTAAAGCAGCCCACCACATTTGCAAAAACATACTGTAAAGGTTATACCAAGTCCTACCTACAATCCCCATACAGGGGAACTCCTCATCTTTATTACTGCACCCATGCATTTAAGGTCATACAGTTTGGCAATAACATAAAATGTAGCATTAACAATGAAGATCAGCTGCAAGAGACTCACATTCCATTTGTTGCTGTGAATAAATTAGTGATTCGGTGACTATCAGTAGAAAGGGACAGCAAATACCAAAGGGCATCAACTGAGCTAAGAGAAATTAGAGTTCACATCTATGCACAGCTCAGAATAAGACATAATCCTGCTATTCCTGAGTAATACAGGTCCACCACCACTGCCCTTTCATTATTCAAGACAGTAATAAGGGCCATCAAACCGATCTGACTTGAGCAAAAAATATAACCTACCAACACCCAAAAAAACAGTGATCTTTTCTGTTTTATCTTACAACCTCAGATACTAGATCTGACATACAGAATAGAACATAAAGGCATTACAAGAGGAACAAGGGCAGGCAACAGAAAATTTCCCTTTCAAGAGATACAGAAATTAGTAGACTAAGACTTCTCACCACAACTAATTTGCAATTTCAAGCCTCTACTCAACTAAGTTTTTGCTATTTCCCTTCCAGGCTGTGCAGATCCATTAGCTTATACACACAGGTCCTCAATTCCTAACCCATTTATCAGAATTAGTGAGCTACTGAACAAGTACGTGTGTCACTCTTATGCCACACTTTTCCTTTTTTTTTTTTTTTTAAGAACAGGACCTAGCAGTAGTAGGCATCCTTTCACAACCCCATGTGAGGAAGCAACAGTAAGCACACAGAAGAGTTAACGCTTACTTCTGCACCAGACCCTGGAGCCTCCAGGGAGGCAAGGCACCTCTAACTTCTGAGAGACAGAAATTGCTGCTATTTCTTACAAAACCACAATCTTCTCAAAACATGATTTAAGGACAGCTACTCCCTGGTGCTTCAAGAATCACGGTAATGATCACAGCGTGGCAGCCACTTAGACTGCAGGTTGGACGAAACATGTAGCAGCCCGTCTAGAATTCAGAATAGTTCAGTTGGAAGTCAAAAATCATCTCATCCAACCACCTGTTCCACGGCTAACCAAAAGTTAAAGTCCAACTGCCTGACTGCTTCATGGTAACCAGAAATTAAAGTGTGTTACTATGGGCTTATTATCCAAATACTTCTTTAACACAGGCGTGGGGCATCAGCCACCTTGCTAGGAAGCCTGCTCCACTTTTGGCCACATTCACTGCAAGCAGGTCTTCCCTGGTGTCCAGTCTAAACCTCCCGTGGGGGCCCTTTGTGCCTTTTCCTTGTGTCCTGACATCAATTCCCAAGGAGCAGAGCCCAGCACATCCCTCCCTGCTTCCCTTCTTCAGGGAACTGCAATTAAGCCACCTCTGAGCCTCCTTTTCTCCAGATTGGACAACCCCAGCGCCCTCTGCCTGTCCTCAGGACGTGCCTTCCAGCCCCGAAACCAGACTGGCTGCCCTCCCCTAGGAGCTTTCAAATATTTTTATCATTTTTAACATCGCTCCCTGCCCCGTACCGTCTCCTCTGAGGGCGGGACGAAGGGCGCTGCCTCCTCCACGATATCCGTATCCCAATCCTCCTGGTCCATGGTGTATGCTGCCAAGCCTGCCTGCAGGAGAACAACCATGTTAGTGGATACTATGGGCCCCCCTCACACACCCACGGGCCCCCCCACACACACCCACGCCCCCACTCCCACGGGACCCCCCACACGCACCCACGGGCCCTTGCCCACGCACCCACGGGACCCCCCACGCTCCCACGGGACCCCCAACACACACCCACGGGACCCCCAACACACACACCCACAGGCCCAACACACACCCACGGGACCCCCCACGCCCCCACGGGACCCCCCACGCCCCCACGGGACCCCTAACACACACCCACGGGACCCCCCACGCTCCCACGGGACCCCACACACACCCACGGCCCCCTCCCCCCCCCCCGACTCGTCCCTCGGGCGCCGCGCAGCCCCCACCCACCCTCACCCACTCCCAGTCCGCGCCTAAAAAAAATGGCGTCCCCTCCCGACACCCCTGATAACGCCTCTGCCACGTGCTGGCGCGTCACGTGCCTCTCCCGCTGGCCAATAGGGGAGCCGGTCGCCAGCGCCACGCATGCGCGCTCGCCCTCCGGCGAAGAGGGCTGGGGTATGTCAGCCGTTAGGGCCGTTAGGGGCGGCCATTAGCTGGGGTCGTTAGGTCACTGTGATGTCTGCGTGGGGGGGAGGGGAGGGTTAAGGCTGCCCCCGAGCCTCGCAAGAGAGCAGTTGGAGTTTGGGGGATGGGTTGTGCCCTGGTACCTGGGGGTTGGTTTTTTGAAACAACAGCTAATAGGCAGCATGCCCCTTTGCTAGAACGAAATACTTAATTACCTAATTTAAGCTAAAGTTAGGTTAGACAGGCTGTACGTTTTCAAAATAAAGCATGAAGAAGACTCCATTCCCAAAGTTTTGTCCTTACACCAGACTTGTAGAGGCCAGAAGGGCTGAAATCCTGGCTCTGGAGCTGTTTGTCTGTTGAAGTACTGAAGAGCACAGATAGAGTTTGTATCAGTACACTGCACCTTTTAAAAACCTTGGCAAGTACTCCAATATTCCTGCTCGTGTTTCTTAGCTGCTGATGCACTACGCATCTCTGTAACTTCTTCACAGTTGAACAGTATAGCTGTGGAATAATACAGCAGGACTTATCCTGAAAGGCTTAAAACCATTCCATGAATGTGATATATCCTTATTAACCTATTATACCACTTTCAATTTATTTTCCTCAAGTCTGAAAAGCTATTTGAAAAACCATATGCCTGTTTGAGAACTTTCATGTCTTCTGTTGTAGAGAAGCTATACTGTCTCTGTAATTCTCTGCATGGGAGGTTTGGATACACTCTTCTCATGACACCTGGAAAAGGGTTAGGTAGAAAGTAAGTGTGTGCATAACAATTTCCTTCTTTCTTTCTGTGTAAAAAATACTAATAATGGCTAATAATGATCAGGTTCTTAAGATTTAAATTATACCAACATTAAATTATTGGTTTTACTTATATATAAGGCATGCTTTCTCTTTACCCATTAAAAAAAAAAAAAAAGTTAACATTTAAAAGAGTTTATGGTGTTCAATATAGATATCCTGATATGCTATCACTTTTTTTTTCTAGAAAGACATCTGGAGAAATATAAATATCAAGTTAAAAAACAAAAAAACACTAACACCAACAAAAAAGCAGTAATTTTATTAGCCAGATGACAACTATGGCTGCAATGATGGAAAAAAAATCTTTATTCATGTACTGTAAAGTTCTGTAATGCCTCAATTTATGAATTTGTGCATAT
Organism: Anser brachyrhynchus; assembly: GCF_964034855.1. Classification (NCBI taxonomy): domain Eukaryota; kingdom Metazoa; phylum Chordata; class Aves; order Anseriformes; family Anatidae; genus Anser; species Anser brachyrhynchus. Next base: position 14,517,502 of record NC_137697.1, on the reverse strand, counting down.
TACTATTACCTTACAACTACAGCTGCAGAGCAAAGTATGCCTTAAAGATAAATCAATAGGTGATTCAACATAGTGCTTCACAGAACTCTTTTTAATAGCTATATTTAATATTCTCTTTGTCTTACAGATGTATCAAGAGGTACTAAATTAATTTAAGTTCCCATTTTCCTAGACACTACCCAGACATGAAGCAAAAGACATGCTTTGCCCAGAAGGTTATGTGTCACCAGAACAGATAGCCCTAACACAAATACTGCAAGGCAGTTATGGAATGCACTTCTGTAAAGTCAGCTGTTGGCAGCATTTTTTATGAGGGGGCAGGGGAGTCACTACACTTCTCTTAGGCTTGCTTGCTGGCAAATCAATTGTTGCAATAAAACATTTTTCCTAGCATAACTCAATGACTAATTAATGACCAAGAATGCAACCATGTATCTTCTATGGTTATAACTATCTAAGTCTTTCATAGCACAGGACATAGTAGGCAGCCTTGCAAGAGTAAGACTAGCTTCTCGCATGCTGGAAAAGTTACATCTCTGCTTCTGTGTGTTTTAGTTTTATTCACTTCATAGTGCCAGCATGCGGTGTTCGCATTGCATTTCAGACTCAAGTGCATCAGGAGCCTGGACTTCCTGACTCCCTGACCAAAATCTTCAAATATCCAGAAAGTGCATTCTAAGGGTGGCTCAGGTGCAAAAGATGACAGTGAGTTTTCTGCATTACACACAGTAGAAGTTTTGGTCTGACTCAGCTTGCATGCATGCAGCCGAATTTCAGGGCGATGATGGGTGGTGGTAGTCTCTGCTGCCTCATTTCCTCCTGCAGTCTGAAATTCAGATTATGCAGCAGTTTTCTCACAGGAATAGTCCTGCTGCTTAGCCATGCAATCTGTCTTGGGCTGTGCTTGAGGAAGGAGTACAGGCTGGGACTGGTGTCTAGCTTGTTTTGAAATATCTTTCTCACGTGGGGAAGCTATCTCTGCTGTCTTCCTTACATGCAATGCAATTCAGCAGTTTCCCTTACCGTGAGCTATAAAAATCCCTACAGTTTTACTTTAACCAGTGTCTGAACTATGAAAAGGACATATTCCCAACTTGATTTAACTAGGAGCAACAACAACAAAGGGATTTTAAAACAATGATAGCCTCACGTAGGTGTGTTTGATTGCCAAGCATAAAAGGCTCTGGTAAATCCAGGCACAAGGCGTCTCTCCTGCAAGACACTTTGATTCCATTTTCCAGAAACCATTGTGTGATTTGCCAGTGTAGTTCAGACCTGCCCTATTACGGATCTGCTGTACCACAGTAAATCCCTCATAGTGCAAAATGGTGTTTTGTAGTGGAGAAGCAGCAGAATTATTTCTGTTCCCTGCTCTGGAGGAAAACTGAAGCTCCTGACTCTTTACCCCTTTGCAGCTGGGACAGTTATTTTCTTCCCTTCAGAACAGTGAATTTCTATGAGCACTAGTGCTATATTATATATAACCATTGTGTTTTGAATCAGTATTAAATGTACCTGTCTCTCTGTTTCCTTATTTTCCAACTGATTTAGTGGAGGACTTGTTAGTGTTAGGTCAGAGGCTGGACTTGGTGATCTTGGAGGTCTCTTCCAACCTAGACGATTCGATGGTTCTGTGAACTAAAAGACTACACAAGCTACCAGCCTCCCTATTTTCTTCAAGGTTTCCTCGTTTTTCTCCCAGCTTTGGGACTACCCTAGCAATGGACACCTGACCAATTGTCACTAACAAGTCCAATTCTTTTTTTCAGGGCTGTTTGGTACCTGCACGTGCATCCATACCTCGCTTACCCGAGAAGGCAGCCAGGCGCAGGACACGTTTAGTTACACACAGCACGTGTCCCCAACGGCAGCGGCAGGCCTGCTGCGGGCAGAGGGCTCGGGTAGCAGCCACGCCGCTGCCTTTGCCCAGGAGGGGCAGCCACGGGGCCGCCACCCCGCAGGGCGCTCGCAGCCGGACCCGGCGCGCTGCTGCCGCTCCCCGGCCGGCACCGCCGCCAGCCGGCGGGGATCTGCCAGCGCCGCCCCGCTGCCGGCACCGCCCCGCTCCCTCCTCCCGGCCGCGCTCGGGCGGCTCCGCCGCGGGCCCGCCTGCGGAACTGCGCGGCCCGGCACGCCGGGAGGCTCAGCCCGCCTCCGGCCCGGCCCGGCCCGCTGCCCGCCGCCCGCTGCCCGCCGCGGAGCGCCGCCGCCGCAGGTAGGGGAGCGGCGCCGAGCCGGGGCCGTTGGGAGAGCGGGAGCGGCGGGTGCCGGCCGGCCGAGAGCCGCGGCCCGGCGTGCCCGGTGTGCCGGGAGGAGGGCGGGCGGCGTGGGGGTCGCGGGGGAGCCGCCCGGCCGCGGCCCGGCTCCAGCGCGAAGCCCGCGGAGGAGAAACGTAACCGAGCAGCGGGCGTTGTGTTGGGCATGGAGGCCTCTCGGGGGATTCGTAAATCCTGGAAAAGCTTAAATCAGCCCTAACGAGCCCGTGGGCCCCCGTCCCTTTTAAAGGGTGGTGGGAAAAACGTAGATCAAGGACGAAGGCGCTAACGTTGTTTGCATTCCTATACCTATGTCTTTAGAATTCACGCAAACACCTATATGCAAGTAACAAAGGCTTTAATTGTTGAAGACAAGTTATCGTTCCATTTCTTTTTAATTTTACGTAGGTATCATCTGTCAGTGGTTCTGCCCAAGGTACGCAGGAGGTCAACAACAGTGCAGTTTGTATCGACAAGAGTGCTTTTTACCAAAGCAGTTATTAATTTACACTTGTTATGCATTTTAATCATCTTCAACCAATACAGATCTAGGAGAGTATGGACAAGCTAACTTGTGGCAAGCTGTGCCAGTTTTAAGGGGCTCTGAGTGTATGCTAATAGTCTTAGAAGCAGTATAGCATTCTTCAGTCCCTTTCAAGCTAGGGCCTATTGCCCCAAAAAAGGAACCAAGAAACTCTTCTGTATAACTTTGAAGTTCCTGTTTTTCGCTGTACAACGTGCTTATTTCTCACAGTTTCTATGTGCATAGCCTGCAGTTTACTTTAGATTTGTGCCATGACCTTTATTCATCCATTCATCAGTTCAGAATTTAAGAGAAGACCATGTAACGCCAAGTAGAACTTTTAAAAGTCATTTTCCTTATTTGAAGTAAATACTTGTATTAGTGGATTGTAGTATTTAAATCATGATTGTGAGGTGGGGTTATAAGAGTAATGGCTTTAAATAAGAATGAAACAGGTTAACTTGTCACAGTTTGATTTGTGAAATCTAGTTGTCAGGGAGCTATACTTAAAGGAACCACTAGATACCTCAAAGCAAAGGAAACTACTGCTGTGCATAACCATAAGAACAGTTTTTGGTGGCAAAATTGCTTCTGTAAGGCTTTAGTTGTAATTAAGCAAGTTAAAAAATAACAAGTTAAAGTTGATTTAAGTCTCTGATAATTTAAGATGCATGACTTCCAAATTAAGAATTAAGGCTTTGTTTGTGATGGCTTGTCCATTGGGTCTCCTTTCTACACAAAGAAACTGTTGCAGAACCAGTGCTAGCATCTGTGTAGCAACTTCACCTTTATTGACATGGAGCTGTTGGATAAATAGCCCTCAGAGCTGCAGATGCTGTTTTGCCAGTATTTCCAGCTGCGCTGGCACCCCTGATGGCACCCTGGAGGCTGTGATAGTAGTTCCCCTCTCTGCCTTCTTCCACCTGACCTCCATGAAGAGTTCTTTGGTGAACAGCAGTCCTACAAACCAGCAAAGCACAGTCTGTGCTTGTGGGATGACTAGGATAACTGACTAACAACACAGTTTTGTGACGGCTGTGGTGTAAACCTGTTTGGTAACCTTCTGTAGCCTGGGCTGTCGGTCTGTACTAACCTGTTCAGGTGGGTTCTCACCTTAAAACATTGATACACATGCCTGTAGACAAACCAGATAGAAGCTTAGGTTCGCAGTACAAGCAAACTGTAACGTGGTTTTGTCTTCCAGTGCAAAGAAGACCAAGTCACAGCACAGCTACCAGGCTAGATTGAAGGTTATGAGTCTGCTGGGTCCTTGTCTTCACTCCCTGAAACTTTATGGTCTTTCTCTTACCTCTTCCAGTGTGATAACAAATGAGTCAGGTGTCCTCAAAGCTATTGTCTCCGTTTCCAAGCAGCTATACATTAATTCCCAGAGGTCCATTATAATTCTCAGAATGCAGCAGTGGCCACATGAAAACTGTGACCACAGTGTACCATAAGATACACAAACAGGATGAAGTTTGTCACGCAGCTTTGATTTTTGGCAATAATTCTTTATGCTTTATTTCCCAGTCTTCCTTATAGGATTTGAAGACTGTGTACAGAACCTGTCATATAACAGGTTTTTAAAAGATAAGCCTCCAGAACTAGTTGAGCAGAGATCAAATATCTAGTATAAAAAGCTTTAGATAGATAACTAGGACACTAGCTAAGTAAGCAGGTGAGAAGTGGTTATTGTAATGGAAAGTGTCAAGCAATAAGTCCAGATAGCATAACTGGCTCTATCCTGTGTATTAAAAATATTTATTGAGAATACAATCCAGTCAAAAGGAGATACTGGTTAAAAATTAGATAATTAGTTAAAAAGAAGGTTAATCAGGTTCATTTTTCTGCATTTTACTCTTCTGCCTGCAATTTTCTTTAAAGCTACATTGGTTCCAGCGACAGTCCTCACATAAGGTATCTATTTGTGAAGTAATTAATTTGCTAGTCATAAGCTTCACCTATCTGTTCTGAACAATAAGCACTTTTAAACCCTTTTCATCAATCCAGCTTTTAAGTAGGCCCTTAAGAGACAAATAAGAAACAATGCTTTAACCCAAAATCATGCTTTCAGGCCTAACTTATTGCATGCTGTGTCTTAAAAGGACTATTTTTCTTTATGGAATATTATAAAATGTTCTGGGTTCTTTATAGCCATAGTGCAGAGGAAGTCAGACTGCTGATCAGTGTTTTCTGCATTTGTCAGATTGAATTGCAAAGCACAAAGACACTGTTTAAGGGACGTTTTAAGGAAGCCGTATCTTAATTCAAAGCTGTTTCTTATATTAGCCTTTAATGTCTTCTTAATCCACACCATAAACTGGGCCCTGGGGAAAGAAGGGATCTCAGTAACGCAGTCTTCTGGAAAGTTCTAGCTAAAAACATTAATGAGAATTTGAGATTTGAGTTTATTTCCAGTTTCAGTCCAGCCACTAGGGACTTAAATTTTCATCTGCGTTTTTATAGCTAAATCCAGAGTGTGATTTAAACTCAGACAAAGAGGCTGCAGAATGCAGGAGTGAGGGATCTCAGCTTCTGAGAGAAGGGGGTGTGTGCCTGTGTGCCTCTTCATGAAAAGCATGCAGAATGTTGAGCTGGAAAAGACAATAGAATGGAATAAAAGAACTGTACCAGATTATCCATCTTCCACCTGATGCTTACTATCTTACACAGTAAGAAAGAAGCTGTAAACTCTAGAAATGACCAATAAAAACAAAAAAATAAAGCCATAAAAACTGTTGTCTTGAGGTGCAGTCAGGATACGGAAGGGCTTGGGAATGGCAGAGGAACAGGTGGATAGTTGTAGCAGTGGATGAAATCTCTGGGGCCCACGGTTTTCTTTCAGAAATAGTTAGATGCTGGAGGAAGTAGATGTGCACTGAGATGAATTAAACTGTGGGAGTGTGCAAAGCATAAAAGGTAATCAGCAGGGAGGAAGGAGGTGACTAAAAGCTATAGAAAAATATGGGAAACCAATAGGAAATAAATAAACGAGGGAAGCTGTAAATGGGGTTTGGAAAGGAACAGTATGTCGCATGAAAGGAAATTAGAATATTGCTGTCATTTAAGAAATCTCTTTGAAAACACTGGTTGGTAAAGACAGGTTTGGAAAGCAATTTTGACAGCGTAGAGGAGGCAGAAAATAGAGAAGAAATGAGCAGGAATGTGAAAGCTGAGGGTCACCAGAAGAGTTTAGAAGAAAAAGAGAATGTAAGACATTCAAACTAAAGCCGAAGAACTAACAACAATGCTGTAGAAGGAAAGGACTTCAGCTTAAACTAGAGAGCGACAAAAATGGAAAAAGGTGATGCTACCAGGGACTGCAAAGAAGGCTTGCACAATTGTCTTATTATCACTGATCACTCCTTACGACCTCTTACAGAGCTAAAATGAACAAGCCAAAATAATGCATTTAAACTAAACTTCATTCAAGTCTCTCGTATCTTGGGCTGTAGTGTCATGTATGCTGAAGGCATGAGGGAAGTGTCAGCCGTTCCGGGTGAAATGGCATCAGCCCCGTACTTTGTACAAGCATGTACGTGTGTGCAGCTGGACAACAAGCCCCAGGCTTAAAACTGGTCTAAATTTAAAACACAGGAAAGCATGGTTAATTTTCTTTTGGATCAGTCTTCCCAGTCCAGTTAAACATGGGGATCACACAAATGCCCTTGTGCTGTCAAGGGCAGGACTGGTGTTTTCAGCAGCACTTCTGTGAAACTGGAGCCTCCAGTAGTTACCTCCAGTTGACAATAGAGATCTATCACCCGTGCTCAGCGCACAACAGAAGCCTGTTCTCTAAAATGTGCTTCCACGGCAGCTTGAACCAACGTTCGTGCTTTTGCATCCCCCCAACATCCCATGTGCTTCTTCACCATCTTTGCACGCCTCCCTTAGCAATGGCAGCTATTCGGCAGCCGGGAGTCAACTCAGTTGAAAATTGCTAACTCTCCTTTGTTTTTCATCCTCTCCTTCAGATGTAGAAGGATGATATCTTCATTGAATTGAAGATATTGATGAATATCCTCATTCTGTCTTACCATCCTGTGCCATCCTTCCTTCTGCCAGCTCTAGTTCCCATCCATCTTTCCATCAGCCTGTCTAACATACTAAAGCATCAGGAAACAGTCCCCCTAAAAAAGCAGATACCTCTACCATTTTTCTTCATATGTGAGGAATTCTTCAGGCAGTAGCAGGGATGAGAGCTGTTAAAGCCATTATATTTGTTCAGCTGAACATGAGACCACCGCAAGTCCCTTGTGAGGTCTGCAATTCAGTTTAAGCAAATAGAATTCCATTTGCTTAAAAGCAGTCTGCTTTTTAGGACTGCTCTTAATGCATACAACACCTAGTTATTAATGCATTATTAAACCACTCACTGCCTTCAAATTCAAAGAGCCTGAACATGATAGACTGCTATAATCTGATCTTTATTATTGTTATGGGAAGTACACCAGAAAACTGCATATGTATTTGCTGTAAAGTCTGAAGTAAATTATTGAAACAATAGCTCTAATAACTGTGATAAATTTTTCTCAGCTGTTCTGTTACAAATTGGAAATACAACTCTTTTAAAAATCACGGTGGTCTTAAAGTGGGGCAGTAAGGACTGGGAAGGAGTCTCACGAAAATCATAGAATAAGACCTACATATAAATATACTTAACATTACTTTCCACATGGTGGGCTTGATTCTTAGCTATGGTAGCTCAAAAGAAATTCAGATTCTGAGCGTTGCTTTTTACAAACTTGTTTCAGTCCCAACATAAAGACAGTATCCATCCTAATGCTTTAGTTTATATTGCCTGTTGTGGTAGTAACAGAAATTCAGAGCACAGTGGTATATTGACCACTTAAATGGGTAGTATGTTATAAAAATATTGTGACTGCTGTACTTAACCTGGGATGTTTGCATTATGAAATGAGAATTCTTAAGCAACAAATTAAATGGACTTTCTGTTTGTTTTCGCCTCAGGATCTCCTGAAGCTTCTGTGTGACTCTGCCATTGTTAAATTCATAACAGCTACACAGTTTTACTTAACTGCGTTTTTCTGTTTTCCTTTCTTTAGATTAGAATAACTGTCAAAATCTAGAAAAAATAGGTGAATCCATCAAATATGGAAGAGGACACCAAACCTCTCTTGATTCCTGTTGGAGGCGATGAAAGCAATTATGGAATCATGAATATACAGTTTAATCCAGAAGATTTTAAATGCAAAAGGTATGACAAATACTGAGCATACAGAATGATTATGTAGTAAAGAGTTGTTTAATCTTTGCTTCTAGCAACAGAATCCTATGAAGACAGAAAACTAACATTTGGAATCCAGTGTCTGAATACAAACAGTTCCTGTTTTGTCTCTATATGACGTTACCTCCAAGCACTGGATGAAGAGATGTGCTTATTGTTTTGTTAATAAGACTTTTCAGTTGATGTTACTTCAAGGAGGGTGCTTCAATTAGAATTTTGCATGTGGTTTATAAAATGCTTTTCAATAACTGAATGAATACAGCGTGTGTATACTGACGTGTGATGGTTTTTATTTAGCACAACAAAGTGTAATGTTGAGACTACACAAGAAAGCTTGCCAGATGCTGTAGATAAATAGCTGTTGGTATGTGTAAATGGCTCTGTGTGCATTCCACAGGTAATACTAGAGGAATACATTATTTGCTTGTATTGAGGAAATAGTGATGGCTATTGTTTTTAGGAAAGCTATAGAATTTCTTGAGGTTGAGTAAATATGAAAAATACAGCAGCCCATCCTTTTTGGCATGCCTGCAAAAAATAGTATTTATTTAGCTAAGCAGTGATTTTGCATGTTTTTATAGAATTGAACAGCTCTATTCCCCAAAGGAGCTCAGGGTGGGAGACTTCCACTGCTGTTGCGGTTAAGAGTTCTGTGAGTTGTTGCTGGTCCTGGAACTAAAACTGAAATCAGAGTGGGAACTGCCTTTCATAAGTTTGCTGGACACACCAGCTCCACATTTTTACATAACGGAATAGCCCCATGCTACCTTTTGGACCCTGTTTGTTCTCTTCTGCCTCTTTTATTTTCTATTTGCCTCCAGTGTCATATTTCAGTAGTGCAGTCTTCCTGAAGAAGCTGAAGATGGCACTGTTGCATACAAAATCCTTTTACTGGTGGCCACTTCAGCAAGAGTTCTTGAGGGTAGTGATTTCCTGCTGTCTCAGCCTGGGTGGGTAGCTTTAGTATGCTGTAAGAGCCCATATGTGTGTTAGCCAGGGGCGAAACAATCTCTTGTTTCTCTGAGAGCAAAGGAAGGAGGAGAGGGGGAGGACAAGGGTATGAGTTAGCACAGAAGAAGAGTGAAATACAGGTGTGTGCAAGTACAGAATAGTATATGTAAAGATGAGAAAATAGTAAGGTACTTTCAAGATGGAAAAGGAATTGTGCAAATGAATTCTTGGTTTATCTTCTTCCTGTGCAGTCTGAGCCCCCCATGGCCCACCCAGCATAGGAAGATTGCCAATTTATGTGTATTTTGGGAGCTCCTCATGTTAAAGCAGGCATTTGTTGTGTTGGAGGAGCAAAGGGTTTCAGGTGGTGTAGTGATGTTGGTGTAAAGGGAAAAGTTTGCACCTTTGCTATATATCGAAATGCCAAGATCACTTTTCAAAAGTGAGGTTTGGTGTTGATTCCTTGTTGTATGTTTTACTTTCCTTGTGATTTCTTAAGTTTGGAGACTCAACTTCATAAAAGGTTGTAGCACATGGCATTTAGTTTCCTCCCCAAAAGCAGTAAAGTATTCTTGGATTACTTTCCCACCTCTACAACCTCCAGCTTTGCAGATCCATCCTCTTTGTCCTTTTTGTGCCTCTGGAAAGTCCTTTCTCCTCTTTAGTACAGCCTGATCCTTTGTCTTCCAAGCATGCAGAGGCACAAAAAATGACGGGCACGAGACCTGGGATATCAGAAGGGCCTGGAAATCATTGTGGTGCCAAACAGGGCTGAACTTCATTTCTGCATATTAGAAGAGGTGGCACAATCTTTTGAGAAAGGAATGGGGAAGAATAGGCCATCACGGTGTGCCTTGGGCACAATCAGAGCAGTGATCAGGGCTTTGTAGTCTTGGGAGTGTGACTGGAAGGGCTTGCTCATTAGAGCTTCAAGGAATCACAGCTCGAGGGAGAGAGGTTTATCATCCATAAAAGCATCAAACAGTGCAAATGCAATAGTAGTACATGATGTTCTCTGCTTAGTTTGCTTCTTTTTTAAATTTGCTGTTCAGAAACTGTGATCAGACATAGTTGTGTGATCCCCTACCACCAATTTTCAGGGTCCTTATTTTTGCTTTGATTGAGGTTGCTGTTGAAGTGTTTTGTGTGATTTGCTTATAATCACTGTTTGCCTTTCTTGATGCTATTCTCTTCGTTTGCTTGGGCTGTTTTAGGTTTGACTGCATTTACATAGTTTGGTTTTCTTAACAGCTTGGAGGATGTTGGATTTTTGAAAGACATGCTTTTCAGTGTTTACATAAGAACAATAAACTAATTGTTTATTAGAGTTGTAAATTATTTTGTATAGTATTCTTCTAGTATTTTGATGAAAATACAAAGCTACATTTAATCCTCTTAAAGAGGGTGTTACTGTTCTTCACAATGACCTGAATTACTCACATCCTATTAGGTGTGTTTGGCCATTTTGTAGGGCCTTTTAAAAGGCTGAATTTCATTGCAATGGCTTATTGATGCTTATTGTATTCAAGGGACAGGAGTTTCTTTTCTCTTCTTACTGCTTTTCAAACCTACTTATTGTCAATCTGTTGTTTTGCATATGAAAAAACTTATTTTGCATATGAAGAAAGTAACAATGCCCCCTGATAAGAGAAGATCAAGACTTCTTCCCTGTTGTTTTATTTTTCAATCCTTTTTGAAGTCCCATAATGTTTTCCCACAATGTAGGAGAGATCAGTAGGTGAAATTAAATTGTTAAATTAAACAGTGTCTGTAGGTGGCAGTCAGAGAAGCTTTTTTCGTACAAAAGTGTTTCCTTTTCATCTTCAAATTTCTCTTAACTTACAAAAAGGTATACAGTGTTAGGGACTAACCTCTACAAAGCTACAGTTTCTGCATTCATACGTTTACTTCTCCAAACCCATGTGATCTTTTTATTCCATTGCTTGCTTTTCACTTTTCTCTATTGCTAACGTTTTTACTAATTCCTAATTTTACTACTTTCCAACAAGGCCTCATTATGAAACTTCTTACTTATTGTAAGAGTAGTGTAGAATAGCTTTACATTTGACAGAGATGACATAATAGTGCTTGCAATTTGATATGGAAAAGCTTGTGATTCCTTATTTGTTAAACTAGAATGTATATCCTCTGAGCAAGAGAGATGACTTAGTATTGAGTTCTGAAGGGTTATTTTGGTTCTGCTGCCATCAAATACTTTCGGATAGTTGTATGGTCATGTGCTGATCATAATAACGACAATGGTATTAAGAACCTGGAAAAAGTTGAGTTTTTCCAAGAGAGTAAAGACCTTATAGAATATACCACGAGCATACGGTTTACAAATCAGACAGCTTAGAATGGCAGAAATCAAGTCAATGGTGTTCGTTTAATTGGTTTCCTCAAGGTAAATGCACTAACATCTGTAGTGTTCTTACACAGGTAGGAGATGGTTCCTGATTAAGGAAGAAATAGCAATCTATGAATATAGATTCATTACATTTGCTTCTTACTTTTATTTCCACGATGGTGAACCAGTTTTATTCATTAGTTTCTTCTGTGCCATATATAAAGTTCCTATAATAATTTGGTGACTAAGTAAAACAACAGACAGAGGAATTTGCCGGCTTTATCTCAGTACAATAATCCTTTCAAATCCGTGAAAAGTAACTGGTAGATTTTTGATACTGTGTAGTCAAAGAAATCAGTGTAATAAGCTATAGTAGATTCTTTTGGTCTTTTTGGAGGAGTGGATAGAAGTTGCATCCTCTCATGCGTTTTCCGTTTGCTTGTTTTTTTCCTATTTATTCAGGTATGAAAAGTTTGCCTAGTTTAAAGGTATTAGTATCATCATGTAGAGCTAAAAAACACAATGACATAAAAAAAATATAAGGGCTTAATACTCAGAAAACTGCTTTTGATCAGATGCCCAGAAACAGTTGTTTGATGTTTAAAAATATTTCAGCGACAGGGTAAGGTAGGTATTTGCTCTACTCCTTCTTTGCTCTGCAAACTACAGTACATTTCTGAAAATGTCTAGAAATGAGATGTAGCACCTTTAGACATGCTAGCAGTTGCAAGATTGTATGTGGCTTGCCAAAAAAATTTTCCTATTGTGTTCTTTCCCACCTTTCAAAATCCAACACTGAAAGTTTACACAGCACAGTATTTGGAAACAGTCTTAATTATGAGCGCTTTTTTTCATTATATTTGCTAGCAGGAATTGCTACCAAAGATCGTGTTGTGAGGAAGTTTGGACAAGTGCCCTCTTCTCTCTTTCATAGACCAGCATTAGATTCTCATTAACTGTGTTGCTTTGTGTTAGCAGATGAGTGTAGTTGCAGGTTTGCTGGGAATGGTTTCTGAAGTACATGTGCAGGGGCTAATGTCTGGGAGGTGTGGACCTCCTGTATGGGATCCTGCTTCTTGTCTGTACTCATTCTGTTGTGGAAAACAGCTGTGTTTTACTGATGTGTTTGTCCTGCTAAAAAGAGCATTGTTTTTTAGGCTAGCTATTGAAATGTAAGTTGTTATTGTGTTTGTTGGTGTGGATGTAATAAATTCATTGGATACTGTAGTCTATCTCAGTGCATTGTAATTGTCTGCACTGTTCTGCATTAATCGTCACAGCCTCCAGTCATGTAACCTCTTCTCTTCCCCCAGATCACATTGGCCCTCATCCTTTTCATATTCATGTTGCCACATGCGTGATATAATGTGATTGCATGTATAAATCAGAAAGTTTTCTAGGAATCTGTTGCAGCTGCTGAAGCCTGCATGTACAGACCGCTTGAGTGCTAGACTTAAGGTCCCTAGAAAGAGTTTGCCAAAATATAGCCCAGATTGTATCCTACCTACCTGGGGCTTCGAAAATCTCAGGGTAATCTCTGAGAGCTTCCCAGACACGTCTGAGTTTGTAGTACAGCCAGTCTTTGATCTGGGGATAACTGGGGCTGGGAAGTGGCCTTGATCCTAGAGAGAGCACTACCTGCTCCTAGTGGAGGTCAGAGAGGAAGATTGCATCCCAAATTGCTTGTTTAATCCAGACTATGCTCACAATACAGAAGAAAATGAAATCTCTTTCTCTAAAGAATTTCATACTGACAGATAACATCTTTGCTACGTCTTTTTTTTTTTCTTGATATTTGGTTATTAACAAACAGTAGTGCTTTCACCATAAAATAGAATGTCATATTCATGTTTTATGTTGTTTCACCTTCAAAATTTTCTGTGGCTTTAACTTGCTTTAGAAAATAATCACTGTCTTCCAGTCTGGAAGAATTTTCTTTGATGGCCATGTCAACAGCTGTTGATCACCATGCTGAAAGAAATCTTTGCCAGAGGTTTGCCTGCTTTGAAACAAAATGTAGACTTTGTCTCAGTGTAGCTTTTTCACTCTAGCAAGGGAAGATTTAGGGAATGTACTACTACTATTAACTTGAGGTGGGAAAGAGGTAGTCATCATGAAGCTCTTTATACTATACTATGCAGCTGCTGTATAATTAGCAAAATATACTTTCCATGCCATAATATATGTCAGTGAAAACAACAGAGGACTCATTTGGGGAGGCATTCAAACATATTACATTTCCTGTTTTCATAACTACAATCTTTATTTTAGCTCTTATAATGAAATATTTTTCAGCAGTGTCCAACGATTGGATCAGCCCAATAAATTTTGAACTAAAGCAAGTTAAGTCCTTCAGAGCTGACAGTCCATGAGCATTTCTGTGTGTTACATACCTATGGAATTACCTATGTGTGCCTCAGGCTTGAACACTAAAACTATTGCTTAAAATTTATTCCTGTTTAGTTGTGGTGTGTCTCTTAACTGGTTATAGAAACACCCTAGAAGTCCACACACAAAATCATCATTCTCCCCTTCATTTTGTGAACATTAAAAAAAAAATTTAAAAAGTCAGTTGGGAACGTTTTAAAAATTGAAAGTCTGTTCACTTTCATTTCAGTATATCGGAAATGATTTAGCAAGTCTAAGCAATTTTTTCCATGATGAAGGAAGATGTAAGAATTAGTGATGTCTAAGCTAAAGGAAATAATTATTTACTATAATTTGTAGAGAATAAATTTATTTTTCTTTGTTTTCTGCTTCTGTTAGTTTGCATTTTTCCCATTATTCATACTGGCGATACCTATTAAGCATACAGGAATAAAGTCATGCTAAAAGTTGAGGACCTACCATCAATTCTTTCAGAGATACCACAACTGATTTCAGAGCTGTATTCCTTTTCTTCTTCCCATCTAGAAGATAGTGTGATGGTGCAAATGCTTAATGATTCACAGGAAAGGAGAATGGGATCTTTTGTCACTTTACTGAGAACTGTGGCAGGAGGGGCTGACAAAGTTCTTTTGTAGTCTGAGCCAGAAATGCATACTTCAATTCAAATAGGTGGTGGTATTACAGGTAAAATGGCTGGATTTATTGCTGACTTGATTTTTGCCATTAGTAGCGTGAAACATGTTGAGATATCTACTTTTGTGGGTTCTGGTTTGGTTTTTTGTTTGTTTATTTCTAAGTCATTTAACCATCTGCCTGGAGGAAGATCAGGATGATGTTGGTATCCCTTTAGGAATGAAAAGGTGAAAGGAAAAACAAAACCCAAAAAATCTGCAGCAAGGCTTACAGGTCACCAGTATCCCCTGCAATCTTTGCAGTATTTTGATTAGGTTCTATCCTAATAGAACCTATCCTATCCTTAGGTTCTATTCTGTGTTGTAACTTCGGGAGCAGTGCAGGAGGAACTGCAGCTTTCATTCTGCTTGCTCCATATGTATGTGTATGCAAAGAAAAAATTGGGGCGTGTGGCTGCATTCTTCTTCAGGGGCTAGGATCATTCCTGTAGTCTAACATGTAAGTAGAGAAGAGGGCAGGGAGACCACCTGCATGCTGCACATCTCCATGAGAGTGTATCTCTGAACTGTAGGACTTCTCTTGCTGAGTGAAAATCCTGTTCTCTGTAATTAATCTAATTAAATTTAAAAGGAAATCCTGAGGTGATTCAGAGCTGAAAATGGACATCTGCTGTTCAGTGTCTCTGACAAATTCCATTCCTGGTTGCTTTGGTTTAAAAATAATTATGATTGTATTGGCTGATTTGGGCTTGGTTCCTTCCCCATTAAACACAATTTTATACAGTGTTTTTTGGCTAGGTTATTACTTCCAGCCTTTTTTTAGTTGGTCCTCGTTACCACTGCTCATTCCTCTTTTTCTCTGTCTTCTTTCTATTTCTGCATTCTCACGCCTTCTGTTTCTAGCTCTATTTCTCATCACTAGTTCTGGCAACACAAGCTATAAACCCTAATAAGCTTGGCCAAGCTTATTAACATGTAGTTCTACTGTGACTCATTGTTGAAAACTAATGGACTGGATATTAGGTCTGAATTTGGATGTTAGTTTGCCATGTAGAACCTGTGCAAGACGCCATTTTAATATGGATAATATAAAGGCATGGTTCTTTCATGTATCGCAGTTTCTCTCATGGCAGTGATGGATTCGCATGTGCTTTGTTTCAGTGAGTGACAGATCCAACCAGAGTGATTCTAAGCTGCGCTCTGAATTATATGTTACCTCTCATATTACAAGGTTGTTAAGGGTTTTCATCTCCTTTCTGTTTTGTTTTTTTCCCTCCTTTAGACCATTTCATGTGGAGCCTACAAACATAGTCAGCGTGAACGACGACATGCAGCGAGTCACTGACGAAGCTTCAGCAATGAATAAGCGGATTCATTATTATAGCAGGCTCACATCTCCTACAGACAGGGCATTGGTAAGGCAAACACAGGGTCACATTAACCGAGTGGTCTCCAGCATGTTGGTTCTTCCACAACCTAGTTGTATAAAAGAAGCACAAATAAATGTAGAGGGAGAATCACGCTGTAGCTTGCTTTGAAGTAAATACCTAGTAGCTGAGTGCCTTAACAAGGTCTTGTGTTATCACAAGTCGTGATCAACTTGTTGTGCGATGTCTTTACCATCCAAGAAAAGATACAAACAGTATGAATTTTGGAAGAGAGGTCCAGGCTGCCCAGACATGTACTCGTTTATGAGGGGATTTAAGGAGTGGACTACTGCAGTGATTAAACTCTCTGTATGTTATGGATGTTTTGCAGAAGAAAAGCTATTTTTCTGTTGCATAGTTAGATTCCAAGGATCTGTATTTAGTGGGCTGAAAAAAATAATGTGGTCCACCTTTTTTTTTCTGTAAAAATGCGCTTTAATGGAAATATTTTGTTCTGCAATGGTTGACTTGCTGTATTTGAGTTAATAGTTATTTTGGTGCTACTAATAATTCTTATTTTTCATTCATTTGTTAGATTGCTCCTGATCATGTACTTCCAGCTCCAGATGAAATCTACATCTACAGTCCATTAGGAACTGCTTTTAGAGTTGACAGTTGCACAGATGGCTATGGTAAAAACTCCAGTATAGTGACAATGTATGTTAAGCACCTTCCCATACAGTAGCCAGAAAATGCATTTTTGTAAATGTTTTTTATAGTATGCGTAACAATTTTATCTAAGAGGATAGTATGGAATAAGAGTTCTTTTTAAATCATTCACTGTTTTTTTTCTTTTCTTCTTAGATTTGTGATATGGAATACAATGATGGGTACATCTATATTAAGTATTCCATGGGGGATAAAACAGGTAAAGCTATGAAAAACGTATGCTTATGAAAATGCTTTTGGCAACATTGCTTGCTCTTCATTTTTATATAGTGTTACTGATACATAGTAAACTATTTTTCCCTCTTAACAGGCAGGATTTACTTCTGGAATCATTCTCATCTTACTGATGGGCCTTTTGACACTTTATTGCTGTTACAGGGTAGTGAAGTCACGGAAAATGATACGTAAGAAATGCCAAGTTTCATAATGCAAATATTTCCATGAAGTGTGAAATAAACAGATCTAATAGATTTTTAGGTTTTCTGTATCACTGCTATTCATTAGATCTGACCAGCAAATAAAAGCTATTCCTTTGAATGTCCCTCCTTTTGGAATCTGAATCTAAGCTCTGTAAACTATTTTTTTTCTTTACTAGAATTTTCTTCAGTTCCTTGGGACTTAAGTTTTATAACCAAACCCAAACTCTTAGCAAGCAAAATTTCAGATGCTTATTTATTGTTTAGGGACTTGTGGAACTAGAGGGTCCCCTACTTCTCCATAAACTCTGTCCAGTTCTCTGCTTGTATTTCTGATTGTTTTCTACACTGGAACAACATGGGCTGTAGCTGCATATACTTGTCTTGTATGTCTGTACTACCCTAATGTTTGTACATAAAAAAATAACTTTCCAAGTCTGTTTCTGCTTAGAATGGAATGAGGTCCATATCATCATTTAGCCATCTGAAAGCTGCAATACTGCTGTCTCTAAAATGTGCACAACTGACTGCATGTGTACTCTGCATTCTGTGTTGGTTGCAATTCATGTATGATTGCCTCATTGACAGCAGTTCTACTTTGAGTGTGCTTTTATTGTTCAAAGATCATCTAGCAGCTCTTGTAGTTGGTGCTTTTTTGCATAAACTACCACCTTATTTGCTCGAATAATGGCAGTTAAGATCATCTACTCCAGCTTGTGACAGATCATTTTAGGATATTGTTCAGGACCACTTCATGGTCTGGCCAGCTCTGCTGTAACTCCTCCAAAAGGCTTTAGCTGCAAATGCATGCATACATTTTGCATCTTATTCCAGTCTTTCTGAAAGTACTCAGAATAGTTGTATGGCAGCTTTGTGTAGAACAAGAAATATTAATGCAGTAGCCTGTTTGAAGCAGAACAGTATTTCCTAATGAGTGTTATACTTTCAATTTAATAGCACTCTTCTTAGCCCATAGAAGCACTGTGAATTTGTCAGATTATTCTGAAAAAGTTACATCTTTTTATGAATAGTTCCAGTGACCCTAATATAACATTTTATTTAATTTGTATCTTCTTTTAATCTTCCTCAGCTTTAATAGATACCTCAAACTGGGAATTCCCAGATGTTTGCAAGTATTATTTTGGATCTTTTGGTCAATGGACAAGCCTCTTATTTTCTATGGTATCACTTGTTGGAGCCATGGTTGTTTATTGGGTGCTTATGTCCAACTTTCTATTCAACACAGGAAAGTTTATATACAGTAAGTATTAATGTGTGGTTAATGTTTACAGCTGTCTCATTTAAAGATCAAGACCTTGCTTTATTCTGAGAAAGGATTGTCCAGTTTACTTAATCTTGATTTTGTTACTTTTTGTGAAAAGTCAAGTGAAAATAAGTAACTGTGTGTGGAGTTCTGGGCATAAGCATGTATGGTTTCAAAGCCAGTTTCTCAATCTCTCTTGAAGTGTGCTTCTAATTAAAGACAAAGTACCAGTTATCTGGCATTCAAGTGAATAATCAGGCTTTCTGATACAGTTTCTATAATGTGTTTTCTTTGGTGGGCTTAAAATTAAGCATTTCAAACTCAAATTGGCTTGCATGTTTCCACTCTGTATTTTTACCCCCTCCTTGTTTGCACTGGTGTAACTATTTGAACAGCGATATGACGGATGAGCCATATGATGACATGTTGAAATGATCCGGGTTAATGAAAAAGATCTCCACCTAAGAAAATCTAGTTTCATTCTAGATTTCAGCAAATGCAGTTACAGTGCTACCATATAGACCATTTCTGCTAGCATCCCTGAAGGGATGATGATCTGTAAGACAGTGAAAGAAAACTTTTAGTCTGGCATTGCTACAGAAGAAAACATTGGTTAGTTACACCCTTGTACGTGCACAGACACACAAGCTTTTGTGGATACAATCAATTAGGTATGTAGAGTTGTGGGAATAAAATGATGGAATTGAGAGCTTTGAAAATCTGACTCATGATGTTGAATAGCACAACTAAGATTTAAGAGTTTCTGTTTTGAAGGTAATTAACAAATCTCTTTTGAGGCAAATAACTGCACAGATACTTATTCCCCCTAAGCAGAGTTTAATTAGAGTTCCCGCCATCCCTGAAGGACACACATTACTTCATTGGTTAAAAACTGGTTTATATTACTGCTGACCTAATTCATACATTCTTAAAGCCATTCCATTGTAGAGTTTGGTTTTCTTTAACAAGGTTAACATTTTAATCCAAAATTATTCTAAACTAAAAAAATATAAAAAAATAATAAAAAAATCTTCTATTCCGTGAGTCTGGCATGTTGTTTTATCGCTTAGATATCTTTTGTAGTGTTTTTACTCAAGTTGTTCGCTCTGTGACAACCTTAATCATTGGATTTTTGTCTTAACTTTCATTGTGGCTATTCAGTTACAAAGCTGTAAAATGGGTAATAGGATGGAGGTTTGATCCAATGGCATCTTCCAGCCATGTGTTTCTAAGCTGTCCTAAGCAGGATACTGTATTTGGTTCTAGTACATTCAGATGACTTTTTTCAAAAATTTACATGCACAATTTATGTGGGAACAAACGGATATCATGAGGGAGGATGGGCTAGAAATTGGTAGTGTATACAGAATGCAAGGACAGTAAGCCTAATGATATGCTTTTTTTTTTTGCCTTTTTACAGCGGTGACCCATTTTTCTGTTCTGTTTTTGTTCTATGAAATAGAAATAAAACCACAAATGCAATTGTTAGTTCTAAAACACTTCTATGTACAGAGGAAACATAATTTATCTATCTATAACTAATTTTAAAGTGCTCTAATTCTGTAAGAATTGTCCTTTCTTTTGATGGCTTCACAGTAGTTACTTTCTTTAAGTAGCAATACAAAACAGTGGTGAAGTGATGAGGTGATGAGTGTTTTTAATTACATCTTCTCTTTGTTTTGTACACTGAACTGATATCAATAAGTATGAGACTCAGTAGTGATTCAGGGCATCGTAAATCAAAATGAAGATACATAAAATTATTTTCTTCCCACAAGGCTTTTTGCTTTCGTTATGAGAAACAATCTGCTCTTAATTGCGTTAACAATTTGAGGCCAACTTCCCCAAGTGATTTTCTGTGTACACAATACACCCACATGCAGCAGAAGCAAATTTTAACCAGAGAGGCACTAATTAAATTTCCAGGCTGATGGGCATTTTCTGTGTGCATGTGTGTATATATGTAAATAAAAGAAAACTGCTGTCCAACACTCTCATACTAGTCAAGTTGCAGAAACTTGAAAGTATCTGATGTGGCAGAGCGGTATGGTAGCACAGGAGTATGCTTGAAACAAAATACTATGAGAAGTGTGACTGTAGACAGTGAGACTTAAAACGTTTTCCAGAGAAGCCCTTACATAAAATACAATATGAAAAAAACATCCTTCAGAGCCTCTTCTGAAAAAAAGATTAGAAAAAAATGATTAGGGGAAGTTTTTTCCATACAGTAGTGTATGGAAACTAAGGTCATGAAGGGTATGTTGTATGAATCTTTTTTTTTTTTTTTTCTGTTCTGAAGGAAACTGATTGCAAGTTGCATCTTCTCACTAACTTACTGTGCAAGAGCTGGGACATGTAAAGGTGTGTTGGAGGAACAGGAGTTAGCAGCTGAGAGGCAATGCAAGGGTACTTCGTAGATGGACAGGGCTGCCAAGGAAGAAGTAGTGCAGTGAGGGGCTACTTCAAAACACTTTTAAAAGAAAGTTTTAAAATATCCACCTGAGTTTGGTAGGGAGTACTAATTGTTGTATTGCATCTCTACGTCATTTTCAAAAATGTCTCCTTAACAAATGTTTTTTTAAGACAACAGCTAAGAGCCTGATAGCAGGACTGAGACATTGATAATACAATTTTCCTTTTCTTTTTCTTTTTAGACTACGTTCATGATATTAATGTAACAGATATTGTTCCTGGCACAAATGGAAGTAACAAAGGTAGGAAGAATTTATTAGTATTGTGCTTCCTGGTTCGGGGAGGAGGGAGTTTAAAGGCTAATCAGCTCATTTTCATGTGTAGATTTTAACCATGTTCCAGTTATAAAGTGTATAGCATAAGTTATAGCTTTGTTTTTAAAAACTAGTATTTTCCATCTGGGGTTTTTACTTCTACAAATAACCACACAGGTAGAAAGCTTAATAATTTAAAACAAAACAAAACAGCAGGGGAGGAGGGAGGCAAGACAAAATTACAAGTTTGTGTATACCCAGGTAGGTACTCCTAAAAACCATGAATGTTAGACTTCTTAGCTGTTGCACAATGAGGAATTGCCTTAAGGAATTTTAACTTTTGCACCCTGAAACTGGGGCACAGCAGATCTGTATCCTGTAGAAAATTCTTGGCTGGGGTGTCTTTGCTCTTCAGTAGCTCTGCAAGAACATTTTTATTTTAAAAAAGCTGTAAGCATTTTTTTTTTAACTGCTGAACACAGAAAGAAACAACTGTCCAACTACGCGAGTGGCCATTTGTTTTTTGTGGAAAGTCTGACATGCACAATTAGGGCAAGAAACTGCAGTCACGTTTGAAGAAAGCTGTTGAGAGTTCTCAAGTAGGCAGAAAATAATGCACAGTGAAGGCAGGAGCTTGTACATTGTCAGTATCTGATCTTTTTGCCTTTCTGTAGAAACTGGATGTGTAGTTCTTTGTTATGAAGCAGAAAATTTTCTTTATCCTAGGCAGTTGTGAGAATAGGGAAACGTTTCACAACCAGCCATACAGCTGTGCATCACACTAGCTGTAGCAGTGTTTCTGGAGAGCAGCTGTTTGGAGTCAGACAAAACCAGTTGATTTGCATTTGAGCTAAAGTTGAATCCTGTTTCTCCTGCAGTCCCTACCAGCAAGGCACCGGTAGCTGCTGCTGTGTTCTTTCTCTTGTGCTCTCTCCTGCTTCAGCTGTTTTGTCCCATTCTTAGGCAGCAGGGGTGTAAGTTAGAGACAAAGTAGGTAACCGTATTCCACAGCATCCTCCAGTGACTGGAAGATTTAATGCAGCTGCTGCACAAAATAAAGGGCTGCTGGATGCTGAAATTACTCATGGCAGGGCATCTGGGGATACCAAGGAAATGACAAAGAACAAAGCATTTTGCAAGGTCTGTGAAACAATCCCCTTACAAGCAAAGGAGAGAAGGCAAATTAGAAAACTGGAAATCATGTAATGGTCTCAATAAGCTTGATAGAACGCTTAATACACCTTTGCCTTTGCAATGGAACAGGCATGAAGCCAGTGTGGGAGGGAGGCTTTAAAGTTTTGTGGAATGCCAAGATTTGAAGGAAGAAACTAAGAGCATAAGACAGGTTCATATTTCACCACATAACTCTGTAGGCATGTGTTAGAAAGAATTGCTGATTTTAACAAAAAGCAAATAAGTACATTTTCATCAGGGGATGTTTTGGCTGGTTGGTTTTGTTCCAGTCACTTGTCCAAGTGCTGCCATTGATCAGCCACTATGTAACAAGTGTGACATTCCCTTTTGGCAGCATTGTGGGTGTACATCTTAAGTTGCTTCTGCTGTATTTTCCTGCTGTGACTTACTTGCACCTGCCATGGCACCAAGATGATGGGGTGTTTTGCTTTGGTAAATGAGTTTTAGACCCGCCATTGGTAGTTGTAGATTTCTTGTCATCCTGTTCATGTGTTCCCAGGGCACAATGCATTCATGTAGGCTCTTCTGTAGACAGATGCTCTTGCATTGGTTCATATAATCTTAACTTCAGTGTGCAAGGACAGATCACAATGCTAAGTATATAGCCAAATGAGGAGATGCGCTGCTATGACTCAATTTGTGCAGGTGCCTGTAGGCATTGGACACAGGTGAGGAGGATATGCGACCCTGAAGGATTACCCTATTCTACAATTCAGGCTACAAACAAATGTATGTCTCTGTTGTGCTTGGCTGAAAAAACAGTGGCATTTGTCAGCCTAAAGTACAAAGTGACTAGCAGTGAAATCTTAGCACTGAACCCCTCATAAGGAAACAACTAGAAGTTAGGAACTGCGTTGTTGAACATTGCTTTTGAGTGATCCTATTCCCAGGGGTAAAACACACTCCAGAAATTATGGGATCTTAGCTGTGAAAATTCTGTGCATGTAAAATCCTTTTAATCTGGGGATATTTTTCTTTTCCTTTCCAGTCATTTGCCCAAGCGCTGCTGGTGATCACACACCACAGAACGGGAGTATGGTGTTTTCTTCTGGCAACAGTACAGGCTTTGAGCTCTTTGAGGAGTGGTGGAACAAATCACAAACAGTACCATTTTACCTGATTGCCGTTCTTCTGCCCCTGCTAAATCTGAAGTCTCCATCCTTCTTTGCAAAGTTTAACGTCCTGGGTAGGTAACAAATACTAATAAAGCACTGGTTCATTGTGGCTAAAATATATAGAAAACAGTGGAAGTTACTCCTCTAATATATATATATATATATATATATATATATATATTTTATATATATATAAAATATATAGAAAACAGTGGAAGCCTATGCTGAAGAGAAAGGGGGAAAAAGATGTGGAGCACATAACAGTTTGAAAAAGATGGACTCGTATTGTGAAGGAGGCAATGGACCTCCATTACAGGTAATTACATGTAATTGAGGGCCTTATTTGTCCTCTGTTCCAGTGTGACTCTTAATTAGAGCTTGGATCTGAAAACACAACACAGAACTTTGAGTAAGTGGTAGTGCTTCTGTATAGAAAGTAAGGCTTTTACATAGACTGTCAATCTGTGATATAACATTAGGGGTAAGAAAATATTTTATCAAGTAAGACCTAGCTGTAATTGTGTCTGCTTTTAAAATAAGCACCATGTCATGGGCAGCTGTTTTTTATTTGAGAACTAACGTGAGGATTAAAGCATAAATTTTCTCATAACTTCAGTAGGTTATTATCTAATGCAGAAGGTGTTGGTTTTCTTTAGTTTTTGTAAACTTTAATTTTTATAGGACAAGAATTGGAAAGCTATTTTTGAGGTACTGAAATTAATCTCAATAGAAAACTCTTACTTATCTTCACACTTACAGAAACCTAAGTCTTGAAACTATGGAATATTTTAGCTGTTAAGCAGATCCTCAAGTACAGAACCTTTTCTCTACTTAATTCCTTGACTATGCTCTGTGTAATCAAATGATGATTTCCTTGGATATGTTTTGCAGCCTTGGAGATAATGCAGTATTATTAGCCTGGAGGTTGCATCACAGTAGTCTTAATTGCTGGTGCATGGTTTCCTTCAGTTTTTTCCTTCAGAGTAGTTATTCTGACATTCTTCTGCCCCTCTCTTTCAAATGCATCGTATGTTCTCCATCCCACATGCAGACACAGCAAGACATTTATACCCATGTGTGATCTTGTCTGGAGTCTGTAGCTTTCAGAGTATTGCTGGAAGACTCTGAACCAAAAAGATGGAATTCAAATCCTGCATTATGATCAAGGTTCTCCAAGTTTATGATCATGACAAGGTTTAAATCAGTAGTTACGAAATGTTGTTATCAAGCTTTGAGATCCCTGGGTAAAGTTGACAACTGCAGTAAGCATTAATTATCTCTCACTGGTCTATTTGGTTTAAACAGTTGAGTACTGAATGGACATTGTAATAGCTGTGCTTCTGTGGCCAGCTGTGTCCCATGTCAGATTAAAATCCTGCCAGATGAAACTGGAATCCATCTGTTACTGTCTAGAGATCTCCCTACCTATGCAGCACCAGTGATTGCTGGATACTTCTTCGTCTATGACTAGTGCAGTATCTGGAAAACATATAACATACTGAAAACCTGCATTGGGTGCAAGCGCATTGCTCTCTTTCTTTTACAGGTCAGAGGGAAAGAAAAAGAAAGTTTAGAACCATATTGTGTTTTTAAGAATGAATAGCAACTGTAAGAGTTTAGGCTACTGGTAACTAGTTGGATGGAGCAAGAATAAATACAGCAAAAATACTTTCTATTGTCTCATGATGTTCGTTTGGTCTTGTCTTTTCTAGGTACGGTTTCAGTTGTCTACTTAATTCTTTTGGTTACTGTAAAGGCTGCTCACCTAGGAATCCACTTAGAATACAACTGGTTTACAGAGAATGATTTTTTTGTACCAGGTAAGATGGATAAAATACATTAATGAAGTGGATTTCTGCATTTTTAGTTTCCCAGTCACAATAAACTCTGTACTAACAGTTTTATACATGAGATACAAACTTTTGTTAGAACCAAGAATGTAGGATTGCAGAAGCTAACAAGGATAATTTGAAACATTAGAATGAGTTTTGAATTACTGGAGCAACATGGGGATCAAAAAAGAAACTCCAGAGTTGTTCCACATTTCTAGTAGATCTGACCTAATCTTTGAAATTATGGTAATGCACTGTGGCAACATGAGTAACAACTCAGTGGGTAAAATACAGATCGTAATTAACTGAGTAAAATTCCTAATATAAAAATCAACTGGTTTAAGTGTGTTCACATGATAGTTGAAGTAATCTTTCAGCTACTTATTCTTGTTCTTCTCCTACCATTCCCTTGGGGTCAATTCAGCTCTGTAGTTGAACTGAAATTGATCTGGCACAATAATGAGCAGAATAAACAGCTTAGCTAGTGCATTCCATGTATTTTCGGCCAAGATATCTTCTTAAAACCCAGTACTCCCCTTCCCTGTCCCCCCAGTCCCTGACTATCATCAGATCTGTTTGTTCATTTTTCCATAACGGCCGAGTATCATTCCTTCCTCATCTGAGCCAGGCATTTAGAAACATATTTAAAGATCTGAATGCCAAGAAACAGGTGAAAGTCTGTGTTGAACAGTTTCTTCAACTTTGTCTTCTCACTAAGAGGAGAAAGGATCATCCTTTCTGGCTGAGTCTTCAAAACCGGGCAATTTTTGCCGAGTATGCCTGTGTGCAAGGCCAGAGCAGATGCTTTGAGGATGAATTATTAATCTCCCTAATTCCCTAAGAATCCTTCTGACTACTGCAGCATAAATAAGAATTTTCATAGGTATGAACAGATGTAGGTACTTCTGAAACAGTGCTGTGTGTACTATCTCTTTTCCTCCATCACTGCATTTACTTTCCAGTCAGTGTTTTGTGGACTAAGAAACTACTTTTGTCTGTAATGTAACAATTTGGGTTTTAAAGCACTGGGTGATTAGCATCTACATTAATGACCCGATTTATTTTGTATGACATTCTATTTACAGGTAGCATTAAGAATAAATAATACTCTAATATACACTGCTCAAAGTCCGTAGAAAGACAAAAATGTTTGATCTTGCTCCAATCTGAGATTTATTTAGACAAGGAGAACTGCAGTGAATAATTTCAGGGGTCAATATGTATATAACAGGTAGGTTACACTGCCAACACACTTCTCTGAGCAACCCAATATGAGCATTCCCTGAAAACAGAATTTTAACCTGAGCTGCCACAACAGACAGTCCTTGAATACTTGCAATGGACTTATATTTACAAACTCTTTATTATGCTGGAGAAAATTCAACCAAACTATGGTTCATTAACCCATGTAAGCCAGAAACCAGCCTAAGTCTAAAAAAGCAGGTTTTAAGCATCTTGAAGTTCAGGTCCAAAGATCTATTCATCAGTCCTAGTATAAAATGAATTACAGTATCATATGTGTGCTGATGGTCACTAAGAAATGGAGCACCCAGTAGTGTGATTATTTTGGCAATGTGGCTAGTACGGCTGGGAGATAGTCAAAGTATGTAGCTAAATACATACAAGTCCAGCTAACACTGGTTGTTGTAGTAATGGGGAAAACACAGCACTAAGAGAAATTCTGAATCCATCAGTCTGATTTTTATTATTGAAGTTAAAATAGTGCTTGGAAAACACGCCCCAAACTTGCTTGCACTCTGAATTCTGTTGGTAACACATCATGCTAGGTAGGTATTGAAGAGACAGTGAATCCAGCCCTAGGGAAGGCATATTCTGGCAACCTGGATGAGTCCTTTGTTAATTGCCTGGGGTGTGTTTACCTGGCTGACTTCAAAGCAATTTAGAGAAATCTGGCTTAGAAGTGTTTGCATGGAGCTCTGTGTGATTTGATCTATAAGGGTTAGTGAGCCTCTGATGAGTGTTTTGCTATATTATTGGTGTTTTCCAAAAGCTTAGCTAGCTCAGGGATCTCCATTTGTTGTAATACTCTAAAATGTACATATATCCTTGTATAATATCAACAAAAATGGTGCTTTAATAATGTTATGGCATTGGTAAATTCTTAGACCAGTTGCAGCACTTCCAGAAAAAACTCTAGAGAATGTTAACATTCAAGTATGGAAAGAAGCAGAACAATGCTCCAGGGAGACGAAAAAGAGAAAAAAATAGGCACCATAGCTGCTGTAAAAGGGTATGGTAAGACAAGAAGTCACTCTACCTTTCTTTGTGCCATCTTTTGGAAGAAGCAAAGAAGCACATCCTAAACATCTGCAGATGTCAGTTTTCCTCTGATAGCATAACTGATTTGCTGTTCATGGCCATTCTAAAAACAGAGGATGCTCACAGAACATATGATTGCTTCCTATCTCCCTTTTCGGGGACCAATATATATACAGCTTCAGTTAAACCAATTCCCGCCTCAGAAATGCTTTGGAGTTACACTGTTGAGAAGAAAAAAGCTTATGTGTGTAAGTCCTAGATTACCTGATGAACTTTGATGGTTGAGAAACTTTTTGATATGTGAGAAACGTTCCTGGAGAGTATGTTATATAGTAGCCACTGTCTTCATGCGTTTTGTAATAATTAAATATTGTGTTGCCTATGTTCAAAGACAGATTTTCCCATTTCAACTTGACTGTTCATGTTTTTGCCAGTAGACTCCACAGCATTAGATGTCCTCTGAATTTTGGCATTGTTTGTTTCACGGAAGCAAGTTATTAACACTTTTTTCTCCTCCCCTTTAGAGTTTAGAATTCTCTTCCCCCAGCTTACAGGAGTTCTGACACTTGCCTTCTTCATCCACAATTGTGTCATCACTCTTCTTCAAAACAACAAGAATCAAGAAAACAATGTAAGTAATTTCACAAGACTTTGCTGATTTGTATATAGGTTGCCAGGTGACACTAATTTTTTCCTGTCTGCTTCTCTTGAAATTGATTCAGGGACTGTAATAGTTTCAGAAAATGTAAATCATTCTTCTGATCTGATAAGAAACCAGCTATACACACGTTTCACTGGCTACTAATGAGTTACACATGCATTATGAATGTATTCAAATTAAAGCCATAAGGAGAATCCCAGGTTTATTTGTGGTCATTTTGGCATTAAATGGACAAATTACACATAAGAGGCAGAAAGACTGACAAAGTTGCTGTAGGAAAAGTGATCGATTTTAAAACAAAAAATAGAGGAGAATCTTGAGCACAGAACTGATTCTGGTGGAATACTGAAAAATAATGTTGAGTTCTAGGTAACATCTTTTCTGAGAGCTGCTGTAGTAGGTTTGTGTAAAAACTCAAGGTTTGTAGAGAAACTTGAACTTATTTAGGTAATCCCCAAAGTTGGAAACCTGGGTTGGGAACTTCTGCAAATACCTAGTCTTTGCACTGATCCTTCACCCCTTTAAAATGTTACGTACTGCTCATCCAGGTGAAACTGCATTCTTAGTATCTTCCCATCTTAAAAATACAAAACGGAGTAAGCATGATACAGTTTGAGTACCTCTCTGCTGTAATTGCTTTGATTTTTTTTCCTCCAGTACTTTCCAGGATTCTTGTCCAGCTTCATTAAAATCTTAGTTGGAAAGGTAACTACAATAACATAAAAAGATTTTTAAGTGTTAGCTGGGCCAAAGACTGGTTCATCTGTTTTGATTACTCAGAGGCAAAGTTCAGATTATGTGCCAATGCAGTGAGGTGACTGTCCCTGTGAAACAAGGTCAGCTGATGGTGATGCCCCTCCAAAAAGGACTAAGGAATTCTCCTCTAGGAAGGCTTCTTGTGTTTTGCACACAATTCTGAAAGTAGTTTAACAACTAAAGAGTGGGTTAGCAGTACTCCGGAGAAAGAAAACTAAGCAAATTCTTCTCGGTGAGTTTTCCTGATAAAATATTACAATATGGAAGAAGGAAATATGTTTTTTCTTAGCTGTGGTTTTCACATTTTAAAGGCACTGTCACTTCTGCAGTTAGTTTTTTATGCAGAGCAGGACTACTGCGTCTGTGCCACTTTCAAGACTTTTTCTTGTGGCCCTACCCCCTCCATTTATATTGAAGGAAGCAATAAGAGCTGCAGAGAGTAGTATCTGCAATCTCCTCCGGTTTGTGCTTCCTGTGTTAAGGAAGAAACGCTGCCTGCATTTGAATCAGCTTTTCTAAACGCCCTCCCTGGGGTTTAAGTTGGATTTCGAGGTCAGCCCTAGCATGGATTCCCAGCCCTCAACAAGACTGTTGCACTGCAAAAGAGCGTTCAAATTGCACAGAAGGAACACCCTTTAGTATAGCAGGAAAGCTTTGCAATGAGAGCTAAATCTGTACACAGATTTTCTGGGAGTTTTATTTGGCTAGAGATGTCTTGGCATGTTTCTTGCTGTTTGTAGTTGTACAGGAGCTTTTCACCTATGCAAAGTGCTTTGCAAATGTTAATGAATCACTGATGTTCCTGAAGAGCTGTTTTGTGATTATTTCACTGATCTGCTGGACTAAGTGGGAAGTTTACATATGTATTTGGCTCTCAGCCTCTGTGATTGGTCACAGATAGAGGGTACTTCTTCCAACGCATTTACATCAACAAGATGTTTTCTTACATCAGTGTCTCATGGAGATCGGATGGAGACTCTGCTGCTTAATGGATCAACACGCTAACATGTCACTTCCACCAGAGTTCTGTGAGAAGGCACAGAACTTGACAATCTGGGAAAGTACAACTTGCTGAAACCAGTGGTCATAAGAACCACTCTTTGGTGAGGTGGAAAAAAAAAAAGTAAGAAACACAATAACATTCCTTTTATGTCGTCAGAAATCCAAAACAATTGCAGCTTCCATTCTGGTAAGAGGTATGCATAACTGCCCAAAGTTTAAAACACACATGGGGGAGGATTCCTCTGGCTGCTATTCCCATACAGTGGTGGGTGTGAGAGGAGCAGTGCACTGGAGTAAACCAAATGTCAGCAGCAGGGCCTGGAGAAGCCCTTTGAGCACGGTTTTTCATCTGCAGCTCAGTGTCGAGCTGTCCTGCTGGCCACGTAATGTTCTCCCTGCTCCTGTCTCCCACTCTTTCCCCCTTGTATCTATCAGCATGTTTATGCAACTGCACAGAGAGCTGGTTTGAAAACTTCCGTCTGATTCACTTCTGTGATCTGGTTTCCTGAGCATCTGTACAAGCCCTGTGCAGGAGCTACAGGGGAGCATGCTCTGTGTGCTAGTGCTGTCTCCTACCCATTGTTTGTGGACCTACCAGGGCGAAAGGCTGGAAACAGGAGGGTGGTTTTTGTTCACACAGCAACTGCAGAAGGCATGGAGCTGTAGGTTCTGCTTATTTTCTGCAATATTAGAACATTGCATATTACCCATGAACAGAGTGAGCTTCCATTGATGCTGCTCTGCCATCAGATTCTCTTTCCAGCCAAGGTTGTACACAGCATTACAGATCTTGGTGAAGTACTTTTGTCATCCTGTTATATGTTATCGCTTGCCCTTGGCACTTGAACAGGTCATATCTGTTTTTATGATACTGATCAGAGTCTAGGTGAGGTATTGCAGAGGCAGCATCTGCCTTTTGGGAGGTTACCAATCTGAAATGAATTGATTCCAATATGGGCTTCCCTATGCAAAAGCTGAATATATGAACTTGCATTCGCTGTGGTACTGAAGAAAAAATGAGCTGTTTTCCCATGGCATGGAACAGGGAAAACAAAGACTGAAAGTTGTCTGCTCTTTTCAGCATTTCAGAGGAAGGGCCAGTGGAGCCACAGAGCCTTTGCTGTGCTGCATCCAGCCCTGTGCCACAGGTCCAGCCTGTGCCTGGGTACTCATCTGTGGCTTGTAATATAACATCTTGTACTTTCAGAGCTCTTTTAAAGTTAGCTTCACCTGATTTATCACTCATCCTTTTTTTAGAAGGCCAATTTCTGCCTCTGTTCTGCAGCTGTTACCAGCCCCAGTCACCCAATTTTGTGTTCCTCCAGAGACGCTTTTAATGCTTCATCCCATGCATCTGACCAGAAAAGCTCCTGGTCGGCAGTAACTGTAGCTAAAGCATTGTCCAGTTTCCATCTCAAAAGCTGCTTGTTATTTCAGGTGTATTGAGAAGGGCTTGGCAGGTGGCAAGCTGTCAGTCTTTATGGACTGTGACCCGCATGTTGTTTGCGATACTTCCCTTCCACCCTGATCCCCCATATACTTCCTTCTTTCAACCATCTGTTCTACATTTGATTTTTAGATTATAAAATCTAGGTGCAAGGGCTGCTGTATTCTTTATGCTTAGGCAGCTTCCACCAGAGCGGAAGAAAAACAACTATAAAAGTCTAAATATTAAATTTAAAATGGACAAATGCGATTATTGCTCTGTTATTTAAAAATAATCCTTTTACCTCTCCCCATGTGTCCTTTAGTTTTATCTGTAATTATGCTGTCTAAAGAGTATTTGTAGTCAAGGTCCTTAGGGAGTGAACCCAGGTCTCCTGAACATTAATCAAAAGGTGTTCCAGTTACATGCAAACATGTACGTCTATGAAAATAACCCTCTTAGTGGCTTTTTCTTACTCAGAAACAGATATTTGCAGTGCAGCTGACGTGTGAGAAGAAATAAATACTGTTTTTTGAGTTTTCACTATTTTTTTTTGTTGCTTATGGAAATCAAAATCTGGGTATTTTGTATGTTGTGACAGCACCTGAGTCAAGGCTACATTGTGTCATGTGATATAAAAGTACATTATCAAAATCATGTCAGCATTTAGTTTTAGTACAGATTAAAGCAGACACTCTTGAGAAACTGTAGGAACACAGACTGGCTAGTATAACCACAAGTAATAGTGGTAACAGCACACCAACTAGCAACCCTTAATCAAGTGCAGTCCAAAAGAAGTAGCATAAATTTCTTTTGAGATTTCTTGACCTCACAACTGCAAGTATTTGTCATAGCAATGTGGAGAAATTCTGGGAATAATTTAAAGAAAATTTTATTGCGCAACCTCTGATGAAGCTTGTAGTCCTTACTCAGTGACCAGTGCAAGGAGAGTGGACTAGAGAAGCGTGTTCCAGCTGTATATAACTGATCAGCAACAGGAAGAGGTTGCAGCTGGAAATGTGTAGCTGTCGGGGCGTACAAGGGCCACCCTGGGGTTATGCATTAGCAGTGCCTTGATGTCTGATCAGAAAGATCGTTGGTCTCTTGTGGACTGATAGGGAAAAAGGCATTGATCTTCTTTGCACTGGCAAAGTGAGCAGGAGATTCCAGTTTTCAGTTCAGAACTTTTCTTGAAACTTGTAACCTACCATGTGCGTATTTTCATCAGGGACAGCCTGCCTTCAGAAGATCCCAGAAAGGTGTGAAATATGCTTCTTTTCTCAAGGAGATAGTGTGAATGAACACTTTAGGGAAACATTTCCATGCAGAGAAGTGAGCAAGCCCATGCTCTGTGAGCTGGCTGGATGCCATAAAATCCCGGTCTGGAAGACATATATACCTAAGAAAGTTGGTGCTGTGCCTGTGCTAATAAGATTTGCTTCTTAGTCATAGGAAAATAGGGTCATATTTTGAAGCATTAGTAGTAATCCTTTAAGAAGCCCAATTGTTAGCAGCCTCTGAACAAATGGTTTGCTACAAGGTAATGAGTGTCTTGTAGCATAGCATAAACTTATATAGAATATAGTTTCTGACTATAAAAAGGGCCTGCCTTTATTTATTGCTAAAAAAATAAATTGATGTAGAAAGGTAACACTATAAGCACACTGCTATTAGGTTAGGTAAATGTGTATGTGAATCCTGCAACTTTATAAAATACTTGAGAAGATTTGCTACTTAAATTCTAATACTAAACGTTGCTAACAAACTTCCGATAAATTTTGTCTAGTTCAATAGTTTTTACATACTAGATACATTATAAATATTGTCAGAGTTTTCAGAAGTGAACATATGTAACACATTTAAAAATGGGTTTATCAGCCTAGCTTCATCACTGTCTCCTAAAAATCTTTGACTATTACTTAGTTTACTTATCTGGAGCATTTATAGACATTTAGTAACAAAGCAGATAGGCAAATTTTATATAACGCCCAGAGGCATTATGTAATACAATAATAAGCTAAAGGACATATATACCTCTCTGCATACAAATGCCTTAGTTTTATTTGGGTTATATTTGTAATTTTTATGTAATGATATATCAGCTGTGTCTTCCGTTATCACAGCATTCGTGCAGATGCTTGATGTATTAATTTCTATTTTGGAGTCTGCACATCATCCTCTGTTATATACGCAGCTGGGTATGCCAATGTCTTTAATCATAAAATTTTAGTCTGGACAAAAGACTTATTATACGTCATTGGTGGGCTTTAACAACTGTCACTGTGTCCCGTGGTTCTTAGTAGTAATAGCTGAGAACAAGAAAGGAGGGGAGCTTTTTGTTTTAATAATATGTACGTTTAAATTATATGTGTATGTTTGTACATCTGGTAATAACATGCTACATCTATTGGAATATCTTTTTCTTGTATCCTTTCCATATCTAGATAGGTGTGTAAGATTTACCTAGTTTAAATTCAAGTTATCTTGCAGTTTCCTGGTCTGATCCAGGACCAGATTTGAAATCCCCATTCAAGAAATAAAAAGTAAAAGTAAAAATGTAAAAGTAATTAATAATTACAAACACAAAATATAAAAGTATCTAGCAAATGCAATAGAAATATTTTAGTGATTTTTTTTTGTTACCTGTTTCGGTGTGTCAATGCTGGCCAAAATAATATTTTATTTTTCCTCAGGTGAGAGACCTCTCCATTGCTTACTTACTGGTGGGATTAACATATCTATATGTCGGAGTGATAATTTTTGCATCTTTTCCTTCTCCACCACTATCCAAAGAATGTATTGAACAGGTGAGATGTTTTACTGTACTATATATTGACCCTTGACTTTTAAATGAATATGTTTAAAAAAAACTCCTACTACTCCTTGCCTCATGATTCACCCCAGCAGACACATCTGTTCTTCACTCTGGTCAGTTGGCTAATGCTTCAGGGGCACTACCACAAGCAGATGAGTAATGCTTATGCTATCTCATTAGCATTCATGTCTGGTTGCCAGCAGTTCTCTAAAAACAAACATTAAATAAATGCTCTGTGAAAGTGATGAAGAAAAGACCAAAATGAATAGTACAGGCTTCAATTTCCTTAGATTCTTCAATCCTGAAAAGTATTATATTCAATTGTGTGTGCAGTGGCAGATCCCACTCGTTGGGGCTAGTTTCAGGTACTAGCTCCACCCCGCCCCTCCAAAAATAAAAAATAATAAACATAAAAGGGAATGAAAGTGTATTCATATAGGAGTCCTTTCTATTGATAGGTTTGGAGTCTAACACTGTGGTGGGCCTTGCCAACAAAGTTCTTCAGATAACAGCACCACATGTAATTATTGCTGTGAAGGCTATTTAACTCTTCTCTGCCTATAGGCAAGGCTGATTCCCTTACCCTCAACTACTTCAAAGATAAGAGTTGTCAACTGGTGATCCATTTTATGCAAGGTGTTCCACGTCTCCTGCGTAGTATTTACCAATAAAGGGGCTGTGAAAGGCTTCCTGAGATTGTATGTTAATTAGAACTGGTACTGCTGTTTAACCAAGCATTATTTTTTTTGAACCATCTGAAGTAACTTCATGGAGTAAAGTCTACAGTTAAATAATAAATGACAAGTGTTTTGTTCATTTCTTTTTTTAAGTTTATTTTCTGTAGTTATCCTAAATGTTATGAAGCCACTTATATATTTCCATGATATCTAAGTCTTATACTACTCTGTTTTTCAGGTGTTTACACTTAGAGTATACGATCCTTTTCTTATTTGTTTGTGATCTAATTTTACATATTCAATACCTATTTTTAGTGTCTAGATATGATATGACAGGTAAAAGGAGCATCTGAATTCATTTACATAACAATTCAGGTAGCTGTTTCATGCCTTGATTGTTTTAAGATGCTCCGAAGACTAGAAAATATACAGTTAATAAGAAAGCTGGCATCAGTCCTTTAATATTAAAATATTAGGTGGTGTTTGGTGGTGTAACAATTGTAAAAGGGAGAAAGAGTACTCTGTGCTAGGGAGTTGTTTTTACAATTATAGTGGCTTTTACCCATTCATTGGCTTTTACCCATTTCTTTCTTGCACACAGGTATTAAAAATCAAGACATAAAGGTAATCAAGCCACCACTGATAAATGTAACATTATTCCTTTTTTTAGAATTTTCTAGATAACTTTCCCAGCAACGACGTCATGTCATTTATTGCAAGAATATTCCTGCTGTTCCAGATGATGACTGTATATCCACTGTTGGGCTATCTGGCACGGGTCCAGCTATTAAGACAGGTTTTTGGAAGTGCTTACCCAAGGTAAGAAGACTACCCTTTGACGAGACCGTGGCACATTTTACTTAACTAGCCTTTTGTGTTCGTTGTCAGAAAGTTGGCTGAGCTTTTGGGAGTTTCCTTTGGTGCATTAGGTACATTTCAAAAGCTAATTTCACAATGTTTGTTGAGGCAAAGTTTGAATAGGCATGCAAAGTAAACTCTTGCCTGCTACAGCTATAGACTGCTACAGCTTGGCAGAGTGGAAGGAGGAGGGGGGAGGGATGTTTTGTTTTAGCTCTTCAATTTGTCAATAAACAGAGGAATTTTGTCAACACAGTTCCTTTGTCATGCATTTTTTTACAGGAAAAAAAAATCTTTTTTTCAGTTCAGAAACATATCAAGCAGTCTTTACATTCTGAAGGACATGTGTTCTGCATATTAACCTTTCAGGGCACAGCATGAGTTTTGATTGTTCATAGGTAGTAATCATCTGGCTGTTTTTAAACAGCTAATAGCTAAGTGAGTTGTTAGTCCTGGTATCTAGACTGCTGCTGTGCTTATAAAAATAACTTTTCACATGCTAATTTCAGAGATGAGCCACACCCTTACATTTGTACACTGCCTAAACTCCAGGGAAGAGCTCATCCAGATTTCAATTTTAGTGTTTTTGTTTTTGTTTTTTTTAAATAAAACCTAGAACGTTTATATTTGGGGTGTTGTCTGAATTTGTCACAGCTGAGAAGTTGGTATTTATCTCAGAGTTTCTTATTTTATATTGTGAATTACTGTTGATGGAGGGAAGGAAAAAAATACCCCAGGAAGCAATGTGCATTTCCTCTGTGGCATAAGCAGTAGCATATAGGTCTGGGAAGACATTGTTAAAAGTTTCGGGTTTCTTCTGGGTCCTAAAATAGATATGAAAAGGTCTAGAAATTGGATGCCTAAAATTAGGTAGTGAAATAAGTGCCTGCTTTTTTTGATGCTAAATTTTACTCAATTCAAAGTTAAAGAGACGTTTAGGAACTGCTGCAAGCTACTACTATTGGAAACAACTGATTTAAGTGCTAAACATGGATTTCACAGCCATTGGGAAATAGCCATGTCCTTTATGTTATGTAGATGTGCCTCTTCCCATCTCCTCCCCCCAGTTACTCCCTGACCAGAATAGTTGTTTCCCTCCTGCCCTCTCCAAAAATCTACACCTTTATACCAGTCTCTGCTTGGGTTAGCTCAAGCTTGCTGTTTTAAGCCTTTGTGGTATGACGAATGTCATGATGCAAATACATTGTTCTCGTCTCCAGGATGTCCTGTGGGTAGCTTCACTCTTTTCCTTTCTTTCTTTTTTTCTCTCTTTTTTAAAGACTCTTTAGAAGGAGGTATTTTAAATTTGTGAGATGTCAGAAATGGTTTCTTTGAAGCTACTTATATAGCTAGTTCACTAATGGAGATGAAGTAGTACATTTTGTCTGTATGCGTCTCTCTTTAGTATCCCAGCTATCTCAAACATAGCACAAATGTCACTTAAATGATATCCAGGTGCCAGCTTCTGTATATTTATAGCCAACAAGGTCAACCCTTGTTTTTTCTGTGCAATGGGGACTGGCTGAAGACTGGTAACAAGCACAGGACCTGTCTCTAGGAGGATGGTAAAGACCTATGACCAGCTTGTGAAATACCTTTTGATGACTGGTTCTCACCAGCAGCCAAAGCTGATGATCCTTCTTCAGTAGCACCATTTCCATATCACTTTTCCAAGAAGAATTTCAGTATTCTGGGTTTTGCTACCACCAGCTACTCTGGAAAAACAGAACCATGGTCCCAGTGTAGTGAAAGCCTGTGTATGAACATGCAGTGCTCAACACATCATCATATGTCACCACGGAAAACCTACTGTGCCCGTTCCACAGCTTTGGTGGGCCTTGTGACAGAGTCCCATGTCATTTCTTCCAGAAGGACTTGGTACATGCTTTTATATTTCTGCGATCACTCTGCTGTTCTGTCATGCTTATAAACAGATCTGTAGTTAAACTAAGAGCAATGGGAGAGCTGGTCTGGGGGGACATATTTTGGAAATATGAAGAAGTAGCTCTTATTGATGTAGACTGATGTTTCTCTGTGAAGTTTTTAGATCCACCCTGAAGAACTTAGCTAGAGATATTAAATTGAATGGCTGTTGTATAGGAAAACAATCACTCCAGTAATTGTTGTATATACTTGGCTTGCATCAAAATCTTCAGCCTTAAAGGCTAACGGTTCTCAGGCAATAAGGAGGCTGATCTGCAAAGATTAAAGCTTCATCTCTTATACGTATACATAAGGTATATATATGGAGAGAAATATTTCCAGTCACTTGACTGGTAAAAATTTGTAAATAAGGAAGCAAAAGGATGAAGCAGGAGAAAAAGAGGAGAGGAGAAGGCAAGGTTTTGTGCCATTCTTCTAGAAAGATTAAAAAAAAAAAATACAGCTTAAAAACTTGTCTTTTTATGACTGATTCTGCAGGAAGAAGGGTTGTGGAAACAGGGTTCAGGAGCGTTCACTGATGGTATATCCATATGTCTGTATATACAGTACATTTGTCAGTGTGCTGAATCTTACTGTTTGTGCATTTGAGGATCTGTGTTGGCCACCTAGCCTTGGTTAACCCCACTGTGATTCAGTACACTGAATCACATGTATTTCCATTGTTACATCCTTTCTATATTAAATTACGTACTTTCTGTATTTGCAGCTGAGGGAGTTGTATATAAATCTGCCTTCTGTCTGCAATTGTCCAATTTTTCGCAAAAAAAAAAAAAAAAAAGCCCCTTCCTTGGTCCCAGTCCCCACTGTAAATTTCCCTGTCTTCGTTTTTAAGATCTGGGTTGCTTATGGAAATGCTGCATGTTTCACATGAACTCCCTGATCTTAAAAGCCAAACTTCCTCATAGGAACAGTTGTTTGCAGGTGTGGATACCTGATGCATTTGAACTCTGGATGGATGCTTCTTAAACCTGTCTGTTGACTGAATACACACATGTGAACAAAGGTGCTACGGGGCTAACAGATCATTTTTATTTGCTAGCAGTGACTTTATTGCCCAGATCAATTTGATTGTTTGCTATAATTCCTTTTTTCTTTACTGTTTGTCTTTCAGTGGATATGATGAAGCAGCAAGGTATTAGTTTTCTGCTTTGTAGTTTTTAGCCTTGACGATTGGTTATCATCCAATTTCCACCAAAAGCATCTTTTTCATATCCTGTCTTTTGCTGGTGGGCTGTGGATTATGACTGAATCATAATGAGGAACCATTTATTCAACTTTAGAGGAGTTTTTTGTCCGAAGACCAACCCCCATGTCTTCCCTTCCATGCTTTTTAGATATCTTGCAGTGCTACTTTTTTTCTGCTAACAGTGCTTTATTGTGCTTAGCCATGGTGTAGCCTACTTATCTGTGGTCTTGCATGACAAACAAGCTCATCCTCTCCAAACTTCAAAGGTTAGGCGTATGGCAGGTACCTTTTTCTACTGCCAGGTTTCACACGGATCAACTGAACAGTGACAGCTTGCTTGTCTGAAGCATAAAGGGGAAGTAATTAGCATCATATATCCTCTGACACTAAGCCTGTGATGCTGTTTTCTGAGAGCCCAACTGGTCTAAATTCTACCTCCTGACAAAGAATCAACTTTCTCTTATGAGAGCTAAAGCCCCCTTGCTTCTAAGATGGAGAATTCTCCTTCCTCTTCTGTACCAGCCTCAGACACCTGTGCCTCTGCCTGTCTTAAATACATATGTAGATGTGCTGGATACAGTGGTCTTCTGACAGGCATCATCACAAAATCTTGAGCCTTTTTGTGCCTCCTATGAAAGATTTAGAGACGAGAGAATGCTTCCTGATTTCTTCTTTCATTAAGGAAAATGTATGCTAGTGTACAGACTACATCATAGAAAGGGACATACTGGAACAAAATCGAAGGAACTGTTTATTCTCTTCTCTCCCTGGTGGTGTAAAACGAGGCCAAAATGCCATGGGTTGGGAAATTACTTTCTTTCCTAAAGTGAGATATGTTTGCAATGGCATAGTTTAATGGGTGACTTAGAGCCAGAGGCATGTGGTTTATCTGCTGTCTCATGAGATTCTGGATCTTCTCAGATGTATAGAGAGCTAATTTTTATTAGTGTTGTTATTGGCTCTTGGCTACAGTAGTAGTTGTGACAGAATTCCCTTGATTAATTATATGTTGTGCATAAAATACTTTGTACATCTAATCATTTTTTAGAGCTTTTAAAAACATCTTTCTTGTTCTGAGAGGTTAAATAAACTGATGGACAGAAATCACTTGGCTTTCCTAAATGATTGTCCTCCCTTTACTCCATGGTAGCCCAGCAGACCTGCCAGTTCTCCCACAGATGTGTGTCTTCTGATGCAATGAAACACATTTCTGCTGTTTGCATGCATGCTTAGTTATCTGCTCTTCACCTAGCTTCTGCCTGGCGTCTAAACTTCTGTAATTCAGTCTTTTGACTGATGTCACTTGAGTGAGATTTCCAGGAAGAAATGCATTTTCAGATTCAGTAACCTTTCAAAAATCCTTACTTAAATTATCTTTTTTTTTTTTCTTTGCCTTCTTGTTTCCCCTATTGTTTAGAAGTGGGTGTTCACCCTTTGACTACGCACTTACTGCAGCACTTTTAATTTCCTTGCTTCTGACCTGACAGGGTTTTTAATCAGTTTCTTCTTTAATTTCTTAAATATCCCCCGCACTAGGTTTTGATTTCACACTTTTTGGTGTGATTCTTACTTTCCAGATGGTGAAGTTAATGAACTATATATAGTTACCATAATTCAGTGGCTTAACTGTAGCTACTGCTTCCTCAAGAGAGGAGTTGATTGCATCTTCTGCATACTTGTCTCCCTATAGTTCTAATATACAGAGGTGGTACAGTTATGTCACCAAAAATACTGCTTTTCTGACTGCCTTTTGCAATGTGTGATGACCATTAAATGTACCGTAAGCTAGTGACAGGCTAAAACTGAGCAACTTAGAACCTGTTAAAATGTAACTGGCTGTAGGAAATGCTTGTCCTTTCAGGAGCACACCTGCCTAAAACTTAGAATCTTATGAAAAATATGTACAGTCTCAAATAATACAGCTACTAGTATCCCTAGACATGAGATTCTTACTTATTCAGCAGGATAGGTGGTTTTTGTTTGCTTGTTTTCTAAATGCCAATGTCTTTTTGTTTACGAATGTGACTTTCCTATCTCGGAGGTGAGATAAACTATGAATATCTGTACAGGTTTAAAAAAAGATGGTGGGGGGGTTTACAGGTTAAATACATAGGCATCCCTTTGTAACAAAGTTATTGGACAACAGGAAATATGGTCTAATCTGGGCTGCTAAAATGTAGAAAAAGGTGCAAAGATGTTACAAGGAGAAATACAGTGCAACCTTTAGCCCTGAAACAAATGGATTTAAATCCTTTTCAGGCTTTTTGATTTTGTTATTATTCTTGAGGGTGCTGCAAGGCAGTGAAAAAAAAAAAAAAAGTAAAGCTGCTAAGCAGTTCTGCGCAAGCACTGCATTGTTTTGGAGGCTCCGGCATTTTGAGACAATTGTTTTCAATTGAGCTAAAACACATCACTGCTCCATCCCCCTCGCCCTGCCCTGATTTTTTTCCCGGATGAAGAGCTTGAAAAACACTTTTTCACAACACACACACACTTCTGAAGTTATAAGAAATGTGAATTAATTTTTCGAAAAGCAACAACTTTGAACTACAAAATCACTTCTGTTTTAAAGCATGTCAGAGTGACATATTTCTGACTCCTTTTTTTTTTAGTTTTTCTGCTAAAATTTTCTGAACTGACCCAAATTTGAAAAACATTTCTGAATTGTGAAGGCTGCACTCCTTTTAATCTTGCTTGCTGAAAATTAATCTCAGAAAAAAAAAAGAAAAAAAAAAAAGGAATTGCCATCATTTTCTGTGCTCGTAAACTTTTGGCTTCATTTATGTTATCTGACAGTAAGATTTGTAATCTGTCATATGTATGGGGTGAGAGGAAGTAAATTTTAATGACAAACGCTTTTGTGAACAGTTTAGTTAATTAGATATCTTTAGCAATATTAGAGAAGCAGTGAATGTTTGGTCCATCTTTCCCTAATAGTCTGACTCTAGAGGTTTAATTTGATCCTTGGAGTTTTACCAGTTTCATATCAGATGATATTTTTGTTATAATTTCAGCTGCTGTATTCCCACTACTGTCTTCAGTCTCTGAAGTGTACCTGTTCTTGTAGCACAGTTAAAATGCCATGCACAAAATTAAGGATGTTATTTCTGCCTTTCTGATTTAAAAATATATTTATATATTATATAAATATATATATATATATATTTAAAGGCAAATGTTAGAAATAGTCTGTATCTTCAATTATTTGTTTGCATATAAATTACTACCATTCCCCTAAACTTTAATGAGGCTTCTCTACAGCTCTAATCTTTCTTCCTAACCTGAAAACTAGCAGCCACGACCTTTCAGCCATGAAAGTGGTGACTACTACCATTTCAGGTGTAACCTGCTTGAAAAGATTGTTAGTGACATCCTACATAACACAGATACTTTCTACAGTTAAAAAAAAATAAAAGGGGGAAAATTAGCATCTGTTTACGGTTTAAGACATCAAGTCGTCCTGAATAATAAACAAAAACTGTTAAGTGTATGTATGTTTTCTGTGCAGTTTCTTCTTTTCCTTCATAGAAACAGCTGTGTGGCCAAAATATCCTAGTGTTTTTTCTTATATTTCCTGACTTTACTTTATATTGAAATATGGCAACGTTTTATATTCTCTATAGAAAAGTGATACTCTCCTGAGTCTGAGCTGTGTTCATAATGCCTGTGCTGCATTAGTCTCATGCATTAAAAGCTGCATTTGTAGAACAGAAAAACTTCATTTTTTTTATCCTTAATGCAAAAAGGAAAGTAACAGGAAATTATTTGTAAAAACACAATCAATTAAAATCTAGTGTAAGCAGTACAGAGGTTTCGTATTAAATTAGGTCCAACATCTTAAACATTTGTTCTCTGTCAAAATACACTAGAGGTCAAGTATTAAGGTGGCGTTTTTTTGGTGATGCTGGTGGTAATAGTTTTTCCCTAGTATTCTGTCTAATGTGTTCCATTCAATGATATATCTTTTTTTTTCTTTTGGTTTCCATTAGTTCATTTTGAGCAATTCAGATCTCTTTCTGAACAAGCTAATTCTTACTTGTGGGAATTAAGTTATATAGTATTGTTTCTTTGGTATTTGAATATCCATTTGAAATACTTGAGTGCTGAGTACTACATATGGTGTTTTCAGAAGAATTGCCAAATTACACATACTTACTCATTAAGAATATTTTGAGTCAAAACACTAGATATTTAGAGTTTGGCACTCAGAATATTCAGTAGATGGTATGTTTACTGTGAAATCAATTAGCTTTAATAGAATGAGTCATGCAAATTGAAACACCGTCCATATACCAGTTAAATGTTAGTATAAATGAAAGACGATGATATTTCGTAACAAATACATCATAGATTATAGTATTCTTTCTTCACTTCCCTGTAGTGTTTTCCATGTGCTCATCCTGAACATAGCGATTGTTGGAGCTGGAGTAGTAATGGCAAGATTTTATCCAAATATAGGAGGTATCATAAGGTAAGTGCTGCTCTGCACACTGAGCTTGCCTGTGGTGTTACTACATGTTTACCTCTTGATTTTGAAAAGGAACTGTAAGAGCGTATGCTTTTATAAATTGTAAATAACAATTTAAAAGTGTAAACATTCTGGTATTTTAAAGTTCTGACAAGCAAGCATCCACAATTGTGCCTTTGTATCTGAGGATGATTCCCCAAGTTTCAGAGGAGCCATATCTGAAGACTTTGTAAACATCCACATCAAAGAATGTTATGTCAGTATAAAAGTTACTTAGCTATTGTGCAGTTTATCTGTTTATGTCTTGTGTTAAGACCATTTAAAGCTGTTTTGAAAATCCGTGATAAAAATCCAAGAAAGCAAATAACTTCAAAGGCAAAACTGACATAAAAATTGTACTTCTGTATTACGTTTTAAATTTACCATGTTAATAAACACCTAGGATTTTTGTAATTGAGAAAGATTAGAGGAAATTATATAACCACTTTTGTTTTCTACATATGACACCGACATATATGTAATTATTGTCATTCATTCCTAGTTTTCATTTTTCCTACAGCAACCAGGAGAGGGAGGTGTTTAAAATATATAGGAATCAGCAATTAGAAAACCAGAATGACAAGCTTGGGTCTGACCAGTGCAGCAAAATAACTTATTTTTGCTCAGTAGCTAATCTTTGGGGTGTAGGGTTTTTGTTGTTTTTTCCGTGTACTTTT
This sequence comes from Anser brachyrhynchus, assembly GCF_964034855.1. Taxonomy (NCBI): domain Eukaryota; kingdom Metazoa; phylum Chordata; class Aves; order Anseriformes; family Anatidae; genus Anser; species Anser brachyrhynchus. The sequence goes on along the minus strand of NC_137697.1, from coordinate 14,473,726 downwards.
TTTTATAATTATCATTTTAGTGAAAATTTTCTTATTCCAGTAAGAGAGATGGTTTAGTTATGAACTGAAAATAAATATCATGCAATACATTTCTCTGTTTGCAAACTGATCCTGACTTCCGCTAATGTGCTTGCTCATTGTGCATTGCAATCAAGCATTTGGAGCAGAGAATTTCCATCTGACAAACTGTCTGTATACAATCTAACTTACATATTTTGTGTGTGTGTAGTTTGTGCAAGTGTATTCTACACAGTGGTGTTTCCACTGTATAAAGAGAATATTCAAATACATGAAATAAAATATGTTTTTAGTTAATAATTCATATTTGGCTACAGTATAGCTTAGTAGGTGGAAACTCACAGTATGAGAAAATAACGAGAAAGGTTTTGGTAAGCAAGGGAGTGGTTAGAAAAAGAAGTTAAATGTTTCAGTTGCTGTGGTTGATCGTGTTTCCAGGAGGGCATGTTGATCTTTTTGGGGTCTGGACAATGGTTTGTTAGAATCTCATTAAGTAATCTAAAATAAAAGGTGCAGATTCAATAGCATTTCCATGTTTATATGCTTTAGCATGAAACTCAGATGGCTGGGATCCAATGAGATGGCAGTTCTGACAGTAAATGATGCCTAACGAATGATGCATTGTCCAGTCTTTCTATGCTGAATGTTAACAACTTTCCCCAAAGAAAGTCAAAACACCAAGTCAGAAACAGGGAGCCAGTCCCCAGAAGCATCTGGGAACGTGACTGGAACACCAGAGGCATGTCAGAGTGCAGGTATGCAGAGTCAGAGCGCTGAGAGAAACAGAGGGAGGCAATCACATGCCAGTGAAGGACAGCAAGAAACAGAAATCAATGGTTAGTGACTGCAAATAACCATTGTTCAGTTAGACTGTTCACTGGTTTGAGTGGAAAAAATGACAGCAAGAAGTAAGAGTTAACACAAAGCATTCTGTTTTCCTTTTTATTTTCTTCTCTTCTCTCCCCTCTTTCCTCAGATACTCTGGAGCAACGTGTGGTCTGGCCTTTGTATTTGTGTATCCATCCCTCATCTATGTGATCTCCTTGCATCGTGCTGGGCAGCTGACGTGGCCAGCATTGATCATTCACATCTTTATAATCGTCCTTGGACTGGCTAATCTGATTGCACAATTCCTATTGTGAAAACTCCCCCTTCTCCCTGTGGCTGTCACAAGTGGTACTGCGACATTTGGCAACAGGCTTGAGCAACACAGTCACACATGAGATCCGAACAGTCCTCAATACGATCTTCTTGAGAAAAGCTGCACCTTTGGAACAAATTCAAAGCACATCTGCCAGGCACTTGAAAGGAAACCTACTATGCTTCTCTAAAAACACAATTTTGAGAATAAGTGAAATAGTTCAAATACGGGCAGGGTAGTTTTACTCTTTTTGTTGAATGTACATCAAGGTTTAATGAAGCTCAAAAATATTAAATTTTTACAGTTCGCTTCTCAAAACACTCAGCTTTCAGCCATGGACTGTAGAACTCCTCTTTCCTCTAAAACAACTGTCCCTACCTTTAATCCAAACATGCTTTTACTGTATTGTTCGGTGGCTGTTTGAAATGCTCTTTTATTGGAATTGTTCTACTGTTCTGTTGGAAAAATGAAGAAATTATTGTCTTCCCTTCTTTTTTTTTTAAGGTTAATTTATAGTCATTTGGGTCAAAATGCACTCTTAATTTTAAATATGGTATTAAATTGTTTTGGCAACATTTTTCCTCTAAAGAATTCCAACTAAGAGAGACAATAAACTCATGTCTCAGTGTTTTAATTCAGAATGAATATGTATACAAGTTGTTGGTGATCTTAAAATGAAAAACATGAGGAGGATTAAAAAAAAAATAGAACAAGACTCAATTAAAATTAGAATTCCAGGCTTGACCTCGCTTCAACTCTGTTAACTGAGCTGTTTATGTGCTGTGAGGTTGTCATGTCAGGAGTTATTATGTGCTCTTATGGATGCAGTGTGCATTGCAGGCTTGGTTCTTTACTCCCTTGTAGGGTCTTAATCTGGTGATCCCTCACTGTGCTCTTCAACTACATTACTGCAGACCAGAGAGACAATACATGCAAAGCTAGCCACTTCAAAGATGTGCACTAAATGAAATAATTTAAGTTATAGATGGTTCTTAAAAGAAGCTGTAATAACCTGGAAAATCTGGGAATTTTTTTGCTGTTTTTTGTTTAACTTGTTGTTTACTAAGAGGGTGTGCATGTGTATGCATACAGACACCTTCCTTCACCTGCGAGTCTGAGTCTTAATCTAAATCATACATTAATGCTGGACCTGTTGGACGCTAGTGGAATGTCATCTTTTGAGATAGGAGAGAGTGAAAAAACCTTCTTTGTACAGAATTTCAGTGTACTAAAGTAATCAGCAAATGCAGAATAATTAAAAGAGATGTCTCGGCAATGCTGTAGCATTTACTGAAGAAAGTAAAAGAAAAAAAAAGTTGAAAAGTGATGCAACATTTGTGAAGTAGGAGTTGAGTTGGGGAAGAGAATTACATTGCAGGTTAAGAGTTCCTGTCTTTGTCAGAAAGACAATGAAAAGCATAACCTAGATAATCTACCATGCTTCTCTGGGAAATAATGTGAACTTTTAGAGTAATAATGCAGATCCATTTGTTTAACTTAAACTTTTTTGACTTTTCAAAGTCACTGGCTTGCATAAGTGTCTTTCGTTTTGTGTGAAATATAATTATTTCAGATTCTCTTCCTTTTGTGCTGTGGAGCTTCTCATGCCTTTGTTGTGGCTTAGCCCCAGCAGGCAGCTCAGCACCACAGAGCCACTCACTCTTCACAGGTGGGATGGATGGAGGGGAGAATCGGAAAGGTAAAAGTGCAAGAACTCGTGGCCTGAGATAAAGACAGTTTACTAGGTAAAGAGAAAGCTGCACGTGCAAGCAAAACAAAACAAAGGATCCATTTACAACTTCCCATTGTCAGGGGGTGTTCAGCCACTCCCAGGAAAGCAGGACTCATCATGTGGAACGGTTTCTTGGGAAGACAAACACCATCACTCCAAATGGCTGCTCTCCTCCTCCTTTACTCCAGCTTTTATTGTTCAGCAGGACACCACACGGTGTGGGACACCCCTTTGGCCAGCCTGGGCCAGCTGTCCTGGCTGTGTCCTTCCCAACTTCTTGTGCACCCACAGCCTCCTCCCTGGCAGGGCCACACAAGAAGTAGAAAAGTCCTGGTCTCTGTGCAAGCACTGCTCTGCAACAATTAAAAACATTTTTTTGTTATCTCCACTATTTCCATCAAAAATCAAAACACAGCAGCGTACAAGACTCTAGGAAAAAAGTTAACTCTATACCAGCCAAAACCATGACCATACCTACTCCTCATTCCATACCACTTACATCATCCTAAGTCCCACCTTTCCAATACATCCTCATTAATCACCAGCCTTCAATTAATACACAGATATCATTTGTTTAGTTTGTGGACTCCCCCTGTGAGGTGTCCATGAAATGTCCACTGAGTTCTTTTAGTCCGTGACTTAGATCTGTTACGGCAGTTGCTCAGGACAGGACAAGCAGTATGTTGCATGGACTTTCTGGACACCAAAGCCAGCTCAGGTTGTGTCACTGCTGTACATGCACTGCTTCTTTTGAGGCTCGTCCTCTGATGGCTCAGGAGGTTCCTGCTGTAGGACTTCCTATAACATGCGACTCGGATCGTGCCTTACAACAGTTTAAAGGCATATCCATCACAATCTCCACTCCTGGTCCTTTCAGACCAGGCCATAGTGTTAAATGTTGCGATGAACTTATCCACGAGCCACAGTCCCTTCAGAGCTCTGCCTACTGTGTCATGGATTTATCTACAGCCACAGATGCTTCAAGGTCTATCCGTTCTGGTGTGGGCTTACCAACAGGCCACAGCTTCTTCAGATGTGTACCTGCTGCAGCGTGGACTTATCCACAGCCACAGTTGCTTCAGGGTGCGCCTGGTCTGCTGCGGCCTTTTCCACTGGCCACAATCCCTTCAGAGATCCCTTCGGACACCTGCCGTGTTGTGGTGTTATCCACAGACAGATGCTTCGAGGTGTTCTGGCATGGCCTTACCCACAGACACGGGCACTGCAAGGTGTTCCTGCTGCAGCAGGGACTTCTCCATGGCCACAGATGCTTCAAGCGCCTATGTTCTCCCACGTGGACTCACTCCCAGGTTGCAGTCCCTCCGACTTGAGTTCAGTCTGGAGTCCCAGCCTGTCCAGTGCAGCAGCACAGGGAAAGCAGCCATGCCCCGGCCCGCTGCCAGCCCAGGCTCATGGCCATAGCTGTTATCAAAACGTTCCCAGGCACAGCTAAGCAAGGCGATAAGGAGCAGAGCAAAGGGCAAAAGCAAAAGCAGCCCCTAACAAGCACTGGACTCAGTAAGGCACAGTAATGTACAGTACTCAGTACTCAGCATGTACTCAGTAATGTACAGTAAGGCAAGAAAGCCCCATGGCAAGAACAGGAGCCTGCCAAATAGCAGTTAAACGTCTGTAACAGCCACAAATTTGGACTAATGTGCTCCGTGGTCCAATCATATCTGAACTCTTCGGTCCCCACGTTGGGCACCAAAAAGGACCGTGGTTTAGCCCCAGCAGGCAGCTCAGCACCACGCAGCCACTCACTCAGTCTTCACAGGTGGGATGGATGGGAGAGAGAATCAGAAAAGTAAATGTGTGAGAACTTGTGGCCTGAGATAAGGTCAGTTTACCAGGTAAAGCAAAAGCCGTGCATGCAAGCAAAGCAAAACAAGGAATCCATTCACTGCTCCCCACCGGCAGGCCACTTCAGCCACTCCCAGGAAAGCAGGGCCCATCACGCTTAACGGCTTATTGGGAAGACAAACACCATCACCCCAAATGTCCCCCCCTTCCTCCTTCTTACTGCAGCTGTTACTGCTGATCACAGCACCACACAGTGTGGGACACCCCTCTGGCCAGCCCGGGCCAGCTGTCCTGGCTGTGTCCCCTCCCAGCTCCTGGGGCACCCCCAGCCTCCTCGCTGGCAGGGCAGCACGAGGAGATGAAACGTCCTGGGCTCTGTGCAAGCACTGCTCTGCAACAGCTAACACATCGGTGTGTTATCAGCACTATTTCCATCATAAGTCCAAAGCACAACATCATGCAAGGAAGAATTTTTCTTCTCTAGGAAGAAAATGATCTCAATCAAAACCATGACTCAGCCTTTAAATCAGAATTAGAGAATACACCCACCATGTGTTATGTATTAGAGAGAATTATCTGCACCATCCTGGTCATCTTCCCTGTATATTCTTATGTTCCACTGCTGGGTTTCCCTATTCTGTAGGGCATATCTGTCCACACTTTTCAATGCCTCATTGCCTCATACCTGGCAGTGCTGACACCATTAGCACTGGCCTACTCATCTGCTGTGCAAGGACTGGGTCTGACCTCTTCCATAAAATTTGAGTTAAGCTTTTCACTTGAATGTCTAGGCAGTCAGCACCATATGTAACTTGATGGCTGCGTTCCCTTGGTGTTCTCACTAGTGTATATCACAAATTAAACCCTCTTTTTCCTTCCCAACAAACCTCTCCTTCCTTCTGACAAATTTTACAAATTTACAGTTCCACAACTTTAATGTTGCTACACCTCCACAGTTATTTGGTATAGAAGAGCACTCAAACATCACAATGAGAGTAAAAAAAACGCAGGATTTCAAGAATCATTGGCCTGATTTGCATGAAACTCGTGCTTATTTATTATCAATTCAGTGCTTAATCTAGGTACAATCTGTAATTAATGCAGGTACTTCAATTTTATTATATTTTCCATGTTCCATCTTAATTTCATCCCAAGGGTTAAATCCTTGCTATTGAAGCTGATAGTTAATGTCCATTGATTTCAGCAGAGTTGATTTCTTTTAGTATCTGGTAGTTTAACAGAAATTCCCAGGTAAGACAGAGTTCATGGTGATGTATCTTAATTTCATCTTCTCTTTGTCTCCTTCCCAGTTTCACAATGTACAGGAATCCAGTTAATATTTAGAATGAAACTTCTCTTTATCTTTCTAAAAGCCCGTTTTAACTCTGGGTCACAGAGGGAGGTTCTTGCTTCACTGCTTGCCTATACAGGCCTTTAACACCTAAGATTTGAATTGATAAATATTAAAGTGATAGGAAATATTTCATTATACTGTCATCATCTGAAGCACACTTTATTGTAAGAAAGTATATATTTTTTCATTTTACCACATGCGGTTGGGTTATTCACATGTGCCAGAATCAATTTGGGCATAAGAATGAAGGGTTTTTTGTTTGTTTGTTTGTTTGTTTTTGCTTTGACTATAGTCAACAACCTAAATTAAAAGATAATATTCTAAAATTTAATGGTGAGTTAAATGGCCCCCAAAAACAGTAGATTGTTTTGTCTCTTTTCATACAAGCACAAAATGTAGTTCTTCACACACACACACTTCATCCTGCTTGCTCATGTGACCTGCAGAGATGGCCAGATAATTCCAATTCCTTACATGTTCCGTTCCAGCAAATCATAATGTGATTTAATGGAGCAGGAAAAAAATAATGTATTGACCCAAAGGTGCATTGTGAAATGACATTTATTACCTTATCATAGAAGAAAAATAAATTGTGCTGGAAATATTGAATTCTGTCTTTACATTTGCGCTTCATTAGGGTAAGCTGAGAGGTGAAAGACTGTCAGCTCTGGCAAGAGCCATGCATGAAGAGTCAAAGGTTTTCTTCATAACACTACTGGCTCTTTGTCTGGCATCACCTCTACCTCATTGCACTCTGAAAATCCAGCCTTCCGTATTATGTGGTAACTCTGTGGTGCAAACTGAAGTTTTCATTGCATGAGGCTCGAGCAGCTGCAACCGTCTGGCTGATATCATCAAGCTCAAATCCAGATCTCAAGCAATATAAGAAATTAACCCAGTGTGACCTTTAGGCATTGCCAAAACACAAGCAATCAGGAAAATTCCCAGGAAGCTCCAAGTGGACATATCTGCCTGGTGAAGTCTGGGTGATTACGCATGGTCTGAGCACCTAGACCAGGCGATTAGTTTTTCAGTGGAAGACGTGTTTTGAACAGAAATGGACTTACTTTCTAAGGAGAAGGACAGATGATGGGGCTTCTGCCATGATGAGATAGAAAATTACTCTCCATATCCAAGCTTGTTCTAACTTCATTGCTTTCTCTGTGGCCTAGCATTGTCTGTTCCACTTGCTTGGTGTTGTCATGGTCCAGAGTCTTCCTTTGAGTTTGTAGCAGTCTTCAAAAATCTCTCCTACAGGATTAGCTCTCAGTTTTCTCTTGCTCTTTCCAGTCACACACAGCTGCATCTGCTTCTACAAATCAGTTTTTCTTATTCTGTCTGGCTTAATATATGCCTGGATGCCAGTTAATATATTAAATCCTGTAGCTCAAATGATCTGTGCAGCAAAAATGATCATTCAGTATTCAAATGTTTCATCAATAGACAGAGGATTTTAGGAAAGGCATTTTAGGTAACATTTTTTTTTTTCTTTAAAAGTTCAAACTTTCAGGCTCCACATACAAAAAATATACAACGATAAAGTCATTTGGTCGCAATGCAAAAGGCTTTGTCAGCTTGACAGTTTGCTCACCCAACCTGCAGATTGCTCCCTTCTCCACCAGGCTTCTGCACAAAGGTTGGCTTTTGATTACATGATCACGTCACTTTTTCCATAAGGTATCAGCTCGAGAATGCGAAGGTTGCAGTGATCAGTTTTCTATCATTACTCAGACTTGGCATCTCCTAGCTTTGGCTGCTGGACTTCGGGCAATTGTTAATTAACATGCAAGAACGTGCAGTCATCCCTCAGGTTGTTTGAAACTCCTTTGTGGCCTTCATTTTCGACTGCCACTCCAACCTGGCACAGCAGAGAAATGCTGAGAGGCAGTGAGAGTGTAAGTGAACACTGGAGCTGCTACAGGTGGGAGAGGCATCCCAGAGGATTTATGACACCCTGGTCCTTGAGATACAGTCTGCATTCGGGGAACTCCCAGCGCCTCCCGTGTACAGCCAGACTACAGCTGCAGTTGCCATGTGCTGCAGTGACACGGGGAGGTGGGTAACCTCTGGAAAGCCTATTTTTGCCTCTCAGGATGTTTTACTTCCTCATAGGAAGTAAAATGTGAACTATTTGCAAAGCATCGACCTGTTTGTTTTAGCTCCTCGTACTGTGCTTGGTGGGGGGGTACGGTGAAAGCTTTTCCCTTTGAGCTGGTATTCAGTGAGGACGGAGCCACAATCACTGTATTTAATTTCTTCTGCAGTTGGGAATGCCATTAAGCTTTCCTTGGAAAGGAACGGGACTCAGTTTGCCAGATCCTCACTACCTCTCACTCCTGTAATTTCAGATGCTGGAACCAGGGCTACGTAACTGTTGCTCTGCAGTATGTATTTCCAAACACCAACTGATCTGAGGGGGGCAGGGGGGGTCTTTTTCTGTTTCTGAACTTACCTAATTGTGGCTTTTCCCATATACCTCATTTTTGTAATCCTGAAGTGGATTAAACAGTCCAGATGAAAAATGCAGCTTTATATAAAACATTTTTTGGTCCCTTCTTAGTATGTTTATATTGCAGCTTGGCTAAAGCTCATTGAATTATTTCCAATAACCCAAAGACTGTTTAAAAACTGCTGTCCATGTGTTTCTTTTCATCATTGTTTGAATGGTCTTTTTTCAATTCCACAGACCTTGTTCACTTCTGACATTTCATTAAACTGTTAGAGGAAGTTGAGATTAGTCAGGTCATTTCAAATCAACACAACAGAGTCATTCAGCTGCAATATGAGGGGAGAAGAAATGCCTACACATTTGAGTTCCAGGCTGGATACTAAATGCCACACAAAACAGAGACATTGTCCCTGCTTCCCAGCAAGCTCCATCTCTTAGAGCAAAATGAGACTGTATTACAAAATTACCACAGGGGGTTCAAATTACAGGACAGTTACAGGAGCAGAGAGGAAGCTGTTTTGCACTGAGACTTGTTTTTTTGATTTCTTCAGCGAATATCTGGTTGTCTGCATACAGATGTGCAATAAGAGCCTAGATGCACATTGTCAGGTTGACATAAGCAACCTCAGGGAGGTCCCTCCACCTTCCAGTGTAAGAGTTCAAGCATTCAGGGCTGGTACAGGGTGGCTGAGGCTTTGAAGATGATTCCTGCTACTTTGTGCTGGCACTGTGCATCTGGGATTTGGCAGAGGTGTTCACGGGGCACCTCCTCGTCCTGGAGTGCAACACTCTTTACCAGCTGAATGCCGAATCTCGCTGTCATTTAATTGGAGAGGCAGAAGTTGCATCACTAATTTCCTCCTCTGCTATGGAAATATGGCTGCTATTTATGGGTGCAGCCCAATTAACAACAGTGGGCAAAAGATCAGATCCTGCCCCTCTGAAAGTTCCTGTCAGCCATTTACTCTTGCTCAGGAAACTACTGTCTTCTTCCTGAAACTGGTTTTACTGAGCCCTTGAAATCACATCTTTATGGTTCCAGCAAATTCCTAACTAGTTTTTCAGTGGCGTTTCAAGTTCAAGCATTATCTTTTCTCCTCTTGATAAGTGAGGAGAGTGAGAAGTTGAAGGGTAAGCTCTGTTAGCCAAACTCCATCTAGTTGTGATTTCTTCTCTGAAATATTATCTAGGATATTGAAGATGTAAAAAAAAAAAATTAAAAAAGCTATTCTTAATACTGGGGGAGGGTATTTTTTTATTCTGTTTTATTATTTTTATTTCTATTTTTTAAATTTATTGAATTAATTGAATTGAACTAATTGTTCAGTTATCAGTTGAACTAGTTGAAGTCTGGCCTGAAACAATATTCATCTATGAAAAGCGAGTTGCAACTGTGTGTACTGTTCCTGCTCCAACAGAAGAAAGCAAGTTTAGTTAAAGACGGGAGAAGGCAGTCTTTGCACTTCGAGTGCACTTGTTTATACCACAGACAGGCTCTTCCTTTCTGCAGGTAGGCAGCTACCTCATCATAGCAATTGCAATAAATGATGGGCCAGGTCTCCGGAAATAAACTCTTACCTACAAGGTGCACAGTTTTTCATGCCCTTCCTGTACATTTTCGTAGATAACTCAGGTGCCCCAATGAGCCCCTTTCAGTCAGGTTTGTTCACCTGATTTGCACCTTGGCGATAAATTGTCATTTAGTGGCATCAAAGGAGTATGTGTGTGACCACAGGCTCCCACGCCTTCCCTGGGAGTTTATGAGACTATCCCAGTTCTTTCCACAGTGAAATCTGCCCTCAATCCCCATCCGCACTGGAATGTCTATACTTACCTCCTAAGCCAAAATGCAAGAAAAATTCAGCAGTTGAGTAAACTTGTTAAAAACCTGGCTTCTATGGTTTTATTGTGAAGGCAGTCTACCGTTTTCTTTAGCACATGACTGAGTCTTTTACCTTCATCCCATGTGTTTATACAGAGAAAATCAGGCCATTGGACAGCAGAATGCTTTAATATTGCATGTACTTCGCAGTGCACCCTGACTAAAGCAGGTCTCTAAAAAATTAATCTGATAAAATGATCTTCTGTGCTGAATCAGGAACAGAAACATGTCAACCCCACTTTATACAGTATGTGAAATGTCTGGAAAAAATTCACTGAAAAGTAAGCTCCATAAGAAAGTCAACTACAAAAGAGAAGCTTTAGAAGTCATCAAAATGCACATAAACAAAATTTTCTGGCAAAGACAGCCTAGACCTCTGGCTTATTTGGGCCTGCTGCCATCAATAGGAATCTTTCCCTTTGCTTTCAATGGGCACGGATTCAGGCCTTGGAGAAATTGCTCTTGAAAAGATTCTGGCAGTGACAGGAAGATTCCATCAGGAACAGCAGGACTCGGCTTTCCGTGCAAGGAGCTGGGTGTACTTCAGCAGCTTTTATTCAGGTGCAGTCAGACCTGCAGCACAGTTTACATGCTATATTGCAGAATGTAATATAACAGGATTACCTATAATAAAACACTGGAAAGGTGAATACCAGACTGAAACACAGAATAAGCGGGAAGCACAATCTGACATACTCTGTTTTTTTTTATGCTTTTTTTAAATTTTTCTTTCTTTTTTTCTGTGCAATGATAACCCATACATGAAGAACCATAATACCTTTAACATACCCTCCACTGGCTATTTAATCCCAGGATATATCTTGCATTTCTCTGAATGTTTGTGCAAAAATACATAAGGGCTCTGTGATTTGTGTATAGTTGCATTGTTGCTCCCCTCTGTGCTTGTTCAGTGTTAGTTATTTGTCAGCAGCATTTCTCCGTGGAGTATTTTATAGCACTTGAACCACACGGAAAGTATGCACCAAGCTGAACCCTCTAAATTTGGTGAATAATCCGTTGTGTGTACATGTTGTCTTGTATTTCTGGGGACGAAAAAAACACTAAGGGTGCTCTGTCCTCTTCAACAACACTTGTAAGGAATGGTCTGAGACCTGCAAAAGATCCTCCCTTTTCAAAGTGTTGTGTGAATTTCCATGCAGTTCACTACCTTCATTACTGACTAGAGCCACAAACCTCAACCTAGCAGACAGCTGGAGAGGAGACTGTGAACTTTTCTTACCACATTTATTTTAAAATGTTAAGCCGAAGTATATATAAAGTCAGAGAAGACCCAGAACCGAGTTTTCTGGCTTGTATTTCTCTGTTGGCATCAGCACTTACCCATTGTATCATACTGCTTTTTAGAGCAACTAATCCAGTTTTGCTTAACCTAACTACAAACAGGTCCTGATGAGGGTTTGTCTATCGCTGACGAATAGGTGTGTAGTCCAGCAGGTGCCAATGCCTCCACCGATGACTGGGCTACAAAGGAACCACTGAGTGTGCAACTTGAGTAGAAAAAAGCTCTTTGGGGGATCTAGAGGCCTAAGCACCCCCAACCTGGTATTGACCTACTGAGAGAGGGCACAGCTGGGTAGGCCCCACACGAACAGCAGGTATCTGTATGCTGCTTCTTGAACTCCCGAAGTACACATAGCCCCCTTTTGTCATGAAGTCTGGCCGTGCAGGGCTGTGATCAGCAGCCTCGCCGTGCCTGCACCTCGATACCCAGCCTGCCGAGAGGACGAGCGTATGGCAGCGGCCCACCTGACAGCCTGGCGCACTGCAACATAAAAGGTCACGTTTCTAGCTCTAAGGATTTTGATTTTATGTCATACACCAGCTATGATGACGTGAGCGAGCCCAAGAGGCACGTTTCCCTGTACTGGCAGTAAAAGGGGAGGGAGCAGTCGTGGAGCTGCGGGTGTAACACAGGTACGCACAGCTGCAGCTGCCCCGGGCTATATCCAGGGCCCGGCCATTCGCGGCCCAGGGAGGTGCCCTGCGACTGGCACTGCTCGTCGCTGCTGAGCCTGGTGTAACCGTGGGTTGCTGTGCTGTTCCTCAGGAACTTCCAAAGGAGGTAAGATGTGTTGTGGTGTCTTTCTGTAGCACTCCAAGGCTGTAGAAGAGGTAATAGGAAATGGATGTAAAAATGGCATGGAGTGGCAAAGGCTTCTTCAGGATGTGTGGAGTTCCACCCCCAAAAAACTTTAGAGGTAGACAGAGGAAAGCATTGTGTGGTTGCTTCCATCTTCTTACCATTCACAGGAGTGTTAGTAAGATAATTCTGAGCTCCACCAAGCTCTCCCTTCAGCCAGACACTCAAAAGCAATCAGCCAGATATCCCAAAGAAAGCCTACTCCATTGAGCCAGATTAGCACTATAAAGCTGTAAGCGAATGATCTCAGCCCAGGAGAGCTGAATGTCTTCAAATAACTGCGCAAGTGAGGCAGTCAAACATGCGAATCCACCAGTGTGCTCCTGCAGCTGATGCAAGAGCCTAAGTGGTCTAAATGTCACATCTTCAAATGCAAACCTTGTGAAACAAACGGAGTACGTTATTTAAAAAGCTGTAGGCAATATGGTGTGGAAAGTCGTTCTTAACGTCTTCTTTCTATGCTTTTAAATGTTTGCATCCTCAACCATATATATTTTTGTTTGCTAATATTAAATGAATCTCTCCTGGAGGAGAAAGATTCTGTGGTCAGGCCTTCCCCACAGCTCTAAGGTCAGCACAGTATTAAATGAACTGAAACAGTTTGAACTTCATGGACTTTTTTCTGCTGCAAGACAACTATTACAGAAATGGCATTTAAGAGTGTTCCTTTTTTGACTTTAAGAGTTTTGGAGTAGGCCTCCTTTTTCAGTTTCAAGATGACCAAATAGTTCCAGTAATTCCTGATCTCCCTGCCAGTTTATTATTAGTGCAATTGGCTACAAACCAGCTGACTGATGTCAGTCTCATAATAAAGAATGACAAAGCTAGACAAGGGTCTCATGAGAAATTGGAGGAGGAGGATCAAACACAATTGTAAATCCATGTAAAAGACTACAAGGTCTCTGGCAAACGTTTTACGGCTTTTTATAGCGATACTTATTCAACAGGTTTTCTTTCTTTCCCTTTCTTGGGTGTGTGCATGTTGCATTGTTCTCTGGTGTTTTTTTTCTTTTTTTCTTTTTTTTTTTTTTTCGTCATATAATGGAGTACATGAATATTCTCAATTAATGTGAGTACACAACACTTTATTTAATATGACTCATTAATATATTCCACAAGGTAAAGCATCCCTAATTATTTGCTATGCTGCCAACCACAGTCTTAGGTTTGCATCTTGCTGTTACATAAATGAATCGTAATTGTGAAGAAAAAAACATGTTTTCCAAAGCTGCAGCAGCATTTTTTCCAGCTATTGTATGCACTGGAATCTGTCTGCACACACCCAGAGATCTCCAGACATCACGAAGGCTTATGGATCCTGTCAGCTGCAGAACCAGAAACTAACTGGTAGCATGAGAGCCATCCGTGTGCTTCCTTCATCTTTCAGTAGCCCTGCTCTTGACTTATTTTTACAACTAAATGTTTCTAAGAGTGGTGTCATAAAATGGACATTAAAAAAAAAAAAAAGGAAAATTGCGAGATGTCTATCTGGATTATTTCAGAGAGCACTGGAACAGATAATAAACTTCTTAGCTCTTGGTTAAAAAAGATACCAGATTCAGGTTGCCGTTCACTACAATGTCTAATTTTTACTGCCCTGCCATTCAGGAGAGGTTCTTGGAAGGAGAGTTATATCCCCAAGAGCAAGATTTGTGGAAACCATCATTGCTGAAAAATGAATTGTGACCTAGCCAGCAAGACTGCTGTAGGGAAGGAAATGCTGTAGGAAAGGAGTTATTCACCTTACTCCGAGCTGCAGGGACATGGCGTGTCATTCTTATTACAGCCAAGAAAAGCTGTTGTGTTTGCCATATTTACTTCTAGAGTCCATCTGAGGATCAAGCTGTACTTATCTGAGCTGTCTCTGGGATCCAGTAGAGCATAATTGCAAATCAGTACATCTCTACAAAAGACATCTGGACTTCTGCATTCAAAAAAGTGTTTTGACGAAAACTTGAGTCTCAACAATTGTTTTCATCTCATTTTCCACTGCCTGAACTGTATCTTTATTGTCATCTGTGCTACTCTGCTGGTGATAAAAAGTTTCCAGCCCTCAGGCCATACGAATATGCAAAGCATTCCAGCAAATTCGAATACCAACTTGCCTCAGTGCAAATCTACAAAGGTGGTTTTCCAGCACACATTAGGCAATACCTAACTGTGAAAAATTCACTCTATTTCAGCAGACAAGTAACATGCTCTGGGAAAAATTCAAACGTGACTCCTTAAGACCAGACTATCAATTCAATTAAATTGCCTTTAGGATATAATTTCTTATTTCCAGATTTCCACGTGGTATAAAGCAGACAGATTTACAGAGGGCAGAAGTTTTGGTAGGAAGGCACACAGAGCCTCAGGATCTCTTTCATTCAAGGAAACTACCAGTACATTAACAGGAAAGAAAAAAAAGGAAAGAGGAAAGAGGAAAGAGGAAAGGGGAAAGGGGAAAGGGGAAAGGGGAAAGGGGAAAGGGGAAAGGGGAAAGGGGAAAGGGGAAAGGGGAAAGGGGAGAGGGGTGAGGGGAGAGGGGAGAGGGGAGAGGGGAGAGGAGAGGGGAGGGGAGGGGAGGGGAGGGGAGGGGAGGGGAGGGGAGGGGAGGGGAGGGGAGGGGAGGGGAGGGGAGGGGAGGGGAGGGGAGGGGAGGGGAGGGGAGGGGAGGGGAGGGGAGGGGAGGGGAGGGGGGGAGGGAGGGAAGGGAAGGGAAGGGAAGGGAAGGGAAGGGAAGGGAAGGGAAGGGAAGGGAAGGGAAGGGAAGGGAAGGGAAGGGAAGGGAAGGGAAGGGAAGGGAAGGGAAGGGAAGGGAAGGGAAGGGAAGGGAAGGGAAGGGAAGGGAAGGGAAGGGAAGGGAAGGGAAGGGAAGGGAAGGGAAGGGAAGGGAAGGGAAGGGAAGGGAAGGGAAGGGAAGGGAAGGGAAGGGAAGGGAAGGGAAGGGAAGGGAAGGGAAGGGAAGGGAAGGGAAGGGAAGGGAAGGGAAGGGAAGGGAAGGGAAGGGAAGGGAAGGGAAGGGAAGGGAAGGGAAGGGAAGGGAAGGGAAGGGAAGGGAAGGGAAGGGAAGGGAAGGGAAGCTATTCTTTCCTCATATCTGTGACAGCATCTAATACACAGAGAAAGGCTCATATTTTGGATTGTTGTCTGATGTCTTTGTGCACTTTCAACAGATTTGGATATGATTGTTTCAGTTCAAGCTCAATGCTGCTAATACTTTATTAGTGACCCATCCTCTACTTCATTTTCAAGCTGTACTGAACTTTTCACAGACAGGTCAATAATTCCCAGAGGCTGAAATGCTGCTCTCTTATTAGCAGTAAAACTCAGTGTAGAAAGAAGAGGGAAACAGAGAAATTCCCATGGAAGACTATTCCAGGGTTTGTGGAGTAAGCAAGTTACCTTGCTCCTGGCATCTCAGAATCCCTTTGTGTCTCTATGGGTAAGGCCAGTACCAATACTTTTAATTTTCTCTAGTTTACCACCCTCCCACCACTCCCCATGGTTCCCTGTGCCTCCAAGGTCCAGTCAAACTGTGCAAGGAGGATCTGATCCATGGGAAAGATCATGTAGCATTAGGACGTAATACCTTTGCATCGGGTACTTAAAAAAAGGAGAGAACATCCATAGAATAATTCCCCCTCCCAGCTTCCTGTTCTCTTTACATAACTGAAGAGTCCAGCTCCCCAGAACAATGCTAAATGTTAACGCAAGTGAAAATTATCATAACCAACTGGACGGGCACAGCGATGCTGAAGGTAGCTACCCGTCTCCATATGTGGTCATCGGGTTAGAGATGAATTAGACTCCACTGTCTGCAAGTCGATGCTAATGACTAACAAGGAATTAGGACATTTGTTTTACATCTGTTCGTACCAACAGAAGCTCCAGCAGCACAGTGGTCGCCTAACTGAACTGGGGCATTGGTTCAATACTGACTCAGAGGGAAGCATGCCAGCAGCACCACTGGATGTGCATTACATATAATATAGTAGGAAATTTGGACAGCAACTCGTTTTAAGACTGTTTTGGAAATGCATGAGTCACCGTGTTTCTGGAATCCAAACCTTTCTCAGCATGTTTTTGTTCTAGATACTCTCTCATGCCTTTAGAGAAAGCCTGAAGGACCGATGCTGAGTTAGTTTACCCAGGATCTACATATAGGAATATTGTAATCTGTCTGTGTCATCTTTCTTCCTGTTTCCATAAAAACAGAACGCAATCCGCAGTTTTCTTCCACTGTGACATATTATTCAGAATGCTTTTGTAATTGACACTAATCTCCTTCTTCAGAGTAATCCACTGAGCCTTTCACCTCGGCTCTTGTCTTCCCTGATTGTTTTCAGATGAGGCTCCTCCACTTCTTCTGACTACCATGCATACAGCATTCCCTCACCCTCTTATTTCTAAACGTTTCTTACCAGACCAAACACTAACAACACCGATAAAATCACATACATGCTCTTCATTAACTAAACATGCCAGGGGATGCCTCTGCCTTTCCTTTGCTTACTTTCTCCTCCTGCTGACAGCTTTGTTATGGTCTCCAGAGCTGCACCCCCAACTCCACAGGCTTAGGATCTATGTAGTTTTGAGCTGCACTGATGGCAGAAGGTCCCTCCAACATGATAATTTCTCTACAGCACCCTGGCTTTTTTTTCTACCTCTCACCCTAAAATCTAGCTCTGAACTGAATCACAATTAAAATACTTTTATTTAATCTGATAAATACAGGTATGTGTGCACACTTGTTTTATGAGATTCAAATACAGATGTGTTCCAAATGTTCAAGCTACAAGAAAAGTCAACAACGTGTTTCGGCTAGAAGCAGGCTACAGAGGAAGGTGAGGCTTCCCAAATCGCGAGGAATTGCATGTGTCGGTTTCAGCATTTCAGCAAACAAGTCTCAGCAATGAGTAAAATTAAAGAAATGAATTGAGGAAAGGTCAGGACTGAAGACTTAGAACTCTCTCAGGTATCCGTCGTGATTCATGTTCTTGAAGTCTTAGATTCCTATCAGACTTTTTGGGTGCTGGCATGTGGGCGCATTGGTAATGTCTGTGTGACCCGTTGTGACCTGGCCCTGCAGGCAGCTGGAGTCACCCCTGGAGTCAGAGAGTGCTCAGCACCTACCTCAAATATCAGGACCATGCAAAAAGTAGGAGTTCTCCAGCCCCGGTCGGCTGTTGATCCTTGTCTAGCAGGGATAGGCAGAGCAGGCAAACCTCTCCCTTAGAAGAGAACCAGGAACCAGATGGATTATGCACTGCCCACCTCTGGCAGCAAAAGCACTCAGCTGGGAGGTGGGAAACAGGGGAAGCTGAATTCCCCCTTCTTTTCCACAACAACCGGAGGAGCAGACTTTTAGCAAAAGCTACAATCTCTCAGAGATTTTCTTACTCAGCAGCCTTGCAGAACCACTTCTTTCAGTTATCGTAAAATGTGATTAAGCCAAGCAGATTCTTCACCACATCGAGCTGATCTCTCATTTATAAACAGGTCTTTATTTATTTTACTTTTCAATTTTATAAATCTAGTTAATCTTTTAAAGCAAGGATAGCACAAGATGCTCGACAGAAAACAAGCCGTACTATGGGCATACTCAGCAGACGTAATCCTACAACTGCATTGCATCACACACACACCACTTCAGCAGAGTCTAACATGCTCTGTAGGTGTGCGTTTATCTGGCCATACCGTGTCCCCTCCCACTTTCACGTATAGCTTTCCTTTTAGCTTTTATTCCAGAAGCAGAATAACACAGTGGTGAAATGCCACTGCATTGATCTGCTGTATTGATCTGTGGTTAGCAGGGTTTTTTAAGATTTCAGGTGGCTGGGCAATAAAAAACAGATTCAGTCTTGGGTACTTTTGCCAACCTGTGGCAGCCGCTCCAATATATGTTTATTTACCACACGCTTCACAGGTTCTTAAGCAAAACAAAGGCCAGGTTCATAACAAATGACTGCAGCACCTACCCTCTTGCCAAGTGCTGAGTCTGAGATGGGATACTCCCCAGAGGCCTATTTTTAGCAACAGTGTGGCCTTTTTATGTATTTAATTGCTTCAGTCATACAAAGTACGCAAGCAGCGAGCCAGATTTTGCCCTATTGATTCGGGTAAAGGTTCTGCAAGAACAGAAGCTGATTACGGGAGGAACCATCCCAGCTGTTTATTGCTGATGTGCCTTAGTGGATCTTATCCGAAATAATTTGAATTTACAGCCAAAATCTAGCAGTTGTGCTCTTCCCAAGTATGACTGAAAAAAGAAAACTCCTATCTAAGCCCAATAACAGATTATTACTTGTGAATTTTATAATAATAACAATTGCATTAGAGAAAGGAGCAAATTAAATCTGTGCCATAAATGTATACCCGTGACAGTGGTATCTGAGCCCCTTGTCATTTCTGTGAGGTTTGCCTTCACAATATCCACCTGCAGCACAGCAGCGTTATCTTCCCCACCTGACAGGGGGGAACAGAGGCGTGTGGTGTACGCAGGCTCACGGCTCGTCCTCCTGCTCCAGCCCCAGCTCCTTGAAGGCCCATACCACCCGTCTGCTGACTCACGCTCTGACGCAAGCCAGTGTGTGCACCAGGAAGGGAAACTTGAACACACTGCAAAGCCTCTTGGGCTTGCAAATGAACCCCTCCCTCCTAGACACCACCGCTTCCAGCCCATGGCATTACACATCCAAGTCCTCATCCTGACATGGCCAAAAAAACACAGCCATAGCTGGAGAGACAAAAGCAATTCAGCCAGGGCTCCCGAGAAATCTCGGGGAGTGCTTACACTTTAACAGCTACACTCATCTTCCTCACTTCTGGCTAACACAAAGCACGGCAAAGACCAGAATTATCCACTAGTCTTGAGTAATGAGGTGGATAGACTGGGGGCATCTTCCCATCTTTTCTTCTATTTTTCACAGCATTTGTAGGTATGAATTTCTTTAGCAAAATGTTTCTGTTCCCTTCTGAACACATTCAAAGGCTGAAAAGTTAAAATAACATCGAGTGGTTTTAGTGCAGTACACCACACATTGTTTCTATCATGTGAGAGTTGCTTAACTGCAGTGCAGTTCAGCAGCACAATTTATTACAAACCTTGGAAGTCATCTCAGGAGCCCAAGGACCTCGTGGACCTTGGACCAAGTTTCAGCAGACTACTCAGATGTGCAGTCACAAGGCAGATGTCTGGAAACGTGTTCTTGCACATCTATCTGCTAATGCAAACGTCCCAATGCTGGTATTAACACTCGAGAGCATTATGTGGATTTGAAACAATCCCTGGAAGAGTTGGGTCCCATAAAAGTTATTCTGACAGATATAATCCTTCTCCTCACTTTTGCCAAGTGTTTGCTCTGACGGCAGGAGCCAGAGCACATCAAGCAAGACTTCTGCCTGCTTCCAGTGCTTCTGGTGCTCCAGACACTACAGCATCCCTGCCCATTGCTGACTTCACTCTTATTTACACAGCTATTATTCTCATTGGGAAAGAAGCACAACGTCGAAGGGAAAGATAAATCAGGAGATAAGAGGATATTTGTATGCTTTCATCTGCACTGATTACTCATACAGGACAGGTTCATTCCTTGTGTCTCCCAGGATGAGTGCCTCTAGGAGAACAGCAGCAAAATTAAGGCTCTTTGTGCTGCTGTGGAAAATAATACTTTCTTTCTCTCACCCTGCTCTGTGAGGTCTTTGAGGCAATGGCTGTGAGTGTGCACAGCACACAGCACAATTGGCTCCAATCTCACTGGGGCCTCTTGGTATTAGTGCAATAAAAGTAAATACCAAGCGGTCAGGGCTTAATTATAATCTGGACATTCTGTACTCTGGCAATAGATTACAGGAGCCACTGACTTGTACCTCAAGGCACTGAATCCACTGCTGGCAGAGGGATGAATCCATGTAAAGGGACAAGACAGCAAAGTGAAATCCCACGTTTCCTGCCCTGCGTGTAGGACGCAAACTAAGAGGAAGTGATTTCAGTAACTGAGCTCTTTGCATGTGGGAAAAGCTCCAGCTGTGGCTTTTCGTGTTGAACTCTGACGACTATTTCAAGGAGTTAAGTACTATTTTACAGAAGATGGAGAAGCAAAAGCTTTCATTAGATAATGATTGCATTAAGACCCAAATCTTCACATAATTCTTCGAAGAGGAATACTAAATAATAAATGTTACAATTATCTGTTGATTTATTCTCCCCTACCCTTAATTTCGTTTTGAGCAGGAACTGCTCCTGATTATGTTCTGTGAAGAATAATTCAGAGATGCAAGAAACAAACATGTTCAACAATTGATACTGAAGTGGGTTTATTTTTGCTTTACTTGATTCTGCCAGCTTGAGGGTTTTGGTGACATTTTGCCTATTGTTATTTCACTTTCAAAGCCCCCTTGTAATTTATTCTTGTAGTTGCAATTAATAATGTTTGCTAGGCTATTGTAATTGCATTATACTAGTGCAGGGAGATGTGCCCAACACTGAATTTTATTAAATGTATTTATAATGTCTTAAGAAAACAACAACAATGAAATGTTATGAACTAATGAATAAATTCCTTTGGTTCTATAAGACTAGGAAAAAAACCAAACATACACAGATTTGTGGATCTCAAAGAAAAACAACACTGACAACTCTAACAGCACAATACCATTACTAGAAATGTTGCAAAAGGCCCCCTACAGACATATTTCCATAGCCATTCTGGTTATATTAACTTTGTCTTAGTTCTGGAGTGTAGTTTCGCATGACTATGAGTTATGAGCGTTGCGGTAACATCTGCAGGCACAATTTGTCGTGTTAGGTAACATACACAGTTAGGGACCGCTGCCGTTTGGAAGGCTTTCCAACATAAATAAGCAGGACGTGTAGAACTGGAGGGGCAGCAGTCAGGCTGATCATCCACCTAGCAGGAGTAAAACAACTGGGCCAGGAAAAAAGCTCAGCTCCGCTCCTCCCTGCATCTGCCTGCTTTTGTCTGTTCTCTGCTGTTCCAAGCCATTTCAGAGTGGTAAGGGACTGGGATTGCTGCCCGTTTAACATACAGGGGCTGTTGTGCCCAAGGAGGGATGAGCAGCAGGAGCAGACACTTTAGCGGGTGCACTCAAAATGCACAGCTTTGATCAGCCAGTGAAGCACGTGAAGATATACCTGGAAGAGGTACAATGACACGCATTTCCCTTTGAGCTTATTTCCTTGTTTCTGTTGAAGTGGATACATGGATCATAGAATCACAGAACTACAGAATGGGTTGGAAGGGACCTTAAAGCCCACCCAGTTCCACCCCCCTGCCATGGGCAGGGACACCTCCCACCAGACCAGGTTGCCCAAAGCCCCATCCAGCCTGGCCATGAACACCTCCAGGGATGGGGCATCCACATCCAAATATATATGGAACCAGCCACAAGAGGCTGAGGCTTGAGGCTTTAGGTGTGTCGTGGGTCAAAACTGCATGCTCTTGATACATCATTGGAAAATTCTTTACCATACAACTGGTGTATCCTGTTGAAGTTCATCTCTTGAAATTCCTATGGCTGCTAGAGGTAACTCTGCTGTGGTTGCTGGTTTAACTGCAAAGCATGACCAAGAAGGGAGGAATAATCTAAAGATTTTTTTAAATATAAATACATTTTTTTCTCAGCCATGGACATTTTATGAGTGCCCTGGAGACTTTCTTCAGATTCTTTCATTCAGAATCTATTATTGCTCCAGAGCAATATTTGTAATTGAAACAAATAATAAAATCCAATAAAGAGCAAACAGGGACAGTTAGCCCTGAAGCCAATTTGTACAGCTTAGCTGATGTCCACAGAGCTAAATTTTGTTCCTCTCAAAATCAGCATGGCTGCATGCGAGCTTGCCGAGGGGAATGGTCCCTGGCTTGTGCTAACCCCTGACCCAGGCCTAGGAATTGTTTGGGAGAGTGCTACTTAGTTCTGAGCAACGCTGTTTGTGAGCTAACAAATAAACAGTATGGACAATCATGCGGCAGTACCTGTTTGGTGTGTGCTGGCCCTGCTTAACGATCTTGCGCAAAGACACAGCCCGAAGTGTTTTTCTGGAGTATACTGTATGATCTTCTGAGGCTGCATGGTACATCCTATTAAATACATATAAACGAAGGTACGTACTAGGGGTTTAAAGGATTTTCATTCATTACACGAATATGAATACTAATTTCTTATTATTATGCTGTCTGGTGACAACTACTCGATTCGTTATTTCTGTGGCTAATCTTTAGAAACAACTTGACTTTTCTACTAGAGCAGGTCTCATCGCTTTTGTAGAAATGCTCTTGTAACTGTGATATAAAACTGGGGGAAGCAGAACCCAGCAGGGATCTGAACTTGCCCGGGAGGGAGGGGAGCACCACAGGTGACGGACTATCTCAAGTCACTGGCCTGAGAGCAGTTTTCTGGTGAACAGAGAACACAGTTCAATAAAGATGTGGGGGTGAAGTGCCCAAACTACTTTCATCTGTATTTAAAGGAAAAAGAATTAAGGGAGAGAAGACAGGAAACTCCTCTTGCTTTGTTCATTAGGAAAACAAAGGTTCTTTATTGCTCACTGCTCCCTGGTTAAAAAACAAACATGAGAGATGGGAGCAAAAGAAAGAAAACAACTAAATGACCAGACCAAACAAAAGAAGAGATGTGAAGCTAAGATGTGTTGGTGGAACCTAAATTCTGCTTTCTGAAACTTTCTATGCAAAGCACGTCAACTGACTTCAGAGGTCCAGGTCTCAAAACTAGCTGTAGGACCATGTTTAATTTCATGTGGGGGTAAATCCCATGCCCTGGACAAATGGGATAAGAGAGTTTAGGAGAGCCATCTTGGCACACTTTCTTCCTCGGCCCTTTTCTGTAGGCCTTACTGCATGAGTGGGATTTTGGCAGTTTAACTATAAATAACCACAGAAAAGTATGTCAGCCTGACAGAACATTACAAACAAGCCTAAACTATTTCATCTCTACTAATTATTTGTACTGTGTTCTGCAGTGTTGCACTGGCTTAGAACGTAACTAAAACCTGGTTCAGACCAAGTCCATCCGGCCTGACACTGCGTAACAGGGCCAAGCAGCAGAGGTTTAGGGAAGAAGGTCAAGAAACAGCCCATGTGGGGCTTGTCCCCAGCAAACCACTAAATTTGGGAAGTTAGCAGTTTCGGCACTTTCTAAGCTACCAAGATCCACTGCTTAGCAGTGGTCGTATCCTTTACAAACTTACCTCATGCCTTTTGTCCCCTTTGTAATTTTGTGCCCCACAGCAACCTGAGGCAATGAATTCCACCATATTCTCATGTTGAAAGGAGCCCTGTTGACACCTTACTTAGGTTCTCCCTAGCTCTTTTCTGATACAGAATAGTGAATACTTGTCTTATGTTTATCTTCACACATTTCGTGATTTTATAGAACTGTACTTTGTAAAGTCTTTTCCCCTCTCATCACTTCCTTCCCATGTTGAAAAATCCTGTTTTACTTCTATTTCTCTTACATTGATGCTGCCGTGTCGACGTCCCAATAATCCCTTTTGCCTTCCTTTGGGCTTTCTCAGCTCCTACTACATGCATCTTGATGTGGTATTGCCGGTATTCAGGAATGTGCTATAATGATACCGCACGGATTGCTATCAGCCTTTCCTCATAGCTCCCCGCCTGCTGGCTGACCTGGTGATCCCTCCGTTGGGCGCTGAGGTGATGGCTTCCAAGAACCATCCACGATCATCCTCTGATCTTCTTCCTGCATGATAACAGCCCACTTAGAGCCATCGACTCCCACCCCAGATCAAGCTACAGAGAAACTAGCTCGGGAAAGTCCCATCGTTTACTAAGGTTACTGATCTATATGAATGTTAATTGCAGTTAAAGGTCCTGTTGTGCCGGCACTATTCAATTAGCATACAAGTACCACTACTGGCTAACGATAAACTTCCTGAGTTTAATCCTAGTATACACAAAACTTTTAAGGAGGATGGGCAAAATACTGCAGACTGTGATTTATAGAAGAACCAGATGAAAACAAAGAAAAGAACAGGGCTTCAACCTGGTCTTAATGTTCTCTCAATTAAATATATAAATATATATATATATAAAATAAGAAGAAATAAAAGAGAAATATTTAAAAACACACACACACACAAAAGTAACCTTACCAAACAAGAAATTAAGATATTTAGGAGAGTCTAAATTCGAGAGAATAATACTAACATATTTAATGAAGGGATAAAATGTCACTTCTGACCTTCATCTGCAGCCTTCAGTTTACTCAGATCACAGTTCAAAAATGCTCTTTAGCATAGATTTTGCCAAACATATGGGTAGTTCTGATCTGACATCAGTGGTTTATGGTGGACTGAATGGTGGGCATCTAAGGGCCTTGCTGATAGGGACAAGCATCTGCTACCCTGGACACTGTTGCTGCCACAGATATTTTATGTTAAAGGTGTTTTTGTTTATTTGTTTGTTTGTTAGTTACACAAAACATCTTCTTTGTGTAAAATAATCAGCAATGTATCTGGAGATGCAGAATCAGTAACATACCTGCAGATGCGGTACTTATACCAACAAAACCCTGGCGTGACAAGGGGGCTTTTTTAATCTGGGTAGTAGTTCAGTCAGAAAGTGCTGAAAGTGTTGGTGTGCTTCCACAGCTGATACTTGTCTGTATTTGGAGGCCCAGAAAAGATTTCTGAATGCCTGCCACAGAGACAGCTAACCTGATCCCTTAAATTGTGGTCAGATGGGGGTTTCCAAGACATCAACAAGCCCGGTGGTGGGAATACGGTTGCGACAGCAAGGAACATATCCCTTGTGCAATGGAAAGTTTGGAGGGGAACCGTGTGACCAATTTCGTTTCTGAATTCTGTCAGAAGATTGCAGAGATGCCTCTTCCCTCAGGCAAGCTCTCTCAAGGGTGAAACAGGGATGTAGAAACTACGAGACAATACAGTGTGATTAATTTCTCTTGCTTGGGAATGCTGTTCTGCTACAGCCCAATTTTCAGGTGTTTTTAAGTGTCATAACTATCTTGCTTAAAGTCTTCTGGGAAGTGTTCCATTTAAATCAGCCAGCGCAATCTCTTTGGTGTCTAATTTACTGCGTAGGGGTGTGGAGCAGGAGAGCCATTTGGTGTTTAGCCTGAGCAAGATGAAGGTGATGCTTTGAGTTGAAGGAAGCAATTACGGCAATTGTGCACGGAATGTTTGCATTGTTTTGTCTATTTTTCCCCCTTTTCCTAACCGTCTTGCAACTGTTGGAAACTTATCTATGGATTTCAGGAACAGCGGAACTTGTGAACAATACCCCTTCTTTGCGAGGAGAGGAGCAGATTGCATGCTTCCCTTCAGAAACAGTTCTCATAAAGATAAAACAGGGTTTTGCCGGTGCCACATTGTGCTACAGCTTATTCTATTAATTCCTGTATTATAAGAGAACACTGGGCTTTCTACCTCCATGAGACCGTCCAGGAATACTTGCACAGGAGAATGATTTCTGCAAATAACAGTACAGTCGCATAAATCAAGGGCGGCCTTAATTTCTAGAGCTGCACATTTCGGTTTGTAGATGGCTCCCTTCTTGGATGTTGAGGTGAAATCAGGAAGTCCCTTATAGTCTGCTAATTAGAAGCTCTTTATATAGAGATGCTCTATAGGGAACTACTTATGTAACTTATTTGGAGAGCTTGCTTGAACTGAAGATACAGCACATTTAACAAGACGTTTCCATCCCAAGAGCTTGTTTCCCTTGTGGATCCACCAAACCTGTTACTCAGCCTTTAGGATGTAACACAAAGCGGACCCGTTGACAGCATTAGAGGGTGGAATAGGTGAGAAAGTGCAGAAAAAGGAGCTGCACAAAGCCTGGTGCTTGGAGCATGGGGCGTGCCGTCCACCCCACCTGCAATTCCCAAAACAAAGCAGAACCGTGCCTGGTGGCACGACTGGTGAGTTTGTGCCCGAGAGTGGTAACAACGCTGACAGAAACAGCGTGCGTTTTGCAGCAAGTCCTACCAGGGGTGGCTGAGGGCACTGGGGTTGTTTAGTCTGGAGAAGAGGAGGCTCAGGGGAGACCTCATTGATCTCTACAGCTGCCTGAAAGGAAGGTGTGGGGAGCTGGGGGTTGGCCTCTTCTTGCAGCTAAGTGATAGGACTAGAGGGAATGGCCTCAAGTTGCGCCAGGGGAGGTTCAGGTTGGAAATGAGGAGACATTTCTTATCAGAAAGAGCAGTCAGGGATTGGAACGGGTTGCCCAGGGAGGTTGGTGGAGTCACCGTCCCTGGGGGTGTTCAAGGAGAAGTTGGACGTGGTGCTTAGGGACATGGTTTAGTGGATGACATTGGTAGCAGGGGGATGGTTGGACCAGATGATCTTGGGAGATCTTTTCCAACCTGAATGATGCTATGATTCTAAAATAAAAACGTGTGTATTCAAGCTTTTTTAATTTTCCATGCTGCTCACGGCATTTCCTGTCAGAAAACGACTTTTAATGGGGAGGGGCTCGGGGCCCGAGGTCCAGCTCTCCACTCCCAGGCGGCGGCGGCCTTCCCCTTCTCTCTCCTTTCCCCTTCCCTTCCCTTCTCCTTCCCGGGATCCCAACCCCGGACCCGTCCCGTGGCGGCGCTGCCCGTCACGCTGCGGGAGGCGGGCCGCCGGCGTCGCCATGCGGGGTGGGGCGTCCCGGCGGCGGGCGGGGGCCGGGCCTCTCCTTCCCTCCCTCTCCCCGTCCGTCCGTCTGCCCGTGCGTGCCGTTCGTCCGTCCCCCTGCCCGCCTCCCTCCCTCCCTCCCTTAAAGCCGGCGCGGCCGTGTCAGTAGCGCAGTGCGGGAGGGAGGCGGCTGCCGGCGGGGGGCGGGCGCCATTTGCTCGGGCGCGGTGAGGCGCTGCTGCCGCCCGCCCGCCTCCGCTGCGCTCCCGCCCCTCGGGCCCGGGCTGTCACCGCGTGAGGAGGAGCCGGAGCCGCCGGTGCTGCCGCGGGGCGCCGCCAGCATGTTTGACAGGACGCGGCTGCCCTTCGTGGCGCTGGACGTGGTCTGCGTGGTGCTGGGTAGGTCGGCGGGCGGGGAGCCGCGGGGAGACCCGGGCCTGGCCGCGGAGGAGGGGGGCGAGGGCTCGCCGTGCCCCCCTACCCCCCTCCCTGCTGCCTCCCCTCACGGCTCCGCGCCCCCCGCATGCACGGCCCCCGGAGCGGGGCTGCCCTTACAGCCCGCCTCCCCCTGCCTGCCTCTCGCCTCTGCCTGCGGTCGCTTCGCCTCCTCGCTCTTCCTCCTCCTCCTCCTCACTCCTCCTCCTCACTTCACCGCCACCCGCGGTCCCCGCTGCCCGGCGGGGAGGGGGCTGCAGCCCCTCAGAGAGACCCCGCTGCCCTCTCCCCGGCTGCTAGGCTAGGTGCTGTGCCCGGGGGACCCCTCATCCTGCCAGGTGTCACGGCGGGTGCTGCAGCACCCGGGCTGTGCCTCTCCCTGCCTCTGGGCTGCAGGTGCTCCCCAGCGAGCCGCAGGGCCCCTCGCACCCGCCTCGTCCCGCCTGGAGGCTGTGCCCCACACGGGTGGTGCTCCCCTCAAGCAGCCCGAGGGACAGCACCTGGCTCACGGCTCTCTTTTCTTGTCATCCTTTTTCCATCAGTCCTTCCTAAAACTACAGCCTGTAGCGTGAGCTGTCAGCGTTCCCTTCTGTGCAGTGGCACGGTGTAGGAGTCACGGGGGTAGTTACTGATCAGGCAAGGGGCAGCTTGGCTTTGGGAAGCCAAAAGTGCTCTGGACCTCCAAGCGCTGAGAGCCAGGGAAGCATCTTCGGTATCTGTCAGTGTACAGCTTGGGGACTTAGGGAGTGTTACGTGGTCTTGGTTTTTGGCAGCTTTCTTCTTAGTCAAACAAGTGCAGAGGTTCATTGATAAACCTGGGCATGTTCTTGTCATGTCGTGGGCCAGACCTGTTTGAACACCACCCACCAAACATGACATTTGTCTTGGTTGGAGGCATCCCTACTGTCAACATAAACATCTGGGCAGTGTTCTAGCTTGCTTAGGTAGGCTGGTGATAGGTTCTGGATGCTCAAATAGCAGTGCTGCATACCTGCAACTAAGTGGCATTCAGTAACAAAACCCATGGTTGACAGACTTTTTTTTTTCCCTCGTGTTGCTTGCTTCGTACTGGTAGGGGAAACATTGCAGCCAGTGCATCATATGAAGCATCTTGACACCTGCAATGCACTGAGTTACAGGCTTCAATGGAACTTGAGTTGAGACAAAATACAGAAACATAGGAATGGGCTAGATATTACAAACAGGACCAAATTCTCATCTCTTCATCTTCTCCCTGGCTCCCACAGGATTGAGACAGGACCTTAGAAGAACATAGAATTTAAGCCTGTGTGTCTAGAGGGGGAATCTGTTTTAAATTTCTTGATAGAAGAAAAACAGTTCCTGCTGATTTGGATTTTTATCTTAACTTGGCCTCCCCCCTACGCTTGCACTTTGATATCTGTTCAAGTGACCTAGGTAACTGCTCAGATAAAGTATCTTGCAGCTAACCTGATATCTAATATCTCTGCTAGAGAGGCCATGAAACCTCTCAGGTAAAACTTCTTTAACTGTGTCGTACTGAAAGTTTAAGGCTCTGTAGACCAGCTTTGGTTAAGGACCAAAGTCTCAGTCTTGGTGTGATTGCCCTTTCTGCTGTGAAAAGGACTACCAGGTATGATGCTTGTGATCCCTGAGGTAATTCTTGATGCAGAGCAGTTTGGCTTGCTTTTTTTTGTCTTCTCTTCCCTCTCCTGATCCTGCTTCCTCCATAGTAAGTGAAGATGGCAAAAAATGCCCCACACAATAAATTCCATTTTCTCAGCAGAATTGGACAGAAAAAATTAAGGGTACTTAGTATCACCTGGTGATACTTCAAGTTTTGGCAACTTGACTTGTAATCTCCCTGCTGTGAAAGTGGATGGCTCTGAATACGCATGTCTGTGTGACTTTTGCTTGTTCCTCAAACCATTCTTTGTGCAGGTTCAACTCTGCCAACCTCTCGGAGTTTTCTGAAAGGGGAGGAGGAGAGAAGAGCTTTCTTGTGAGATGGTGTGTGTGTGAGACTTTAAATGCATTTATTGAAAGGTCTAGCAAGTGCTGAAGAGGGTACAGAGGAAAGAGACAGAATCACTAAGTTCAGATCACAAAAGAGGAGGTTGGACCAATGTCTCCTGGTTAACATGGTGTCACGCTATTAGACTTGGGTTTCAGGCAGTTAAACTGATCTAGAGTTACTCTTACCTGGCTTTCAAAGAAACTCCCTCCCTGTCCACCTTTGTAACTGGTAAGGGAGAGATAATTCTGGGAAAGCAGTCTTCTGTGCCCTAAGAAAAGAAACATGCTCTTTCTCTTATCAGAATGATAATTCCTTCCTACTAAGCATCAGAACGCCAGATAACGTTAGGAAAAACAAACGCACAAGCTGCAGATTTCTGCGGTGCCTGTCACTAGGAGCAGAGCAGCGAGGCTGTGCCTGCATGCTGCAGTGCCGGTGGGTGGGTGCTGCATGGCTGCGCTCAGGTCTGCAGCACCACGGGCAAAAGCTCCTGTCTGCGTGGTCCAGGCATCGGCCAACAACTTCTCCCTTCAGTGGAAAGCATGAGTGGCCTGGGCTGCAGGGTTTCTTTCTTCTGCATCCTTATGTTGTAACTGGTCCCTCCTTACTTTACTGATGGAGAGACACCTCTTACAGCGTGGCTCAGATGTCTGGGACTGTTGTTGCATTTAAACAAAAGCAAAAATGGTTTTGTATTGATACCAAGACTTGGATTACTTCTTATTGTTGATATAGCTTTAATTTGCCATGCAGGAAAACAACAGCTTATAAGAATAACTTAATAGGCTTTGTCTGATGTCCTCATTAGGCACTATACATGTACACCCTGCTGTTCCTGCACGTCTATTGTTTGGCTGCAGATCAGGCTCCTTCAGTAAGGCAAGTAAAAGAACAAAGCCGGGAAACACCTGGTTACATCCTAGAATGAGTGAAAGAACTAAATACACCTACCTTTGGACCAAATTCTCATTAAGACTAGGTCAGGGTGCACTTAGAAAAAAAAAAAAATATTAGTTTTTTTTTTAACTTTTCTGAATTAAGTACTGCAGAGATGACTAGAGAAGGAAAACAGTTTCTGTGAAGCAAGACCCTAGACAACTTGGTTCTGGTCAGTGCTTGTTGCAGTTCATGTCTAACTTGAATGCAAGGATGAGGTAAAACAGAACTTAGTATTTTCCCTGCCTTGTCAGTGATAGTACAGATACAGATATTGTTTGTAAGGAGTGTGTTTGTCAGTGTGATTGCTTGGCATAATGTTAGAATATGTGCATCCTAAAATTAAAAATGTTGATCTTTTTTTGTGTATAAAAAAACTTAGCCATCTGCTCTTCTGCAATAGGTTGGAACATAGTACGGCGTTACCTGGGTCGCTATGCTTTACAGCAGTTTTAAATTTATTTGGTGTATATGTAGGGATTTATTTTCCTCTTTCCCTCTCTGTCTCCTACGCAGCACTGGTTTCAGGATGCCAACCCAAAGCTCACTGCCTGCCCAGCCGTTCTTTTTGCAGTGGGACTGTCTGCTCCTTGGGTGGTTGATCTCCCTGAACTGCACACGGTAACAGTGCAGACAGAGAAGGGGATCAGGAGGCTACTGGCAGTGTGGGTGGTGGCAGTCCTGACACAAAGGTAGGTTTGTGACATACGTAATTCCCTTCAGTAAGGGAAGGGGAAGCTGTAGTCTTCCAAACAGAATAATGTGAGAACTTAAACCAAGTACTAATTGCTTACATAACTATCTTGTTAAAAACACTGAATATTTAGACTACAGGAATGTGTTGTGGTACAGGGCAGTGTGCTCAATAGCAGACACTTGTAAAAGCAAATTCGCTTGTCCTACACAGTTTGTGTTGTGGGGGAGTGAGACGACCAGGCCGCTTCGTGCACCCCATACAATGTTTTTGGTTTAGGTGCTGTTATTCCCATCTGACAGAGTTTGGTCTCGCTGTCAGTGAAGGCAGCAGCCTTACGTGATGGTAATGGATTGCCATTCGGCGAGGGAAGGCCTGCTTCTGTGTGGGTTAGCACTTCCTGATTGCCCTCATTCAAGTAAGACCTCCTCCCCTCTTACTTCTGACTCACGGATACTTGTGTCACCATCCTTATTTTCCGCATCGTGTGGATGCTTAATCTCTTTTCTCTGGTGCATGAGTTCATGGTTAAGCTGTAGCAGGTTCATGTCAAAGTGACTTGCCTTCAGATGACCCTGTCCACCAGGGACCACAAGGTGGTACTCACTAGGTTGGCTCTAGGTTCCCCTAAAACTTTTGTCACCTCAAACCCAGAAGGTCTTCCCTCTCACGCTGCTTTCTTGAACACGTGGGAGTGAATATTCCAGTTGTGACACTGTTCCCTTGTCCCCTCCCTGGAGCCCCAGGTTAGACTAGCTAATGAACGCCTCAAAGCCAGCAATCGGGTTCTTGCTTTGCCTGGTGTTGCTCTTAAGTGTATCTTGTCCTCTGGCTAACCTCTGTTCTCAAAAAGTTCTTGCACTTGCCTTTTACAGCTCTGTGTAAATCCTGGTTCACCTTCCAGTATCTTCCCATGAACCAGATCGTGAACTCGGCACTACACTCCTTGTTCTTGGCAGAACAGAGGAAGATGCTTCTCAGCAGTGAGGCTCCTTACCAAATGCTTGAGTCCTGTTTTTTAAATCTTAAATAGACAGAAGGGCTCTTGCAGCGTGCTGGTGCCTTCCGTTTAAGGGATGGGGAGGGAAGATGCATTTCCTGTAGAAAATGAAATTTCTACAGCTTAATGACATTATTTAGCTCATCCCTCTTACCTGAAGAGGTCCTGCCTCATCTTGTAGCTGCTCTGGTGCTAGCCAGAAAAGTGTGGCTGTGATCTTTGTCAGGGATTCATTGGTATGGGCTTCACCGCTGCTGTGCCTGCTCTTGGGTGGGAGGTCTTCTCCTTATCCCATATTCCCCCCAGAGGAAGCCCCTCCTTCCTGGGGCCTTATTACGTAGAACAGGTCTCTTACTGTAGCTGTGAGATGTTAGCTTGCCATCCCTGGTATAGAAGAAAGGCCGTAGCTTTTTGCTACATGGTCCCTTTCCTAGGGAAGGAGGAAGCAGCAGCAGTTCTGGTTCTGAACAGGAGCTTTGCCCTCAGTGTAGAAGCGATTATATACCAAGTTTCAGCATCTCAGTTAGCATCTACCTTTCTGTTCAAATAAGATGGAATTTCTTCCTCAAGTTAGTCTTAATGCATTTTTATCCCTTTGTAATTTGGTTCTCTTGTTGCCGATTACTGTTATAGTAAGCCCACAGTTGAGTCTTGGATGACTGAGTCACTAAAGCTTAACTGTAGGTGAAGCATTTCCTGCAACTGTAGTACTTAGGATAACTTAAGAGTATGTGTTTCTAACTGTATCTACCTTATTTTCAGGTGTCCAAGGGGTAATGGATTCAGCTTACCATAGGCTGAAAGGGCTATTTCGGCAGCTAGAGGGTGAGAGAATAGCTTCAGTCAGGAACCGTTCCCATTAAACAGCCAAAATTGACTTCTCAAGTCAGCTTCTCCCATGTGTGTTTGTAACACTTCCCTGAGTCAGTGAAAGTCTTCAGTTTTGTTTCATTAGGTGAGTCTTTACTGCAGTGCTGGTGTCCAGTTAAAATATTCCTGCCCAGTGTGGTGGCTGGCTCTGGGGCTAATGAGATCCTGGGAATGGAAGTACGATTATTAATTCTGCTTGCACACTTGCTTCCTATCTTTTCTTTAATCCTAGGACTCCAGTGATCAGCCCTGGAAAATGAAATCTGACCATTAATATGTAGATGCTAAGACCACAGATCAAATAGTGGTGATTCTTGCGAGAACTGGCAAGCTACCCCTGCTCTATTACATGAGCATAGGAAGACTTTCTACACCAACATTATTCATCATACTTGCATATTGAGAAATTCTCAAATTCTTGAGAACTTTGCATTCCCCTGAATCAGTACAAAACAATTGCTCTGATAGCTGTGAAGTATATTGGGCATAATTTCTTTTTTTAAAATTCTATTTAGATCTAACTTAATACAGAGGTTGTGTTCTCAAAGTGGCTACACACTACAGACTTTAGTGTACTGTGAAAAAACAATGCCCCAATACCAAAAATACTCCTTGTAAGCACAGTGGCATGCAGCTGTGCGTGTGTGAGATGTCCTGGTAGATGACAAGGTATGCAATTTTATGGGTGTTCTGAGTTCCTCTGTAGCGCTGCCATTGTAGGACTTCGTTAAAGCATGTTTGAATATTGCTGTGCTCTTAGGCCTCAGTGGGAAAAGAGCATTTACACTTTGAACAAATAATTTCCTATTTTTCAGGGACTGACCGTTATTTCGGATCAGGGTGTGTAACTGCATGTGAAGTCATCTGAAAGTCCTGTGGGAGTGAACGGAAAAATAATTGTCTTGCTATTTCAATCTTTATAACTTCTGGACTATAAAAGAACACTGGTCTTATAGTTGACACCAACTTCGGGTCATTTCATTAAAAAAAAAATAAAAAATCGCTTACCTGTGTTGCCAAAGTTAATGGCTTGGTTTCTTTTGCTATACTGTGCTCCACATCTGTAAGTGCAGTGCTTTAGGTAGAACGTTTGTAGGAAGTCTCTGTCTTAGGAGGTGTGTACTTGGTCTGCATGTATGGGCTTCTAAATTCTTCATACAACATGGTCAAAGCCTTTTACAGGGCACACAGTACAAGCGGTGATAAATATTTAACTTCTAAACAGGGAGGGTTTTAGTGGGAGAACCTGCTCTCTCTTGCTCGGGCTGCAGCCAGCTTGCTTTGAGCATTGCAATGCAAGCTGCTACCGACACTTCCCTTCCCATCCTTTCTCCCCTCTGCCCCTAATCTCTTACTTTTTGCGGTTAGTCCATGGTCTTAAACCTCTCTTGGGTGTCAGGAGTAAGAGCAAGTGGCCTCTGCCCTGCTGGGTGAGCTGCTGCTGAATTCCCAGTGGTTGTCTAGGGGCTTGTTTGGCTTGGACCTCCTCCACCCACTGACCGGACGCAGAGCAGAGGGCACACGGCCTTAGCTTCTGACCTGCAGCGGGCTCTCTTGCACCACGTGGTTTTCTTGGTGCAAGAAATAGGACAGGGTTGAGATGAGACAGTAATATATCCTCACACTTACTTTGTGTTTGTACTTCCCAAGATGCTCACAGGAGAGACAGCTGTGGGTTTTTGGACTCCAGCAGGTGCTTCTAAAAGTTCATTTAAGCTGATTGTGTCACCTTGTTATAATGAGGTTGAAATGCAGAAGTGAGGGAACGCACTTCACTTGTCCATCTGATTCTTTTTTGAACAAGTGTTGTGACTTGTTCTAACAGGTCGATAACGTAGATAACTGAACTAGTGTTCCCATGTAGTGATTCTGCTGCTGAATGCAGAAAAACTATAGAATCAGGTGTAGTTTACTACTAATAAGTGAGTGGACTAGAAATTATTCAGTGTTTAGGCTGGCCCAGCTCAGAGGAAAGTTTCCTTTGCCTTCTGTCCCTACCAGCCTTGCCTGTTCGTAACCAAAAGCATAAGGTATGGGGAGGGAATCATTTGGTGAAACTGCTGTTAGCTGGCCCAGGCTGCTCACCTGGCTTTTCTGCAAGCAAACCCGTAGGTCAGAAGGTCTCAAAATGCAGGTAATCTATAGCTGCAGGTTTATTTGTGAGATTCAAATGTAGTCTGGTCTGTGAAACGTGTCTCCCTTGTTTGCTGAAGCCTAGTACAGCAGCTTCAGGCGCTATCAGAGCAATCAGTGTGCTGGTATTTTGCATTCCTTGGGGTAGTGAAGTAAGAAAGTCTGCTGGGAAGGTTCACGACGGCTTTGACTAGGAGTTGAGTTGTAGGGTACTCCCTCATGTCAGCTACTGAAAATAATATTGGCCTTCCATTTGTCCATCCCTCAAAAGTGTCAAAAATCTAAACACTTCTTAAAGTCGTTGTCTTCCTTTTTTTCTTTTTTTTGTAGTTTTCCCTACACCCATAGCCTCCTACCTAAGAGCCGTTGACTATTTCTTTCTCTTCACTGCACATGGAAGAAACTCTTCAGCATTACTGCTTTCCTGCAAAGAACATTTTGTTTTTACAGATTCTCCAAAATTCACTACAGCAGCATGATGTTGACCTGTCTCAGTTCCTTTAAATCTCTCACACACCTCGTTAGCCCCAGATTGTGCATTCTGAAATGAGCAGGAAAGTAAACATGTTTGTCCTGGCTGAAAATAAAAAGCAAAAATACATGAGTAAGAGCAGGAAAAATCGCAGTTCTCCCTCACCCTGAGTAGAAGTTAGCAGCCAGGTTACTAGGTGAGGTTCAGCTCAGAATGACAACATCTATATGGACGCAGGGTTATTTCACAATATCATCTCTTAAATAAGAATGTATGGAATGAAAACTGCTTTTTTTTAATGAGTGGCCAATTACCAGTCTGTTATGAGGCTGGCATTTGGTATATTCTGTATAGATTTTTCCAGTACAGCCTTAGTTCCTGTTTGACACCTTCCTTCTTCTCCCAGTTTAGCTGTAAATTGGGGGTTTCTTTTCAAAGGCCAAAGTTTACTTTGTGTCAGAACATCATCTGCAGAATCTAATGATCCTCTTCTTCAGGATAAATGTAGAGAAATACAAACATCAGTCTCACTTTAGTCCAGTACAGTTTCTCTTAACTAGCACTTTAAAGCTGAGAATAGCATGATGAAATACTTTGGTTAATAATCAAACTAGAATATTCTCATTTTCCATAGCTACTTGAAGGTTAACTACCTTTCCCCCAGCTGCTAGGATATACTCATTGGCTTAAATGAGAAGAACTTTCTGATCGAAGGCTAGGTGGGGGTCTTGTGTGTCACGGAGAACTTGAATCAACAGCTCACAGAAGCTTTTCATGTGGCGCTAAGTCTAAAATGAAGATTGTCACCTCCAAAGATAAGGAGGTCATTGGGTTAATTAAAAGATGTTTACAAAAAGTAGTTAATTACTTTCAACTGCTTAAAACTGGGGAGGGGAACGTCCTATAGCTAGGGATGCTATTTAATGAGGCATTTAAATTGATCTGAGACTATGGCCAGTCTTTCCTTCTTCCATACCCTTGGCTACTTGTTCCTGTTCTACACTTTCTACTAGCTTTTAAGTCATGCACTCAGAAAGACGAGCAAGATGTCCAGAAAAAAAAAAATCTGTGTTCTGTGAGTTTTCTCTTTTTTTTTTTTGGAAGGCAGGTTAATGTCAAAAGCTATTATGACCATTATGAGGACAGGGTAACAGTATATGGGCAGAGGTGGGAGGACGGGAGGTCAGTCTAAGCTGTCTGCAGTTGCTCTTAAAAACATGGCCAGAAACTTTAGGAGTTTTGGTAGCACTACACCTGATTCCCAAGTAGATAGTATGGTATATAATGGTCTGTAATAATATAATACATAGTATATAATAAGCAAAAGTAAGAAATAGTTTTAAGATGAATGACTGCTCTAAAACTGTGTCCATAGACTTAATTAGGAAAAGGTTCTTGGAATGTAAGTAGAATGCAGAGGCAGTGTTTTTCTGACTGTGAAGCTACCTCCTGTCACACAATATTCTCTGCTGGTCTTACATATTATGGCAACTGTCAGCTGTAAGAGAGGCTAGCTCAGCTATAAATGCTAGGATATTTTTCATCTGTTTATCTAAAGATACCTGAACACGAGTCAGCAAGGTGCCCTTGCTGCTAAGAAAGCTAATGGTTTTCTTGGCTGCATTAGGCGAGGCATTGCCAGCAGGTCAAGGCTCTTCCCAGGAGTGTTCAGTGGTGGGATGAGAAGCAGTGGGCACAACCTGGCACACAGGAGGCTCCATCTGAGCACCAGGAGCCCTTCTGTGCTGTGCGGGTGAGGGAGCCCTGGCACAGGCTGCCCAGACAGGCTGTGGGGTCTCCTCCTTGGAGATCTCCAAAAACGCCAGGACGTGGTCCTGGGCAGACTGCTCTGGGCGTCCCTGCGTGGGCAGGGGTTGGGCCAGATGGATCCAGAGGTCCCTGCCAGCCTCAGCCCTTCTGGGATGCGGTGATGAAGGTATCCTGTGTAGCTTGCTGGCAAATCCAAAGGGACCCCTGTGTGTCATGCTGTGCTTTTAAGCTTAGGTACTTCGCTCTAAAATTACAAGTGTGGTAGATAGCACACATCTGAATAATAATGCAGCAGTACATACCATGAAAATACCATAGTTTATCATTCTACTTCTTTTTGTAGGATAGATAGTGGAACTTCAGTTACTTCTGTTTGTGTCTGTTTAAATCCTTCTTAATAAAACACATA
This sequence comes from Anser brachyrhynchus, assembly GCF_964034855.1. Classification (NCBI taxonomy): domain Eukaryota; kingdom Metazoa; phylum Chordata; class Aves; order Anseriformes; family Anatidae; genus Anser; species Anser brachyrhynchus. The sequence goes on along the minus strand of NC_137697.1, from coordinate 14,435,842 downwards.
TAATATAAAAACACTTCTCTACATCAAACTTTTTTTTTTTTTCCAGAAAAGGACTCCACCTTCCCCTTTCCATGTTTTCTTCCTGACATTCATTTTCTGTGGGTGGAAAACTAATCTAACAGTAACTTCCTCTCTGGTCTCCCACCCTGTACTTCCCTTTCTTCCTTCCTTATAGGATTTTGTGTCATACCATGTTGTCCAGCCAGATACGGATAAATAAGAGTTCACTGATGGCTATTGATACTGCTGTGAATTATCTAGGTTCACAATGGAAACTAGGCTATAACCGGCCTGAGCCTACAGGCTGGAGTTAAACTTTCTTGTGGTTTCAGAGTAGCCCAATGTAACGTGTGTTGCTAGCTCAGCTTTGTGTTGCCCTGTTCTTAATAGCTCCAGCCAAAAACTTAAAGCCATTTCTTCCCCCATCCCCTGCTCGGTCATTCCAATACCTGAGTTTTGCTTCTTTCAAACTCCATCCTGTGCTCTTTTCTTCTCTGGTCTATGTCTTTGAGATCTTTTTGCCATCAGGTAAAGGCTTCAAATCTCTACAGTCCTTTTTCCTGTTCATCTTTGCTGCTACTTCTGTAGCTTTTGGGGGGTTAGCTGCAGTGTGCGTTTTGGAACCAGTGAGCAATTCAGAGCTGCCTCCTGTTTCTTGCCAGTAGCTCGCAGGGCAACCTCTGGAGTCTGTCAGTGACAAGCGGTTGACCAGATCAACTAAGCAAAGCAGCAGAAAAGAGAAACTCCAGTTCTGAGCCTGAAGCATGGGGAGCTTTGAGAAGTAATCCTTTTCATCTGAAGGCTGTGTTTTAGGGGAGGTAGGTAATAACCGAGCCATCGGGATCCCTTAAGGAAGGTGCAGGTTGCCTGGATCAGAAAAGCGCCCTCAGAGGTTGCTGCTGCTGGCTAGGTAGAGAGGAAGAGAAACCTTGTGAAGAGGGCAAGGCATGAGGGTTGGTCTACGATGCTACCTTTTAGCCTTCTAATTGCTCATTAGATCTTGGTGATCCTTTCCTCCAGGTGGTAACAGATAATGGATCCGCACATACGCGCATTCCTCAAAGTTCAGTGTGCAGTCAGCTTGCATAAAGGTCATGGGGCGGCTTGGCACCTGTGATGGTAACACTGGTCTGTTACGTACACTCGTGTTTGTTTCTGTTGTGGAAACTTCAGGGCTCTCTGTCTATGTGTACCAAGTGGTGTCTTCCCGCCCTTTAGAATGAGCAATGGGAAAAATGCTGCTATTTCTTTGGCGTAGGTTAACTTTCAGCTTAGCTCTGCTTCCCGAAGTCGGCCGCTCTACTGCTGGAAAGCAGGGTATCATTTAGATTGCAGTATCTATTGTAACAGTAACGTAAGAAATGAAAACTGGCAGTTACTGTAGAAAGCCCACCCAGCTTAGAGTTCTTCATGTTCTTTTGGTCTGGACTGCACAAACAAATTTTGCAGTCACCTTCGTGAAACTGTCCCCTTCGTTTGCTGCTCTTCCTCCCCACCCTGCCACTTCCCAGTGTTTCCTGGCTGAAAATAAGAAGTTATTTCTTAATGTCAACTCTAGATGACATAGTTTATGTAGTACTTAAAAACACTTCTAATAATGCAACTGAATCACTTTGATTTAACCAATATGCAAACCTACAAATGTAAGAAGGAATGGTTAAATGTAGGGGAATCAGAAAAATCTGGATGACTTCATTATGCAAAAGTAGTTCTGACAAACTAGTTCTTACAAACAGATTTAACATAAAGAAGGTTATTTAATCGGACAAAAAGTTGAATTTTGAGTTCCTTTCCTTGTAGTTTAATGAAAACTGAGCTTCTCTTAGCTCAATAAAAATGAATAACACTGTCAGGAATTCTCCTTAATTGGAAAAAAACTAAACAATAAAAAGCCCTCAAGCTTCTGTCTTAACTAGGTTACAGAGTGAGTAATTCTCTCCTACTGCAATTACACAACAACAACAAAAAGAAACTATTCAAAAGAAAAGTTTGTTTTGCTGGAAGGCTTAAAACACTGCTTGTCAAAATGTTAAGGTTCCTTCCTTTTCATGTACACACATAGCGGTTCTCCTCCGATTCCTAAAGACATCTTTCTTAAAAAAAAAAAAAAAAGGCAAACCACCATGACCCAGAACCATAGAACTGTGAGCAATGGTGGTAAGAAACCGGGAATCGGTGAGCTAGGAATCCTGCCATGTTTGTAAGTGAGCTCTGCTGTGGAGGGTCTTTGAGCTTCTGATGAGAGCACTTGGAGAACATATTTCGGCAGCTGGCAAAAAAAGGAAATAGCCTGTCATAGTGAACCTAAACCCAAACACCCAGAAACAAAACCCAAGCAAAAAAAATATTGTAAAAAGCTGACAATATTGGCTTAAAAAAAGGTTGATCAAGAAATGTAATGGACAGAAATTGTGTGGTTAAGGAGGAGTAACTACTTCTTGGTGTTAAGCTGTAGCAGCTTTTCTTGCAAAATGTGTATTTGTGTCTTAAGTAGTCAGCTTCTGATGACCACAAGCTGCTGCTTAAATAGACCGTGAGGATGTGACATTTCCACACACGACCTATTTGGTGGTATTTTGGTGCGACCTATTTGAGAAGATAGGACTGCATCAAATAGGACAGTGAGTCGGCAAAACCATTACCTGACTCTGGGTATGGGGTGACAGAGACGAGGACAGGAAACGTGGGCTCTGACTTACATTAGTGGAATCTTGCCATGGCTTTGGAGAGCTGAAAATTGGCTCCAGACTGCCATGCAGCAATCTCCTTTGATCCAATCTGAGTGAACTTTTGAGTTCTTCAGTATGACTTTGTTCGTGTTCAAAGGGCTGAGTCTGCTTGGACTACTTCCTTCTCTTCTGTTATAGCAGAAGAGGGAGAGAGCTCTAGATGCAATTGATTCGAAGGTATAGTGTCATACTTCACCAAAAGGCTGGTGCTTCAAGTTCAAAAAGTGCTTCCATTTGCATTTTTGGGTAGTTACACTTTATGAGATGTTAAGCATCTGCTGAAGTGACTTGCTGCATCAGGGTCTCTGCCTTTCAGGTAAAGTGTAACAGTCCTTAGGATTTCAGATGCTTTGTGGAACAGATTTCTCCGCTCTTGATGGCTTTCCTTCTAATGAAGCATATAGGAATAAATTTATTTAAAAGCCCTGTAAGAAGTGACTTGCCTGATACTGTTGTCTTAAGAAGGGTCACCAAAATCAAAGCAGACTCTACTGAAGTGTATGTCTTGAAATGTTTTTGTTCTGGGGCTTGTTTATATCACAAGTAGTCTTTTGCTGCTTCAGTAGTTGCACTTCTAATTTACATGTAGGGTGTCTATATACGCATTTGTATTTTCCCCACCATTCACATAACATGCAAAGTTTAGTTTACCTCTTCTATCTTGTTTTAAACAAAAGTTTCTTTTTTTGGTTTGGGCTTTTTACAGTTATCCACTTAATTATCCACAGGTGATCCACTTCTTCAGAGGACCGAAGGAAAGGGGGAAATTAGGAAGTAAAATGGCAAACTTGAGTTTCTTAAGCTGACTGCTCCTGCAAAGACTATTCTCCAGCTAATTCTCACTTTGACAGAAATAAAGTCCAGACAAATGTATCTTTCAGACATCTTGATGGCTTCTTTAGGGTATGACTGCTAGTGTACTGGAAGTGAACTTTGGAGAGGAAATAAGTTAATGTGTTATACGTACAGTGTAAGTTCAGAGAGCTGTCATTTGGACCTGAGTCTCTGTTTTCATGTTAAAACTTTTTGTTATTTGCATGCAGAAGTCTTCTAAAGTGTACCAAATTCATGTAAATGCAACTTGTAAAGTGAAAAACCTCATTGCTGCTAGATGCAGTCCATTCCAAGTGTCCATGTTTCCTGCTGGTGTCTCTGAAGTTCTCTCGCTCTCCTTACCTGCATGGAAAAACACTTGCATGAAATCTTCCCTACTCAAAAGAAAAGTACCTTTTTTGCCCTTGTTTTCTGTAAACACTGACCAGATTAGTGTGTAGAACAAGGCTGGTAATTCAGATATGAGCCAATGTCATGGGGTGGAGAGGGCACAAAAGGGCACAGAAGGCCACTAACTAGCTGGTCATGTGAGTGGCAAATGCTGTTCTTAAGCATAATCTCGGTTCAGTGTGTGTGGCAACTCTGTCTGATGAAAGGACTTAGAGTTCTATGCTTAACTTCTCTATCTGGTGGGGTAACATCAAAGTCTTTCTGAAACAGATATATAAAATTTCTGTAAAAATGGTTTTCTAAGTGTGTATGTTGCATGATAATTTGCTCTGACCTGGGAAACTTGAGTTTTGCATGTTTGCTAGTTTCTTCCATGCATGTTTAATAATGTTTTTTTTTTTTTGATTTAACCATATGTATTTCTTTTTTTGTGTTTTTTGTTTTCCTTCCCCCAACAGCTGGCTTACCCCTTGGTGTTCTAAACTTGGCCAAAATAAAACCGTATCAGAGAGGCTTTTTCTGTAATGATGACAGCATCAAGTATCCGTTCCATGACAGTACCATCACATCCACTGTCCTCTACACAGTGGGGTTCACCCTGCCCATTTTCTCTGTAAGTAGCTAATATATAGGGAGCTTTGGTGATGGGAGTAAAATGTATGCCTTCTAGGATTACAGCACTGTGACTGAGCTGAAGCCAGTAGGAGAGGTTATAAAGGCAAAATCCCATATGTATATATAGGCATATACATGTGAAAGCTGCAGTTGGCTACTTTGTTTGCACAGAAAATCTGGAGCTAATTTCTAACTAGCAGTGTCTCTAATCTTATTTGCTTCAGGAACAGAAAAATGGGAGATGAGGATTTGCTGCATTTTAGTCAGCCTAGATTGTTATCTTTGGGGAGAAAAACACTACAGGCTTCCAAAATGCTAAGAAATAAATCTGTCTTCTGTTCAGAATGGGTTACTCTGATAAGTATTTGTGATAAGACTTCCACTTTAGCAGAGTATACAAACCTGTAATTAGCAAGTGTTGGTTCTGTATGCTTTCTACAGAAATAAGTCTAATTTGAACTTGTTTTTTTTGTTGTTTAAAAAGTGTAATGATTCCTTAAACCTTTAAAAATGGGATACAGAGGCTGAAAATCCAGATGCTTGCAGAAAAGAGGCTCTGTTTTCAAGACCACATGATTTTAATAAAGAAGAATTTAACTCTGTGGTAGTTCTTTTAACAATATTTTAAGCCTGATTGTATCCAAATTTTAGTACGGTTTGAGCTGGTTTAGAGAACCAAAATCTAACTATTCAGAATAGTCTATCCTGAAGTTTCATCTTGTCTCTGCACATATTAAACTGATTAGAAGGTAGAAGTAGCCATTTAAAACAAGTCACCAGATATCTGTGGAACCTGTACATGTGCTTTTTTACTCAAATTTTGCTTTAAATGTTTGTTTGTTAGAGGTTTGTTATTTCTCTGCAATAAAAGTAAGGTCAACACAACAATTGTTACCATTAGTATTTAGTTCAGTTTTTGAGGAAAATAGTTGTCTGAAGCTTTTCAGTTCAGTGCTTTTATGTACATTTGTAGGATTTGCACAGCAAACTTCTAGTGCCTTGGTGCAGGGAATTAGAATATATAATTGTATCCATAATTTCTGGCCTATGGTTTATGTTTTTTTTTTGGGGGGGAAGGGGGAGAATAACTGTCAAAATCTAAAGCATTTGTAGATTTCCAACAACAATACCTGTTATCCAGATCGGTTCTGTTTCAATTTGAACATTTTACAAACCATAAAGTAACACAGGTTTCCCATAACCCAGTGAAGGAAAGGCAGTCATTGTAGTAGATGTATATTACTGCTGTGTGTAGGTAACACAGTACCCTAACTGGTTTTATTAGTCCTGGTTTTAGATTCCCCCACCTTGTTCTTTTAAGTGTTGGTCTACTAATGCAAGAAGTCTTAACTGATGCCTATTAGTTGGCTTGGATTAAGTTTGTGATTCTTACAAGTTCCGTAGCTGATGAGCTCCTTGTAAAACACCTCCTTCTGAGAATGATGGAAGTTGCTGTAGGATAAAAGCAAAATTAAACTCCTCTGCACTGAGTAAAAAAGAATCTGCCTCTGAAACTGCTGGGACCCTATCAAAACAATGGATATTTAAGTTGTAATTGTACTTCACTGCTGAAACTTGGAAGGGGAGGAGAATAGGGTTGTGGAAACAATTCTGGAAATGTCTGTAGGCAGTTCTTCAGCCCCTCCCAAAAGGTGAAAAGTAGCCTTTGTGCTTACTGAAAACTTGAGGTTTAGGGTGAGATATAGAACTAGGGAGCAAAAGATCTAGTTTGATATCAGTTACTGAATTTTAAGTGGATTCCAGCTGAATGCTTTCTAACTTCAATCTTGCTTTTAGTCAGAATGAAAGAAGAAAGTTGATGAGGTTGAGAACAGGAAAATCAGATATCCAGACTGATTCTTGCTCTGAACTGTCTCAATGAAGGCTTGAGACTTGTTTTCAGGACAGCTAAAGCTTTTGGAAGTGGTATGTTTGAATCAATGTCTTCAACAGGGACAAAGCTGGCTTATGAAGGCTTATTGAACAGTAGCTGTGATTATCCCACATCTAGTCAAAATGTTATCCTGAGATAAGACTCTTGTGGAAGGACCAGGTTTTTTAATGAAGGAGTTGATGCTAAAAGTAGGGTCTAGTACTGTGCAAAGAAAAGTTTGCACAGAAAACCTACTTATCAAACTTTTTTCTCATATTAGACTCTTGTTCCTAAGTTGGACTTAACCTCAGCTTTTTCTCTTCACAAGAAAGAAAAACTTGTGGTAAGAAGTTGATGGAAGTAAAGGGAAACATATCTGAAATGTGAAAAATGAATGGTTAATTGAGTAGTAGAGTGGTTATAGCCCTTCCCCTTAGCATTCAACAATGTAGAGGTGTTCCTGATCCAGTTATCTAGTCTTTAGCCCCCAAAGCCTCATGAAATCTAAGCAGAAATGCTTGAAATATTATGAATATGTTCCTTGCGGCACTAAAAGATTACTTGTATTCAGAGTCCAGTAAGAAATGGCCTCAATATCTTCCTGCATAATAATAATGAAAGGTCTTGTCTGATCAGTTGGTAGGATAGGCCTGTAGTGGAACATAAAGTAACTTCAAAGGTGTGTGTGTGGAATCCAACAACCAAAAAATCCCCCACAAAACGTACAATAATGAGTAAGGCATAGATATTCCATTGTTAAGAAGTCTAGAAGTTAAGAAGTTTTACATAAAGGAAACAATGACCAAGTATGTCAATGTCTCTCTTGTGGCAAGATCTAACCATGCCTATTTGCATGTGCTCCCTTCAGTTGGTCTTTTCTGGTGACTTGACCTACAAATCAATTTTCTCTTCTCCCAGTCCTCATTCTTCTTAGACCCACTGCCTACAGGGGCACTCATGCAGCTTTTCTTAAATCCACTGCTTGGGGCTCCTTTCTTTGAGTGAAAGGAATATCACGGGTCTGTGGAACTCAATTTATGCTCCTTGAAGACGTATATTTACATTATGTCATAGAATGGTTTGGATTGGAAGGGACCTTAAAGATCACCTAATTCCGATGCCCTCTGCCACATCACTTTGTCTTTTACTTCATAAAACAGAACAAAGTCTTTGTTTGGTTTGGCAAAGGTTGATGTCTTCAGTATCACAAAGCCTTCCCAAAAGGAACCCACTTAGTTTTGTTTCTTTGACCAATTAGGCTTAATGTTTTCAGAAATATGTCCTTCCACCATATGCATCAGTATCTGGCTGTAAGTTTTCCTTCCTACAAACTAGCACGATACTTTATAGGCCACCTATTGATTTCTTTTCTGACAAAAGAAGTGAAACTTCTTTGCTGTGATTGTGAAAAGGATCCATTTTCCAGTGAAACTTCAATTGAAAGTTCCTATTTGATTAATGATATAAGCACTTACTGGGCTAACTCTTTTTTCTCAAGGGACAAATGTAGTTACAACTGTGGTAAAGACTGATAAAGCAGGGAACTGAAATTAAGCTGTTCTAAGACTTGGATTGGTAGAGATACACGTTTCATTTTTTGCTGCCATGTCATAACTTTTTTATGGCCCACTGCTGATACTTTTGCAACTGATTGAAATTAAATTTCATTTTGACACTGGAGTGCACATTAGCATCCCTTAACCTCATTTTTAGGTCTCTAGTTATTAAAACGAATAGATTTATTATTTATTAAGCAAAAGTTTCTCTTCTATGGAAAACCTTTCAAATAGGAAAATGATGTGTTATTCTCGTAGTTTCCATTGCATTGGAAACCTTTTTGGGCAGTGCTGATGAATTTCGTATTCTGGTATTGAGTTCTGCTTGACACTAACTGTTCACCTTCTATACTCCAGATGAGTATTATCTTTGAAACCATGCTTATTCTGAGGAATACTCTGCTTAAAGCCAGCATAATAACCCTGTGTGAAGGGGTAATGTGTAGGGTGATGCACTTTGATTAAAAGATCAGTAATCCTTAGGTGAGATTGGATGCAACACCTGCCACTTCTGAGCCTCTGCACCAGCTTCAGCCCCTTCTGTTGCAAGGCTGCCCTGCAGAGCTCATTTGGAGTTGGATGCAAAAATATCAGAGGAGCACCAACTGCAATTCTGTGCTTGAGTCACTTATACCAGATGCAAATCTTAAATTGTGGCAACTTGCTTATTAAGTGTGTAGACTTTGGGTTGTACTTCTTTTCTCAATCCTTCAGATGCAATTATTAATACAGTGTTGAAGGTGCCGTGTAAGAACCAGAGTAAAATAATTGGCAGGCTAATAGTAGACAGAGCTTCAGGCAAGAGTTTTTAAAATTGTAGGTGAAGCTTGGTCACAACTATGAGAAGGCCAAGCTGTCAGTGTGTTTGAGCTGTTCAAGGTTTTAGTTGACAAAACATATGAAAGAGTAAAAAGGAGTGGGGGGAAATGTAGGGAGAGAGAATTATGACTTTTGCTTAAATTACTTTAAATAAAGAGCAGTCTGTCTTCTGTCCTCTGGCTCACCTGATCACACCTTCATTTGCTCTGCCTTAGGCAGTAAATTGCTTACACAGCTTTTTTTCTGGAGAAGATGGAATGACAAAAAGCAGCAGTTGCTCTTGGTGAGCCGAAGATTGATGGTTCTTCCTAGGTGCTCTCATGAACTTTAAAGTTCTTTAAAGAAATGGAAAGTGGAGCTGTTCTAATATTGAAAAAGAGAAGCAAAATTCTAACTATCTGTAAAGAGCTGTGAGATACTGGTACAAGCCTCCACAGAATGCCACTATAAGGAGTAATAACAAAGTCTCAGAAGTTTCAACTAAGTCATTGCAAAATGAATGTTTCCAGGCAGGTTTTCTAGTGTTGTACAAATGAATACTATGAATGTTTTTGCTGATGAACGTAGTAGCAGATCTCTACAGAATATGCAGGGGAAGCATTAACTTCTGACTTCTGTCTTGACTGTCTTGAATTTCTGGTGTAAGAAGACTTAATTTCAAAATACCATTTATGCTTTTTTCATATGAAGTCTAGGTCTTTCCTAGTTTAAAGCAGTACTAATGAAGTTGGCATTAGCTAATAGGCTGAAAGTGGTGATGGCTTTGCTGTCTACTATTCTCTCAGCTCTTCAACAGAAGTCTTAACTTTGTCTTTCTAGATTATTGCTACCCACTAGTGAAGCACTGAGGTATAAATCTATTTTGTCTGAAATTGTTTCCTGGTGTCAACCACCTCTGTTCTCCTAATCCCATCATTATACCTCTTTTCTTCTGGAATTAAGGAGGTCTGCATCAGTGGTTGATCAATTAATCATTGGAAACGAGACTAGGAGGACGGTGAAGTTCTCAGACAAAAAAACAGCATTTAAAAAGTAAGACAACATAAAAATAAGACAACATAAACCAACCAACCTACAAAACATTCTTTTTTAGATCCATAGGTCACCAAAATATTAGGAATTATTGCAGACAACCTGAGGGGTCAAGACAGGACAGCAATATGGCTACTGAAATACAGTGTAGATGAATGTAAAGTGAAAGTGATGTCCTTCCTGAGGAGAGTAGGAAGGATAACTCTGTGCAATCCTAATGTGATGTTCTCTTTCAACCTGCATGGTAATGGTCAGCTTTTAGCTCTATGAAGAAGTGCTGGTGCCTTTTGGAAAAGACCTGTCTAATGGCTGCTGCTATTGTTGTACAACAGCTATAGGAAACAATTTTCCCCCTCTTGTATGCTGAAATGACAAGCTCCCAGCTCATCTGAGCAGCTTAAACCTGCAAGTACATTACTCTGAACTCATTAATGGACAAATCTCCATCTCTCTTGTCCTTAAAGTGGTTTTGCAGGCAAAACTGGATGACCTTGATCTTCTACTGTGTCAGGATTGCCAGCTTTGTCAGCAGTACATCTGCTAGTTATGCCAGAATCATTAATAAATTATACACTGCATAGCGCTAGCTCCATGACTTGATCCCTGAGATTACCCTGCCAGTAACCTTTTCCCAACCTCTTAACATACCTGTTGTCATTTTCCCTTTAGGCAATTTCTTCACCCTGCTGCAGTTGACTTGTAAACTTCTACAAGTACACACCAGGGATGCTTTTTGGTATTTTGGTATTGTCATTTGAGAAGTAGTCAGTAGAGAGCCTTTAAGGACTCTTTGCCATCTCTACTTCTTACTTAAGAGACAAGTCCAATTATTTTTTTTTACTTTCATGTAAAACTGAGTCCAACTGATTTTTAGTAATTCCCCTCTTTTATTTGCCAGACTCTGCCCTTTGAAATTGTAGCTTGGTTAGGGGGAAATAGATATTTGTAGAAAAAGCAGGGCCTTTCTTTTAACATAGTGTGGCAGTGTGATTGTGCAAGATGTAGGGTTCACCCCCCCTTGCCCCAGTGATCTGCTGTTGAAATTTTTACTACTTTTCCTTGAGAAATAACTTGTAGACTAAGTGGATAAATCTCATGAAATCTCATGTCTAGGTAGGTTTATCCTACAACAGCTCTAAACTTCTGTTAACATCGGTTATCCAACCTTGACACTAATGATAGTCGTGCCATTATGAAGACAGTATCACTTAACCTTCAGTCATATCTAGTCCTCCTATATGGGAGTTTTCATACTTAGCTTTTGCATCATGGTAGCAATCTTCCTGTTCCTGTCCTCTGAAATGATGATATCTTTCAGGGTTTAAAAAAAAAAGTCTATCACAAATACAGGGCTAACTAGCTTTGTAGTTATTACAGTAAGAGGCTTTGCCTCGTTCAGCCCTTATGCCAGTTGTGTTGCTTGTTTTTGTGCGTGTATGAAAGCTGAACTGTGTACTTTCTCCCTGTCTTTGTGTTATCTTGGAGGGAGGTGTACTTACACTGCAGAAGTACTAAAGATATATGTGTGAAAGGATTTCAATCTAAGTGTCAGGCTTGTTTACATGGGATTTGTTTATTTTTTTTTTAAATCAAACTCAGTCATGTAAAACAGAGCAAAACCTTCAGTTACGGTGCATTTTCTTAATGGTTTTGCTTGCCAGAAACAGGTGGTTGTCTCTCTAGTTTGACTTCTCCTTTGCTCTCTTCTCCTTTAAACCAGTTAATAGTGAAACCAATCAATGTGTGTTTAAAAGAAGCAAGTTAAACCTGCTGTCTGGAGCGTGTTTTGAGGGAGTAGCTATAGACCCTGGAGAGTGCTTTACTGGCTCTTGATGTCTTTTTGGTTACTGATTAGCAACTACCTTGGACTGAGCAAATGGTAAATCGCAAATGTAGTTCTGTTGGCTGAAGGTTTTGGTTTGATAGTATTAGATCAATCTGATAAAACTTCCAGTAAGCTGGCTTTTGGAAATTAAAATTTCTGCCCCAGCTTTTAATGGAACATGTCTCCTTTCAGCATTGAGACATGCTCAGAACAAAAAGATAAGTCTGTTGCAATTGTTTCTTTAATCAGTTACAGTTGGAAGAAACTAGAAAAAATACTTTATGAAACTAACTGTATAAAGTTTTTAACAGTATTATGTTACAAAGCTTAGCTCTTTGAATTAACTGTAGGTAAATATCAAACTTTTTAAGACTGTCTCAATGAAATGATGCTTTCTTAAGTGTTACTGGCTTTCTTACTTGAGTGTTACCGGTTATGACTTCTGGAAACTGTTTATGACTCTCATAATTAATGGATATTCTTCCCCATACTAAGTGGCCTTGAGGTGTAGGTGTAGTACTTTCCTCAAAGCTCCATGGAACAGCTCATTCTATATTTTCATACCTACTGCTGGTCTTTCAGTAGTCCACTGCTAGATACAAATGGCTGCATAATACTTCGTATGTTGTCTCGGTAATATTGCTTGAAGGATTATAGTTCACGAAGATCAGAATCCTTCTCTCTTTTAAGCCTGGAGAGAAGTTTTGAGCGCTAGGGTGAAATGCAAGTTCTTCGACCATGCTCTTCATTGCTACTACTCTTTTTTTACACTTTTATTACACTACTCTCTTGGTCTAACAAACTAAAGCAGTGGAACATCAGACAAATGCAGATGCAGCTGAGGCACTCGAGTGATGGAAAGAAGCTATGAAAGAGGGCACTCTAACTTACTTTAGCTGGTTCCTAGTAGCTTAAAATGCAAAGCAAACACAAAGTTTGTTGTTTACTTAACTATTCTGTTTGCATGCTCTTGATGTAGGACAATGTTGCAAGCAATTACAAACTAATTAGAGCATAATCTCAGTACTGCTGAAGAGTGAGCACACATTTCAAACAACTTCTCTTTGCAAGAAAAAAACATTTTAAAAACATAACCTGAGCCCTCTGGAAACTTGCCTCCTTCTCACCCTTGCAAATTTGGAACAGTAAGGTAGGGGTAGGAGGAAATGGGAATAAGCCGTCTTCATGCCATTAATCATAAAGCAGGTCTTTAAAAGGGATTATACAGAGATACTGACATGATGCCAGTGACAACACCTGACTAGGATAGCAGGGATGTTAGGTTTTGGTAGCTGCCCGGATGTGATCCTGGGCAACCTGCTCTGGGTGTCCCTGCTTTAGCAGGGGTTGGGCTGAAGGGATCCAGAGGTTCCTGCCAACCTCAGATCTTCTTGGATTCTGTGATCTGTGTCTTTAGGCTGAACCTAATTTTGTGAGTAACTGCTTTACTGGGGTGATTGGAACTAACAACTTTGAAAGAGTAAATCTGTAAAATAAATAAATAATCAATTTTTCCCTTAAATCTTAAAATCTAAAGTCTTGAATCTTTTTGTTAGCACGTGTGTAGGGCAAAATCATTCCTTGTTCCATCACACTCTTATAGAATAAGTGGTGTTGGAAATGCATCATGGCCTCATGCTGACAAGCAGCACCTTCCCTCATGGTTGCACACTACTTCTGTCTCCTCCCTTGCCCAAGGTAGCTAAATACTAACCTACAGCTGATGTACAGACATGCTGTTGTAACACCACCATGGAGGAAGGCAGAAGCGAGAGCTGGGCTGTGATGTCTTCCAAATCCCTGCTATCTATCCTTACTATTAGGATCAACGAACAGTAGTGTTTTTTTTTTCCCCCGGTAGAAAGGCTGTTCTTGCACCGTACTGCACAGCCCAGCTCCCAGGGCAGTGTGCTGGCTGGTGTCTGAATGGCTCAGTGTTTTGGAGAGGCTCTGGCTTGGCTCTCAGCCCGTCCTGCTGCCCCTTCTCTGCTCCGTTGGTGTGCCTGGATGGCTTCCACCGCCAGATCAGTTGTAGTCCCGCTGGCATGGATCTGGAAATAACTCCTCTTCACAATGACAGGGTTTCTTCTCCTCCCTGGAAGTGGCAGGAAGCTTTGATTTGTATAACTGCAGCAGTACAGAACACGTTTGATTCTGTGTGATGGGCCCTACAACAAGCCCTGAACAGCTCAGCTGTGTCCCAGCACTGCGTCACACTCAGATTGCCTCAAGGAAGTTTTCACCTTATGAGTCATTGGTTTGTCATTCATTCTTCCTTGTCAGTTTTGAAACTGAAGCGTTTGTTTAAAAGTCACTTCTGTGTGATGTAAACAGCAAAAACTGTAGCGAATCATTGGTGTAACCACTGTGTTCCTCATCTGTGTCTGGACCATGAGTTGGACTTCATTTGGAGGGCTTCCTGAGTGGAGATTAAAGGGGGAAGGAGTTTGAGAACTATCCAGTGTGTTCTCTTTTATTTTTGTAAAGCCTGACTATAACTCTGAGCTCCACTCCCTCCCTGCTCCCTAATTTTTTGCGCTATTTGATTGATATTTTTTCTTTTTCTCCCCTATATCAGTGTCGTCATCTCTGTTCTTTCTATATTATTTTTGTTTGTAGACACTTACCTGGGGGTAGCTGGTATGTATGTGGGAAGCAATAGTTGGGCTGTGCCCTGACACAGAGGTTCTGAGGAGAGAAGCGTGATCACAGTGGCATCTCTCTGGCAGGCAGGAAGGAGCCTGTCTTTCATCCTTGTGATCCCTTACTGGTAGATAAGGAGGGTCTTCCCCCAAAATTACTTGTTTTGTCCATCTCCAGACTGGTATGCGTTTTGTATGTGACGAATTGCGAGCACAAAATCAAGGTCTCTTCAGCACTTGTAAATCCCTAAGTTGAAGAAGACTTATTGAAGGTTCTTGGTAGTCTCCCATATCTCTTCCTCTATACAGTAGCCACCTTCTGAGGTTATTCATCCCTGTAGGAGCAGTGCCTGCATCTGTTTGTGTGCCTCAGAGGATGAGGGTTTAAAAATCTTTGTTTATATCCTCTTTCGATCTTCTCTTAAACTCTGCCATTCAAATGCCTAGCTTCAATTAGTGTTGAAGGTCTCTTGGTACACAGTCCATGGTGCGCCTTCATCTTGTGCTTAAGATGACAAACTTCTTTTAATGGAAAATGGGAATAAAACCTCCAAGCCCCGAGGCTGCTGGGTGTGTGCAGTGACCACGTTGTTCCTGGGACCTAACCAGTGTGCCTGGAGTGAGGAGGCTGCACGCACACATTGTCATCCTTCCCCTGCTCCTTCCTAAAAACTCCCTCTGCACTTGCACTCCCTGAGGAGCAACCCTTTTCTGCTTTCATCAAATGCAGTTCTGCTCTCCTGCTTTCTGAAGCTGGCCGGAGAAGGTATAAGGGGACAGCTGCTGCTCACAGCAATGTAAAGGAATAGTGGGTGATTGTGGCAGTGGCAGCAAATTGAGCAACTCGGTGGCTGTCGCTAAACTGTTTACTCAGTCATGGTTTCGGAGTGCTTTCATGCTTCACGTGCCACAAACGTGAAGGTGAAAGAAATCCTGTCCTCTCTCTCCTTCCTCAAACTTGTGCATGTGGCTCAGCAGTCTTTCCCGGGAGCTGCAAAGACGAGGAGGCAGTCCTTGGACAAAGCGCATAACCTTCTGACTTGCTGCATGTCCCTTCCTCTTTATGCACTGCTCCTTGGAAATGTGGGGGTGTAATAATCACTAGAGTTTAAATGTTGCTTTTGTAATGTATTTTTTATTCCTTTTTGCTAGCTGGCTTGCCTTTTGCAATTCTCAATTCAAGACGTATCCCCTTCCAGAGAGGATTTTTCTGTAGTGACGAATCCATCCGGTATCCATACAAAGAGGACACCATTTCTTATAAGTTGTTAGCAGGAATAATTGTTCCTTTCAGTATAATTGTTGTAAGTTAAACTTTTTTTTTCATTGCATTTGATTCCAATGGGGGTGGGAAGGAGGGACAGTCTGTTAATACAGATCTCTAAAACATAAAACATTTTCTGTAGGATTTCTCGAACTTATAATGCCTTTAGCTTTGCTGCTAAAGCAGGAGAAATGGTGTTCTGGTAAGGATAACTAAAAAGTTTTCATTTGAAGCCAAACAAATATAAGTGAAGAACAGAAAAAGAACACCACAGAACTATAGTGGCATATTTTGGTTTTTAGGTGACTTAATTGTACAGTTTGTAAGGTATGGAAATGAAGAAAGTTTTTATTGGTTAAGAATAAGACTCGAGTGTTAAATGTCTGTCTAAAGCCTTCCTCTTTTGGGAGCTACTACTCAGAAGGCAAGTTATCATAACCTATTAAGTCAATATTTCTATTTGCCACAGAGCCATTGGAAATACATTGGAGGTAAAAAGGTCTGGAATAAGACAAAACAAAATATTATGACTTCAAACCAGAACGTAGCACAACCATAGCTTTAGAATACAAAGAATAAGTAGCTAGGGAGTCTTTTCCTGAACTTACTCTGAAGGTGAGGATAAAACAGAGTCCAGTTGTGTGAGTTAATGCTAGGTTTCACTTTGCTGCTGCACCTAATGTGGTTCAGCTGTGTTCTGTGGGGAAGGGGACTGTCGCCCCCCTTCCCCTCTCCTCACATCTGGTCAGAGGGCTGGAGAGATCCCTCTGCAACTGCCAGCGGTGTTCATTGCCTGGAGTGAGACAGTTTGGGATCTCCCTCTGACCCCAGCCCCTAGCTTAGTCAAATTGGTTCAAGCATTTTGTGCCTCTGTATCCTTGAGACTTAATTGCACCCTGTCAGCTGAGCCAACCTGATAGCTCCTTATTGACAGAAGAGAAGGTTCCACTCTTGCTTTGTCTTCTGCCACCTTCAGTGGCTTGTCTGAACCAGGATAAGCTACTGGAATTCTTTAACTTGGTTGAAAATAGCTTTCTTCTTTGTGCTAGTTTGGGTGAAAAGGCTTCTGGAAGAGTATGCAAGAAGTATCAGTGTTGATGCAAGAAGTGGCAGGAGCGTGCCATTGGGCATGGGTGGAGTGGAAAGCTGGATCTCAGCAGTTACTGCTGCTTGTTTTATATCTTGTGGGACTGTACTTAAATTCCCACAATGGCCCTTCAACGGGCTTCATCTCTGCCCAGATCTACCAAAAACTTCAGATTCCGCTCATGTCGTTGTGCTGGGTGACATCAAATTTGATTGCAGCTACAACTTTAGCAGTGTTGAAACTTATGCCAAACAAGATTTTTAGATGTTTAAATACTTATCCAAGAATATGTCAGAAATTAAAGCAGGAAAATGAGCAGCTAAAGCAGAATGTCAGCTGGCTGTTTTTCTGGGCTAATGGATTAAAACCAGGGAATATCATAGCAGTCTGAGTCTCTTGTATACATATCGTAGGTATGGGTTTTTGTCTAGGTTCCAATATATAGGTCAACCTGTAGCTTGTGTGCTCCTGAAGTGAATTTTTATCCTTATCTGTAGAAACGTGGGGCTGGGAACCAGAACTGACTTACCGTGTTTTCCTTTTCTTGGAAAAACTGTGCTTCAGAACATAAATGCAGCAGGTTTTTTTTTAAATCCCCCCCTTTATTTTACATGTTTATGCTCAAACCAGGTAGTCAGTATTACCAAGGAGCAGCCATACTGGGTAACAGCTGAAGTCCATCTCGCTTATTTCATTCTATCAGTGGTTAAAACAGAAAAGCAAGGAAGAACAGAGCAAAGTACTTTCCTACCAGACACTTGCAGCTCGGTGGCTTTGAGTCGGAAAAGGCTTCAGTGAGCACAGAACTTCTTAATGAATTTACTTCCTTGATTTTTATCTAGTCTCCATATGAGCCTGTATACACATTCAGCTAGTGAAGTTACCTTTATGACATCTGGGACCACCCTTTAGTGGTGTAATCAGGCTTTTCTGGCAAGATGGCTTTCAATTCAGATGTTAGAAGCAAATGTTGGTGTCTTACTCTTAATGCATATACGGATCACTGAAGATGAATACTCTGAGTCCAGATACCACTGACAAACTTTTTTTTTTTTAATCACCTCAACTGAGAAAGCCTTCCAGCTTTTTTAGCAATGTTCTTTAAAAGGAATTCATTCTTTAGTAGTCAATATATTGTCATGGCTGTGACACTTCGTTTCAGCTATCTTTGCCAAGAGGACATTATGTGGGACGGGTAGATTCTAAGAGCTTTCTGATTTCCGCTGTGCTTGAAATATAGCTTTTTCAGCTTTAGTCCATGTTTCATTATTTCTCTGTTTCAGTCCATGTTTTTGTAGGCTGCAGAATCCAAAAACTATCAGTGTCATACCCTCATTGGCTTGTCTGCCTGCCTTAAGTGTGCAAAGCTACTAACAGCTACCTTGTTTGCCCAGGTGCCAATGTCTAATGACAGCCTTATTCGCTCATGCTCTGCCTTTCTGGGATCGTGGACATGTCACTCTTTCAAGTGACAGATGGAGCCATCATTTAATCCTTATAGGATTTTTAATAACTACCTAACTGTATGCAACCCTGCTTCCATTTTATCACCTGTACGAGGAGAGCCCTTCTGTATCAAATGGGACTGGCTGGCTCATGCCCAGCCTCTCTGGTGTGAAGCATTAACTATATCAAGTGAGGCTGAAGTTTTGTACACTTAGTTTAAGAAAAATATGCTTTCTGCAAAAGACAGAAGTTATAGGAAAATGAAGTTATGTCTGTTTTCTTATCAACACTTAATATATTTGTGATGCATATACCTCGAACACAAAAAATACTTTGAAAGCCCTCGGTAATATTTGTCATTAGCTTTTTTCTCCCCTAAAGATAACTTTTTCTTGAGACATGGAGGTTTCTTTGCTTAAATAACTGGCCTTTCACATCTAGAAATCAAATTTTGATCCTTCAGAATAGTTTCTGGCTTCACCAAAAAAAAACACCACCAAACTTTCTGACAAAATAGAAGAAAATTTGCCTAGCGGAAACTTAGCTAAAGAAGACTCAGCGTAGGATAAAACCTAGAACTAGAGGAAATGCTTCTGTTCAGAGCCACGTTAAATAGTATGGTTGAATCTTTCTCTGAGAAGGCTTTGTTTTAGTAAATATTCTGACAATCAGTATACTTGTATAAAGCTCAGCGTAAAGCAGGGTAAGGCAAAATGTTTTTTTTACTTTTATATAAAAAATGTTTTTTAAAGCTTTAGGAATGGTTACTACCAATTCCTGGGAAAATTGATTCTGGAGCCTAATTACATTTTTTTTGGAACTACATACTTAAGAGAAAAATTACTCTTGTTACTACTTAAGTCATTGTCTTCCTTTAACTGTTGTCCTTCTTTTTCTTTCAGATAATCCTAGGAGAGACTCTCTCTGTCTTTTATAACAATTTGCACTCAAATTCATTTGTCAGAAATAACTACATAGCCACTATTTACAAAGCCATTGGGACCTTCATTTTTGGAGCAGCTGCTAGCCAGTCGTTGACGGACATTGCCAAGTACGCCATAGGCAGACTGCGCCCTCACTTCCTTGCTGTGTGCCAGCCTGACTGGACGCAGATCAACTGCAGTCTGGGTTACATTGAGAACTTCCCTTGCCAAGGAGACAAAGCAAAAATCAATGAGGGAAGGTGAGTGACTAACAACCTTGTAGACCTGGTTGTGAGACATGTTGCTTAGCCTGGAAAGCCTTGGGGTGATGGGTTTGGTGTCTACTGCATGCGTTGTGCCTCTGCTAGAGTAAACTTGAGATGAATTCAGAACTCTGTCTATATGGGTTTGACTCCAGAATTTTTTTCTACTTTGTGAAAGTCAGTTTTATTGATATACAGAAGAATGTGTAAATTACTATGTACTCAGTTCTGCTTTTCAACAAAAATGGGTGATGCACACAACTTTGTCTGGCTTCTGTTTCTAAAATGTCTGCATAACCTAGTGAGGAGAAGAATTTGAAGTCTCCTTCAAAAAAGTGTGGAATAACAAGAAAAAATAGTTCAGGCTTAGAATGGAAGCTAATAAAAAATGAATTATATCCACTTAGAAAATATGGAGGACTGTTAAGGGAATAGATCAATTCAGTTTTATCATTGTTAGTCATTTCAATCACTTTAATATTTAAGTGACTTTTCTTTGTTACTTTGCTGAAATTGAACTGAAAAGGGGGAAGCATCTGACACACCTGAATTTTATGACTATAAACAATGATGTTTGAATACTGTTGGAAATGCTAAAGCAGGTTCAGAATAATTTCTGTAGCATGTCCCCTCTACAGATCTTCCAGTAGCATATGTGATATTCTTAAGCAGCCATCGGAACAGGCTGTGTGTTGATTTAGTCTGAGGACCAGGTGTAGTTCCAAGTCATGCACAACAGGTGCTTAAAGGTTCCAGGAGCAGTTTGTTTTGAAGAGCTATTGGTAATACAGGAGAAAGTGCACCAGAATAAGTAGTGAGGCAGAATAGTAAGTAATCTTAAAAATGAGCAGAACTTCATTCAGTAGGAGAGTATGCTTCATGCACAGCTTTTTTTATTATTATTGCCTTGTTTGTGCTCAGAAGACTTAATTTATTTACTCTGAACTACTCTAGACACTGGTCATTGGATGAACTTTCCTTGCCTGTGAGTAGCCCCGCAGAGTTAGAATATCCACTAATAAGGTATATTTTCTGAATTTCAGTTCCAGGAAATAAAACTTGTAGTGGTCACTTCCTGTGTGACTGTCAGCCTCAACTTGGAAAACGTCAGAGTAAAAAGCAGAATTTTCGTTACGTATATCAAACAAAGAATTTCTAAATAGCGTGTTTCTCCAACTCCTTGCCCCACCTCTCTGAAATAATAACCCTAAAAAAAAACCCCACAAACCAACAAACAAGCCTGCAACAAACTTTAGTCCTTTGTTAGCACTTAATTTACTAGCAAAGTCAAGCCTGATTAGAAATGAAGCAAGATCTTGGCAGGATGTGTGGTTTGGTATTTCTGTCTTGATATTTTGTCAGCTTTGCAAATTCTATGTGGTAAGTTAGTAGAATTAATTGCCAGAAATGAATTCTTCTGAGATTAAAAGAAGATACAGATCTATTTACCCTTTCATGCGTTTATAAATTACTTTTATGTTGCATATAATATTGTGGCAAGGAGGGGAAGTCTTTGTCTGAGTGTTACAAGGCTGTTCTTCTGATTCTCTCAATCTGAGCTGGTTTTGTAGGTGTAAAATGTTTCTACTTTTTCACTTCAACTCACTAAATGTGATATTTCTTTTTATTCTTCTACTATGCAAAAAGCAAGAAGGTACTTGTCTAAGTTTCACACAAAAAGGATCTCTTAAGCTGTACTTTCTCAGGTGTTTGTGGAACTGAATGGCATTGATGAATCAGTGGGGTCAAAAGTCAACTTTACTATAGCTATGAGTCTTCAGTATAATTTCTGCATGAGTCTAAAAGGACTCTCAAATGTAAAGCATAAAAGGAGACAACATTAATTGATTGTAATGCCTGAAATGATGCTGAAATATTTTTTCATGATTTAGGGGGAGGATTGTCCACTGTTTTAGGACCACCTTCTCTTCTTAGAGAAGACTAAGGTCTTGTGTAATGTGATCCTAGATGAGGTGCTGTCCTGATTTTGTCTGGGATGGAGTTAATTTTCTTCCTAGTCGTTGGTATGGTGCAGCATTTTGGATTTAGGATGAGAACAATGCTAATAACACACCAGTGTTTTAGCTGTTGCAGAGCAGTGCTTACAGAGCCCAGGACGTTTCAGCTCCTCGTGCTGCCCTGCCAGCGAGGAGGCTGGGGGTGCCCCAGGAGCTGGGAGGGGACACAGCCAGGACAGCTGGCCCAGGCCAAAGGGGTGTCCCATTCCTTATTGCTAAGCATGATGCCATCTAAGCTGGGGGGTTGCTGCCCTGGGGAGTTGCTGCTGCTCAGGGATGGGCTGGGCATTGGTTGGCCAGTGGTGAGCAATTGCATTGTGCATCACTTGCTTTGTGTACTCTATTATTGTTGTTGTTATTAGTAGGTAGTATTTATTGTATTTGTTTCCCTTCATTTTCTGGCTTATTACACTGTCTTTATCTCAACCTATGAGTTTTTGTCCTTTTTTCAGTTTTGTTCCCTATCCCACTGTTGGGTGGGGGGAATGAGCAAATGGCTGCGTGGTGCTGAGCTGCCTCAGAGCAGCAGTTCTTTTGGTGTCCAACATGAGGCTCAGCAGGCTGAGATAACGACAGGTCCGACCAGAGCATTTTAGAGAAAATTTGGTGTAAGTGTTATATTAGTTTAATAATTGCTGGTCACGGTGTTGATGTACTTGTCCTTGCAACTGTGCTTGTTGTCAGAATTCTTGGGTAACACCTTACCTGCTGTCTAAGCTCCCCGTCATGCTGTTCATCACTTCTGGGATCTGCTTTAAGGTTGCCATTTTGCTGTTCTGTGTAACGCTGGCTTATGATATGGTAGGATTACTGGCTGTGAGACTAATCTGGTATCCGTGCTCAGGAGCACCGGCAGTGTCCAGAAGGATGCAGCGACAGAATAGTTCACTTGCAGTTTCTCATGGAAATGGGCCTGACCTCCAAGAGGGTGGTTTGTGTTCTGCAGGCAGGTTCCAACATACCTGAGAGTTGATAAGCCACTAAAAGGAAAGGGAGCCTGGCAATGAGTTTTCCAAAAAGTTGGACGACATTGATAAGCTCTTGAGCTGTAACTGAAAGGTAAATTTCTGTATCAATTAGATATTATTAGAGGCAGAATTAACTACCGTTTACCTTGTCATTTGCATAAAATAAACATGCAGTTAGAAGTACACAGAGTGAAGACAAGGCAATCATAATGTCACATACAAAACCGTAGGTTCTGAACTGAGCACACCATTCCCGGGTTGTGGTAGAACTTGAGGTAATTCTTCATGCTCAGTTATTCAGTCAAAGACACATCTAATCTATTTACCATTTCCAGGGTGAAAAATCCATGGTGTGCTTAAACTATGCATCTTGGGCTGTTCTGTTCTGTCCTCTTTTGATCCCCAGAACTCCAACTATAAAATATTTCTTGTGTGTGTATATGTGTGTGTGTGTTTTAGTGTGAAAGTAAAGCCATGGAATTTTGCTTGGTTGTTTACATTACTAAAGTGGCAGTGGATTTTGGTTAGTTTCAGTAAGGTTTTCCTCTCTAACCTGAACCCAGTAAGTTAATTCTTGTTGATTTCAGTATCTTGCTTGCTCTGAAAAGAGTCCTCTTCAGCTTTAGATAGCTTTAGCTTCTCCTTGAGAACTTTTGTAGTATATTTGCACTTCCAGTACTACTGGCGGTTAAACTAAGCTGAGGATCACAATAACAGTTGTATGCTTAGTAAATCGCATTCATATTTGTCGAAAGCTGCACATAAGAGTTGAGATATATTACTTGAAAGTATATAGTAGTTCCAGATCTCTAAAATACATAGGGGAATAGCTACTTTAAAATTTCTAGTTAAATTAAAAACTATTAGCATTAGAAGTTAGTGTTCTTTCCTACCTGTTTTTAGGAGAACCCTTTCTTCAGGCATTCTCTGGCATTTAATTTAAGCTAGATAAGGAAGCTGATATGAGCTAATTCACAGCAGTTTTCTGAGTGAATGATTCATACAGAGCTATATTCTGAAGCTTTTTAAAATGTATTGCTATGTTTAATTCCAAGTAGTCACATGCAGAGCTTTTAATATTTATTCAAATAGAAGGTTACAAAGAATAACTAAGTAGGGTACTTGGCCTGTGAAGGGGATTTTTTTTTTCCCTTTGGTATCACAAATAGTAAACTTTTCTTTAGTCAACGACATACATAACATGGATGAGTAAGGTTTATGTATTTTTAAATGTAATTGCACTGTGGAGAAGGGTACCACATGTTGGTTCTTTATTGGGAGGCACTGCTTGTTTTAATCTTTTAGAAAAGCAAAAGTCTCAAAGAAAAAAGCCAAGTTTTTCTCCTGTCACTGGAGCTAATAATTAACATATTACTTCTTATATGTCTGTATATACTTTAATGCTGCTAAATTGCCTTTCAGGTACTGTCTTTAGTATATGTAAAGGCAGTGACGTGCCTAATGGCCATCTTATCTTTCAACTCTGGCAAAATAGGGTCCAGTAGGATGGAGTAGGCATGCTGGGCTACACACATGATAGAGGGAGGAAATGAGTGAGCAGTCTGTGCTGTTCTCAGATCTCTCGATTCTTTTGCAGCTTCCCTTGTTCGATTCTTCCTTCTCTTCTGGCTTACTACAACTTACTTTTACCTGGCTTTGAGCTGGTTTCCAAGATACCTGAATTCCTCAGAGGAGTACGCATCGAGGACTCAAAGGATAGATCATGACTTCTCCATTCCTTGCTGGTTGCAAGGCATAATTCTCAAACCAGTCTGCTCTAACCTGTCTGTGGCAGGCTGTTCGTGCATCCTGCTGGTTAGCTTCCGTCTATTGGAAGGAGTTAATAGAAACCACAGACGTTCACCAGCAGGAGAGATGGATGAGTATTTTACTGTCCTCTCAAGCATATTGTATTTGCTGGTTTAGCCTGTCTGAAATGAGTTTGTAAGCTTGAATGTCTAGTGTAGTAATGAGCATAAGGTGCTTGTTTTCTTCTAGTACATGTCTAACTAGTCTTCAACACCCTCAAAAAAAAAAAAACTTTATTATTAGTGTATTTAACACTTGGTGGCTCTTGCAAAAATTTTGGGGCTTCTGCTAGGGGTAAAAGGGAAATTTCAAAAGTTATTGTGCTTAGATGTATTGTGCTTCATGGCTTCAAGGTGGTGGCCTTCTAACTGTATTATCAGATTGTAGTGACACCTTGAGTGAAGATGTTAACTGGTTGTTTCTGTCGCCTTTTGGCAGTTAGGAGTTGGTAATTCCATTTTGATTGCCTTTGTGCAGAAGAGCACTGGTAACCCCTAGGTAACAGGATCTGGAATCCAGCAGACAAGTTTGATCAGGACAGCCTGAACATGGAAAAGGTTGGTCTTTTAACTGAGTATCACTTTAGGCTAAGAATGGGTATTGTTTCTTGCATGTAGTGTCCAATCACAAAGACAGAATGCATACCGTACACAAAGCTTCTTGCAATACTCTTTGGAAAGTGGGAACTTAGTACGGCTATAGGCTTTTCTTTCAAATTTTTATCCATTCTTTCTCTAAGCCAGTAAAAACTCCAAATAAATTTAGAAACAAAGCACACACAAATAAAACTTACAACTTTTCAATACCATGTGTAATCTAAAGAACACTAAATTCTTGAACAATGTAGCAGGTGCTATATACAGTTTACAGTATTTTTAGATTTTAATTGAGGATTATGCTGTCACTCCCGTGTATCATGTTAAACTTGGCAGCACAAACAGCACATTTAAGCCTTGTGGAAAAGCCTTGTGGAAAGGTCAGGTGTATTGAATCTGATGCTATTTAGGCTTACATGTTATCCACAAAGCGTTAAGAATAAACGGTGTAGTACAAAATATGTAGTACTACTACTCTGTCTTCTGAATTGAATCACAGGGAAAATGATATGCTATGGAAGAAAGAAATGAAAGTTCTAGTTACAGCTGGTGTAAATGATGCCTCCCTAGAACTTTAAATTTAAATTGTACTTATTTCCCTTAAATTTACTGCTTTTTAAAAATCACTTCCTGCAAAAATGTAGAAGGAAAAGTCAGTTTGTAACACCAAAACGCAATAAGGAGTGTGAAACACCGATGTTGCTAATGTTACTATGAACTTATAACCTCTGAAAGTAAAGAGCTTCTAATTGGCATGTTTTTTCTAACTTTATCAGTTTTCTCACATGTTCAGTGTACCTGATTTGCTTGTTTTGCCAGACTGGTCACAAAAGTCTCTGAAATCTATATGGGACTAATCAATTTAGTGGATAGAAGCTTAAGAGATAATCCCAAACTATGAAGAATACTTGGCAACTGGTTTACGAAGTTAATGCAATTCTGTATTTTTGATACAGAAAATTATTTTATGTATTTTAGTATGATTGTTTTTGTGACTGACAGTGAAAATTAATTTTTTGGGGTAAAATCTCACCTAAAGTATTGTGTCACTTCAGAAAATGAACATGCTGGCGTCTTTTAAAAGCTGACAAACTCCATCATTTAGATTACACATTAGAGATCTGTCTTCATATAGTAGAATGAATCCTTGTCTTCTGAAGCTTTCATTGAGTTCTTTTTTTAATAAACTATTGAATTCAGCACTTCAGCTCCATTCTTGGCTTTCCAAATTCCTTTGCAGCATGCTTGGCTGATGCATCAACACTTGTCCTGGGTAGGCAGTCCATTTCTATCTCATGCTTTTTTTTTTGTCTGAACTTAAATGGTGCTCACTGAATCAAGATGGCCTTTTGCTATTCCTACTTGTGTCCTTGCACAAGGGCGTGGAATGTTCTTGTGCTGTGAGGTTGTCTCTGAATTCCTAATATCTCCTGGCTGCTGCATGCAGTGATGCTGATGTGTCCAACTAGTTCAGCCTTGCTGCTGAGTAATAGATTCAGCAAAGCACCTTTCTTGTTTGGCATGTCCAGCAGCAGTGTCAAAAAAAAGAAAGCCGTTGAATTGCTTGTACCCTGCCACGTTGCCATTCCTGCAGATTTTGAGGCTGCTGAAGTTCCCTGAGCGAAGCCCTTCTGGATATGATGCATCTGGTTTCCTATGCCTCTGGTCCTTACAGAACTTTGAAAATGTTTGCTAGTTGCCTGGTCTGACTAGTGGGTTCTGAGACATCTTGGGCTTGATAGTTTGTATCTAATACTAAATTACTTATAAAGCCTGAAAAGAAGACTTTAGCAACTCTTCACTTCTCTTCAGCGGTAGGAAAGAGTTGATCACTGGCCTCTAAACACCTAGGCAAGCTTCCTCTTTGAGATGCTGTCATGACTTTGCTTTTCCTTTTATGTGTCTCCAGCTATACCTTATGGTGAATTGTAAAAGGAGAAGGGCTAATGCATGGTGTGGTTTCCTGAGCCCTTCGATCCATTAGCTTTTACTTGTTTACTGAGCTCTTGGTTAAGGTGTAGATTTGGAGGTGTCCCATTCATGTCTCTTAAACCATCTGCATTTGAGATGGCTTGTTTCTGTTCTCTTAAAGAGACATAGAGTAAAAGGGGTTTTGTCTTGCTTGTGTATTAAATGTGTTTTGAACTGGATTTCATAATTGCCAGATGTGTCCCTTTGTGATGAAACTTTGTTGTCCTGGTGGATTGCATCTGAAAAATCTGGATTGAATTTCAAACCTAGTTAACTGCTGGGCATAGTTTTTTTAAATTATATATATACCCATCTGCGTATATATACACATACTTAGTTTGCTTGCATGCAGTTCAAAATCTTTAAATTTTTGAAACTTATGAAATTAGCAACAATATTTCAAAGCAATTTGAGCGTTGCAGAGGGAGATGGTTCAGGTTTCTGAATGCTGAGAACGAAGGGATCAGTATTTGTTAAGAGCCAGAGATGCATACAGCAAGCAACTCGTTCTTCTTCGTAGTCTTAAAAATGGAGAAAGCGGAGGTATTGCACACGTGGCAGTGCATTGTAATCATCATATAAACCAAGCTGCTTTCTTTTATTCCAGGGTTGTAAACATTACCATGCTGTTGGTATGAGATATGGAACAGTTACTTCCCTTCTGCAGATGGGAAGGCATAAACAACCTGCTCTTCCTTGGTAAACACTGCAATGGTAGGAACAGAAAGTGGGCATTCAGCTCCTTTGCTGGAAAGTTGTGAGAATGTTATTGTAAACAGTCTTTTGACAGACTAGTCCTTCAAGCAAAAAATTTTTAGCTGTGATTGCAGGTTCCTAACTAACCAGTTAAGTGCATGTGTGTACTATGCACATGCATAAATAATGTCTTGCATAACCTCTGCTTCTGAGCAAACAGAAGGTAGTGCAGGTGATCCGTCAATGAGTAAGGACAGTGGTGAACTGATTCTGCACAGAATTGTTGCCATATTTCTATTGTGCGTATTAGAAAGGACTCTGTTAAGACTCTTGGTTTTTCTTGTAGTTGAATCTTACGTCATGTTGGAAATCAGTTCTGAGCACCTGTTAGTTTTTTCAGAGTTCTTTTTAGTTTTTAGGAAACTTCTTCAAACTAGAACAAAACATTTATTTTTAGTAATTGTTCCTGGAATCTGCGCTCTCCCTTGACAGGATGGTTAAATATAAAGGAGAGGGGGAAGGGAGCAGTGGTGTAGGTATTTAAAGGATAAACTGGACACCAGCATGCTTGTTTAGGCTGCTAATGCCCTAGTTCTTACAGCTGTGCTAAACTTGGTGGCAGTGTGCAGTGCAGTTTGTTGGCTTACTCTCTTGGTTTACCACTGGTTAAACTAGTTCCCATCAGCACACCTTCTACAGTGTGAAGTTCACCCCCACATGTAATTGTCCTGGGTGTGTGTTAAAGGGCTCTTAGCCTGCCTGCTCAGGCTTTCTGTGATTACTCCAAGTTTTTCTGGATGTGTTTTTTATTGCATTTTTAGATGAGCAGTTCAAGTTTCCCCCAATATTATAACTACTGACCTCTAAATATTTGTCAACTGAAAAAAAAAAATTTAAAAAGTGGTGTCTGAGAATGGTGATGAGTTAGGATCTGTAAGGTCAGAGTCCTGGGTTGGGAGGAACAGGAAAACCTGATGACTATGCAGATCCAAGCAGCCGTCCTTGCTGGTTTATTCTTCAGCTTACTGAACGCACACACTCAACTAAAACCTTTGAACCTTAGGTGGTAAATATTAAGCCATGCTGCACTAATCAAGCTACTTGAAAGGCACTCCGTGCAATCTGAACTCTGTTAGACTCAAAAGAGGACTTGAGGCTAGCAAGGATGCCTGTGTGTGAGAAAAGCTTTCTCTAAAGTTCAGTTTACCATAAGATTGTTGAAGGTCTCTAATTTCAGTCTGTCACTCTGCTCCATTTGTGGTAACAGATAACACAGCTGTGAAGGTTCATAACTATAATTGTATTACTAATGTAGTGATTTATATCACAACTCAGATGTCTGTGGAAAAAAACAGTTCCCTACTTCAGTTGATATATTGCTGCCAT
The DNA here is from genome assembly GCF_964034855.1 of Anser brachyrhynchus. NCBI lineage: Eukaryota > Metazoa > Chordata > Aves > Anseriformes > Anatidae > Anser > Anser brachyrhynchus. The sequence goes on along the minus strand of NC_137697.1, from coordinate 14,407,100 downwards.
GCTGCCTGCACTCAGAACAAGATGTGTAGTCTGCCATTGCAAACAAAATGTAATCTTCAAAGAAGTCTTTAGGAAATTAGAGCTGACTGTTTTGACCTCAATAATTTATTTCAGCACAATTGCCAAGGTGGTGCCCTTGACTAATCATTTGCCAGGAATTTTACTTTAGCTTTGTTTAGAGTTGTCTGTTTGAGCTCTTTCACAGGCAGTGCACATGCATGCCAGTGAGTGTGGTTAATTCCCTTAGAGCGGTTCCCAGGAGCTAAGTGCCCATGTCAGACAGCTGGCATGGGGCAAAGCCTGCATGAAGGTTTGGTTGAACTTCAAAATAAAGGTGGAAACTCTTATGTTGTCCCTTCTACGCAGGCAAAACACCATTAAAACTGTGCTTAAAAAATAAAATAAAAATCAGACATTACTTGCTTGCATTTTAATGAGTATTGTGTTTTTCCTGTGTCATTAGATAGCCTTTGCAGTTGGTTTGCTTCGGATTTTGTTAAATGTAACCCAAAAGACTGGGCATGTGCTTCAGATTAACCTGTCTTTATTAAACAATTGTTCCTAGTTTTCCTAGTTCTCTCTTGGTACTGGTGATATTCCTAAGATGAAGCACTATTTTGTGCTAAAGTAATGTCATACTGGAATATTTCATAAAAGCTTTATTTTTGAAACTAAGCTTTGTGGAAAAACAAAATGCACTTACTCATTCAAACATAACTAAATAGTTTACTTATCTAATCTGGCAGTTTCCAATAACATCATGAATCAGAAATGTCTCTAAAGTTTATACAGCCTTGTTAACTACACGTTTGCTTGGGTACTACTGGTATGTTGTGTATAGCAATCTGATTATTTCCGTTACGGAGCTTTTAACCTATGAGCTGTTACACTGTCACTGTACGGAAGTTTAAATGTTCAGGAGTTTTCATCAGAACCTATTCACTGTTTTTCACTTCTGAAAAGATGCATGCCGAAAAGTTCTTAAGAAGTCTGGATACCAAAGCAGTTGAAAGGATGAATGGAATGAATGCCAGATACATTTTTGCTATTAATCACACAACGCAACTGTTCCCTTTAGCAGTACTTCTCACCCCTTTGTCATTACTGTTAGTCAAGATGCAGCATAGCTGATTTGTGAACACATCCAGTCCTATCCAAATAATCCACCACTCCTGAGAACTGGAGCCTGAATCAGGGTACCCACACTTAATGCTTGTGGGAAGGTTACATGGAAGGAAAAAGCTAAAATACGGTAGTCAATGAACTTCTTAAATAATTAAACTTTAGATGTTGCTGCTGGGCCATGGTGAATGATGAAAAGGAGCGGCTGTACTTGATCTAGAGAACACAAAAAGCTGCCTCTCCAATAGAAATTAACTGTCAGTAGGGAGACACAGATCTGAAAGATGAACTTGCTGTAAGCAACTGAGAAGCAATTCTGCAGTCCAGATCAGATTTCTGATCTTCCATCTCCTTTGTCCTAATGTGACTTGGCACTTCTGCATGGTGATGGATCACATTCATTTTTACAACTGAAAATATGGCTCCTCACTCTTTACAGTTTTCAGAAATAGCTGTCGCTGCTGGTTTTGGTGTTACAGTTTGAACTGGGCATACAGTGTTCCACTGAATTACTGTGTGGCAAAGAGACCATATTTTTTATTCAAAGGGCATTTCTTCCTATCTATTGATCAAGTCGTGTAATCTACAGTACTGCATCTCATGTGCACCTGAACTGGTTTATTAAATCTATTACTGAGCTTAAGAATACACAAATGTCAGCTTGAAAAAATATATTTATTTAAATTTTATCTGTTAGTTCAGTTACTTATCACCATGCAGTTCATTAGCAATCAAAGTGTGTAATTTATGATTTTGATTTTTTTTGTAATTTAGCTATGGCTAATGGAGCAGGTAGATGCATCTTATCCTTTGGCAGAATTTCATTGACTTGCACAGCTTGTGTCCAAGTCAATAGAAAGGGAAAGACTTCCAAATTGACATGAGTGTATCTGTATATTGCTCAAAGCTCAAGCTGTACTGCAAGAAATCCACTTAGTGCTGACAGTTTTCTTGCCCCCTAATTGCTGAGGATTACAAACTTTGGGGTGGGGGGTGGACTGGAGATAAGGTTCTGCACACTTTCTAGGTGCTTTGTTTCCAAAGCAGTCTGTTAAAGAGGGATCATTAATCAAATCTGTGATTTAACAGAGATTACTTTTGTTCTTATTCCCTTTATGTAAAATGATGGTAACACTCCTGTGAGTCAGGAAAGTATGTGGATAACCTGTGCAGACATGGCTAATTGAACAGAGGCTTGTAATCTGATGCGTGTGAGAGCAAACCAGCCTTTAGAAATGCTGGTTTGAGTCCCACTCACTGTTTTCACTCTTACTTTTTCCTGAGAGAATTATTATGAAAGAAGTAAACAAGGTTGTGATTTTTTCTAATTGGAGGACGTGAACTAGAAATATAGGGGAAAATCAAATTTCCCTTTGGATGTTAAGTGAAACCGAGTGACAAAGTAAAACGCAACGCAAGAAAACTTTGGTTTTGCAATGTGAGCATGGAATGCCATTGCCACATGCCAGCACATTGGACTCGCTAATACTGCATTTAGAGCGTACGTGCTTGTGCATGGTGAGAATGTTGGGAGTTTGAGTAACTTCTTGCTCCCTGGATGAAATGTTGAAGAAAGAATATTAGTCAATTCACACAGGTGAGTTTTTGCTCATTTGAAAAGAAAAAAACAGCAGGCTAATGGAACTTCTTCACTACTGGTTATCTTTACTGTAAAGTTTATTCTTCTGGTAGCTGCCTGTACAATCCACAATGACTGATGCAGAACAGCTAGCTAACTAGAAATTGTCCAATTAGATTGTTCCACCAATATGTAATCTCTCTCTGTAAAAACAAAATCCATGCCTGCTTGCATGTGTTTGTGATGTATTTCTCCAGTTCCCAGGGTGGTGAGTTAGCAGAACCCAACAGGCTATGCCAGCAGAAGTTTGAGTCTAAAAGCCTGTTTGACCTTGGTGAAGACAAGCATTCTGGCACTCAGAGCTGAGTTAAACCACTTCATGTTGATCCTGACCTCAGGAAAAGGTTACTTTCCCCTGCTTCTTGCACTATCTGCAGGGCTTGTTGCAAAAGAATAATAGAGGTGGGGGAGAGAAGGGGATTGCAAATTAGAAAAAGACTGCCTGTTTCTTCCTAGAACCTGCTAGTTCTGTTTTTTGTCAGTAGGATAAGCAGGGAACTTTCATTTGTGTAAGATAAGAAAATGGTGAGATTGCTCTGCTTTTTGAAGACGGGTAATTACACATTTTTCCTTTTACAAACCTAGTCTTGGCATGTTTTGTGTCAGTGCTGGCAAAGTTTGCTTAGTATCTGCCACTACTTAAAGCAGAGCTGAGTGGCTCTGCTCTCCTGCCCCAAATATGATTAGGGAGTTGTATGAGACACTTAACAGAAGACACTTAACAGAAATTTCATGTAGAAACACCTTTGTCAGTAAAATTGGAAAGACTCTGGCAGCTCTTTCCTCTAAATGTAACGCTTTGTACTTCAGTGTGGAGTTAACTACTGGCAGGGAATGGAGAAGGTGGAGTAATTGTAAATAATACCGTGTTTTGAAAATGGATTTCTGACTCCTTAGTTGTGGATGTTGTTAAACATACATGATTTGCTTGTGCATTTAATTGACCATTTCTTTGCAGTGAAGCGCAAAGTACTCAGAACTTTCAGTCCTCACTGATATCCTTGGAACTTGTTCTAGTAGAAGTCTGACACCTTGAGAAGAGTGGGTTCTGTGAAAACATGTTGATTGCTGAATGCAGAGCTGGTTGTCTTTAAAGAAAGGACTATCACCTTATTAAACTAGGTCCTCAGTGTGTTAATTCTAGGAATATTTCCCTGCCAAGCGTGGAGAGCTGTCTGGCATACTTGAAATGAACGTGCTGGCCTGCAGTTCTGTTGGACATTTTATTCCCCACCAGATCAATGAAATCTGTAACGCAAGTGTCAAGGGAAGCTTTGAGTGAGATGTGAAGAATCTGAAGAACCTGAGGATAGAAGGGATTTGCAGGCTAATCCAGTGGGTGATTGTTTTTGTGTTGATGACATAGGAACAGACATAATGTTTTGTTGGATATCCTGTTTTCTGTTAAGGAATCATTCCATACATAATTCAACAATTAAGTTGAGATGATACCCATATCCAAGTCTCTATCATGTTTTTGTGGCACAAAATAGCCTTGTTTCTGAGCTATTCCATTTTACTGTCATTTCTAAATATTTCTAAAACTTTTTAACTTCTTGCTGTTTAATATTTCATTGTCCTGTACTTATTCAACCCTTTCCTGATCTCTTGCTTCACTAAGGCTATTCATTTCTCTATCAGACTGTTGCAGAGAAGTGCACTTTGCTTAATACTTCTACACATTCACTTGTTCTTACGAGCATATAAGAAATCACACTTTTAAGAGCAGTTTAAACAGACTGTTAAGCTGTTTAAATGAAAAAAAGTTAACAGTTTATTTTGTGTGCTGAAAGTAGGTAGTGACTCTGCTTGGGAGCAGTTAAAAATGCAATACAGCTTTCACAAATCAAAAATCAAAATCCAAACTGTAGTGTTTTGAGGGAGTTGGGGATTTGTGTTTGTCTCCCACCCCTGACTTGTTTCTGTCTCTTGGGAAGACTTTTCTTGTTTACCTTTCTATGTTTCTATGAACAAAGTAAAGAGTTTAGCAAATTTGTGGACATGGCTCTGTGCAGCTCCTGTAGGTAATGCAGCTGGCTGGGATATTCCTACTGAGATAACTTGCCCCTTCCTTCATTAGCCAGAAGTAGGGCTTTTGAGCACAGTCTGTAGCACTTTATTTACAAATGTAATTTGATCTAATACTTCAGTGTTCTTGGAACTAGTAAATTCTGATTTTATTTTTAATTATTTAATTTTAAATGCTGGCTCATGGCAAGCACGCTGAGGAATAGTCAGGAAACTTTTGCATTGTTTCAGTTTAAAGATTTGAAATAATCTTAAGATATTCTTAATTAAAAAAAGTCTAGGGAAGTGTAGGGATGGCAGTATTACCAAAGAAATTTCACTAGGATTGCACAACGTACAAGTTGGATCAATATTTTGTCCCAGTTGTATTTCTGGCAATACTTCATGTGCTAAGCACAAAGTTTTCAGTCATGCACAGCATATTTATCTATTCCTGATGAAACTGTACTTAAATGTTGTAATCTTCAACTTGGAACAAGACATTCTAAATGTTACATTTAGCTGCTGGCATTCTTGGTTTTAGACATACCTAACAACACATTAAAAATGGTGTATGGATTACAAAATGAATGAAAATAACTGCATTTATTCCTTCTCTCATTCAATAACCTGAATTCCTTCAATTGGCAGTATGTTGCCCTAAGGAGGTGTAGGAAGTTTTGTCTTATGGACAACAGCAATAGCCATGAAGATAAAAATACTGGCATAGGTCTCAGGAATTCGTTATTGTGGGTCTTCTGTTTGAGTGCTGCTTTGTGTCTCAGACATGTCTCTGAAAGATAGAGCGCTTCCAAGTTCTTGTCATACTGGCTTTCATAGCAGACTTCCATCCAGAGATTAACTGCTGAGGGGTTAAGGAGTATTACGGTGGAGATGGTAAGATAGCAGTTTTGCTGCAGAACCTGGATTTGAATTTTAAACATCTGAAAACAATGCTGTCAGTACAGTTTTCCTGAATTGGAAATGTCTGTGATATCTCTATATATACAATGATCATCTTGCTCTTTTCAGAGAGCTTGTTTAGGGTCTCTGAAGATGAAAGCTATTGATAGTGTTTTAAACCAAGTGTAAACCAAGAATTCTTGAGACCTACACAGGACGCTTAGCATGCATTTTTTTTTCCACTGTCTGATGCAATTTCTTATTACTGTGCACGCAAATTGAGTTTCACTCGTGCATGAGATTGAAATACTCTTAAAGAAGGCAATCAAGCAGTGTTGAGTGTTGAACCCAATTATCCTACTGCGCATCATTACTCTTGGTGGGAAGAGCAGAGATGTTTCCCTTGACCAGGGATTTCCATTGATCCAGGCTCTCCTCCTGGCTCAGCCCCTGGAGTAGTGAGGTGGCAGAGGGCCACCAGGGGAGCTATGAAACTTTTAAAGTTGTCCTTGTTTGTGTATGTCAAATTTTAAGTGAGTTACGCAGCTAAATTACACAGATGCCTGTCAGAGGCCTGGTGGATAGCCTGTGAAATGGCTAAACAGTTGTAGGTGCTCCACATAAGGTAGGAAAAAATAGCTGAAGTATAATTTCATCTCTTGATTTAAGATTGAATCAGAAACCTCCTTCCATTTTACCAGCCTTTCTTGACAAAGAAGTGGCTGGGGTTTGTCCTGTGCACTGCTTGCCTCGGGTTTGGGAGCCCTGTCAGGCCTCTGCCATTACTCACGGCCTCTTAGCGGCCGCCCACGTCTGAGGGCCCTGTCAAGGCCCTCCTTGGTGGCCTGGGGCTGTCGCTGTTGTCTACCCACACCTCTCAGCCTAGAAGCCCTCTTTCAGAAGAAGTTGGAGGCAGTGTTGCTACTTCTTAAATGAAATAGCCAAGTGTAAAGCTGTTTCCACAAATGTGAGATGAGGTGTCACCTTTTGCACTTGGCTGGCGGATGAGCTGTCTTCCTGCCTCTTCCCCTGTCCCCTTCAGTGGGTCAATGATCAGCCTGTATGAAGTGGTATGTTTCACAAATATGTAGTACAAACATTTAAATACGAGTAGTCACTATCAGGCAATATTTAACTACTCAATTTTGGGTGAGTATGCCATTTATTTTCATAACCATACTGTGACTATCAGATGAGCACTTTTTAATTGATATTTACACTTTCAGTTTTGGTATTTATCAAGAACACCACACAAATATACTGCTTTAATATACACTTGTTTTCTAGTTTTGAGGATGTGCTCGCTTGCTGTTCAAACTTTAGTCAAAAGACAGGCAGTTACTACCACATGTTGAAATCAACTTAACATTGAAATACGATAGCTTCTCAATAGTGAAATCAGTCCTCTTTGTCAAAAACTGTCATCAGACATTAGGAATGGCTTTTGTGCACAGATAGCGTCCTGGAAGTAACAGCATGGGGATGTTTGCATTTTCCCTGTTCACTTGTGTAAGATAACTTAGTATCATTGTAGACTGTTGCAAATGGAAAAATAATGAAATGTCTGATCTCTTTTCTTCCAGACTATCGTTTTACTCTGGCCATTCATCATTCTCCATGTACTGCATGCTCTTCCTAGCAGTAAGTATACTCTTTCCATCTACATGGCAACAAAAAGTCTTATTTAGCACAAAGTAGAAATATTTGCTTGAGCTGTTTTGTGCAAGGGACACTAAAATAAGAAGTGTCTGACAATAAAACATGCAAAACCTACTTAAAGAAACAAACGCACACCTAGCCGTAAACTGTTAGCAAATTATTTTGAGTGTTGTATTGTTTGATATTGTTTATGTATGGTTATCCATTGCTTCTTCAATAAGTGCTTCTTTGAGTGCTAATCTTCAAAACGAGCCTTATATGTTTCAGGCCAAGTCAGCTAGGGTAACTCATTACTCTTAGAATAAATTTTGTAACACTGAAAAGTTTATGCATGTATACAAGATGGCACAGGATACTCATCTGTCAACTGTTTTAAAAAAAGCAAGTGTCTTTACTTGTTCATTGTCATTGGCATTCTCCAAAATTGTATAGGTCCACCTGTTAGGTGATTTCAAAAAAACAGGAAACAGATCAAAATCACTGTATCAATGATATGGTGAAGCAGCTATTGCTGTGTAGCAACCTAATACTGATTTCCTCCATTGTGTTTGTGTGTCTGATATAACTTCTTGCATGGTTTTTCTTGAGCAATGTGAAAATGTGGTATTACAAACTTGGAGACGAGAACTTAATAGTTGTATTATGAATATGGTTTATAATCTATACTAATTGGATTACAGTCATTGGTCGGGGATTTCAATCTGTCTGAACTTTTATCTCTGTCATGTGTATGAATAACGAGTCCTGCTTGCTGCAGCTTGTGGGAAAGGAGGTTGTGGTCAGGAGGACTTCTCAGCCAGTATAGACTGAGAAGAAAGGAAGTCGCTATTTTGAAACCTTGCATCTGGTAATGAGAACTCCCCCCCATGCCTCAATTGCATGCTGTAATACTGAGAGAACCTTTAGTTTTAAACAGTGTGAATACAATATAATGGTATTGGGGCTGGACAGCTTGGACTTCAGACCTTGTTCGTTTAACCTACCAGGATTTTTTTAAAAAAGCAGCCTTTGGCAAAAAGGATTTTTTATTACTTCTTTTGAAGATGCTAATTTCTCCATGTGGGTTGAATAATCTTTTCTACAGTTGCCTGTGGCATAAGACTTTTTGTTTCTGTTCTTTTAAATCCACGTAGGAAGCTTGTGTGGATCGTTGCTGAACTCCTGTGCTGAGTTACAGGCAACTATGGGGTTTGTGTGTCTATGCATCCTTCACTCTTCACAACCTTCTGTATGGGGAAAGAGGTGGGACATTAGGGGTCAAGTCCCTCCTCTGTATGCCACTTGGAAAGGCTGTAAATCCAGAGTTCGTGTCAGCACCCTTAACGAGTAAAGGTACAAATATCCTTAACTCTCTTAACATAGCATTTATTTAACAATGATTTATTGTAGATTAGTTTGTCACTCAGGTATGGCAGACAAATGTTCATAATAATGTTCAGAACAGAGTTCAAGATTTGAGAGAGTAGTTTTGAAATCACAAACACGAAAAGGAACCTAATTCCCAAGTGTGCTCCCCTTCAGAAGGCCTGGGTTGGACCTGTCTAGCCATGCATTCATCCGCATGGTGGCTGATGCTGCAATACTGGGACATGGGAGATGGTGCAAGAAAATGCTGTTGTAGCCCTCAGTTCTGTGCTTCTTGTGTGCTCACTCATCAAAAGAGTTTACCTTCTCACATGTTCCCTTCTAAACTGTGTACTGAATTCACACAGGGTCTGATTTCAGTAAACTTTTTTTCTCTAATATCCAGACCCTGGCCAGAGGAGGATGATGGGTGCTCTTCCCCTTTTCCTGCACCTCGGTTTCTTGTCTTGTGTCTCTGGCTGAGCTATGGTTGAATACAAATAGTAAGAGGTTTTGGGGAGATTAGACTTCTACTTTCTTCAGAGAGACATCCAAAGAGGGTTAACAACTCCTGTGCAGGATGTTTTTTCACTGATTAATACAGTACTGCTGCATACCAACCTTTGCATTGAATGCAGTCTTTCCAATAAAAGACAAAACTGGTGTATTCAAGCTGGTAGCTGCTGCAGGAAGGTGGGACAAACTTTCTTACCCTCCACCTTGCCCATGTGGCAAGGCAGCGTGCTGCCACGGGCCGTAAACCAGACCTGTGGCATCTGATAACCTGCTCGTTAACTGAACTCCCATGCTGGCTTCATCTGCTCTTTGCACACTTACTCCAGCTGCAGACTGAGTCATGAGTGGGACAGAATCGTGAACATGTGGCATTACTCATAGGCAGTGATAATCATAACCAGATGTATACATGCTGGTTGCCTAAGGACAAGAAGAATCTGCCTTGTGTGCATGCTGCAGAAAGCATACTCTTGAATGCTACTGAACACGTGTACTTTGTCAGGTTATGCATTTCAAAAAGGAGGGAACGCTTTGAGAGGAATAAAATGGGAAATGACCGGTGCAGATGGGTTAGAAGTGAACATGAGGTCATTCATTATTAATTTTTGGATATTTTAGATGCTTTGACTTGTGAACAGCTACGGTAGTGTCTGTGGAGTAATAATCCTTCTGGGTCTTGTTTCCTACTTAGCAGGATGCCTTGATGCTTTAAGGGTTGAATTAAGGAGGAAGTTTATCCTCCTGTAACTATATCAGAATGATTAAGAAAAGAAATCAGGAGGTGTTTATTTGTGCTTCACTTCCTATTGAGTGTTTATTCTCTGCTTTACGCTTTGCATTGTTTCTGCTTCTCATGGACATAAACATGCTGGTTTTGATCTTTGGAGAAAAAAAGATTATTTAATATTAGCACAACTCAAAACGCTGCTGTTGCTTAAGACATCTTTTTCTTAGCTGACAGGTAGTTTTCATTACTACATCTCTTAAGTGCTTATTTTTGGTAGTACGTGAGCGGGCTTTAGAAACATCTCTGCAATAACCTGTCTGCTTCCTACTGAGGAAAAGTTCAGTGCTTTTGGGTTAGTGGGGAGCCCAACCATAAGAAAGAACAGGGACTGGCACAAGTTGTGCTGTGCTGGTTACAGGGATGTAGTACTTCGCAGGGAGCCCTGTTCAAACCATTGGTGACACGAACAATTCCGCAGGTCAGTGGAAGCTCTAGTATTTCAGCTGTGACCACACAGCTCCCCTGGTTTCGGAAGAGAAAACTGCAGCTTTAAACATACTCCTGTGATGAATATCCCATCCCGAAGTGAGGGCAGGGTACCTGGAAATACCCTGCAGCTCAGTCTTTATCCTTAATGGGAAGGATTTCTTGGTCGTGGTGGTTGTTTTTGTTTTTAAAGTTCTCTTAGGCATGTTGAGACTTAGTGTCTTTGTGTCTTGGAGGCTTTCCCCAGCAGTAGGCCTGTTAACTAGATGGTCTCATTTTCTTGCTTCAGGTATCTACAGCAGTAAAACGTATGATTTGAGCATCTATAGGAGATCATGCGCAGGGAATCACTGGGAAGAGTGTTAGTTGAAAAACATGGTAATCTGAACTGCACAGAAGGAAGGATAGGAGCTGGAGGGTTTAAAATTCCAAACTGAGCATACATAATTTACACTTAGGATGAGTTAAGGAGACATGGAAGAATCTCATGTCCCATGAATAGTCTTAGGCAAGATATATCTGGGAATTCAGAGCATTTTTCCTTAGTTTGTCTTTTGGTTTGTGGAGCAGGCTTAGAGAGCAGAACTAAATTTTTAACTGCAGGAATGGAAATGTTTACTTGTAGGTAACTTGGGCCCCTGACTGTTTGGGAAGCTTTGCTCCCCAGTATTTACAGTTACTTAATATTCCTTTCCCAGGTTCTTACATTAACACTGTTTGCCTTTTGTACATGTGGCAGGTAGGCTTTTAAAGGGTTATCTAAGTGAAAGGAATGACCGCTTCATACCCTATCAGCTGAAATACACCCATAATTGATAGCAGCTTTGTTAAGCTTAAAGCCTTTTATAGGAACTTCTAATGAGCCCATGCTTTGCTACCTTGTCTGTATTCTCAGTGTTCGTGTACAAAATCTTTGTGAACTGATCTCGTGTAGCTTGCTGTGTGAGACCATCTGGCATGAAGACAGAAGCAGGGGCGTTGCTTATGGCAAATCAGACTTTGGCACCTGGCACTGAGAAAGGAAACCTCATCTGCGGAGCGAGGAGAAGGATGTATTCATTCTGTTTCATAAAACCTTTATCTAACAAGTTCTAACAGAATGATAATACAGAAATGTGGGTTTTGTGTAACTTCAGGAAATGTTAAATAGCTCTATAATCTGCCTGTTTAAATAGCATATATCACCTCTAGCTTTCTTATGTTAGAGATCACTGCTGCATTTTTAACTGGATATTATGATGCCATGTCCATAACAACAATCTGTGGTGGACCAGTTTCTGGCCTCGGTTTTCAGCCCACTTCTAGGATAGACTTCTGTTTTCTTCTATATTTTTGTCAGCATAAGGAATGGATGAAACCATATTGAAATCCATTTTCAGAGTGTCACCCAGGAAGCTGTGGTAGAGAATGTGTTTAAGGGTCAATTTGGCAGAGCTAGAGGGGTCAGTTTGGGTCTCGTTGGAACTGTTATCTCTGCGATGCTGCTGCCAGCAGCCCCTTCTTGTGGGAAATGTAGAGAGTTTGAGCAGCAGCCGTATCTGGGAACCTAGTGACCTAATAACAGATGCTGGATCCCAAAGAGCTATCACCATCCCCTCCCCTTGCTGCTCCTCCCTTACATTACACAGCTGACGTGTTCTCTCCTGTGTCAGCAAAACCATTCCATCTTGGCCTGGAGAACAGGAGGATGAGCATATCTGAACACCTCTTCTATCAACGTCCTCGCTTCCAAACTGTCCCTCCTGCCTTGGAAGGAGATGCTGCAGATGAAGACAATTGGACTGAGTTTTTAAAAAAACTCTTTACAATAGCTTTCAGACAGCAGCTATAAATTGTTGAACGTGCACCCTCTGTCTTCAGTGGCTGGAGTGACCCCGCTGCACGCAGGGCAGCTGTCAGAAATGGGCGCAGCTCAGTGATCGAGTTGCTGTAATGGAGCTGGGCTTGGCTGCGGGTGGCCTGGGCACGTCGCTGGCTGCCCCCAACCCGGGGACGAGGAGCTGTGCTGCAGAGACCCAGCTGAGCTGCTGTGCTATTCCTGGGAGGGCAGTGTGTTTGTGTTGCCCAGGGTGGAGGCGGTGAGGAATCTCTGCAAAATGTAACTTGAGTTGCTTGTGAGCTCTCCCACAGCTCGTTGGGAAAGAACATCTTGTGTGCCCAAGGAAATAGGAAATTGTAGAAGAGCTGGAGAGCGGCTGGTATTTCAGTGACCCGGGCTCACAGCCCGATCCTTTAGCAGAGAGAGGACGTGCTAAACGAAAACGAAAGCCGGGTTTAGGCTTTTTTTTGTACTTAGGCTACTAAATGCACCAGTCAAACTTTGGACTTGAAATCTTGTTTGTGTTGGGATTGGAGGTTGAATGAAACAATACGCAAACAAGGGCCTAGGAGCCTTTGACACAGTATTTTAGGTATGTCTATTTGCACAGCAGTGTTTCTTCACTTTCCCGAATGCTGCTGAACAGAGCTATGAATGTCCCTAATATGTTCCTGCCCACATGAAAGCTGAACACTACCCAGTCTTCAGAAACTAATGGAGAGGCATTTCCTACTGAAAGCATTTTGGCTGCTGCTTTGGGCAGAACCAAGCATGCTGCTCAAAGCAGAGATGAAAAATAAAGGACAACTGTTCATGCTGTGAAGCTCAAGTACGAAGGCACTCGTGCTTCTAAACTCGTATGCCCTCCCAGTGCACGTTTAATATCAGTATTTAGGCTTTTTTGTAGTAAGTGAATGAAGCCGAATGTCTTCTCCACAGTGTGCTTTGGAAATTGTAGCTGTTGGTAGTGCTGAGGCTGCTGTGAAGTGGGTCCTGTGGGACAGAGATAAGAGCATTACCTTATGGTGCTCACCTTCCATTGAGGCTTCCATAACTTGGTAGATAAAACAGAAAAATATTTGATTTCGCTTGTTAGAAAAGGGCCTAGTGCTAGTATGTACAGTAGAATAAAAAGTTACTGTTTACCCTGCTTTATGGTAAAAATTATGTCAGTAAACAATTATTTCTGCAGTGTACAGCCAAGCTGGGGCTGGAGGATTACTATTACTGAAGCTATTACTTATCTACTGGGAAGTATCTATAAAGTAGATTGACTGTACTCTGAATTGAGTTTGGCTTTTGAACTAGTAAATGACAGGATGTTTCCCCACTGCACGGGAGGGAGCTCTCAGTATCAAATGCCTTTTGATGGCAGCATGCAGCTGTCTTAGACCAGGTTAGTACATGCGTTGCCTTTTCTACCCAGTCTGGCCAAGTTTATTTCCTTAATTCATCCGTCCAATGGATCAGCCCTCTGACCAGCTCACTGTGCTCTAAACATCAGAGCTGGCACAGGGGTGCCAGCATGGAAAACAGGGTTAAAGTGTAAGAGGGGTGGACCCTTGAAGTAAGTGCAGATCTATGTCCTTTTCCTTCTCTGCCTTCTCTGGAAGGGGAGAAATAATTCTGAGTCGTTCTTTCACCTTCATTTTCTTCACACTCGAAATAAAATGGTGGAGCAGATAAACCAGGGGTCATAAATGTGTGTTTTTAAGAAAATGAGTTCTTACTAAAAAGGCAAAATAAACATTTAAGTCTTTCACAGTTTTGTTTTTGTTTTAAAGCAAAAAAAAAAAAAACCCCAACTCACAAATGATCCATGAATTCTGCTACGTCTCTCTGGTGCTGTTAATAATAAAAACTTTGTTTACATTGTCTACTGTTTAAAATTACATGAGATAGGCGCTATCCGTATTAATACCAAGCTTTACATCAAACAGCCTGCAGTTTGACTTCTGGTTTGCAGGCAGTGTCTTGTTGGTTGGTGCCTGGGGCTCTGTGTTTATGTTCAGTGCTCTGGGTGCAAAGGGAGCTGTGGCACTTGCATGTAATGCTCTTACATAATCGCACGCCCGCCTGTGTGGCAGTTGCGCTGTTTCTCAGCACATCTTGTTTCTGTTGGGACACTTTCGTGCTGAGAATTGCAATTTTTACTCAGTTTCCTGGATTTCTTATACTGCTCTGATTTCCAGGGTCTGTGCTAGCTGAAATGTGAATAATAGCTCTTGTACAAAACAGCTTTTATGCAAAGGAAAATCTTGAGTTCCCTGTAACAAGCAAAAGGGAAGAGCTATCCTGCAAACCTCCACAGATGTGGAAAGCTTGGAAGATGTGAAGGGGGGGATTTTTCCCCCAGTGTTGTCTAGTGCCAGGAGGGCAGAGGTCCTGGTCTGTGCTACTGGATTATCGAGCAGGCGTGGGACAGGAGACAGCAGGCCACCCACGTGTCTGTGGACACTTTCTGTTGCTTCTTATTTATTGTTATGCAAGAATCCGGTGAATGTGTTGTCTTTTCCATTCTTTCGGAGAGCTGTTTTTGGGTAACAGCTTGCATTGAAAATACTGGACTGCAAGGTGTCTTGTATAAGCTGGTAGTAAAGGGGTGATTGGAGTACCCTCTCCTTACAGAGGGGCAACGCTTCCTAACTTACTGCTGGAGCTGAAGGACAGGCTGCTGCGTTGGCTGCCTGTGCATCCACAAAGCTTCCTGACGGGGGGATGGAGGGAGGATGGTGTCCTGGAGAGGCGTCCTTCACTGTCCATAGAAACACAACTCTTCCCGTCCTACAAATGTGCTTGCATTCTCAGTCTTTATTCTTACTTTCTTATCCCCAAATCTTCCGGACAGTTTTGCCCTATGTTTTATCGTAACTATTGAGGCTGGTGGTTCCTTTTTTCTAAGTTTAAAGGGCAGTACTATCACCTCCTGTGCTTTCTCTTCCTTCCATCCCTTCATCATTAGCAGCACAAACCCAGAACACACTACCTCTTCACCCCCTCTCCTCACCCCAGAAATCCCAAAGCCAACCGCATGCATGTGTACACGCACTCGAGGTGGCTTATGCATAACTATTTCAGAGCTGCTTGGTTTGGGAAAAAATCCTTACGGTGGGTTTCCACAACTCTGATTACTCTTCGTGGCTCTTGGGGCTTCTTGGGTCAGCTGACTTGCTCTTAGGGAGAAACCTTCCTAACTGCACTCAATCGTGGATCCAGAGAGTTATTACAACTGCAGGAGAATCTGGTGCCCATTAACAGAGCAAATAAATTAACAGCAACTGGGGCTGTTTCTTAATGCTCAGGTAGATACCGTGAAAACAAAGATTGACCGTGAGTAGTGGTCTATTTACTTGCTCTTATAAAGTTAGTATTGGACTACTGTGGTCTCAAAGTAGGGCTTATTTCATAGGAAAACTGATCTTCTGCACCTTTTTTTTTTCCAGCTCTTTACCACTTGTACTCAGGCAAATCCAGCAGTGTTCTCTGATTCTCCCATGTCATGGGGGAAGGTTTCTATAGGAAAAACACATTTCCTTTCTGGTCTGCTATTAGTTTCGTGATGCTGTGAATGTATTAGGATTGATGAAACAAAAGTAAGGGAGAAAACAGTTACATCTCCAAAGGGAAACTGATCTTCCTATTCCTTAGGACAGAACAGGACACCTGTAGGGAGTGTGATTAACAAGGCCTTTTGATACCAGGAAATTCAAAATCCTGTTAAAGAAAACAATTTTCAGTCAGTGACAGAACAAGTCGATACGTACAAGCAGTAAGTCGTCCTGGGCGGAGTGGAAGAAAGAACCCCAAAACTTTCTCTGCTCTTTCCGTACTTGTAGGAGGACTGGCACTGCAGGAGGATTTTCTGTACTTTTCGTACCGCAAAATGTTTTGCTATACAGAAATCTTGCGTAATAGGTTTCTGGAAAAAAAGCTGAGAAGATACTAAATGAAAGATGATCTAGAATTTTTCAGATCTTCAGTTTTAATATTTTATAAATGACCTCAGTGGAACGAGTAGGTTTTAGCAGATGTAAGAATTTCGTGCCCTTAAGGCAGGGACGTGAGGTGTTAGCTGTTCGGAAATTCTCTCATGAAGCCGCAGATTACACCCCCAAAGTCTGTCTAGGAAATAGTCACCGTACTTTAAAATTAGGCAGGCAGGCGTGCGTATGTGTATTAATACTACTTCGGTGGAAGAGCAAATAGTTGAAAATTATGCTAGAAATGTTGAGTAGCAAATAATTCTCCAGTTGCAGAGACCCTTCCATTCATGTCTGCGGCTTCTTGCAAGAAGCCACAAAGTGGCTGTGAGTTTCTCTTCATTCCTGTGTGTATTTTTAGAAATGAAGTACTAGACCATAGATTAAGAAGAAACTTGTGTTCAGGATGTGTGTGGTGTAGAGAACATATTTTCATTATAGAGTAAGCATTAGCTAGTGAAAGAAATGTTGGTGATTATTTAATCCTATTACAAGAGTGGTTCTGTGAAATCTATTTGTGCACTTTGAAAAACAAAAACATGAGAAACTGCAGGATGGAGTAGGGAAGAGAAATAGATCACAGCTGAATGGTGTTTCTGAAAGACCAGAGATGCTCAGAAACAGGATAGCAGGGAAGACAGCAGCAGTAACTTTACTGAACTGATAGGAGCATGTTGCTACCAGAACAGCTCTGGGTGCTTGCGCTGCATTCGTAGGCTCACAAAAATTTCTCAGCCACAAGTGAAACACTGGTGAGAGGCATTACAATCATGTTAACCAGATGAAGTTTCCTGAAGGTGAAGTTTCCTAACATTCCTGCTGCTGCTTGTGTTGAAGAAAAGTTTCACCTGGAAGGCTTAATCCTTTTCAGCTGAGGAGGGAGGAAAGGCAGGGATTTGTTTCTGATTCCATTCATCTGTGTTGTGACTTTAAATAGGAGCAAAACCAGGCTCAACACCACCACCACCCAAAAAAACATACAACAAAGAAAGAACCAGAGGCATGCTTCGTGTATAGGGAGGGGATCTGTAAAGTCCGAAGTGATTGCCTCATGTTATCAGTCAGCAGGGCCAAAACAGCAGTAAGTGTGAATGCAGTTTAATGCCAGGGCATACGTATATGATGCATGTAATGCTATGTAAAGGGCTCTTAGGCACGCTTCTGGTATCAAGCTTGTTTTATTTTACATTTGATGGAATCAAAAGGCGAACTGACTGCTTTGTTTTGCTGAACATTACCGACCTGTTTCAGCCCAGGTTTGTTGCTGTTGTCTAAGACTGAGTCATGGTAGGAGGAACAATCTTTGGGGAGGGCATGACTGCCCAAGCCTATTAAAAGTAATGTGAATGTGAAGTTACCTGCTTAAAAATAACTCGGAATCTGCCATTGCAGCAGCTGGCTCGTAGGAGAAATGACTCTCCACCTAATGAGCAGTATCAGAAAGCACAATTGTAACCAGAACAGCTGTTACTTCTGAAATTAAACACAGCCGCCATCGGCCACACTGATGCTTCGCTGTGGTATGATTTCTCACCCTTCCCAGGCTGGATTCTGGAACAATATAAATCCACCCCCTAGCAGGGGGTGCAAGAAGGGCTTTGAGGATTTTCTGTACAGCTTCTGCAGCTGGTGCTGTTCAAGCCTGCAAGAAGTGCCTAGGACTGATAAAAGCCTGTAGCGAACTGCACATCTTCTACAGGTGATGAAGCAGCTCCAGGTCTTAATTATGGCTAGAGACTGCTCTCTTCATACAAATGAAACCTCCATGTAAATGTCAAAGCCAGGTTTCTTGCTTGCTGATTTGTAATGCAAAAGGAAAATAAGAAACTTGCCTTGAATACATGCTGCCTAGGGGAGATTCAAAGTACTTTAGTAATTTGATGTTGCGGACTGGTACAGCTTTTCAAAGCTTACTTTTTGTGAGGCTTGCCTCATTTTCTTCCTTCAGAAGTAAACTCAGTTTTCCCACCTATCTGCAGTTGCATAACCCTTTTTCTTAATATGACTGTATGCTTCTGCCAACTACCAGAAATGCTTACATGGAAAAAACTTTATTACAGCAAGGTATTTTTAGCTGCCTTCAGCAGAATTCAGTGGGA
Organism: Anser brachyrhynchus; assembly: GCF_964034855.1. NCBI lineage: Eukaryota > Metazoa > Chordata > Aves > Anseriformes > Anatidae > Anser > Anser brachyrhynchus. The sequence continues at coordinate 14,388,799 of NC_137697.1, read as the reverse complement.
ATAGGGAAAGGGGAAAGAACAGCCAGTATCAAATCATCAGCCAGCCCTTTGTAGACTACCAGCATGTGTTCTGTGGACCCACCTCTGCTCTCTCTGACACCTGGTCTACTTGAAGTAAATCCAGAAGTAGTGTTAATGTAAGACCATTACAACACCCTTCATTAGAAGAACTATGTGACAGATAACTCACAAAGAGGCTGAACAGTTTCCCCTTTTTCCTTGTGGTAAAATTAAGGTCCCCAGAAATATGCGGAGTGCTGCTACTTAAAGGAAAATATTTTCCAGTTCAGGCTTAGCCGAAGCTTCTTCAGAGTCTGATTTCATTCTGACCTTGCTATTAAAGAGAAGCAGTTATGGATAGTGTTGATCTTTTTGACGGTCCATTTATAGCTTAAAAAGTCAGCATGTCAAAGTCATGATGCAAGTTACTCAGAGAAACCAACCAAACATTCCTCAAATGTTTAACTTTGGAAAGTAGCACCTCTGCATCTACAGTGCGTGCTCTATGCCCATATTGACACTGTAAATGTGGTGCTTCTAAAAGGTAGCCATGGCTTTTGAGGCTGGCAGCGGAGGGATTTACCAAGAGCTTAGTATGTTGTCTCAGTGCCTGAAGTCTGTCTTAGTTTGCTTCTGTGATTTTGCAAGACTGTCAATTAAGGTTTTGTACTAGACCTGGAGTTCCTAGATGGTATTGAAAGACGTACTTGATGTTAAATATAACTTCCAACTGTATTGTTCTCCCCAGTAAATACAGTAACTATGCTGCCTCTTTCGGTAACAAGATCATGTTCCAGAATAAATCCAGTGATGTTTACAGGGTGGACAGTTAGAAGTTCCTCTTATGGCTGAAATAAGAGGTCTCTGTCGTAGATAGGACAGAGGAGACGCACGGTAAAGATCCTGCCTTTTTTTTTTGTGGTGTCATGGAATGAGTTTGAGACAACACATCAAAAGCACAGGCATATATATAAGATAAGATCTGAGGGGGAGAGAAAAAGAATGGAACCTGCATACATCCATTTGTTTACCAGACTAGTAACATGGTTAGTACGCAGCTGGAAAGGACTGGGAATAGGTTAAGTGAAATAAACCACAGACGGCTGAGGAATGTGATCCTAGATCTAGATCATGATACTTGTTGGTCGTAACACGTAACTACAGCTGGAATGTTATGCTAGAAGTTTGGTAGTACTAAAGGTGATGGAACTGGGAATAAAGCTTAAAAGGCTTAAAAATTGGCCAGCTGTGTGCATAGACTATGTGAATGTTACTCAGGGTGCTATTGTGCTTCCTGCTTAGAGCAAGATGGGGCTCTACATTTGTAAGATGTACGTTTCTGGATGTTGCCATGTCTCTGAACACAGGTTTAACTGAACTCTGAACAGACTGAAGGCAATTTAATGTAACTGCTTTGTATTTACAGCATTTTATATCAATTTTTCTTTTTTTTTGCTTTAGCTTTACCTTCAGGCCAGGATGAAAGGAGACTGGGCAAGACTTGTACGTCCCACCCTACAATTTGGTCTGATTGCTGCATCCATCTACGTGGGTCTGTCACGTGTTTCTGATTACAAACATCATTGGAGTGATGTTTTAACAGGACTCATCCAGGGAGCGCTGGTAGCTATACTCATTGTAAGTAGCTCCTGAAGTGCGTGCTCGTGTTCTGAATGCTGCGTCTATAAACAAAATGGTAGAACAGTGGGCTGTGTTCTACCTTCCTATTGTTTTGAAAATTGCCGAAGAGTGGGGAGAACAGCTCCTTGAACTGGGTGCAGTAATACTGCTGCAGGTAGTGAGGCAGACTCTGGGCCAGTGATGCAGTAGAGGCTCTTTTCCCTGTTAGACAAAATAAAACTCTGCCAGCACAAGAGCTTTGCAAGTAACTGAGATGGAAATAGCCAACTACAAAAACACCTGGGCCTCTATAAAACACCTTTTGTTTCTAGACAAGTTCTAAATCCCAAGTATAATAACAGGAAAACTGAAAACTGTGTATATGAGGTAAGCAGGGAAAAAAAAAAGCCAAGGCACCTCTAAGCATAAGGGCAGAGCCTCTGCAGCCTGGGGGAAGGGTCAGATTAAGGAGGAGACTTCTGGTCCAGAGACATGAACTAACTGAACGCGCAGTGAAATTACCCAGAACTGAGGCTCACCCATAAGGAATGGCTTGTTTTCAGACTGATTTTTCTGTTTGAATTGCTAGAATGAATTAATGCAGTTTGTATGGCTTCCCAGGCCTGCTACGGCTTTGCTATCTGTTAAATGACTTTTATGTTTTTAGATTACACTAAAGTTGTTCTGATACAACCCCAAATTCTAAGAGTTGCAGGCAGTGAGAAATGCCACAGACCAAAGAGGTGCAGGGTATTTCTATTACAGAAAAGGTATCGGGGCTTAAAAGGATGTTTTTAAAAAGATGCTTGATTATGCAAGAATGAGTAGGAAGTGGCATTACCGTGAACAAAGAGGAGTTGAAAGATAAAGGAAATTAAAAAAAAAAAAACAAAACTGAAAGTGTTCACCTCCAGAACCAGTAAATGAGCATGCTGGATACCTGGGAATGGCTCACTAAATTGAGTGAACTCAGCATTGAAGTGTAAGCTGAAATGTACCCAGTGTGCAGCTGAAGCAGTATGCTGGTAAATCAGTCCCCAGCACGGAGTGTGGCTTCTTCAGTCACCTGAAGCTGCCTTCTGCAGTTCTGAGGTTTGCAATGGGAGGGGAAGAGGTGATGTAGGAAGGGAAAGGATCACAAGGGAAGGTTTCTTATTGTACTGGATGCAGCACTGTACCTAGCACCTGTACTGGTATGACTTGGAGAAGAAGGATGTGGGGGGTTGGGGGCACAGCAAGCTGCAGAATGAGATCAAGGCCACCAGCTTTTAAAGAAATGCAAATAAATGACGCTTATGAAAAACTGAACGCTTGCTCAGCTAAAAGCACAAGCTCCTCTAGCGATTTTCTGTTGGTTTAATCTGTTTAGATTTTGTTAATTTATCTTAGAGTATGAAAGATATTTTCCTGTAAAAGCATTTACCCATTGTTTACAAGAGGAAGAGCTTAACACTAATTTGTTCGTTTAGGTTGTGTATGTGTCTGACTTCTTCAAAGTGAGAGGATGTACGTTTCAACCAAAAGAGGATTCCCATACAACCCTGCATGAGACGCCAACAAACGGAAATCACTTTGGCAGCAATCATCAACCATGAAGAATGATCACTTCAACTGACTTGGTCTCTGAAAGGAAAACAATTTCATCAGTCAACTATGTAATATAAGTAAATGCCTTTAAGGGACTGCTGCTGCTCTTGGATGCTCACTTTTCCTGTATATAGTAACACTTACTACAGTTATGTATATCTAAAATTTAAATTGCTGTTGGTTCAAGCTCTTGCTTAAAAAAAAAAACAAAGCTAGTCAAACTGTAAATTTTTATTAAAAATGTGGTAACACTTCTACGACATACACTGCTGTTTGTACATGCCTTGTTGAAATTATTGTGGTTTAAATACACACAATTAAAACAATGTCTTGACTGAAGATGTGAAATGGGAATTGATTTTGTATCGTCCTCAGAATATTCCTTCTGTTACAGGTAAAGGCTTGCAGCAAAAACAATATCTCTCTTGATTTTTGTAATACCTGTGGAAAAGGAAAAAACATTAATATCTAGCACTATAATTGAAACAATTACTTCTCTTTTGTTACAAGTACAGCTATAACAACACATGTTAAGCCATAAATGAAAGTCATTGTACTTTCAGTCATTGTACATTTTCAGTCACACATTTGCACACAGAAACAACACTACTTAACTACTTATTAGGTAAAGCTTTCTAACGTCTATGTTACCTTATACGGAGAGAAAGACTGTTCGTTACATGAAGTCAATTAGTCAAAAAAAACCACACAACACAACCCCGAGCCTTGCCTTTCTTATGCTTTATAGAATAACTTACATTGTGGAATTTGAATACCTACCCTCTGCAAACTTGTTTTCCAGCTCTGTGTTTCCAATAGCTTTTGCAGCCTGGCACATCTGTCGGAGCAGTTCCTCCAGCCTTCTCATACAACGAATTATGCTACCTGTATAAAAAGAGTGAGGGACTGACCGCTTTGCATCTCCTGACCAACACCTCACTGAAGAATTCAGCTGCTTAAGCCCCCCCCCCGCCCTTGACACAAAGCAATACATCTTTCTCCAGCCCTGTTGAGTAACTTTCAGAACTCACCTACACAAATGTGCAAGAAGAGCCATGTAGCTTAAGCCATGTGTAGTCTAGCTCACTGTTGTTTTGTACGTTTTCCCATCAGACATCTCCTTGAAGTTACTGTTCGTCCTGTCCTGTTTTTGTTTTGTTCTAATGCTTTTGCAGCCTCTAACGCTCTCTGCTGAGGGGACTTTTGGTTTGGTAATTCCCAGCAGATTTTTCGTTCAAGTATTTGTCAAGACCTCCCTCAAACATGCTACTTGCACAAGTCTGCTGCTTTAAGAACTACCACATTAGTCATCTTGAACTAGGCTCCTGTTTTTCTTTAAATTAGTCCTAGTTGTTTTGATGGTAGAGACAGTAAATTGTATACCTTAGGCAGCTGTGCTTGCCACGTGTGTGGACCACTATACCATTAATACCTGTTGCCTACACTTGCTTCCACAAAAGTCAGTCTGGAACTGATTAACAGGGTACTCAGCTCAGTTCAACCAGTCTTCTCTCCTGCTGTAAAACAGTAATCTCCATTTCTTCCCACCACATTTCAATTTAATGACAACTCATTTTCATTAACCTATCGCTGCGCCTCCTACTTGCAGCAAGCACATTTCTGGAGCTCCTGGGCTTACGATGGAGCCTGAAGACATGGCCACTTACCAGAAATACAAGCTTTCACGCTGCAGTTATTTGCAACCAAAAGCAAAAACTTGACCATCGCTACTGATAAAAGAACAGAATGCCATCTATTTTTAATACTTCCTTTATGGCTTGTGATGGCACACCATCAGCTCCAGACTTCTGTGCAGGAAGTTCTGCTACAGCCTGTTAGCCTGGGCGGCAGCACAAAACTCTCTCACCCATGAAGAACACAGGCATCCAGAAAAACACTTTTTATTGCGTTTGGGAGCTCATGAAAAGCCAAGTTAAAAAAGCAAAAGTGGTGGGTGGCTTCCAGTGAGCTCCAATTGCCTGGCCCATTTTCTGCCTCCTTAGTGAAATCGGCGCACAGCAGTGAAGCTGGGGCTCCCTGTACTCAGCAGCTCATCCCTGCTGATACCATACTGCCTGGACGGCAAAGAGGAAAACAGCACTGAAATCCTATACCACAGGGGAACAACCTCTGTGGAAAATAAGTCAGGGAACACAAATACCTTATATAAGGATTTGTATTTATCAAAATAAGGACTTGTATTTTTTTTTATTTTTATATTTTAAATCACTATGGCAACTTGGGTAACCTGCACAAACTCTTGCGATTTAGTAACACTACCCTGCATTTAGGTAAGTGACAAGGGATGTCCGAAAAGCTTTCCATCCTTCTGGACAATGCAGAGAAAAATCAGTCCATTACAAAGTGGAGGGAAGACTCATGCATCAATGCCTGCCACAAGAACTAACCTCAAAATGCACCCTTAAGATTTAATTTTGAAGGAGCCTGCACTGTTCTCATCAACAGAAGGCATGCCAAAAAGACTAGGACAAAGCTGACTGACTAGCCTTAACCAAAGCAGGATAAATAGGAAATGTTACTGTCACTGCATATTCTAAACAGTCAAGAGCAGACATACAAAAACACAAGGCAGCTACTGCTGTTTTTGTGTTCCCCTCACTCAAGATGTATCAGCAGCAGATGTAAGGCTCAGACATTAATTTCCACAAGGCACTTGCTGAATGCAAAACTAAAAGACTGCCAGGATTCCTGTTGGTCACAGGCAACCTGGTTTAGGAGGTTCCTGGGTCTAGGAATTGAGTTTCTAAACACAGGAATGCGGTTGTGTTAAGGCCTCCCCTTTGTAACACAGCATCTGAGAGAAGCAAGGCAACGGTGACAGTAATAACTTCACAAAGGATTTCCAGCATCGGTCATTACACACAGAACTGTAAGACTGGGGAACCAATCCTACCATTCCCCTCAACTTTCGACATACTTGCTAAAAGAAGAAATTAGGTTTTTATTCTGGTGGGACCTTCACTTGAATGGTTTGTTTTTTAAGGAAGCATCTGGGCTTGAAGTCACTCTACTTTTAACATAATGAAAAGTCCTCAGTACCCTTCCTGAAGGGACAGTTTCTAGTTCTCCAGTTTTAGGAACAAAATTAGCCCAGGTGACAGGTTACTCTAGACTTTTCAAATACCTGCTCTGCACTGCTGTGATGACCCATCCAAAACAGAATTGGTTGCCACCTCTCACTTCTGTCATTGTTATGACAGCAGGAGGAACTTTAACAAGTAAATAAAATACTTAACTGCAATGAGAAGTGTAAAAGCTGTACTTTTTTCTCAATGGCAAGCATTTGGAACATGGTATTTTTGCTCTAACTAGCAAAGGTAACCATTACCATTTGTTGCAATGGTTAGGACTTCTGAGTTTTACGGACAATTTAAAAAAATTTAAGATACCCCTTAAGTCTTCTGCAGGTTCTAATTTATCAGCAGTGCAGCTATAAATTTTAATATATAGTAAACAATTTTCCCACATGGTTTTAGCCATGCAGACACTTCAATATATCAGAGTTAAGAAACTCTGTGATCTATTGTAAGGCTATTCAGAACTCAGACATTTTTGTTTATCTGTCATCCCCCCAAAGAAGAACTGATTAACATACCTTCAAAGACATCAGTCATCTTGCAAATGTGAGCAAAGCTAGCTCCATTTGCCCATGTATACACAACGTCCATGAGGTTGGGTCTGAAAGAATTTAAGTAATTTTCTTCATCAATTTCCAGTTTTGCTTCTGCTGATACCTTGGCAATTCTCTTAGCACACTCCTTTAAAATAAAATATTTAAAATTTATGGTAAGCTTTAACAGATTAAGCGTTTAACCAACAGAAATGTTTGCACAGTATTAGGTACTGCACACAAGACAGTTTCCTTTCTAGTGTGAAATTATTCCGAAAAATAAACCACGGATCACATTATTATTTAAATGTGCCTGCACCAACAGCTACAGTGTTGTAAGCAAGCTTATACAAAGTTTTTAAAGGCATGTTCTAAATTAGAATTAAGATTTATTGTGAACAAGACAACTTATTATTACACACAGCAAAACCACATGCAATCAGCACCAGCCAAGTCCAAAACCAAGTCTTCATCACGTGCTTTTTATACAATAAACTTCAAACACACTAGCATTAACCCTGAGCTCAGGCAGATTTCTAATAGGCAGATTACCTGCATTTGCCGAAGTGGTCCTGCCAACTGCTCTGTCAGTTTTGGCATTTCACTGGACTGAAAAAGAAGATATTAAATAACATCACACACTAAAAGAAGATATTAAGGAACATCATTCACTCCCATGTATTTGTCCTAAATCAAATCAGATGCAAAAACAAAAGTTACGATGTATGCCAACGTCATCTTAAATGTTTCCTGTGACTTCTCAAACCTATTATCAAACTCTCTTAAGTCTACTGAATCCCTCAAGCGCTTGTTTCTCAAAGTAAACCAGGAAACAAATCATTCATGCACATAACAATAATAAGAAAAAAAAGTACTTGCTTTCTGAACACTGCAAGAATTCCCTTTATTTGCTGTTCAATTGCTTTGAAGTGCCAAAATGCTCACCATTTACTACTTCATCTGTGTTATAAGCTTTTTGTTCAGAATATAAAAAGCAAATGATTTTAATAACTTAAACATGAATGGTTATGTAAGAAAATACAACTATTCAAGTGCAGCAACGTTTTTATGTTCTACCTATTTAGACTCGAGTACTACTGCTGTGTGAACCACAGTATTTTGTTCTAATACTTAAATTTTCTGTTGCTTATCAACAATGGCTTACCTTAGCATCCCTTCCGCTAACAAGATTTATTTGTTAGCATTGCTACTTTTCACCTTTGAAATCAACCTGAGTGATACATCCTGCTAGCAATCTGCAGGGAAATTCTATATGGAAGTTTATTTCTACTGAATTTTCCTGATGCTAGTAAACCTCTATGTAGCTTGCAGGTGGGAAAACAAAGGCATCATATGTTAAATGTCCATGGTTTTGCATTACAAATCCATGTAATATTGCCATTTTCATCAATAGGTCAAGGGCACTATCCAAATAACAACACAGGCATATCTCAATTAGAAATACCCTCACGCCAGAGTGGAAGGAGCAGGTATTGAATAATTTCAAGAAAAGAATCTAGCAATCTGTTAAAAGACAAGGGTGGGTTGTTGGGTGTATGTGTGTGTGTAGGCATTCACACAAGCACATGTTGTATGCTGAGAATCTACTGATAATATTGCTTCAGTGCATGAAGGAGAAACAGCTACAGATTTGTTACAAGGACTGCTATCTTACACAACCTTTAGCATGTCACCTGTCAAGGAAAGAGACTTTGGCCCTAAAGTTGCAGTACTTTTGTTTATGTCATAAACCCTTAGGAAATGATAAAATACACAACAGCTTGTATTGTTGCGATCAATTTCTGGAACTGACTTAAAATTACTGCTGTTGGTAGACAGCAATGTCTAGAATTCATGAACTCAAGAAGTAACTCACGTTCTCTTGAAACACAAAACAGCTTAGCAGTGCAGTTGCCTGTTCTGCGGATAAGTCATTGAAGAGACCATTGAACATCATTTCTGTCAGAAGAAGTTCATCAGCACTAAAATAAAGAGAAGGAAGCTTAGAGAAAAGACCTAAGAAATTGTAATTTAATTTTACTTAATGGAACACCAGAAATAGGTGTATTAGCTTTTTGAGAGTGATGTCAATGAATCTAGACTACAAATAATCTCTCTTAATAGCTCATAAAAGTTAATACTAATAGTTGCTTTAGACAGCTTTTATCAGATTGGACATCAAGAAATTGAAAAGAACAGAGGACATAATTAGGCAGTTCATGAAAAGGACTAAAATTGGTAATGTTGCTGATCAAAGAGATTCAACTGGATATTTCCAAGACAATGAGAAGAGGAACAAATTTGTTCCAATTTCCTTGTAGAATAAAAGACTTCATAAATTCTAAAAAGGAAATGCATGATGCTGATACAAAATCCAAACCTACTACTTGGATAATGCATCGAATTGTTGATACAACTGCACCTTTATTTTTGGAGTTTATCAGACAATGCATGGGATGGGGAAAAATATATTTTGTTTTTTGTTTTCTTTTTTAAACGAAGAAATACATAACTCATTAGCAAACAGTCGTTGAAGGTGAGGAACTTGATAAAATCCTGATGCACCTCACCCATTTGCTACCAAATTTTGCAGGGAAACGTTTGCTAGATACATAATTAGCACCTCTCAAGACAATCTAAAAGGCAAGCAGTAGAGTAGTCATTGTAACTTATGAAAATACACAATTCTCTCGATATCTGGGTTGCACCCTGAAGTACTGACTCCAATTCATGAGTTTCCATGGAACCTTTAGTATATGTTTCAATACATATATATACCTGCTAAATGCATTAGCATTTACAGCGAAACACATCGCTTCCATGGATTTGTTCCAACAGCCCTATGGAACCAATTAAGCTGTATTCTAAACCTGTCAGTGACTTGGTAATTACTGACAATCACTGTTACACCCATATTTGTGAGTGACTCTGTTAAGAGTTCCAGCAAGTGGGACCACAGAAAATGAGATGATTCCCTCGCGTAACATGTAACATTAAACAATACATACTATTGCTTGAACTCTGTAAGAAAATAGCCATTTTTCTGGCATTCTAACATCCACATTTTAATATCCATTGTATTTTGTCCTTTAGGTGCCATTTAATCAGTACCTTCCTTTTGTAACACAGATTTGGTAGTCTAAGAAGAATCTTCCTTCTAATGGTCTCATTACATTAAAACATAAACATGAACAGTAATTTCAGCAAGGACAGCGAAGTGTGTATGCATGACAATAAGCACTTTGCACAGAAACCAATTACCTGCTGATTTCACAAGCAACCCGTCCTTTCATCTCAATAACATCTGAAGACGTGGCAAACCCCAGCCTTCTCAAAACACGCTTGCGGCATTTGAGTTCATCCATTTGTAGGACTGTTCTGGCTTTTTTCAGTTCTCGCTTTGCTGCTTTGATATCCATAGCAATCTAGGGGTGGGTCAGAAGGAGAGAATGTAAGTGTTGCTTGATTAACAGATTCAACTGTTTAAAGACATTATTTAATATACAGTAAAGCCTCAGAACTACAGAATATGGACATACTAGCTACATGGACATATACGGACTTCGTAACTCTATTAAGAAGGTTTAAAATGAAGTTCAAAACCAAACCAAAACAACAACAAAAAATCCACAACAGTATCCATTCATACATAGGAAATTTGGCAAGTCTGGGAAGTTAAGCTGTTTACCCAGAAGGGGAAGGAAAAAAAAAACTGAAAAAAAACTACAGAAGAAATCTCTGGTCTCGATGACTTTCTGAAACCCGTACTACATCTTACTCGTGAACTACTCCATCAGATATAAACCAAATGCATTATTTCCTGCAATTACAGCTTCTCCAGTTTCTTATAGTTCAAGTCATTGTCAACATCCTGACAGCAGTGTGTGTACAGCCCAGATACCCTCACGGAAGACTGCTTGGTCCATCAGGTCTTGCCACAAGCAACTTTGTGCTGCCCGTAACATAACTAAGCTTGCTTCTGTAGAGAGACTCCCAGAGAACTTGCCTTCTGGAGTAGCACAGAAAAAAGGAGCTGTTTTAGTGTGTAACTGGTTTCACTCCAGTAGGGTACAACTCTATAAAAGTATTCTTCCAGGCTGGGAGTGAGGAAGGAGCAGCACAGTGGTTTGTTTGTATAGTACTCTCCCCAGGCTAGTAAGCCCCATCACCTCAGCAAAGCTCTGCGCAAGCATATTAAAAATGATCAGTTTCAATTCTCTGTGAGCATTTTACCTACACCATGTTGTGCCACGCCTACTGAGTGAAAAGGACTCTAGTGGCACCTCTGTAACTTTCTAGTCCCTGATGACTTCTTCTGAAGAGCCTTCTTTTCAGGTAAACTTCCCAACTTTATCAACAAAGTGCTATCACAGATTTGGACAGTTTGTTAGTAAGATTCAATAATTTTTACTTGATTTAAAAAGGAATAAAATTGTGCTTTGCAAAAAAAATAATAAAAGCAAGAAAGTGAACTACTACTGCCTCTCTCTTCAGCAAGATACAGCTATAACTATAGCTTCTTGTTTTGTATTTATACCTGTGCTTTTCTTTCACAAAGTTTGTATACAGTTTCCAAATTGGGATCATTGTGAAGAGGATGTGAATACATCCTATGCTCAAATGCCTCTACTTTCTGGATGACTTTTTTCAGTCCTTGATCTTTGATGCCCATGTCATCGATAGGGTCTAGTAATGGTACTCCATCGGGAAATCTCTTCTGTACTTCCTAAAAGAGGAAAAAAGTTTATTTTTAGTAAGACTGTAATGCTAAAATAAAATACACTTTTAAAAATCAACTGGCACAATTATATGGACATGAAAGGCAGAGGTGAGAGTTTGGTACGTGATATTCCAGCAGTTTTCAAAATCAATTTAAAATGACTGTTTACAAGGAGAAACAGCTGACATACATCCATGGTTTCCAACCCCTTCTAAGACCTTTAATGATTCAAACTTTAGATAAATTTGTTTAGAACTAGTTGTCACGTATTCAAGTGTAACACACTAATCAAATCAGACAGCTTTAACAGCCCAATGGAACTTACTTGTATAGATTTTAACACACTTTGCCTGTTGTCAATAGGCCTCAAGTCTTTTGGTATGTAAAGTCGAACACTGCTGATAGCTGAGAGAAGATGTACCAAAACTGGAACAACCTGTCAAAAAGAATGCAGTATACGATCAGTAAATGATTATTGTTCCATTGTAAAACTTCACAAAGGAAAAGGGAAACTGAGTAAACAAGGACACAGCAGTGGATAAAGGAGCATGGGGAAGCAGAAAAATATGAGTAATGAGGTAAAGTTAATACAGAATAAAAGTCAGTTTGGCCAAATGGGAAAATTCAGTATTCGTTCAGTTAAGTCTGGAGAAAGGCTCTAAGTGGAAAAAAACATTTAATTTTTTCTATTGCTTGTAGTCCAATGCAACAAGAAATAGGTGTATCTAGTGAAAATGTACTCTCACTCAATATGTATATCAACTAAGAATGGATTTGAACTTACTCCTTAACTGTATTCCACTGAAATACACACAATAAAGCACTGAACTATCCTGCATGAATATGGAATATACTCCATGGGTGTATTTAGCTTTTACAAGATGATGATTTCCAATCACTTTTGGCAGTTCTTTTCTTGCCTCTTTTCTACTCGAACAGATCACTCTTATGATCCAAAACAGACAAATTATTGTCATAAACATAAGTAGGAATATTAACAATTGCGGTTGATTAACAATAATCAAATATATATATTAATTAGCATCAAAACCACGAGGAAGCCATAAATGATCAGCACTATATTTCAAGCTTAAAACAGATTTACTCAGATGCTTCTTCCACAAAGTCTAACTATTGAATAATTGTATCTGATTTGAAAATGATAATGGTTTGTCTTGATATAAGGTTTCAAATTGAAAACATTAAATAATACAATTTTTTTCACTAAGAATTTCAATTTTATTTTTGACTGAGATGGACTCACAAAACTAACGGTCCTGAACAGGGGAAAAAAAAGAGAAAAAAACATATCAGAAAATATTCTTCTGTTCCAAGAGATGGAAGGGAATCTTAAGAAAGTGTCTGTCAAACATCACTGCTGAAATTGCCTCCTTAAGGATTATCGAAATTCCAACTAAATTCTCAAATTTAATAGAAAAAAGGCACACTGCCTATAAAATCCTGCATGATTATCTGACAGAAAACAGCTTATAAACACTTACTATCTGCAGATAAAATGCATAGGTCATTTTAATATCTATATTCACGTAGCAGTTATCATCTTTCATCTTCCAATTTCAAATACCTAATGTGACAGAAGCTAATTTTCAAAGCCCTTCTGATATGGTAACAAATGTGACCGAAGTAATTTCTTCAATATGAATAACTGTTTCCTCTTCAGTGAAATCAGCAAGCATTTAAGAAAGCAGTTAGGTGTACAGCTCCTTTCTCTTGATGTATCTATCCTTCTTTTACCACAGTTTGCAAATACTTTGGAAATAAAATCTTTTAGAGCATTTATAATAAGCTATGGAGAATAACTATTAATAGCAAACCTGCATCTCTCCTTTCTCATCGGGTTTGGCTGGCTTTGCAGCCTCAGTAGCAGAATTTTTCAAACTCTCCTTGCTGCAGTGCAGTAGCACTTCAACTACATATAATGGGTCCAATTCTCCAGAGTTAGGCTGTTGAGGACAAAGAAGAACAGTTATTTTAAGATATCACTGAGAACAGAAGGAAAAAGCATGGTTTTATTCATTATTAAAGGTATGACGTGAGGTACTGGTCTTTGCAGAGCATCAGTTCAAGGATGCAGTATATTATAAAAACTACTGAATATGTATCGATTATGTATGGATTAACAGATCCCTCACATAGAGAAATATACTTGAAAAAAATTACTTCTCTCCTGTCCCTCCATCGCAATGTAACCTAAACTGTATCTGCTTCTTCTGGTGCTTCTGCCTTTTTTTCTAGATGTAGCTCTTTCTTAGTAAGCCAACATTATCTGTAACTGTAACACAAAGCATTTGCATCATGCTCTCAGTACTGAACTTGGCTGTTTTTTAGGGGAGGAGGTCTGTTTCATCTACAGATTTACAAATTCAAGTTTTTTTCCCACCACAAGGATCACTTAAAAATCTTTCAAACATAGCAGATTTTATCTGCAGGAGCCAGGAAGCTGCATCTTGCCATGTCTTCATACACCCCAAACTGCACACGTACCACCCGACGACATCTATTTAAAGAATATAAACACGCAGATATGGTGGCTAAAGAGTATTGTTCATAAAGCTGTAGCCTTTACTATATACTGCTTTAAAGAAAAAAAATGCATGTTATTTATGTGACTAAATTGATATGGAATATCAAAAGTAGTTCCAATACACTCCTACAATTAGAAAATACTTTTATGACTTCCAGTAGAACCGAATTACACACATGGAACTGAAGACAGTCATCATCTTTTAAACAATTGCACAAAAGCTTCTCCCCTTCCAAATACGGGTTGGGGGGAAGAGGTGAAAAATCTTCATAAAATCCTGTGTTCACCAAGTTTGGTTTTCCTGTGGACTATTTTTCTTTCTAAATCTACAACACATGATTTTGCTTTCACTGCACGCAAAACAGGATGGAGCCACCCAACATTTATAAGAGATTTTCAGAAGTGCTGCAAGAAACTGTCATAGTAAATTAAACAGAAAAATGGGGTTATCCTGTTCTACAAGCTAGGTCATTTCTTCAAAAAACACATTTACTTGCTGAGGAAGAAACTGTTCCTCTGAACTGTGCCCTACATTTGCAGAAAGCACTGACTGCAGCCATGTACAAGACGCAGAGTCCACTGTTGTTCCCTGAATTGGTACTTGAAAGCAATATCCACGCAGATAGGATCAGCATCCAGCCGACGCCATGGAAAGCACAATGCTGACTTGAACGACGAGACTGAACCAACACAAGCACATATGTGCTACAGAAAATACTCAAACTGGACATGTATAGAAAATTATTGTCAGTAACTGTACCACAAACCTACTAATAAACGAGGAGTTTAAGTGTCACTGACGTTTACTGTCACTACTGCTCTCTGTAACTTTATCTACAGCAAAAGATTTAGTTATGCTGATCGGACAATTTAGTCTAGAACTTTTTTTTTTTCTACACACAGCAATTCGGAATAATGTGCCATTTGCGATTTCGTGGAATACTGCATCTTGACATTACGCTAGGAAAACATGTAAATACAATTAAACATGAACGTAACTGACAACGACTTGTGCTTTTGCTTTCACCTTGCAATGAAGAATTAATCAGTGAAATGATACACTGTAACCCTTAATTAAAATGTATTCCTAACTAGGAAAAAAGACTACATTAGAAAAATAGACAACTGAAGAAGAGTAGCCATACAGACTGAATTCAACATCATCTGTGAAAGCAAATCCAAAGAACTGTCACAGCTTAAAAGCGGATGAAAGTTTAATGATACAGCATAATAGTGACGTATTTCCAATACTCATTAAGTAAACTGAACTACTACATTAAACAGTAACGGGGAAATGCATCTATGTTCCAGGACGTATGAATGAATAGACATATTAAAATAAGGAAATAACAGCTTTTTTAAGCAGCCATTGTTTTGCCTCTGCGCATAGAAACCATTTTTCCATACCAAATTTAAAGTTACACAGTTTTAAGTCAGTTCTATGATTTTCAGCACCTATTGTCATTCTTTCCACAGAACTCAGAAGGAAAAATTCAATCCAGCTGCTAGTGTAGTGTGGCTTAACTAAAAAAGTACTGCTGGAGCCAGAGCCATCACCTTCAGAACATACTGTAATTTCAAAGCTAATGTTCAAATCTAAAGCCCTTATACCACAGTGAGACAGGCTAGATAGGGAAGGCAAAATATGTATGTGGATAACATATGACAGGTAGAAATGCCTTCAGTGACACTGAAGTTGGCAATTTTATAAAAAAGGTTGGGGTGAGGGAGAAATCTGTTCTACTTCTCATGTGGTTCTATGAAAAAAACAGTCTAGAAGAAACATTTAAGCATCAGCAGTAACAATCTAGATTTCCAACCTAAGGAAGAGAGAAATCTGCCTTTCAAAAGGAAGATGGAAATACAAAAGAGTATCTCTTTTAATAAGTTCTGTATGCACACATTTTTCTCATTTCCTCTTTGATGAACATATATTAGAGAAGCACCAAAAGGTGCCACAAAATACAGGCGCCACTAGAACCTGACAAAGATTATCTCTCATTTAGCTCTAGTAATTAATGCCAAAGCTCTACTGCCAAAATTACAGCAGAAATGCTACCACAGAAAAATATAATTTAAACTTAGTTTTTAGTTTAGCCAGTAGAGTAGCTTATTAAAACAATTTTGAAATGGGGACTGAAACATGATCTCTGGGGTTATGGAGAGACCGACTACAAGAATGGATTTGGGGAACGAAAAACATATCTGGCTTAAATTGCATCACTGCATTCTGTAGTTTCTTCCACATTTCCCCAGATCCATTTCTATTATTTTGCTTTCTTTGAATTTTAACTTGCCAATCCCCAACTCCACAGCAACAAGTCAGGGCAATTTCCTGTCTCAGGTACTCTCTTAGGACTCAAGATACAATTCCTCAGTTTAACATAGGGCCAAATGTCAATCTCCCCATGCTCTCAACCTTCACAGCTTCTATAGATTTTCTGAGATTAAATAACATAGCACATCACAGGACAGCACTGCTGGGGATGTCTCAGAAACAAACTATTTTGAAACCTTGTAGTGTCAAGTGCAATTTTGAACTAATTATCCCAGATGCAAGCAAGCATCTCCTCCATAAATACACCAAAATTAAAAAATAAACGCAGGACTTAGGGTTTGTCCTACCTTCCATAATGTTTCATTTGACACTGGGGAGGCCTGTTTTTTTTTTTTTCCTAAATTTGGGGTGAAAGGGCAAATTTTTTGTCTTGGAAAACCACGAAGAAAACAGGAAATTTAACTTTCTGAAAATAAGACAAAACTGGTAAGGTACATATTTTTCTAACAGAGTGAATGCATATTTTACCTTAACATTTGATTTCTTAGAGAAGTTAACAACCACTCCCCATCCAAAGTCATCATCTTCATTCTTCACCTGGAAGTATTAGAAGTTGTTATATATAACTGACACACAATTACATCTCAACAAGCACATCTTTTTGTATTTCTGTTATTTACAATAGCAGTCATGGGCTACTATTCACCTTGAAAACACTACTTATTTTTCTTTCACTGTTGAATGTTTAATAAAGATGTGACAAAAGTAAAAATTGTTGCTCAGTGGGACGCATGTAACTGCTTAAGATGGTAAACTGGCAAAGACAAATGAAGCCGGCAAATGTCACAGAAGACAGAAACTGGGAACAAAAAGAAAACAAAACCCCCAGAAAAGAAAAATCAATTTACCTTTACTAGTCTTCCTGGCTGCAGAAAGGGCAAGCAATACTTTGGTTTGTGAATGTATTCTTCTATCTCTCTACCCAGTTTTGCAAGTTGCTGTCGGATTTTGTAGTATATGACCACATTTTCTTCATTGGGAATTGCTATTTTGTTGTACTGTTCTTCCAGTTTATTCACCTCTATAATAGAAAGTAAAATCTCACGGACGCGAATAACTTTGCAGATTTAAAAGTCAAGGTTTCTCTTTCAGATTTACATAACCAATACTTTGTGACCGCTTTCAACGCGTGTTTTCTGTGTACAATAATGCATTTTCTGGAAATCTAGAAATCTATGTACGTGTCTGTTAAATATTATAGTAAATTAAGCATTATATATTAAAAGTTAGAAACAAAAAACACCAAAAATAAACATTCCATTTATTAAAAAGCTTGAAATAACACAGAAGTAATAGAATTGTAAAATATCCAAGTTGGAAGGGACCCACAAGAATCATCAAGTTCAACTCCTGGGTTCCCAAAGGACCACCCAGGAAAAATAAAAAAATAAAATTCAGACCACGTGTCTGAGAGCATTGTCCAAGCGCTTCTTGAACTCTGGTAGGCCCAGTCCTGTGACCACTGCCCTGGGGAGCCTGTCCCAGTGCCCGACCACCCTAAGGGTGAAGAACCTTTCCGTAACACCCAGCCTGACCCTCGCCTTTAAGTTGGGCCCCCCATTGCTCAGGAATCACTGTTGTAGGGTTTCAAAGAAGTCCCGTAAAGACTCGCAAAGATCTGTGAGAGGGTATTCACAGTGTGCAAGCAATCTTCAACTTTCTGCACAACATTTTTTTCATAGGAAAGACATCTTCTGACAACTTCCCTCAAGAGAATCAGTGTTGTTTGTAACCTGTTTTAGGCTCTGATTTCACTGGTCTGAAACTTTGAAATTTTCTTCTTCAAATACGGTGCTTTCACACCTTATTGAGGCAAATCAGCTCTTGTTATAAGCAACATGCTTCCTTCTCTCACACTGGTCACACCACCGGTCAACATAAACAAAGGCCACATTATTAAGATCTCTGTCCTCTCTACCAAACTCACCCTCTTGCATGCTATTTGAATGCATATGGGTGACTCAGAAATCCCACTGCACTAGGGCTTGAGAGACAGCTCAGGAAAGTGTTCCCTATTTTTAGCTGCCAGCTTTTTAAGGAAAAAGCTAGCAATTCATACTCGTGGCATAATTTGCACATTGACCCAAACAACCACTTCTCTACTTTGTATTTTAGATTGAAGCTGAAATGACTACAAAATTCTAATGCCCAATACGGTGCCTAAACTAAAAAAATCCAAGAAAATATTTTTGAAAAAGTTATTTTTTAGTTTCTTTATTTAAATTTTAGTGCTGGAATGCCAGAAAAAGAATGAAGATCTAGGCATGCCAGTTGGAACAGGCAGGTCCTCAGGAAATACATAGTATATTTGACTACTACTGTCTTAAATAGCACACCTGCAAGCTAACAGAAACCCTGCAAAGAGAATCAAGACAAAAATGCAGCTCTGCGTATCTACCAACCCTACACATACATGTACACACGTGTGCACACTGTCTCCTGACATTCAGTTAACAATCGAACAGATGAACTGCTTGTTTATTGGTGGCAAAGGAAGTAGCTACCTCTTATATTCTTAAGATTCTTCTGGGTTAAATTTTCAGAGAGGCCTCATTCTCAAACATTGGCTGAGTTCTTTGGAAACTGACTTTGGCTCATGAAAACACACTATTTAAAGATCATGGCTCAAATTTTTGAATGCAAACAGTGTCTCAGTTCTCTCTGAATTTTGCTTTGTATTTCAACTGAACTTTTTTTTTTCCTTCTACTACTCTTGATGCCTTAGGTTTTTTGTGTGATTGTTATTAGACAACAGAATTACACTTCTTTTAGCTGAGTCCTATATATCACTAAACAGTAAGACTTTTCTTCTCTGCACCTCATGCAAGCTGCAAGAATTTTAAAAGTATTGTCCCTCTTCCTGTCCTACAGATTAGCAGTGGGATAGCCATTCTTGTCCAACTCTCAGGGGAAATCTCTTGTCATAGACTGACAGTGCAGATGAACATAGATCCTAAGCAGAGGAAATTACTCTTCCTGAAATTGTAATAAAATAGCAAACAATGCATTGGCAACAATTCACAGGCAAAACAAGAACTACCCAGGTACACACCCCTTACAAGCATAATGAAGCATTGATTACTTCACAGTCACAGTATCTTTTATACTTACTCTGGTAAGTGAGTGTAACATGCAGCAATACTTACTTTCTACTACTCCCGGAATAGCTCTGTAATGTTGGAACTGATAGAATGATTTTTCTAACATATATTCAGGGTTAATTTCCTCTACTCGAAGCAAATTCAATACCATGTTGTATGTGAGGTGGAATGCACTGTTTAGAGGATCAGCTGAACCCTGAAAAAGATCCAAGAACATTGTTCAGTAAAAAAAAAAAAGTAATTTCAGCATACAAGAGCATATCAAATAAATTATGATGTAGTGTTTTATACATGGAACTGCTTTGATGGGTAGCATAACTTGTCTTGAATTTAGATTACTTCTCTCATAAAATCCTAAGCCACTTTGTTACGCCCTACATGTAACAGCATTTATGTCTCATCATATCTATATTTATACTACAATGGTATACATGAAAAGTTCAGACGAAACATTTTACATTTCTCATAATCCATTATTTTGTTCCATTGTTTTAATTTTAAAATAATAGTTATTATCTATTTAAAGTAATCCATTATTTCAACAGACTGGAAAAAACTTATTTATTTCCACACCTTTTTTTCTCTCTAGGGATAAGACTTACTGGTATCTTGGAAAGTTTGTTCAAGAATAGGTAGCCTGCAGCTTCTTTAACTTAACCAATGTATCATTTTAAAATTAGTTTACAGGTTGCTCCGCAGAGACTCTGCACTCTGCTTGTGAAGATACACAAAAGCTGTCTGGACATTGTCCTGGACAACCTCCTGTAGGTGGCCCTCCTTCAGGACCAGGTGACCTCCAGAGGTCCCATCCAGCCTCAACTGTTCAAGGATTCTGTGCTGTTCAAGGATTCTGTGAAGTTTGACTTTATTTAAAATAAGCTCCTGTTTACAGGTGTTTTGAACAACCTAACATTAAAAGATGCTGAGGAGTTATTCTGCGCAGGTATCCCCTTGCTACTTCCTTTCCCCATTCTTCTAAGAAAATTTACTTCCATCCTCTGTCAAAAAAAGGGTACTGGACTAGACAGAAGCACTTGATTGACCATGGCTTACTTATGTTCTTACCCAAAGGGAAGATATCAATTAAATGTTTATAATAGTAATGAAATAATAATAATAATGAAACCAACCAGCTATTCAAAGAACACACAGCAGAACTGAGGCAGAAGACTGCCACACTACAGCCTCTGTAAGCAGAAACAAACTCAAGTACCAGCACAGAAAGCCATACTGATACAATGAATAAGAAGTCACTGTGACCGGATGACAGAGACCAAAAACTTCTAAAGTACGAAATCACCAATTGTGGTGTTTAATGCTTCATCTAAAGCGGCACAAAAAAAAAAAAATGCAAAAAACAGCTGTTACAGAGAACCCTTTACTGAATGTTTGTAACAAGGAAGTAACAGAATAATTAAAAGTAAAACAAGTTTAAGATAAATCAAATAATCTAATATTTTGCTTTCTATAGCTAGAGACTCTTTCAATGATTCTATATTATATCTATGTGTAGGTGCTGAATACACAAGTAGGTGTTTTTTTTTTTAAATCAATAGATGCACCAGAGAACAAAAATATCTCTTAAATTAAATCATGAAATGTACATTTAAACTAACCCCATCAGTTCTGAAATCACCTCAGATGGGATTCTGATAAAACAGAATTGTGTCAAAAGGGGCAAGATCAACAGTCGAGTTGCACTGTGTGGAGGAAATCTGAAGTTTCTACAGATTTTTGAAGGTCAGAGAACTGTTGCTGATGCTAACCAACAAACAACTTTTTCCGTACACCTGAAACAAGTATTACGTGCCCAATGCTCTTGTCCATTATTCTAAATATATCAGTTGTTCTAGGCAATAGAAATTGCCACTCCCTAAGAAGTTTGCTTCTCTGAAACAGAGAACGCCATTTAAAGAATGGCATTTACAACAAAGAACGACACAGCGATTATGCCAGTACCAGTTCAGAAGTGGTCAGGTTCTTTCCAACACCAACGTTTATGGCTCTAGTGAGGGATCAACCAAACCAGCTGGATCCCACCCGCCAGCTCGCTGCAGTCACCACCCTATCTGCAGAGCAGCAGAGATCTGACAAAATGCCGCTGAAATCACTCTGATCACACTATGAACCCCATCGCCCATTCCTCACAGTGCTACGTCGCTTTAAAGCATAACTTAGCTGTATGCTTGCAAGATGATCAGCTATTTGAAAGAATAAAATCGACGTATCACACTCGTACTATCATCAAGTGAGAAAACAACATTTTTTCCACAAGCACAACATACGCACGAAACATTCCAAGGAAGACCAAACAATTCCAGCAGATTCACTTTAAAGGCTGTGAAGAAATGGTGATTTAAAAACAAATGAAAAAGAAAGCTATCTACTTCAAAGATCATATAAAGCAGACTTATTTGAAAGGCAGCATTTGAGCCAACTGCTGATGTGGCAATTTTTATTTTAAACACATGACCAGCATTTTACAATTTGAAAACAAGACCATACCAAGACAAAGACAAAGCACTTAAAAATAAGAATTCTTTTTTGGCAAAAATTGTGAATTGTTTCTGTTCATCTCACACATTTTTCTCTGGGTTTCAGAAATTCCTGTTTTCTCATTGTTGATCTCTAGGCAATTTTATGCTTGAAATCAGAATCAAAAGTCAAAAAAAGTTTTTTTTTTTTTCCTGAAAACTAGAATTGTAACTTCTCCAAACTAAACAGAACTGAAATAGCTTTACTCTACTTCACCTTTAGCACAACCAGACAATTCTGCAAGCGCGTTACTCTTTTCTGACCATCCCAGGCTATGAACAGATTCACATTTAGTGCGCAGCAATCATCCAGATGCCCTTGTGTCCAATACCTAATAGCAACTTATGGGTTATGCAGCCGCATTAGGAAAGCTAACATCAAAATACAGTTACCCTTCTACACTAAATACACACTAAACATGATTAAAGAAGCAGCCCCTGTCAAATAACAAAGACAGGCATGATTTCTGAAGAGGTAGTTGGTGGTTATATAAAGACATTTGTCCTGTATATATGGTGGAAGGAAAGGAGAACAGGAGAGGAGGAAAAATGAGATGTATTCATAATGGGAAAATGGATAAGGTGACCCTTCCTTTCCTAACTTGCTACTGAAGAGCTTATGCAGTATAAAGTGTTCAACCAACCTGGGGTTTCCTTGGTGCTAAGGTATAACAGGAGGCACATCTGTTTAACTTATATTTTCTCTGTCCAGTTTTTGCTCCTCTTGCATTCCCTTTCTCTGCTTAAGCCCTGTATCACCAGCTTCCAGACTTAAAATTCTTTATTAGTTTCTTAAAAATAGTGTGAAGCATGTGCCTGACACATTTAGCTCACCCTCTACCGTAGATCCTCCTGTCACAGTTAATTAGCTTTCTCCTCTTCAGGCCAGGGTACACAATCACCTGCCTCTAGTTAGTCCTCTTGGTCTCTGGAAGCCTACTCCTTGATTCCAGAGAAAAGGTTCTGTATTACAAAAAGAAAGAGCCACCAGAAAGGAAAGAACCACCCATGCAAAAGCCTAACTGCTTAGAGCTGCAGTGAACCCTGATAAGAAAGACTGCTGTGAACAGTCACCTTCAAATACATGCTGTGTCCGTTAATTTATTGTTGCTGTACCATCCAAGTACTCCTACCTCCTTTCTACAAGTAAATCCCCTCTTCAAAGAGAATGGTCCACTGCTTCAAGCCTTCAACAGGCAGTAACAACAAATTTATTTCTGAATAATTAAAAAAAAGGGGGGAGGGAGGGAGGAGGCGGCAGCCAGAGGAATGATTTTGGCATGATTTTTATCTCTCCAGATGAGAACAGCCTGGATACATAAACTGCAGTTCTCACAAATTAATGACCTACTTGGTGTTCTTGCAATCACCCCATTTAAGAAGTCTGAAGCCAACTTACCATGAGCAGCCTTTTAAGATTTGGGTCGGAACAGAATGATGGGTTTCAGATGGTAATTTTAAAAACCAAGAACATGGAAGAACATGGGCATAAACAATTCACTACAGAAATAATTTAGTCAATAATTAACTGAAAATTACAGCAGCTATACGCTGTGCCTTCTTTACCTGTCAACGATGGCAGAATGGAATCTCTGAATTGAATCATCAGGCAGGCCACTGAGCATTTACTAGCCCTACTATTTCTTGCCCATGTCAATTAGAAACATAAAACAATTGGGGAGGAGGCAGACTAATGTCTGGAATTGATATTCACAGCTTTTTCATATTTCTTTTTTCCCCCATTGCTGCTAAAAATAGGAAACCTTGCCTAACTGGAGATGTGAGGCTGTTGCTGCAGCATGGCACATAGTGTTGAGCGAGACTTACATTTGGTAAGGGTTACTCTCTCTGTTCTCTCTCATAGTGGGTAAAAATATTTACACTTTCAAAATTGTTCCCATGCAGAGACAGGAACAAATTTTACATAGCACTTTCTTGCTCTCCAGCCTCTCACGGAAAACACGTGCAAAGCTTTCACAGGGAATGTAAGATGGCAAATACTGTTTGAACCTAACTTACAGGGACATTAAGACCTAACAAAGAGGCAACTCTCTCTCTGTACATACACACACACTTTCTTTTAAGCAACAAAAAAGTGTCTTTGATAATTATAAAAATCATATTTTAGGCCATTTGTCCAACTGATAATTTCGTTTGCCTATCAAAATTTCTAGAAACAAGCTGAATGAATTAGTTTCCGATAAGGAAACAAAGAACAGCTTTACAAAAAGAGCAAATAACATAATAAGTTGATGATATATAAAAAGTCTCTCACTTTTTTTCCTCATTAAGGTGGAAATAAGTACACTTAACTGTCTGCAATAGTCATCATTACTAGTTTACAGGAAAAGAAAGACTTCATTAAATAAAGACACAGTGGCAGCTTGATACATCTGTAAGACACAAATATCTTTAAGAGAGATATTATCAGCACATTTTTTCCACATATCAATTATGTAGGTACCATATGAATAAACAGATCTCTCAGAAATATCAAAAAGGACTCTGTAGTTATACTGATAATAGGATAATACTGAGCTACATTAGCAGGACTGCAAAAAAAACATAAAAACCCCTCATGCAGGGTTATTTTTTAACAAACAATACTAAGCAGCTATTTTAAGCATTAATTTATTACCAATCTGGCTCACTGCTTTGTCTTAAAAACAGTTGCACCAACACAAACAGAAGCCACTATGGGTGGCAAATGACTGCTTTCTGCAGGCTTTGCTGATGAAAAACACCCAGATTTTGGTTCCACAAAAATTTCAGTTCTAATAAGAGACTTAAAAAAAAAAAAAAAAGACCCTATCTTGGTTTCTCTTCCATGCAATGTATCTTGATTTCTCTTACATGAAACCATCAGAAATTAGTCCTAAATGACTGGACATTTCAGTCATTTACTTTGTCTAAGACAGTAGCTCTTGCCATCATATCCTTTGTTTTACTTCAGGCTGGTCACTCAAATTTCTGTTCTTCTACTCCACATTTTATCATCATTCTGAACTTGTCACAGAAAAAAAACAAACAAAAATCCTATGCACTTGTACCAAACCATCCTGATTTAACAAAGTAGTATTTAAACTCTCAAGCAAATATTTATAACTACAAGTATTTTATACAATACAAATATTTTACTATAACTTGAAAATTTTAAATATTTACCCTCTCTATAAAGGATCATTAATTGTTCTGCCCAGAATACAAATAAACTGGGGGAGCTGGGAGTGGAGAGGCACAGTAATTTAACGTGTACAGCACCAATTCTTTTGGATCTGGCTTGGTAATACTAACTGTATTTGCATAATGTCTGAGAGTAATTTTGTTCCATCCAAGCTGGATGTATTCAAAGGAAGCAAATGGAAAACAGCAAACAGTATCCATATCTACACTTAGAAGCTAGTTTAGTTACTCAAAACACTGGTTTCAGATTCACTACTACAGACTACTATCAAGTCACTAATGTGACAATTCACAACTACAGTAAATATGCATTACATTTTTAATTTAAAGTGTGCCTTAACAAAGAATGTGAATTTCTAACAAAAAAAAAATAGCATAAGAATATCTTCAGGGAATCTTGTCTGTTCTTTGTATCTCACATATCTTAAGAATAAGGCATCAAAGTCAAAGCAAAAAGTCTAGCTTAGTAATTCAAAATGTAGTTAAATTTATAACACTGCAGTGATTAATTTACTAAAGTAAAAGCAAATTTCCAAAATATGTCACTGTGGTGGTTTTACCCAGCTGGTCAGTTGAACTCCACAACTGCTCTCTCACTCCCCCTCCTCAAATGGAAAGAGGGAGAAAATATGCTGAAAAGTGGATCAAGGGTTGAGATAAAGACTCACTCAATAATTATTGTCATGGGCAAAACGAACTTGGCATAGAGAGATTAATATAATTTATTGCTTATCACAAGCAGGCTAGAGCAGTGAGAAAGTAGAAGCAAACTAAAAACACCTTCCCCCCATCCACCCTCTTTTCCCTCCCACAGACAGCAGCTCTTCAAGACCTGCTCCCACACGGCTCCGTACCACGGGGTCTGTCCCCCAGGAGCAAACTGCTCCAGCACGGGTCCCCCACGGGCGGCAGCTCCCCCCAGACCCCCTGCTCCTGCGGGGGCTCCTCCGTGGAGATCTGCTCCGTGTGGGACCCGTGGGCTGCAGGGGGACAGCCTGCTCCACCAGGGGCCTCTCCACAGGCCGCAGGGGAACTGCTGCTGCCTGCCTGGAGCACCTCCTGCCCTCCTGCTGCACTCACCTGGGGGACTGCAGGGCTGGCTGTCACTCCTTGCTCCCCCAGCTGCTGTTGCACAGCAGTTTTTTTTTTTTTTTTTTTTTGTTTCCTTTTCTTCAATCTGCTCTCCCAGAGGCCCAACCAGCGCTGCTCCCTGGCTCGGCTCTGGCCAGCAGCAGGTCCCTTTTGGAGCTGGCTCTGCTCTGACATGGGGCAGCTGCTGGGCTCTGCTCACAGAGGCCACCCCAACAGCCCCCTGCTACCAAAACCTTGCCACGTAAACCCAGTACTGTCAGCTGGGGGAAAAGCTGCTTTCCACAGACAGGTCTAATAAAACTTCAAGTAACTTGTGGTATTAACATGCAAGCAACCACAATTAATAAATAATACCAGTTAGCTTAGTCCTCCTGGCTCCAAAAAACCCTGAAATGAAGTCCAAGACTGACTAACCATTTACGTGCCATCTGATGTAACCCATCTTGCCACATTTTGGTTGCAAATCTCAGGAAGAACTACTTGCTTTTCAGTTCTATCTGCTGGCTTGTATTAGCTGTCTAATAAATCATGAGCCTGTTCAGGATGGCACTTGAAAATCTGTCTGCCTTTGAACAGTTGAATGCCTCCACAATTTCACAATGAAGTCTTGTTGACTTTAAGCAGACTTTAAATTAATGTTGGATGTTAAGTATCTTCCTGAATTGAAGCCTGGAAAATTTCTGCAGTCCAAGCTTTGTAAGAACAAGATGAGTTTGCCAGTTTAAAATAAAAATAATAATAATAATAAAAAAATATTAAAATTATTTTTAACTACATTTTGATAAAGTATCCAAAACTTGCTTGTTTCATTGAGATCCTCATCTATGCCATAACTCTGGATTACAAACAAACATACACTGTCCTTATAGTACCAGTGACAATGTATTTCTTCAGATTTTACAATGGCTTTTCCAACGAGTGTTAGTGCCAACCCCCAGCTGAAGTCTATTTCTCTTCCAAACTAAGCTTTATTAAGTTTTTCAAAACCTGATGTATCCCCTGGATTGTGCCTCTTGCCCAGTAACCTTTAAGTCAAATCAAAGTACATTACTATAATTAAGACGAAGCATTAAGCTGATACTAGCCAAGGCATCGTATGTTGATGCAATGACAATCTGACTGGAGTGCTTAACCTGCTGACTTTTATTTACTCCTATTTTGCTAGCAGTACTAAAGATTCTGTGCAATCTTTTTCAAAAAAAAAGAACATACTAGTAAGATTTATCATTCTATCCCAATTTCAATACGGGCCACTACATTTTGCCCCTGAGACATTATTCAGACATTCTGCTATCAGGATATCCTTCTCTCACCAACCACGCTTGTGCTGTGATTTTGTTGAATGCTGCACTTAACAAACAACTGCTCAGATATAGGTTCCTGCCTGTATTTGACTGTACCCTGAGCCTCCTGATAGAGACTGTCAACAGCTCCCTGTCTGCCTTCAGAGGCAACCATGCACAGCTACCAACCTCAGCTTCTTTACTTCAGACAGTGCTATGCATTTCACTTCCAAAAAGGACCTTGTTTGATGCTTCAATTCTGGGCTCCCTGCCTGATCATACAGCAAAAATGTGGTACAGCTAATAAATGCAAAGTGAAAACTCAGTGCAATTGAATAAATCTTACCAACTGAAAAAACTGGTTTCTGTATGTTGCTCAAAAGAAGTCATCTGAACAAAACCAGCATAATGCTAATGTATATGGATAATTTAAAGAAGTAACAAAGACAAACAACAGTTTTAGACTGCCCTAAATTTATCTAACAACAACAAAACAGAAAGAAAATCAACCCCTTCAAACAACAGAATCCATACTTTTGCACTAGGCAATTTTTGAAATTTTAGTATTTTTGAACCCAATTCAAGTGCATACACTCATTTATTTTAAAACACAGAAAAGAATAAAGGAGCAGGTACGTGGCCTATCAGTCAAAAAGTCAGCCAAAAGAAGGAACAAAAAAACCCCACATAGACTAAGTGAATTACTAATGTGTAAGTTTTTTTCTTTCCCATACATTAGCCCCTGTTTTTGCTGAATTCTGATTTATCGTAGTTTTTATAGCATCTTGTAACTTCAGATTATCTCACAACTCATGCAAGATTTATAGTTTGTTACACTTTCTGAAGTTAAAAATCCACATAAAATGACACTGGTGGCAAGAGCTTATTAACCCTTTCTGCAGACGGGTAGCTTTGCTTTGAAAAACTAGTAACACTCCAAAATTCATCAGATCGCTTGTATTCCAGAAACTTTCCCTTCTACTACTTGAAACTCCTCCACATCATCTCCTCACCATTTTCAATCCTGCATTTATTCCTGATCACTATAAATCTCCTTATTTTTATGTAAATATTGCTTTTCATATTGAACAGAATTTTCCTTGTAACTTGGAATCTGAAAGGAACTGAACTATATGTGATACAGAACAAATGAAAGAACATAAAACCTAACGATGCAGCCTCAATTATTATGGAACAATAATTCGTGCTCTTGCAAAATTAAGGAACTTTCCAACATATACCTACACCATGATCATACAACAGGCAGGAAGCTAAAGTGAAACTTATTAAACTCTCTGAACGCCTATCATATCCATTTGGCTATTACAATGAAACCTAAGAATCAAAATAAAGTACAAAAAGACCAGGCAGATTTCTAACAGCAGCATACAGGCCAAATAAGCACAGTAATCCCAGCTCCATAAATGAAGGCCCTGCCAAGGAGCCAGATGTAGGTAGTGGAATACCTCCTGCAGCTTGGCATTGGGGCTCTTTATGTTCCATATGCAAGTGACAAGGAAAGCATAATATTGTATATTTTATCTGGCTAGATGAATGTTTTCTTTCAATTTTTCAGTCCATCTAACTTCTCCTGTGAAGGAATAAGTAAATGCAAAGCACTGATACACTCAAATGCAAGTCTCTAGCACATTTTCTTTCATTATAAAATTATTCATTTCCATAATTCATTTCCATAACATAATTAGCTTAAGATTTTTGACTTTTAGAGAAATAACAGATTACCACTGTTCAGCATCCCAATTGTCTCTGTAAGAATACCCGCTTTGTAACGTGGCCAAAAGCCAACTAGAGAGACGCTGCTCCAGTTTCAGAGGCCATCTAGTGTCCAGGAGAAGCTTTTCACCTCCCACCTAAACTAATGTGATGCAGTTTAAAATTCTACACCCTCCCAACAATTATTATAAAATATTTCTTTATATGCAAATGTAAGACTATAATTTATTGTCTTCAGGAAGCTGTCTAACAGTATTATAAGTATTTAGTTTTTATAAATTCATAGATTTATGCAATCACCAGTTTACTAAATATGCAGCGGTCAAACAAATGCTAAGGATAAACAGAAAACCTAGATACACTGCAGAAAACAAATGCATGTCACTAAGTTTAAGAAGTATTTACAAATATCCGAACATAAGAACTCCATTTAAGATGTGAACTTTGAATTTTAAGTTTGAAGTACTGTACACAATGTCGCAATAAACAGTGTCATAGCCAACAAGCACAGCTGCAGCATCACTGCTGGTACTGAAACATATACAAAGCCCTCACTTCACTGATCACACTGTTAGGCAGCTGATCACAGTACTGCTTAGATGTTTCACTCCAGTGTTCATGAAATGCTTTGGATCAGACCTGCATTAGGTTTGAAGAGCTACAATCTAAGTGGCCTTACATATGAAGTGTCATGTTATTCCCAATACGGTTCTTTAAATTACTTCTTTCGAATTTTCCCCATAAATTGTTAGATTATCCTGGAGCAAAGCCAGTACTTGACGTGGCAGCAGAATACTACCACAAGACACGATCATGGTCTTACCACAGATAAACACTGTCAGTCAGCAACTAAAGTCTAATTTAAACACACTTAAGGATGAGTACAGAATGTGAATATTGAAGAGACATTAGTTTGCATGCATTCTTGGCCTGCTTTCACAAGAAATACCCTCTAAATGTTTTGTAATTAAAAAGGAAAATTAGTATTTTTATATTGTACTGTTCGTCTCATAAATGATTCCTTTTACTGCCTTTTCAGCAACTGGCTGAATAGTTAGAGAAGCTTCAGAAGCATAAATATTTTCATTAGAGTCCTTTCCAATCTTCTTGAAAGAAAGCTTAAATTCAATTCTTGCTCCCCAATGAAGTAGTGTGACAAATTAATTAAATACATTAATTTATTTAGATCAGTGCAGAAGAAACAAGAAATAACATAAAAATTAAAAGGTTTCCATTATTCTTCCCTTTTTGTTTCCCTATAATTCAAAAGAAAAAAAAAAAGGCTTATGGTTTCCATAAACGAAACATTCTTTACTTTCCCCTCAAAATCTGGACAAAAATATAGATCACATGATCACAGAATCACAGAACTGAAGGGGTTGGAAGGGACCTCAGGAGATCATCGGGTCCAACCCTGCTGCCAAAGCAGGTTCCTTAGAGCAGGCTGCCCAGGTAGGCATCCAGACGGGCCTTGAATATCTCCAGAGAAGGAGACTCCACAACCTCCCTGGGCAGCCTGTCCCAGTGCTCCATCACCCTCACCGTGAAGAAATTCTTTTGCGTGTTGGTGCAGAACTTCCCGTGCTCCATCTTGTGGCCATTGCCCCTTGTCCTGTCCCCACAAACCACTGAGAAGAGGTTGGCCAAATCCCTCTGTCTCCCACACTTAAGATATTTGTAAACATTGATAAGATCCCCTCCTCAGTCTTCTCTTCTCCAGGCTGAACAGACCCAGGCCTCCCAGCCTTTCCTCACAGAGAGGATGCTCCAGGCCCCATATCTCTGTGGCCCTCCGCCGGACTAATGGTAACCAAAAAATACAAGTGATTTATTATTTCCCTCTTTTGTCTTAATTCATGCAGTTTGAGTCCTACGGTTTTCAAGCTAGTGGAATTACAAATGCAAAAATACCTTTTAAATGGTTGAGCTTCTAGATTAATCTCATAGAAAACTGAGACAAAAAATTGAAATATTTGCTTTTCTTAAACTATATTCATTTCAAATAAATTAACTTTAAAAGATATTCTTTATAGAAATAGAGATTAGAAGTACACAAAACTAAGACTTCACAACAAGTCTTTTTTGTTCTCTCATTTTGTATTTCCTGCTGTTAAATTTTTTTCAGTTATGGAAGCTGTTGCTTAAATAAGAATGCCACAAAACTGCATTTAAAAAAAATAGTTTTAAAAACTCATTAAAAATACAGTTAATCTGCATATAACGGAGAGATATAATTATGCTTTAGTGTGTAAACATACGCCACACATAAAATATATGTCCATTCAAACACAGATTAAGAAATACATTCTAAGCCTAAAGCTACAATATATGAGTTCCAGTATTTTTCAAATTTCTCATTTTACTAGCGAAAATTCATGAAAATTTTGACTTCAAGAAGGTAAACACTGTGTATAAGATGGAGCTAATGCACATGTCCACTATGAGTGAAGAAGTAGCCCTGACAGAGCAATATAAATAAGTAACTGCAGCCATGTATGTATTTTTCCTCATTCTTAAATTTGTCTGAACAATACATAGAAACACCGGCTTCTGATTTTTTTGACACAAGACCTACAAATACATATTTTTAGTAACATATCCTGATACTGACTTTAAGATGATTCCCACAGGTTATACAAACCCTGAAAATATTATAAATGCAGTTTGACCACAAATGACCTACTATTTTTTACCAAGGGTACAAGCTCCTGAGTGATGTGTTGAGCAGTCCCTCAAGTGTTCAGTTTTTTAGAAATTTTCATAAGGATTGTAAGCAGCCCGAGATGGTCTACACACACAGTAGAATATTTCGCATCAATATGATAATTTTTGCCACGGAATTTAAATAAAAGCGAGAATGAGTGCAATGTCTCATATTTGAAATATAAAGAAAGAGGGTCATAATAATCTGTAACAAATCCCATTATAGTTTGGGGAAGCCCTATAATCTAATACTGATTTCAACTACAAGAGCAGTTTTTAGACACTTTTGATTCACAAACTTCTAAAATTTTCCTGCAGGCTCTATGAATTTCTCCAATCATTTTTAGGTCAGTGATGGTAATCTTTTGAGTTATCTTACTGAACCTCATTTTTCAGTCTATTACATTGAAAAGTCCATTAACAAGCCTTTATTTCACCACAGAACCAACATTTTCATTATCCTCGTGAGAGCTCAGCAAAACTTTTCTAGTGCACCAATATTCTTGAATTGACTGTCATCAGCAAGAAACAAACAGATCACTGTAGTATTAGAGCATCACTAAAAAGGAGAATAAAATTCTGGCTCTCCTGACTGAGATCCCTGAGAAACTGGAAGCAAAACAAAAGAAAAAAAAAGCAACAAAACAGCTTTTCTCTCTCTCTCCTACCTTCAAAAGCTGTTTGCCAATTGTTGGACTCATTTTTTCATCCACCATGAGAATTACTATTCCTCTGTCATCCATACCTCGGCGTCCTGCACGACCTGACATTTGAATGTATTCACCTGAGGATATCTAAGATAAAAGGGAAAGAAAAGTAACAAACATTAGAAAGACAGCAAGAAATTATAAAACAGCACAAACTTATAAAGTGCCATTTACGATTATATAGTGCATGATCATGATGTATAAAAATTAACAGAAGAGTTGTATAAAACACGAAGTCATCACAGATCAAATTCATCATAATTGATCACTAAGGTACTAAGATATAAATCCATGCTTATGAATACTGTTTGTCAAAAGGATGATTTAACCAGTGCTTTCAATAGTTACATTTACTGATACATCGCTACAGTGATTTCCTTAACACCTAGCACCATTTCAATACATGCTTTTTTTACTAATACATCCCTTTTTTACTAATGTCTCACACTTGTAAATCTCAAGTTTGAAATACATGGTGGAGATCATTACAATATATTGCATCTGCAACATCCAATCACAAAAACTATGCTATGTCAATTTAAAAGCAGGAGTTCCACATATCTGATACCAAAAAGGTAGCTACTTCTTTCTTGCATATTTCTTAAAGACATCCAATCAAACTGAATGACTTGTGAAGCGGAACAGCCCAAACTGAGATTGAAGAGATGTTTGTTGCAAAACATATGCTGTTTCATGTCCCATTTACCTTATTTTTCCCATCTCTGAAAGAGGAATAATTTAGAGGAATCAACACTTACCCAGCTTTTGTGATGATTTGTACACCTTTATTATTATTTACATGTGAATTACAGATCTCGTTTTAACATTTAAAAATGCTTAAGTTGCATTCCAACTATTTAAGAACCTGACTCTTCTTCCTCACATCCCTGTCATCCTGTGGGCTACCCAAAATACTCTGCTATAACAGAACAATCAATACTCCCCTGAAGTAGATGATCTCTTCTCTCAGGTCTGTCAAAACCTCAATTTGGTGATCATCATGAGAATACTGAGCCCACTTATTCTCCAGATCCCTCTCACATGGAAGAAAATACTTGATCTCACAGTTCAGGACAAATTGTGCAAGAAGTCTTAGGCTAATCAGCACTTAGGCAAATTCAGCACGAACCTGTTTGATGCCCTTTTGCTCTATCTATCTGCGGTGTTTTTACCCAGATGGGCAGCTGACAACTCCACCAGCTCCACCACAACTGCTCTCCCACTTCCCTCCTCAAAGGGAAAAGAGGAGAAAATACAATGGAAAGGGCTCAAGGGTTGTGATAAGGACAGGGAGATCACTCACCAATTATCATCATGGGCAAAACAGACTCATAGTAGGGACATTAATGTATTTTATTACCCATTACTAACAAGCTAGAGCAGTGAGAAACTTAAAATTCAATCTAAAAATGTCTTCCCGCCATCCACCCTCTTCTATCTCCCCTCCCCGAGCAGTGCAGGGGAACGGGGAACAGGGGCTGCGGTCAGTCCCTAACGCTTCATCTCCGCCGCTCCTTCATGGTCACTCTGCTGTGCCTTCTGCTGCGTGCCTGGAGCATCTCTGGCCCTCCTGCACTGACCTTGGGGCCTGTAGGGCTGGTTCTCACTCTTCACTCTCACAGCTGCTGTTCTGCAGATTTTTTCCCTTTCTTCAATCCGCTCTCACAGAGGCGCAAACAAAATCTCTTATTGGCTTGGCCCTGGGCAGCAGCAGGTCCTTTTGGAGCTGGCTGAAATTGACCCTTATCTAACATGGGGCAGCTGCTGGATTCTTACAATCCCTGCAGCCCCCTGCTACCAAAACCTTGACATGTAAACTCACTATTAAATAATTACATGCATACTCTGAGGAATCTTGTCTTTGGAGTTTGAAGGCTAATTATAAATTGATTAGTGAACAACAAGGAAGACTTTTTGAAAGAAAAAAATATTTTCTATACTGAAAAATACACTTTTCTACACTGAAGTGCATATGTTAACAGTGAATCTTATCTTAGTGAGAGTTTAAATAATGTGATTGAGTCATTCCCACACAGAACCTCTTTTTCACATACCCATCGGAAATCTTTCCCATCAAACTTGCAGGCACTCGTAAACAGCACTGTCCTGGCTGGCATATTAATTCCCATAGCAAAAGTCTCTGTTGCAAATAAGGCCTAAATAAACAGACTAAAGTTAAGCAAGCAAAAACAAAGACTAAGAAAACATGTAAATAGTCAAAGATTGCACAAAACTCCAGATTTTACTACTTATGTACTGTCAACATAACAACACAGGCACATTCAGTGTTTAAAAACTGGAACAAAACCATTCTTTCCCCCTTCCCTTATTTCTTCTAGGAAAACAAGGTTAGTCATATGGGACCATGTGCCAGAAGTAAACACAAGTTCTGCAAATGCAATAAATGCTAGAAGCACTTGCAAGATTTCAGAAAACACTTTTGCCCCTCTAATCTGCGTTTTCACAAGAATATATCATACAACAGTTGAAAATTTTGAAATTATACACTGCAGGTTTTAATACTTCAAAATAAAATCTGAACACTTAAAACTAGAGCTGTAATTATGTACTATTATAGGATATTTAAGGCAATGCATTTTAGACTAAATGGTAAAAAACCAGCTTCAAGAGTTTTTTTTTCCAGACAAAGATGGAGATATTTATGCAAACACACACACTTTCACGGAAAGCGAGCTGCAACTAATCATATAAAATAACCTGTGTTACTAGAAGACCTAAAGACTTACAGAGGGGATGTACGCATTTGCAGAACCCAATATCTAGATCCACAAAACAGAACCCCGCCCCTTATATGTATGTAGTTCTATTTAAGACTGCCTACTAACTAGTCTATACAATGTTTTAAAAAAGCTTTTGGTAAATACTAATCCTGAATAGAAGCATACTCAAACCACAAAGCATTTTTCAGAATGGCATTTGCAATGAGTCCTTCTTTCCCCTTTTTCACTCAAGAAGCAGATCTCCACCGTACCCTACTGCACGTTCTGAGCTAAGATATACTCCTCTGGTTTGTCAGGATTACTGACAGTGTATTCAGAACAGATTAAAACCCAAATGTGGACGTAAAACATGTACCTTTATTAGGCCCTCAGAGAAAAGAATTTCTATGGTTTCTTTCAAGATAGGAAGCAGACCGCCATGATGGATACCAATTCCACGCTTCAGAAGAGGAAGTACGTGCTCAACCTGGGAAGAAACACAAGACCAGTAAAGAAATTTTAATATTATTTGCAGAAATATAAAACCTCTGCTCTTAGCATACATGTATTTAAAATCAAGAAATGGTGGATTACAGTAATGTTGTGGTTTAAGCCAGCAGGCAGCTCAACACCACAATGCCATTCGCTTACTCCCACCATCCCCTGCAGCGGGATGGGGGAGAGAATTGGAGGGAAAAAGAAGTAAAAGCTCTTGGGTAAATGCCCACCCCAGCCAGCCACCCCATATTAGATGTTCAGCATAACACCACATGGTGTGGGAAACCCATTTGGCCAGCTTAGGCCAGCTGTCCTGGTGCTGTCCCCTCCCAGCTCCTGGCGCACCCCCAGCCTCTGCACTGGCAGGGCAGTGTGAGAAGCTGAAAAGTTCTGGACTTAGTGTAAGCACTGCTCTGCAGCAGCTAAGACATCAGCGTGGTATCAGCATTATTCTAAATTCAAAACACAGCATCATGCCAGCTACTAGGAAGAAAATTAACTCTATCCTAGCCAAATCCAGTACAAATACGCCACTTCAATACTATTTTCTACTCAAAACTAGGAATGGTAAGAATGGTAAAGCCAACAGCCAATTTTTTCAGCAGTAGTCATAAATTGGCTAAGGCCAACTGTGAAGCTACATGCTAATTTGCAAATGCAGTTAATATTTAAATTAATCTCTCTCTCTATATATACATATATCATTTTTTCCAAACAGTGATTTGCATATGCATATTTTGTATTGATATTGTATTGTACTGAACGCAGTGATTTCATTTATTGATCTGTGTAGTAACAGTGAATTGTGCACCTATGAACACTGCAAAGGGAACTTGAGGCTGTCAATGACTGAATTACTCTCTTTATTTCTAAGAACTTTACACTTTAAAATAGCTATGTAAGTTTTGTCTTCAAAGAAAAAAAAAACAGAGACAAAGGTAAGACTGTCATTAATGATCTAACTATGAACATTTGGTTACCACCCCACACCTAATTCTGAGAATATGCTTTTCAGATGTCAATGCCTACAGAGACCAAAACAGATCATACGGATACAATCCCTCTATGTGCTGTTTTTTTCAGTACACTTAACGCCTTATACATCGGATTCCTATCTTCAGTTCTTCTCAAGTTCAAAAACAGAACAGACATCTTGAATCTGAAGTGAGCAGGCACGGCCAAAAATCAAGTGGTTGTTTTTTTCAAGGAGGAATTGCCATGCTCATAGTAAAGATCACTACATAATAACTGATGGATGCAAGTAATGGAAAGGGGTGCAGAAGAAACTAGTTTTCAGATTTACTGAATGCCATAATATTCTGTCCATTTAGAAGATTGGATTTTTCTACTGTAAAGATACAGTCACTACACTTAGTGACTGGAGGGTAAATTACAATGCAGATGGATCACTGCAATTTTTGAAAGGCTCAGTGGTCAATACCAGACAAAGTGCATACTGCATCCATGTTTGAACTATTTCCAGACAGTTTTAGCCCCAGTATACGCTCTCATGTGTACTTAAAAACATACTTGGAAAAAAAAACAACACAGGGTACAAACTCCCTGGTTAGTTTTATCACATGTGATTTGCTGGAATCGCAACTAGAAGGAATCCTAGTCACTGAATCCTGTTCACAACGTAACAGACAGGAAACCTCAGAGAGATCAACGAGAATATCCAGTTTATGATTTCTGTACCCACTATACAAGACCCTCAGTCTCAAAAGCTGCAGAAAACAGGAGACCAGTAGTTACCCTTGTTTAGTCTACACTCACCTGAGGAAGCTTTTTGTCTTCGTCTGACAAACAGTCAATCGCATTATTGAATACTTCTTCAACCATCTTTTTTTCTTCATCTGAAAAGGCAATTTGTAATTTATTAGCCTTCTAGGTTTTGTAATAACTTGGGTAAATAGAGCGTTACTACATTCTCAAATTTGTAAAATTTAAAAATAGTGTAGAAGGCTGTGAAATCTACACAAAACCACCTACACTGTGGTCAGACAATCAATCAATGTGGGCCTTAAAGAGCCTAACAGTAACTGTATGCTTAGGGAAGAGGAAGAATAGCACAAACCTGCAAAAATAATCACAATTTCAGCTACCATTAAGCTTGGTATTTCTCAGCTTTACGTATGTTCTATCTATTTCATAAACCTCCACGTTTGTCTTCTACCTAACAGTACCCGTCTGCACTCTACTCTGTTTATTCTTACACACTTTCTGTACACTGAACCAGAACGTGCAATGACTGGGGAGCAAGTGAGCAAGCAAGAATCCTGAAGAGTTCTCACACAAGAAAGGGTATTCTGACTTACAACAGACCTCTTACTTTTGTTACTCCTCTTAACATTTCCAAGAGGCCACAAACTTAAGCTCATTTTCCAAGCTTGGTCTTAATCCAAAATGAAAAAAAAGTCTTCTTTGTTTACTGTTATGGTTCTTCTTTGATGAGATGGGAGAGGAAGTAAGGAAAGAAAAGTGGACTGAACAGTTGAGCAAGAACAGTCTAGTGGTTTCTTATACAGCTGTTTTAACTTGGAGAAAACGCTCAGATTTCTAGATAGACATTTCTAGAAATTCTTCTGCTATTATCACAGTGAACAGCATTTTGGAGAAAGAAAAGTTTATAATAGAGGAACAGTTAAACATTGTGAAGATCAAATACTCTGTGTACCCAGTTTCCTACTGAAAATGGGCTGATGTACCGGAATGGTAAATAAATGCTAATTTAAAAAGTGATAAGTATTTTGTATTTGTTTTTACACAAAAAGACTCAAATGAAATAGAAATAACTACCCAGAATAATATTTC
Source organism: Anser brachyrhynchus (assembly GCF_964034855.1). Classification (NCBI taxonomy): domain Eukaryota; kingdom Metazoa; phylum Chordata; class Aves; order Anseriformes; family Anatidae; genus Anser; species Anser brachyrhynchus. The sequence continues at coordinate 14,349,989 of NC_137697.1, read as the reverse complement.
ACTTCAAAGTACAATTGTTTGTTGAATAAAACTATATTTTACTTATCAGTACCTGTATTGAAATCTAACTTTGTCATCTGAAGTGCATAGGCTTCACAATCTTTTTTACTGAAGCTGAAAATAATTACAGGTTGGAAATTCCTTTCCATGATCATCTTCACAATCTTAAAAACATTTGAAGGACCTGTAGAGAGATCACATGAATTTCAAAGTTATTTTAGCAGAAAATTATTCTGTTAAGTAATAATTAAAATAGAAGCACAACTTAGCTGCAACTTTTATTTTTATTTTTTAAAGAAAAGTTATATAATCTAAGAAGTTACTTAAGAATGAGATTCAAACTCACCTTTTGTTCCTCCTTTCCTGCCTTTCTGGTCCCCTTTCGCTAAGTCTCCTGCATCTCTAAGCACTTGCATTGCTGTGTTAAAATTATCTTCTCTGAAGTCTCCCTAGATATAAAACACAACCTTTGTAAACAATTACTTCTTACATAGCCCACTGAAAAATACATACTTACTTACATATCTAGTACTATTACCACACATTTACATGCAGAAGGACAAAAAAACAACGCATAAGCTTACAAGTGACATTATTAGGTTGAGTGTCACAGCTCAGAATTATATTTGTGTCTCTGAAGTTATTGTTCATCATTTTATCTACTACACCATCAACTAAGTTAGACATGCTCAGTGACTGTGGTGGTTTCACACCGACAGACAACTGAAAAACACCACACCGCTTTCTTACTCCTCAAGGTAAAAGGGGGAAAAAATACCATGCAAAAGGGCTCAAGGGTTGAAGTAAGGACAGGGAGATCACTCAGCAATTACCACAGAGAAAAGATTCATCATTAGGGATTAATATGATTTATTGCTTATCACTAGCAGACTAGAACAGTGAAAAAATAGAAGCTAACTAAAAACACCTTCCCCTTCCCACCCACTCTTCTACCTCCTCCCCCAGAGCAGTTCAGGGGAATTCTTCCTGTGTGGGCTCCTCCCCAAGGGCTGCAGGGGAACTTCTCTTCTGTATCTGCAGCACCTCACCTCCTGCCCTCCTTCTGCACTGACCTTGGGGCCTGCAGGGCTGGTTCTCACTACTCCCTCTCCCAGCTGCTGTTGTGCAGCAGTTTTTTCCATTTTGTTAAGCGTGCTCTCTCCGATGTGCAACCAGTGTTGATCACTGGCTCAACTTTGGCCAGCAGTGGGTCCTTTTTGGAGCTGGCTCTGCTCTGACATTGGGCAGCTGCTGGGCTCTGCTCTCAGAGGCCACTCCTGCAGCCCCCTCCTACCAAAGCCTTGCCACGTAAACCCAATACAATGGCACAATAGCAAAACTGACTTATAGGAACGTCTACATGAAGATATTCTACCCAATGAAGTGCAATACTGCTGTTTACGGCATAAGCTACTATTGTGCATGTCAATAATGAATTTTAAACATTGTTACTTCTGAATCATCTAAAAACACAAAATCATTTTGCCCCCTCAACTGAAGGAAAATTTAAATAATGCTACCTTTAAAACAAACAAAAAAGAAAATTAAGTGAGAAACAGTACCAGAAACCTCAGAAAGCAAGGATGAGGGTGCTTAATACCATCTCAGCAAAGCATTACTCAGCTGAGTACATGACATTAGATAATAAAATTAGTGTCTTCTATATGATTCCAAAATCAGCATCTCAGAGATCACCATTACCCATTTGAACTTCATTTTATTTTAACATCAACATCCTTTGCATAGTCAATCCAATTTCCGCAAAAGATGAAACTCGTTACTGATATGTGAGGAAAAAGAAATTTCAAACTAATTGACTATCCCTTACATTTTCATCAACGACGAGACGCAATCCATCTCCTCCTGCTGGGAATATATAGTGCTGCAGTGGAGTAGGTCGATAGTCTGTGTAAATCACATGGCAGGGCTACAAAAAAGAACAGCACATATGTAAATATTTCATATTTCTAAATGCACTGGAAAAATACTGGCTTGAGGGAAAATCCAATGCATTTATTTTAAAATACATCATTCTAAAAGCCAGAAGCTAAGACTCAAAGAAATTTAGTTAAGTTTTCTTTCCTGAATACGGATTTTATACTAATGATGTTGCTTAAAAACATGAAAGCTTGCTAATCCTTCAGAGGAATACAAGTTGACAACAAACAACCTCTCATAAAAAAGAAAAAGTAAAGATAGGTAATGGTCTCTTCTGTATTATTAAACAGACTTGGAATATGCTAACATCTTTAAAAACTAAAGGAAGAACTATTAATTTCTATTTTGTAAAAAAGCCTGCAGTATTTCTTGCACCACCTAAAAACGGCACACTGTATACTTTTTAAAACATGAAAAGCTTTAACATGTAACATTTGTTTAGAAAAAAATAAATGAAACACTTCCTTAAAAAATATTAAATATTATATAAATCTGCTTTAAAAAATAATCAGCCAAGTGTTCTGCAAAACAAAGTCAAAGCTTTGTGCCAAGCTTGAATAAACATCTCTTATACTATGCTCCTTTCATCACAAGCCACATGAGAATCAGAGCTTGGAGTTATTTTTAAAATCAGAGCAACCTCTTGTGGAAGTTCCATCCCCAATTCTAATTCACATATTCTTTGCTGCAAAACCATCACTGAAAAAAACGGAATAAAAATTAACTGAAAGGTTCTGGAACAGGACATATTCATCATATTCCTCTTTTCTCATTTTGTCTGTATATATATACACATTATTTCCTAGGAATTGATGGTTTACTTTTCATTCTTGCATTCTAGTAGCAGCACATATCACTCATATGAACCATGCTATGCTAATCGAGCAAGGCAGTGGTCCTGTCCTTAAGCTCATTATGAGAATCCTCTATGTGAAATGGAGCAGTACTTGCTAAGTACAGTTTAAGCCTGGGATAACAGTAAGGGCCCTGCATACGGGCGTAGTTTGAAAACAGAGGTCCCAGAACTATAAACTCCACTGACGGTCAGTCACAGAAGACATGCAGCTTTGACAGCTGGTAAAAAAAAATAAAAAATGCCATAAATTAAGGAAGAAAATAAGCAGCAGCTAAGAAAAAGATGTGAGCAGCAGGATACGGAACCTGCTTTCAGCCTGGGATAGTATCTTCTGGAATTGTGCACAACATAGTCTATGGGCCAAAAAACACCTAGACACCGAAGAATTCAGTGCAAGACAAGATCTTCTATTAAGAAAGGACTATTATTACAGGAATTGCTGTTGCGGAATGGAATCACTCTAGGATGGACATCTGCTCTCCCTGCCAGTTCCAAGGACCTATGCTGTGTCTCTCTACTTTCTTCTTCCCTGCCTGCCTGCTTCCAGGACCCTGCTCCTCAATCTGCCTGTTTCATTAAGTTCAGCTTTGCCTCTCTCTTCCAGCCTGTTTCAGGAACTACGATGTGCTAGTCAACTGTGTGCAGTTTTGGATGCCACAATATAAGAAGGACATAAAACTACTAGAGAGTCCAAAGGAGTGCTACAGACGTGGCAAAGGGTCTAGAGAAGACGAATGAGGAGTGGCTGAGGTCCCTTGGCTTGTTCAGCCCAGAGCAGAGCAGGCTGAGGGGCGGCCTCACGGCGGCCTGCAGCTCCCTCATGAGGGGAGCAGAGGGGCAGGTGCTGAGCTCTGCTCTCTGGGGACAGCAAGAAAACAGGAAGAGAAATAATTACGAATTTGTGTGAACTTAGCAAGCATATCCAAGATATAACTGAAAGCTCATAAAAATGTGTGACAAGTACTTGTCATGCTGCTGTCAGCCCACTGACAATCACACACCTATTTTAATGCAAACAATGAAAGAAAAGTTTGTCGCTGTTGAAACAGAGATGAATATAACGTTTACGGATTGCAAACAAGCCCTTTGAAGCCTCTACGTCCTGAAAGGCCTGCCTCTGAAAATCATAGTATTTTCACAGTGTTTCATAATTCAGAGTGTTTGTTGAAATCAAGCTGGTGTCTAAATAAATGGTGAAAATAAACTATTAAAGAAAGAAACATTAAAGCTGTATGTAGAACCAACAGCCCGTACAGGCGCAAAGACTAAGTGTACTATCAAAGAAGGCAGGAGTGATCTATACCATCAGTTAGAAGCCATAGTAACATGGCTAAAGAGAGGCTTGTAGGTCCATTTTTTTTCAAAGACACAGTATTACACCACAAGATCACAAGGACAGAGGTCTATCACATCAAAATTACCTGTTTGTGAAGATGACAGATCCATTCAGCAAACTGACGAGCATTTGGAATAGTTGCAGAAAGGAACACATAATGAACATTGTCAGGGAGCAAAATAATTGTCTCTTCCCAAACTACACCACGTTCTGAAAATGGAAAAATCATACGGGAAATTTATGTTATTAAAGTCTGTTTTTCAGCTCTGAAGCCAAAGAACAGCATACTTAAATAGAAAATAAAACAAAATCTAACAAACGTCTCATATATAAGTACACACAAATGTCCTCAAAGTTGTTTTTGTCTCAGCAAAGACAATGCAGATTGCTACGCACAATAACTATTTCACAAAATTCAGTAGAAAACATATTCTGAATGATTTATGCACAAAGGTGTCTGATTTCAAGAGAAAATAGATTTAATAAAGTCTTTGTTCTTCAAAAAAACGGATATGAAATGCAAAATACATATGTAAGTTACCTGAATCTCTCATGTAGTGGATTTCATCAAAAATAACCCATGCAACTTCTCGCATAACCTCAGAACCTCTGTAGAGCATACTTCTCAGGATCTAGAAAAGGGGGAAAAAAGGATTTGCCAAAAACTGAGATTTAAAGTTCCTGAGTAAGAGTCCAAAAGCATGAATTTACAGGGACTACCTATTTTTTTAATAATTTGAAGTTAAATGAAGCGCAAGGGAGAAATAATGAACTTTCTGATTTTTTTTTTTTTACCTTAACTGGGCTTCTAATGATAATTTTAATTTATTACTGTCAGACCTTTCCAGTCAAAAAAGGGTACAAAACCACAGATAGATCAAGAACTTGTGTCTGATCTTACCTCTGTTGTCATCACCAGACAAGAAGCTGTAGGATTAATGGTGACATCCCCAGTCATCAAACCAACATCCTGAAACTCTTCATACATCTCACGGTACTTCTGATTACTCAGAGCTTTAATTGGACTCGTAAATATCACACGCTGTTTCTCCCTCAAAGCCAAGGCAATTGCATACCTGTATTCAAACATTGAACATGTTAAAGTTGCCAGAAGATATCCACAACTTTTTAGTTTCCTCAGATATTTTGGTTGAAAAAAAAAATGTAATTCAAAACACCAGTAGAATGATATGAAGCATTTCACATCAGTTTAAGTTCAGTGCAATCTAAACTTAACTACTTGTGTCTCTCTGGAGAGTGACAACTGCCTGACAAGTTAACTGATTTAGATGAACTTCAGAACACATCTAATTTTAACTAAAAATCTAATCATAAATGCTTTGTGTCAAACTACTATTATTTGAACCCACGTAATATATTTTCATGTACATCTCACTTCTCATTTCAAGTCAGCAAAGTCACTCGAAACCCCGATAAAAAAGTAGGTGCTTGTTTAAACATTTCTTGCCTAATAAACACCAAGATGATAATTAAATCAAACTGATACTTCTGACATAAAAGTTAAAAAAAAACACACATGACCTTCTTTATTAGCTGCAAATATGGGCTAGAACACAAAGGTATTTTTTCTAAATTCATGTAAATCTGTATTGCAGAAATTTTTCTCTCAGTCTATAGAAAAACATCTCAATAAGGACAGATTGTTTAAAAATAAAATACAAGCTTAAACATTACTCAAGCCTTTCAATACCCACTAAGCTAGATGAAAGAAATAACTATTTATATTCTAGTGCAGTCAATTCAATTCCAAGCTTTTTAATGTAGGAATTGATGCACAACAGCTACTGATGGTTCAACAAAATGACAGCAAAAGCATCACACCATTTTCTCATTAGAGCCTGTCAGAAAGTTACTTACTCTGCACATACAGTTTTACCAGCTGATGTATGAGCTGACACTAACACAGACTGGTTATTATCTACACAAAGAATCGCTTCCCTCTGAAAGGCATCAAGACTAAATGGATATTCCTAAAAAGAAAGCAAAAACATTACATATTTTTAACACAGACTACTACCTACATTGATTATTCTCTGACCAAACGAGCATGCAAACTACAGGCAGAAATGAAATCATGCATGTAGACATTTGTAATTTCAATTAACCTTAATCCAGTATTTTGAAGTGGCTTGGTATTTACATAAAATTATCTAACACACACACCCAAGATCTTTGATGATATCTTGTTGTTGTATGGAGTGAAAATCTGTCCCGGACGACTGGATTTTCTCTTATTTACTAAGTCAGGAGAGAAACTATAGCACAGCACCAAAGCCTTTGCCCGATGTCGAAGAATAGAAACGAAACCACAAAGGCCTATCCACTCCATTCAACCACTTCATTTTACTCTACCACATTTAAAATACAAATATCAATCCTACTTACGACAGGTCATCTTTTTAAACCTTTGTCTAGTCTTACTGGCTAAGTACAATATTTTTCTTCTACCCTTACCTGCTAACTGAACATATGCAAAAGAAAAAATAATGGAATCTATCACATACTTTTGCAGGTTTTCCAGTTCTTGGCTTTAGACCTGTGAACTCTTCATCTGCTGGAAGTGCAACCTATAAAATATATTTTAAACAATTGCATAATTCTGTGTGTCCATTCCAGTGATGTATCAAGCTACGAAAAGCTGAGGAAGGAAATGCAAAACGCATGACAACTCATATGAATTTCTATTATACTGGTTCTACGAGCTCATGTGTCAAGTGTCCTTCCTCTCAGCATCTTTACCCTCCTGACAACAGTACCCCTTTACCCATTTCTCTGATACTCCTTGCTGTCTGATGTGAAATATTTCTGGTTTACCTAATTTGAAACATAAACTCCTCAGGTCAAGATGCAGTCACAGTTTCTGACCAACAGAGGTTAAAAGCAATTACACAGCTCACGTTGATCACGCTCCCTTTCCAGGGACAATGTGTTTATGCAGGTTAAGTTCCTGTTCCTGGCTAATATCTATATTCATTCATGCTAAATATTTAAGCCCTCTTCAGTTACTAAGTGATGACAAACCTCTATCAGACATCTCTACATAACAAAGACTGTGCAGATGCATTGGCTTTAAAACCTGTATCATCAATTGTACAGACAGTTTCTTCTTTTTTTCGAGGTGCTCGAGAGAGTCCAGAGAAGGGCAACGAGGCTGGTGAGGGGTCTGGAGAACAGCTCTTACGAGGAGTGGCTGAGGGAGCTGGGGTTGTTCAGCCTGGAGAGGAGGAGGCTCAGGGGTGACCTTATCGTGCTCTACAGGTACCTTAAAGGAGGCTGTAGCAAGGTGGGGGTTGGTCTGTTCTCCCACGTGCCTGGTGACAGGACGAGGGGGAATGGGCTAAAGTTGCACCAGGGGAGGTTTAGGCTGGATATTGGGAAGAACTTCTTTACTGAAAGGGTTGTTAGGCATTGGAATGGGCTGCCCAGGGAAGTGGTTGAGTCACCATCCCTGGAGGTCTTTAAAAGACATTTAGATGTTGAGCTTAGTGATATGGTTTAGTGGAGGACTTGTTAGTGTTAGGTCAGAGGTTGGACTGGGTGAACTTGGAGGTCTCTTCCAACCTAGACGATTCTGTGATTTATTAAAAATGCATCACCATACAGGGTCTTTTAATGTGACCCTAATTAACATGGGTTAGTTCTGGAAGACAGATAAGCACAAATACAGGCTGGTCAGAGAATGGATTGACAGCAGCCCTAAGGAGAAGGACCTGGGGGGTGTTGGTTGATGAGAAGCTCAACATGAGCCAGCAATGTGCGTTTGCAGCCCAGAAAGCGAACCGTATCCTGGGCTACATCAAAAGCAGAGTGGCCAGCAGGATGAGGGAGGTGATTGTCCCCCTCTGCTCTGCTCTTGTGAGACTCTGCCTGGAGCCCTGCATTCAGCTCTCGGGCCCCCAGAACAAGGACACGGACCTGTTAGAACATGTCCAGGCAAGAGCCACAAAGATGATCAAGGGGTTGGAGCACCTCTCCTGCACGGACAGACTGAGGGAACTGGGGTTGTTCAACCTAGAGAAGAGAAGGCTCCTGAGAGAACTTATAGCGGCCTTCCAGTACCTAAAAGGGTCCTACAGGAAAGCTGGGGAAGCCTTACAGGAAAGTCAGGCAGCATAGCAATAGGACAAGGAGTAATGGCTTTAAACTAAACGAGGGTAAGATTACATTAGCTATATGGAAGAAATTCTTTACTGTGAGTGTGGTGAGGCACTGGCACAGGCTGCCCAAGAGAAGCTGTGGATGCCCCATCCCTGGAAGTGTTCAAGGCCAGATTGGATGGGGCTTTGAGCAACCTGGTCTGATGGAAGATGTTCCTGCCCGTGGCAGTGGGGTTGGAATTAGATGATCCTTAAGTTCCCTTCCAACCCAAACTATTCTATGATTCAGTGATTCTAAGACAGAAGAAAAAACAAATGGAGCAATGTACATGCAAGTACAGGAAAGTTAAAATTTACATATTTAATACTCATAGAAACTCTTCCTGACAATCATTTTGAGATGAAGGATGATTAAAAATAATAAAATAAAAATCAGCATTAATGCTTCTGATTTTTCGTATTATAATTGTATCATTTCCATTAACATAATCTGAAAATAGATAGTTTTCATTTTCTTGCTTTCACATAGTCTTTTTTTCCCATTTTACCAAAATGTCATTTTCAACACAAACCAGCTTTACAAGAAGGTCTTTCTTTCTTGAAACAGACTAGGAAAATACTTCCATGCACTGCTGAACAGTAACACTGTACCATGAGTACAGACTTATTTCAATAATCTGCAGGCTCTCTTCCTCAAGAACAGCACTCAGAATGTGCTCAATACCTTTTAAATACAAAGATCTACCAATATTATCGAGTTTTCCACAACCACTCATTTTATTGCATTTATCATTCAAACAGCTTCTAGTACGATATCCTGTTGAATTTTAAAGTATATTTTGTGCATGGACAATGTCAGGTGCATACCTCAAACTATTTACAGGCCTGTTCAATCTTAAATGTACTATCAAATGACATATAATTAGTACAATAATAAATACAAACAATATTATAATACTAGCAGTAATGCATGTACTTCTACAAAAAAGCCTAGAGTTTCCATGTTCATTTGCACTGCACTCACCTCATGTGTGCAACCTTCAACAGTTTCCACAGCTTGCACCTTTACGTGTGGCATCAGGTCTGCCAGACTAAAAATATATGAGTTAGGATTGCCCAGGAATACATGTAAGAATCCTGTTTTCTTTATAAAATGATAAACGTTGAACTTCACCTTTACTTTAACTGTAGCACTAAAAAAAGGATGCACAAACTTAAACTGGACATTTGGTAGAGGTTACTACCAGTACTAAGAACACCTGTAAGTTAATGTTTTGCTATTGTTTAAGTGTACTTTAGCTACTACTTTAGGATTTTAAACATTTTAAAAACTTGCATCACAAAATTCCTCTTGGGTCACATTTATAAAAGCATGTTCCTGTAGAGTTTTCCAATTAAATATGGACTTTTTTTCTCAGTATACAAAAGCAAAATTCAAGACCTGTATTTTATGGTACTGAATAACAGCAGCCTGAAACAACCCAAACAGCTGCCTTAAGACAAGAACCCTCTTTTTCTTTATCCTTCTTTCATGGCCACAAGCAGCTAGTGTCTCACGGCATAAAACAGTCGTTTTCTCATGCGGTATTTACATACTTCAGTAAGCTATAATAGACAAGTACACATTTTATTGAGACCACTCACATAAAAACTAACTTAAAATGGTAACTCTGGTTCTGCTTTGCTTCTGTACAAGTACTCTATGATTGCAATGTTCTGAAAAGTCTTCTCATGACTGTTCTCACAGAAAATTTTATCTTGAACTTGAGAAAAAAATGACCACTTAAGAGCAATGAATTCTGTCTGACAGAAGCGATATGTCACCCAGAGAAAAGTACAAGAACTCAGCAAGCACACACTTTTTACTTCTGTAGTTGAGTCTTCTACATCTTGAACTAGGAGGTACACATCTGTATTTGGTAGTTCCGCATGAAGTTTTATTCCATGAACTTATCTAATTGTTTCTGAACCAACAGCAACGTCCAAGTTCCCAACAATCTCTTAAGACAGACTACGCTGACAAAGTTCCTGCACTGTCCCTTCAATCTATTTTTTCACAACCCTCATAATACCTGTCAGGAGGTTCTAGAAAGAAAACAGACAGGCGCACAGATCCTAAGGCACAAAAATGGCATTCTAGCTACCCTTCGGTTGCCTCATCTCCCCAGCTTTCAACATGTCCAAGCTTTCCCTCTTCTCCATGTCAGGTACCTGCCATTTGTGTTCAAATTTAAAAGAACGTCTACACTTCTATCACAAATACGTCCTGCAATTATAATCTTACACGCCTCAAAAGTCTTTTTTTCTGTCTCTCTCGTCAAGTTCATATTCCTGTATCCGAAGCTGATTATGTCTTCCAGTGAGGTGGAAGGAGGCCTGCCTCCTCACTGCTTACTGCTTGCCACAGGCCTGAAACAAGCACAACGCCTTCGACCAACAGCCCCTGATCCACGTGCAGTAACAACACACAAACGTTGCATAATGGTTAACTACTGCTTTGCAATATTATTTTAAACCCCTCCAGTGCTCATCACTGGTGAAGCTGTACTACTAGCACGTCCTCACATAAGTAAAGTTAATAGAAAATGAATAGGCAAATCCACCTTCACACGAAAACACTGCGAAGCTACATACGCTGACTATTCACGGGTGTTGTTCAGCTAACAAGTACACCCGGCTATAATTCCCTCACACAGCAGGCTGCATACTTACTTTGTGTCTTCTGATACAACGTCTTCCAATTTTGGTTTCTTTCCTGAAACCGCATCTTCTGTACTATTGACCTCGGCTTCCCTTTTGGCCTTCCCTGGCGCAGCCCCTGACGGCGCCTCCTCCGATCGCTTTCTGCGAACACACACACACACAGAGCACCCTCGAGGCCTGCCTTTTACGAGCACATTTCCACAAAACCAGCCGGTGTCCGCCCCGCCGCCCCGGGAAGCCCCCCCCCGAGGAGCCACCACGCGTTTCCAAGTCACCTCCCGGCCGCCCCGTGCCCCGCGGGGTGCCCGGCGTTGGGGCCGGAGCAGCACCGCCGCCCCGCCCCGGGGGTGCCCAGCGACCCCCGCCGCCCCCCTCCGGCCCCGCTCACCCCGTCCTCCTGGCGGCCTCGGCGGCGGCCGCCTTGCTCTTGGCGGCGGCCGGCTCCGCCTCGAACACGCTGAAGAGCTCGTCCCCGAACGCGTCCGCCATCTTCCCCCCGCTCCGCTCCGCCCCGCCCCGCTCCCGTCCCTTCCTTTCCCTTCCTGCCTGCCCCCGGGCCTCGGCCGGTTCCGGATCCGCTGCGGGCACGGAGCGCCATGGGCGGCCGCAACAAGAAGCACCGCGCTGGGGGCTCGGCCCATGCCGCCTCCACCGCCGCCGCCGCCACCGCCGCCGCCCGGGCGCGGGCCGCCGCCGAGGCCGGTGCTGCCGCTGAGGCGTCGGGCGGCCGAGCGGCCCCGCGGCCGCCGCCCGCCTGCAAGGAGCCTCGCGTCAAGCAAGGTGAGGCGGAGCGGGTTTTGGGGCTGGGGGTCGTAACGAGGTGTGGGTTTCAGGGAGAAACACGGAGTTGAGCGGGGCTGGGTGAGCGGCGGGGCCCGGGGGTGTCCGGGGAGGCTGGGCTGCCTGTAACGCCAGCCGGTGCGGCGGGCTGTAGGCGAGCCGGGCAGCGGTCGGGTCAGGCCATCCCAGGTCCCAGCTTGTTAACATGAAGTCCTGAAGTCCCTCGCCCCGTATTTTAAACTTCTGAGCCACTTAACTGTGCTTTTCCAAATCTGGGCTCTGATACCTGTGTTTGCATGTCTCCCGCACCTCCAACACCACAGTACTTAGTTATTTTCAGAAACTGTCCAGCACGGGTGAGCCGTCCTGCTGAGGAGCTGGGGGGCAGCAGCACCTCAAGGAGCACCCTGCTTCCCTCTCCGGAGCGCCGTGCGGTCTGGCAGGCTGCTGAAAGCTCCGAGGCTGCTCAGCTCCTTTCTGTCTGCACCATACCAAGAACAGCGCTTGCATTCTCAAAAGGAACAGCATCTAGAATCAAGCTGGCTGTTGTGAGAAGCTAAACAATTTCAGTGATGATAAGTAGCATTGTGAACAGATATTTTTCCACTAACAGCTGCTAAATGAAAAGTAAGAACGACTGTGGCAGGTTAGACCACAGACCTGTGTAACCCAGTACCTTCCCCTAGACTGGGTCCAAATGCAGGTACCCAGGTGGGGACAGACCAGACATGCAGTGATACTTTCAGAGAGTACATCCTTCTCCAGTTGTGGCTAAAGGACTTGCTGAGCCATGTAGTATTTCTATTCAATATCCTTCCAAAAAAAAAAAAAAAAAGGATTTCATTGTGCAAAACCATCCTGCTTCCTCTTGGGCTTAGACAAATGTCCTATACCCACAGCTTCAGTGGCAGAGCTGTGCTATGGAGCTGTGCATTTTGTAATTAAAACAAACAAACAAACCATCACTCTTGCTTGCTTTGAACTTGCCATTAGCTTCCCTGTTTGGGGAGTATTATTCCCTGCTCTTGTATGGATAGTAGTCTGTCAATCATTTTTCCTCATTGTGCCACTCAGGATTTTATATTTTGTCTCCTGAGTCATTCGTTTCTTTACCACTCATTGGTAAATGGCCTTTCCACACCATTTAGTGTTCTTATTGTTCTTACGTGTATGCATGTTACTGGCATATTGGTGTAATACTTGCCTCATGTTGGATCTGCTTTAAAAACCATAAAGAGTGTTCTCTGCACTCTGCGTATGTAATTGATGGTTGTTTGCAATTTGCAGGTCCAAAAACTTACAGTTTTAGTTCACCAGTAGATTCCAGTGCTGCTGCTGCTGCAAATCTAGATAAGTCTGTTCTTAAGGTGAGTATCTTCTTTAGGTAAAAGAACTTTGTGATTCATGATACTCTTTTACCTGAGTAAATATTTCTTCAGCTATATGTGTTACGTTACACCTATGAACTACGTTCATGTGTTAGACCTTGTCTCTTGAGCTTGAGCTGTTTGGGGTTCTGAGTGTGCTTTGAGAAATGGGATAAAGCAGTAGGGTGGAACATCTGTTTTTAAGTAACAAATTATACATTACATGCAGGGCTGTGAAGAGCAGTGTTTGGGCTTCTGTTGTGCACGTATATTTTTCTTCGTGTCAGAGGAAGAATACAGATTTTACATGGCACTCTCAGTGACAACTAAAGCTTCATCCATGTTTTAGAGATGTTAAGAATACTAAAATTTTGTCTGGATTTTTTTTCCTAATCCAGATAAGAAGGAGAGTCTCACAAGATTGTCTTAATGATCAAATTATTTTAGATTAGTGAGCTGAGAAGAGAGGCCTTGTTCTTTCCAGTAAATTATTTTTTTAAATTACTTTTTCCTTACATTATGTCAAGGGAATTCCTGTATTTTTTAAGATATAAATGGGCCTTCTCTGTAATAGGGGATGACTTTTTTTCTATTTCAGGTTAAAAAGAAATCAACAACATAAAACTTAAATAAATCTGTACCTTTCATAAGAAAGCTTTGCCAAACTTATGGAAAACTGGAAAAGCAGGGATTTGAATGGCAGAAAGATTTCTGCATTCTAATTTCCTTAGGAATGAAGAACATGGATATATCATAGAAAGGTGTGGTGTTTTGCTTTGTATCAACTGTTTTTCTTTATGCAGGTAATGATAAACAGTAATTTGGAGAAAAGGATTATTGATATAATCAATGACCATAAAAAACAAAATGATGACAAAGGAATGATTTCCAGAAGACTTACTGCTAAGAAACTGCAGGTAGAGTTTAGAATGTTGTCCTCTGACCATTGTTGATTTAGAGTAAACAGTTTCTTTTTTTTTTTTTTGTTATTCATATTTCTGTGCATAGTACAAGCCAGTGTACCGTATTTTCCAGTAATTGCATTAATGATTAGCCGGTGGAATCAGTTAGCATGTTTATCAGGAAAGACATGTCTTCATGCATTCAGTAACCACCATCAGAGTATCTAATCAAATAGATAGAGGAATAGAAGTTAACCTCAATGTTTTAAGGACATTGTTTCCTACGTTTTTAGTTCCATGTCATAGTTGGAAAACTGCAGATTTATCTTTCTACACAGAAAATATGCACTCTATTCAGAGACTGGGATGTGGCTTTACTTATACATATGTATATATATTTACATTCAAAATTATTATGAGCTTTGTTTTCAAGACAGGATTTTCTACTCTGCCTTCTGATATGTTAATTTATGCTTTTTTATCTGTTTAATCTCAATTATCTGATATGTGGGAAATAGAAGTTTGAGCCTTTGTTAAATTGCTAGGTTAAATCTTAATGTTTAACTTTTTTTAATTTGTAGGATGTATACATGGCTTTGCAAAGGTTTTCCTTTAAGACTGAACACATTGAGGAAGCAATGAAAAACACACTTTTATATGGTGGTGATCTTCACTCTGCACTTGATTGGCTTTGTTTAAACCTTCCTGATGGTAAGTATAGTGACAGAGAATTGACTACAGTTTTTAATTGAAGAACAGTAGTTCCAACTCTGATACGGAAATACGTGAAAGCAGCAGTCAAATATATTGTTTCATTTAGACCAGTAGTCATCACGGTTTTCCTAGCTGTGCTGCTGACTTGTTTTGTTACTATTTTTTGAGTCTTACAGTCTTTCTCTTCCGATTCTTAGAGTTTTATCAAAGTCCAATGAGCAAATGCTGACTTACTCAAATGTTATAGCCTGATTTTTATTTTGGGCGTACTGTTGTTGTTTTATGTTCCTCCAGTTGGCTCCGAACACACTTAAAAAGATTTTTCAGTAATCATTATTGACACATTCAATGACATGGGTTTTTTGTTTTGAAGATGCCTTGCCTGAAGGCTTTAGCCAGCAGTTTGACGAACAGCAACAGAAACCTAGAGCAAAATTTTGTTCTCCTGTGTCAAAATGTGAACCTCCACCTCGCTTAGTAGATAAGAAAAAGAAAGAGAATGGCCCTGAAACTAAGGTAATTTGAGAAATTTATTTGTATTTATTGGTGGGAAGAGAGCATGAAATTTTCCAAAATCCATAATTTGCATCAACTTCAACAGTGACATGGAAAACTTCTGAAAATATAATATGCTTAAATAATACTGCCATCCACATCGTTTTAACTACAGTGGAATGGTAATTTGAAAGGTAACGTTTTTCCATGTGAAGTCTAAAAGACTCTGTAATTTGTTGTTTGTGGTAACTTTTGTTAAGTCATAGCTTAATTTTTTCCAAGAATGGGTTTGTTCCATTTATTTACAAGTAGCACTCTGTCATATAACTTAATTTATATAAAATCTTAAGCAGTAGTTCCTAAACTCTGACTGAGAAAAAACATCGGTGGTTTCACTTACTGCTATCATTACTTTTAATTTTGGTTGTTCTTCCAGGAGACAAATGCAGAGAAAAAGAAAGAAGTGAGTATGAAGGAGTGGATTTTGCGATATGCTGAGCAACAGAGTGATGAAGAGAAAAATGAGTCTGTGAAAGAGACAGATGAAGAAAAGTTTGACCCAGTAAGAGAGTAATGTTTCATGAGAAACATTCAAAAACTTTCAAAAATCGATATAGAGTCATTTAGGCTGCAAAAGATGTCTAAGACCATGTGGTCAACCTTTAACCTAGCACTGCCAAGTCCACCATTAAACCATGTCACCAAGCACCACATCTACATGTTTTTTTTTGAAGACCCGTAGGTATGGCGAGTCAACCGCTTCCCTGGGCAGCCTGTTCTTCACTACTTTACAACCCTTTCAGTGAAGAAATTTATCATAATATTTGACCTAAACCTTCCCTTGCACAACTTAACGCCATTTCTTCTTGTCTTAAAGATATGTCTTGTATTAAAGATATGTCCAGCACATCTGCAACTAGTTGATTGGTTTGTTAAAAATTGAGGGTTGAATAGCTAGCATTTTTTTTTTTTTTAAATTAAGATTTGGCATCAGGCAACTGAATGGAAATATGCTGGTAGTTTTCCTTTCCTCCATTGTTTTTTCCTCTTATTTTTTTTAGTACTGAGCTCAAAATATTGAGTGTATTTTTCTGGGAAGGAAGGATTTTTGAAACACATCTCAGTGAGATTAGGAAGGTGGTTATAAAATTTTGAGAGGTTTTAATTGTTCGTTACTTGCACAAATGAGAAACAAATATTTTTTTAAGCTTAGTATAAAGGATTACGTTTTTATTATGAAGGTTATTTATGGTGACAAGAATACAATATTAAAATTGTGATTAATAATTCTATTTGAAATAGAATGAGAGGTATGTACACCTGGCTGCAAAACTTTCAGAAGCAAAAGAGCAAGCAAGCATCTCCAAGCAAGACAAAGACAAGCAAGGCCAGAAGGTGGCACAAGAGAAAATAAGAAGAATTCAGCAAGGTAAAGCCCTGCAGATCACCTGTGTTTCATTTTGTGACTTGCATATTTGTTAGGCAAGTAGGTCTCTTGAGTCAGGTTGAATTGATTTCATCATCTGTCGTGCCACTCACTGTGTGAACTGCAAGCTTTCCTGAACTTACTGTTTTCACGTGGGTCAAACTGTAAAAAGTCAGTAAAATTTCACTTCTGGGTTTTCAGTGCTCAGTATGAATTAATGTAATTATTCTTCTCTTTTTAAGGAACAAAATGCTCAGCAATCGGTAGAAATAAGTTCTATATTCTCTTTGACAGAAATGGCAATGCTTGAAGAGCATCCTGTATTTGATCCGGCTGTGAAAACTTCAAACCAACAACAAAACGAAAAGAAAAAAGCTCCCTTACCTCAAGCTCCTGTACCTCAAGAAACCACTTTGAATCTGAGTTTGCTTGAAAAACCTGAAGGTGCTGCAAAGGAAGAGAAAGGTGTGGTGGAACTTATTCAATACAAGCCTGGCACGTACCACAGATTTACAGTATCAGTTCTTTTTTTACGGGTTGTATAGCATTTCAGTGTGGAGTTGTCAACTTTTCATTGTAGGAATGGCAGGTGGGCTGTCTTGCTGACCAAGCTAACTTGAGAAGATCCATACATGTTTTAGCACATGATGCTAAAAGCTATTTTTGCCATACTGTCATGTCTAAAATCTTGTGTTTCTTTTTTCATTGCTACAGGGCTAGTGACTATTCCCATTAATTGTCACCTTCACATCTTTCTAAACTGTTTTCGTTGTAAACCTTCAAACTGTTAATATTTTCCTAACAACAGAATATTAGTAAAAGCTCTTGAATTACTGAATGATCAAAGATTGTAAACAGAATATTGTAATTAATTTCCCACTAGGAATTGATTTCCTTTCTTGAAAAAGCAGGAATTTCTGTCATTTGTCAGCACCAGTATTTTCTGTTCATTTAGTAGAGCTGCAGAACACTTCAGAAAACAGTACTCTCTAGTGAAAACAGACTTGTAGAGCAGATAAAACATTTTTGAATGTAAAATAAATACAAGTTTTAGGAGAATTAAAGTATGTGTCATTCTACTCTTGTAGCCAAAAAGAAAGAACCTCTAGACGTAAGAAACTTTGATTACAGTGCTCGAAGCTGGACTGGTAAATCTCCAAAACAATTTTTGATTGACTGGTGCAGGAAGAATTTTCCCAAGAGCCCAAATCCTGCCTTTGAAAAGGTTCCAGTTGGAAGATACTGGAAATGTAGGTATGTATTTCCCATAACCTTTACATTTTCATTTTGGTTTATTTAAAAATAAAAATGCTCAAAACCTCTGTTTTGTCATGTTGGTCCAGGTTTATATCAATGTAGTGTGTTTAACTTGAGTGATTTCAGTCCAGTAGGGAAGTATTTCACTCTGGATAGCTCTGGAGAAGTAACACTTCAGCTGGACATTACAGCAAATGTAAACCTCTGAGTGATCCCTTAAAGAGGGGATCAGCTTATTTAGCTTTGAATTCTGTACTGCTGTGTGAAAGGTTCTGAAGCAAATTAATTCTGTAAAATAATTTTGGACAACTAACTTCTGGCATTCTTGTTCAAAGCAATACATTAAGCCATAGGTTTTGGTCATATGAATACCAAAAACCTTTTTGGGATTTGTTTAAAGCAGACGCTAGAAACCTGTGTAACAGCTACCATAAATTTGTAACCAAAACACTGCAATATCAGTGACTTTTATGTTTCTTTTCAAATCTAAGTCTATAATGTAGTGCTGTAAAATACTATAAAGTATAATATAAAGTATATTATCATACGCAAACAAAGTAGACATGGCATTACAAATGAATAGTGCTTCTTGAAGGAACTAAATAAAATGGAAATCCCAACTTCTTGCTTCAAGGTAGAAGCTACTAGCTGTTTAAACATACTGTTCCTCAGAGAATATATGGAATTTTACTGCTATATGACTGGCATGTCTCTGTTAGCAATCTGCTGAGATGCTAACATCTGTTAAACTGGCATCTCAGTAACTTGTCTAAGTGATTACACAAAGGCACACCAGTACTTGGTTCTTCTTTCAAAGCAGCTAACCTTAAAGGTGGTGTGTATGTGTACAAATACTTCTGCTTTAAGGAAAATGAAGGCAACGTAAAGGGAGAAGGGGGAGAACCCACTTCACCCTACAAAGGTGCTGCTGTAATCTGCTGAAATTTTTCTGCCATTCAGTCAAATGTGATCAACTGTGTCTGTTCACAAAAGATTATTGAAAAACATTAATTTTTTTTAGATTAATTCCTATATTTGATTTTTACTCATGTTTTAAACAACATTAACAGGTGTGCTGTTTATATAGGTAGCAAAAATTAAGAGAAATGCCTGTGTGAATCTGTTTTTAAGGGTCAGGGTTATCAAGACATCAGATGATGTAATGGCAATGTGTCCTACAATTGTAACAGAAGATAGTATGCAAGCACAACATCTAGCTGCTACTTTGGCACTCTATCATCTAACCAAGGGACAGGTAAGGCTTTCACCAATATTACTGTTTTTAGCTTGGAATCTCCCTTTGCTTTTTTTTTTAATTGTAGTCTCTGTAATTAAATTTTAAAAACAGTTTACTCAAGTGTTATCCATTAAATTCTTTGCTTGAATGATATAATACTTTGCTTTTATTGACAATCACGGGCATTGCAGCATATGGGGAGGAAACTATTCTGTAGTAAAACTGTTCTTTCAGTGTTGCAAAGAATGCAAGATAGCTGAGAATAAAATGTCTTGTTGATGTTAATATAACTGGTTTCACAGCTTCTGTATTTACAAGTAGTTCCGTATCTCAAGTCTTACCATATCTCCTGCTACGCAAGCTCATTTACATGTAAAATGTTAGTAACATTACTGAGTAGTATACAGAGTAATTTTTTTCTGTTTTTCTCCCTAAGTCAGTTCATCAGTTGCTGCCTCCTACCTATCGAGATGTCTGGCTAGAATGGAGTGATATTGAAAAGAAAAAGGAAGAAGAAAACAAGATAGAAACTAACAAACCTCGTGATAACTTTATTGCTAAATTATTAAACAAACTAAAGCAACAGCAACAGCTACAATCTGAAAACCAACCGAAAGTATCTGAAGGTCCTGAAGATTCCTGGGAAAATTTAGTTTCTGATGAGGACTTCAGCAGTCTTTCACTTGAGACGCCAGAAACAGATAATTTGGAACCTTCCAGGATTTTGTTCAAAAAGCTGCAAAGTTCCCCCAAATACCAGAGGCTTTTGAAAGAGAGACAGGAGTTACCTGTGTTTAAGCACAGATATTCAATTGTGGAAACTCTTAAAAAACATCGAGTAGTTGTTGTAGCTGGTGAAACAGGCAGTGGTAAGAGTACTCAGGTGCCCCATTTCTTGTTAGAAGACTTGCTGCTAGATGAGGGGTCAAGTAAGTGTAATATTGTTTGTACGCAACCACGGAGAATCTCAGCAGTGAGTTTGGCTACAAGGGTTTGTGAAGAGCTAGGCTGTGAATCTGGACCAGGAGGAAAGGTAAGATGCATCTTGATTCCTATTTCTAATCTTGATCAAATTTTAGGAAGATGGATTCTTGGTACAAAGTGAAAACATTATTATTCCTTACACAACCAAATTAGATACTATTTTTTTCTTGAGAAAGGCTTCTTGCTATGTCAGCTGCTTTTATAAATTGTCAGTGCTGAACTTCTGGGTATCCATTTGTGTTTTCTAAAAAATTTTACCAAGGGTGACTAAGAGCAAGTGTTTAATAATGGGGATTGTCAAACATTGGAAAAGATTCCCGAGAGAGATTGACATCCCCATTAGTAGGGGGTCCCCATCAGTAAGGGAAAATTGCCCTGGATATAAGGCTGAGTAATCTAATCTGACTTGAAGCCTGGCACAGCTTTGAGAGAGGTCCATTCCAGCAAAGTTCTCTGTTATTTGAAGAAAAGCAAGGTCATGTATGTTTTATGGTAGTCTATTTGTGTGAAATCCCTAGGGGGATTCCATACCTGCACTGCAAAAATATTTTTATTTGAGGACTGCCAAGAACCCTTAAAAAGAATACTGAGGTTATTGTCTCTTTTCTGCTCTGGAGAAACTCAGGTTGCTATATTTCAATATATTTTTCCCTTTCTTAACAAAATCAAATGTATGTATTAAAAAACAACGTGGCAGTCATTCGCTATACTATTTAATTAGCAACTTGTGCAGTGTTGGGTTCTAACAGTGCTTAAATTTAACTTAATTTTGAGCGTCTGTTGCTTGTCTACTATTTTAAGTTATTCCTGTATTTTTAGTGTCATGTTATTTCTTTTATAGAACTCCCTGTGTGGTTATCAAATTCGTATGGAATCTAGAACAGGAGAAGCCACCAGACTACTATACTGTACAACAGGTGTTCTGCTTCGGAAACTTCAAGAAGATGGTCTTCTCTCGAGTGTGTCTCATGTTATTGTAGACGAGGTTATCAGCTCTTTCTTTTCTGCAGAAACTATAGTTATTTTGGGCCTAGACTTACCATCTTTATTAAGAAGTTAGTATATGTTTTTTTTCCAATTCTAGGTGCATGAAAGGAGTGTCCAGTCTGATTTCTTGCTAGTTATCCTGAAAGAGATCTTGCATAAACGTTCAGACCTGCATCTGATTTTAATGAGTGCTACTGTAGACAGTGAGAAGTTTTCCAGCTATTTCTCGCACTGTCCTATTTTAAGGATTTCAGGGAGGAGTTACCCTGTTGAGGTAGGCAAATGTTTCTCTGACTTTAAAAGGCACTTTGCACCTATACCGTGTTTGCTTAGTTAGTATTTGAAATAAATATAATTATATATTATTGGTCAGAAAAATATCTTAAGTATTTATGTCACAGGCTTCTAGCCTTTTTCCATTTTGAAAACTTCAGTGCTTTGAACTACAGAATTGTACTGTTTTTTTTTTCTGATATATTATCAGTTGATTAAAATCATTCTCATCTGAAGACAGTGACATTTTGATTTTTATCTATTGAATGTAGGTAGTAAGGAAAGTACTGAATTCTCCTGTCTCCCTCCACATACAAAAAAATGCAGTGACAAAGTTGCATGTTTCTCATGGCTTATAGTATAGGTAATGTCAGTGATCATATGGAGAGATCCTTTAACATCTTTTAACAAATTCATAGCAAGTCTTGGGTTTTCAAAAAGCATAAGAAAGATTAAGCTGAAGTTTGCAAGATCTATTAGACCATTAAACTGGAAAGGGCTGCCCTGTTCAGCTTCGTATGAACAAAAAAAAAAAAAAAGAAGAACAAAAAAGCTGCCAATAAGTTTTTGACATGCCTTTTTTTTTGTGAATTTTTAATAAAGATTTTCCATGTTGAAGACGTAATTGAAGCAACTGGCTATGTTCTGGAGAAGGACTCAGAGTATTGTCAGAAGTTCCTAGAGGAGGAAGAGGAAGTAGTGATAAATGTTACTACCAAAGGAGGAGGCACTACAAAGTATCAGGTAAAATAGGCATTTCTAATTTCAATTTAGGAGTTTTATTTTTGTTTTATTACCTTTTTCTCTGTTAATTAAATGCAATTGGTTTGTATAATATCAAGTGTTCTTTCAGCAGTTGACACAAGATGCAATGGCACTTCTACAGTTCAAATCAAGTATTTGCTAAAGCCATGTCCTTATGTTTGTCTCAACTCCCTTATTGCTGCCATAATTTTGACACATTTGACACTGAGATCTGCTGTTTCTCTTTTGCAAAATCCCAGCTCTAATCCTGTACGCAGCAAGGGGAAAAAGCATTTAAATAGGTTCTCCCAAAGAATTATCCTCAGTATTGAACTAAGAAGAGCAGAAAAAGCAAGGCCACATCTCTTTTAGCGAAAAACTTGCCAAGATCCTCCAACTTGTCATGCCAAATGGGATAACTTATGTTAAGATTTAAGATTGTAGAGCTTTTTGGATTGACCGTCTATGGTTAATCTTGTAACTGTTCTACAGTGACAGCTGGACGTGTTTTTGAATTAAAACTTTTGAAGGGAAGCATATGAATGCCTCTGACTACAGGCAACTGTAGACTGTTAAGCTCTAGGCTGTGTATATTTTGGGTGGATACCTGTCTACTAACTTGTTCCCATGAGGTTTCTGCAAGACCACTTAGTTTGGTGTGATCAAACACGGGTGTACACATGTTCAAAGCATGCTACCATGTGATTTGCAGATTTTTCCTGAAGTGATGGTTACTCCATACATCACAACAGCATGTTTTGGTTGAAACCAAAGTGCTCTCCAGAGTGCTCCTCCATCTTTATGATTTATTTCTGTAGAGATTCCAGTACAGAAGGATATGTGGTGGAAAGCTTCTTTCTGAAGTGGTTTAACAGTGAAATAATTTACAATGGTTCCACTTAACACAGAAGCCTTATGCTAAGTATGTATGTCCGAGATATTTATAGACGATTTATTATTATTAGAACAAATATTTATCTTCCTTCCCCTTACCTCCTTCCTCAAAACACTGCAGGAGCTGTCACATAATTGACTCTGAACTTTCTTTTCAACCATTCATTGAGGAGGGGAATGTAAGGGAGAGAAGAAAAGGGAAGCTGTTTTCTTACAATATAGAATTTGAATTCTGAAATTCTACTAATTAGATTATGGACGTGTGAATTGCTTTAACTTGTAAAACATACTGTGTAGTACTGCTTGCATGGACTCTTATGCCTTTTTCATCTGGGATGTCAATTACCAGTAGCAGTTATCTATCTGTACATAGGTTATGTAGATACCTGTGATTTAATCTAACTCTCACTGTTTTCCATGGGAAGTTTGTCAATTAAATGTCACTTATTATGTTTTAAGAAGCCTAAAGTGAATGACAAATTGACCTCTTTTTTATAAAACACTGAGCATATGATTTTTCCTCTTCCTTTCTAGGAGTATGTCCCAGTCCAGTCTGGATCTGGTATTGATTTGTCTCCTTACTATGAGAAGTATAGCAGTCGTACACAGCAAGCAGTCTTCTATATGAATCCTTACAAGATCAACCTTGAACTTATTTTGGAGTTGCTTGCATACTTAGGTACAGTCTGCTTCTTAACTTTATATATTGTGACTGCCCTTTGGATTTATTTCCCACTGTTAGCTAGTGATAAGGATTCTTGACTTAATTTTATATGAAACGTCCTAGAAAGTATTTACCACAGGACTCAGAATTAGTTCTTGTTCTCAACTGAGGCTGTCCGCAAATGCATGTTTGTTTTAAATGTGTGTCTGTATTGTCACTTTCCAGATAGAAGTCCCCAGTTCAAGAACATTGAAGGGGCTGTGCTGATCTTCTTACCAGGCCTTGCTCATATCCAACAGTTGTATGATCTCATTTCAACTGACAGGAGATTTAGCTTGCGTGACAGGTAACAGATATTTTCTATAGTTAATTGATTAGCTTGATGAATACGTCCTTCTTGATTGTTAAAGCCTGCTATTCTTGAGAAGTGAAGTTGAGAGTTATACCTTTGAGCTGGTTTTACTGCAAATCCATTTTTATTATCGAAGCAAAGATGACAAGTACTTAGAAATGGTACATTCATAACCGTCTCTTTTCTTTTGACTTGACTTTTTGAACAAACATATTTAATCACAAAATACTCAACTACTTCATTTCCACTTCTTAGGGCACGGGGGATAGTATGTCTGGGAAATAGCTTTTCATGGTATACTGTTTATATAGAAATGGCTGCTTACTGAGAAAAGATCCACAAAAAGTAATCTGCTAAGAGAAGTGGCATAGGGTTGTAGTGACAGTTTTGAAATTTGTTTTATGAGTAACTAAAAGGTAGCAATGCTATGACATAAAAGGAGTATTTTCAGTCAAATTCTAAAGATTTGTAGATGGCCTTAGGTGTCAAGCTTTAGAAGAAAAGGAAGTTACGAATTTCTGTGACTCTCTTCTCTGAAGGCTTTTCTCACTCAGGCTAAAAGTTGCCTATGTTTATAGTTGTGTACAAAGCTCTAGTGACAGTCCTTATCTCAGAAGCATAATGTAAAGAACTCAGTTTCATGGATGCCTAAATCCCCCACCCTGGCCAGCTCTCCCCATATTAATTTTCAGCATGATGTCAGATAGTATGGAATACCCCTTTGGCCAGTTTGGGCCAGCTGTCCTGGGTCTGTCCCCTCCCAGCTCCTGCTGTACCCCCAACCTCTACACTGGCAGGACAGAGTGAGAAGCTGAAAAGTCCTTGGCTTGGTGGAAGCCCTGCTCTGCAACAATTAGAACATCAGTGTGTTATCAACATTCTTCTCATCCCAAATCCGAAACACAGCACCATACCATCTAGAAGGAGGAAAATTAACTCTATCCTAGCTGAAACCAGTCATGCAAAGTTTTGCCCTTTCCAGTGTGCATTCTAGTTGCTTTCTTCAACTTGCTGTAGTATTTCTGCTCTCATTTTTACTGTATCTTAGTATACATATTGATTAGCATAATTTCTTATTCTAGGCACAGATTGATAGCTTTGCATTCTGTTCTTTCAACTCAAGATCAAGCAGCTGCATTTACAGTACCTCCACTTGGCGTTAGAAAGGTATGTTAAGCAAATTACACCACTGAAGAATTTTTTTTATGAGTGTGCAACTATGAATTTTTAAAAATCAAATCATACATAATTACATGACAACCAGTTGTTCCTGGAATTTTCTCACTGGAAAGAAACAGTTCTTCTAATTTGGTGCTCTGTAAGAGATGGAAGTTAGCGTGCTGTGAAATCTTGACAGTAATCAGACAAACTCTTAAACCTAGTATTTTTCTAAGAGCTACTTCAATTATTGCTTTCCTATAATTTTACTAGTAATTGCAGTTTTTTTATTTCAGAATTAGTATTTTTACTTCCAGACTATTTAAATAGACTAGTTTTGGCAAATACTAGCTATTAGTAATTTTGATGGATTATAAAAGAAAACGTGAATATGAAATTCTCACAAATTTAGACTCCTGAGTAATTGGGGAAAACTGAATCATTTTCCAGCTCATAGCATTTTTAATGCTTTGTCAGCTTGTTTAGGAAAATAATTTTGAGTTTAAAAAACAACAACAACAAAAAAACCCTTTAACAATTTTTTTTTCTAAATATTGATTTGCTCTCCTGGACTAAGCCTCTTCAGGGACCTACTTGGAGGAATCCCCTGGGTTAGGGCCCTAGAAGGAATGGGGGGGGGTCCAGGAGGGCTCATCAACATTCAAGCATCACTTCCTCCAAGCCCAAGATTGATGTATTCCTATGAGCAAGAAGGCAAGCAAAGCGGGCCGGAGACCTGCATAGATGAACAAGGAGCTCCTGGCAAAACTCAAACAGAAAATGAAGTATTCAGTATATGGAAAAAGGGACAAGTCCCTTGGGAGAAATACAGGGACATTGTTGGAGTACTCGGGGATGCAATGAGGAAGGCCAACGCCCATTTAGAATTAAGTCTGGCAAGGGATGTCAAGGGCAACAAGAAGGACTTCTTCAAATATATCGATAGCAAAAGGAAGGCTAGGGAAGATGTGGGCCCGCTGCTAAATGGGGCGGGTGCCCTGGTGACAAAGGATACAGAGAAGGCAGTTACTGAATGCCGCCTTTGCTTCTGTCTTCACTGCTAAGACCATCCCTCATGAATCTCAGACCCTAGAGACAAGAGAGGAGGTCTGGAGAAAGGATTTTCCCATGGTCAAGAAGGATCGTGTTAGAGATCATTCAGGCAAACTTGACACCCGTAAATCCATGGGCCCCAATGGGGTGCACCCACAAGTGTCAAGAGAGCTGGCAGATGTTATTGGCCGTCCACTCTCCATCATCTTTGAAAGGATGTGGAGAACAGGAAGGTACCCAAGGACTGGAAGAAAGCTGGTATCACTCCAGTCTTCAAAAAGGACAAGAAGAAAGATCCAGTAAACTACAGGCCAGTCACCCTCAACTCTGTCCCCTAAAAGGTGATGGAACAGCTCATCGTGGATGTCATCCCTAAGCACGTGGAGGAGAAGATGATCAGGAATAGTCTGCATGCATTCACCAAGGGGAAATTACGCTTAACCAATCTGATAGCCTTCTGTGATGGGATGACTGGCAGGCTGGATGAGGGGAGAGCAGTGCATGTTATCTACCTTGACTTCAGCTAGGCTTTTGACACCGTCTCCCATAACATCCTCATAGGCAAGCTCAGGAAGCGTGGGATGTATGAGTGGACAATGAATCAGACTGAGAACTGACTGGATGGCAGAGCTCCAAGGGTTGTGCTCAGTGAGCAGTCTAGTTGGAGGCCTGTAGCTAGCGGTGTCCCCCAGGGGTCAGTACTGGGTCCAGTCTTGCTCAACTTACTCATCAGTGACCTGGATGAAGGAACAGAGGGCACCCTCGGCAAGTTTGCTGACACAAAACTGGGGAGAGTGGCTGATACGTCAGAGGGCTGCCATTCAGAGGGACCTGGACAGGCTGGAGAGTTGGGCAAGTTCAGCAACGGCAAGTGCAGGGTCCTGCACCTAGGGAGGAATAACCCCAAGCACCAGTACAGCTGGGGGCTGACCTGCTGGAGAGCAGCTCTGCAGAGAGGGACCTGGGAGTCCCGGTGGACAGCAGGCTGACCGTGAGCCAGCAGTGTGCCCTTGTGGCCAAGAAGGCCAATGGTATTCTGGGCTGCATTCAGAAGCATTGCCAGCAGGTCAAGGGAAGTGATCCTCCCCCTCTACTCAGCCCTGGTGAGGCCCCACCTGGAGTATTGTGTCCAGTTCTGGGCTCCCCAGCACAAGAGAGACATGGAGCTACTGGAGTGAGTCCAGCAGAGGGTAACTACGACGGTGAGGAGCATCTGTCACCTGAGGAGAGGCTGAGAGAGCTGGGCATGTTTAGCCTGGGAAGAGAAGAAGAGGACTGAATGGGTAATCTCATCAATGCGTATAAATATCTGAAGGGAGAGTGTCAAGAGGAGCCAGTCTCTTTTAAGGTGTGCCCAGCAACAGGAGGAGAGGCAGTGGGCACAAACTGAAGCACAGGAGGTTCTGGCTGAATATGAGGGGGCACTTCTTTACTGTGGGGGTGACAGGGCACTGGACAGGTTGCCTAGAGAGGCTGTGGAGTCTTCTTCTCTGGAGATACCCAAAACCTGCCTGGATGCCATCCTGTGCAATGTGCTCTAGGTGATCCTGCTTGGCAGGGGGGTGGACTAATCATAGAATCATAGAACTGTGGTCTAGTTGATGTCTAGAGGTCCCTTCCAACCTCAACCATTCGGTGATTACAAGGACGAAAACTGACATTCCATAATACTTTTATTTCTGCTGTGTTACTTCATTTCAGATTGTTTTGGCAACGAATATAGCAGAGACGGGTATTACAATACCAGATGTTGTCTTTGTAATTGATACTGGGAGAACAAAAGAAAATAGGTGAGAGTTTGACTTCCATAAATCACATTGTGATTACTGTGCATGCTTGCAGGCTAGTACTACAGGAGTTCTGTAGTATCCTTACTAACCTACAGTTCCAGACGAAAAATGCATTGAACTCATAGAATAGCTTGCAATTTAGATTCAAGTCTGGGATGAATCTTGGGATTTTCAAATGATGTGAAGAACAATAAGGGGAGTTCTTTATAGCCAAGAATTATCTTGATTAAGCACTGGTTTAAAAGTAAAGTAGATTTTTTTTATACTGTCTTACATTTTAGAAGTTGCTCTTTGTCTATTTTAAACGTATAAAACCCTATAAAACGCTAGAAGGACCAATTCTGAATTGTCAGGGAGGTGGGCTTGATGAGTTAATGTAATAACTCTTTCCTCTTCCAATTTTTACACTTTAATTGATCAGTTGTATCCAAGGTTCTGTGATGTACCATTTTACCCAGGTATGCTTAGTTTTCAAAACTAAACATCATATTCTCAAACTACTACTATTTAAATATAGTATTTGCATATAGGCTTTTAAATTAATAATTAAATATACGTACATTTTAATTCTGAAATCTGAATGGGCACTCACTTTATAATTTTTAAGGTATCATGAAAGTAGTCAGATGAGTTCCTTGGAGGAGACTTTTGTGAGTAAAGCTAGTGCTCTGCAACGACAAGGAAGAGCTGGGCGTGTTAGGGATGGATTCTGCTTCCGAATGTACACAAGAGACAGGTACTGTAAACTTGTTTTTGTAAATTAAATACTGTTGTATTAATTCTGTGGAAAACAAATCTCATTGAAATTAATTTTAATTATGGAAGCTATAAAGATTCAAGTGTAAAAGAAAGGTAATCTGAATGTCTTATTCATAAGGTTTTATAGTAGTGTTAATTTTGGTTTCATGATTTTTTGAGTTGTATTCTTTATCTCTAATGTAAATGTTTTCTTAATCTTTTTCAAAATGAGAGGAAAAGTGCTGCATTATGAAATTGTGGAAATAATTTTTTTAACAACATTGAATCTTTTAATCTTATCAGACATCTATAAGTTTCTGAAATGGTGTCTCTGTGGATAAGAAATGTGAGAAGATTAAGTCAGGATGCAATGTAGGATTAGTGTCTGGTACTGCAGCGGAATAACCTTTTTCCTCATTGTCTGGAGCGACAGGACCCTTACCTTACCTTACCTTGGCTTCCATCTCAGTTGAAAGTATTTTTGAAATAATCAGTGAAGTGTGCACTTGAGCTGTATGTAAGACTTCCATTTCAATTTAAGAGCTATGCATTTTAAGAATCTGTTCTGATAATTGGAGTCTTACTGCCTTTCCCTCTTTTTCTCTAAAGTTCTGCTTTCCAAGCTACCACCTGTGCCTTAATGTAACAGTCAGTTTACCCATGCATTAAAACACACCACCTGAGAGAACATTCTCAAAGAATGAGCATGTGAAACCTGAGATTATAACTTCAATTTGAACGTTAAATTGCATACCTGTGATTGTGGTGATTTTACGCAGCTGGGCAGCTGAACTCCACCACAGCTACTCTCTCACTCCCCCTGCTCAAAGGGAAAAGGGGAGAAGATATGATGGAAAAGGCTCAATGGTTGAGATAAGGACAGAGTTCACTCAACGATTATTGTCATGGGCGAAACTCCCTCATAGTAGGGAGATTAATGTATTTTATTGCCTGTTACTACCAGAATAGAGCAGTGAGAAACTAAAAGCAAACTAAAAACACCATCTTCTCCCTCCTGCCCCCAGGCAGCACAGGGGAACAGAGAATGGGGCTGCGGTCAGTCCCTGAGGCTTCGTCTCTCTGGTCACTGTCACTCCCTGCCCCTGCTCCACGCGGGGTCCCTCCCACGGGATGCCGTCCTTCCCGAACTGAGCCTGCGGGGGCTGCCCACAGGCAGCAGCTCTTCAAGACCTGCTCCCACACGGCTCCGTACCACGGGGTCCATCCCCCAGGAGCAAGCTGCTCCAGCACGGGTCCCCCACGGGCGGCAGCTCCCCCCAGGCCCCCTGCTCCTGCGTGGGCTCCTCTCCACGGGCTGCAGCTCCGGCCCGGGGCCTGCTCCTGCGGGGGCTCTCCATGGGCCGCAGCCTCCTCCAGGCCACATCCACCTGCTCCACCGGGGGCTCCTCCACGGGCTGCAGCGTGGAGATCTGCTCCGTGTGGGACCCGTGGGCTGCAGGGGGACAGCCTGCTCCACCAGGGGCCTCTCCACAGGCCGCCGGGGAACTGCTGCTGCCTGCCTGGAGTACCTCTTTCTGCCTTGCCATGTAAACCCTATACAGTGATTCTCTCTTTTTTATGATGTTACAGGTTTGAAAGTTTCATGGAATATTCAGTTCCAGAAATACTACGTGTGCCGTTGGAGGAATTATGCCTTCATATTATGGTATGATTTTGGTATGGAATTTCTGACCTTGTTAGCTAAAAAGGGGATTGCAAGGATTGCCTTAATCCAGTGTAGTTAGCGTTTCTTCCACTACAGTGGCGGAAATTCAGTACCTGTGTCATGGAAAATCCAAAGCATGCTGGTGAGTGAGAATAGGAACCTATACTGTTCCAGTTTACTTCTGAATGACAGTTCAAACTCAGTTAAATATCCTTCAAACTGTTGTCTGCTTAAACAGCAATTCAGTGGCCTCTTCCCGCATCCTGAGTGAGTAGGATATGCATGGGAGAACTGTTGTATAAGGATGGTTTTTCACCCTTCTGCGTTTCAAGATCTGTATTGTGAGGCATTTGTAATATGCTTGTATTTTAAGTGCTGGGTTGTAGCAAACAAACTGTTTAACTTTGGTTGCAAATTAGTGCCCGGGTGTTGAACAACATCTTAGCAGGTTTGTCTCCTGCTCACCTGTGACTATTGGTGACACTTCTCTGATCAGTGTTCATGCTATGCTAAGCCCCCTCTGAACAATGAAGTTATGTTTACCTAACTGGTGCTGGGGGGTGGGCATCTCTATTCCAGTAACCAAGAGGCTAGTGCAGAGGGTGGGGAATGTGTGTGTTTGGTTGCAAAAACAACTTTCCAGTTTCTTTTGTAGCTACTGTAGAAGTTTGTTAAATTAATGTCTTTGTGTTCATCTGATTTTTAGTATAATAGATTTTATACTAAAACGTATGCGCATTCACTCTGTAGAAATGCAACCTTGGCTCTCCTGAAGATTTCCTTTCCAGAGCATTAGACCCGCCACAGCCACAAGTAATTGGTAATGCCATGAATCTGTTAAGGAAGATAGGGGCTTGCCAGTTAAATGAGCCCAAACTGACTCCATTGGGCCAGCACCTTGCAGCCCTCCCTGTCAATGTAAAGATTGGAAAAATGCTTATATTTGGTGCTATATTTGGCTGCTTGGATCCTGTGGTAAGTAAACAAATATTGACATCTTTATCTGAATATTTTCTAAAAAGTAGTTGTATAAAAAAGCTAACTATTAAAATTAATCTGATTTCTTGCAAGATGGTATTTTGAAAAGATGATGTAAGAAGTTAAAATGTGTATTTTAAGGTG
This sequence comes from Anser brachyrhynchus, assembly GCF_964034855.1. Lineage (NCBI taxonomy): Eukaryota > Metazoa > Chordata > Aves > Anseriformes > Anatidae > Anser > Anser brachyrhynchus. Next base: position 14,318,435 of record NC_137697.1, on the reverse strand, counting down.
AAGACTCCAGGATATCATGGAGGACGGAATAATGTAACTGTTTGTAAACTCCCAGCTATTACTGACAAGAGAGTAGTCATACTTGGACTGCAGTTCTCTCTGTTATGATCCCAGGGAGTATGAAACTTATAGAAAAAGCCCTCTTGCATTTTGGTGAGACCAATCTGGATTACCTTGCAGCTGATGCAGACTAAGAACATGCTGATGGAAAGTTATTGCAAATTAATTGACTTGGTAATTTATTACGTGAGGGCTGTGGAATAGCTTACGCTTTCAGCTGATACTAAATTAACGCAAGTTAAGAGGATGCATGGGTATGTTAGCTGCTAAAATTGAAAATCAAAATTGTTGCATTCTCAGTTTCTCCTGATAATGTGGTATCACTCAAAGCAGCAGTTGTTTAATCTGTTGATATTCGCTGTATCATATTGGGTATTCCTCTGTCACGTAACAAACTATTTCAGGTGAGTTTTGAGATTTGATACTTATTTAGGTTTTCATCAGTGTAGATAAGACAGCATGTAAGCAATGTCTTTGACGTAATAAAGGTCTGAATCAATCAAATTGTTAAATACTATTACAATAGTATTGTTTTACAAAAACAATATTTGTTTTACAAAACAAAATGCAAAGTTATTTGTGTAGTAAACCTGTAATCTTACAATAAAATACTCTGAACTAATGTATGCTTTATTAATTGCAGGCAACTTTGGCTGCAGTTATGACAGAAAAATCACCATTTACCACACCAATAGGTCGAAAAGATGAAGCAGATCTTGCAAAATCATCTCTAGCAATGGCAGTTTCAGACCATATAACAATCTACAAAGCTTATCTAGGGTAAGTGATGTTTTGTTGTCCTTCTAGCTAAAAGCTAGCAACACAAGTAATACAGTTCTTGAAAGAATCCTTATGAAGTACCTTTCCTTGAATTGCTTGCCCTGGAAGCTTTTCTCCTCAGAATGACAATAGATTATCAGATACTGTAGCACAAAAAGATACCTTCTTTGGTACCTTATCCTTTAAAATATGCTTGCACATGTACTGCTTCTTTTTATGCTTGTATGTTTTTTGTTGTTGTTGTTTTTGGGTTTTTTTTGCTGTTTGTTTTGTGTTGATCTGAATATTTTGTATTTTGGAAAGTAAAAATGTATGTATTAGCGAATATGATACACATATTTCTTCCTCATTTGTAAAACAGCACACAGTCTTAAAAACACATCTGACTTCCATCTCAATTGTCAAGACATAGATGTAATTTTGAGAGAAAATTACCTTTTTTTTGTATGAATCTGTAAAATTTGTTACAGATGTGTTCTCCTGAGTGGTGTCAGACCAGCAGCATTCATCTTTCTTAATGCCATTTATTTCTGGTTTTGAGTGGAGAATGCTGACCAAAACCACCGTATTGCCTTTTGACTTACTACCACTTTTGTGCTGTTATATTCTAGATGTGATTATTTTTTGCTGTAATAAGATGGGATTTTTTTTCCTTAGGTGGAAGAAGGCTCGACAAGAAGGGGGGTATCGTGCTGAAATGACTTATTGCAGAAGAAATTTCCTTAATAGGACTTCACTGTTAACTCTGGAGGTAAACCAAATAATTATGCTCTGTGCTCAAAAAATAACTGTTAAAATTTTCCTGTGAAAACATCCTGCCCTTTTTAAGTGATGACCTTTCACAGTTCCTATTTAGATGAGACCAAAACAAGTGGACTTACTAGGAACTGGTGAAACATGTACCATCAATTCAGGTAGCTGTGTCTGTACTGGCACTCTTGGATATGCATACTTGTTGGTATATGTCTTTGCAGTTACTTGCATTGGAGAAGCCACTCCTTACTTCCACCAGAGAATCAAAATTTATGAATTAAAATACTTAGGCTGTCATTCTTAGATATGTAAGAACAGGTCTGTTTCATAGTTAGAGAGATGAGCCACAATCTTACGGAAAGGACCTTTTATTTTTACTAAGAAAATATTCTAATTAATCTCTTCTAGTTAAGTTAGAATGCCTGAGATGTCCGAAGCAGAAGTGAATACTTGATGTAAATGTGTGTTTTCTTTTTAGTTAAAATACAGCTGGGAGATTTGGTGTTTACTGTATATCCAGTACAGTATATCTAATCCTATATTCCAGATAATGCTTTCCTCATAAAAAAACAGCCAGTATTCCAAGTTGGCCACAGAAAACACAAGTGTTTTTTCTAAGAAATAGGTTTTCCACTGGAAAGCACAACTAACTGAGATGGGGTGGAACTGATGGACTGGAGCATGTAACCTTTTTAAACTCTGTGTTTTACTTATCTGATTTCAGGATGTGAAGCAGGAACTCATAAGGGTGGTCAGAGCAGCAGGATTTGCAGCACCTACAACTCAGCATCAGTGGGACGGAAGTGGAGTCACACAATCCCTTTCTCTCCACGAAATAGCTCTTCTTAAAGCTGTGTTGACTGCAGGGCTGTATGACAATGTAGGAAAAATAATATATACAAAATCTGTGGATATCACAGAGAAGCTGGCATGCATGGTAGAAACTGCTCAGGGTAAAGCACAAGTGCATCCCTCCTCTGTAAATCGAGACTTACAGATATATGGATGGCTTCTTTACCAGGAGAAGGTAAGGTTTTGACTCTGTCAAAGGGATAACTAGGGGAAAATAGTGAATGTAGCTGATATTTTGTGTAAAGGTGGCATAATGCCTCTAAGGAGAAATAAGATACAACAGTGTAAAATACGCTTGAATATCTGATTCATCTTAAGAGTCCTTAATATATAAGGTTCCTAATGTCCGTAAAGATGAATCAGCTGGGTACTGAACTAAAATGTGAAGGCTGAACGTCTTGAACAAGTCTGTTTGTAATGAAACTCACAGCTATAAACGAAAGAACCTTTCTGTGTGTCATATAACAGTATCACTGACAATTTTTGACACTGTACCATTAACTTAAATGTGAACGCTTTAATGCAGTCATATACTTGTGCTGCACTTCACAGTGTGCTTTTCAGTTTTCACTAAGCAGACTCAAAGGTCTTGAAGCTTGTTACAGGTCTCACTCATCCTCAGTAACAACATAAAATGAAATAGCTAATTCTGTAATTGACTGCTGAACTTCCTAACTGAATTGCAGTTGTTTTTTTTTTTTTTCCCTGCCACTGTCTTCCGCATTCCAACACAAAATTTTGTCATCTCTTTGCTGAAGTGAATTAGTTAGATAAACTTCTGGTACAGCAAAACCTTGATAGCAGTTGCCCAATAGCCAACTTCACTGTAGAGGAGCGGGAAATTACTTTGGACTTCTTGATACATATGAAGCAATCATATTTTTTTGATAAGCTGAAAGTATTTCATGCCTCCAAGAACCTTGTAGTTTAAGGCAAGGCAGCAGCTAAGGCAAATCAGTTATTCCATGAACAGGGGAATGAACAAAGCCTGCTCTTCTGTGTGAAGTTGCACCTTTTTTGTTTCAGTTTGTCCTACTAGAGCTCCTCTCCCACCCCATTCCATGTTGGTTGTGAGAGGCTCGAAAGCCTGAAATAACAGCTGAGAAATAACAGAAGTAATAGCTGAGGGGGGACCTCATCGCGGTCTACAACTTCCTCACGAGGGGGAGTGGAGAGGCAGGTGACCTATTCTCCATTATCACCAGTGACAGGACCCGCGGGAACGGTGTCAAGCTAAGGCAGGGGAAGTTTAGGCTGCACATCAGGAAGAGGTTCTTCACCGAGAGGGTGGTTGCACACCGGAACAGGCTCCCCGGGGAAGTAGTCACTGCACCAAGCCTGTCTGAATTTAAGAAGAGATTGGACTGTGCACTGAGTCACGTGGTCTAAACTTTTGGGCAGACCTGTGCGGTGCCAGGAGTTGGACTTGATGATCCTTATGGGTCCCTTCCAACTCGGGATATTCTATGATTCTATGATTCTATGAACACACGTTGAGTCTAGCCCCATTGTTTACTTTCTGTATGTGTCAACCCATGTACTCTCATTTATGCATGTATGCATGTGTATATGTGGATATAGATAGAATGGCAAGTCAGCTGCTGCTGAGAAGAATGTCTGATGGAGGAGTTTTACCTGCTTTTTACTTCATTTGGTTTATTAAATAGAAAGAAAATGTTAACCCAGTGCTTCTGGTCTTAACCAGAAGAGAGAGATGAAACTTAAATTTAAGCAAGAATATGCGTCTTTAGCTAATTTCCTGATAATATATAAACCTGTCACTTAGGAGTGTTTAAATGTGATGTCTTCCGGGGTATAGGGCAGACAAATTGCCACCAGCTGTTCTGTGTACAATAATTTGGTTTGACCTGGTTGTTAAAGGGGGAAAAAACAACAACAACAACAAACCACAAAAACACAATTCCTGCTTTTAAAAGCAGCACTGAAATGTGATGTTGTAGATTTTAGGGATTTTTGTTTGTTTTTAATGCTTGTGTTTGTTTATACACAGGTGAGGTATGCTAAGGTGTACTTGAGAGAGACTACTTTAATATCGCCCTTTCCCATTTTGCTTTTTGGTGGGGATATAGAAGTCCAGCATCGGGAGCGTCTCCTGATGGTTGATGGCTGGATCCATTTTCAGGTGTGTTGGAGTGGTAACTGCCTTTTATGGACTTTTGTGTTACATGGTTAATATACTGTCTTGCTTTAGAACACTGTTCATGTGGGATGAAGAGAAGGAAGGAAAGAGTTTAAGGGAATGATGGGAATTTTATATACATGTAATAAAATCTTTGCAAGTCACTCTAGAAAGAATAGCCTAGTAATGTGCAGCTTGTAACACATCAGTTCCCTCTCTTCAGGAAGAAAGTCAGTGTTCTTTCAGAGAAGGTATTTGAAATGGGTGTGAGCTAAACCTTGCTTTCATGGAGCTGGTACTGAAAGCAGATGAGTGTGCTATTATATATTGCCCTTCTCTGCAGTCTTACAAGTATATAGGTACCTGTTTATCTTTAAAATGTTACCTACTTTGCTTTTATTAGCTCAAAGAAAACTATTTGTTAACAAAGAAGTCCAAATGGAAAATACCTGCTTGCTTGGGTTTGGGATGGTTATTTTTTTTCCCCAAATATTCCATTTGGGAATGGAAAATCTAAACATATTTTCTTAAGATATTTTTGCAGACAAACTTTAATGGGTCATATGCCAAAATCCTCTTTGTGTTCTGCTAAATGGCAAACATGGGCTTATGCCAACCTGCCAGCTACTGGACTACAACCATCTGTGCTTCTGTGGGCCCTATGCTACACTTAGAGAAAACTGTAAGCTACAAACAGTTTTAGCTTGACCTGGGAAAAAGCAATTGGAAAAATGAGGTTATGGAGATCAGTTAACTAATTAATTCATCATATGTTGGTGGCGTGATATATAGGGGAGCATATTCTGGGTTATCCTTCTGAGCTGCTGTTCTCTTAGGCTGTGATGCTACAAACAACACGTATCTTGCATAAAGGTTAGAGGATTCAAAGGCAGCCTCGTTATTTCATCACTATGTTACCTGTATACTTAAACATATGCATATACCTAATGTTTGTAGACATATAGTTTTAAACCTCAATTTATATGTGAGGTGATGTTTTAATCCATGTTTTTGTATAAAACGTCTTCAAGAGCAGTGAAAATGTTTCTTCTCTGTTCTTTACAGGCTCCTGTAAAGATTGCAGTGATTTTCAAACAACTGAGAGTTCTCATTGAGTCTGTTTTAAAGAAGAAGCTTGAAAATCCTAAAATGTCACTTGAAGGTAACTTTATTACTGCATTGCTGATGTAGTATTTGCTACATGAACGTTGTGGTTGATTAGAGAAAGCATTAATACGCTGCATCCGCACTCAGCGGGATTAGTGTTACTTGAACGTAATTCCATTATCTTGAGAGAAATAAATTGGAAAGGTCATTACTGATATTATGCAGCTCATCCCAGATGTATGATGATGTGCATAATTTCAGTTTTAAACATAACCCTGATAACAACATTCAAGATAGTGGTAGTAAATGGTAAGGTAACTTCCCAGAGCAGAAATAACATGGTATAATGGCGAACCTCAGGTACAGATGAATTAAAGTGTTATGCGAGTTGTCTCACAACTTAGAATAACGCTGGGGAGCTGCATGTTGGCCCCCTGCAGTAAAGGATGGTGGAGCACAGTTAAAGCTTTGAACACTAGATGCTCACAACACTGAACAGAAGGCAGTGAGTTCCAACATACTAATGCGTCTGCACGTTACACGGTCATTTTCTCCACTTCTTCTGTGAAACACTGGAATTGCCCAAACCAGCTCATGGAATATTTTTGTAGACCTTCTAATCACATGCTTTGGACATAATTCGCTCTTTTGCTCCACAAATGGGAATTACTTGTCTTACTTTGGAGTCCACCATAATTTGGTGATAGCTAGATTGATTCATCTTCTGATTTTTCTTGGATTTGTGGGGGAATGTGTTTTTAAGCTCACTCTTTTTGGCTTACTGTTGTGTTTGTGTTCTCTTTCCTAGATGATAAGGTCTTACACATTATCAAAGAACTGATAAAAACAGAGAATGGTAACTGAAACTGGACATCAGTAACTAACCATAGCTTTGGTAATGGCAGGAGAAACACACACTCCAACACTAACTGAAAGTATTTGAATGCTTAGTTTGATTGATACCAGCCATGACAAAGGAAGACTGCATGATTTCTGGATATGATTTACCTTCCTATATCATTTTTAAAGATGAATGTGGAATGTGTTTAGCCTTTACATCAGTGCCATTTGTCTGAATGTACGAATGATGGAAGTAGTTTATTTTCAATATAAAAATGGCTGTGGCCAAATCCGGTTTTCTTTGTTTCTGCTTAATGTACTAATCATACCATTAATGGTGGTGCAGACTGCTCTAATAATTCAAGATTGGGTCCTGAATCTCAGTGGGGTAGAGCTCTGTAAGATAGATGCAAACAGAAGACAAACATTTATTGTGTTGGTTTCTGAAGTGTGCTTTTTTTGAGCTATGAATTTGCAGTGTTAAAGCAATACATCTTACAGATATCTTAATTTTTCTGTACGATTTACATTGAGATGTAATAAGAAGATAGAACAGACTATCCTGACCAGGTGCAGGGCTCAGCCAAACATGAGTACTGACCAGCAGCCTGCCCTCCCCCTTCTCTGTGTCTTCTCACACTTTCTTCTCCTCGTTCACCCTAATCTTGTTTTTTCCTGCCTTAGACCCTTCCCCTAGGGGTACTGCAATAAGCTTTGCTCTCCCATGAGCCTCCTCACGCATCCTGCCATAAGCTTTGCTTAGTTTCACAAGCCCCCTCAAATATCTCATAATATTCACGATGGTTGTGTTTACCCCTTACTCGTTAATAAAGTTCGGGTTGACTCTCTTCACAGTTATATTGGGGCAGTTCCTTAAACGGCTGAAAAATCAGTAGCTGAAGACTCCAGGTGTTCATTATTGTCTGTATCACTTGCTCCTTATTGTTTCTGCATCTGTGTGTTTAACTCACCACTACCTTTGTTATTTCTTTTATAATGAGTAGCTCATAACCAGATAACTTAATGAACAGTGTAAGGTCCTCTTAGGCTGTTTACAACAATGAATTGAAAATTTCAGATCACAAACAGCTTTCACTATGGGGAAATTGTTTTTCTTACTTCTTGCCATGCAACAGTTGCAGTCGAGCAGAAACTCCACCTGTACAGACAGGTGCATAGTGCAGAAGATTTTTTCATCTGGAAAGAACAGACTTTGTGCAGCAGAGGTTAGTAGTGTACAAAAAGGACAATGAAGGGAATGCATGATCTCGAAAGAGACCAAGCAAAACATATGGAGATACCCAGTTAAATGATTAATAGCAGAACCGGTACTGCTGCACTAAAAGAAAAGCATAAGATGAAAGTAAAACTAGCCCGTGAATGCTAGCCTACGCTCAACACTGCAAGGAGGGAAGTTCTTCTAATAGTTTCCTAGGGCCTCTGAGGAAAAAGTAATAATCACATCTGCTATCGTTTTATGAATTGTGATAAACTAGTCATAGTCCAGCTTACCTAGAAAAGATGGGGAGTGCTTTTTTTTTTTAATTGCAAAGTATCCAGCACTTAGAGAAGGAAGCACTTAAACAGGTAAGTTTGATCTTAAAACCTCAATTTTATACACCATTCCTAGACATATTTTTCTTTTGTAGTAGAGGTGTAGATACTAAAAATTAAAAAATAAATTTTAAAAAAATAAATTGCATTCCTGGAAGATGAAAATTAAATCTGCATCCCAGCTAGCCAAATTTAAAGTGAATGATTTCCTAGTTTTTGTTCTAGTTGAGGTATTTTTTTCTATCCTTAGAAATATGAATTGGAGATGTTTCAGTAGTTGGAAAACTGTTGGGCTCCTGTTTCTTTTGGATTTGAATTTCGCATATCAGTCGGTGTCTTAAAACGGCTAAATCCTAGTGATGAGAGCATTGATTTTCCTTGAGGTTTTTCTTCCTTACTTAACCATGGTGAATGTATTTTTTTAAATTCCATTTATGTATGTTAATGTTGAAGTTCAGAGGTATTATTTGTGTTTCTCTAGCATGCCCTACTATGTAATCTTTAAAGAAGTATCTTTCCATTTTTTGTTAAGGGTTTTATTGTAGTAACTAGGGCATTGGTTACTGTCCTAAGTGGCCAACAGTTTTCTGCAAAGCTGATGAAACAGGTCAAACTGTGGTGTATAGATAAGCACAGTTATCATAAAATTTAAGTGGGGATAGAAAAAGACCACAGTGGCTTTCTGTTTCTTCAGTGTATGCGAGCCGCTTTTGTGCCTGTGTTCTCCTGGATGGATGAACTTTCTCCTCTGTTCCTTTTATTTAATAAATACTTCTTTTAATACACTTGTGTCACTCATTCTTCTTGAAGCGCATCAGACACAGAGCTGGTATCCGTGGGTGTTGCTCGCTGCAGTGCTCCGGGGGATGTGCTTTGTTTTAGGGGCACGAAGTCCTCGTGGTCTGGGTACGTCCTCCGAGTGTTTCCTGCTCCTGTCCCTTAAGCTGCATCACTCCCATCCTCCTCTTCACTTGTGCCCTTGGGTTTGTGGGCTGCTTGAACCCCTCTATGCCATTTCCCAGTGACTTCTTTGCTCTCCTTTTACCCAGGAGAATTCCCTTCTATGTATCATTTGTAATCGCTGAATCGTGTGACCGTATCTGATAAAATTGCCGTGTCTGGCCTCAGCTCTGCTGTGTAAACCAGTGGTCAGACTATAGGAACGCTCTGATTTCCCTCCCTTCGCCTGTCTAAAACAGCTCTCTCTGACATAAGGAGGCGATAGCTGGCCCCGGAATCGAGACCTGAGCTTCCCAGCAGAACTGCAGCACTCTTAATGCCCCCCTTGTCATTTTGTGCTGTGCTTCCTGGTCTCGTCCTCAGTAATTTGCTTCCAGCGCACCATAATCTAAAGCAGCCGAAGCTCTCGGTGAGAACGTCCCTTTCGGGAGGGGCCAAGTGGGAAGCACCAAGTGCAAAAGGGCTTGGGCTGGCTTCAGGCTCTGCCCGGGCTGCCTCCGCAGGGCTGCTGCCCCTGCTCCTCCTGCCCCGGCTCCGTCTCGCGTCCCCGCGGTGCGATCGCGGCGCTGCTGCCGTTGTGTTTTGGAGACCGGCGCCGCCCCCGCCCCCCCCCCCGGCTCAAATATCGGCCCGGCGGCGGCAGCGCGGCCGCCCCCATGGTGGAAGCGGCGAGCGGGGGCCGCGGGGGGACCCCGCAGCTCGGGCACGGCTCCGGGCACGGCTCCTGCCCGCCGCGTCCCGACCGGAGGCGGCGGCGGCGGCGGGCGGAGGCGGAGGTGGAGGCGGCCGGGGAGAGCCGGCTGGAGCTGCAGGCTTTCCGCGACTACGGGGAGAGCTGGTACCGCTCCCGAAAGGGGCTGGAGAGCCGCTTCCAGCCCCGGGAGCCGCTCGTCCGGCAGCCGCAGGTGGGGGTCCCGTCCATCCCGTCCCGTCCATCCCGTCCCCTCCCGTCCCGTCCATCCCGTCCCCTCCCGTCCCCTCCTGTCCCGTCCATCCCGTCCCGTCCATCCCGTCCCCTCCCGTCCCGTCCTCACCCCCGTCCCCTCTTGTCGCCCCCCGTCGCGGCAGGTGACGGCGGAGGCTCGCTGCAGGCTGGTCAGCTGGCTCATCCCCGTGCACCGGCACCTGGGGGTCTCCTTCGAGGCGCTCTGCCTGGCCGTCAACACCCTCGACCGCTTCCTCGCCACCACCCCGGTGGCCGCCGACTGCTTCCAGCTCCTGGGGGTGACGGCGCTGCTCATCGCCTGCAAGCAGGTACGGCGCAGCCCCAGACTTTTTTTTTTTTTGGGGGGGTGGGGGGGGTCCCGGTCGCCCCTTCGCCCCCCGGCAGCCCTTCTCCCGTTCCCCCGCAGGTGGAGGTGCACCCCCCCAGCGTCAAGCAGCTCCTCGCCCTCTGCTGCGACGCCTTCAGCCGCCAGCAGCTCCGCAACCTGGAGCGCATCGTCCTGCACAAGCTGGGCTTCAGCCTGGCGGCGCCCACCGTCAGCTTCTTCCTGGAGCACTTCACCCGGGTGCGGATGGAGGAGCCGGGGGCCGACGCCGGGGAGGCTTCCGACGCCGGGATCCTGGCCAGGGGCGTCGCGGAGCTGAGCCTGGCCGACTACGCCTTCACCAAGTACGCCCCGTCGCTGCTGGCCGCCGGCAGCCTGGGGCTGGCCGACCGCTTGCTGCGGCACCGCCGCCCGCTGGACCTGCGGGTCAGCGGCTACCGGGAGGGGCTGCTGCGGGGCTGCATGGCCGAGCTGCAGCTCCTCGTGTCCCTCAACGGGGAGTCCCTGCCCATGGTGCTGCCGCCCGACGTGGCGCAGAAGTGCTCCTGGCTGCGGGGAGGCAGCTGAGGGGGTCCGCCCCCCCACCCCCCCACGCGTGCCCCCCCAAAAAAGTTGTTTCGGGCTCCGGCGGTGTCACACGGGCACCGTCTCCTCGCCGTGATCCCCCTGCGCACCGGCGGCACGGCTCGCCCCGCGCGTCAGTGGCATGCCCGAAATCACGCACCGTGTTTTTTTGTTTGGTCCGCAGAGGTGGCGGCGCCGGGACGGGTGGGAGAGCCGCAGGGAGGCGAAATAAAATCCTTTCCCACTTATCACCTGCGGCTGTTTGTCTGCTCGCGGGGAGCGTGCGCTTCTGGGGGGGGGGGGGGGGGGGGGGGAATGCAGGGGCACAGGGCGAGATCACGCCAGCAGTTAATTCCCAGCAGTTAATTAACAGTTAAGCCCGCTGGCATCACTGCGCGCTGACTTAGTAATGGTTCTGGGGAAAAAAAAAGAAAAAAAAGAGAAAAAAAAAAGAAAAAAAGGTAAAAAAAGATGCGCTCATCACAATGAAAGAAAAGAAAACACTACGCAATAAAACAAGTAACAAAAGCTGTTGCTTGTTCCAGTCGGTCTCTATTCGTACTTAACCAACAGGCGCTGTAACGTGGGGCAGGCCGTGTTATCAAGCGAAGAGACGCAGAGCCCCCAGACAGCCCATTTTCTTTATTTTATCGCCTATCCCGCACAAAAGGACCGCGGGATGCCTTCCCACCAAGCCAGCGCCAGGCGCCGCGCTCCGCTCGCCGTTCTCCTGCCTCTCCTCCGCCGCTTAAGGCGGGCAGCCCCCAGCCCCCAGCCCCCAGCCCCCAGGCCCCAGCCCCCAGCCCCGCCGTCCAACAAAAGCGCCCCGCAGCCCCCCGATGCCCGTTCGCGGGGGGCGGGGTCCGGGGGGGGGCGATGGTGTCGGTGCCGGGCGGCTCCGCGGGCGCGGGAGCGGCGGCGGGACGGGGGGGACGGGACGGGGGGGACGGGGGGGCTGCGGGGCCCCGGGACTTTTCCGCGCCCGGCCGGAGGGAAGGCGGGCGGCCGGGCGGGCATCCCGCGGCCCGTCCCCGTCCCCCCGCGCCCCCGCGTCCCGCCCGCACCCTCGGGGCGGCGCCGAGCGGGGCGCGGAGCCCGGGCCGGCCGCCGGAGCCGCCGGCTGCGCGGCTGCGATGGAGCCGGGCGGCCGCCGGGCTTTCGGCAGCATCTGCCCCAACCGGGTGCAGGGCCCGGCCGCCCGCCTGGCCAAGAAGCCGGCGCGGCCCCCCCCGGCGGCGCTCAGCGCCCGCGGCCCCGCGCCCCGGCCGCGCCGAGGCCCCGCCGCCACCGCCCCGACGGCCCCCGACGGCCCGGCCCCCGGTGAGTCCGCCCGCAGCGTCCCGGCCCCGCTGCCCCCGGCCCCCGGCCCGGCCTCACCGCCGTCTCTCGCTGTCCCCAGCGCTCGGCACCCGCGACTGGCAGGAGCTGGCAGCCCGAGCCCCCGTCCTCCCCGTCGGTCCGGCCGGCCCCGCCGCCCCGCTGCAGGTAACCCCCGGACGGGGGCAGCGGGACGGGGCTGGGGGAGAGGGGGGACGGAGGCCGGGGGTCGTGGGACGGCGCCGCAGGGCCCCCGGGGCCGGGGCCGCGGGGAGGGGGCAGCCGTCGGTGCGGGAGCGCTGCGGGGCCGGCCCCGGCCCTGCTCACGTCGCTTTCGCACCCCGTCCCCCAGGGCCTGCTGCTGAGGGACGAGCCCGAGTTTGACTTCCAGGAGCTCAGAGATGCCGTCGACGATTTCATATCCGGCAAGTGGCTGTTTATAACTCATCTGAGATGCGCGCATCTGGGCTCATCCCCTGCCCGGGCACCGCGCTCGGTCCCCCTCCTGCTTTTGGTGTATCCGGTTTTTGGGTGCCCATCCCCTGCATGCTCATCCAGCCCTGTCTGGGGTGGGGGGGGGTCACACCTGGGCTGTCGTCGCGGCGAGGGGGGCAGCGAAATCCCAGCGGGTTCAGGGCCCGCGGTGGCGCAAACGCGCGCTGGGGACACAGCGACGGGGGGAGATGCTCGGGACGGGGAGGGCGCAGGGGACTCGGGGCGAAGAGGACCGGGACCACCTCCCCCGCGCTAACACCCTCGGGTTTTCCCCCTGGAAGCATCCGCCCTGATGCCGCCGCCGCTGGACTGCCCCGACTTCGACCTCTCCCTGGGCGAGGAGGCGACGGGCGGCCCCTGCGCCCCGCAGCTGGGGAGCGGGGCGGCGGCGCGGGGCCCCCCGACGTGCCCGGAGCCCCCCGAGCCCTGCTGGCGGGACGCGGCGGAGCGGCACCAGCGGGCTCTGGGGGAGGCTCTGGAGGAGAACAGCCAGGTAGGGCCGCGGGGGCTTCTCTCCGGGCCCTGCGCCCCTTTCCCTGCCCGCCGCCCCCCCGACGGGGAGGCTGCACGGCGCCCCGAGCGGGGGGTCCCCATCTTGTGCTCGCAGCTGCAGGAGACCCTGGCGCAGAGGCAGGAGGAGCTGGCGACGCTGCGGGAGAGCAACGTGCAGCTGAAGGAGCTGGCGAGCCAGGCCCGGCAGCTGGCCGCCGTCCTCGACGTGAGTGCTGCCGCCGCGGGGCGGGGGGGGGGGGGACGGGGTCGGGGCCGTGGGAGGGGGCGTCGGGGCCAAGCAGGGGGGGCGGCAGTGGGGGGCAGCCCCCTGAAGCCGCGCCGTCTCTTTTTCTCCCCGGCAGAAGCTGATGCTCCCGCAGTGCCCCGACGGGGCGGCCCTTCCTCCTCCTCCTCCTCCTCTTCTTCCTCCTCCTCCTCCTCCTCCCGCCGCCGGCAGCGAGGGGGCGGCGGGGGTGTGCCCGATGCTGCGCTCGGTGTCGGAGCAGTGCCGCGCCGCGCTGCGCAGCCTGGCGGGCAGCCCCCCGGCCAAGCGGCCCCGCCTGCACGGCGCCTTCCGCGGGCTGCGCACCGGCCGCGCCGCTCCGCGCCCCGGCGGCGGGGGGCTGCCGGGGGGGGGCAGCCTGCGGGCGGCCCTCGGGGAGGAGGGCGGCATCCGCACGCTGGCCTTCCCGCAGGGAAACGCCTTCACCCTGCGCACCGCCGCCGGAGGGTACCGCTTCCGATGGGTGCCGCGGTGAGCGGGCGGTTTCCTCCCGGGATGGTGCACGAACGCTTTTTTTTTAAAAAAAAAATATTATTTTTATTATTACTTTTATTTCATATCACCGGTGCTGGAGGCATTGCGAGGGGTCTTCTCCCGGCTGGGGGAGTGGAGGGGAAGGCTCTGCACGTCCTCGGGCGTTTGCACCGAGCGTTGGGTGTCAGGGAGGACAGAGATTTGGCGGCTGGGGACCCGCCACCCGCGGCTTGCTGACGAGCACGGTGGATGCAGAGCTACCTTCACACGAGGACCTCCCCAGCTTGCTCACCGAGCCACAGCTGGGAAAGGAAACTCTCAGTGGAAACTTAAACTGCAAGGCGAAATGGGGATCCTGGGCGGCCTGTGTCGGGACGAGCACGGCCTCTCAGTCGTGGTGGTTAAACCCACCGTGTTTACAAGCTGCACGTGTGTCATTCATGTGTGCTACCGTCGATGTATACGTGCACTCAGTGTGACGATTAAACAGTGCTTAAAATTACCATTGGTTTGTACTGGTTTAATGCAAGCACAGCGTTCTGCAGCAGGTATGGATGTGTGCTTTCATCAGAGCAAAACCAGCAGAAATCTGAGCATCTATGCAAAGCTTACTTTGCTCAATGTGCTCAAGCAGGCAATTTTACAGTGAAACATGCTGCTGTTACTCTGCAGTGACGTTATCTCAAGCAAAGAGAAGCGTGGATGGCATTAAGGGCTTTCTAAGCAGACACATTTCACTTGCACCCACTGGCTTGAAAGTTGAGACACCAATGCCATGTGTGAAACGCTGCCAGAGGTGTCTTCTTCTGCAGCACATCAGTGAATGAAGGCACCATGCTCTGCCCAGGAAGGAGACTTGGTATCTGTGAAAAGACCAATTTTTCCCCTTTTCAATGCTCAGATTTCCCAGTATTCTTGTACAAGCCCGTGCACACTAACAGCGAACCAACATTTCCACACTCGTGTGTATGGCAGTTAAGGTGCAAGCACCATGCCACGGTCTCAGTGGGAGGTTTCTTAGGGCAGCCATGACCCCATCCTCAGTGCTGTACTTATGGCAAGCAGAGACAGCAGTAGGATGGGGAATGGCTCCCTCATCAGCATGATGTGTCGGTACGTGGCTCCTAGGAGACTGCAAAGGTCTGAGTGCCCATGGCCCTTCGTATCTTTGGCCCCTCACATCTGGAGTCCTTCACACCTGGGGTCCAGCACTAGCTGTGGTCCTCCCCGCCTGCGGCCATGGCACCTTCTAGCAGGGATGGTGCTGGCGAGGGATGCTGAGGCTCACCCCTGGGACAAATCCACAGCCATTCGTTTTGCAGGAGAAGACCTTTGCCATCTTGGCAGAAATGCTGCGTGAAAGCAGCAGACAGGAGGGACAAAACCAGCACCAGGCTGCATTCGATTTATCAGGGACTAAACTGGTAACATAAGGCAGCTTGTATGGATATGTACAGCTCTTCTCCACGTGTTTTAGGAAGTTAAACTCAACATGAGTAGGGCAAACAACTTCATAATTCCCATAAGTGTATTAATTCTTCAGAAATAGTGACACATGGGAACTGCACATTTCCAGTAAGATGCAAAAATAAGCAGTTTGATCATTGCTAGCATTGTTTTTGCTGCTATTTCATCTTTTGAGAACTACAGGGACATGCTTACTCGCTTATTATTGCAGTTAACCTGTTAAAAGTTTCTGCTGGTTACATTTATTTGTAGTGTTTCCATGTTAAAGATATTCTGGACTAATTCTGAGCAGTAATATAAAATGATCATAGGTGTCATTTGGTTCGTTTGTCTTCATCCTTGTTAGTCAGACAGGCTGATAATTGGCTAACGAGGCCAAAGTGCTTCTCGCCGAGACTCAGAGGAATGTCATCAAACACAGACAAATAACGGGGAAAGGGAGGAGGTGTTTGGTACGTAACACCACCTGGTGTGTAACACCATAACATATCTGTGTTAAAATACAAACTTTTCCTTTAAACTACCAAGGTGTTATTTTACATTCACACCTACCCACCTGCTCCCATACAGGAACTCCAATAAAAAGTGTCCGAGCCCCTCGCACGGGTTAAAGCAGCCCCACAATGACTTTACCTGCGCTCTGCCTTCCCATCAGGAGGCAAGTGGTGGGAGGAGAGGGTATGGAGCTCGTCCCTTTCCCGCGTGCTCTCAATGGGCCACCACCCATGGTGGTGGGAGGCCACCACCACTGGGCATAGATTCGCATATTCCTAGGAAACCTCATGTCCAAACAGATGTAGTGCATGAGGTGGGATATGTGCTGCAATGCGCGGGGCAAGGCCACTGAATGCCGGCATGGTGCACTGAGCAACACATTTACATGCGGTTTTTCTTCACTCTCCATTCCTCAGGCTCTCCAGGGAGGTGCATTGTCCATCCGGTGGTTGAATGGAGCTGGTCAAGCCTTCAGCAGAAGCCTGCCTACCTTGGGCACTTCGAGGTTACCTAGGGAAAAAATTTAAAAAGCGGTTTGGCCCTTGCGGTGACACCGACAAGTCACGTGCGGGATGGAAAGACAACGGCAGCACGGTGTTTAAGCCAAAGCAGACGTGCTGACATCTTGTGAGCCTTGTTCCTGCTTCCTCTGCTTTTCCCTGCCCTGCTGCGGCCAGACCTGGGGATGGGTGGCTCTGGGCATGTGGTGGTGCAGAGCTGCAGACACCAGGGACACTTTGAGGAGGAGCTTTTAATTTGAGAACAACTTTTAACTTGGGGGCAGTGTCAGGGGACAGGTTTAAGGACCATGTCTTGAGTACAAGACAATTCCACATAAGCCTTACTCTGGGCATTTGGGTTTTTCACTGGATAAAAATTTTTAGGAGTAAACTAAAAAATGGCACAAAAGCTCTAGATACAGCTTGTTTAAAAAGAAACATTAGAAAGAGGAACTCTTTTAGTAAATAGGAGGTCTCTTCGAGATGGCAAAGGAAAAGGAGACCGGTGTGGATGTCAGAACAGATATAGTGCTTTTGGCATAACTATAACTTGTGAAAGCCCTTTTTGTTGGCAATATTGCCTGTTTCCTTGTCTAAATGTGATTCCCAAAGGCTAGATGTCAGCACAACTCTTTCCTGGAGGGTTGCTGAGGTTGTTCAATGTGTCCTAAGGATGAAGCATTGCCTGTCCACAAAGCTTAGTTACTCTCCAGACATTTGGAATAAAAATGCACTTTCTTAGGTGTGAACTTGCTCATAAACACAGAATCATTACTGAGAAGAAATTCCTTCCTCAGAGGGTGGTGAGGCGCTGGCACAGGCTGCCCCAAGGAGCTGTGGATGCCCCATCCCTGGAGGTGCTCAAGGCCAGGCTGGATGGGGCTTTGGGCAACCTGGTCTGGTGGGAGGTGTCCCTGCCCATGGCAGGGGGGTGGGACTGGGTGGTCTTTAAAGGTCTCTTCCAGCACAAACCATTCTATAATTCATTCAGTTAGGCTGGCTACCATTTCTGAAGCACACAGATTCCTACAACCATCATTCATACGGAGCTGACTTCCACAGAAATGTTCACCAGGTGCTCCTGTGGGTTTTCCACTGCCCCTGGGTGGTGGTGGGTGGCGTGGAGGCCTTGTAGTCTTGTAGAGGCCAGGTCACAAAGCAGCTATGGTGCTGTGGCACTAGGAGTGAGCCACTGCTGTTGGGTTTGGTTCTTCTGTCCAGTGATTGCAGGGAAATGGAATTTTACTGACACTTCTAACCTCGTTTTCCTGAGTATTTTTATAAAGACAATTACACTTATGTCTAACTTGAGGGAGAAGACAAGTATTTTGCAGCCAGTTTTATATGACAGCAGCAGCCCTCCTCATCTTTTCTAAACATTAACTTCTGGTCAGTGGCCATTATTTACATTTTGCATTGCACAGTCTTAACAAACAACTAAAGCTAGTGAGGTCAAAAGAGGCTGTGGTTTGCTTTGGCACAGCTGTTTCATAGGTGTTTCAGGAGCAGTCTTAAAGTCTGCTTCACATCCAGCACCTGTTCAAACTTTGATAGCAAGTGACTATTTATTTTCAATATTTACTTTATACTTTTCAATGAAACACTATGAAAATAAAATCAAGAAGCATCTTCAGGTTTATTCACGCATGGTCGTCACTCTTGGTAAAGCCTTGGGATCTCTTGCGTGGGTAGCTTGCTGAAACAGGGCAGCTGGAAGTCTGCAGGCTGATTCTCTTTGAAGGCATTTACTGTGACTAAATGATATTAACAATCCTCTCTCTTAAACGGCAGAAACGTTCTCCTTTCTAAGCCTTTTATCAGTGATGAGCAGAGCTGGTTGGCACCGTACAGCAGCCCTTTTCTCAGTGCTTTGCAGCATGAATGGCTAAAGCCTGGGGATTTGCCCCGACACCCAAGTTGTCCTAGACATTGGGTGAGCTCCCGTTTGTGATAGTGCTGAGGAAAGGTAGAAGGAGACCTGCTAGAGACACTTTTCACCTTTAACCAAACGGGACGGCCATTCCTTTTTTTTTGCAGGGCCCTATGCTCACAGAAGGTAACAGATAGCCTGGAGGCTCTTTGGTTTCAGACAGATAGGAGTGGTGTGAGGGGATGATCACACCCCAGCTACAGGTGGGAAACAGGCACAGAGGCGTAGCATCGTTTGGCATCGGTCACTGCAGCCGTTTATGCCAAAATAAGAGGCAGAATCCTGACCTCCTGCAACCTGCCCAGGTCAGTCTTCATAACCAGGAATTGCCTCTTCTGTCTCTGTGAGGACACTAGCTGGCCTGCATTGCAGGTAGAGGTAAGAAAAGGAGGTGTGAGGAAGAGAAGAAGGAAAGGAAGCATGTTGCAAAACACATTGGATGCTTTGTAGCAAATAGTTTTGGTGAGAAAGCTTTAGAAGTTGGTCAGGATCTGAATATTAAAAATGTATTTCAAATCATTGAACTCTTCTAGAAAAAGGTGTTCATGTTCATGATTGTTACTTTCCCTGGTAAAAATAGAGGGTATTCGTAAGGAATATCTTTCAGTTTATTTATTTTATTTTTTTTAAATATTCCAAATTGTTTAGCAGCAGCTTTTGAGTTCATAGAGTTTTGAATAATAAACCGTATTTTTTAAAGAAAGTGGACAACTTGTGTATCATTGCCCATTTTTTGTAAAAGGGTATTTTTTTTTTCCTGTGGTTTATGCTGTACAACTGGATCTCAGGCCTACCCTAAGTATTGTTGATAAAATGTCTGGACTAATTAATTTTGTTTCTTCAGCAGTATTGCTATAATTTTGGGGAAGATAGTTAATAATCCAATTTGAAGTAGCTTTGGATGGCTTTATAGAAAACGTGGCTTCTGGGAGAAGTCCATGTGAATTTGGTTTATGTGTGAAGAAGTACCCTTGGCAGTGGGGAGGTGGAGGAACGTAAAAGGGTTCACAAAGGCAGGAGAGCTGGAACCTCCTCTTGGACTCCACTAGCCTTCCAGTTTAGCTTCACCAGACATTAACGTATGTGGATCAGAAAAGAGAAGGAGTAGCAGAAGACTTTATGAAGAAGCTATCTTAAGGAACAGGTCCCCCTGCTTGACCCCACTGCTTTTTTTTTTTTTTTGCTTTTTTTTTTTAATTTTTGTACTTTTTTTTTCCCTTGAGAAGTACGGTGTAATGTGGTAGAGGAGGAATACCCACCACTAAGGGCAGAGGAGCAAGCTAGCAGACACTTGACCCAGCCTAGTTTCTGTTCCTTCAAGGGTACATCTAACACATTTTTAAGAATGTTTGTACATTTTGTGGAAATTTGTGCTCATTTCTGAATTTCAGGGCTCTGTGGCGGGGAAGGAGTGGAGTTGCATCATCTCCTGGAGCTCTCACCGTCAGCTACGAGCAGGGGTTGCTGAAGCCCACCACCCATCCCAACAGGCAGCGCCAGAAGAGATGGAGCCCAAACACATTTGCAAGTGTGGACCCCCACTAGCACTTCTCACATAAATTGACATTTTTTTCTCCCTGCTTCCTCTCTCTGAGGTCTGAAATGTCTTTTGGGATGAAAATGGGGAGCGGTGGCATGGAGAGGTGGATTAGCCACAGCAAGAGAAGAAAACGTTGAAGCTGGAGTGGAGATTGACTCACGGTGAGCTGAGGAACAGACACAGCTACTGCAGGACCCCAGGGGCCCCGCGAGGGCTGACGTCTCTGCGAGGGCTGGGGCAGAAGTGTGGCAGCACAGCACCAGAAGGGAGCCCTGTAAAAGCCTTTTCTGAATGCAGGATACCAGGCAGGTGAGTTGACAGTGCCGCTAGAAGAATTTCTAATGTATTTTGCTTGCCATCCGTTGTGGCAAAGTTTCTCCCTTTCTTTCTAGGCCTTCAGTCCCTGCGAGCTAACGAGTAGTCTCAGGTAGCCATCTCTGCCTCTCTGGTCATCCCATCTCACCTGGTTCTTCCAGCAGGACACAGGCTAGCGCCAGAAAAGTTGTGTCAGACATTGTAACCCCGTGTTCAGACACCGTAACCCCGTGTTCAGCTCCTGCACCCTCCTGCCACAGCCCTAGCGTGGCGGTGGGGTCAGCTGAGGGAAGAAGTGAAGCAAAGAGGGAAACAAAAAAACGAGTGGAATGTATGAACAGTAAAGCTTTCTGTTGTTTTCACTATGTATGGCATTAAAACTGAGGCAGTGGGCAATTACAATGCTCGCTTTAGTCTCTGAGGTACAGTGCTACCTTTTGACAAGACCGAGCAGAACAGCATGTCCGCTTCTTCACGTGTCACAGGAAAATCCCGTTTAAATGTGAATAAATCTCAGAGCAGATGGAATCAAGATCTGCAGCTAGGTATTTGTTTTACATTAAATATTTGCCATACGTAAAATTCCCTGTCATCAATGGATTCAACATCCTCAAAATTAAATGTTTTTGCGCCTCATTTTGGGGTTTTGGGTTAAGGCCAAAATCAACACCTACAAGAATAACTGTGACCTGTGGAAAGCATTTATAAGCACTGTGCTGCTGCTTTTGTGTGAGCTCTTACACAACCATGACTTAGAAAAAAAGGTTGAGCCTATGAATACGTCATCAGCAAAAAGCTGGCCAAAACCTTTTTTTTTTTTTTTTTTTTTATGCCCAGAAGTAGAAGAATTATTATCATTTACACTTATTTGTTTAGCAGGTGCTATGAAATACTGTAGTCCCTGTATTACTTACCACTGGATGTTATCCAAACAATTCAACTCTGAATCATAACTCCTTTGGGAATATTTTTTTTGCAAATGCTCCATTGTGTACAATCCTGGCAACAAATACAGCATGAACTAGCAAATTTATTCTCTCTGATTCACCTTCTTTTAGCTGAGGTGGAGCTGACAAAGGAAGCTCTTCAATTTCCACTACTGTCAGTAATCATTTGAGTGTCAAGAATAGATGACTGAGCTGTAGTTTCAAGCGGTCAAACATTTTTTAAGATATATTAATAATCATTAAGGTTATGTAAGGTGATTTTTTTTTTTTTTTTTACTGTAAGAAAGGATATCTAACATGCCAAAATTAAACCTTAGTACAAAAACATTCTTTATAATTTGCCAACAGTATACAGCTGTTTAAACAAAGCAATAAAAAATTATGTTACAAACCTAAACTCTTTCCATGTTAATGAAAGATTTAGCCAGATTAACCTGTTTATTGTACCAAGGACACACCTCAGTTTATTGTTACACTATTTTCAGTCAGCAGTTACGACATTGACTCTGGGATCCTACGAAGGCATTTGAACACATGTCCAACAGAGGACAGACAGTAAAAGTTATAAGGTTTGAATTGCAGCTAAGCATGTGTGGTGTTACTAGAAAAGCAAAGTTCATCTCACCTGTATATGATTTTCTTCCTGGATGAAACCTAAGCATTTCAAAAATGTTTCAATGTTCTGTTTTGATATGTGCCATCAAAATTTTTGCAAAATGAAAAATATGGAACTTCAAAAGCACGGACTTCAACAGGGGACAAAAATGTTAGAAAAATGGGAGAATCACAGCCTTATCCATGTACACTGCTTCTTTTCCTACCTTAGGCTGGACTGCAGCCTGTGATCTACCAGATTACAAGCTGCTCTTGAAAATCCAGTGAGCTTTTTTGGTTTTGGAAGAACAAAACAAAGCAAGAAACCACAAACCACTGCCCCTTGCTGCACATCTGATATCTGCTTTTGTAACTTCAGGTCCATTTACTGTAATTTTGGAAATGATTCAGTTTGAGCAAAAAAACCCCAAACAACAACTCTCCTAGTGCATTTCTCTGCACAGGATTTCCATTGAACATGCAGCCTTTCCTGAGTTAGAAAGCCAGATTAGAAATAGTCTTCATTACCCATTACCTGTTTCTCTGTCTGCAGTCAGAGTTTCCCTTGAAAACCACTTTCTAGTGGAGCAAGGAAACTGTCAGCCCACTGACGGAGGATCCATGAGGACAAAATCATCAGTGGAGGCAAACTGGACCCTATGTTTAAGTGGTAAAAGAAAAAGAGCAAGTATTCCCTGAGTGTGGCCACTCTCCCTTTGCTCAGACTTGCAAGATGGCAAGTTGTGCTCTGGTGAGGATAAAGGAGGGGAGGGGATAGGAGCATAATGGTAATTTCTGAGACCTCCTAGTTTATGATGGATGGTGGTTAGCTGTGCAGTAGCTTGGACAGAGAGATGCAGCTTTATTTACATTGAATTATGTGAACACAGCACCAGGAGCTAAGTTTTAATTTGGTTTATCAAGTCACCAGCTGCAAAATACATGAAACAGTGTTACTACTGGTCTGTTTATATGTAAGTTCATTTTAAGTGAAACCAAAAAATTCTCAGTAATGTATTTATTTATTCTTCCCCATCTTCCTCCCTTTCAAAAGTATGCTTGTCTACTTGCCTTGAGTCAAAAATGCCCTGAGCCACAAAAGCAGAATCCTGTTTTGCCACATGCTCTATAAGCTCAGAGTCTCTGCCCAAAGGCACTTTTTGAAAGTGTCCATCCTGAAAGTGTCCATCCTTTTGGCTCATTTGTATGCTCTGTTTGGTGGTAGAAAACTCACAGAACTTCATGGCTAGATATTTAAAGGAGAAAAAAATGATATTAATGCAACTAACTGTATTACGTGTGAACTTTTTCCTTATCAAATTGTTTTCGTACTATTTCCTCTCTAAGCCATCAATGCAAAGAGAACCAATCCCAACCAACCTCTCACAGAAAGGTTTAACAAACAACTGGGTTAGAAGAATTAAAGATGTGAGTATTTAGAAGGGCTTTTCACAATTTCCCAAAAGGCAAACAAGCAAGTTCTCATCTGCTACACAAATTCTTTAACTCACTTTAGACACATTCAGCATCTGAAGTTAAGTCTGAAGATTATGAAATAATTAATGTCCCAGTTGTTTTTTTCCTCATTAGTTACTAAGGTATCAACCTGGAAATCCCCATGGTTCTGTTGAATCTCTTTGAATGTTCTCTAATATTTTTCCTGGCTTGTTCATATTTACCACAACCCCTTCAAAGAAATAAATGGGACTGTCACTCCCTTCTGTGGCCTTTGAATCAGGCTACACAGGTGGGAAAGCATGAAATTCTCAAGTATACCAGGCTGTTTTCTTCAGTTTTACTGACTAAACAACTCTCCATGAATTGGTGGACGCAACAAAAGTGGTCTTTTGTTACATGACATTTTGCATATACCTATCTGCTATTACAGAAGGAGCTTTGGGTGTAAAAAAGCAGAAGTCTGTTGGCATCTGTGGTATTGCTTATGTTCTTCTTCCAGATCAACCAATAAGGCTTTCTGTGTCATGGGATACTTCTTCTTCCAAGTCTTAAGCAACACATGGAAAGAGTCAATGAGTCAAATGAATATTAGGGGTGTCAGATGCTTTTGAAAATTGCCCCATAAGTTAATCAAACCACTTTTTTTAAATGAAACACTTCCAAGTCTGTTTTATGGCAAAGCAAACATACCCGTGTAACAAAGGGGGCATTTTACTAGCATTCGGTACAGTGCAAATTAGCAAGTGGGTCATCATTTCAGGGTAATGAATGTTTGTCAATTACGTTTACATTGCAGTAAATACATGTGGCCTAGACTTAGAAGTGATTATGACCGCAAGCAGAAGTTCTTCAGTGAACATCAAGACAGAAACAAAATAGTATATGAAGAACAGTACTGAGGGATTTACACTGCTTTTTAATGCTCACAGTCAAGATTTTCCAATGAGGCAACACTGAAAACATAGAACAAGCAATAAGTAGCAGAGAGAGATGACACACAATAAGCAAGAAATATAGCAGCAATATTTACAGCCAAGGTAAAAAGGTGAAGGCAAGAGTTAGGGACAAATAAGAAGGCAACCATTAGGTAATAAAAAGTTGCATTTTCATTATTATACATAGAGGCAGTAACTTGATTTGCTGCTTTAGAAGACTACTGCACACCACATACTTCTAAAGGAATTGTCTGAGGTTAGATGTGATAATCTCTGCTCATGTCTCTGAAGAGTGTCAACTGGACATCAGATAATGATAGAGATGTTGGCTTTAGCACTGTGTTCAATATTCTCTTCTCTTCTCTTCTCTTCTCTTCTCTTCTCTTCTCTTCTCTTCTCTTCTCTTCTCTTCTCTTCTCTTCTCTTCTCTTCTCTTCTCTTCTCTTCTCTTCTCTTCTCTTCTCTTCTCTTCTCTTCTCTTCTCTTCTCTTCTCTTCTTTATATATATATATATATTATTTTTTTTCTCTGGGGGACTATCTTCTTTTGTAAAATTCCCCAAGGTTCCTGTGCAGCCGTGTCCTAGACTAGGAACTCCTAATTTGATATAAACTATGTCAAACGCTGCATGGAAACGCTGCCATATGTCTGATCACCATCTTTGCACAAATGCATGGCTGGCAGCTACTTCTGCTGCTGCTACAGACATTGATACTTCATGCTCACAGGACTTTCTGGATGTGTTTGTGAAGTGGCATAAGAGGAGTTAGGGACTACCCTCAGAGATAGCAGTCCTGATTGTTATGGGGATACCTTTGGAGATTCCTCCTGGAGAAATTCAGGTCTTTCAGTTGGGTTGAAAGGGATTAGCAGTGTGATCCATCAGATATCTCTTTTTTTTTTTTTTTTCACAAATAGAAAGGAGGAACACAGCTGCAGGGTTGGGGCTGCAAAGCAGCAGCCCAGGTTTTGGAGCAGCTGCTCTGGTATTTCTGGGATGAAGGGGTGCACGCACTTTCTACAGGCACCAGCCTGTTAACGTGCCTCCATGGAATCTGTTTCAATGGCTTTTGATACCAAAAGAATTATATAGGAATCTAATTTGCAGGTATCTAATTATCTAAATCTATGAGCTGTATTTGTATTTCAATTATAGTGTTTTTTGTTTTTATTTTTATTTTTTTAATTTTTTTTTACTAGAAGGTCTCATTCAGGATGACCACATAACCTTATAAACTTGTGTAATGTTAGTGCAGAAAGCAAAGCCCTCTCCACTGTTGTAAATTGATTTTGTTCCAGCTCATAACCAATTTATGCCAGGAGAGAATATTGCAAACTGCCAGACTATACCACATTTACCAAATGTTCGTTAATAATGGGACTTTCAGGTTACACAATGGACTATTTCCAGACCACAATAAATCAAAGGGGAAATCACCCAGGCTGGAAAGAAAGAACTTGCTGAGAGAATTAAAACAAAGTGGGGAGCAGGCACAAAGCAGAAACAAATCTGCTCAGGACAACAGGAGTTTCATTTCGAGAAAGCATGTTCTGAAGAATCGGTGGATCTAATGAGCAAGAATTAATGAAAGAACTGCTAGAACCCAACAGTGTGTCAAGAGGCAACCACCATGGTAGCATACAGTGCCTCTGCAGAGGGTTGCAGGTAATAGTAAATGGATGAAACTGCTTCATGAAAGACCATTTGGCAGCAGAGGGCCAGCAATCCTGCTTTCACAGATCTACCAGTAAAGAGGTCAGACCACAGAGGTCCACGCTCCAAAACATAACCACAGAGCTGACAACCAGAGTCAAAGCATCAGGGTTGCACAAGGGCATAGTTTCTCTTTTTGCCTAATTGGTTTGGGTAAAACTATCTAAGCAGCAATTATGTTCCTAGGGACAGGAAGAAATCCCACATTCCTGCAGCAGGAACCAGCCCCCACAGGTGAGGTTAGACACTTGTCAGGGCAGCAGGGGATGAGGCATCTCAGCCTCAGTTTAAAGTGCAGGACCTAAATCTCCCCATTTTCTTGAGGGAATTGCTTTAACCAGGAGGCCCCTGTATAAAATGTAGGTAGTAGAAAGCAGCACCGACCTGAGTGTGCTAAGACAAGAAACAGCAAGTCTTTCTCAGCCTTTTCAAGGAACAGCTGGAAGAGACCTCAGGAAGGGTCCTGGATCTTCATCTTATGATCTTATTTATCTTATTTAGAGGTGGCTCTTTCAAGGCTGCAATGCTGTGTTAGCCCCCCTGTGCTTGGTCTTGTATCTCCTCTGAGGTGCATGTCTTTCTCCCTCTGGCCCTGTGTAGGTGATCCAAGTGCATAGCCCTGTGTGTACTCAGCGCGGGGCAGAAAGTCGAGCACTGTCCCCACCTGTGCTCTGCGCTGGCAGGAGTGGTCTGTAGCTGTTCAGATGTGTCAGTGGGTGGTCGTTTGGCACTGCAGGTCCTCCCAGCAGCATCCCAGGTCAGGCGGTGTAAGGGGCAGAAGAGCACATGTCTGATGGACAGGGGACAGTGCATGTACACACCTCTTGGGTTGTTTTTCATTTCAGTACTTTGTTGTATGAAATATCAGTCATGAAGGGTGCAACAAAGAAAATTATAACATTCACAGAATAATACCCTAGCTCAAAATGAGCAGATCAGTTCTCTGCTTCAAGTATTGGTACTTCTAAATTTAAATGAATCCTGAGAAGAGTTCACAAGACTGTTCATTAATATAGACCCATGCTGAATGCCTGAGAACGTTACATGACTTGACAAGTTTTCCCTTGAAACTGGTCTATATTGTTATGCTCTAACAGAAAAAAAATAGTACGGTGGGTTAACCCCCCTGTGCTTAATTCATCCCACTGTACAGCAACAAAGCAGCAGTTTTTGCTATTCTCTAACTCAGACAGTTCTCAGGTAGAAAGAAATAGATGAAGGAGGTTTTCTAACACATTTCAATTTGTTGTTTACATCCTTGGGGCATTTTGCATCCTTTTGTGTAATGAGAGGTAAAGAATGCTACGAAGGCACTATCCAACCTGTGATACACTAGGGCTTGCATTTCTAAAAGCCCTGAATCAGTTGTTTCCTCTCTTAGAAAAATTCTGTCATTTTGGTTGCAATCATTTGGTTTTCTACAGATGACTGCACAGCTGGTAAGAGGTATGTAACTGGCAAGTCTATAAAGAATACTTCTGAACTCTAAGTAGAGCTATCACATATCACAATAATGGGCAGCAGGTGCTCCAGGATATCCAGGGGCGTGCAGTGCAGAACAAGTGTGTTTAAGAAACTGAAGAAGAAAGGAAAAGATGAGGCTAAAAATAGATGAACCTCTTACAGTGGGTTGCTTTTGTGAAAGGTGTTACTAATAATGCATGCAGCTACAGGTACATTTATTGATAAATGTTTTCTACCATTTCTATCATCTTGTCTGGTCTGATAGCCCCCAGCATAGCTCCATTTGTATGTACATTGTTATTGTGTTCCTCTCTTTTCTTTTGTTATCCAGTTTGTTTCTGCTGGTGAAATTCAGACAACACCTCCTTTATCTCAGAGGCTCTTTGAGTGGGCTCAGGGATCCAGCACTACCAAGGTCTTTGCAGAACTGGAGAACAACAGTCCCTCTGAGATGAGCTGGAATGGACTTGCATCTACTGTGAAGGGAGATAATTTCACACATTGTGGGTGGACGGTGATGATTTTACCTATACCTGCACCTTGAATATCCAGAAAAGGTTTTTAGAATTTTAAAAAGCTGGAAGAGCTGAAACAGATGAACATCTACAATAAGGTCAGTATCCTGACAGTGAGTGATATTATCTGTAATTTTAACTACTGACCTAATCATAGCTACTGACCTGCTTTCAAAGAGTGTAGTACCCAACCAGCCAACCAAAACAACCAACCAAACAAACAAACAAACAAGTGAAAGACAACAACAAAAACAGTGAAATGTATTGTAATTGAAAACTTAGCTTAAAATATAGTCTGACTCAATTCCCTGAATATTGTTTTCTTGAACTGAAACCAGAGACTTTTCTCCATGGGAAGTGCCATAGAGTTGTGACAGAATTTCAGGAATATTTCTCTTGCTAAAAAAATAAAATCAGTTTTGGATGGAGAATTGCTTCAATTAACTTACCCGACTTTCATGGAACTGTTTTCTTCACAGCTCATTTGTAATTCACAGTCAATTTTGAGTTTATGATCCAATCTAGTGAGTCCTCAGACAGTTCCTTAGAGGGTACAGCTGTCCATCATGGAG
This sequence comes from Anser brachyrhynchus, assembly GCF_964034855.1. Taxonomy (NCBI): domain Eukaryota; kingdom Metazoa; phylum Chordata; class Aves; order Anseriformes; family Anatidae; genus Anser; species Anser brachyrhynchus. The sequence goes on along the minus strand of NC_137697.1, from coordinate 14,290,047 downwards.
TAGAAGCTCACCACTCATTGCCTTTTCACAGTGGTAGTACATTAACCTTCACTGAAGATAAAGTTGCACCTTAAATATAAACAGTAAGTGCCCATGTTTCAAAAAAAAGATCTTTTTAAAGGCTTGTAAATACACTTCCTTGTAGACTTCTTTTTTCTTTCTTTTTTTTTTTTTTTCCAGTTTAGTTTGAAACATTTGATAATGACAGTAATCAGCACTTTTTCTCAATATGCATCCCTGCACTAGAAAGCGAGATGTGACCATACAGGCTTCTATGTTCCTTCAACAGCCATGCTTTCAAAATGTTATAAAAAGAGAGCAATATCCCATATATTACTGAAAATCGGATGAGCACACATGAATAAGCTAGTGGTAATAAGGGCACAAATGGGAAAAAGCACACCCTTTCAAAACTGATGTTAAAGTTGCCAATCACTTGTAAATCACTTTGACCTCTGACTTTCTCTTCCTCAGTTTGATCTTTGTAAATTCAGTCATCATAATAAAAGAGATTGAAAAAAAAGTTAAAAAGTAGCCAGATATTCACAGGTGATGGAGCTGAAGCTCTCAGGAATGAATTAATTGAAACATGTTTGCAAAGAGAAATGATAGTCGTTTTTAAGTGTGTATATTTAATTGCCCTTAGGCAGGAAAGGATATCAGAAACCTTGCCCTGTCTCACAAGATAACCTGAGAAGAATTATCTACAAGTTCCTCAAGCCTCAGAGATTTTACAATCCATAATTATTGAAACACATAATTAGCTTTTACATAATGTAATTTTGTTGTAACTTTGGTACCAGTAATGAACTAGGTCCTGTGCTACCAACAGAAGTTGCTAGAGAAGCTTTGGAAAGAACCATGTCTTGGCAGCATTTTGGCAGTTTGTTAATCCAGAATGTCTGGATTCCAGGTCGAAATACCATTTAGACACACAGCTGGCAGCTGGCAACAGACCCAGAGGTTCAGTAGTTGGGCTGGAGTGCAGCCAAGGCAAACAAACTGCAGTATGCTGTGTGCAGCCCTCAGGGCAAGCGCGGGACTCTGCTGTGCTGGGAGCCCTACCTTAGACAGTCTTTGTAGCAGTGCCTTGCCAAAACGGATTCTTAATGTGCATAGAAACAGAAAAAGTGGGTGTACACTGGAGAGAGAAACTTAGCAGGAAGGCACAGAGAAGGATGACCTAGCAGAAAAGCTCTTGATCTGCCAGCTGAACAGAGAGATGAAGAAATTACTATCACAGAATCACAGAACCACAGAATCATCTAGATTGGATGAGACCTCCAAGATCACCCAGTCCAACCTCTGACCTAACACTAACAAGTCCTCCACTAAACCAAATCACTAAGCTCTACATCTAAACGTCTCTTAAAGACCTCCAGGGATCACAGGTATCACAGATTTCTAGGTTGGAAGAGACCTCAAGATCATCGAGTCCAACCTCCGACCTAACACTAAGTACTCCACTAAACCATATCGCTAAGCTCTACATCTAAACGTCTTTTAAAGACCTCCAGGGATGGTGACTCCACCACCGCCCTGGGCAGCCCATTCCAATGCTTAATAACCCTTTCGGTAAAGAAGTACTTCCTAAAATCCAACCTAAAACTCCCCTGTCGCAACTTTCGCCCATTCCCCCTCGTCCTGTCACCAGGCACGTAGGAGAACAGACCAACCCCCACCTCTTTACAGCCTCCTTTAAGGTAACTGTAGAGAGCGATAAGGTCGCCCCTGAGCCTCCTCTTCTCCAGGCTGAACAAGCCCAGCTCCCTCAACCGCTCCTTGTAAGACTTGTTCTCCAGACCCTTCAACAGCTTCGTTGCCCTTCTCTGGACTCACTCGAGCACCTCCATGTCCTTCTTGTAGCGAGAGGCCCAAAACTGAACACAGTACTCGAGGTGCGGCCTCACCAGAGCCGAGTACAGGGGGACAATCACTTCCCTAGACCTGCTGGCCACACTGCTTCTTATACAGGCCAGGATGCTGTTGGCCTTCTTGGCCACCTGGGCACACTGCTGGCTCATATTCAGCCGACTATCAACCAGTACTCCCAGGTCCTTCTCTGCCAGGCAGCTTTCCAGCCACTCATCTCCCAGCCTGTAGCTCTGCTTGGGGTTGTTGCGCCCCAGGTGCAGGACCCGGCACTTGGCCTTGTTGAACTTCATACAGTTGGCCTCAGCCCATCGCTCCAGCCTATCCAGATCCTCCTGCAGAGCCTTCCTGCCCTCGAGCAGATCGACACACGCACTTAGCTTGGTGTCATCTGCAAACTTACTGAGGGTGCACTGGACGCCCTCATCCAGATCATCGATAAAGATATTAAAGAGGACCGGCCCCAGTACCGAGCCCTGGGGGACACCACTAGTGACCGGCCTCCAACCAGATTTGACTCCATTCACCACAACTCTCTGGGCCCGGCTATCCAGCCAGTTTCTAACCCAGCGAAGCGTACGCCAGTCCAAGCCCCGAGCAGCCAGTTTCTTGAGGAGAATGTTGTGGGGAACTGTGTCAAAAGCCTTACTGAGGTCAAGGTAAACCACATCCACAGCCTTTCCCTCATCCACCAAGCGCGTCACTTGGTCATAGAAGGAGATCAGGTTCGTCAAGCAGGACCTGCCTTTCATAAACCCATGCTGACTGGGCCTGATCGCCTGCTTGCCCTGCAGGCGATGGTGACTCAACCACTTCCCTGGGCAGCCCATTCCAATGCCTAACAACCCTTTCAGTAAAGTTCTTCCTAATATCCAAACTAAACCTCCCCTGGTGCAACTTGTGCCCATTCCCCCTCGTCCTGTCACCAGGCACATGGGAGAATAGACCAACCCCCACCTCACTACAGCCTCCTTTAAGGTACCTGTAGAGAGCGATAAGGTCGCCCCTGAGCCTCCTCTTCTCCAGGCTGAACAAGCCCAGCTCCCTCAACCGCTCCTTGTAAGACTTGTTCTCCAGACCCTTCAACAGCTTCGTTGCCCTTCTCTGGACTCACTCGAGCACCTCCATGTCCTTCTTGTAGCGAGAGGCCCAAAACTGAACACAGTACTCGAGGTGCGGCCTCACCAGAGCCGAGTACAGGGGGACAATCACTTCCCTAGACCTGCTGGCCACACTGCTTCTTATACAGGCCAGGATGCTGTAGGCCTTCTTGGCCACCTGGGCACACTGCTGGCTCATATTCAGCCGACTATCAACCAATACTCCCAGGTCCTTCTCTGCCAGGCAGCTTTCCAGCCACTCATCTCCCAGCCTGTAGCTCTGCTTGGGGTTGTTGCGCCCCAGGTGCAGGACCCGGCACTTGGCCTTGTTGAACTTCATACAGTTGGCCTCAGCCCATCGCTCCAGCCTATCCAGATCCTCCTGCAGAGCCTTCCTGCCCTCGAGCAGATCGACACACGCACCTAACTTGGTGTCGTCTGCAAACTTACTGAGGGTGCACTCGATCCCCTCATCCAGATCATTGATACAGATATTAAAGAGAACTGGCCTTGGTACTGAGCCCTGGGGGACTCCACTAGTGACCGGCCTCCAACTGGATTTGACTCCATTCACCACAACTCTTTGGGCCTGGCTACCCAGCCAGTTTCTAACCCAACGAAGCGTACACCAGTCCAAGCCATGAGCAGCCAGTTTTTTGAGGAGAATGTTGTGGGAAATGGTGTCAAAAGCCTTACTGAAGTCAAGGTAGGCCACATCCACTGCCTTTCCCTCATCCCCCAAGCGTGTCACTTTGTCATAGGAGGAGATCAGGTTCATCAAGCAGGACCTGCCTTTCATAAACCCATGCTGACTGGGCCTGATCGCCTGGTTGCCCTGTAAGTGCCGCGTGATGACCCTCAAGATAATCTGCCCCATGAGTTTCCCTGGCACTGAGGTCAAGCTAACACGCCTATAGTTCCCCGGGTCTACCCTCTGACCCTTCTTGTAGATGGGCGTCACATTTGCTAGCCGCCAGTCGACTGGGACCTCCCCGATAGCCAGGACTGATGATAAATGATGGAAAGCAGCTTGGCCAGCTCCTCCACCAGTTCTTTCAGTACCCTCGGGTGGATCCCATCCGGCCCCATCGACTTGTGTACATCCAAGTGCTGTAGCAGGTCGCCAACCATTTCCTCGTAGATTGTGAGGGCCACATCCTGCTCCCCATCCCCTTCCACAAGCTCAGGGTACTGGGTATCTAGAGAACAAGTCTTGCTGCTAAAGACTGAGGCAAAGAAGGCATTAAGCACCTCAGCCTTTTCCTCATCCCTTGTAACTAAGTTTCCCCCCGCATCCAGTAAAGGATGGAGATTCTCCTTAGTCCTCCTTTTGGTGTTAATGTATTTATAAAAACATTTTCTGTTATCTTTAACAGCAGTAGCTAGATTGAGCTCCAGATGAGCTTTGGCCTTTCTAATTTTGTCCCTACACATCCTTACAACATCTTTATAACCCTTCTGAGTGGCCTGCCCTCTTTTCCAAAGATCATAAACCCTCATTTTTTTTCCTAAGCTCTAGCCTATATTCTGACACTGAAGAAATTGATTGTGAAATGTATTGTTTTACGAAAGGTAAAGGTTACATTAAAAGCAACAATCTTGGAAGACAACAGGATGTGGCATTAGAAGTTAAACAGTTCATTAAAATGCCTCCCTCCCAGCAGTTATCACTTGGTACACTTGTTTTCTTGTTTTTATTTTTTCTTGTTTTTAAACCAAAACCAAAGAGAACCCGTAAGAGCTGACACAAATTTCTCCTTGAACTAAAGAGATCTTTAGTCTACTTATGCACACTTGTCAAGTAGGCTAGTATTTATTGCTAAATTTAATACTGGAAATAAGAGAAGTTTAAGTAATGGAAGGTGTGGTACAAGCGTACAAAGGACAGAAGAATGTAAAGTTGGTGCGCCATCGTACTCACGTCAGTCTATCCAGAAAATGCAGCGCCCTTGCAGACAGAATGCAGCACATAAGGAACAGTTTCAAGTTATTTTGTTCGTTTATTTGCTTTCTGGCTTGTCTGCATAGAAGATGAAATTTTCGTCAATGTCTGAGGTGTTGAGGGTCATCTGAGGTGGCACAGTGGACAGACATTTCCAGAGCTCACTCCCCGTATGTCCACAGCCACTTTCACTGTGCTGGCAAAGGTAAGTGAAAGGAAGTGTCTGATGAGCAAATTACCAGACTGAGATGTTAAGTTCATGGCTTAAGGTAAACCCCAGCAAAGAAGCAGGAACTTTTGTCACCCTTGTACTCTGAAGGACATCTTAATAACCCATGATTTGTACACTAAAACGAAGCTGTGAGTTCACTGCCAGAATATTCCAGTTGCCTAGTCAACAACGTTTCATACTGGAACCTAAACAATGACTGCTCATGAAGTGTGAAATGATGGGAAGAGAACGGCCACATGAACTGAAGCAAATCCCTTCCCTTTCCTGGTTCCTTCCTTCCTTCCCCACCTTTTCTCTCCTTACCACAACCGTCAGAAACACCTGAGGGTCAAAGGTGCCTTTTGCAAACGGAAACCACTATCTATGACTACTGTCAGTCTTTAAAGTTTGCTCTGCACCACTGTAAGAACTGTTCCTCTAATCCACTCGCAGGTATCTCAGCGCTGAAATAACTGAGCAGGCAACAAGACTTGGATCTTTCTGGGATACTAGCTGACAACCAGAGAGAATAATGAATAATATAGGAAGAAAAACTAAGAAATTTCCATATCTCAAGACCTCTGCTCTGTGAGTTGCTAACAAAGCTGGGGCCTCCTTTTCTTGCTGGCAGGAAGTTTGAAGCTTTACTTCCCAGAAATCTCTTATTGCTTTGCAACTGCAAAAGGGAAAAAAAATCATCAAAATGGTTCCAACAATTTTCCCCCACTTATTTCAAAGAGCAACTCAAAACTTTGTTAAATATTATTTGGATTTACTTCTCCCATTTGTGAAAGTCTCGCTTTTTTTCTTAACACAATTGTTTACACCTTTCTTAGTTTATTCAGTTGGGTATCACAGACAGTGGTTACATTCGCTCTGGAAAACTAATTAGGTTGTGAAAGAATTATATTGGCTTAGTCCTGTATGCACTTGATGTTAAAGTCCCTGCATTCCTCAGGCAGGAAGGTTTGTCTAACCTTTGGAAACCTCGTTTCCGTTTCTCTTTACTGAAATAGAGACAACCTCTGATCTATTCCTTCCTCACGAGGGGAGCAGAGGAGCAGATGCTGAGCTCTGCTCTCTGGGGACAGCGACAGGACCCAAGAGAATGGCATGGAGTTGGGACAGGGGAGGGTCAGGCTGGGGGTTAGGGAAAGGTTCTGCACCCAGAGGGTGGTCGGGCACTGGGACAGGCTCCCCAGGGCAGTGGTCACAGCACCAAGCCTGACAGAGTTCAAGAAGCATTTGGACAATGCTCTCAGACAGAAGGTCTGATGTTTGGGTGGTCTTGTGTGGAGCCAGGAGTTGGACTCGGTGATCATTGTGGGTTCCTTCCACCTCAGGATATTCTGTGATTTGATTGCTTTAAGACAATTTTCTATGACTTCTTGTGATCTTTCTAATTGTCAGAACTCAGCATAGGCTAGCATCATTTCTTGTCAGCAAGCATTTGGCAAAGAGAACCCTCACTACCACATCCTGAGATACCTGAACCTCTACTGCTCTTGCTGGTGCTTGGTCAGCAGTCTGTGTGTGAGGAATCCAACTCTTCCTGAAGTCTTGTTTCAGCCATTGCTTAACTCTCTGAAAACCTTGTGAAGCTTGTTATTGATGTCCACATCTCACCTTCAAATTATAAACTGGTATTTTACCTCAGTAAATTCTGAGTCTGCTGATGCTTTGATGACAAAATAGAATGAAGAGACCTCAAGGATAAGGAGAAGAGAAAAAACATAAATTACTATGTGATTGAGATGGTGCTTTGGTGATCCTTTCTTTCAAGGATGTACCAAGCACAACATATCAGCACCATCTACTGCCATCAGGGACAAATTACACAGTTTGTGAGGGGAATGTTTTTACAATGAACTGCAAACTGAGCACTGGAAATCCACATTTCCAGCATGTAAGTGAAATAACTTAGCAATTTTCTGCATATGTTCAATAATGTGGAGCCTAGAATGAGTCTGCAGTGAAATGAAGATATTGAATCATGATGACCTTTCCATGACCAGGGAGGTGATCGTCCCCCTGTACTCTGCTCTGGCAAGGCTGCACCTCGAGCACTGTGTTCAGCTTTGGGGTCCTCAGTACAAGAAGGACATCGAGGCCCTGGAGTGTGTCCAGAGCAGGGCTACGGAGCTGGTGAAGGGCCTGGAACACAAATCCTGTGAGGAGCGGCTGAGGGAACTGGGGTTGTTTGGTCTTGGGAAGAGGAGGCTCAGGGAAGACCTTATTGCTCTCTACAGCTACCTGAAAGGAAGGTGTGGGGAGCTGGGGGTCAGCCTCTTCTCGCAGATAACTAATGATGGAAGTAGAGAGAAATGGCCTCAAGTTGCGCCAGGGAAGGTTCAGGTTGGAAATTAGGAGACATTTCTTCTCAGAAAGAGCAGTCAGGGTTTGGGACAGGTTGCCCAGGGAGGTGGTAGTCACCGTCCCTACGGGTGTTCAAGGAAAGACTGGATGTGGTGTGTAGGGACATGGTTTAGTGGGTGATATCAGTGGCAGGGGGATGGTTGGACCAGATGATCTTGGAGGTCTTTTCCAACCCTCATGATTCTGCGATTCTGTGATTCTATTTCACTTTGAAGAAACTTTAGTGAAGTGTTGGAAACACTTCAGAAGCTATACAGCTGTATAGAAGCTATACAGCTTCTATAAGCTTCACAGCTCAGCTGTGAGGAATTGTCCGAAAACAAAACTGTGTTTTTTAAAATTCAGGTCCAGTCTCTAGGTGACAACAGAGCTCTCACCTATCACATCATTTGCTAAGTAGCAGGCACTTCAGGTGAAGGAGTTTTAAGGATATCCTTGATGTTACAAAACCTACCCAACATTCCAATACATCAATTTTAACTAACTCAAAGCAATTCACAATTGCAGGATTGAATATGCCACACTATGGCACTCCTGCTTATGTTTGGATTTTTTCTACTATTGACTTATTTCAGGATCTAGTTATTTTAAAGCTACCAGCAAATACAGAATACCTTGGTGTGTTTTCCACTTGTTAATCAGCGTTCAGAAGCTTTTATAGAAAAACCTCCAAATTTTTCTTAAAATTTGTTCACAGTATCTGTATGCACGAGTTGAAAGTTGATGGGCAGGAATCACTGCTTGTAAAACCAGTTGCAGTGGGTCACATTACTTAGTCTTTAATGCCTTCCTCTGCTAATCTCACCTTCTTTTCCCTCTTGGATTCTCAGGTAGCAGCCACATTATCATCAAGAGTCCTAACGAGTTACCAGGTGTCACCCAGCTGCTGGGAATAGTTTGTGCACTGCCCTTCGTCTGCAACTAATTTATTTTTCTCAAGCTGCAAGGAGAACAGTTTAAGCTACAAGATGAGTAAACTTGGGCCTGGTGTAACAAAGATGATGCATAGAAAAAATGACTAAGGCCTATGTGTGTGCTGGCCCATGATTCATTCACCAGGTCTGTGTGCAGGGGATGCACACAATCAGGCTCTCAACAGAACTTAGAGTTGCTTCCACAGGACAAAGCATACTGAAAGTATCAGCAAGTGGGGTTAACAGTATCATATTCAACAAGGGACTTCTGTTTCTAGAAAACTGAATTACACACTTTCCCATCAGGTTATAGCTCTCACTTTTTAATAAAATTAGGAACATATTTGACTTGACTATGACAACTGGAAAACTGCTTTATAATAATTATTTTGGATAAAGGTTGTTAAATATTTTTTAACATTTTTTCCACTGAAGTTTGATTAATCCTAATTCTACTTTGCTGAAACAAAAGCTTGTTGACTTTGAAAGACTTCTGGCTTTTATTCCAGTTTGCAACCATATAGTTCTCAGACTGCAAACCCATTCCTTGCACTGTGAGACAAATTAGTCCCATGTAAAATTGCATTGCTACAGATTTGCTCATCTGAAAGAAACTTCTCAGTAAGTTTCACTAAGCAAAAGCTTCATTAGAGGCCCGGACACCGGTCTAATAGGTAACTGTTTGATACGCTTCGTTTGAGTTTTGCTGATTCACTGTGTATTAAAAGGAGCTGGTTTTGCAGTGCACGCCAGCAGCTGCTGTTAGGCAGTGGCTGTGCAGAGAAACACTCTCTGGCAATGTTTGTTGAACGTTACTCTTGTAGGAAGAGTTCATATTCAGTTAAACGAACATCTGAAGTATTGCAAACAAGCCTTTGTGATGGAAGTCCTGCAATGCTGTGTGTATTGTTTGTTTCACAGCAAGCATTAAAATGATCTTGAGTGACTCAGCCGCTTTGTAGCCTGGGTGTCCTTAGCTCTGTCCTTACTGATAAACAGTGAGATAATAAAATGGTACTTTTGAACGTTTTACATTGATTTGTCATAATAGCTCTACCTCTGATATTTAAGTTTTGCCAAGAACTGAGGTATTAATAAAAATATTCCCCTCCATTATCTTGCTTGTATGATGTTCTTTTCCAGGTGTTACATAGGCAGCTACAGGAATTGAACTGATTGGGAAAGCAGGACTTTACATGAGCAGATTTTTGCAGGAGAGCTCTTCTTTTGTCAAACAGGACATTTCCAACTGGGAAGTTAGAAAAATCTCTCTTCTCCTGGGAGAAAAGAGTGAAACTGTAAGAGAAGGAAACTTTGACCACATTTCTATAAGTGGCATCGCACTTCATACTCTTAGAAATTAACACCTCTAATGTTGATTCTAAGACACAAAAGCTAGAATGGGGGAAAATGGGCTCTTTTACATGCTGTGTGATCCACAGCTTTTGCTGGTTGAAAACTCAAGTGGCATAGCTCCAAAATTTCATACCTATTACAAAGGCTGAAAAAGTACTGTTCTGAGCTTATTTTGGGTAACATATGGAACTATACGTGGTGGTAACTCTTTTTTTTTTTTTTTTTTTTTCTCCTGTTTCTTTGGATTTGGAACTAAACCTGCCTTCCAGCAAAAATATCTTTAACTTCTTTCTCACCAAATCTATGGTCAGGTCCTTGGGGGTGAAATGAGTAAGTGACTATGAGTGACTGTAAAAAGAGTAAGCAACTCACCTGCTGGCCTAACACGGTCCTGCACATCTTCTACCCTAACATGTCTATGACATTAAGGCAAATGATTTCAAGTCACAGCCATGAGCGTGGTTTCTCGTGCTGCCCTTCAGGCTCCCCTCAGGTTCGGGTTTGGGGAACCACACCGCAAAACCTCGGCCCGCCGCGGGCCCGGCCTCCCGCTGCCCGTCCCGAGGGTGGCGGCAGGCCCTCCCGCCTCTGCCCCGCTTCTCCCCGCGGCCGCCCGGGTCCCGCCGCGCCGCGCCGCCATCCTCGGCCGCCCGCCTCCACCGCCGCTCCTTGGCGCCGCCGCCGCGCAGCCCGGGAGCGCCCCGTCCCGCCGGCGGGCAGCGCCGGGCCGCGCCGGGCCGGGCCGGGATGGGCCGGGGCGGGGAGGGACCGGGAGGGACGCCCGCGGGTGCTTAAATTGAGGGGACTGCCAGGCGGCTAGGACGGCACCGGCACCGCCACCCCGGGCCGGACGGCTGGCCTAGGGGTTGGACACGAGTCGCCGTGCCCACAAGTTGCCGTCCCCACAAGTTTCCGTGCCCACAAGTTGCCACCCAGCTTGCCTTCCCCACACCTGTGCTCTCCCCACTCCTATGTGTCAGGCCACCACCTCGCCTGAGGTGGTGCGTTCAGCCGGGCCCGGCAGAGATGGAGTGGAAATTAGAGAAATCTGCCGTGAGGAGGACGAGGACGGATGAGGATTTGCTATGGGTAACTGTGTTCTGGGTGCCCAGCACCTTGCGGGGACATGGGGGGCTGTTGGTGGCCTGGGGACGGTCACATCCAAGGAGCTGGTTGATGGCCACCGCCAGCCCCTTCAGTGGGTTGTGAAACCTCACAAGTGGCCAGGCTTGGCCACAGGTGATGCAGGGTGAGCGAACTGCGGCCCTACTGAGAGCTGTGTGTGTGTTTTAAGTGTTGTGCCTCTGTTTCTTCCAAGGAAAAGGTGATGAGAACGCTCGGAAAAGACCTGAAGCGGAGCAGAGAGCAAAGCCTACAGAAAGTGACTCAGGTAAAGGCAGGCACAGACCTTCGCTCCTCGCTGTGTGTGTTGCGCTAGTGTTGCTCTTTTTGATTGTGGGGGTAGGGAAAGGAGGAGGCTGTAGAGAAACAGTGATTTTGAAAAAAGAAATGATATTTTTTCCTTTCCTGTTAATCCTTAACACGCTTTCTTAACTGCAAGATCTGAAGTGTTTGAAAGACACAAGTTATGATAGTGACATTTGTTGAGGGAAGGATTCAAAACCACGCGGGATTCTCTCTTGGCACTAGAGGGACTACTTGCTGTTTAAAAGCAAGCATTGCTTGATTTGATTGAAGAGATTGTGCAGATTTACAATGTTGTCTTTTTACTGGCACTGCAAGCTGACTTTTCCACATTTAGAGGGCAGTAAAGATAAAAAGGACCATGCAGAACTCATGTATACAGTAGGAACATAGGTAAAAAACATAATATTCACCAACAGTATGCTTAACAGTAAGCAAAATACAAAATACAGGCAGTTTGCACCTTAAGGATTTGACAAATATCACAAAACCTAGTGAGACTGAAATGCATAAAGTGATGGACTGGGTGAAGGTGTAAAAGGAAATGACCATATTGGAAGTGACAAAGCAGGAGACAGGCAGTGCACCCTTAGATATGACAGTAATATAAATGTTGCTACCAGCATGCTGAGAATGTCACTCCAAAATAAAGATGTTCTGTAAGTGACCCCATGGGAAAAGGTGTGTTGTTAAAGTGAGCAATGACTGGGCTCTAGGAGAAGAAGGTTCTGCCGGGTGCTGAGGGGGAGCCAATGGCCAAACCAGCAGATTGTAGCAGTCTGGCAGTGCCTGTTAGCTGGCTGTCGTCTCAGAGGTGTGAACAGCTGCTAGCTGCACTCCATATTGTTGCATTCACAAGCATCGTGGAAAACTCAGAGGTGGCCTCCTCTTGCTGTGGAACAAGCCAGAAAGCAATTAGCCAATGCTACTCTGTAGCTGCTAACAGCAGCATTCCGGCAAGTAAATGTTTTAGTGTTTTGTTTTATATTGAGAATTCAGGATTGGTGTGATTTATTTTCAGTGACCTAAGCCTTTCTTTTAAGAAGCAAAGGGAAGTCTGCAAATTTGGTATTAATTTTTGGTATTAATTTGCTTTGATCCAAAGCGTTTAACTCAGTGACTGACTTCAGCATGACTTCAAAGGCCTTTCCATCAAAATGGATGTTGTAGGTAAAATTTTACCTCCATCCAGCCTAAATCCATGACCTTGAATCATAGAGTCTTTATACGTCCTTCTGTGAATTAAGGTAATGTGCCTTAACACCTGAAGTCAATTTGCAGTATGATGTAATCAGTAATGATTTGTATTTCAAAATAACCAAATTAACTATACTGAGTTACACTCCTGGCTCATCTAGTCCCAGGCCTGGGCTCCCACAATCACCAACATGGATGCTCAAGGAAGAAAAGGAATGAAGTTAAGTGTGTATGACACTAATTAACTCGTGGAGATAACATACTACGCTGGTGCTGGGGCAAGGCAAGGCAAGAAACTGTTTGCAACAATTTCCAATTCCTTTTTGATAGTCTGGAGTCTGATACTTCTCACATTCCATGTGGGTTTTGTACAATTACTTTAATTCAAGTCTTACTGAATCAGAAACATAACTGTGTCATCCATTTAAGTATTTACTGCTTAAATATGTGTTTATGTTTACATATATGAAACATGAAAGTCAAAGAGGAAAACAATACTGAATTTAGGTAGTTGTCTCCAGGCATGTGCATTTCAGGAGAAATCTCACTCTGCACGGACTCTGTGGCTGGTAGGCAGTGTGCTGTTAGGTGGCTGCTGTATTTGAATGTAGCAGTCACTACTGCACTGTCACCAGCTGCAGGGCCAGTCCATCGCTGTTTATGTTGAATCTAATTTCCAGTAAGGGAGGTGGTGCACCTGTGTGTGACGGGATGGCAGTGTATGTTAGCTGGTTGAAATTCTGACATCAGCTAACATGCAGTTGCTATCCTGATGCACATACCTTTAGCATCAAACTGGAGAGCTACTACTTTTATGTAAGGAAACTTTTGGGTCCATTTGATTATTACCGTTTTTTGACTGCCAGGCTCATCTTCAGTATTATAGTTGTATGTTGTATTCCCCTTATCCAAAGAATTAAGAGAATTTTTGGTTGGTTTAGATTCTGTTTTTTTCTCTGCTTTTAGATACCAAGGTAGTAGGAAGTTTATAAATGCTTGAAACAAGCAGGTAATTAATTCAATAATTATTTCAGGTTTGAAAAAAATTCAAACAGCTTTAATTTCTCTGGAAGTTTTCTTAAAACAAAAGAAGAACAATTAAAAAATGTTTCTTATTTATTTTTTAAAAAAATTTATTAAATGATTTTTTTTTTTGCATTGAGTAATTAGAAGTAGGAAAGGCTTAAAATCACATTTCACTAACTGCCCGAAGGCTATAACTGAACAATAATTACCTTTCCATTTTATAAAACGGAAGTCAGTTTTAAAATGTTTTTTCTCCCCTTGCTTAATGGCTTAATGTTGAACATGGATGTCCTAAATAACTGCACATCTTCTCACCAGGAGACACCAGGAGTTTGAATAGGACATATATTATTCTTTAGCAGGTTACAGGCTGGAAGGAAATGGATCCTTTTGATTCATATTACACAGTAAGCTTCTATCAGACATACTGCCACAGGCATCAGAATGTTACCTCTATCCTCATCTCTGCACCTTCTCTTTATGGAATGCAAAAGGAACTCTTTGTTACAGGAGCACCAAACAAAGTAAGTAATGTACCTTGCAAACTGTCTAAATGAAGGCCTTCTAGGAAGAGAAATGGGAACAACGTTATGAAGCTTTCCAGAATTAGGCTGATCCTAGAGCTGTGTGTGGTGATTAGGCAGTGTATTGTTAGTTAGCTGTTCTCCATACACCAGCAACTAACTACACTGCCACATCAGCACATCACTGCATCACTGTTGAGACAAGAATATAAGACTGTTGCTATAAATACCTCATCGCATCCTTAGCTGGTGTGGGGCCCTGTGCTAGACTAGTTCTCCTGACTGAAAGAAAGTGTGCTAGGTTACACGAACTGTGTGCATGTATAACAATATATTTAAGTGTATTTTACACAATTCCGCAGCTAATCCAATTTGTTTCTAAAGAAATTACTAATTTATGTAAGTTCAGTAACTTCAGTAAAAGTTTCAGGTTAGGGCCCCATATGAGTATGTTTTCTTCCACCACTAAACATGATCCTAAGGCTAAACAGAGCCTTACAAACTAAGGCTAAGGCCTTTGGAGCATTCAGGGCAGTGTCAGCAAGAAGACAGTGGAACCACAGAGGTGATTTGGAAACTCTGCTTTTTCTTAGCAGCTGCAGGTCCTTCTGCAGGTAGAGAGGTGTGTGACTTCAGCTTAGGCTAAGTTGACTTAAATGGGAGCTGGCAGAAAAGCAGCACTTTTGATTCTCTGGAACTTGCTTCCTTCAATCAAAAAATGGTTTAAAATGAGCAAAGGGGGTTAGGGAAAGAAATTTCTCATGAATGATAGGTGCTCAGAAGTTTGTCAATTCCACACTAGTAGAACCAAACTAGAGCCACAGACAGCAATAAGAAATGTATTGCTGTAACAAGGACTGACTTGACGTGCTTCTACAGAGCCTTTCTTTCTTAGTGACTGTGCTCTAGGGACATGTCTAGATGTGGAAATAGCATTTATTTTTGCTTTTTAAATGGAGAAATCAAGCCGCTAGGGCTACAGGTCATTCACATGCGAAGTTTCAGAATGACAGGAGCAACATCCAGGTAAATAAGTTGCCCAGAGCCAGAGTTCAAAATCTGTCTGTGTAATTGTTTGCACACTTGGCATTTTTTTGGCTTCACCATGACTGAGACAGGTCAGGTGATAACATGGTCTGTAGACTGCTCTCCATAGGGAGTACAAGTAACATCATCATCATCTTTTGTCAGAGACAGGAGCATGAGAAAAAGGGGTTCTGGTCTGACATAAATTTTGTTTTGGAAGTCATCCTATGACTTCACAGCTCCTTTAGTATTGCTCATATTTACTGGACATTGATGTATGGGCTCAGCAAACAAATATTTTCTGATAATGCTTGAATTAACACGGACATGTCCAGTGACTGAAGTAGATTTAGAATATTTGCACTCCTGGGTAAATTTTTGGAAATAGGAGCTGACAGGTTAATGGTATTTGTTGGAAAAAAAGAAGAGCCCTAAAGAGTGAGGGATAGAAATAAAGAAAGCATTAGGATCAAGAATACAATAGGGTATGCTTAAATGGAATTGAAGAAACTTTAGTATTCATGGACTGAATTCTGTTAACCTTAAAGGCAGTTTTAGCTGAAGTTGTTGGGATTATTGAAAAGTCCAATAAATAGGTTTTAACCTGTTCATAGTGATTTTAGTTTAGTATGTATATTTTATATGCAATATCCAATTTAAACTATAAGTGGGTATTTATACAAATATGCATACATCTATTATTGTGCTGACTTCTGAGCATAGATAAATGTGTGCTTGTATAACAGTGCTCTAATTTTCTTTTTATTTATTCTCCTTTCTAAGTCTGTGCAAACAGTTAAAGATGCTTTATTTTTACCTTTGAATCAGTTTGTTTTAAGAAGGAAGTGTTTAGTTTACCAGTGATCCACCTTAAATATTACATTGGAATAGTTGGCATGTCTCATGAAGAACAATTAATGCAAACATAGCGAGTTTTTGGAGGAACACTAATTAAACAGTAAGCCTTGAAAAAATTAAACTCTGTTCAGATTCAGGACTGAACAGTCCCTACATTACAATGGTACCTATACTCACATTTCTACAGAGATAAATATATCAGATTCTGACCAAGCAGCAAGAAATTCAATAAGTGTTTTCTCAGGCAAAAGTTTTTTTTTTTTTTTTTAAATTCAATTATTTTCAGTCATTGCTAGTCTTACAGAGCAGCACTAATTCTGCCTGTTCACTTTCATATAGGAGATATTGATTTCTTTTGTTCCTGTCCTCTCAGCTCTCCTTTCAAACAGCTGGCATAGGGTTCTTTATTCCAATTTATTTTCTCCCTTCATCAGACAGATCAATCAGAATATTTGGCAGTTTGAACTAGAACAACGGAATAGAACTGCAAATGGCATTGCAGTTACATGCTGGAGAGGGAAAACTGCAAGGTGAGAAGAGCAAGGCTTGAGGCGTGAACCTTTGTCCCCTTCAAATGTCTCTACTTCAAGACTTTATTAGGTGGCTCAGGAGCATTGTATTGGATAGCCTCAGAAAGCTGTGCTTGAGGGTGTTTGTTAGAGAGCCATGCTGTTGGTTTTTGTTGCCTTTTGACTCCTGCTGTAAGCTGCCATGTATATGCACACAAGCCCTGCCTTCATCCAGGTCAGAAGACAGGAAATCCAGCAGGACATGTGCGCACTGTCAAGGCATTGTATTGCACTGCAAATGTACAGAGCAGGCTAAAGAGGTTAAAGGTGTTGCTGTAAAGGTGAAAAGTACAATGAATCAAACCACATAAAGCAGGCAAGGAAACAGTTTTGCATTTTTTTCGTTTTCTTTTTCTTTTAATAATATTACTTTCTATGTACAGGTTTTTACAACTTAGTTGAAAGCTCCACAGTTCAGTAATTTTCCTCTGTCAATATTGCAAAGCGAGTATGGTCAGTTGCATTTGTCTCAAAACCAATTTGTCACTGGTAGATGGGAAACAAAATGTCTTCTTTGCAAATACTGAGTAATTTATCACCAACCCTCTTCCTTTTAGCTATCTTTCTGCTGGTGAAAATTGCTATTAGCAAATGCAAAGAAGCATTCAAAAACGTTATGCAAATTGAACATCCATTCCTGCAAGGTACCGAGTGTCTTGCCATTCTCATTGACCTCAGTGGCTCGCTCTCAAGGCTGTTGCAGGAGCCAACCCAACATTAATTGACATAGTGTAGCTGAAAATACTAACACTAAAGAGAAAAAAAAAATCACCTGATGGATTAACTTCTAGCAGCATTTCTCAGGAATGTAGTAAGGCTGTACAACCATGCTGTTGAATGGATTCATGGAGTGAATGACTTTTTCAAAGGTCTTCTCTTTTTTTCATGATGATTTGCCTGATTAATGATGCTACTTCTGGCTTGATACTTTCTACGGGCTCTTCGGGTCTCCAGAATTTCACAACTTTACCCTCAGGACTAACCAAGTACTTCCAGAAATTCCACCGAGGCTCTTTCTTTGAAGAATCTGTAAGAATGGTATTGGATCATTTTAGTGACTCCCTCACTCTTCTAATTGTTTCATTATCCTGCAGTGATTCTTCAGCTATTTACTTCAAAGCAATCCTACCTTGTTCTTTCCTAGAAGTTTGGACACAGTCTTACTGGCAAAATGCCCTGCTGCTATGAAAGCAACAAGAAGTAGTTGTGTGAAGGCTCTGGCATCATGTTATACTGCCAGTGAATTCTTTTTGCACTAGACTACCTGACAGTGCTGGAAAAATGCTAGCTAGCCACCAGAGTCAGAAGGGGATGTAGCATGAAGATGTTCAACCCTCTGATTGTCTAGACAACCAAATGAAAGAAACAGTTGCTGCTTTAATTGAAGATGCACAGTAATTGCATATGAAGCAAAGGAACTCAGGAAAAGGAAGACCTTATGTCAAAGTATTTAAGTACCGGAGAACCCTTTTCCCTGTGTGCAAACAGTATGTCAAGTAAGAACTGAATATCTGAATATAACAGTCCTGTTTCTGTATAGCTATTAATGTCTGACACTGATTGCACTTGAGTTAGAATCTGTGTCCGAGGCCTGGATTCATCCCACCCAACTCTGATACCTTCTTGCCCTAGTCTTTTCTATAATGAACTGAGAGGCACCTCCAGAGTGCATTCAGAAATTCCATCGCACATCAGGGCAACTCAGAGCGATGAGGCTTTACCTGATGTCTTCAGTGATATGCCGAAGAGGAGGTAGGAAGAAACACAGTGGCAGTGATAATGACGACCACTTAAAAGACTCCTAAATGAGGAGGGCCATGATAATAATTTTCAAGAATATACAAGGTATCACAGAGGATATAGCAAGAAGCAATATTAAGTGGTGTGAGACATTTCATGTAGATGTTGACAACATCAATGTTTGTCACAACCCCTTTCTGACAAGGTGTTGTGAAGAACTGGAACAGGCTGGGAGGTTTTGGAGTTTCTCACAGGACTACTGTAACAGTTTGGAGAAGCACCTATAATATTGGTTAGGTACTTGTGATCCTGTCTGGGGCAGGGAAATGGAATAAAAGTTTGGGCCTTCTCCTACCCCATTTTCTAGTTAAAAAGATGTTATAGAGAATGGTTATGTCCTAAGTATCCTTTCTTTCATAATATCAGTGTTTAGTATGGATCAAAGACCTGGCCAAAGCTCAGGGAGATTCAGGGAGGCTTTTTAAGTCAGCTTTAGGTTTGTGAGCTTCTTGGTCAGCTAAGTAGAGTTTCATTTTGCTTGTGAGAGTATGAGGCTCAGTAAACGTTTACTGTAACAGGGCTTCATAATATTTGCGCAAGGCCATTTTACAGGTTGGGCCCTAAGGTCAAAAGATAAATTAATGCAAATTAGTGGTTATATATCCTACTGTATGTTCTTGCTTTGCAATGTATCCCACATAAGGACATGCATATCCCACATATGACTCTGCTAAAAAAGGAATCTTCTCATCTGCATGCATTTATACTATATCTTCCAGTAATATTAAGATACCCATAGTTACACTTCTCTCTGTAAGAAAAGGTGTTTTCCAGCATAAGTCATATAATCTGAAGCAAGATTTTGTTGGGGGAGTCTTTGCACTCTGGTTTATACTTCCATCAGATCGGATGTTTCTAGCTGGGCTGGTCATAGTAAGCTGTTTTTATCTTCAGTGGGGAGAAACAGATGCTTTTAGGGTCTTCTGACCTTTTTATTCCCCAATATCCACATTCGAATGAGATAAATCGTGTGCAAAGACTGCCTGTTTCTCTCCATAGACTATGATGTGTGCTCAGACTAGGCCTGTCAAACAAGATCCTACTGGAATGAAGGGCGAATACTGTGGTTACAGGCAGCTCAATATACCAAAGAAAATAGTTACCTATTAGAAATTTAAACGCGGGCTCTGCTTCTGATCCCAGGATCTTGATTTTGTGGAAAACAGGGAAAGTTACTCCATAGTTTCCTTTG
Source organism: Anser brachyrhynchus (assembly GCF_964034855.1). Taxonomy (NCBI): domain Eukaryota; kingdom Metazoa; phylum Chordata; class Aves; order Anseriformes; family Anatidae; genus Anser; species Anser brachyrhynchus. The sequence goes on along the minus strand of NC_137697.1, from coordinate 14,270,659 downwards.
GCAAAAGCCTCTATTTCCTGGCTTGAGCTAGGCTCTGATTCTCCGAACTGGTTGCAGGGAAAGGCCAGCACAGTGAAGTGGGAGGGACCAAACTCCCTGTGTAGCTCTTGCAGGGCGATGTAGTTTTTGTCTGTGTTCTGGCAGTAACTCGCCACGTTTACAACCAAAGTTGCCTTTGAAGAAATAAAGTCAGAACATTGAGGAAGAAACCTGAGATGGCACAGAGATTTCAGTTAAGTCTTAATGTGGCATATCCCACTACCACACTAGCTGCTACCTGAGAGCTAGACTTAATCTCTCTGATCATAATTTCATTAAACTGATAAGAGTGATAGCTGCTGGAGGTATTTACTTTGAGACATCCTTCTTTAAACATCCTGTAAATGGATAAACTTAAACTTACAGCTTTGTTTAAATATAAGCATGTAAAAACAAAACAAAACAACAACAGATATTTAGAACAGGCATTAAAATGATATTTCTCAGATCAGCGTCTAAAATTCAACACACCATGTTATCATTCTTAACTAAGATTAAAATGCACGAATTCCATTATTTTATCATATTGATTTATAATAATTCTTTCTTCATTTATTAGCTCTAATAGTTAATTCTGGAAGCAGGCCTAGAAAAAAAAATTATCTGTAGCTTACTGTTTACATAACAGGAAGTTAGCACAAATCTCTGCCATAAATTCCCACAACCAACCTTTTTGTTTTCTTACCAATGGATGTCAGATTTTCAGTAAAGATTAAAGCAAAAGATAAAATGAAGCTGTAACTTACTTTCCCTCTGTACTTCTCCAGTGAAACGATCCTTCCTCGTGAATCCTTGACTTCGAAAGAATAAAAATCTTTGGTTTTAGGTTTAAAAAATCTGAGTTGCAGTATGCAGAGAACTGCAGTACACAAAACCATCGACAGAAAAACAACAAAGACCCTGGCTTTGGGCACTGAATATTTCAGAGGGTAAGTAGTTGTGAGAGGCTCCATTTTCGAAAACTTGGGAGAAGCCGGGGCAGGCCCAGAATGCGAAGGAGGAGCTGAAACACGAAACTTGCAACTCAGACTAAAAAGGACAGGCACACTGCTGCTTTGTCCCTGTTGCAGAAGGAGATGTTTCACTTCACAGTGCCTCTGCTGGGCTCCAGAGCACTTGGTAAAGTAGGAAAATGCCTCCTGCTAGGAAAAAAGAATTGAATGAAAAGTGTGCTGCTTCACCTAACGATGCAGATTGCTCTGTTTGGCTGACGTGTGGGGAATAACTGCAGTGTTTGCCTGCACACTGTCCTGAGAACTGCCTGGGGCCTCATTTATGTGTCTGTAATGCAGCTCTAGCACATCCCCTGGGCCCAACAGGTGCCCCTGACCTTAGCAAGGAGAGCAGTATTGCAGAAGCCTGTTTGCATGAGATGCTGTGTGACACAGGCAGCTTTGTAAAACTGTTTTGTAGCACATGAGCAGAGAAAACCTTCTTTATAGGTTAGCAAAAGGGAAGAAAATCACAAATATATACATATATATGTATATACATATATATATATATATATAAATTTAATTGGGGAGACACAAAACATGATGGAAAATAGGTTGCTTTTTTACTGCTACTGCCTACCTGGCTGCTAGCTATGGGATGATAAGAAGATGCAAGGTCTGCACAAGAGCAGAATGAGTTAGCTGAGTCTCAGACCTTGGCCATGCAGCTCCCGTGATGTTTTGCTGAGGCAACTGTGAAAGCCAGTCTCTACTTCAAAGCCATGCAAGTCTGGTGACTTCTCTGTCTGCCTTTAATTGTTTTCTGTTTTAAAGGTGTTTGCTTCTTGCTCTTGGTCTCTGAAGGTACATTGACATGTAGTGGTGACAACTCATTGAGAAAACAAAATTTTCTCTATCTTTCTTCATGTTTTGTTTAGATTTTCTTTCTTTCTTTCTGTCCATTTGCTATTGTCTTTCTGTCAGCTTTCATTTTTTTTTTCTCTTCATATTTTTCTGCTTGGGCTTTTCTAAGTTATCTCCATCTTTCAGCCCTTGTTGCTTGTCTAACATTCTTTTGCTCCCAGTGCGAACTAGCCTCTTGTTTTTCTTTTCACTCCTTTTTTTTTTTTTTTTTTCCCTTCAATCAGATGGTACCTTTTTAGAGATGAGAATAAAACAAGACTTTCCAAAGGTGAAACCTGGAATTTGAGTGTCTGTTGCTTTTTGTGGGCTTTGATATCACCTCAACTACCTTTGATTTATACAATATGATAATGGTATATTCAGCAGTTTCTACCACGTTCTCTAAATAGCTAAGCTCCATGTTCATTTATTTTAACAAGACTTCATAAAGTGTTTCATACAGTTCTCTATACAGAGAGATGCTTGTGATATACTATGAAATTTCAGTATTTATATGGATGTTTCTTCTGACCTAGGGGTTATGTGAGGCTTGATGTCTGCCCGGCAGTGAGCCCTAAGAGTTTCAGTAGAGGGGACAGAAAAAGACTTGGCAGACTGGCAGACTTGTGTGATGAAAGGAACAAAGCTGTAGTCAGAAAGCAAACACAGATGACTAATGCTGACTTCAAAAGCAAGTTTGAGTGTGTTTGATTTCAGAAAATCCATACAGGATGCTAGCGTTTAAGTTACATCTTGATAGCTTGTAATTTGCACAGAACATTATGTCAGAAATAATGAAAAAATAACAAAACTTAATGCTTAATATACTATAAATATTTACAGAAGTATCCAACAATGATTCTGAAGCCTATTATACTTGCAGTGCTTCCTTACTGTTGTTGATACTTTCACTTGTTGCCCTAAAATATTGCCTTAAAACTGTCTGAAAAGCAGTCTTGTATTCAGTGTTATTCAATTTCTCTGACACTCTTGTTTAAGAATTGCCGTTTATGTATGGATTTAAAAGTAAGAAATGTAAATCTGTCATTTGATCTTAATTTAGTATGGCTAAATAAATTAAGTGTAGCATTAAATATAACACCATGAGCATGGCATGCTGGTGGTGAGAAGGTTCAGAAATCAGAAATGTGCTAAGTCCTTCTTTGGGAAAAGATCAGAAAACCAGCCTGGTTCCAAACAGCTAAGACAGGTTTGCTGAATGCTCTTATCTCATGAGAGACCAGCCCAAAGATGTTAAACTAAACATCTGAAAATGTCTCGGGTCTTTCAAAGGTCAGTGCTGTATCCTAGTGCATGAGTGATACAAATTTGGTTTTCTTCTGTGCTGCAGGCTTTCTCTGTGACTGTGACAAGAATTGCATCTTCATTTCTGATTATTACAGCAATAGGGACCAGTTATGGCACTTGTTATGTCCTTGTATTCATTGCTCTTCAGGCTTCTCAAGTTTTACCTAACATTTTGTCAGCCCTTATTTAGGTTTCTATCTATCGTCTCTACTTGATATCACTGTCAAATGATTCAAGGTTACTTACCTAACTAGGATTTTTTCCTTTTCCTTTTCCTTTTCCTTTTCCTTTTCCTTTTCCTTTTCCTTTTCCTTTTCCTTTTCCTTTTCCTTTTCCTTTTCCTTTTCCTTTTCCTTTTCCTTTTCCTTTTCCTTTTCCTTTTCCTTTTCCTTTTCCTTTTCCTTTTCCTTTTCCTTTTCCTTTTCCTTTTCCTTTTCCTTCTCTTTCTTTCTCCATATTTTTTTCCTCACCACGTACTTATCTTTTATACCTAGATCCTTTGAATTCTTAACTTCCTTACTTCAGTTTCTTTGAGTATTTCTTTGTGGAAAGGTAAATACTGTGCTGATCAACTACTTAGAAGTTGTGACTGCTTCTAGCTTTGAACAACTCCTGTGTTACTCTACTGCAGTTGAGAGTTGCTGCTTCTCCTGTGTGATGTGGAAAAAGTAAATCCCATCACTTGCTGTGTCCAGAGTAATCTTCTTTACCTTGTCATTAGCTGAACCTGTTCACAAGCAAGTAATTGAATTTACACTAATTACACCTGTGACGGTGTAAAAAGTTGCTCGTCTGAGCTCTCTGACATTTTCGTCCTAACGCAGAGATCTGTAGTACATCTTAATTTACTGAATGCAGATCACAGTCAGTTCAAGCTCTGCTGTGTGCTCCTGGGGCCAGTAGTGGGTGGCAAACACCCAGCTTGACGTGATGCACTCCCGTGGCCAGCATCCACAGGAGCTGTGTGGATGAACCCAGCGGTGGCCCTGGCCTGTGTGTGAAGTGGGGCCATGGCCCTGGAGGCTGCCCTTGCCTTGCAGAGGCCAGGCCAAGCATGTCTTCACCCAGGTAACGTCTGCAGCCACCCGCACGTCCATTGCCATGGCCTGCTGCTCAGAGCTGGGCTGAGCCCACGCAGATTTGAAACAGCGTGAAGGGACAGAGCAATGTTAAGCGCTGACTGACTCTGGTGTTTTGGCTCCCTCCACTTGTGCAGGCCGCCACCTCAGAGAGGACCGCGTACTCGAGGTTTAAGAGCTCCATTACGAGGAAGCTGGTAGCCAGGGGCCCGGTGGCGAGCAGCCCTATTGTCACAAGATGGCAGCAGCTGCACGCAGGAGGCCGCGCTGAGGAGCCTCGCGGGGCCTGCAGGACCCACCGTAGTGCCCTCGGGGGGGCCCAGCCCACCAACACACCTGGGAAGACTCCAGGTCAGGCAAAGAATTATTTTCACATATAGGATGGCAGCATGCAGGGAATTTTGTGGGATGGGGTTTCCCCGCGTCCCAGTGGACAAGGGCTGTGGCTACTGCGTTGTGCAGCAGCAGCAGTCTGTGTAGCACTTCCCAGGCAGAGTGAGCTCAGGGCTAGCATCCTTTCAGCAGAATTACACTGCTGACATGGAAAGAGAGGAAAGCCAGGCCCATACTTCTTTCCTTTCCTTCCTTCTGCTTTTCCTTTGCCTTGCACGTGGCTACCCCAGACCTGGCTGCATCTGCAGAACTTGGACCAGCCTGCATGCTTGGATGTGGTGATGTGTACACTCTGTGATGACCCACTGAAGGAGAAGTGTGCCTTGTGTTAGTTTCCCCTCCAATATCTAAGGCTACAGGTACTGACAAAAGTCCTGTCTGCCAGTAGACACTTATCCTCAACACACCTTAGGGGAAGGCTTGTTTGTCATTCAGAGCACAGATCATACTTTCAGGACTTTGATTTGGTCTGGAGAACTGACTCTGGAAGAGGCTGTTTCTCTCCATCAACAACAGAGGGAGCTGAAGAAAGACTAAATAAGCCTTTGAACTCACTCCCACGTCCAGCAGTGGTAAAGGAAAATAAGAAGGGTTTACAGGCTGCATGTACTAGAAGAGTTTCCTGGAAGAGCAAGGAAACTGAACAAGGCACATTTCACAATTATTAATGGAAATCTTTAGAAAGCAAATAGAAGATGCTTTTTGTTGTTCCAGATGTATTCCTATGAGGCCATGGTTGTTGGAGACAAAGTGCCATTCTATCTTCTGCTGAGCAGAGTACCACAACTCTTCGACAGTGTGGTCATAGTGCATGCCCAGCTCTGGGAAATTCACGTTCTAAAGCTGAATTCGTGTTCTAAACTAAATTTTTCCTTGCTTCAGTTTCTACAGCAGAAAGTACTGCATGTTCTCGCCACCACCAGTGGTGAAAGCCTTTACGGCTGTGGGAAATCAGACTTTGATTTTGTATGGAGTAGGTTCTGGTGTAGCCAGTGAATGGATATGAGTTATAGAAGTAAATATAGACTGTTTATAAAGGGAGTGACCAATCCGATCTTTTTTAGATGTCTCTTTTAGGACAAGATGAATAGTGCTGTAGAAGCGTCTGTTTCTTTTCCTTGACATTGAAGGAAAGGGAGAGCAGACTGACTAGCTCAAATGCCAGCATTTGTATTGTCCCACTTAGTGTGCCAGTCAGCTTTGAGAATATTGCTGCTAGAAAATAAATGCTTTTCTGAAAAGTTCTAGACAATACCCCTATGTATGGTTTTGAGTAAAATGTTTCCATTAAAATTATTTTTTTCTCAGTGACACCTCAGATGCCTAAGAAACTTTTCATGAGGAAAAGTGCTGTGACTCTACCCTGCAGTCACACTGCAGAAGGCTTAGGATGGAGAAATAATAGGAGAACTAAAATGGGAAAGAAACAGGTACGTAATGCAACATTAAAATGCACAGGTAGGATATTTGCTTTCCTGATGTGTTCTCTAACCTTATCTTTAGTCTGGAACCTGTTGTGCAGATGCTGCCTTATTAAGACGGAGAACATTAACAAGAAGAGGTCCATTTAGGAAACGTCTGCTAAAAAGATGACAGGAACAATAGCTTCATCATTTGTTTGATGAACAAATGATGTCAGCCTATCGTCCTGCAAACTAAAATTGAAACCAAGTTAATGAAGCCCTCAAGATGCATTTGTGACCTCAGAGGGAAAACCTATATTATAAAAAATGCGCATAAAGACCACAAATGACTCAGTTTTTCAGATGCTAAATAACCACTATGCATGAAGAAGATCATTTCTTCAATCGTGCAGGATGTTGCGGTTCTTTTGGTCACGTAAACAGTATGAGATGGTATAAAAAATAGCCAAAAAATAGCTTTCTGTGAATAATGTTTTTTATCATGACAATGGAAATTCAAAGGCTAGGTAGTAATGTTTAATGATTCTTGGCCAAAGATGAATGAACACAAGAAATCTCTACCATGTGATATGAAGACTTCAGATCTCCTCCCATTTTGGTGCTGCTTTTTATTGCTGTGCACTATATCCATTCCTTTTTGCTAGTGTACACTGACACAGTTTTTTTCTCTGTAGGCTTTATCTGCTGCTTTTTGGTCACCTTTAATAAACCTCTACACCAGACACCCATCCATTTCTGCTAACTACTTGAAAATTGATTTGTCATGTGAATCACAGTGATACTTATCTGTGTTAGTAAAAGTTATTACTGTAACATTACACTCAAAGCTACCTCCTGATTTTAGTCCTATCTGATTGCAACTATTTGTATATTAAGCTGTAAAGTTATGGTCAGTCCGTATGCTTCTTCCTGACTGGTACTCTCCTTTTCTTGATTGCACCAGTTGTAAGATCAGTACTGAAGACCATGACAGCTGTTTTCAAGTGATTACATTTTGACTATAACTGTTGAGTAAGGATGCTTCATAGCTGCATACTCAATGTCCTTGCTTGTACTGGTTTATAATTTTTTATTAATATTATAGAGAAATTTTTATGAGGCTGTCAAGATCAACTTCCGAGAAGAAGAATTAGTATCAGAATAGCTGGGCTAACAGGCTTGTTTGTTGTTTTCTTTTAATACTTGTACTCACGAAGGTCATTGAATGTTGCAAAAGGACCCATGCTTTTTACATCATTCTGGGAAACCTGTTTTTCAGGGCAATCGCTTTCCTTCACAAAGTAATATTTCTTCGCAAAGAAATTTAATAAAGCCTTTTTGTGAGAAGGTAAAAACTTTCTATGAAGTAATATTTGTAAAACATACTTGCTTTCTTAAATTTCAATGTGTTTTTAAAGATGAGTGTGCATGCTGTTGTTTTCACTTTTCTGTGTCAGTCTTTCATCTCTACAGTACCTAGAATTATACTGTGACTGACATCAGAAGTTGAGTTAGAACTAAGATATTCAGAGCTTTACATCAAGGACCACAATAACTTCCTGTAAGTGTGATGTGGGGGTCTTTGAGATAACATTGTGGGATAAAATCTTTTCACATTCCAGTATATGTGTGTGGTCTCCTTGTGGGCCAAAAGATTACTTTCCTGTACACACAATAGGTTTTCCATAGAAATGTCTGTACTTTTTTTAGAGGGACACAGATCCAAGCAATCTGATTAGCTTTCTGCCAAGTTGTCTATGTAAATCATGCAGAAAGTGTCTCTCAGAGCTGAAGGCTTGCTGTAGAACAGATGGGATATATAAAAATCTAAACTTTTTTTCCAGTTATATTTATTTAAGACATTTCTTATCATGATTACAACAGGGTTTTGAAGAAGAGTAACACTGGATGTGTTTGGAAAGATAGATTTCACAGACATTGGAGAAAGACCATACTGAGTGGCTGGTAAAAACATCAGCTGCACTTCCACCTGACTGTAAATAATGAATTACAGACCAGACAGCTAACATCAGAGTGTTCAGTTGAGTGAAACAACATTGTGAAGAAATGCATATTATTAGAGATTGGTGTAGGGATTCATATCCCACGGGACTGATCTGACCCTTTACCTGATTTTGCCTAAACCTAAATAGGGCCTAACCTATTTTTTTTTGAAGAAGGGAAGAGTTGCAATAATAGTTCAGATCTCCCTTTTCTTATTTTTTTCTGCTGCATTATCTGTTTCTCTGACACCCAAGGAGAGGAGAGTATTATAAAAAATTCTTATTCCTCTGAGACACCCTGTTTATATTTTTAGCACCTGTGGATTCAAATTGTAATACTGGTTTAAGAAATGGGATCATGGTGTCCAGACTGTGGGACCCTGGCCTGAGCGAGGACTCTAGTAGGTTTCCTGTTGGAATCAATGACCCTGCAATGTATGCATCACAAAACTGATCAGCAACCCTGAGGCATCAGACATATTGCCTACATGTAGAAAATTTAGCATTGTGAGCTGGTAAAATTAGCTCAATACAAATTAAAAGAGGGCAAGAAGGCACTAAGTTTTAGTAGGTGATATGTACACATACAGGGCCTAAGAACTTTTCCACTGGTAAGATGGCCTTGTTCAAACAGCTTTATTAAAATTTGTATGATTGTTAGCAGTGAATTGGTGTTTTATGGAAGGAAAGATAACTCTAGCCAGAGCATATGATTTGGACAGTGGTATTGTGTATTTTTTACTGACCTCCCATCCAAGAGTTAAGTTGTTCTAAAGCTTTTATGTAAATAATATTGAGTCCTTTGATTGGTGTTATGCTATCCATTATATTTAAATATACTTTTTGTTACATTTCTTCATTGAATCATCTTTTCACTTCAATGTATTGGCAGAAATGTTCTACTCAGCTTCCAGTGATCCAAGAGGTTGGATGTAGCATCGTCGAAAGTGTAGACATGAAGACCTGTGAAAATAGCAGTTGCATCTGGAAAGGTATGTTCCTGTGTTCCACTATAGCAAATACCCCCATGCACATGGAGCAGGAAGATAGAGCAGGCTGCATCTACTATGAAAAAAACATCTGTTCCAAAAAGTGTTACAGAATAATATAAAGTGGCTGAGATCTACACTGCTTCAGGCTACTTCTCCTTCAGTTCCCACTGCCTATGAAGGAATAGCACCCACTTCTTCCATTGTGGTTAACACCTAGTATTTTACCTGGTTCTCCTTTGGGCACAATCAGACACATTAATTCCTTTTGACTTTTGAGTTTCAGATATGTGAAATATTGTAAGACTGTGCTGCATACAGGGCATGTGATAAGTATCAGATGAACTGCTGGGTACATGAGAGTTTAAAACATGCAGAGATGGTGGAATCTTGTTGCACCTACCTGTAGGGAAAGGTAGCTGGAACAGACTGTCCCTAGCATTGCTTCTGGTTTCATCTGATTGGGAGTTGATTAGTTCACTCCAAAAATATCCTAGGACTGAATGAGCATACAGAGTGTGAATGACTGGAAGCCAGGTGAGATGTGAGAATCTAATCTGTCAAATAATACAGATATTCCCAGAGGTTTTTTGCGTATGCAACAGTTTATTAGATACCAAACCAAAATTTTACTGTGTTCTGTCTTAGGTAATTTGTTTTGGTGATCTGGCTATTTCTGTGCTGGACTCTTTCCATTCAGAGATTGATTCATGCTCATGTTAAAAACTGTGAGAAACAACCTCTATATGTCTGAAGTTCAGCTCATGTGGAAGAAGTCTGGGGGCATGTAATAGACTGGTATATATTCCTTTGTTACTCTTTTCCATGCAAATAAAACTCGGTTCAGAGCAGTCTATAGCAACAGTATAGGGATTAGTCACACTTATTTTTTTCTTAATGGCAAATGAATATAGGTGTCAGGAATATTGGGTTTTATTTTACATACCTACTTGTTGATCAAGTGGTCTTATGCGACAGTGCTGACTACTTACCTCTTCCTGAGTCTCGTTTTGAGAAGTGACATAAGCATTTGAGACCCGAAATCCTATCAAAAACCAGTGATAATCTTCTAGTACTCAGGCAAAATAACACAAAATGGTGTAATAAAGCTTAATTTCCACTAATAAGAAAGTCTGTTATGCACATTCACATGTCTGTATATGGACATATGTGAATAGAGCTGAAATCATATCAATATGAGTTTGGGCTAGATAAATTCTTCATGAGAGAAGAGAAAGCTAAATAAGTTACAGAGATGATTTCATCCTTTTTATCTCAATCCTTAATGCCAGCTACCAATATTAAAGAAGAAAATCATTTTCAAAGTGTGTCAAAAGTTGTCATTCTCCAACTGTTATAATTAAGTGCTATAGTTTTCCTGAATTGTCCTATTTGTCTGGGTTCAGAAACAGCAAATTTTCAAAAAATAACCAAAAATCTAGATATTAGAAATATATATTGCTGTACAGACAAATCTCATTTCAGTGATATCAGACCATTTTTAGTGTTAGAAAGGAGTGTTACGTATTGCATAGGGCAAGCGAGGTCTCACACTCAGTTGTTCCTGCAACCCTGCTTGATTTTTTAATTCCACAAACTTTTAGATCTGGAAAAAAATCACTGTGGCCTACTTCTTGCTAATCTACAGTCTTCATTTAGGGGGGAGGTACTACAGTTGAGAGGAGAAACAGTTGTTTGGCAGAAACTCATTTTGGATTAGGGAAGAAGACTGAGGACAAAGTAGGAAAGGACTGTGTGAAATGTTCTCCACAATTTGTCATTGATAAGACTTCCGTATGGGATGATAATGCATGTGTTTATGTTACAGAGTGCAAAAACTTGTGAGTGTTGACTTTTGTTTTGAACAGAAAAGGTTAGTTGTCAAGGTAGATAATGTATTCTGCCCCTGAAGATTTTGGCATTTTTTCTAAGTATACCTCTCTGGAGAATAGTTCAAAATGAAGTCAATATATAGAGGAAAGTGCAGAAATATGAGTCTCCAGCTCTTTGCTCTGCATATTACAGAAAGATAATTTCTTACTCATAAAGATGTAGCATTAAGTGATTCATGGTGCTAATGATCTGGCCTTTTTTCTACGATGCTTAGCAGTTGTTGCAGCATACCATAGACAATGACCACAATGGCTGACTCTTCTGCTTGCTCATACCTGTTTTTTACAGCTATTGCTTTTGTTTCTCATTTTTGTATTGTCACAAGCTTAGGGTGCTGTGATCAAAGTGGGTGTGCATTAAAAACCTTTTCCTGTGGTTAGGTGTTGGTGGGAGAGACCTTTTAATGTGAGATTAACATCAGAAAGCAAAAAGGTTAGTTGCTGTCTGAGAGGGTTTTAAGGTGGGAGAGTCCATATGAACTGGTACTAACAACTTCCGACAGAAAGCTAACCAAAGACAAAATGAACCATGTTCTGCACTGAGCTGTGAGACAACTTAAATAAAATATAGTGGACCCTGTTCTCCACTCTAGCAGATTACATCCATGGAGATTTGAAAGAGTTGTTAAAAGGCGGCTTTCACCTACTTTTGTGTGCAGTGTTTTGGCCTACACAGGGTAAATCAAACCCTTCTGGACTGCTGTGGACCATGGACAGACTAATATAGTGAGTGTGAAAGGCTTAGGCATGAGAAAAACTGGTGGTATTTTGCATTACTGAACTGTGCATGGTGAATTTTCAAATACAGGATGCCAAGAAAGGACACAGAATGAGTTTAGAGCTGTTACCACCATGAAGCCACCCATGCCATTGGAGCCAGAAGTGAGGCTTCATATTGCTGGTTTGCGCAATGATTACTGTAAGTTACTTTCTTCTATTCAAAGGCTTTTGCAGAGGTTGGAAATACTTATGTATTCTTCAAGGAAGATGGGAAGTGTGTGTCCCCTTCAGATCAAATGGAAACTCTCCAAGGCTTATGCACAATGTAATTTTTCTTAAAACAATTCACCTTTGAAAACTGCCTGACCCAGCATGTAGAGATGACTGATCAAACCCTAGAATCAGTATCACCTAAATCTCGTGCAGCTTTCTTCAGCAATAGGTATCAATACAACTTTAAAGTCAAACCAATATACTTATCCCTGCTTATTAATTAAGCTAAGGACATTTCAGATACCAGCTTTGGATGTCTAGCAGACTGTCAATACAGCAGCAACTTTATTGAGAAGACTTTGAAATCTCTTGTTTTAGGGAGACATCATTGATGTTGTTTATGGTTTAGATGACAGATACCCTCTGAACTAAATTCTCACTTACATGTTTGATGATGTACAGGCAAAAATTTAACATACACAAGTTACACCTGAACATGCATGGATTTCTGGTCTACAGCACCAAATATGTTTTAACACTTCTGACATTCTAACAACCCTGTATGTGAAAGTGTTAAAAAGTGTCCCTGTGTTGTTTATTTTATTTTAACTTTTAACATGTCCTTACAAGCGTGCTTTCGATGTAAATCTATGAGCAGGACAAAGGTTTGTTTGCATGCAGATTGAGGCTGGATTTCTACCTGGATGATTTACACTGATTATGCACAAAGTGTGTCCCAAGAATAAGCATAGGTAGTCTTTGGAAGTGATTTCTTAATACTTTTTTCTGACTGCAGCAAACAAGACTCTAACCAAACAGCTGACTGATAGATTCAGCTGTGCTTTAGAGCGATTTTAGTTATCAGAATATGATGTCAGACCTTGGACTGTGGTAACGATCTTCTTCAAGGGTCTTGTAAAATTACTTTTAAGCTGCCATAAATGGACAGCTGAGGATTTCCGTTAGACGAGGGAAAGAGTCCTGTGTTGGTGTTAAATGTTGTATACCAAGTCATTCTGCCCTGTCTGACATAGCAGGCTCTTTTGAAGCTAATCAGTGTAGTGACTTGCCTTGCCAGGATCTATAGTGCACCCAGCATCAGGGGCAGTGTAAACAGTATTTCCGGCATTCACTTGCTGAGCTGGCTCTGCAGGTGAGGATCAGAATTTCCCTAACTTGTTTCTGCATTTTTCTTCTGTCACTTGCAACATAAATGTTAACATTAGCTCAAGGACATAGGAGAGACTATAGCATATGTATTCTCTTCTATGTCTTTCTTATTAACATGAATTACCTTGAAACAAGAATGTTTTGGGATCTGTAGCTGGTGATGAAGAACCCTCATTTCTGGTGGCAGAAATTAGAGTGATGTGAGCATCCAAAATGGAGTGTGATAGATGCAGAAAATATAATGAGGAATCTGTCAGTCATGTTCTGCTGTACAAGCATACCAGTTTGTGGACACTAGCCTGATGAAGACCTTGGCTTGTTAGAAATACTCTCCTTCGTTTAGTTCTCATTTGGTGTCTTCATCGAACACTAGCTAGTAATGGTTTCATAGAAGCAATGTCCTGAAGTTTTCCCGTAGTTATTAAAAAATAAACAAAACAACAACACCTTCTCTCCCCCAAACTATGAACTTCTCTCCCATCCCTTACGTACAACCTTCTTGCAGTGATTTTTAGTACCTTTCTTCTAGATCTAAACATACTGGACTGGAACCTTGAAAATCTCATTGCTCTTGCTGTAGGACCTGCTGCACATATCTGGAATGGAAGAACTCTTCAAGGCATTGAAAGCATTGATTTGAATTCCTGTTCCAAGTACATTTCATCTCTGGCTTGGATAAAAGAAGGAACTTGCCTTGCAGTTGGCACTAGTGATGGAGAAGTGCAAGTACTTAATAATTTATTTTTTCAGTCTTTTCTCCATTTCCAGCTAAAATACCCATAAGACAATACGTATTGTATTTTTTTTATTTTTATTTTTTAATTGAAACAAAACAGAAAGATTGGCTGAAATACAGAAAAACCCTGCTGAAGACAAAATTTAGCACTTATCCTATATCATCATGAGCTTTATTAAATAAGTAAATGCTGTCCAGTATTATCCAAATGGAGCCTCTGAAGTTATTAAAGAGCTGGTGACTGAATTAATGACTCAGCTTTTCAGAGAGAGTCAGATTTTTTCCAACAGTAAGAGGAACTCTAAATTATTTTTTTCTCAGCACAGCCTATTCTTTCTTGTACATCTCTTGCAAAGATCACTCCAGTAGTGACAGATGCCTTTAGAACTTCAGCTAAAATTCTCTTTATGGATTCACACACACACACACACGAATTTGACTTCAGTCTGATTATACCCATACACCTCAGTCTGCTGTTAAGGAGCAGTTCTGTTATTGAAAGGTTTTTTTGACCTTGGCTGAGATGCTAGAAAATATGGGGATCTACCTGCTGCAATTCTGAGTCAGCAGTCTGCAGGTACTGAAGGCCAGTGCTTTCGAACACGCACTTCCAAACACTGCCATGTAAATAAATAGCTTTAATCGCAGAGGTGCACATTCTCTTACAGTAAAATTTGGAAATACTCCTTCTTGTCTTAGTTGTGAAATAAATGAACTTGAAGTTGTCCATGTGTCTACCTAGAACTGGGCAGTGGTTTACCTGCAAACAAATTATGAGAACAATATATATATGTGTATACATATATATGTATATATGTGTATATTTCCTCTTAAATTTGTATTTATTTTGTTTGTTTTGAATTGGCAGCTGTGGGACATTGAAACCAAAAAGAGGTTGAGAAATATGTTTGGTCACCTGTCTGTAGTTGGTGCTCTGAGCTGGAATCATTATATTCTGAGCAGGTGAGTGGTGTCCAGCAAGGCATATTTCCAGGAGAATCCTGATGCTTTCACTTAGACAAGTGTCTAAGCTAAGTGTCAAGCTTTCATTTTAGTTGTTTTTGTTGGCTTTGCTTATAGGTGATACATCCTGTGACTTAACGGCCTTTGCAGGAATAATATGTAGGTTTCCTTCATGGCAGGAAAGAAGCCAAAGGGAATGTAGCCCACCTATTTAGTCTTTGTTTTTCACTCTTCAAGAAAGCTGTCAGTACTTGCAGAATCTCACTAGGATGTGGAGACTATGGTTCTAGTTTTGTGAAGAGCCTGAGCTCTAAATGGTGGTGTCTCCAGTGGGTCTGGTCTTCAAAAATCATAGCCTACTCTATGCAAAGGAGAGGGCCTGTAGCTTAGGCTCCATTGATATCATGGCAGCGCCAATCTTTTCAGTTACATAGCAACACAGAAACAATAGCAAAGGTTGACTAACTTTATTGTTAACCTCAAAATGAAAGTATCTCTTGGTAAGAACACTAGAGGTAGTTTTATTTTGATTTCATATGATGCTGTGGCTTTTGAATCTATTGGGTGTGGTAGGTGGAGTGAGGTACAAGGATACCAGATAAAATCAGTTAATAAAATGCTGTGGCTCTTGCAGAAGTAGGTACTGCGGGTGGGTTAAGCTACAAGGGTGTAGCTTCAACACCTGCCAATGCCAAGTGGCATAACCTCGTTACAGTAATGATTAGTTTCAATGTGCATTTCAGCTTGGCCAAAGGAGTGAAAGCAGCAGAAGCATTACAAATCTTTCTGAGTGGAAAATGATTATAAAATTCAACATGAATCTGTGAACTACAGTTATTGTTGATAGTCTAGGTTCAGATTAACAGATTTCTCTTCTTAGGTTTGAATCTAACCAGTTCATTACTGCACAGTTAAAATAATCCGTATAATTTTTTTTAAAAAAAGGCATGGATGTGTATTCGTTATAACTAAAATGAAAGCAGAATTCTTACAGAAAACTTCAATATCAACAACTGATACTTTGGGATTGCACACTAATTCCTGTGGTTAAAAATTGCCCAACAACACATCCTCAAAATAATGAACTGCTAAATAAATGTCAGTACCAGAAATTAACTTGTCCCAAATTTTTATTAGTTTCTATTTGTCTTTAGCAAAACAGATACTATCTTCTGTGTCAAAAACAAATAATTTTGATTTCTTATTATACCAAATCAAAAACTTTATTTTCAAACAGGATTCTCAGGAGCCAAGCTCCTTCCCACTCCTATCACTACAATCACTGAAAACCTTAATTTGGCCATTCAATTCATCTCTTTCAGTTAGAATTTATGCTTATTATTTAGGAGGAAAAATCTATATAAATCTTCAGGAGGGAAATGATCATGCCTTTGCATATAATGCATATACTGCTACGTATATTTATAGGTATTTTCCATAAAGATGTGCTTAATATTCACTGGTGCACTACTTGGTTGGAATCTTTCAGGCTTTTATAGACTTCAAGAGCTTGGCAGGTAGGTAATCCAAGCACAATAGAGTGGCTTTTCTTGCAATCAGTCACTTTGTGCATTGTTAGAGCTTCCAAATCACTCTACTGGCATCTGAGAAATCTTTAAGAGTCAGTATGGGAAGGTCTCCAGTCGTTATTGCCTGAAATGAATCTATTGCAGTAATGTCAGACACCTGTTTCTCAGATACCCAGAAAGTAGGTATTGAATTTACTGATTTTTTCAGTGTCATCAGAACAGAAAATGTTAATTTCCAGCAGGAGGCTCTATTGTTTTGGTATATGTTTAATGTAGGTAATATCCTTAGAAAGGCAGTAATCATTGATGAGTAAAACCCACATCCAGGAGATAAACTGTAACAGTAGCTGTGCTTCCAGACTGGGTATTTCTTTCTTCCTTTGGTAGACTGACTGTTCTGGCCATGGTACCCGTGGGAGAGCACAGCCTGAGGGAGTGGACCCTCAGGACAGATAAAACCACGCACCCATTTCCTAACAGGTAACTAGTGTAGCAATGTCAGTCAGAGAGGGGAAATATGCTGTGACAGGTAGAGGTGACTGGTGCAGACTTTCATTCAACCTGGAAGAGGGAAAGAGAAAGAGGCCAAGAGGAGGGACAGAGCAGAAGAACACAGTGGTGCTGACTAGTAAGCCTTTTCCCAGGCCAGTGCAGTTTTACACTGCCTCTTTGTTGGGTGTGGAGTCACATCCGGCCTTGGCAAAATTCATGTTGCAAAAACACTTTTTTTGAAGAACAGTAAAGAGTTTACATTGAGTGGTCAAGTGTTGAACAAGCGGGCATACTTTGCAATATGGATTCAGGCAGATGAAAACCATGATGAAGAGCAGGTATTTCGCCTGTCTGGTTCTGAGCAGACGCTTTGTCCCTTTCTGTTGTCAGCCACGCCGGTACTGTTGTACTGCATGCATGCTTTACTCTGATGTGGTTTGCTTCTGAAACCACTGAAGAAACATGAATATGATGAGGTAGATTGCTGTCTTTAATGTTAAATGTAAGCTGTCTTTTTCTCATTTACAGTGGTTCACGACTAGGATCTATTCATCATCATGATGTTCGGGTTGCTCAGCACCACATTGGGACTCTTTGCCAAAACAAACAAAGCATTTGCAGCCTGAAATGGTCACTAACCGACCAATTGCTCGCAAGTGGATCTAATGATGGTACGTTGAATATCTGGCCTAGTGACCCTGGTGTGAAAGTGCAGTCACAGCCATTGAAGACCATACCTCATTCTTCAGCAGTTAAGGTATATGGAGGAGGAACATCTTTTCTGTATTTGATCTCATGAAATTGTGTTGTTGATGTAAACAGTTAGGGAATTTTTCAGATTATTTCAGTTTCTTTGGATTTCTGTTAGCTTCTTCTCCCCTGACTGCGATGCAGTTAATTTTAAGACCAGTTCACATGCAGATAAGTTTGCTAGTGCTTTGATTGATTAGGAAATGTTACCAAATTAGTAGGCCTTTGTAAATATTATATCAAACAGCAATGAAACCTACAGCCTGCTCC
Source organism: Anser brachyrhynchus (assembly GCF_964034855.1). Taxonomy (NCBI): domain Eukaryota; kingdom Metazoa; phylum Chordata; class Aves; order Anseriformes; family Anatidae; genus Anser; species Anser brachyrhynchus. The sequence goes on along the minus strand of NC_137697.1, from coordinate 14,252,872 downwards.
TCTCCTCCATCCTGTGCAGAAAACTTCAGTGGCACAATACTTAAAGTTACCAAACAAGACCTTTCAATAATAGGAGTTCTGGAAAAGTCTCTCAGAACTTCCTTCTGCTGAAATTATTTTAAACGTGAGGTTTCTTTTGACCTCCCGATGATATTCTCATTTCAGGTTATGATTGCTGGTAGCAAAGGATCTGAACTGAGAAACTGGAAATGGGACAATTTAGATTCTTCAACTTTATAAAGTCCCAATCTGTGAGGGAGAGAGGACACGTATCAGCAGTAAGGGGAAGTCTAGCATTTATGAACTGTTAATCCTCCCAGAAAATTCTGTGTCTGGCTTGAAGCACTGATGTTAAAGGGTTAGAGAAGGTTATTGAAATAGGTAGAAATCACTTCTTAGTAGCTTTTCTTCAGGTAGAGACTTGGCCTTAGGCATATTGAGGAAATAACTCAGGAGAGATCATCTTTCTTTTAAGTCCTGTAAGCCATGTTGCTGAAGCTTCTGTGATGGCTTTTTAAGACAGTAAGTCAGACTGTATTCTGCTGGCTTCTTCTGGTACTTCTGTGACTTGTGAAGGGGAAGCAGAGAAGCTAGAGTTTAATGGGCACGTGTGATGGAGTGTGTGCTAACGTGAAGCAATGGCAAAGGAAGGAATGCTCGGAGGTTTGGGATCCTACATTCTGTGTGTATATGGAAGGAGGAGAATGATATAGGGTGGAAAAAAAAAGATACATTACGGGTACTTGTTGCAGTTCATTTTTCCAGTTAGGCTTTTAAGCAAAATCTATTTTCTGTTTTTTGAGCTAACCTCCTAGTCTGTTCTGGCATATGTTTTCTTTTCCTTTTTTTTTTTTTTCTTTTTTTTTTTCAGGCTATGAACTGGTGTCCTTGGCAGTCCAAAGTCCTTGCTACAGGGGGTGGAATGAAAGATGGGATTTTGCGTGTCTGGGACATAAACCGTGAGAAAATCGTCCAAAGTGCAGCTACAGATTCTCAGGTGAAATGATGAAATGTCTGCATGCTTAGGCTATGCTCTTCTTGTATAGCTGTGCTCATTTGGCACACTCCCACTGACTTTGAGGGTGGTTCTGCGGACAGAGGAACAGCAGGATTTTCTCTGGATCTGCTTCTTGTAGCATTGTGCTACATTCAGCACCGCAGTGTATGGCTGGACTCAGAAGCAGTTTGTTGTTTTTAATTCACCAGTTCTGTCTCCACACAGAAGTACTTGAAGAGGAGGTGGTCTCACAGCCAGACACTTTTTATCTTCTTTTCCTTAGTGACAATGATGGTTTTGGCCAAAACTCTCATGAGGAGAGAACATTGAGTGGGAAGGAAACATCCCAGAGTGCTGGTGTAGGGAGAGGCCTAAGAGTCAGAGGGCAAACATCAGTCTCTGGAGTTTGAATATTAGGAGACAGAAGAACAGATTGTCGGCTGGAATAAAGCAGCATAACTGTTGATATTCCTGGAGCTGTGACAACTTAGCTGAAGATGTGTTTAAAGGGCTTTGGTTTTACACTGATAGGCTATTACCACATCTAGACAATAAAACAGCTGTGCTTTGAAGTATTGCGAGAAATGAAAAGATCCTTCTAAATAAGTAAATATTCTGTTGGGCCTACTTCTCAGCTTGTTTAAATATTGTAGATAACATTTCAGATCTACTGAATGGTGTATGTCGAGCCTTTCTGAAAACTAAAACAGAATTTTAAATTGCAATAGATTTGTTCCTTGCTCTGGTTACTCAAAACCAGTGAACTGATAACTGGACAAGGCCTTCCTGGAAATCAGATGAAAATATGGGAGTATCCCATGCTTGTCAATTCATCGGAACTCTATGGCAAGTATTTCAGTTAATAGTTTTAACTATTTCAGTTAGCTATCTTCCTGTCTAATCAATGTTTTCACAAATGCATACCTTATACTTTTAAGTAAAATAAAGTTAAAAAGAGGAGTCGCCCACACTTGCTATCACTACCTACATGCACACATTCATTCACAGAATTCTGATGCATGGAATTGTAAAGGTTGACTTATTAAGATAATGGTGTAAGTTGCTTCTGTAAAATTCCTTGGTTTTAATGACGGGGTTCTCTTACCATTTCTAAGGCCACCCCAGGTGCAGGATGTTGGGGATGTCTTCTCCCTAAGGTTTGCTAGGCCTGGACTGAGTGTTGCTTCCAGTATATTGTAGGCTGATGGTATTCTAGATAAAACAAACCAGAAGAGGGTCTTCAGTTTTCCAGCTGGTCATGCCGGGATACTGAACCAGCTTCCAAATGAAGTTTGAAATAAATCTCTATGTCTGAGATTTAGTTAATGATTTTGGCTGTGGAGCAATGTAGTGCAGCATGTTTCCCTTGTGCCATGCTGACGTGCAGTGGAGTTCCCTTACAGCTCTGTATTGGTCCATGAAGCTGTAGTGCTACATACCACGGTTGTTTTTTGACACTAAGCCTTTTTTGTTGCTGGTGCTTGCTGTCAGTCGGATGCATTGCATTCTACTTGTTCCAGTGTTAGCTGAAGTGATCCAGCAGACAATCTGAAGTTAAAAGGAAAACACAGATTTGCACATTGGCTGGATTTTCTCAGGTATGGTTGGTTTTCACACTCGTTGACAAGATATAACAAAAGAAGCTTTGCATTTTTAACCTGACAGACATAGTTGATATTTACAAATGCTTTTTATACCCTATTATTACATTTGAGGGCATTTATTACATTTTTGATGTGTGCTATACTGGGATGCTGTCCTTGGAACCAGGGACCTGACTTCAGTACTAGACTGTAAGGGGAAATTGAAGAATAGTCAAAACAAAGACAAAAGGAAGAGAGGTCAGCTAAGACATTTGTTTATCTGGTTACAGATTATCCTTGTGTTGTGCTGCTTATCTGTGCTGCTTTTTCTTCCTTACCCCTACTCAGTTGTGGGATATTTATGGCTCTTAAGATAATTGCATGTGATATTCTAAGAAATGATATGGAAAGTAACATGATCATTAGTCTTAGCTGTTGCATTAAGGTTTCTCAATTCCTGAATGTAGTATTTCAAAGAAAATCTAGATCTACTCTTACCTTTGAGAACAGTGTGTAGTGTAAAACATTTACCATGTAAGTAAAATTTGTTGTTAACTTGGTGATGCTGGAGGGTTAGTTATCATCCTGTTTAGAATTCAGTTTACTTTACCTGCAAAAGAAAATAATTTTATTGAATAAGAAGACCAGATTGCTCTTACACAGATATATTTCTGCTTATGAAGACTCTTACTAACTTATTGTAAGCAAGTGAATGTTTGAAATAATTTAAAATGTATCTAAATATGTTCTGAAAAAACACTGTGATGGATGATTATGACATGGTTCAAAATCAGCCTCAAACACTCTTCAACACACAACTCTTACACCCAAATAAATTAATAGATAAATTGTAAATGAATTTCATTGTCGAATCCTGCAAAATGCTGAAAATCCTGAAAATGCTCAGGTGAAGCACCAACAACTACTGCTGAGTACTTTAGTATTGCCTATTGCTGACCATATTCAGAACAGAATAACAAGTGACAGATAGTAACCTTTTTATAGCAGAGTCCATCTTTGATATGCTTCTGATAGAACTATTAGAGTTTCTAGTTTCACTAGAAAGAAAATGCATTTTGGATGTAAACATCCTCCCCTTAGAACAGTTGTTTTAGACCAAAGAAAACACATAAGGAACCAAAACATGTACTTGCTTTGAAAAGTACCTGGATGTGATCTTGAAACATAGAAATAAAACCCCAGCCTCCTCCACTCAGAAAATACGGAAATGAATAATTTCAACTTTTCTGATTTCTTCTGATCCTTCTTCTCTTCTCTTCTTTTTGACTGAAACTAGTAATCAGTTTTCAGTCAGTATTGTGAATAGTTTTGGATGCCTCCAAAGACCACATCTGCAACTCCTCCTTCAGAATTGTTACAGGCACTGAATGGAGACAGTGTAAGGAAATATCTGGCTTGCAAACTCCTGGTGCTTGATATTAACAAAGATTGTGTACTCTTCAATATTTTAAGAAGGAGCAAAGCCTCAAAAAAATACCTGCTGAAATAATTTAGTAGTGGTACTGAAACTCTGATTACAAGGTTTAGGTGGGACACATATTTCTCAGCACTAGGACAGCAGAAACTTCCTTTTAGTCAAAAATCCATTGCAGCAGCTTCACAAAGTTAGGGCAGACTGGCCATCTACAACACTCCTGAGGATCTTCATCAGGTACCATTGTGGTAAATTCCACAGTGTCAGAGGGCCTTACAGGTCTTCACATGCTTATCCTCATAATACTATTCTGAGGATTAATATTATTTCCCCATTGTGTTCATGGAGAATGTGGGTACAAAGATCATCTATATTCCTTCAAGTTCTTCACCCAAGACTTTCTTCATACCTTCACACTTCCTTTTAGGATGTGGTTCATCTTATCTGTGTTAGATGAGAGACACTATGTCTCAAAAGTGTCTTTTTTTTTTCCTGTGGGTGATGACCTCAACTATATGATTGTCAGTAACTCATCAACCCAAAGAAGCCAGTAAGTAAAAGTAGAAAAGCTTCTAATTTCTTGTGCCCCTGAGTGCCTAAAACCTTAGCATTGACATTGTGCAAGATCACACAGGAGGCATATGGCAGAGTAGTGAGGTAAATACATATCTCAGTAGTCTCAGTTTAGTATGAAACAGTTTTTCTTTCTTTAGTTCTAAAGTCAGTTACTTCTACCAAGGGAGATACTTGTATAACCAGGTTAATGCCTTGTGTACATTATTTGTGCTGCCAGGCTGGGATAGCTTCTGGCTTTCAGTATCTAGCTGCCAAAGTTTAATACAACTGCAGACAAACTCAAATGTGCTCAATTTCAATAAATTATTCATTGGGATCACTGTTAAAAGATCATTTTAACAGTAATAACGTAGCAGCTGGAAACACTATCTCGTGATTGTTGGATCAGCTGCAAACTGTCTGCAAGGCATGTGCAGCCAGATGGGAAAGCTCAGCAGTGAGAGACGTTACCAAACGCAGATGAGACTGATGTTGTAAATGCAGAGGAGAATCATGAGTTCAGGTTTAATGTTTTTCTTTGACAGAAATTACTTTGCAGTGCAATGCAATACTGGCAGTTAAAGCTTGGTCCCTAAAAAGAAAATACTGCCTTCAGTTCTTTCGTAATGTGAAAGTACTCTATAAAAAAGGCTATCTTTACACATCCTGTGCAGCATGTCAACCTGATAAAGTAAAAGCAGAACCATCTTTGCTGTGGATGGGTGTGATAAAAGTGGTAGACATTCTTTCTGTAAAACGGTGATATATCTTGCGTTTTTTATACCTATTTTATTTTTCAGGTCACAAAGGGAGAGTCCTGCATATAGCCCTGAGCCCAGATCAGAGCAGGCTCTTGTCAGTTGCGGCTGATGGGATAGCTTGTCTGTGGAAATGCCACGAGTCTGGGAAGAGCAAGCACAGCAGCTCATTCCTGTGACTTCTTTTCCTTGAAAGCAAATGATTAAATGTATTTCATCCATTCAATAAAATTCAAAATATGTGTGTTCCTTCCAATTGAAACATGGCAAAAGATAGTATCTTTTTTTTTTTCAAGAGTAAAGCAATTTTCTGCATCAGTCCATCATATGAAATGTTAGTAGCTTGTCTTTCTTAGCCTAGAGGAAAAATATTCAAACTCTGAAGAATAACATCATATTTATTTTCATTAAACTAGCAAGCATGGATGGAATCCACCATTTGTCAAGTGCCAATATAAAGTCTTAAGTCCTGCCTTTAGCTATAACTCTTGTAAGTTATTTTACATGATTTTAATGTCCCCACATGCCAGGCTGTGTAAATTGGCTTGCGTCATTCAAGGGCTGGGATCAGCAGATACCAGTCCAGGGGACTGGATTGTTCCATATATCACATAGATCATGGTACAAAATCTGTCTAAATATTTCTAGAGATCTTGGCTAAATATATGACTCTAACTAAAAAGAAACATTTTCTTTGGAATTCTTCATTGTTTTCATAGTGCTAATGGTAACTAACTTTACTAGAAATATTGTCTGTATTGGATTTTGAATTGTTTCCTTTTACCCACCTACTGTGTCTGATGGATGTTTGAAAATATAAATAACTGCATACTAATTATATTAATATGCATAATGTTGTAATCAACTGGTTAATAAGCCAGCTGGGCATAGCCAAAGAAGTATTCTGTTTGGATCAAACACAGCAGTTAGTTCACTGATCCCTTAAGGGTACCAGTTTAATTCTGGGTGTCAGCAAACCTGGCAACTGTTACTCTTATATGAATTTTATTTAGTGCTCAGAAGAACCAGACCTCTTGGACTTTTATATGAATTTGTCTGCATAAGACCTGTACACTGTCAACAGCTAAGTAAGGATGTCAGGATTGGTCTTCATTGCTATTCAGGTGCAGCTCAGTAGTGCTATTCAAAGCATGTTCTATCCACAGATGTCTTTTGAGCTTTGATTTAATTATTGTGAATGAAGAGAAGCAGGGGATAAAGATATAAAGATTCACTCTTACTTTCATATATTAAAAACCCTTTGAGCTCAGAAACCCATACTGCTTTCATCCCCTCCCACCCCGACCCCCATTGTTAAATACATTTTGAGTATTTATTGTAGATGAACTGGGAGAAAATGGAAGATAAGGGAAGTAGAACAGTGTCAGTCAATGGAAAATTAAGCAGTGGCAAAATGCTTTAAAAGAGATAGGCAAGGTTAAAGGGGCACAAGCATCACTGGAAATGAATGTGAAACTGTCATGTCTTTAGTTCTCATCATTCTTAAAACCTCATCTGCTGTTCATAAGTCACGTGGTCACTAACTTTAGGTCTGGAAGGTTGAGACCACTCATCTTTTTTTGCCTAAGAAGTTGCTAATTTACAGTACATCTGCCACCAAGTTACTGGTTTCTGTGGTCATCTTGCTTGGTCTTCAGAACAGGCTAGAAAATGGGAACATTGATTATCAATTTAGAAATGACTACAAAGAAGCTGATGTCTAAGGATGGGAAATAACTTATGCTCTGCTTGTCTTCTAATATGAGCATGTTTGATGCAGCTGATTTTATTAAATATTCAAAATAGCATTTTTTAAAGGTTAAAAGCTTTTTTTTTTTTTTTAGTTTATGATTGGGAAAAAAAAAAAAGCAGTGACATCCAGTTCTTTACTCATATATTTCTGGGATTCCCTCAGAAACTCTTTCCTTCCTATGATGGTACATAAATGCTATTGGTTTGCCAAGCAAAAGAAAAGAGGATGGAGTTGTGGTGGAGAAGGAGCTAGTTAATACTCAAGCATATTTTGTTGGATGCTCATCTGTCAAAATAAAAAACTACCTTACTTTCAAACTGAGAAGTGCTCAGTACTTAGTTAATTATCCTTGTTCATTAATGAGTTGTAAAGCTGTGTTGGCCCCAGAAGTATTCTAACACAATACCTAAAAGTGGGAGAAGTCACTGATTTCTCCAGAACTAGCCAATAAACAAGTATCTGAAATTGTGTGTGTGTGCACTGTAGCTCTATTCTATGACCTTGTCTAAGAAAGCATTTGAACATGTATTTAAACTCGAGACTGTGACTAATTGGGGGATTGGTCTAGATGATCTTTCAAGGTCCCTTCCAATCCCTAACATTCTGTGATTCTGTAATCTGAGACAAATTAAACATATACTGAGGTGCCTTTCCTGGATGTGCTTCTTTTCTAAATGGACTCCTCTACTGTCATTTCCTTTCACGTGGCCAATATCTATCTTGCTGTAACAGAAATTTGAGGACTTGTGTGGGTAGCATGCTTCTGCTTCACTAAACTTTTAGAGGTACTGTTGCTGAATACTTAGAGGCATAGAGCATACAGTTGGTAGATCAATGTCCGTGTATAGCTGCCTCATTCTGAGATCTTAACATCTGAAATCAGGCAAAATGTGAAACCTTGACTTCTTCCCTGTAAAATGTGGTATATTTTTAGCTCATTGCTGTTTATATGTGTAGCCTGTGGTTCACAGAAACATAGCTTCCCAGAAGGGCTGAGGCTGGCAGGGACCTCTTGGTCCATCTGGCCCAGCCCCTGCCCGAGCAGGGACACCCAGAGCAGCCTGCCCAGGACCACATCCAGGGGCTTTTGGAGATCTCCAAGGAGGAGACCCCACAGCCTGTCTGGGCAGCCTGTGCCAGGGCTCCCTCACCCGCACAGTGAAGAAGTGCAAGTTCCTGATGTTTGGATGGAAACTCAAGTTTGTGCCCACTGTCTCATCTGGTCACTGAACACTTCTGGGAAGAGCCTGACTCCGTCCTCTTTGCACCCCCCACCCCATTCAGGTATTTATACACACTGAGATCCCCCCCTGAGCCTCCTCATCTCCAGGCTGAACAGTCCCAGCTCTCTCAGCCTCTCCCCATAGGCTCATCTCTCATCATCTTGGTGGCCCTGCACTGGGCCCTCTCCAGTGTGTCCACATCTCTGGACACAGTGCTCTAGGTGACCTCACCAGTGCTGAGTAGATCAGAACGATCACCTCCCTTGACCTGCTGGTGATACTTTGCCTCATGCAGCCAAGAACAATACCATTAGCTTTCTTATCAGGACGGGCACATTGCTGACTCATGTTTAGACCCATAACGAGACAGAGATCAGAACCCATTTCTACGAGGCCAGCTTGTTCTGCACCTGGGGTCTGTACACACTAAAGGCTGAGTCTCCAGAGGTGACACAGAGGATTAAGTAAAATCTAAGTTGCCTAAACCTATGGCCATCATCCCCACAGTCCTGTCCAAGGTGGAACACTTTATAACACATACAGAATCAGGATGAAGATAATTCTTACAGGGAACTACAGAGCAGTGAACCTCACCTCTGTGCCTGGCAAGATCATAGAAAAGATCCTCCTGGAAGCAATGTCAAGGCACATGCAAGACAAAGAGGTGATACCATACAGCCAGCACGGCTGCACCAAAGGCAAATTGTGCCTGACCAATCTGGTGGCCGTCTGTGATGGAGTGACTGCATCAGTTGACAAGGGAAGACTGATCAATGTCACCTACCTGGATTTCTGCAAGGCCTTTGACATGGTCCCACACGGCATCCTGGTCTCCAAATTGGACAGATGTGGATTTGATGGGTGGGCCATTCAGTGGATAAGGAGTTGGCTTGAAGGCCACACCCAGAGAGTGGTGGTCAATGGTTCTGTGTCCAGGTGGAGGCCGGTGACTAGTGGTGTCCCTCAGGGGTCTGTCCTGGGACCGGTGCTGTTTAACATCTTCATCAACGACACAGGCAGTGGGATCGAGTGCATCCTCAGCAAGCTTGCAGATGACACCAAGCTGAGTGGTGCAGTCGACACACCAGAAGGAAGGGATGCCAGGGATGCCACCCGGAGGGACCTGGACAAGCTGGAGAAGTGGGCCCATGTGAACCTAATGAGGTTCAACAAGTCCAAGAGCAAGGTGCTGCACCTGGGTCGGGGCAATCCCAGACATGAGCACAGACTGGGAGAAGAACCCATTGAGAGCAGCCCTGCGGAGAAGGACCTGGGGGTTCTGGTGGACGAAAAGCTCAACATGAGCCAGCAGTGTGTGCCTGCAGCCCAGAAGGCCAACTGCGTCCTGGGCTGCACCAACAGAGGGGTGGGCAGCAGGTGGAGGGAGGGGATGGTGCCCCTCTGCTCTGCCCTTGTGAGGCCCCACCTGCAGTGCTGCGTCCTGGTCTGGGGGCCCCCAGCACAAGAAGGATGTGGGGCTGTTAGAGGGGGTCCAGAGGAGGGCCACAGAGATGATCAGAGGGCTGGAGCACCTCTCCTGCGAAGACAGGCTGAGAGTGCTGGGGATGTTCAGCCTGGAGAAGAGAAGGCTCCGGGGTTACCTCACTGCAGCCTTTCAGTACTTGAAAGGGACTTATGAAAAGATGGAGAGTGACTCTTTTCTCCATCAGATAATGACGGGACAAGGGGGAATGGTTTTAAACTGAAAGAGGGGAGATTTAGATTAGAGGTTAGAATGGCAAAGAATGGATTGAGAGCAGCCCTGCAGAGAAGGACCTGGGGGTTCTGCTGGATGAAAAGCTCGACATGAGCCAGCAGTTTGTGCTTGCAGCCCAGAAGGCCAACTGCGTCCTGGGCTGTATCAAAAGCACCGTGCCCAGCAGGGTGAGGAATCATAGAATCACAGATTATCCCAACTTGGAAGGGATCCGTAAGGATCATCAAGTCCAACTCCTGGCACCACACAGGTCTATCCAAAAATTCAGACCATATGACTAAGTGCACATTCCAAATACTTCTTAAACTCCAACAGGCTTGGTGCAGTGACTACATCTGTGGGGAGCCTTTTCCAGTGCGTGACAACCCTCTCAGTGAAGAACCTCTTCCTGATGTCCAGACTGAACCTCCCCTGTCGCAGCTTGACTCCATTCCCAGAGAAGCTGTGGATGCCCCATCCCTGAAGGAGTTCAAGACCAGGTTAGATGAGGCTGTGAGCAACATGATCTAGCGGGTGGCATCCCTGTCCATGGCAGGGGGGTTGGAACTAGATGATCTCTGAGGTCCCTTCCAACCCAAGCCATTCTGTAATTCTGTGATGCTCAGATAAATGCTGTATTGGTTTATGCAGTGCAGTTTATACCTGTTAGTTTCTCCCAGCTCACAGTGAGTAGAAATTGCTGCATGTCAAAAAGTTATCAGCTGATTTTCCTTAACTGTTACATCTGATCTTACTACTTCTGAGATACATTAACTCATATGGGCTGCATCCCATTGTGGTGGATCTGTATTCAGATTTTCCACTGCTGGAAAGGAAGCTGATGGTAACTTCCAGACAAGAGGAAGAAGGAGACCAAAGAGGAAGCAGTAAGATGAAGAAAATGATGAAAGGAGGACAGTGAAAAAGATGGGTGAAGTGTAAAGTAAAGAAGTAAGACTTATTTTTGTGTGTCAGCAACAGTCTTTTGGGTGTTACTTTGGGTCTCTGTAACAGTCAGTGGCCAAGCTGTCCTCTCAGTTTCACTGATGAAGCCTTCCTTGGCTGAGAAACCTCCTCACTGCTTTGCCTTGCTTCTGTGCTTATGCATACCCTTGTGTCTGTGCATGTGTGCCTTCTTGTGTGTTCAGTCCATGGGCCAAACATGCATAATCACTTTTTAGGAATAACAGTAAGGTATGTTAGAAACTATGTTTGTGTAATATTTGTAGGGGACAGAAAACGTAAAAGAAGATGAAGATGTTCAGCATCAGAAATTTCAATAGAGATCCCTTTAGTTTAAGCCTTCTCCCCCCTCACCCTTCCTTATTCCTCTATAACAAAACTGCTTTTTCTTCTCAACAAGATGCCAGGTGGAGGCAGTCCTGTAAAAAGTTTTAATCTGTACATTCCTGTAGTGTGTTTACAAGTGATGTATATGTTCATGTTGAAAACAGCAACTGATTTTTTAAATTAAAATCATACAAGATTTCTCCACCTTTTGAAAGTACTCCACTTTCTTTTAGCTAATGCCTATTTCCAATTAAAATACTTAAAAGCAACACAAAATAAAATCAATTTTTATGGTGTTCATGGTATTGTAAATACCCAAGATTGTCCCCAAGAGATGTGGAAAAGCATTTTTCACAGTAGGTCTGTTTGATGTTTGACAAGTGGTTGTTGAAGCACTTAAAAATTTCACTGCATGTCTGTCAGTGGCAGTAATGAAACCACAAAAGTAAGATTATTGTTATTTTTTTTAATGTTACAAACAGTGCTTTATCATATCAATACTCCAGCTGAGATACCTTCTGTCATTTAAAGAAATGACGAAGAGAAGATGGCTTTTCAGCTGATTTTTTTTTTTTTTTTAGTATAACATTGCTGATCTTGTTTCATTCTTTGAACATAGTGCACATCCAAAACATTATGGGCACAGAATATCTGTACTGCAACAGACACTGTGTTCCACATAAACTGACAGCTTCAAACAATAGGATTTATTGCTGTTTCTTTATTAAATGCAGATTACATGAAGGAATGAAGTATAGAAGTTTCAAATACATGAAAGTTAGGAAATAGTTCTCATATCCCAGAGTCAGAAGTCCAACTAAACACTTGCAGAAAATTAATTTTCTGAAGTTTACCAGTCCTCTATACCTATATAATCAGGAGATCTTCTGCTAGATAACTAACAAGTTTTTCAGGTGTCTGGAGTTGTACCTAGCATCTCATTACGTCTTAGGGTTATTTGCAGAAATCAAGATAGAGAAGAGAGCAGTATATACTCAGTGTGCAGTGAGGACACAAATGGCTGGTTGAGATTTTTGCTCAGATGTACTCATCCAGGTAGGGCTCAGTTTGAACATGCAACACAAAAACATTGGAAGCCTGAGTCACAGATAGACTCCATGGCAGTGTAAGCTACAAATGCTGTTCTAGCAGAGTGTTCTGTGTCCTGGCCCTATTAAAATGACATCTGTCCTGAAAATAAATGTATGCTACTTCATCCATAAGGACATCAAGCTACTAAAATTCAGCATGGGAATAGCTGCGTGGGAATATCATTATTACCAGTAAGATGAAGCTGTTTTAAAAGTATGTTTCAAAACTAGATTTTGCTATGCAAATACAAATTAGGAATTTGCCTGGTCAAAAGCCAGTCTAAAAGTCTCCCCCTATGGTTTTCTTTATCCACTGAACGTATTGTTTTGTGAGGCGAGTGTAGACACCAGGGGCACCAATAGCACCACACTTATCTTTTTTCCCAAAAGATGTGATGCCTCTCATCACATTATTACATATTAAAGGTCCACCTGAATCCCCCTGGAAAAAAGGACATAAATTGTTATTCAGATTTACAGAAGTGAAAAAATCCTTCCCATACATAAAGCTTACTCCAGCTGCACAGTGGAAATAAGAACATAGACAGTGCTAGTGTTTTCTTTTTCTTGTTTTCTCCTTAGAAGGTAAGCTTTTCATTAGCAAAAAGAAAAAAAAAAGACGACTTCAATGTGATCTTTCAAGTGTGATTTATATGGAATGAATTTAATTCAGTGCCAAGGTATAGCGGGTCTTATTGAATGTGAAAAGAAAAAATGGGAAACTTTCCTCTTGAAAGGCAGAAAGTGTCTAGAAATTGCTACTTTTTTTTTTTTTTTAATATTGTTAATTCAGTATTTAAATCTTCTAAAATGTGGTAGTTCTTAAAAAGTTTTGCATTTGACTTGGCATCCAGTCATTTTTTTAATTGTTTTTTATTATTTTTAGCAAAATTTGTTCCAAAACCCTCTGGTGTCAGAGAAGTTGTTCCATTGAATTTAGCTGCTTGAGAAAGGGCTTGTAGAGATTTTTCTATTAAAAAACATTTTACTGAAGGAAAGAGCAGCTATCTTCCATGCCTGGATAAAAACACAACATCTGTGAAGGTGAATTTTTGATTTTAAATCTTAGAAGAAAAAGCCCTGGTAAATTCTCTCAATTTTAGGATCATTCCTCATAGAGCTGAGGATATGCAGATACTATGTCTGTAGAAGCTAGTATTTTATATTTTATTTTTAACATAACCTATGTGTATATATGATTATATATGTAAATATACTTACCACACATGAGTCCCTGTTGCCTTTCTCAGACCCTGCACATATCATCCTGTCTGTTATAGTAGGGTTGTTCTGATAATACTTTTTGCTATTGCAGATTTCTCTGCTGATGATAGTGACGTTGACTTCCCTCAGGGTTTCAGAAGGCTTTCTGAGATTATTTTTAGTTTGTCCCCATCCTGCTACTCTACAAACTGTTCCTGGCTTGGGATCATCATTGGAGGTAGGCAGTTCAATGGTTTTCACAGCTTTATTCAATTTTGCTCTTCTCTTAAGCTGTAGAAGATATAGCAAAGAGTTTTTATATCCAACAGAGACACCTGAAAGTTAGATCTAGCCCATTATGGTAATGGATGATCAGTGCAACCCGTCTTTCAGATACTTCAGTTGATTGTGAGGGGATTTATGTAATCAGTGAGGTAATATAGGAATAAAGAAAATGAGTATATATTGTCTTATGAAAACCCATTCACCTTCTGCTGAAACATTAGGTCTGAAAAGACCTTATTTCCCTTCTCTGACACTCTTATCATTGGGAGGTACCTAAGAAGAGGGAATCTGGGCCTGTTTGCCCAGAGCAAAATAACAGCAATCAGTGAAGCTGGCAAAAAAGAGAATCAGATTTGAGAAATTTTTAATTGAACTGTTTTTTAGTCAGAACATAATGGTTTTTAGCCAATTTATTTTTATGTTTGAAATATGCTGCTTTCTGTGAGTGAAATTCACATGCTTCATCTTCTTCTTAATTATTTCACTGAAAAGCCAGAAAACTGAAACATCTTGGCCAAGCTGCAGAATTTTTCCACTTCAAGTATTGGCATGCATTACAAGAAATGTTGAGTGCCTTAGTCCCCGTTGCATCCCCAGCTCCCCAGTCAGCTGGATTTGCAGAAACAAAGTTATCAGAAACTCCTGTGGTTCACTTCCCTGCCTCACAAGAAGGAGGAAACTGGTGCATCATAGGAGATGCATATTCCTTAAGTGACCTGTAAGTAAGTACATACCTGCAGCAGCATAAGGTCATGTTCCTTACTTTCTGGCCAGTAGCATGGATGGCGAATTAGTTTTGCAATCTTAAAAAACTGTTTTTCTTTTTCTTTTCTTTTTATTGAATGAGCTCCAAGAATAACACTGTCATTGCTGCTTTCCCTGAGGAGAAAGACAACATGGTTATTGGGATTCACTTGTGTTAAGTCCATAATTCCTTGCTGTTAAATGTGGTGCTGTAAATCTCTTTTCTCATGCCTGAAAAGCAACAGTAATTTAGAAAACTGTAAAAGATTACCCTGTTTTACAAGTAGTTAACAAAAGTGTCTCAGCGAATCACAACTGATGTTGTAATATTCTACCTTTAATTTGCCAGGAACAGACAGGTTCAGGTACTTGACTGGGAACCTACCCCTGTTGTTTCCCTTGGGAGCTGGATGCCTGCTGCTGCCGAATGGGGGAAGCCTGCCAGAACAGGCTGGCCCTCAGCTGCCTCTTCCTGCAGCAACCAAAACCCTGAGGACATGGTTGCTCCTGTTTCTTCAGCTGTTAAGAGCTGTTTGACTATTGACTGAGCACCATTATGTTGATTACTTACTGTATTTTTTCTTCAAAGAGATTTCTTTTGGAATCACCATATAGTTGTCATATATTGATACTACTGATTTTGGGCCCTGTGCTGCCTTTGTAGTAGATATCTCCCTGTTTGGCTGGTGGCAGGAGAAATGGATACAAGCCTCTGATGTCTGCAGAGCCCAGCGATTCACTGGTCCTGGGCAGGCTGCTGACAGAGCCTGTGTGAGGTCTGGCTCAGCAGCAGCTCCAGTCCGCCCAGCAGAGGCAATGGGTGGGACGTGAGATTTGAACCTCGCATCTCTCCTGGCAGGGAGAATGTGCTGGGCCAAGTAGCCATGCACGTCTTGAGTCAGACAGGAGGGAGCTAGCACATCCAGTAAAGCAGAGATCTCTAAATGACTCCTGTCATCTGTCTGGAGAATTTTTTGCTCCTTTGTAATTGCATATTGTCTTTCTGTGCTGAACTATGTGTCTTTTACAGAATAAAATGACAAGAACTTGTTTCTGTTTTCTGAGCAGCTATGTAGACTGGCCAGTCCTCTTGCCAAGTGTACTGGTTGACTGAGAAAACAGGCATAGGCCTTTCCCCCAGATTTACCACTTCAGTGTTGCTATTCTGTTCTTGCTTGCAGCTAGAAACTCAAAAATATCTCTTTAGAAACAATGAGGAACAGTATACCTTGTTATATTATTTTTTACTCACCTAAGCACAGTTGTCAATATCATTTTTAAAACACAGTAATCAGAACATGATCATGGTCATACTAACTCTACACAACCGCCAGGGATATGAACTTTCCTTCTTGATCAGAGAAAACAGATACTCACTAAGGACAATCTCCAAATCAGAGTGAGAACTTACACAGGACAGTGGGCAGCTGTTAACACCCAGTTTCGTTTGATCAAAGCTCCTCCACAAATAAGTAGTCCTTCATTTTTTAAGATTAGGGCCATAAACGGTCTTGAGTGTGGTGCTACTTCATCTCCTCCAATTATATCCACACATAAACCTAAAAATAAAAATAAGCCACAATACACACAGCTGGGCTAACCAATACTGACAGACACTGCAGTCTCCTGGAAAAGAACATTTTATATAATCACAAAGTATACAGACACACAAGTATGTATGCATGTCACAATGCTGGTCTTCATGCTAGATTTCTAAAATTGCTCAGCAGTGCTAATTTTGTATGTTTCAGTAGGACCAAAATTAGGTCAACGGTGTGACAAAAAGAAAACAAACAAACAAAAACAACCTAAGACCCACCAAAATATTATTGATCTTGCACAGATTTATTTTCCTGATGTTCAGAGCAATGGTTAATTTCTTAGCTGTCATTGTAAGAACCCCAGATCTGACACCAGATAAATGTTGTGCATTATCTGTCCTATGTGGACACTTGAAAACTGGGCTGTATATGGTAAGTAACATCAAATGAACATGTTTGTCAGAAAAGCAGAAAATCAAGCAAATAATATAAGTGTATGCCTGTAGAGAGAAAGGTCAAAAAACGATCATATTAATTTCTCTGAATTCTTCCAAATAGCTTGTCCTCTGTGTAACTTTAGTTGTTACTATCCATTCAGAAATAATTTTGTCTGTATGAAAGCTCAAAGAGATACAGAGAGTTCTATTATTGTAAGAACTACAATAACGATTGCAACTACTTTCTTTATGCTAATGCACGTCTGCTTAACTGTAACTCCATGCATCAGCATTTACCTTCAAAAGCATCTAATTTTGTACTTACCTCCAGGAATTACTAGGAGGAAGACAGCAGCAGAGGTCAACAAGGTAAAGAAAGCTCCCATGGTTACTAGCTGCTGTTCTCCGCTGTTCACAATGCAATATATAGCAAAGCAAAAAGGATGTGGGTTTTGTTTTTCCTCTTAAGGGTATTTGACATTTGTAACTATGAAAAAAAGAAAAACCTCCCCAACAACATAGCTCGCAGCTGAGGTGCGAGTGAGAAGTTGCGTCATCTGTTGCGGTGTGAAGACAAAATCTCCTTTGCTTCACGTTCTTTCTGTATCATTACTGGACAGTTAATATGAGTATCAGAGTGAAACTTTGCAGGCCACTACAAATCAATTTACACAGTGGAACCTGGCTTACATAAATTTCATCTTGATTCAGTTGCCCACATGAAGATGTTTAGTTCCAGTCTAGACACCTCAAGGTAGTCTGAGTGGCGTTGACCTGGAGGATAAAAAGTTCATAAGGGTCTGATGATCTGAGACAGACCATATCAGCCAGCCCCAGCTCACAGGCCTTAGCGTCTGCAGTTTAAGCTTGCAAGGTAATTTCTGAAGTCTGCCTAGTCAATATACTCAAGGAATGCTGCAGAGACATTCAGTGGATCAGCTGCTAGAGGGCTGTTTATCTGAGCTGAATCACTTTTCAGGCTCTGCTAACTACAACAGTTAGATCTCCACTGGATAAAAACTAAGTAAATCTTATTGGAGTCACAGCTCCTCACTTCCTTCCTTTCCAAATATATACACAGACACAGCAATACCTTCCATCAATATTAAAAAAAATGGGAATTTCAGATATTTTATAAACTAGTTAGCTAAATCCAGTGAAGTGTCACTACTACACAGCCTGGAAGGTTTCATGATGACTTTAGCCCCACTGCAGTCAGCCTGCAGAAAGCTTCTACCATGTTGGCTGTGTCACATCTTTGAGCTCAGCCTGACGTGATTTTTACCCACACAAGATCTTGGACAGCTGGCTCAAATTTGCCATTTTCTTCCCTGGGCAGAGGGTAGTTGTTGGTGATTTCTCTGAAGAAGGTAGAAGCAGAGCTATTTTTAGAGGTAACAGAGGTTTTTGTGACTGCTGTAGCCCTTTGGAGACACTGCAACCTATGTGACATGGTGACAGGTCCATGCACTGCAACCCATATCAAGCTTTTAATTTTCTTCCAGTTTTCTCCTCACTACCTGCACATCCCTGGTAACTATCAGCTGTTCAAGCACTGTTAGCATTCTTTTTTTCAGTGTTATCCTGAACATGGTGTCACCAAGTGGCATAGGTATCATTCTTTCATTTATCACTTAAAAATGTGGGACAAAGTCTGGCTTTCTGCCATTTTAATAGGCAGTTTTAAAATACCTGCTTAAACCCAGACCTGTTTAAACTCATACAACTACAATGATCGATCCTCACATATTCTTGTATGAGGTGCAGTATGTAAAGAAAAGAGGTTTTATACATATTGTCTTCTTGTTACCTGGTCTATTTTCAAGAAAAGACTATTTGGGAAACACAGAATAGAACATTAGCAAGTATTCCTAGACATTTTTCAAGCTACACAGATAAATCTATACTTACCACCTAAACACAATTTTTTATGGCCTGTCCATATTCTTTCAATCTCTGAATGCACTCTGATTTACCTCTAAAGGTAGTTTTGCTGTAACTTCTTAGGTGTTTGCATACCCATGCCTTAAAAAATATCCCATCTAATCCTTAGAGACCTCATTTACATTGATGATTAGAACTACAAATATGCTGTCTAGCCTACTCTTTGATAACCACTGAATCGTTTGGGTTGGAAGGGACCTTAAAGACCACCCAGTTCCACCCCCCTGCCATGGGCAGGGACACCTCCCACCAGACCAGGTCGCCCAAAGCCCCATCCAGCCTGGCCTTGAGCACCTCCAGGGATGGGGCATCCACAGCCTCTCTGCGCAACTTGTGCCAGTGCCTCACCAGCTTCAGAGTAAAGAATTTCCTCCTTCTATCTCTTCTAAATCTCTCTTTCAGTTTAAAGCCATTACTTCTTGACCTATCACTCCACGCCCTGACAAAGAGTCCCTCCCCAGCTTTCCTGTAGGCTCCCTTTAGGCACGGGAAGGCCGCTACAAGGTCTCCCCAGAGCCTTCTCTTCTCCAGGCTGAACAGCCCCAACTCCCTCAGCCTGTTTTTGTAGGCGACATGCTCCCCGCCTCTGACCATCCTCATGGCCCTCCCCTGGACTCACTCCAACAGGTCCGTGTCCTTATGTTGGGGGCCTCAGACCTGGATGCAGGACTCCAGGTGGGGTCTCAGGAGAGAAGAGCAGAGGGGGAGAATCACAGAATTTTCATAGAATTTCATAGAATGGCTCAGGTTGGAAGGGACCTTAAAGATCATCTAGTTCCAACCCCCACATTCACATTCGTAGTCTCCAGAGAAGGGCTACAAAGATGGTGAAGGGCCTAGAGGGGAAGATGTACGAGGAATGGCTGAGGTCACTTGGCCTGTTCAGCCTGGAAAAGAAGAGGCTGAGGGGAGACCTCATCGCGGCCTATAGCTTCCACACGAGGGGGAGCAGAGGGGTAGGTGCTGATCTGTTCTCCTTAGAGATCAGTGATAGGACCGGAGGGAATGGAGTGAAGCTGTGACAGGGAAGGTTCAGGCTGGACATCAGGAAGAGGTTCTTCCCAGAGAGGGTCATTGCGCACTGGAACAGGCTCCCCAGGGACGTTGTCACGGCACCAAGCCTGTCGGAGTTTAAGAAGTGTTTGGACTATGCTCTTAGTCATATGATCTGAATTTTTGGGTAGGCCAAAAATTCCTCACCCTGCTGGGCATGGTGGTTTTGATGCAGCCCAGGACACAGTTGGTCTTCTGGGCTGCAGGCACACACTTCTGGCCCATGTTGAGCTTTTCATCCACCAGAACCCCCAGGTCCTTCTCATCAGGGCTGCCCTCAGTCCATTCTTCACCCAGCCTGTACTTGTATTGTGCTTGGGATTGCACAAATAATAACTGCTTCCTGTACAAGCTCATTTTGAGTGTTAGCTCTATCGCATACTCCTGGGACTGATTGCACAGGTATTAAAGATCAGATTGACAAGCACATAATCAGCCTCTAGTTTTGTACCCAAATGCTTTTGTCAATGTCCTCTTCAGCTTGTAATTCATTTAGACGAGGTTGAAAAATTGACATTTTTTTTTCCTACGGTAAACAACAAGTCAGCTGGACTACTTTGGCTGTGTCAATAAATTAATTTATGGTCAAGTTTAGATTATATTCTCAGTCTGTGTGTAAAGGGAGGAAACCTCAGAGCAAAACTTCTTTCTCCATTGAGTACATAGGCAAGATTTTTTATTAGTTCTTCTGCTGCATAAGCAATTGGACTTCAAGAAGTCTGCAACATGTAAGCAAAATGTCCTGTTCTTTCCCCCTGCTGTGCCCGCGAGGCATAGCCACTCTCTCAGTGGAAACCACTGCCTGAGCAAAAGAACAAATCTCTCCAGCTGCTATTTCTAGCCTTTGCCTTTGAGGAAGCTTCCCATGGGCATTATGCATGGGTCAATGGGTCATTTTCAGCTCCATTCTGACTGTTGAATACTCCTCTGTCTCCTAGTTCATGCACAGTCATTTTGATAGTTTTGCTTCCCTGGTAACTGTGTTGTTTTCATTCATGCTGCTTTCTGTGCTGCTAAAGGTGATCATCAAGTACAACTTTAGGGGACCAATGTAGGAGCCCAATTTATATCTAAGCTCCATACCTCTCAGAGCCTCCAGCTGCACAAGTTGAGCAGTGCAGAGTGGGCACGCCACCAGGAGCATAGCGAGGCAGAGCTGGGGTGTCTTCTCTGACTCTGAGAGTGGGGCATGGTGTGCAAGCTCTTCTTGAAGCACAGATGCAATAACTACCCATCTTTTACATAATGACCCAGTGGCTAAAGTACTTCCCTAGAAAATGGGAGATTTTACTTCCTTTTTGCTTCAAACCCAGCTACTCTTATAAATAATAAAGTAATAATAATAATCTCTTCCTGTATTTATCTGGGATAATTTCCGTGTGGATAGAAAATGAGGGCATCTTAATTTTCTCCAGTGCTCCTTCATGTTTCTGAAGGACGTCAGCACGAGTGTTGCTCTAAACAGTTCCATCTTCCCACTGAGCACGTATCCTGAGCTTGTCACTCATGCCTAGGGGGGCCAACACTGGCTTTCTTCATTCTGCACCCAAACTCTAGCTGACCAGTTCCTGTAACACAAAGCACTGCACAATGTAACCACCATGTACTACTGGCTCCCCCTGCAAGCTGATTAATTTTTGCAAATTGTTCCAAGAGGGTAAAGTGTGGGCCACTGCTATTCTTATATGAGTGGTGTGATCATGCCTGATTTGGCACTTGGTCTTGGCAAGGTGGGGTCCTGCATATGGAGGAAAGAGTTGAACTAGAGAGTGAGTCGCTAAGAAGTTAGCTGGAAGAGGTTGGGAAAAAATGGTTGCCACTTGCATCCTGTGTTTGTTTGCCTGAGAACAGCAGGTACCCAGAACAAGTGAGCAAAGATGACCACAATCCTTTTGCTAAATTGTTTATATTAACTTTTATGGGATGATTGTTTGAACTGCCTGAATATTCAATGTGGTCAAGATCTGGAATTACAGGTTTGTTATGGTGTACTGACTTGCATTTCTAACATTTTCTTGTCTTAGTCTTGTTTAACCATACATTACCTACTGATCTTAGTACTCTTTTCTCACCATTCTGCCCATTTTGATTTCAGTTTTATTCAACCTGACATTATTTCTTGCTCTTAACACTCTTTTCTACTCAGAATGCTTATTTCACTTTCTTTTTTGATACCAGTGTCATAATATTTTTCTGTTGTCTTATCTGCCTCAGCTACGTGCAAAAATCTAGGCTTATTTTTGCCTATTTGCTGTGTGATATCACAGAAAAAAATTAGTAACACAGTTAATTTAGAGAGTCCTCAAACCCTTGTAGAGAATCAACATTACTCCTATAAAACTGTGTGTACTTGACAGAAATAAAACACCATTAGGTATTATGCTGTGGAAGCACCGGCCTTCTGCCTGGTAAGAACATAGGGCTGCTGCCAATTTAGTCTCTCTGCAGCGGTAGGTTTTGCACTGTTTTTTAAGCCAGCCACTTAAGCCAATGGGTAAAGCCATAAAAAGCTTGAACCTAATCATGACTTTAGGACCCTCTGGGCCAAAGCACTGATTTGCAGCAGTAACCTCTGGTGTGTGAATATATCCTAGGATTAGCTTGAGGATGGAGAATGGCTTTGGGGTAACTAGTGCTAGTCCTTTTATGAGCTGATTAATTCTGAAAGTCGTGTTTTCTTTTAAAAAAACTTTGGAAGACTTTTCTGAAATACAAAATATGTAATGCTGCATTGTATACATGTTTTCCAATTTTACAGTACAATTCTGTGTCATAGAAATAAACATCTCATTTTTATAATCAATTTCATTCAACAATATTCAGAGTTGCTATTCTCTTGAATTAAAATAAGAGCAATGAGAGCTAGACATATTGCTTTCTGATTCTTTTCTAGGGTACTTAAGATGATAGATTATTTTATTTTATTTTATTTTTTATTTTGTTTAAGTTCTTGATGTGATGGCATGCTATTTTTGTAATGGTTTACCAGCACTCTGTGCAAATCATGGGTGCAGACACAGAGGTTTGCAATACTGTAAAACCTCTCCCACCACTGTGTCTTTTTATCTTCTTTCTTGTGACCACTGATTAGATATTTTGTCTGCATTTGACACTTGTACGCTCTCGGGGTTTCTGTATCTGAACCCTGCACCCTTAGAAATTATTACTAAGAAAAAAACAATTTGCTGTGCCCTTCATATGTGTAGCTTGTCTTTTGTGTGAGGTGTTCCTAAGCTATCAGCCAACAGATTTCTGACAGTTCTCAGTGGCTCTCCTAAACTTAATGTAAGAATCCTCATTATCCTCTCAACTCAAAATGTTGCCTGGACAGTATAATTCTGCAGAGGATTATGGATGCTGCTGCTGCTGCCGGCTTTGCCCATAGCTTGGGAACGAGCCCTGTACTCCACATGCCCTGAGCTCTCCCTCTCAGTTTCTGTGAACCCTTTTCAGGTTGCCCCTTTGTTTGTTCTCTCATTTGTTCACTTGCCTTTCTTTAGAGTTGTAAGAGTTGTTGAATTAACTGTCATACTACAGTTTTATTATGCATTCATCCCATATAATGCTCAGGAATTGTCTTAATCATTTATTTTCTAGTGTCAGACACATGGAGGTCTGCTGAAGTTCCTGTGAGATGTGAACTGGTGAGTGCTGGGGATTCAAGGAATATACAGGTTTTAAAGAAACCCTAAGAAAGAACCTAAAGAAACCCTAAGAAAGAACTTAAAGAAACCGAGCTGCAGTTAACACAATGCATTATTAAGGAAGTAAAGAGAAACTTCAAGAGAGTGCTTTTTATAAAATTTACTAACCACCATATCCTGTAGAGAACATTTAAATAGAAAGACAGTATTGTAATTTACAATGCTCTCATGAGTAAGAAGCAACAGCCATGACCAGCCAGCTGTTAGCTCTTCTTCTCTCTCTAATTGCTGTTATCCTACCTCCGAGATGTAAGTGGTCCTCTAAGGATAAAAATATCCAGATTCCCACTTTGTCTGGATAACACGTGAGTAATAAATTTCCCTTTTTTTGCATTTCAGATGGCTGCAGTGACATTATTGGAGGACACCCCGTGTCTCCCCATTCCCGGCCCTACATGGCTGCCATCCAGACAAAGAATTCAACTGTGTGTGGAGGAGCTCTGGTGGGTGACCAATGGGTTTTGACAGCAGCGCACTGTAGGTCAGTATCTTCCTCTGCGGCAGTCACAACACTTCGCAGAGGTGGGGCATGGTGTGCAACCCTGTAAGTGAAGAAAGGTGGATACTGAAGGGTTGGTAAAGCTGCAATTCTCTCTCTTTTCTTTCTGCTTTAAGTTGTTTCATAACTACTGATCTGCATTGAGGACTGTTTTCTTCACTAGTCAGATTAGCCAGTGCTGCAGGACACTGGCTGTGCTGTTAACAGACCCAATTCATTATTCATTAGAAACAGCAGTGTCTTAGAGAAGGGGATATATTGCGAACTGTATATATCTTACCCCTGTGCCTGGGACTAAGCCTCAGAACACCCTGAGATGAAGCCGAATTAGATGTAACCACTGTTCCCTTCACTGTAAATGCCCTGTCTGGGTGCACAAAAACCAAATGCCAGAGCTGTGACTATGACAAGGAGCTGTGTCCTTTTGACAACTCAGACGAGGGTGCAAGCATCCCTTCCCCAGGCTGCATACGCCCTGGCTGCCACATATTTTGAACACCTGGCTCAAAGTAAGGGACATCTACTGTTCACATTAGGAAGAAAATTCTCCTGTTTTAGCTAAAATGTTACCTGAATCATATTTTAGCTTTCCAATTATTCTTCTATATTTTAAGTAACTTAAAGTAAGCCAGTTACAAGAAAACTGCAAACTTGACCTGCTCAAACACAAGTTTGGGCAGCTTGGCCAGCCTTCGTCCACCAATGAGTCTGAAATAGAGGACAGTGCTCCTTCTTTCAAAGTAAACTTAACTTCCGCTGTTCTTCACTTCTTCACCTGAGTCAGGTTTGGTTGCTCTTTTCTTTTTCTTTCTTTCATTCTTTTTTTTTTTTTTTTTTTGTAAAGGTAGAAATACTCTCACCTAGCACATGATATTGTGGGCATTTACAAAATAAAATCCAAACATTCCTCTTTGGAATTAAGGGATGTTTTGATGGGAGCTGGAGGCTTTCACTCTTCAGCCAATGGGTCAGAGATATCCAGTCAGTTATGGTTGTAAAAATTCAGATTTAGGAGCTATTCAGTGGAAACAGCACTAGTTGTCTCTGGTCTTGTGGAAAGGACAGCTCTGTTCACTGATTTGGTTTTCGGACAAGGACATTATATTGGGCTGTCTTTGAGTTTGCCTAACTGTAGCAAACTGAAACATCTGCCTGGTCTCCTTCTGAGCTGTATGATGATGACCACACAAAAAAAAACGTCACTCATATGTTGTCTATAGACTATTCTTAGGAGATGCTTTTGCAGCACACATAAGCTTTCCTATCTAGTACACATAACCACTTCTGAAAACATTTTTGGCTTAGACAGATTAGAAGGAGTAGAGCAGCATGAATTTCTGTGTGGCCTGCAAACTAACTGTCGGAGACCTGGATTAGGTGGCATTTTTTTTCTTTAATTTTAATTTTAATTAATTGGTTAATTAATTTACTTTTTCTCAGGCTTCTCTGTATGCACAGCAGCAGATTGCTTGAGCTTTCTGCAAGTCCAGCAGTAGTTACACCTCTGCAGCAAGTTACATTTCTATTGGGGATGATACATGAAAGAGTCACAGGGAAGGAATTTTTCAACTCTTATATACTTTTCACTGTACAACCTCTGTAGATAAAAAGAGAATTTTTAGGCTCCTCCATTGTCAGTGCAGCCATTTTCACAAGCAAAAATTTACATACAAATAAACAAATTGTATCTTTCCTTGAGACATGCAGCTAGAATGAAGAAAATAACTCTTTTTTTTTTTTGATTGATAAAGTCTTCATTCTGGCTTGAATGAGTTGTCCTGTGTGTAGTGAGTTTGTATTCTGAAGATGAAGCATAGGAAACCAGCAGTGTGTCTTCTAGCAGTGTCTTCTTACTGGGCTGCATTAAGTTGAGAAGGGCAAAAGCAAGAAAGATGGACTTGAATAAATGGGTTTCTGACGACACTCAGAGATCTTAGGAGAGAGGGAGATTTATGAGTTGCTTGACTTTTACTATCTGTCATCAGAAACTGGATGTATAACTTTCTGTGGGTTTTGTCAGTCTTCCTTTGTAATATTCACTTCAGGGGTTTCTTGAGCTAGGCAACACCCATTCTTCTTCCTTCTTGGGCTGAGCTGCATTTGGTGAAGTTGAGGACAAAAGTATTACTAATATTGAAGATGTTCACACTTACCACCATGCATAATGTTCAGCATGAATACTGAGTGTTGATGTGTGTATTGACATCACTCTGATGCCAGTAAGACAACCTCTGTGTTATTAGCCAGGCATGTTTCAGTCCTATGCAAGATTAGATCATAAATCCACTGGCATACATGAAAATATTATTGAAAGTCATCAGTACCAGCAATCCTTGTGCAAGACACTTTCCCTAAAAAGTCAGTAAGCTTTTTTGTGACATTAATTCCAAACTCTGGAATCCTTTGAAGGTCAGCTATCATGCAGTTATTTTACTAAATGATATTCAAGGTAAAGAAATGCTACTTTGTAGAGGAAAACACAAGCTCATGTCAAACTATCAAAATGAACAATATCTTTCCATATTTTTAAATAAGTTGTTTTAAAATGGAATTGTTAATTTTGTGTTACACAGCTTTTGATTATCTTGAGAGGTGTTGCTCTGTTCCAGTAGTGACCTTCTCTTCCTGTACTTTCATTAAATTTTAGATCAAACAAAGAAGAATTCAGAGTTGTTCTTGGAGCCCATCAAGCATCCATACATGAAAAAGAACAGCAGAAATTTAAGATCATGAATTTATTTCGTCATCCCCAGTTTAACATGTCTTCCATGATAAATGATATAATGCTCCTCAAGGTACTGTTAATTATTTTTTTATTATTACAAAATGAATATTGCTGATGATCATTTTGGCTGTTCTTTGATATTAGAGTATATCGTTTTAACAACATCTCAGAAAACTCTGCTTTTGGTTCTACTAATCTAGATAAGGTTACAGGATCAGTGGCAGGCTGAGCAACGATGACATTTCAAGACCATTCAGCTGTAAAACTCCCTTCTATGCACTCACTGCTGCAACCCTTCTGAAAACCCAAATCACATTATTTTGTCAGTTATCAAAGGCAGTACTGAAGTGATGTATGCAATGGAGTCTGGGCCACAGTCGTATCCCAAGGGGATAAATTGTGCTGGACTGAGTGAAAATGGGGATGAAACATATTCTTTATTATTTTGGGTGTCCACATAAATTATAAGTACAGATAATAAAGACATAGAATAATTCAGTTCTAGGAGCACAGAGTGGTCACATGGCAAAAAAGGCTCAGGATACTGTGGAATGAGGCATGGAAAGGTGTTAGCTGACACCATTGTCCTGGATGCCCATGTGGAACAGGGATTTGCTGCGTACCTGCTCCTGGCTCATCCTAGCTCGTGCCTCATGTTTGCCTGCACTCAGAACCCCATTAATGCAGCACTCAGGTTCACATGGAGTCAGCTGTGGGTGTTTTGAATAAGGGGTCCAGTGTCTGTGCAGAAAATCTGTAGATGGTCAAAATAGTTCTGGACTGGATTCCTGTACTATCAGTTTCAGGGCCAGTCCAAAGCCACCAAGTAGGACAGTGAAAAGTCTACTTGGAGGCTGGCGGTGTCCCCCAGGGGTCAGTACTGGGTCCAGGCTTGTTCAACTTACTCATCAATGACCTGGATGATGGAACGGAGTGCACCTTCAGCAAGTTTGTTGATAACACAAAGGTGGGAGGAGTGGCTGATACCCCTGAGTGCTGTGCTGCCATTCAGAGGGACCTGGACAGGATAGAGATGGGCCAAGAGGAACTCCATGAAGTTCAGCAAAGGCAAGTGCAGGGTCCTGCACCTAGGGAGGAATAACCCCAAGCACCAGTACAGCTGGGGGCTGACCTGCTGGAGAGCAGCTCTGCAGAGAGGGACCTGGGAGTCCCGGTGGACAGCAGGCTGACCGTGAGCCAGCAGTGTGCCCTTGTGGCCAAGAAGGCCAATGGTATTCTGGGCTGCATTCAGAAGCATTGCCAGCAGGTCAAGGGAAGTGATCCTCCCCCTCTACTCAGCCCTGGTGAGGCCCCACCTGGAGTATTGTGTCCAGTTCTGGGCTCCCCAGCACAAGAGAGACATGGAGCTAGTGGAGTGAGTCCAGCAGAGGGTAACTAGGACGGTGAGGAGCATCTGTCACCTGAGGAGAGGCTGAGAGAGCTGGGCATGTTTAGCCTGGGAAGAGAAGAAGAGGACTGAATGGGTAATCTCATCAATGCGTATAAATATCTGAAGGGAGAGTGTCAAGAGGAGCCAGTCTCTTTTAAGGTGTGCCCAGCAACAGGAGGAGAGGCAGTGGGCACAAACTGAAGCACAGGAGGTTCTGGCTGAATATGAGGGGGCACTTCTTTACTGTGGGGGTGACAGGGCACTGGGACAGGTTGCCCAGAGAGGCTGTGGAGTCTCCTTCTCTGGAGATACTCAAAACAAGCTGTTCCTACGCAATGTGCTCTAGGTGATCCTGCTTGAAGGCTATTTGGACTTTATGATCTTCAGAGGTCCCTTCCAACCTCAACCATTCTATGATTCTGTGATCATCTTGCTATATTTAGAAACATCATGACTTCTGTACAATGCCTAAGAAACCACATATGGACTTCTATTCAGGCTATATTTTAATGTTATGTTCTGTGTTAATCAGGAATTATTTTAATGGGAAAGACAAGATGTATATTCAAAGTAACTGATATTAAGAATATTACAGTTCTTAATATAGTGCACTATATTAAGAGTATTACCACACTGCTGAAATAATTGGTGGAATTATATGGAAAAAGATCTGATGACTTGAACCTGATTTCTCATAGTTAAATGTTATTACCAGTTTGGTGTGACGATGACACAGGAAAGAAAATAGCAACGTCTCTTTCTGAAACTAGCTGGAGCGTTTACAGACATTTGTGTCCTCAGTGACTTATTGCTGTCCAAGTATAAGAAGCTCCTTCCCTCAATTCACAATTTCCCTCAAAATTGCCTCAAAATTGCCTCAATTTCCCTCAAGTAACAATTCTTCATCTACGTCAGTGCAAAGGCAGGCAGTTTCATTTTGCTGGCTGCCCCTGTGTCCATCACCAGCTTATCGGAAACCCCAGGTTATTTGATGAGTATGAACACTATACCAAAATGGATCTCTAGGAAACATTATTTCTAGAGCAGAAAGTTACAGCTCTGTTCCAGAATGACAAAGATAGCATAAAATCCATGGTTTTAATTTGACACAATAACAGGGATAACATTAGCACCAGGGCTCATCTCCCATTAATACAGTTCTGCTGTGGTGGAGTGTTAAGTGACTTGAGATAAACTTTCTATCTTTGGAAATTCCCACCAGCATATGACATAATAATCCATAATTTTTGGGGGGGATAAACATCTCATTTGTTGTAGCTCCTTTGTAAAAAGGTATAAAGCCAGAATTATTTAACTGACAACCATTCAGCAAAACAAGTAAGCACCTGTGAAAACAATCGTGGTGAAGTGATCATGTGTAAAACAGAAAATAAGCTTAGTTCTGTAGCTGCGAGTCCTTACCAAATGGGTTGAGAATATGTGTTCGTGTTTTGTTATGTTTGCATTTACAGACTTAAATTGGCCTATGCTGAAGGATGAATCTGTCACATAAAGGCCAACAAAACACATAAGGTTTGAATCGTTTAAGCGCTTTTGAATTTCTCAGAGGAAAAGCCTGGCAGTCTAAAGACTTCAAGACCTACTTTTTCCCAGCTTATGTCTCTGCTGTCACGTCTAATTGTTTATAACTTTTCTTTACATCTTTGTTATTTGGTCCATTGCAATTGTCTGCATGTCAGCAAAACACTAGACTGATTTCAACGCAGCAGTTCAGCGACAAGTTAGGTTCTTGAACAGGACATAGATCCAACAACGAAACCCACATAGTTTTTTAATTTCTTGCTGTAATCAATGTGAAATCTGGGTGTGAACTCATTAATGCTGCCAGGATTATGGAACTGCTATACAGACATAAGGAAAGTACTTCTGGATCTACAGAAGTGCAAGCAAGTTCAGAATCAGTTCCTAAATACTGAAAAGTGGTTTATTAGTAAAGAAAATGCTGGTAAAAATAGACTATTTAGCCCATTGAATTAGTGATATATATTTTCCTTCCTCTCTGCATGAAAAAGCAGTTTTATTTTTTTTCTCCAGCTGGATCGTGTGGCAAATCTGAATAAATATGTGCAACCTTTGAATCTGCCTGACTGTGATGAAGATATCAAACGTGGCACAGAGTGCACGGTGGCTGGATGGGGAGTCACGTCTTCAGGAAAGCAATCAGAATGTCTTCAGGAAACAAATCTTAAAATTGTTGATAGAAAAATCTGTGCAAAACAATATATTAAAAAAAAAGTGAAAATAACCAGCAACATGTTGTGTGCTGGAGGGAGAAAGAAGTTTCGAAAGAGCGATGCTTGCCAGGTAAGAAGCAGTTACAAAGATGAGGGGATGTGCTTTTAACAGTGGTTCCCTTTTCACTAGGAACAAAGCAGCACTAGACACTTTACAGGCTGACCAGATTCATAGAGGTTTTAAACACATTTATAAGCACATTTAGTGCTGTGAAAAGAGCAGTGTTAAAACTTTGGGTAGTTTAGGTCACTGTACAAAACAAGATCTAGAATGTAAGACTTTGAGCCTGGGAATTACCTCAGTTGAATTAAGGTGCATTTCTTCAAGCTGTTCTCCTTAGGATCCACGTGTACCTGATGGAGAGAAGAACTTTCAGTCTGAATCATCTGATCCTTTCCAGATGTCCCCATCTGAATAGTATAAATTTAACTGTACATTCAAAATTCCTGCTTAGATCTTGCTTTTGACATCTTCTGTGCCTAATTCTATGATTCTATGATAATACAGAAAGGCCAGTTGCTACAGAAGTGTGAAGGAATTTATAACAACAATAAAAAAAGACAAACTGAAAGAAATTGAAATAAGATTATAATAGCACTGTGCTGGTCTACGACATTTACATCAAAGGCTCCGTCAGGCTTTACAAGCATCCACACTCCTCATACCTCACCCAACTCCCCTGAAGTGACATATGCCAACTGATGCATTTCATAGGTTAGAATAGGTCAGAAGCAACATTTCCAAAATGGTGTGTTCCTCTTGATAGAAGCAAACACATTGATAGTTCTTTTAGTTCTTTTTTTTTTTTTTTTGTCTTTTAGGGAGACTCTGGTGGGCCGCTCATCTGTGATGGTCACTACAGTGGGATTGTTTCTTTTGGAGAAAAATGTAGAAAAGGACACAAAGGACACTTGCCTGGAGTTTACACACGACTGACTAAAAAATATATTGACTGGATAAAAGAAGTAGTTTCCCATAACAGTGTGCCTTAAGACAGGCAAGACATTTAACAGATACTGTGCTGTGCTTTAGAACTAGATGCTGCCTTACGCTGCCAACTTTACAAAGTAGGTCCTAGCTTTACTCCTTTACTAACACCACCACAGGTTTATGAGAAAGTTGAAAATATTCCCTTTTGCACAGATAAAATGTTTACTAATCTTTAGTAAGAAACTGCCTCTTAGACAACACAATTTGTATTGGACTTCACCCTATTTTCTAGTGTGATTGGAAAGTACTACTCATCTTTTCCACTGTGACTGGGATAAGGCAATATTTTTGAATGTGTATTCACAGAAAAAATCAATTTCAGACTGATAGTTAAGGAAATGTCTACTGGATGAGAAAAACTAGTAAAAAAACTTTAAATGTTCAAACATGTCAGTTTGACATTTTTTCAATACTATATACTTTAACTGTTACTAAATATTTAACTAATTTAATTTTCAGATCTAAAATAATAAGCTGATATTTTTCCAGCTAATCTTACATTGTTAGTGTGAAAAAAAATGATTTATATTTTTCTTCTAGGTTATTTTCCCTCCATTTTTTCATGATCAAATCAACAAAATCATCTCTTCTCAGACCTTGGTTCATGATACCATACTTTCACTGAACAGCCTGTTGAAAAAAGCATTACTGTTCATTGTAATGAGCATAACTACACTTCTCTAAAAAAATACAGTGCTTGTCTAATACCTATTAAAAAAAAAAAAAGAAACAAATAAACCACGGTGATTTTGCTGTGGATTTCAGCAAACTTCTAATACCAGAAGTACCTGCTGTGTTTCTGAATAAGCCTGTGGTTAGCTTGCTGATCTCCCATCACCTTCCAAATATTCTCAAGGTCTCTTTTTTTGCCTAGCATTTGGAAGTGACAATCTGCAGGGTTTCTCTGGTTCTTTGGTTATTGTATTAATATGTATTAAATGCTGTAAAATCTGGGATCTTTCAGAGGCACAAATAAATAACTACATCACTTCAGTGTGGTGGTCTTGGTTTTTTGATCAGCAGCTGTATCACTTAGCTGAGCAAGGGAAAGCTGTCTTGTAAAAGCTCTGCAGATAAAGGAGTAAATGGATATTTCAAAGCTGTGTTGGTGATCTGTAACAGTGTAATGAAACCTGCCAATAAGTTTTATGGGGGTTTCATCCAGTTTTCACTGAAAGTCACGGAAAGTTGTCAAAAGATGTCAGTGAGAATTGGCTCAGGCTTGGAACACAGATGGAAATTGGGAAAAAAATGGAAAAAATGGGCATATGATATTAAAATGCAAAGGATAACATACTGCTGTAAACACTTTTTGTCTGGGAGGTCCCAAAGGATGTTGTAAATATAAATTTGTCCCTTTTACCTTTGTAAGTTAAATGACAGCAAGGATATCTTGCTTCCTATTCTACAGGAGACTCTTCACAACCCACAGCCCAGTAATGTTGGTGTTTCATCTCCCAAAAGCAAGGATTTCCCTCACAGTAGTCTTATCTCTGCCACTGATGGGTAATACCAGAAAGGCTGAGGTTGGAAGAGACCTCTGAGTCCATTTGGTCCAACACTCCTGCTCAAGCAGGGGTACCTACAGCAGGTTGCCCATGACCGTGTCATAGATTCACTGAAGTGATACAGTGTGGAAACCAGCAGTTAATTCCAATTCAGATACTGTATGTATGATCTCCTGTAATCTCTTTACTTCATTTACACCATCTTCCTTTATGGGTTGTGTAGCAAGTGGAAGGGCATTACCATCAGGCCCAGAGGGAACCAGGGGGCCTTAACTGCCCCGAGCAGTCCCTGGGGCCTCCCCAGTCTACCCACAGCCACCTGTCCCATGGAGCTGGGCCCATCTGCAGGTCCAAGTCCTGGAGAGAGAGTCCTGAAGTCCACAGGGAGATGTTTGTGGTCAGCACAGTGTAACCAGCAATCCCCCTGATATCAGGAGCCACCCAAAAGTGGGGCTCAGACAAGGTATAGCCAGCTCAACCCCACCATCCTGCAAATTCTTGAAGTCTGCTAAGGCAGAAATTAGAAAAATCAGTCATTTCTGGCTAAGATTTTGGTCATCGCATACTTGCTGCTTAGGTAATTTGACTAGTCATATGTGACAAAGCTGTACCAAGATCTGAGGCAGTGGAGGGAAATGAGCAAAAATAGAGAGCACACCTAAAATTACATTGGAAATAGTAATAGTCCCATAGATATTTCTTATAAACTCTTTCTCTCTGGCTTTGCTTACAGACTATACTGCAGGTAACACCACAATCAGAGAAGTCCTGCTGCCTCTATGACTATTCTCCATTTTATGCCAAGTGATTGCTCTCAGAGCAATATAGTTTTCCATTTCACATGACAGTTCTTACATGGCTGCCTTTGCCATGCACAGGATAAGTCAATATAACCTAGTCGGAGGGATTGCTGCCCTTCAAGGGATACTGTTGTACTGCAGTCTATGGTACACTTTGATGGCTGCAATTTGGAGGTTACTGCCTGTTCTCAGAGCAAAACTCCCTGACTGGCAGTTATATCAGTGTAATTTCCCTGTGGGTTGCTTTACGAGGATTAGGGGCTGTGTAGTACATGCACACCTGGGTTTTATACGCATACACACTCAAATATGGCTACATATAATATCAGACCTGGTCTTGCTTTCAATAAGTAGTTTGCTTTTGTAAGACAAATGCTTTCATGCTCATGGTTGCATGCAGATAAATAGATCAGTGCCTCATCTTTTTGTGTAACAGGCACAAGGCTGAATGTTCATATGCAGCAGTACCTGTACCCCATATTCACAAAGCTGTATATTCACAAACACCCATCAATCTGGTTCTTGAAACTGAATGCAATTTTGTAAAACTTTTGTGGGCTGTCAACCCACCCAAGAAAAACCAAGGTGTTAAACGTCTTCCTTGTGATAGTGGCTCAGATCCCCGTGGCTTGCAAGAGTGCTTGCCCACCAGCCCCTCCGGGTTATGTGCAGAGTGGACCAGGTACTGTGGTAGGAGTTTTGCAGCAGAGAAGCAAAATGCCCTGCAGTTCTGCATTTTATTAACTACTGTGAAAGCACATGGTAGAAAGCTGACTGGTTCTGCAACACAGGGTAGGCAAAGGTCTAGGGATGACTGAGAGTTTTTGGCTAAATTGCTTGGCCACTAGTACCACTCGCTGCTGAAACTTCTGCTGGGTGGTTCACAGAACTGAGCTGAAAACAGGAAAGCCACAGAAAGTAGCTCCAGGTACATTACAGTTGAACAATAGCAAATACCCATGAAGCCTGAAAAAGTTAAGCTTATGCTCTTAGTCAATTGAGAGGAGCTCATACTCAGCAGCTTGTGGTGGAGTTTACTGCAGATATCAGTTGCTTCCAGTACAGCATTTGCAATTCCACTTTCCTTCAACAGGAGGAATCTAGTCTTGTTTCTTTCAACCTGTCCTAACTCAACAATAGTCTCTAGGTTTTTGTGAGGTGTCCCCTTTCACATTTCTTGCCAGTTGACACTGGCTTCTCGTACCAGACGAGGTCTCCCATACTATCTGTTTTTATCTTTACTGGAAAGCTCACAGTGGATTAAAGGAGTCCTGTCCCAGAAATCCTTCTGCCCTAAGCCAGGACCCATCTACACTTGTACTTTGCAGCTTGGTCTATGCTGAGTTAACTTTGTCTGAGTACACATAGACTCTTCTGAGTTCACTTTTGTTTTTACATTTGCAACTGTTTCTGTTTTTACTGAGGTCTTCAGGTTAAGCAGCATTTCTTAAGGAGTATGTGCTAAGGAATCCAAGCTGTTGTTCATCACCTGTCACGTAATCATGGCTGGGCACGGCCAGCAGCCCCTAAGGTTGACCAGACCATGCATAACATGACATATGGCACTGATATATGATGTATGGTGCTGCCAGAGAGCAAACAGTGCTGTTATATGGTTAACAGCTCTCTATCCAATAGAGGGGGCTGACAACTCACGTTCACACATCTCACAGGGATGTGCATACTAGTTAGCTTTAGTCCTTAGCTCCTTCTGCCACCTTGCCTTTGTACTGGGCAGTACTGACTGATGTTTTGTACTTGTTTTGGCTGTGCATCTAATGCATTTTATGTCTAATGTGGGAATAATTTTTTTTTCTTTAAACAAACTTCTAGTTCTCAGTACAGAGGGTGGCATTATCTATTGTCAACAAATGTTGCTTCCTGAAAACATGGTGTGTTTGGAGCATGGATAGCCTCCACAGCTTCTAGTCTAAGTCTTTGTTTTATCTTCTGGCTACAGAACCACCTGCCTGTCTAGCAAGCTATAAAAGTAACTTTCATCTTGGGCACCTTAATCTGGCATCAGGAAGAAACATTTAGAGAACAGAATTAAAACAAACAAGCCATCAGATTTTCAAGATAATTTTCTTGGATATTTACCAAAGAGAATTAAAGATAAACTCAGAGGACACTCGAAGTCTGAATAGGTCA
Source organism: Anser brachyrhynchus (assembly GCF_964034855.1). Lineage (NCBI taxonomy): Eukaryota > Metazoa > Chordata > Aves > Anseriformes > Anatidae > Anser > Anser brachyrhynchus. The sequence continues at coordinate 14,217,261 of NC_137697.1, read as the reverse complement.
GTTTACCATAGGCTGACAAATTACAGCCAGTGATTTTAATGCTTGTTATATCTTTTAATCATGATCTACCAGTTTCCAAAATTTATCCTCATCTCATAAAAGATTTGGCACTGGTTTCAGATACCTCCACTCCAATATGTTTATAACCCCATAATCTTCTGAAGAAATTCTTTTTGTATTTACTAATGATATATAATAACCAATATGTAGCAAAATGCATGTAGGCTAAATTTACCTGTAATTCAATTCAACATGGCACAGCTTGTTTCAAAGCCTTTGAAATTAGCTGTGAAACGTGCAATTAAATTCAACCACCGATTTAAAAAAATGTGATTGGTCCTAAAAGCTGCAGCAAGACCCACATCCTTGTCATGACAAAGAGCAACTCCATGAGAAAAATAAGTTATAAAACCTTTATTTTAATCAAAATTAGAACAGGAACTAACAGATCTTAGCAATTTCCAAATGCACATATTACGTTCAATGAATAAGTAGTTGATTTTCACAAATCTCACTCATATGCACATTTGCTTGTAAAAAATAAGAAACCTTCCCTATGAACACACTCTCACAAAGCTTTTATTTAGATAAAATATCAAGCCTCTTCACAGCCACATTAAAAAAAAAAAAAAGACAAGCAATAATCAAAACTAACATGATCAGAAAATAATTTTTAAAAAAGTTAATTTAATCACTCATAAATTACGGTAATCAAGAATTACTAGTCATGAGTAGCATGAGTAGTTAATTAACGATTTCCATTTAAATGAATAAATGGCACGTGGTTGCTCAGGTTACCTTGAAATCATGTAGGGGGCATTACCTGTCAGAATCTGATGTCAAGGTTTCTTGGAACATCCATATCTCAAACTGCCATTACCAAAACCACATAAATCATCTCTTCAGCCCTCTTGGTATCGGAAAAAAGCAGATTTTTGAAAAGAAGGAGGACTATCTTGTATACAAAACCCCTGACATTTTCAAATGGCAGTGAACCAAGCTGACAGTGATGTGGCTTTCACCCCGGGGCATGTACAACCCATTCCAAAAAACACAGTCCTATCCTAGCAATGGTCTTAGCAGAGTTGAAGTAACAAATGTTCACACAGAGTGCACAATTATTCACTTGCCTAGCCAAACACTGCTGGTGACCGTAGGTGGGTTTCAATGGGCACAGGCACTCGTTCATGAGTCCTGGTTCATGCACTTACCATAGGCAACAGACAACAACAACAAAGTCCTTTCCCTCTAGTTGTAGAGAACAGACTCATTTTCTTATTAGCGTTGCTTTATGAAATGAAAAGCTTTTTGCATTTTAGAAAACAGAATAAACCATGAAAGGTAGAACTGAAGATACTGTTGCCAAGCTCTGGCCAAGCTGCCCTCATGGGATCCTTATCAGGGAGTATCTCATGGGCCACAGCTTTGGGGCTGCTTCCTCCTGTCAATAACCATCAGTAGCTGGCCTTCTGCTGGTCCCCTCTGCAGCGACTTGACAGGCAGGATGAGATAACCCAACAGCCAGACAATGTCTGTAGTCTGCCACATTGTAGATCAACCACTGGCACAGTGAAAAGGATCCATGGGGGGCAACTAGAATACAGCATCTGGGGCTGAATGGTGTCTGTATTATTCTAAATAAATAATCTAAGAAAGTATTTCTGATTGCAAAATATTTCAGAAATTCTGCAGGCTTAAGTGTTTTATCAGCAACAGGAAGCATCTAAAATAACCTGTGGTCAGTATGTGATAATTCAGAAGATGAAGTGAAAGAGGAGTATACCACTGTAGAGAAATCACATATTCAGCCTGGCAGATTCAAAATTTGCGAAAACAGCTGCAGCTTTGAATAATTTAGTCTTTTTAAAAAATAATTTTATTTATCTATCTATCTATTTATTTATTTATTTCCCCAAGCATTTGTCTTAAAGGATTAAGCTTCTGGGCTTTTGATTATATGACTGAAAATTAACACCCAGTTTCTGATTAAATAATTTAAGTTGATCTATGAATAAAGTAAAACAATAAACTCACTATATTTTATTTCATTCTGTCATATATTTTGCAGGGATACAAATGCATATAAGCTACCAAATTTCTAAGAAGTCCCACTCAAAGTTGCTTTGATTCATTTGAACATATTTTACCTGCTGTTGGATATTAGTTAAAATAGGCCAGTGCTTAAGTTTTTTGTATATTCTTTTAGTGAGGAAAGCAACTCAATTAATTTCAAGGAGATTTGCAACTTTGAATTAAAATTTTTCTTTATATAAATAAAAGTAAATAAACAAAAAAATCATCTTAAAGTCAATCCAGAATTTATGCACTAGTTTAGTAGATTTAAATTAGGCACACGTTTAGAATAGTAGATCTCTCTGAGCTGAAGCAGAAGGCAGGTTTGTCTGAAAAAGAACACAAGGTTGTGTTCTGCACTTGTAACACTGCTTAGTGATAAGACTTTTTCTTTTAGCAATATATTAAGAAGGTAGAAAATAATGAGATCTGAGCTAAAATAGACTTGGAAGTGATGAGGCATTTTTAGGTTTATGGCTTATAATTCTAAGCTTTCCGGCAGTTTTGTTTTTTAATGAAACACAAACTTATCACAGGCAATGTGCAGCTGTTACCCCTCATTGCTTTCTAATTAGAGCTTGTTTGCAAACATTCTTTTCCTTTGAGTGGAAAACACACACACAAAAAAGCTTTGAACTGGCATTCATTTCTCTGCAGCAGAGGAGATCATAACATGCTGAAAGCGTTGTGTGAAATCATGGCCCCAGTGAAATGGGTGGCAGAACATTTATGTCATGGGCATCTGTGTTCACCCGCAATATGTGTACTGCAATAAAAAAGGGAAATGTATTCAAATATTTGAAAATACAGCTGCATGATTGATGAGGCAAAGGACAAAGGATGTAGGAAGCATGTGCATACATGAAAATCCTGCTAACTCCTTGGGGAAACAAATGGACCTGTTGACCTACTTGGTGCTAGATCCCATCAAGGGCATTGTTCTGCAAGACCTTGTCCAAATCTATTCGCTGAAGTAGGTATCAATTACATGTAACATAGAAATGCCTGAAGACCAATTGTCAAAGCTTTCCTGCTTGAAGAAGGCTCTGCATCAGGTAGCCCATAGTCTCAGAAGCTTCAGGATGGCTAGCCAAGATATATCCAAGTGTGAGGACTGTGAGCAAGAGAAAACAATAAAGATGGGCTGAAAGGGTAAATTCTTATTCCAATCATATTTTAGGGGATATTTTTTGTGTGGCATAAGTAGACTTGTGAAGAATAAAGCTGTATGTAAAACATAGAGAGAGAGAACATTTAAATAAAGAGAAGGAAATGTCAGCATTGAAGAAAAACAGGAGAGTGAGGACTAAGTGTGAGATGAAAAGACTGTGAAGCAGAGAGAATAACTACAAACACTCATCCTAAGGACAGGAGGTACATGTAGCACAATGGAAATTTCCCTAATAGCTCCCGCCAGTGTCCTTACTGCTTTCAGCCTTTGGCTGCCTCTTCCCTGAAATTTTATTACCTAGGAGATGCTGATTTCCTCTTACGGCCTTTCTGGGATCATCTAATTATTCTGGGAAGTGCTTATGTTTCAAAGATGGGTACTTATGAAAAGGAAGAGAGATTTCTTCCTAATGAAAAATAACGGTTGATAAACATTTCATCATACTGCTTATCTAAATGAATTAGTTCATTTATTTTTCTCTTTTTTTCTCTGCCAGTGGAAAGGTCCCAGTGATATTGCAAATACTACATGGAAATACTAACTCATGAGGACACGCCTCCCAAACTCAACAAATAATAACATCTCACATATGACCACAGACTTTCTTATTAGCATCCCAAAGAGTACAGCAAGAGCTGAGCTTTTAATAGCTTTGCTATTCATTACAGGAAACAGCTACTTAGTCAATATACATAGTCTCAACTATAATAAAAAGTATAACTCAACCATATTCAGAAATATTAAAGTTGTAAGACAATAATACTGCTTAAATGCAACAAAGTTTTCAAAAACGTGTTTTAGTACAGAAAAGTAGAAATCACACTAATGTCTAAGGTATGGTTTTATTCCCACCATTGTGTACAGAGATGCTTTTTTTTTTTTTTTTTCCTTAAAGAACACAGACCAAAATCAGCTTGGGTTACAAGTAAAAAGATATACCCCACCAATCCTAAAAAGTTTGCTACTGAATTTTATAGCTAGGACTTGAAAACCAAGTGCTGCACTGAGATTCTGCACAGGTGCCAAGAACAAACATTTTTCAGCCAGGAATTCAGATTAGTTGTCAGAGACTGATAAAGTAAGAATACATTTACTGTTCATACCAGGTAGGAAAATGATAAAATTCATTATATTTGCCACTTTTATTGAGCATTGTGTTATCATTTATATCACGACAAAACTAATTAAAATGCTTTTTCAAGTCTCTTATGTTTTATTCTCGCGTTACAGTGAATTCCTGCATGGCAATAAAGCAATCGGTATATTCCTACATGAGCTACTTCTATCAAATAGCAAGAGGCAAAACCTCTCTCACATTATCTCAGGTTTAAAAGTGTGTACAATACAGGCAGAATATATGCACCTGAGCACCTAAGTAAAACATGCAAAGAATCATTATTCACGTACTGTTTTATTTTATCGGTTAGGAAATAGAATGTTTGAAATTCATGACCAGGACTTCTTTTTTTCTTATTTTTTTTTCCCCAGGTGCCTGAAAATCAGTTCCTGTGAATAATAGCAGAGTTGTTTTTCTATGTGAAAAAGCCACGGTGTCCTAGGTGGACATGTAGCTGTTTCTCACAAGAGAAAGCTGCTGACAAAACTTTTGCTGAGGTGGTGGGGCAGTGAAGGTAAGGCTTCAGTTTGGGCTGTGAAGGATCATATTTAGTATTATATTCAGTGAAGTAGATTTGCTAAAGTAGAGGGAGGGTATGTGACTTTCTCATACTCTCAAGAAACTCTAACTAATGTAGATCTTAGAGACTGTCAGTACTGAGAAGCCTTTCTTCCCCTGGAAATGTAGATGATTTTAAAGTAGGAAATAAAGACTTCACCGTAAAAGAATCACAACACATTTCTCATTAACTTTTCCCATTTCAACTACATATTTATGGTGTGTGACAAACCTAGACATGCTTGCCTCGGAGAACGCTGACCACCGTTACCATGTAGTAGAAGTTTTCCACCTCTCTGATTTTTTTTTTTCTTTTTATTTTTTTTTTTGTCTCTTAAACGTGTTCTCCAAGCACAGTGGAATTATTTGACTTGATTCATGAATTAATTGAGAGAAAGACAAAAAGTTACGTGCAGCTGTGTTGTTTCCACATGCAGTTCGTCTTCCAGCTCTCAGACTGGGCTTGCTTTTAATATGCTGTGAACATGCTATGGCTGTAGCTCCTGAGGATCTCTGCAGATAACCCTACCATATCCAGTCATTTCTGTAGTAGCTACTGAAGTCTGCATATAGGTGTCCAGTCTGCCCAGTTCTCTGCATAGCACCTGGTCTGCCTGGAGAAAGGATGTAAATACTTCTTGCCGGCAGCAAGTAGGAAATGTCCCAAAACATCTATTTTTACCAGAGAGAAGCTGAGTTGCCATGCTACAGTCGAAACAAAGAGTAATTAGCAACTCATTGAAAAGATACAAGAAAAGAAATCATACAAAGGGGAGTCCTTGCTGCTATCTCACTTTCCTGATTCTTATCTTTTACTTCCTATTTCTGGCTTTTTATTTTGGACTTTGCAGCTCAGCTTCCTTTCGGTGTTTCCCTTTGAATCTTTGCTTGAGGTATAGTATTGTGCTTATGGCTTTTTGTAAAGGAAGCCTGGGAAAATGTTGGATCATTCAGGAATGCAAGGTATCATATTTTTAGTTTAGGGACTGCCTTTTGGAAACCAGCAACAAGGGTCACATGTTAAACCTGTTCCAATGTTCAAGGAGGTATTAACGCTTCCTGCTTATCCCAACTTTACGTGTTCAAAAGGCTGGATGACTGCAGTGATCAAAATGCTTAAGTTAGAAGTGATGGATACTCTATCTAAAGAGTAAAATGAACTAAGCCTGGCAGTATTGGCCTATTGGATTGACTTCTGTGTATCAGCCACAGTTTAATCACGTATCACAAGGTGTGTCGTTTCATGATGATCTTTAACAAGTAGGTCAGACTTTTCATAAGGTATAAATACAACCTTGAGACCCCCACACAAGTTGCTTTTGCTTAAGAAATGGATAATTTGCAAAAAAAAGTAGAAAAATTGTGTTCTGAAGTACTCAGCTGGAACCACAGTTCACAGCTCACTGATGCTGAAGCAGTGGTCGCTCAGTTCCCTGTCAGACCTACGGGTTGAAACCCTTCCTGCTTCCAGCAGGAATGACAAACCTTATATATGGTGATGTAATTATGATGTAAACTGGCACCACGACAATTTGTACTGTAAATGTGAAAAATTTCTAGCACTGATCTGATCTGATCCAGAAAGTCTTCCACATTTAAAGTATATTTATACCACAAGTTAAATAATGGTGCCAATTTTTCTGCTGTTGATAGTTGGGGAAGCTTCATTAATTCCCATCGCAGCAATTTTCAAGGGAGAACTTATTTCAGGGCTTTATGGGATCAAGCTGCTCATTGGAAAGAAAAGCTTAATGGATTCAACAGGTAAAACAACAAAGAAACACTAAAACCAGAGGGAGTGAGCACGAGATTTATTTCACAACTCACTCAGTGGACAGTGTGGAAGATCATTATTTTCTCTATGAAACTCATGTATTAGCCAGACCTCTATCTATTCATATTGTTTTCTTCCATTACATGTATTTTTTGATCCATTGTAATAATTTACTTTGGCTTCTAGCTCCAAGCACAGAATGCAGTTTCCATTTTATTCCAAATAATATTGGCTTGTTGCTAGGGGAGTGTGCTGATTTCTTTTACGATTTCTTTTCCTCTCCACATCTGTGTGTAATTTTTTTATTTATCATCTCCCTAGGACATTTTCCCTGTGAGAAACCCAAATGTGAAATGCTGCCCTTTCAGATCTTGTTTGGTGTTCATACAGGGAGCATTTCCTAAATATACTTACATAAAAGAATTTTACCAGCTGATGTTTATTACCAGGCATAAATGCCAAAGTGCGTGTGTGGATGGGTCTGCACACTCTTCTATTATCTGTTAGTGAACATGCAGATCTGAATTTAAGGGCAGGTGTGAATTAACTTAAGGGAGTGACTTAAGGGAGAGTGTTCCTGCTCCTCATTGCTCCAGACCTGTGAGGTCTTGTGCACTGAGTATGCAGCCTGCTGTTTTGTGCTAATTCACCCTTGCAAGTAGTTTGAGCCATGAGGCATGATACGGTGACTACCCTGCTTTGGCTGTGTTGTGACTGTGACAGGGTCAGGGGTAGTACATCCATTTCTGATTTAGCTTCCCACTATAATCTTACAATTTTGTTTCCCCACAGTTTTAGCCGCGGTCTTCACTTCCATGCTTACAGTATTTCCCTCCCTTCCCAGAGGACAGCTGCATGTGATTGTGGAGATAACGTTGTCTGCTACTACTCTTCATGGCTACCAATAGAACTTGGTCAGTTTATATGAGACTTCATCCCTGATGTTTTAATTTTACACTTTAAACTCACTGTTTGCAGTCTTGGGTTACATGTGAAAACAGGCACGTAAACATCTTCCATCTGCCCATTCTGATTAGAAGTACTGTATTTTGTCTGATTATATAGTTTAAGACGGATACAGTACCTGCAAATCTTTACGCAAGTGTAGACCCCTTTGACATGTTAAACTTACTGCTTCCTCTCCTCTCCTCTCCTCTCCTCTCCTCTCCTCTCCTCTCCTCTCCTCTCCTCTCCTCTCCTCTCCTCTCCTCTCCTCTCCTCTCCTCTCCTCTCCTCTCCTCTCCTCTCCTCTCCTCTCCTCTCCTCTCCACTCCTCTCCTCTCCTCTCCTCTCCTCTCCTCTCCTCTCCTCTCCTCTCCTCTCCTCTCCTCTCCTCTCCTCTCCTCTCCTCTCCTCTCCTCTCCTCTCCTCTCCTCTCCTCTCCTCTCCTCTCCTCTCCTCTCCTCTCCTCTCCTCTCCTCTCCTCTCCTCTCCTCTCCTCTCCTCTCCTCTCCTCTCCTCTCCTCTCCTCTCCTCTCCTCTCCTCTCCTCTCCTCTCCTCTCCTCTCCTCTCCTCTCCTCTCCTCTCCTCTCCTCTCCTCTCCTCTCCTCTCCTCGAATCTCCTCGAATCTCCTCGAATCTCCTCGAATCTCCTCTCCTCTCCTCTCCTCTCCTCTCCTCTCCTCTCCTGCCCTCCCCTCCCCTCCCCTCCCCTCCCCTCCCCTCCCTTTCCCTTTCCCTTTCCCTTTCCCTTTCCCTTTCCCTTTCCCTTTCCCTTTCCCTTTCCCTTTCCCTTTCCCTTTCCCTTTCCCTTTCCCTTTCCCTTTCCCTTTCCCTTTCCCTTTCCCTTTCCCTTTCCCTTTCCCTTTCCCTTTCCCTTTCCCTTTCCCTTTCCCTTTCCCTTTCCCTTTCCCTTTCCCTTTCCCTATCCCTACCCTATCCCTATCCCTATCCCTATCCCTATCCCTATCCCTATCCCTATCCCTATCCCTATCCCTATCCCTATCCCTATCCCTATCCCTATCCCTATCCCTATCCCTATCCCTATCCCTATCCCTATCCCTATCCCTATCCCTATCCCTATCCATCCAGGCTCTTATGGCCACATATACCACACATACCAAAAACATTTCTTAAAATGCAACATACAATATGTTGGTTTTCTTTGCTTCTTTGCAAGATAGAAGAGTCAAGCATTTTGTTTTGGACCTATCAACAAACATTCGCATTCATGAAGAAAAGGCTTTCCCGATCCCCTGTATTTCCAGCATATTTCCAGCCTTTCCTTCAATCTGGCAGCCTGCTGGCAGCATCCTCAGCCCACGCGAGATGCAGGATTCCCAAATGGCAAGCTAGCCACACACAAGTTTACATTGACTCTCTTCCCACTAACTTTGGTGGCAGCAATTTTTTGCTGTTCAGAGATTTCTTTACGTTTAGGTTTGTTCCTTTTCTCCTTTCCTGCAGATCTTTCTCTAGAGCAGAAATTTCCATCTCTCTGGTGGCTCATCCGTTGTGCTGAACTCCTGGCTTGTTTGCTGTTTCTTGTCAAGTCTCTGGCAGCGCGAATGATGTTTAAGAGGGGGTGGGGGGAAATTGAGGCTTATTTTCAGTTTATTTACATTAGTTTCATTCAGGAGCAACACCAGGGCATCCCACAGAGCTTGGTCAGGGTAGAGGTGGTGTAAAGGAGAGGAGAATCTGTCCCTCCGGATCCACATTTGGGCTGTGCAGCCGGTGTTGGTGACAGATGGGGATTTCCCCCTTTGGCTGCGAGGTCAGGGGCATCTCATTGATCATTTTCCTAAACTTCCTGCGGAAGATCCCACAAAATCCTGGTTTCTGTCTGACCTGTTTCTAGCAATAACCTCTGAGTGAAATGTTTAATACATCCCCACCTAAATACTTATTAAAAAGTACCATATCAGAGCAGGCAGGAAAAACACTGCTGAAATATCTGAACTCAGACATTAAATGGCATGATCTCACTTTGCGCTTTGCAGCAACTGCCCACCTCCCCTCGGAGGGGAAAGCGAAGGTTTGCTCTTTTCAAAATTATCCTTTCAGCCGGGAGGCGAGTCGGTGTGATTTTCCTCTGGCCACGGGAGCTGTGTGTGCAGGGCAGAGCGGTGCTGTCAGCAGCACCCGCCTCAGAGCCATCCCTGTCCTGAAGGAAGGTATGCAACCTACTTGTCTCTCTTTTTTTTTTTTTTTTGGTTGTGTGTGGGTTTTTTTCTTTCCTTTTGGCAGACGTCCTTGAGCATTTGAGACGGATGTGAGAGAGTTTTCAGTCCTCATGCAAAACAACCAACTAAACATAACAGATTACATCAGCTCAGGCTTTTCAATTCCTGGATGGCAGCAGAGTGCTAATCCAACCTTCATCCTGGATTTCATAAACTGAAACAGGGGAGGCTGGCAGGAGCAGCGCTGCCGGATTGAGGAAGCTGACGACGGTGCAGCATGTGGGCAACACGCTGTATAAAGCTCATAAACTTGTAGGCTGATGTGTGCAGCTACCGCTTTGGATTCTGTACTGCTGCTTCCCTCAGCACCAGGCACCGGGCTGAACAGTAAAACCTGCTCTTTGGGACCGAGCATTGACCCCTGCAAGACATGAAGGTCTTCCTGCTGCTCACACTCCTGCTGACACCCATGCACGCTGGAACCGCTTGGAGTGCGAAATACGCAGTAGATTGCCCCGAGCCCTGTGAGAGCAATGCGTGCAAAAGCACCTTGCGCTGTAAGCGGACGGTGCTGGATGACTGCGGCTGCTGCAGGGTGTGCGCGGCTGCTCTGGGGGAGACTTGCTACCGCACCGTCTCCGGTATGGATGGTGTCAAGTGTGGCCCTGGGCTGAAGTGCCAGTTTTACACTGAGGAGGATGACTTTGGTGATGAATTTGGTATCTGCAAAGGTAACGACCTTCACTTTGCATGCACCCGCTGCGGCAGTTTGGCAGCAGCCTACCCGTAGGACTTGCCTCCTGCTTGGAAGGTCTGAAGCGGGCCCTTAGCCAAGAAGAAAGTGAAAAATACCTGCTGGTATTAACAGGTGTTACGTGTAGGAAGGAACAGCCTTGTTGATGGGAGAGTGTTGTTTAGACCTGGGGACACCTGTGAGGAAATCTGGATGGGGTGTGCACGGAGATAAGGTTTGTGACGGGGACTTTGGAGACCCAGGTGCTAGTCCTGACCCTTCTGCTGAGCGGCTGGGTGCCTTTGCGTAACTTGCAAAGACCTTAATCTTGCACGTCCAACCTTGCCACGGGACGTTGTCGTGTCTAATTCACTCCTGCCTTTGAGGTACCCAGCTGCTCCGGGGATGTGGTCAGGGGAGGCAGAGACCCTCCTGCGTGACGGGCAGGGATAAAGAGCAGGAGCTGGAGGGGAGAGGGGCAGGCAGCCACTGCTCCCAGCTGACGCCAGGTAGGCTGCATGCTGATGTCTTTCATCAGGACGGCATTTTTCAGTTAAGAGCTATTGTTGTTCTGTGCAAAAAGGAGAATCTTCTAAAGGAGAGGGGGTATCAAGCTGCTGAGAGGTAGGAGGAAAGCTTTTAAAGTAAGTAATTAAAAATAACTCTTTGCAAAGCATGGAAGCAGTGAGTTTTCCTGTGTTCATGTACCACTTCAGTAAGCAGATACAGATATGCCTCTGAATAACTTCCTTAAACACAGAGATGTTTTGGCAGTTAAATGTTAGGAGTATTAATAGTCTCAGTTAAAGGCACGACTTAGGACCAGATGCTGCAAAAATCATTCAGGATGACTTGCATAGAGCGCACATTTATTTACGCTGGTATGTTAAAATGTATTAACGTGCATGTTTGAGGGTGAAATTGAAAACACTCCTCTTGTCTCTAAAGGTTAGAATTTACGCATAAAGATCGTAACTTTGGTGCACCCATCAAAATATTATTTTCCAGAGATAGCTGACTGATCTTCAGTTTATTAAAAATGCTGCAGTGCAAGGCACCATCTCTAGTTCTTTTAACAGTTTTTTGAACTATTCTGTACTTTTCAATATCCTCATATAAATGTATTTTCAATAGAAAGCTTAAAAAAGCAACACTGAGGGACATGAGATCTGAATCTCTGTAGCTGAGTCTTGGAAGCTCTGTAGAAAATGTAAAATCCTTTCTCCCAATGAGTCAATGAAAAAACTCTAATTGATTTCAATAAAGCCATAGCTAAACTTTGAGTTTTAAGCTGGTATTTAAGGCTTGTATTCCCCATATACAGATTTGCACTAGATATTATAGATATATAATACTAGATATATATCTCATTTCTAATTCTTCTTCTTTTTCATCTCAGCTCTGAGATAGTACGATCTCTTTCTGTACCTATGTGAACTTCATCAGACCAAGTATTATTATTTTAGGTATGCATTTATAACCATGATAGTAGATCACTCACTCATAATAACTTCCATGCTTGTAATAATTCATGTAGCCAGGGTGATTGGATTCTCTTTAATGGCATGTGACTGATTTACTTTGAAGTTGTAGACAAATAACCTGAGTTCTCTTTTCTTCAATTTCTTAATTCTAGAATGGGTAGAATATGCACCATGTGTGTCAGAGCAGTTTTCTGAGTATTAATTAATATTTTGGTGGTTCTTATCTAAAAAGTGTTATAAGAGTGTATCGTACTCTTATCAGTAGCAATGTTATTATTGTCCAAAACAGACTAAGCAAGAAAGGTGCTCTGCACTTCCATTTGTAAATAGGCTCTTAATTAGGGATATTTCTGTCACAGTGAGAATCTGCTCGTTTCCCTTAAACCACTGTAGGCTACTTGCTAATTTATGTAGGAGCAGGCTCCTGCTGAACATAACCTTTGAATGGCAGAATTGGCTCAGATCTCTCTATCTCATCAGACCTGACGAGCATCATCGACGCTAGGATTACTACACATGGAGCCAAGCGCTGTGGGCTCAGTCTTGTTTCCACTGTGTCGTGCCCCGCTTTGCATCGCGCATCGCTGAGCTGGGTGGCTGAGCAGCCGCAGCACGCAGATTAACGCCCCGTAGGGTGCGTGCTCTCAGCCCTCGCTGCTTGTCCTTCAGGGAGGACTCTGCACAACCAGACTGTTTTGTTTTGTCAGGATCTGGGTTTTGTTTTATGTGGACAAACTGCAGATCAGAGAGCATCCTCGCTTGGGAAGGGGAGGGTGGCAAAGCTCAGTGAGCTCAGGAGGGAGATGGTTATTTTAAAGTGCTTTTCCTTTACAAATGCATACCCATTGGGCATGCAGAGAACTGTCAAATGCTGGCTTCATTTTGGGGCTTTAGCCTGATTTTCCAGATAGTCTAGGCTGTATAGCAAAACTAAATATTTGCATTGGTTCAAGAGGAGACTGGACAGAGAAGGATAACCTTGTTGTGGGATGTTAAATGCACAGAAACCATGTCTGGCTTGGGAATTCCCAGAGCTTGAAATGGGGGAGAAAAGGAGGACATGACAGGGAGGTGTCACATGTGCTAAATCATGACAGGGAGGTATCATATGTGCTATGACCATTGTCTTTCTGAAGTATTTTGTGGCAGCATGGGCTAGATGGATCCTTGGTCCAACACAGAATTCATCTGCTTTTAGGACTTGAAAGGGAAACTCTCTGGGACTTGTCATTTAGGGTGACCATGCACCCTGGGTTGGGAAGGATAGTTTGAGCATACAGATCCTTCCCCTTGTACACCCCAAACATCACTTGGGATGATCTGTTCTTGGGGGGTTTGGAAAGGGAACGTTGGAGCTGGATTTTCCTTGTCTCCATCATTTAAGCTTGGGTCCTGGAAATGTACAAACAGTAAAAGAGATGAAAACAGAAAAAGAGAGAATGACAAGGTCTGTGATAGCAAACCTAAACACTCTGGAGAGTTACACAATCTAGCAAGGGCAAAGCATCCCCTATCAAGCAATCCGTATCGGTCATGGGATGGGGCAAACCCTATTTAATCTTTGCCAAGTAACTTTATTTTCCGACCTGACATTCTGCCTTCTGGTGCTTCTCTGCCAGCTTGCTCAGGGATGGGGGATCAGAAACGGGGCAGTATATGGCCAGATGCAGTATATCAGCAGGCAGACCATTTAGTGCCGTGATCCTTTTCGAGCACATTCACTCTCTAGGCTGGAGATGTGTGAGAGCTCACTGCGGCTGGCCAGCGGAAGGCAGACCTTTGCTGTTTGAGAAGTCTTTTCACACGGGTGTGCACATCTCTGGGAGCATTCCTCATCTCACCGGGGTTTGGGGACAGGAGGATGCACTGCCACCCTGGAGAGCTCCTCGAGGTCACGCTGGCGGCCATCTCCCAGCCGGTGCCGTGTTCCTGCTGCAGGCAGCCTCGGCGCTGGCAGCTCCGAGTCCTGCGGGTCCCCCAGGTCAGGTAATGTCGTGCCCAAGCAGCGGGCTCAGAAACTTTCGGAAGTGTTCTTTTCCTCTAAATGCAATGCTAATCCTTTAATGACATCCTCCGTGATTGCATGTTCGCATATGCATATTGCTTTATATTTGCAATTTAATACTACAGGAGTTTCAGGCCAGCTGTTATATGCAGGACAGCTATTCAGAGTGCTGACTTGGATCACTGCAGTGCTATACGACCTTATGACTTTTTTTTTTTTTAATTTTATTTTCAGAGTGTCCCTACGGTACCTATGGCATGGAGTGCAGGAAAACCTGCAATTGCCCGTCTGGCATCTGTGACAGAGTAACTGGGAAGTGCTTGAAGTTCCCGTTTTTTCAACTGTCTGCTTCAAAGCCTCCAAATCGACGAAAAATAATTTCACATACAGGTAAGACTTGGTGGAGCAGGTGATTTTAGCATAAATTGCCTTGTACGTGATCTACTAGCACACTGTGCATGAGTGGTGTGTACTTTGGTGGAGCTGTGCAAACAGCTAACAACACAAGCTACATAGTTTTTTTCTTTCTTTCTTTCTTTTTCTTTTTTTCTTTTTCTTTTTCTTTTTTCTTTTTCCCTTGTTGGCAGCTCTCTTAACATAAGGCAAGGATTTATGTGAGCTGTAAAACATGGTAAAAGCATTTTGAACTCCTAACATGGGCAAAATACTTTGCAGCTGTTGAATGCACTAGCAGTGTGATGCCACCTGTGCAATGGGAGGATACGCTAGGACTTGCATTAGCCAGTTCAGATGAAATCCAAATACGATTTCACTAGATTACATTACCACTGTCAGCTATATACAGAAAAAATAATATCTTTTTCTCATGAAGACAGAGTTTTCTGCATTTTCAGATGTCAATGAGCTGTTTTGAAATGCCTTAGTTTAATTATTCCAATATCTTTGGAATAAATTATTATGTTTAAGACCGTTTGTGAAGCCTGTAACAGATTTTTCAAGTGTTTTTTTTTTTTTTTTTTTTTTTTTAAAAAAAAAGATGTGAAAAGCTGGAATATTTTGAGGCAGGAGGAAGTGATCACTGATTTTTTTTATAGCTGGGATTAGTTTTTCTTCCTCTTTTGACTCTTTATCTTGATGATACTGAGGTATATCTAACCAAATTATATTTACCCTAAATTTAAACACAAACCAAAATGAACAGAAATACAAGCATTTTAAATATCAGAGACTTAATCCTATAACTACTGGTTTCTTTAAAATTTCACCCCAAAGGTTTTGAATTTTATTTCTTCTCCTGCTGCAGTTTGTTTGTCTTGTTTTGATTTTCTCCTGTTATATTAAAGTATCTAGAGTTTGTTTCCTTGATACTTGTTATCTTTCTCCCACTCTCTAGCTAGAAAAGCTTAAACGGAAACAAACTGCTTGAGCTTATGCTCCTACTACATTTAAAAGGATTTTTGAAAAACACTTTGCAAGATGGATCAGTCCTGATCCTTCCTGGTTTTCCTCTGTGATTGTGTTCTTTTGCCTTTATTATTAGGTGCTAAGATATCATGAAAATCATTCCTGCCTTGCTTTTTTTCTGTGCCTAGTCTATATTCCAGATCTTCCCAGGTAGCCTGTTTTCCTCGGTGCTTCCACCCCTTTCCTCTTCCTCGAGTTTTGTCCCAGGCCTTCTGCACGCTCAGTGTTTACCACATTGCCTGATGGCAGCCAGGATGAAATCCTGACCCCATGGAAACAAATGGAACTTTTTCACCCATGCAAAGATTTCACGCTGAAATCTGTCCCTCAGAAGTTCATCACTGGACCAGGACCTCTGTGTGCAGTAGTTCATGGGATGGTCATGCAAGATTTGATTTGTTTGTGGTCTTCAGAGTCAACTCTAATCTAGAACAGATTCTCAGCTAATTAAAACAGCTGTGAATGCTTCTGTATTGTAACTGTATGAGTTTCTGGCCCGTATATTTTATAAAGGCATTATAGCTACATGTACTCCAGTGAATTAAAGGGTGCCAAAGTGTGTTCCTGTGTATTGCAATGTGATCACCTTCTTTGTCAAACAGTAGGACAGCAGCTGGCGTGCTTTGCCCCAGGCCACCCAGCCCTGCCAAGCAGCCTCCGCCGCAGCTCAGGAATTAGCGTGAGCCAGGAACCACTTCCAGTAGACAAATGGGATATCTTTTACTTTTTTATTTTTATTTTTTTTGGAGCACAAGAGAGCTTAATGGCATGGATCAAGCTATTGTATGCCAGCTGGCCTCAGCCAGAGAATAGCTGCAGGCATCTTTAATTTACTGCTGTAGCTATCCCTGTGAGGGTGTGTGGTTTGGTCCCACGTCACATGTGAGTGCTACAGTGAGAACTGGAAACTGAACTCAGGTCACCTGCCTTATGCTTAAACGATTAGAAAACACATCTGACTTATGCCATAATTTAGCAGAAATTTCGTGACTGGATAACTAGAGACATTCAGCTTGATTCCTGCAAGAAGAGTTGTCAACTGACCTTTTTCTAGGTGTTCCCCAAGACAGAAACATTGCTGCAGGAAAATATTCTATTTTTCTCATTATCATGAAATTTACTATTTATTTTTTTATTATATTTTCAGAGAATGACATGGCATCAGGGGATGGCAATTCTGTAAAAGAGGAATTTGTTAAGGAGAAAGCAATTCGGTCTCCGGTAATGAAATGGCTAAATCCTCGCTGATATTTACTGACACTAATAAGACTGTCAAGTGAATGCATTTCTCACAGATTATTGAATATGCAACAACACACTTTAAGAACAAAGTAGATCTATATCATATGAAAATGTAACCTCTGAAGGGCAATTGTGATTCTGTTTTTCATGAGAAAAATGTTTACTTAAAAATAGACTGTACAGTGTATATGACTTTTGATATTTGTTTTGATAAGTATTTGAACAGAGAAACATATTGTGGATTGCTGAATGTATAGTAATATTGAAAAAAACCACAACACAATTCATTTAAATAAAGTCAAAGGCTGATTCTTGCAGCCTCAGGCCAGGAAAGCTCTCACTGAATTCAGTGGACAGTTTGGGTGCGTGAAACCACTGCAAAAGAAATGCACATCAACAAATGCCAGGATAGAAAGCAATGCCCCTCCTGAGTCACACTGACAAGAATAATAAATAACAATGTAGGAGTGCAAAGGTGTGAATGAAATAAGCCAATGTTAGTCACCCATCATTTTATTTTATTTTATTTTTTAATTTGGTGACAATCGCTTGGAGATAAATACACCTTTCTTCAGGAAGAAAACACACAACATTTAAGTTTAAATCTTATGAAAAACTTAGCTGAGATACTGCAGTCATATATTGCATTAAGGTAGATTTCTGAAGTTAAATTCTGTACAGAGAAACAGATGCTCAGTAAATTATACAGATTTGTAGAGGAGGACCTGAAAAAAAAATAGCTGTTTAGCATTATTTAAATGTATATGTTTCTATGAAGCAGCTATTTTGGTGCCATTAAGGCAATGCTTGCATTCCTTGGGGAAGAGTGGGACCAAGGCCAGACATCAGCAAGTGGGTCTTTGTACTTTCCATCCTCATCACTGGCTCCTGCCCCATAATTTATCTACTTTGGAGTGCTGTAGGAACTGGCAGTCCATCATTCAGCCCAAACTGGATTATGAATTTGCAACATAATAACCCACACTTTGATGGGTTTTCTAATACATTTAGAAACAACCGGATCCTCAGACAATGGACATGAATGCAGCTATATCTGAGTGACCCTGGATTGCATGAACTGCCTCCTAAGGCACAGCACTCTCATTGGAAATGCAGTTTGAATTGAATTATTTCCTCTGAAAGCAACGTGAGCTTTGACAGTGACCTCAGTGAGAGAAGGAGCACGCAGTACCACAGGCAAGGTTTGGTGCAGAATCTCAAAACCTACCTTAAAACTATGAACAGGAAATTTCGAAGACTTTCAAGAGTCCAAACCCTGATCCAAAGCCAGCTTCAGTGAAAGCAGTGTGCGCTCACCTGGGAGGGAAGCACTGAGCCGCGCCGTGTCAGAACTAACGGACAATGACAGCAGCGAACATCCAGACATCAGTAGAGCAACACGGGTCCTCTTGCCATGACACTCTAAGAAACATAAATATCAGTCTTGAACTAGCATATAACACATTTTAACCTGTAGAGAGAGCATAATATTATCTGGGGATATTTACAGCAAAGATATTGCTTCTCATCTATTGATATAAAAAGTAATCTTTTCTCAATTTCAGTGAGAGCAGGATCAAAACTATGTTCCTTCAGCAGACTGAAGAGAATTATTTAAAGAATGTAGTAAATATTTGCATACATTATTACTATTTTGCAGGTGTCATAAATGACATTATGAGTTCTTGAATGTAAATCTAATAAGCTGGTTGATTTTTAAAAGTATATGTTATTATTGTTCAATAAAAAAAAAAAGACTGAAAGCATCACTGTTGCGTCTATCCATTAGTGACAGAGTAAGATCGGTGATGGCAGAGCCACTACGCACGCAGGCTCAGCACAGTTTTGCTCCCGAATCCATAGAAGTGATTTTACACTGCCTGCATCTACTTGGGTGAATTTGCTGGGGACCATTCTTTGCTGAAGCTGAGTGGCAGGGAACGGCTTGTGTCCAGGATGGCTTGTGTCACTTTCAACCACCTCCACCTCCAACACAAGGCATCTGGGCCCAGGTTGCCCACTGGGGATGGTCCCTCCCTGGCCGAGCACAGGAAAGGTCTGGGAGCCCTCTTGCTGGTCAGGCCACTGCCATGCCAGGGACCAGCAGCTGTGATTCCTTGGCACTGTTCGATTTACCATATGGGTGTAACCTATAGATTCACACGTGGCAAATAAAGGATGAAAGGAGAAAGAGGGGGGCATCTGCAAACTGGTTTGGGATGCTTTCTTTTATTTTCCATGCAATTTATAAAATGCTTTTATATTTCCTCAGCTGCTCTTGTGAGAGATTGCTCCACACACAATAGCTTCCAACATGAAATTATAATGGAAAAAAATTGTACCCGTTATCATTTGAAACTTCTACCTGTTAGTACTAGGGGCAGTGAAATTAATGTCATAGAAGAAATGATGCAAATGATGAAATGATGATCATGGGACCAAGGGCTCTTAGCCTGCCTCTTTATTTTCCACCCTTTCATCTTCTGACCTTTCTTTTCTTGTCTATCCTGGTTTCCCACTGCACACTCCCCTGTCTTTGCACATGTGGATTTTCTTACACATTTTCCCTTTCTTCACCTAACCCTGTGTGTTTCAGGCATTCTCTTTTTAGCTGACCTTCCCTTCCTTCACAAGCCTCAAATTAGGTAGTGTCCTGGTTTCAGCTGGGATAGAGTTAATTTTCTTAGTAAGCAGTGGGGTGCTGTGCTTTGGATTCACGATGAGAATAACTCTAATAACACACAGATGTGTTAGCTGTTGCAGAGCAGTGCTTGCACAGAGCCCAGGACGTTTCAGCTCCTCGTGCTGCCCTGCCAGCGAGGAGGCTGGGGGTGCCCCAGGAGCTGGGAGGGGACACAGCCAGGACAGCTGGTGCAGGATGGCCAGAGGGGTGTCCCACACCGTGTGGTGCTGTGCTGAACAATAAACTGGGGGGAGCTGGCCAAGGTGTGCTCTTCCTTGGGATATGTCTGGGCATTGGTCAATTGAACAATTACATTGTGCACCACTTGCTTTGTGTATTCTGGAATTATCATTATTATTGTTGTTGTTGTTGTTATTATTATTATTATTATCATCGCTTCCTTTTCTGTCCTATTAAACTGCCTTTATCTCAACCTATGAGTTTTTACCCTTTTTTCCCCCACTTCTCTATCCCATCCCGCTGTAGGAGGAGGTGAGTGAACAGCTGTGTCATGCTCAGCTGCCTGCTGGGTTAAACCACAACAGTCCTTTTTGTGCCCAATCTGGGGCTTGAAGGGTTGAGATAATGACAGGTCTGATCACAGCATGTTAGAACAAATTTGTTCTAAGCGTTATATTAATTTAATAGTTGCTGGTCACAATGCTGAGGTTTTGCTCTCTGAGTTGTACTTGTTCTCAGAGTTCTTAGGTAACACCTTACTGGCTGTCCACACTCCCTGTCATGCTGTTTATCACTTCTCAGGGCTGATTTATGGTTGTCATTTACTGTATTGTGCAACACTGGCTTATGATATGTAAGTATCATAAAAAGTACCAGTCATGCTGGACTAAAACTTGTGTGAAGTTGCAGGTGGGCCACCAGTTCATGAAGTGACCAGGCCGAGGGCTGCCCAGCCTCTCCACTCACAGCCAAGTCTTTCAGGGTTGTTTTGGGGCACAGCACAAGCATCCCTGCCACCTCCACTGGTAGGTGCCACGCACGATGGTTCCCTACCTGCTGGGAAAAAGAACGGCAGTCTGGCTGGATGTGAGAGAGCTAAGCGCCATTATGAAGAGGATATGGGGCTAGAAGGATCTTCAGCCTGTCCTAGTACGACCATTTTAACTCTCTCCTATGTTATACTGTTCACTGAAGTTAGCAGCAGTGTTGAAAGATGGCTCTGCTTTAACTAATACCAGAACGGAGACCACCTACCATGCACTTACTGTGTGAAATTTTCAGGTTTCTGGTGTCCCATTATTTGCCCTTATGCGTTGACCAAGCCCAATCTCACCTTCTGCTTAGTGTGAGTCCACCCTGGCAATCAATAAAAGCTTTTTAAAGTAAGGGGAGGAAAGGTTCAGGAGGGAAGCAGATACCTTCACTTCTTTGCTATGTATTCCGATTTCATAGTTACTGTTGGACAGCATCAATATTGCCAGCCCCAAGCTTTCAGTTTCTGTTGGGAGCCAAGTCCTAGAAATCATGATACCAGTTTCAAAATCTTCCAGTTTTTGTTTTTGTTTTTTAACACCTTTTGGACGAAACAAGTGACTACAGATTTCTGAGTCTATTTGTGCACACTTGCAAGCCTTCCCCTGCAATTAAGTTTATTGTGGAGGAAATAAAGTCTTTTCCCCACCCACCACCCCCCAAATATCTTTTTTAGACCTCAACTGATGTTCTTAACAAATTCTGTGTGGATAGGTCCTGGCCTGAAAGCAAAATAGTCAGAAATAGGATATTTGTAGTACAGTTTTTAGGAGTGATAACATCTCCTGTTCTAAGACAAGCTGTATGTCTGTACAAGATTGCAAATACTTCAATATATAAATAAGAAAGGAAAAAAAAAATAATCATAATACAGTGTTTTAAAACCAGAACCATTTTTGTTCCTTTTTTTTCGTTAAATGCTGTCCTGGAACTGTAATGTTGGTCCAGACACCATCAGTTTCCCAGGTGCAAAGTGGATCAGGACATACCAAAGTGCGGACTTGCATTCTCCTTGTGAGCTGATGTTTTTCTTATTCTTATAAAGCCTTATCATGTTCAAAGCTGAAAAATAGCAATGTAAATTTCCTAAATGCCTTCAGAAAACCAAGAACTCAACCACTGCCAGAAGAAACATAAGTTCCTGAAACTGGACAGTACTGCCTGGGTTTCCTTTGAAATAAATAAATAAATAAATAAAGAGAGGAAAAAAAAAAAAAGAGAGAAAAAAAAAAGCCATGTGCCTGAAATATGTAAGAAAGAACTATACAGGAGTTAAAGGGAAGCTGCATAGGAAGCAAAGCAAAGCCCAAAATAAAAAGCGGGAATAGAAAACTAAAAATAACAAACAGGAAAGTGTGACACAGCTGCAAGGGCTCTTGTGCATTCTCCCTCAGTATTGTACCTTTTTTTTTTTCAGGAACATACTAATATTGTGTTTGGATTTCAATGGCATTCCAATCCATTATTTGTTCTTCAAAAATAGATGTTTCTCTTGTGAGGAAGAAAGATTTTTTTCAAGTAATGTTCATATGATTTTGGCTGTCCTAATTTATCAAATAACACTTTTGTATGCCTGGCGTTTGCTCAGAGCAGAAGGACTGTGTGAATTATGTTGTTTCATGAAAAAATCAAATAAGTCTCATTAGAACAGTGAAGATCAGCTTACGCACAATTAACTGTTGCTCTGAATTTCAGTTGAGTATTTACTTGATAGCTTTCAAAAGCGAGAAAGAGCCAGTCTGAACTGCGACTGCTTTGGGAGCGTGGTGGATGGGAGGGGATCAGGGAGGATCAGGAGCACAGCATACTAATAAAGTTAAGGAAATCTCTGCCTTGTTCTTCATCCAAACACAGGTTTGTTTGTTTACACGGAGCATCTTGCCTAACCCACAAATGCACATGGTGCTGCTTGAGAGACAGGAAAGAATGCTTCAGCTTTCAGAGATCTTGCTGTATTATCACCTATATAATTGCTATACTCACCCATTCTGCGAAAATTAAGCCACGCAGCTGGGTTTTGCATCATTGGTGGCTGCCCAGAACATAGATACACAAATGACTATGCTTGAGTAGCACTGGTGCCTATTTTGGGAGAGCAAGAAAGCAAGAACATGCTGTTTTGTCAGCCCAAGGATAATCCAGGATTGTCCAGCCCTTGAACAGTCACAAACCCCAATGGAAACCACATTAAGACCTGCCAGACTGGGGATCATGGTGCCTGTCAAGTTGTCTGTTCCAACTTGTAAAATTCCTATTTTCAACAGACACAACAAAAACAGGAAATATTTACCAACTCTGCAGGTGTCAGGAAATACCTTCAAAACACTGCTGTGACCTGACAGTCCATTTAAATAGATATCAAGCATGTACAGAGGTGATAATAAATACATTTTCCTTTAAAACATATACTTTGGTGTGTTTGCACTAATGCATATGTCCCAGTAGATCACAGAGGCAAATTTATACTGTTAATCACACTCTGGTGATTAGGTAGTGATATGTCTCACAACACTTGCGTGAATGTATTTGTAAAAGGAAATTGAACTTGAAAGTGCATTAAAGATGTTTTGCACAGTTGAAGCCGATACAGCTGTTTGTCATTAAAAGTTGGTCTATGCTGGAAATATATTTTTGATGTATTATTTGAATTGTGGATGGGATATAGGCTTTTTTATTCCTCTGTGAATTTCAGATATCACTCTAAAAAGGTATATTGTTTGTACTGTAATGGTGTCTGCAACATCCTATTGTACAGGCTGTAATATAAAGTATTATATTGCATTGCAGCGTACTTATCTGTGTCTTTACACATCGGGGCGCAAAAAAACGGTAAGAGGTAGTAAATATATTGCTGGCTTACTGTTCAGTAATTGAGAAAATTAACGACTAAAAATGAGACCTGTGGGTCCAGACCAGAAATAGAGTGCCATTCGTTTTCCCAGGACCTCTCCAGTACGCTGGTCAGTCTCTCCAGTGACCAGGTAAAAACATACCCGAGAAGGTAAGGAACCATCCTGCGTGGCACCTACCAGTGGAGGTGGCAGAGATGCTTGTGCTGTGCCCCAAAACAGCCCTGAAAGACTTGGCTGTGAGCAGAGAGGCTGGGCAGCCCTCGGCATGGTCACTTCATGAACTGGTGGCCCACCTGCAGCTTCTCACAAGTTTTAGTCCGAGGCAGGATGGCTTCCTGGAAACCCTTGTTTTTCTGGTATCATAAGTGATTTATCTGGGAAAGAGGCACCATCCAACCGTAGCCCCCAGCCCCACAGTGTTCATGCTTTGACGTGATCCCAGTAAGCCTCCCAGCTGCCCACAGCACATCAGCAAACACAACTGTGGGGCCTGCAGCCGGCCTGTTCCCCCTTGCCACCCGGCTAGGCAGAACCCACCACGCGGCTTTGTGGGTGCCTTTGCAGGGGGGTGGGTACTGAAACTCCCTTTCTAGCCACTTCAGTTTAAACTTCCTTTCTATTTTTTATTTTTAAACTTTTCTTTCTTTTCCTTAGGCTCTTAACTTTGCGGTAATAGAAAGAAAAGTCCAGGCTTTAAGGCAGCTAAAAGGCTGCATTTCAGGGGCAGGCCGCAGCAAAGTGACACAGCAGTGGCTGGAATTAATGTGAGGCAAGAAGACAATAAACCTAATTCTCCACATGAGCCTGAGCCTATAACTGGCTCAATGGCCACACACTGGCCTTTCTTGTGATATACTGGATAAGTATTCCTTCTTAGGACACTTAATTCCCTAGGATCAAATTGATATGTCAAAAACATCTCTCTTGGCTGATATATATGTATTACCTGGTTCAACATGTGAGAGTTTATGCCCGCTCCATGTGTTACTATCCTGGAAACTGCTGCAATACCATAGTACTAAAATGTCTCATTTAAAAAAAAAAAAAAAAAGTTATGTTTTTAAACACTGGGATGGAGAGAATAGCTCTTACCTTTGTAATATTTTCCCCCATGATGTTAGGAGAAGCTGAAGAACTGAAAAACAATGTAGAGAGGAGATAAGCATATCGTGTCACATACGGGGACTCTTGCTCTACCAAGACATGATTAATTTTGTAATACATGGTGAATTTGGTGGAAGAAAAAAAATAGATATAATAAGTGATATATCCACATAAACTGACATTTTACTATGTACAGCATCTATCATCTTCCTTTTCCATTTGGGTTTGTAGGTTTCCAAATCCTTTGACTCCATCCTGCATCCAAAAAAGAAAATAGCAAAACTGCTGAAAGAGAAATAATGGGATCAGTAGCACAGCCTGAGGAAGATGAAACTGTCCAGAACTTCATATATTGTTAGTAGCAGAGAGGACCTGCTGCAAGAAATGCAACCATAAACCTGTGTTAAACATTTGATTGAGATAAATGCCCTTTACTTGCATTTATGTGTATTTATTTGTGTTTATTACTTGGATATTCTTTATTTTCCTGCATGCATTTGAATATCCTTACTATCCCATTTTTTTTCTGGAACTCCTTGGATTTTCAGCCAGGAGTGAGAAGTACGATCTGTCCATTATGTTGTGCAGGGAAAATAATTTTTTTTATGAATCAAAAAATGTGCTCTCTATTTAGAAAAACACAATATATCCTCACTCTATGTAAACAATCTGATCCTCAGGTGGAATGCAGCCAAAGGGTCTATAAATAGCATCCTTAATAAGGAAGGAGACAGAAGCGTTTAGAGTTCATCTGGCAGCGCTCACATACAGAGAAATAGCAAATGAGCTACCTGTAGCTCTTGCGTTCTAAAAAGCACCGAAGTGATTTATAAAGAAACTCAGATGAGGCTGTGCTGACCAGACAAGAACATTTTACATGTGAAAACTACCGCAGGGAGCCCGATGGATAATAAAAACCTTTCATCACGTTATGGTGCTTCCTTTAACATTTCATGAGCATCTCACCGCTGTTAGAGTGTTCCCCATTGCTGCTGTCATAGACAGGAAGGCACTACAGATTGCAGATGGCAAACCGAGGAAGAAGGAGGCCAGCTGTCCCACTCATGACTCCACTGGTACCCTGTGCCAGAGCAAGGTCTCCCACCAGACAGCAATTGCAGGTGACCTTTATGTTGGATTATCCTCTTCCATGAAGTGCTTGCAGAACATTTGTGAGGCAAACCTCCAATACTCTAATAATAAGAAGGATGCGTATTAGTCTGACTTCTGGTTTCTATGGTTTGGCATGGGGGGACTTGATTACAGTGGAGGATGTGTAGTTACTCTGTACCTTAGAGCCTTGCAATTTTAATGAAGAACCTCTAAGCAAGACATGGATAATGCTGGTTTGATTTATTTCAGCTCAGTAAGTTTGCAAAAGAGTCACGAATGCTTTCTCCAGCTCTGGCCAGATGTTTGCTTCTAGCAGGCTTGTGCATTTACAGAACTGTTTCTCCAGGAAGATTCATGTGAAAGCATTCTTGTTCACATAGATATTTTGGGACCAGCATTTCTTCACACAAATATGCTTTTAGATAAGACAGAAGGTATAAGTGAATTTTGCTAATTGTCAGCTGCAATTAAATTTTATTTATTTCTTGGAGAATATAAATTAAATCACAGGAGGATCCTCTCTACTCCAAAATATATCCCTGTCCAGTATATCCTCCCTCCCTGCCCAAATATATCTCTGAGCCTGCTGAGACTTTGGAGGTGGAAAAGTCTAGAAGGACAGATAATAAAAACAATATCTGTTCCTGTTGTATTCCTCAGACATGCTGTAAAAAACACCACTGTATGGCCAATGTTTCATTTTATTTCCCAAACCATTGCAGTGGCATGGAAACCTGGAAGTCCTACTTCCCTCTTCAAAACCAGGCCTCCTTCTTCTACAAGGCAAACAACATCCTCCACATCAGAACAAAAACTGAATAGACAGACCATCAAAGCTGTGTAAAAGCAACAGCTGCCCGGACACATCCCAGGACAGTAAAGCTATTTACCCGAGGAGCCTTTCAGATGATTCAGGTCAGTTCTATTGTACATGGAGTTGACTCACGTAACTGCGAGACCTCATTGTCCCTTTCCCTCTCTGCTTCCCTCCTTTTGTTTCATGCCATTGTTTCTACGTAGACATTAAAATGCTTTGGGACAAAGACCATGTCTTCCTGTGAGCTTATGGAGTGAAGTACAAAGAAGTCCCAGTCCCGTGCGGGGCTGTTCAAACCCCATGCTGCTCCGAGAAAAGCACACACGTATTAACCCCAGTAACTGAGCATGCAAATGTGTGGATACATACACTCGAGAAGTTAACATGCATGGGGATTTATCACACCTATAGCTCATAATCTTTATTCAGTATTCCTGATATTCCCTCTATGACTCAATAGCATGAGTTGCAGACAAGAAAAATCAGGCTAGCAGTATGTTCACATATATGGATAACGTTATATTACTGTCGTCTGTATTGCAGGAGCTCTTCAGGGTCCTATCCAGTGTTCTCTTCTTGCCTCTTGCTGTGCTAAAGTAAATTCAGTCTCTCTACTACGCTAATTTGTTTCTTCCTGCCTGATTTTTTTTCCTATTTCTTGTTCTAAAAAGATCTTTTATATTTTTATAACCAGAGATGTTTTTTCCAAGGTGTAGAGAAAGTAATTTCAGCAGAAAAACCATGTCTCCTTCACCTCAAATTCTGTACAACAGAAAGACATCATAGTCTAAAATTCATTATCTATTTCCTCTCCCACACCACAAGTTTAAATTATTTACCTTAATTTAATTTAATTTAAAATGTTTACTTTTTATTCTATTTCTGTCCATTTTTTCCTGATAAGGGTAAGTTTCCTTCCATGATCTGGAACACACAGTAAAGAAAACAGAGAAAAACAGAAAAATATTGAGCCAGTGTTTGAAGCCGAGAAGCTTTTAACGCTATAATGAAAAGACTATGTCCTGCACTGGTAATAAAAAATTGTAGCCATATCTATCTCTTGTATAATAACTACATCTTTATCTCTAAACCACATTTCCCTTTCCTGTTTAAAAAGAAAGAAAGTGAGACCCAAAATCCTGGTGCATCATAGCCAGGTTTACCCATCAGATGTGGGAGAGCTGGAAACAGACCCGGGTCTCCTGCTAATCCTTCAGATGTTGAAAATTGTCATTTTTTTAAAAAAAAACTGAAGCCAACACATTAGGATTTTTCTCCTTGAGAACAAATGGGTCTGTTTCTGCAGTGCTTCCCCCGTGAGTGCTTACAGAAGGCCAAGTGGAGTTTTGTATCAGGGAGTAAAGACTGCAAGAACAAGTCCCTTGGCCATGGTGCCAAGTTTCCAAGCAGCAGATGATAATGTCTCCAGAATCTTCTCATTGCCATCATGCCTTCATGAAAGGTAAATATTTTTCTTTCTGATTCGTACACTTAGCACTTTCAAATGTTTTCATCAGCCCCATTATGTCCTCCTGTTTGAAATAAATGATTCAGTCAAAAGTTATATTTGAGAAATAGTCTATTAATAATAAAGTACATTAAAAAAAAAAAAGCCAGACACCTTGCTTGAACTCAGACGCGTTACCAACTAAACAGCAAGTCTTCTTGTGCCTGAGGTTTTTCATTTACCACTTATTTTGTTAAAATGAGGCATCATTTTGTGAAAAGAACTGTCTTTGTGTCTTGCAAGTTGGAATTTTGGAAAATCCCCAATCCTGTAGAGTATTTCCAAGTTTGAAAGAAAACGGACTTCCATTGAGTACCCACCCATCCTTGATCTTCTGAGAAGAAATAAAAACAAGCAAATATGCTTCCCAAACCTGTGCCCATGCTTCCCCCTTGCACCTCATTCACAGCCCTCCTGAATTGCTTTGGGCGTAGCTACATGAGCTGCAGAGGTGTTACCCCCCAGATGCAGCATACTGCCTGTACGTACCACAAACCCACAGTCCCACGTGGCCGCTCCTGGGCTGGAGGTGCCACCTCTGCAGTGTCTGGGCACCGCTGTGGGGTGATGTGAGCGCAGACAGCAGTGCTCTTGTGCATGTGGGTTGAGGGGAGGACGACCCATCCAAGCAGCCTGGCTGGGACGTGACAAGTGGGTCCTTCTGAAGTCCACCTGAAGCCATCTCTTAAGACAAAACAGACTAACCAAACCAAGAAAAGATTTCACCAACAGGCTGCGGTCAGGGTAGGCACAAGGGACGACCGTATTTCTGTGATGTGCTTTAAGCCACATCCACGCTGCACATCTTGGCAGGGGACCAGCTGGGCTGCATGCCTCCCCCAGGGCTCACCCCATGGGCGAGTAATGAGAGCATGCTACAGGGCTATCTACACCTCGAAGGTGTTTTGTTTCAGCAATACTGGCACCATCCCTTCACCTGAGCAAGAGAGTACTTTTCCTGGCATAGTTGAAAACAGTTTGAAAGTGGAATAAGCTCTGCTGGCAGGAGGCTTTTTCCAGAATAACTGCATACCCATTAAGGCTTTTGTTGGCAATTTTCTTCAGGTTCAGAGCCAATGTCACCATGACGCACCAGCCCACTGTGGAGTGGCAATTTGATTAAATTATAACACCAACAAAGCCTGTTTTCCAAGGGGAAGAACCAAGTGCTCTGCTCTCTTCTTGTCATTAAGAATGAAATCATTTATTTACCTGTGCAAACTTCCCTGGGACTGTACTGTACAACCTCTGCTGAAATGTATCGCTTAGCTCATGCTGATTTAAATCTCCTCTTTAAATTGGATTTTTGCTGGATAGCATCACAAGAGTCCAAAATGCAATGGAAGACAGTGGGTAGGATCAAACAAAGAATCAACAAGCGATGCAACCTTGAAATTATGAATTATCAGTTTGGTATTTTTCCTTGAAATCAGCAGCAAAGGGTTCTGGGAACACTGCAGGTTTGAATTCTGCTGGGCATTTTTTCAGTAGTGGCTTCCTGAATTTTATGTGAAATTCAGTGAAAAAATAATGAAAAACATATATACTTGTATCATGACATAATTCACTCTAACTGCAAATATGTACTTTGTGCTTTAAAGGGAAGTTCTATAAATAAAATCAATGCATATTACTGTGATTATATATATATATTTTAAACTAAGGTCTGTTTTAGTGGCATCTATATTGTTCTTCATTTTTCCCAGAATGTTTTTGGTAACATTCATGAGTGATTTGTGGTTATAATAACAATGGGTAACTATTTACTTTTGAAAAGAAAAAAAAAAAAAAGACAACAGATAAAGGATTTTCTGTTTCTCTTTTCATTGGTTTGTTTTCTGTGGAAAGGAAGAGTTTAATATTGTACTCAGAGCCAGAATCATTGTAAAATGACATTGGCACCAATATCTGAAAAATGTTGGAGAAAAACAAAGCTTAGGAAAAGCAAGAATAAATATTTTGCAAGAGAAGAGATAGTGGGTTTTTATGTTTTAAAAATGGACTCTCTGTGGTAGACCTAAGTGACTGGGAGTGCAGTTCTCCATTGGGACCATCTCTGACTGGTGTGTTTAGGTTTAAGCATATAAGTAATATTGTAATCCTTACTCAAATGTGAAACTTTAAAAAGTATTTGGACATTTCCCTCCTTAAGATGAGAGTGCTTTGCAGCTCACAAGTGTAGGGCACCATGAACATCTCTGGAATGAATGGACAGAGTGTCTGCACACAAACACTCTCATTTCTGTGTCAATATTCCTATTGTTATGGCTCAGCTCTCATTAGCTAAATAAGTCAGCAGAGGACATCACCGCAGCTGAGATGTCTTCAGCACTTGGACTGGAATAGACCTGTGTTCTCCGTTCTCAGCTAAAACTAACGCTGCTTGGAAATACTGCATTTAAGCATTCAAACTGGCAGAGTTTCACAGAGACTTTTTTGGGTCCCGAGATCACTGAAATCCTTAAACGGAGCAGAGTGAATTTATATCCACTTTTCTTTTTCTGCGTTGGGTTTGAGCAGTGTCTCAATGCGACCTTGATGTCTGCTGGGAAACATTTACTGGCAGCTTTGAGAGCCTCGCTCAGTAGGACGGTAACTCTTGGCTTTACGCTTTGCTTTGCTTGACTCAGGTCAAACTTCAGCCCACAATTATCTTCAAATCAACCTGTTCTGCACACTAAGGGACACTGTCTTCAGCCTTTCTCTTTGCCAACAACACAGTAGATGAGGGGAATGCACGTGTCACCCATGGGTATTTGCATATCTAAAATCCCACCTGTGTAATTGCCCTTTCAGGTAGACAATAGATTTTTTAACTGTAAAACTGAGATCTTATTTAGGGATTTAAGTCAGCACACAAGTCCACCTAAGACTGGTCTGCTGTTCTTACCCCACACTTTGGATGCACTGGAAAAGGTAATTGCCATCCTTTATAACTGTGACTGAACCCTCCTAGCATTGATTTCAGAACCTGGAGAAAATGTTTGCAGAGAGAGCACTCCATTTGCACTGCCTGTGGTGTTCTGGGTACCTCTGCATGCTTGAGTTTATAGCTAAATCACACTTACTTGATGAACAATGCAAAAACAAACAAACAAACAAACCAACAAAAAAAAAAACAGCAATGATGAAAAACTGCCAAAATGAGAAGAAGGGAAAGCACATACACTTAGAGGATCCAGAGTGGGACTTACCACCCTGAACAGAGAGATGCAACGGAGACCAAGGGACTAAGAGAGGTCAATGGTGCGTCCAGTTTGTCTGTGTCAGTCCTAGGTCTACACATGGCTGCACAAAGCTATGGATGACCTGATCTAGTGATACTGAGCCTTGTCTGGAGTGGATGGGACTCAGGTGCTCCAGATGTCCCCTCCACCCAACACTTCTGGGTGTAAAACCTCCATACAGCTGCAGCCACAACCTCATTTACTTTCATGCTCAATCTCTATGCTCCTAAACCCACAACAGAGCTGTGACATCTACACAAATCTTCTAACCTATTTTTGTGTCCTCTAGAGGGTGAGAGGATTGTTAGCTCAGAACTCACTCTTCTTTACAGATTTTCAGCAGAACAGAAGAATAGATGGGCCGTAGATGTCAACTCTGCAGTTGTTTGAGCTAGGTCACATGAATACCATCCAAAGCTTTCAACTTAGATATATACCACTGCATTCTTTTCATTTCTGTGGTAAAATAGCTTTTGTAGGTATATCGAGGTTGGAAATGGTGAACAAATATCACGAGGGCAACGCTGATTTAATCAGCTGATTTAACAGATAAGTGTACATCCTGTGTGAAGTTAATCTTTCCCCACAAGATAATGAACTGTGGAAACAGGAGAGACTTGTGAGCGTTTAGTTTCCCAGAATTTGGATATATCTGAAAATTGGAAGGGCTTGTGAATCTAACATTTCTTTTTATCTAACATTGCTCTCCAAATACCTTCTAGCCTTCATCAGTTATCTAGATCATTTGTCCTCCTAACTGTGACAAATATGAGAGCAAACAGTTGGTCAAACAAAACCAACGGAAGTGGCCACGAGCATCTATGCAGAGAGAAAGGTGTCCCTCTCTGGTGCCATGATTTTGTCATGATCCTAACTGATGTCTTTGCTTCCCAAAGGCAGTTAGCAATAATAGAAATAACTTTTGACCATGCCAGGAAAAAATAACAATTAAAAAAAATAACAACAAATATCTCCAGAGAGATAATAAAAATACCCAAATCACAGACCATGTAGATATATAACAAAGTACAATCTAGTCTCACCATCTTGGTGGCAACGGCTCCTGAGGTAGCTAGCAGAAAACAAGAACCACAGAGCAACAACAACAAAATGGTCAGTGACTCAGAGAAATGATGCAACCTTTCCCTTCCTCTCTGCTGAGGACTGGGCCCAAATACCAACCCCAAACATTCAGTCCTGGAGGAACGAAGAGCCTGAAACTTCTTGGATGAAATGTAATTCCGACTTCCTTCCGTCCTGTCTGGAACTTAAATAGAAGATCTAGATTCCTATCTTAAACCCTTACCGAGGAAGGAAGAACTGTGTTAAAACTCTGAGCGTTCAGAGGGTGAGTAACTGCGGATATGACAACTGAATATGGAATTTCATTCATTTGTAAAACATTTTAATGGGGTCCATCTTCACCACGTCGATCAGCTCTGATGGCAGGTTAAAGGACACTTCAACTGTATGAAGCAAATGCTAAGCCACAGTTTTATGC
This sequence comes from Anser brachyrhynchus, assembly GCF_964034855.1. Classification (NCBI taxonomy): domain Eukaryota; kingdom Metazoa; phylum Chordata; class Aves; order Anseriformes; family Anatidae; genus Anser; species Anser brachyrhynchus. Next base: position 14,184,756 of record NC_137697.1, on the reverse strand, counting down.
AGACCACGCTATTGCTCAACCATAGCTAGGCCATTGAACTAAGTAGAAATCTGAACAGGTGCTAATAAAAGGGCAATATGCTGGAGAAAGTAAAAGGAGAACCCATTTAGAGGTCTCCGTGTGTCTCTCCAAGCAAACAAGGTCTTCAAGTGTGATATAAAAGAGAAGGAGGTGAGCTTGCTGGTGCATGTGGGAGTTCCTCTGTCAGTGGTGAGTTTTACTTAGGATGGAAGGAACTTCATTTGTGGGAATGCATGCTTTTATGGTTTGAGTGATAAATGTGCTTGGAGAACAAACACAGATAGGAAGCTTTGTTGTGGATTTCTTCATAATTTTATTTTATTTTATTTTTTTTTCTAGTGGGAATTTCCAGAAAGAAAAAGGTTTCTTTTGCTCAGGTTGTGAAATCTTAAACTGATGCTGCTGGGAGGGAATATGTCTGAAACAAACTGAAACAAATTGTTTTCAAGGCCTGGAATTACAGAAGATAAAATGTCACAACTAGAATAACCTTTTAACCTGAGATTTCTTAGAATTTCCTCATCCGTGAAGTGGCCAGATAACACTTGGCTGAGTTTACAGACGAGGACAAATTCACAGCAATCCAGTAGAAGCAGGACTGTGCTCTTAATGTGCTTATAGAAAATTTTACAGAGCCTTTTGCATTACTTAGACTTCTGGAGAGAGTAAAAGTGAGTGTTTAAAGAATTTGGATAAAATCTACAGGTGATCTAGAAGTTAAATACTCTGAAAGGAGACAGCAATGTACTTAAAAAAAGTCATGTAACATGGATTTTTCTTCTGATTTTATCACGTACAGCTTTTGTTGGCTGATCCTTAGTAGTTCGCAGTGCTAGCAGCAGTAGTGAAGGAACATAATGGTGTCTGTCACTTAAAGCAGAGCTGTAAGCAGCAAACATGATGAATCTGCAGACACTAATAGGATACGGACATGTAGCCTTGATTGAGAGATTTTGCTCTAAATCTTACAAGACAATTTCTCAGAAAGATGCTACTTACCAAGACATGAACCAAAAATATAAAACTTTGAGGTTTTGGTAGTGAACCTGAATAGCTACTGGGTTGCTTGTGATATTCCTTGAATGACTTCTCAAAAGAATCTGCTGGCCAAAGCCAGCAGATCTATCTGTCCCTCGGTGGTCTTGCTTGTGTGGGTTCTGTGGGAGATGCTGCCATTTTGCCTCTTACCACAATATTTCTACAATCATTTCAAGGAAAAAAAAATCTAAACTTTCCAAACTCTGGTTTGATATTAAATTTCTTGGTTGCTCTGCTATAACTCTGTATTGCAAAATCAAGATACTACACAAAGGTCACTGGATAGGAGTGCAACACAGGTCCACAGAGACAGAAATAAAAGTAGGATAGCCAAAAACTGTGAAAAAAGATTTAAGATTTATGTGTTAGATATGTGTTACTACCCTGGTTATTATGCTGATGCCTTTTGACATGCTAGTGAATATAATTTATACACTACCTTTCTGTAGAAAGTAAATGGGCTCTCCACAAATGAAATCTTCGTTTATCTATGAAGAAAAGAAATTGGCAAAGCATCTTGAAAAACACATTTTTTGGCCACATTTGCTAGTATTTGCTGAAAGAACTCTAGATTTTTGAATTACTTCTGTATCTGCACACGACCTGTATTATCTCTTCAAAGGACATAAATGCAAAACTTTCAAGGTTGTCTTCATAAACTTTTGAACCTCTTTGGCTCCTAAAAGGGAACACGATCACAAAAGAATTTTTAAGAATTATTGGAAGCATTTGTCAGAATAGGAGACTCAGTAAGAAGGAACAACAACCAGTCACTGGTGCTCTGGAAAGATCCAAGCCCAGTTCACAATTCCACACTGCTAGTATTTGTGAGACCTCCAATACGATACCCGAGGAGTGTGATTAATGTCGTGTGCCTGTTTATTTTTCCCCTGAGAACCTGAAAGGGTAAAAAAAAGATCACAACTAAACAAAAGCATATCAATAACAGGAAACTGTTGGTGAGAAATACCCCGATCTTCCTGTAAATTCACGTCACCACATTCCCCAGGGACAAAGGTGCGTGAACAGCATGGTAAATAATTATGATTTAATATGAGGCCTTGCAATGCTGTTTACAGTTGAACAACAAAAAGGAATTGTTTCTCAAGGCGCAAAATAAGCAAATAATAGAAACACATATCAATATAATCAGGAAATGATGATGTTATGTCTGGGTCAGCTGCTGAAAACAGATTGCAATCTATCAAAGTATCAACCTGATATCTCCATGCAGCCCACAGAGAAACATCAGGGATGGGAGAGAGTCTTTCCCTCTTCTGCATGCCACTCATGTTACTTTGATCCAGTTATGGAGGTGCAGGAGACTGGCTTCTTGCAGAAGGCTCTCCATAGCTATTTGCACTTGCTGATGTTTAGGGACATCACTAGGGAATTTGATATATTTGTTGACAGCATCTGAAAGGATTTGTTGCATTTCATATTACAAAACTGAAAATAAAACACTTTATGTTAAGTGAGGAGGAGAGATTGTAAGGAATAGTAACAGCTGGTCTCTTTCAGGAAGATTATGTTGTTGAATATAGCCAGCAAATAGAAGAAAATCTCATTGCAGAAACATCACAGTGAATTTCAACAGAAAGGAGTGAAGCTTCTTAGTTCCTCATTAAAAATACATTTTAGTGAGAAATATAAAAAGCACATAGGATGTCAGTTTGCAGCAATTTTTCCCTACAGAAATATTTTTAGGGATGCCAAGGCAAAATCAGCTATGCAAAACCCAAACAGAGCAATGAGTCTTGAACAGAAGACTAACATTTTTAGTAGAAGGCTTAAAGCATTTAAAAATGCATTCAATCCTTAGTTACAGATACATAATTCCAGACTATGCTCGTCAGATTTTAAAGTTAAGCAGGGTCAGGTCAGGTCAAAGCCTGAATGTGAAAATATCAAGAATTTTCTTAGTGTTGTCTGAAATAGCACCAGTGACTGTGGAAGACTTTTCTCCGTCACTCAGGGCTGAAATAAAGCATCAACACTTGCATCCTGTTAAGTACCAGCTTCTGGGACTTATAGACATTCCCTAAAGCTCCCAGTGATGGACAAGTATTTGAAGACTTTTTTTATTTATTTATTTTTTTTTTGCCTTTATCCATGCTATTATCTTCAGAAGTATTTTGGTGCTTAGCACCTATGTAAGTGTCAGCTCCTGCTGAATGAATCAGCGCATCAGCACAACTGCCATGAATAGGATGTCTAGGAAATAAGCAACAAGCTTTGCACAGCCTCCTTGAATTACACCATATGCTTTATCATACTCACTGCACATTGAAGCTGATGTTGATTTTGTTTGGATTGTGCCTGCTTGCCATCCCAAGCAGATGATTTTTACACTGTTGTCAGGATAATGCCAATCATCTTAACAGATGCTCGTGCTTTTATCTGTGCTCTGCATCACATTCCTCCGAGAGAAGGCTGCCAGCAACAAACAGGTTTTTCTGAAAGTACATAAGGGAACAATGGACAATAGGAGCTGTTTTATACCACTGGGTATAAACAAGAACAAAACCCAGTTCACATGCAATGAAAAACACGATTTATCAAGATGTAAGTTGGTGGCTGGTAGGCTGCAGATGACTTTCAGGATCTGACAAATCACTGGAGCAGGCTGCAGACATCCAGTTTGTTAAAAAAGTCACTGCTGGGGCTGGATGGAGCTATCTGTGTGTTTTAGGTTGATTCTCTAAACAGCCTTGGAATAAAAAAAAGCAGATGATTTCTATTCTTTTAGAAAATTCAAAATGCGTCATTTAAAAATTTTCCATATTAAACATTTCAAATGTTCTTTTGAAATGACACTTCAAGACACTTCTCCGTTCTCCAAATACTGGACTAGGAAAAGGATATTGGTTTAAAAGAAATTAACGGTGGCTAGCAGATAAGCCGTCTTCCCCCTCTAAGGCAGGCAGGATGCTTAGAAAGTATATAACGATCAAGAGAAAACATCTCTATCCTCTCCATACCTCAAATGCTTTCATCTCCTCCCTCCCCAGCTGCCTTCCTGTGAGCTTCCAGGCCCCAGTCCCAGGGCTTGGTGGAAGACATGGCTGGATAGAGGAGAAAGAGAGGAAAGGAAGTGCTTTTCAGAGCTGGTTGGGAAAGGGAGGTGGTGTTGGCAACAGAGGTGTTATTTTTGGCTTTTGAGTTCTTAAAAGTATTCTTTCAATTGATTATTTGTCATGATCAAAAACCAAAGCTGAAAGTCATGCTTAAGGTCAAGCTCAGCTAAATGCAATTAAAAATGTTTTAAAGCTGCCTGTTATCCCTTCTGCCCCCGAGAAACAAGAACTTAGTGCTGCTGTGGTAAACGAAGTCTGCAAACTCATCTGCTTGGTATTTAGGAAAAATGCTTCAAAATCCTTATGCTATAAGCAGACCAACTCTATTTCATCATCCTTACATTTTTTTTTCAAGGTAGACCCAAAACATTTTTCCTCATTTTTTTACTTATTTAGTCCCTGAATTGAAAAACCAAACAGTTCACACCATTCTGCAAGCATTTGTGGAAGAAACAAATACTTTAGAGCAAACTGCTTCTTTGACTGTTTTTAGTGTTTTTCAGAAAATCATTAACAAAGAGAGATAAACTATTTCAAGTTAAGCATTATTCTCCAGTAGTGGAAAAACAATGTGACAACCCTGCATGCTTCCTATGAATTTCTTAAAGCACCTAGTGAACAACACCTAGGTATCAAACCAGCCCTGAGAACTAGAAAGGACAGCATATATTTTCTGATTTACATCTGTAGAAGTCAAGATGAGGAGAAGAGGGGAATGAGTCATCAGAAAAACTAGGAATGAATCACATACATGTTGGTAAATGGATGGTATATAATACCCTTAGATTTTGATCTTTTGCCAAGAGCTGTAGGTAGTAGATCCTGGAACACACCAAAATATTTGCAGACAAATGTGGTCAAATATCCCAGCTTGCTGTGCCTATATCTCAACAAACGCAAGTTTGTAAAAGTTACTCATAAAATATTGTCTCAGTATTTCTTACCCCTTTTTCATGTTACTCTTCCTGTTGCTTGTAATATTAACAAGACAAAGAGAAAATGAAAAATGAAAATGAAGAGCTCTCTCTTTTCTATTTCTATTCTTTTTCTATTTTCTATCTGTAATTTGACTTAGCACTACTAGAAAAAAATAAGAATTAAACCCCAGAATGCTATGTTATTCAGTTAGCTCTCTGGATCAAACCTTTGCCACCATGGTAACACGTGGCAACACCAACACAGATGCTCCGATGGGATAAATCAGCATTGCTGCATTTGCTGGAGCAAAACTCAGTCAGTTTCTGTCTCTACTGGCCTTGGGGTCCTGTTAGTCTGATGCACAAGTTCTGCAAGGAAAAGCAAATCACTGTAGAGTTCAAATGCCAGTGATTAATTATTGGACTTTTTTTCACGAGTCTAGATGATTCCCACAGCATCTCCATTCATATTTACAAAGATTTCTTTGCATGATACTGCTTTGATGCCTGCCACATCCATGCTGGCTTGTGCATATCTTCACTAGTCAGTTACCAGTTACTCTAATTTTAAAAGCAGAAATACTGGATGACTTTGTGGTGTCTTTGACAAACTGCAAGTTTAGTACAAGTTCTTCCACTGAAAATTAACATAGGAGGGAGGTGTTAAACTGTCAAAATACCACAATTGCTTCATCTGGCCATCCGAAACAGCAGCAGCCAGGGAATATTAAGTTCCAAGACGTCATACCCTTTGGTTTCGATGTGTACAACTCCTAACGCCATTCTCTCAGCAGGTGAAAAGATTGCCTGGGTTTTGAAAACAACTGAGCACACAGCAGTTTGATTTGGAGCTGGAAGGAGCTGGTGGACGCTCAACACTTCAGGGAAAAAGGGCTGGAAGCGCTAAGGAAATTCTTCCTTCTGCTGGACGATAGGGAGCTCAAGCCTTGCAGGCCCTGCATGGTGGTATTGTCAAAAGAGGTGAATAATAGAATAAGTACATTTCCCTTTGTTTTTCTTTTCTCTTGAGTGCTACTACACAGGTGTGGGAATATCATACAGAGAAGATTATATATCAGGGAAAGGAATGCTCTCACTGGGTCTTTTTTTGAAGTCACATTGCATTTAGAGGCTTCTGAGCAGTTGCAAAATACAGCCCCAACTCTGCCCGTACTGGTAAAATCCCTATTTGACTATCAGGTGGAGGATTAAAACTACCTCGGTGAGTAAAACCAAATGTTATGAACATTTTTACAATAGATGGATTCTGATGGTCAAAACAGCAGGTACTCATGAAGTCAAAGAAACTTGGACTGCTATGATCCATAGGGATTCCCTTTCCTACTTCTAATTATTTTCATTGGATCACATGGCTAAAAGCTGTGGCTTTTTTTTTTTTTTTAATTAAAAAAAAGCCTCCACACCATATTTGAGGGAAAAATGACTATCTGCAACATAACACTATTCAAATGTCAGCTATCAAATGACTAATTCTGTTTTTTCCATATGAAAAACCACATTCACACAAAGGAAGGCAACCAATTGCTTTCTTTCAAAACTCTTCACTCTTTAAGAATTACAAAAATATCTCACTTGATCTATCAAGCATTTTATTTTATGAGCATCAGTTTTATAGTCCTGAAACGGAGTCAGAAGCGGTTTGGAAAAAATTACTCAGACCTGTAAAATGCAGAGCAGTGGGGGGTTGGATTCTGCTCTTGTTGTCAGTGGATTTTGAATAGTGGGATTTGACTGGATTCAGTGGTGCCACACGAGTACAAGCGAGGAGGGAGTCAGGCAGTCTTCATGGGCAGTCTACTCTGTAGGAACCACCCACACAAGGAGTTAGGCTTGAGAAGTCCTTGCAGGGATCATATTAGATTTGGCTGACCTCTGCCACTGTTAATGGGAAAATTGGGACGATACTGGGAAAACAAAACTTGTTCTAGTTTTGGGACATTTTGGTCAATATCTGCCTCAAAGGGGTCTCACTGGCAGCACAAGATCAACCCTGCCAGAAGAAGCAACCTTGTCTCCAGAAAATTGCACAGCTGTGTGCTGAGAACACAGAGCTGAGAAGAGCGCAGTGGAGATGCATGTCTATTTTCCTCATATCCTGGGCAAAAAAGTGTAAGGAAGCCAAAATAAACCAGACATGCTGTGCTTAAAAGTTAAAGTATTTGCAGAAGAAGCATGGCTGGAGTATGCTAAAATAAAAAGTTTTGTTCTTCTACACAAAAAATAGAGCTTCAGAAAATCAAACTTCATGGGCAATGTGAAGAAGAGCGGACATACTTTCCCTGCTTTCGAAGGGAGACAGGACTGTGACTGCCTAGGAAATAATTATAAACTGCCTATGAAATAATTATAAACTCTCTGTATTACCCCAGCCATAAAGAAGATGCTGATAGACAGTAGAAATAAATGATCAGTGAAACCTCTTCTGTTTTCTCTTCTTTCCTGTACCTACATCACAGCCACACACATATCTAGTACCTTCAAAGCAGACAGGAATGAAGGTAAGGAAGGAAACAAGGAAGCAAGCAAAGAGGAAAAGCAAGGAAGCAAGCAAGTAAGAAATTCTTTCACTTCTGCTCCTTTTTCCACTTTTTTTTTTTTTCATTTTCTTGTCAACAACTCTTTCTCTTTATTTTCTTACCCACCACCCACAACCCTTTCCAGACCTCCCTGATTCCTGCAGAAGTTGGACCGACCACGAGCACCCAGGCTCTCTCTGTTTTGAAACAATTCATCTCTGGTTGCTTGTGACTCCCGTGGTGCTGATGTGAAGAATCTTTTAATTTGAAACTGTCTCAGGTAGTGGACATATTTTCAAACCTGCCTGGGTACAGTTCAGGATGTAGTGCTGGCAGTCGGCTCATCTGGCCCTATTTCTGTTCTCAGCGCTAACTCAGGTCCACTTGCCGTCCAGAGTGCTGCTGGGTCTCCAGGCTTCTGTTTCAGCCAGCATATCAATAGGTTGCTCTGGCTGGGAGGACCATACCTAGTGCTTAGCTTGTCACTGCAAGTTTGGAGATCTCGTTTAAAACAAGGACAGAAGTTTTACTAATGCTGATGGTGCTGCTGATGGGTTGAGCACGGCTGGAAAGTGTGGAAAAGTCTTCTGAGATGAGAGCTATCATTTCTGAACTACTGAAGAGAAAAGCAACCCCTGTCTTCATAGGACCTTGGAGGACTAGCTGAAGAACAGCAGGACCACACAGATCTGAGATGACCAGTAAAAGATGAAAGGAATAACTAAATATCATACTATTTGATCAATATTTTGCATTGAAAGGCATTGCAGATTCATCCTACCATCACCTCTGATCAGACAGGGTTTGCACTCACATTTCCTTTTATACAAGCAGTCCTTCGTGAACACAAACGGGTGATTTGGCTATGGCAGCTCTCAAGGGTGAAACCTGATGTCTCTCAGAAGAACTTTTTGCCATACATTGTTTTGTGCCAAACTCTCCTAGCTGAATAACAGCAAGGGAACAAGCTTCCATCAGGGATCAGCCTAAAGCAGATGCACAGAATGGCATGTGACCAGACTCAGTTGGAAAAAAACAGAAGAACAGTGTTACTGATACTGGAGCAGATGCAGCCCCTACCTGAATGGGTGGCTGGGCAGGCGTGTAGGAAATGTGGGACTATGTGCACTGACACTGGGGCGGGTGATTGTTAGGTTTATCGACCGCTTACACACAAGGTGGCTAAGGAATTAAAAGTCCAGTGTATCTCCTATAGCAGTCTACAGGTATACTACCTCAAGATATTCCATAAAATGGAGTAGGTACCATTGCCACCATTTACAGATGTGAAAGTCTGTGCTTATCCAAAACTGTAACTCATGCTGGTTTCAGAGTATGTCTTTCTCCCTCCCAGCTCCCACAGGGCCACCCAAACCACTAAAACATTCCTCAGTCGTAACAGTGCAGAGTGAACTGGCTCCCATTCAGATGGTCTGGACAGTGGGGTGGGATACAATAACCGGGCTGCTTCCAAAGTGTAATCTCAGGGTTGAATACCACACACCAGAACGAAGTGTTCACAGCGGGTTTATTAGGGCACTGAAGGATCTGCCAGACAGGATGAGTCAAACATGCTTGAAGTGTTAAGAGGTGGCTTTAAAAACTGATCTCCTCCTTCTTAAGGAAATTAAGGGATTAAAAATTAAAACAATCTTGTTCTTTTCTGTACGAGGAACTGACCTGGCTGGGAAACACCGAGAAACCTGAATGGATGACAAGTTAGCCACAGAGTGACAAAAACTGAAACTGTGAAAGGACTTGTCCCTCCATCCTGCAAAATCTCTAGCTGTTTGGAATCAGCTTTTACTGGTGACCATGTCACCTCAAGACCTGCCATATCTCCCTGTTTGTGTGTGTACAAGATTCAGACTTTCTGGATTAAATCCCAGCCCTGTCAATCTCAATGAAAATGCTTTTCCTGGTGTTAGGAGACCTTCAGTTCAGTCCTATTGTTTGTTTTCCCACTCAAGGACATCCATCTCTGAGTTTGTAGCGTCTACTTGATCAAAGGTGTTAATTTAACCTTCTTTTTGATGTTCTTCTTATCTCTTCTTCAGTCAAAGTCCTTCCTGTACTTTCCCGGATCCTCTCACCTGCTCCCAAACACCTTGGCACCGAGCCACCAGCCCAACCTTCAAATCCCACTCTTCCAAGTTCACTTCTGTGGCAAACCTAAACATATATAAAAAAACATTGCACAAACATATCCCCAACATATCCAAAACCTAGATACTGTTCTAGATACTGTCCACTTTGCAACTCAGTCCCCCACACCTCATTTCAGTCTACCATTTTACTATTTTACTATTCCCTGACCCACTGGGCTACAGTTGTTTCTCAACTGCTTACCAGAGCACTTCGGATATCCAAGGCAAATAAATGTTTATGATGAAGTGACAAAGGAGAACTGGCAGAGTCCTTGAGAAAAAATTGCAGTGAGGCAACTTGTTTTGGTATGGCAAAAAACTAACAGCAAGGCTTTGAAAATGCATGTGAAATAAACGGTGATGTCCAAACATTAAGGAATAAAGAGGCACAATAGTGCACATGATGCACTGCGTACTAAACAGGTTCCAAGTTCCTACAAAAAGTGTGCTAAATCCTACCACGGCACAAGGCCAACACCAGTCCCCGCGGTGCTTCACACATCCAGCTTTGGGAAGCATGGTTGTAGTCTGGCAATTCCTATCAGGCTGAACTGCCGTGGAGAGATGGCTGTCAGCACAGAGAGAGAAAACTGCAGCCTCCGGATAGGAGAGAGATGACAGCCATCAGGGTGATAACGGCAAGGGTATGGGGAGCCAAATTTACGAGAGGAGGTTAGGTGAGCTAGGCTTGCTCAGCCAGGCTGAGAGAAACCACTGCTCTCTACAAATACATTGAGGAAAGGTCTCAACACCAAGGGGCTGGTAACTGTTCTGATGAAAAAGTAGTGTTGGCAGAAGTGAGATACCAGCTGCCCGTAAGGAACTTAAAATCAGAAGTTTCCAGACCATGAAGATAACCATGTCATGTGGCAGTTTTGTAGAGGGGGAGTCAGGCTTGGGACAGGGATGAGACCAAGCCATCTGAATGTTTTTAAGATAGAGCTCAATAAGTGAAAAACAGAGATTATTACATGAGGTAATGTCTGCAGTAGTTGGGATTGGGATTTAATGATCCAGGTGGTCCTTTCCATCCTATGCTGTTATGCTTCCACAGCCAACACTATTCTGTACCCATGGCCAACAGAAAAAAGAGCGCATTACTTCCAATGCAAGTGCTTTAAAAGAGCAAAACAGTCAAAATTGTGAGGACTGTGAAAATACCTAGCATGAGTCAGAGATAATTTAGCAAGCCCAGCAGCACTTGTGTAAAATGGATGCACGACAGGAATCCAATTCAGATGTAAAAGCTACTATCAACGGAGGGTATTGATTTACAGGAAGAGACAGCTTTCTGCATAGTAATGGTGTGAACCTACTACAGCTGCAATTTGGTAAGTAATTTCAAAAGCAAAGCCATACAAAATACATTTGCAAATGCACTTTTTAAAATAGGCAACAAGAATTGGAGCCATGCAAGCATGAGAGCATAATGGTTGTAAAGACAGCACTCATTTCCAACGATGTTAAAAGCAGCACATGCAAAGGCACCAGATGTTTAGACAGGATAACAATGATGCTGAGGACAATTCTCACTAATCTATGATTCACATGGCGAAAGAAAGATATATTCCCATTATTGGAAGAATCTGGATTGTTTGCACAGGCAAATGAGAAAAACAGGTCAGTATAGATGAATATAAATGATTTTCCTAGAGAGTAAGGGTCTGACTGAAGATGTATGAGTTACAAACAACAAAGTTATTGATCAATCGGAGTAGCATAAAAAACCTTCAGAAACCAAAAAGATTAGTAAAACTGTAGAAATCAGTGAAGCAAAGTGCATCAGAAAAGAAAACAAACAAAAAAAAAACAACTTAAAAGGCAACCTGTATGAAAGGTTCTCTCAGTTTCACTACTTCTATTCAGTATTCTGATACATGTTGCTTGTAAATGGGCTGCTGCAGTGTCTGATCCCTAGGTAGTCACTAAATCAGCCATGCCACGGAATTAGATGATGTTTTTCTCTAAAACCTAAGAACTTAATTTCCTCAGATGTCCTGAGGGAGTCCACGTGCCACTGCCCTGGAACTGAGGCCCTCCCTGGGGATTTGCTTCTCTCTTCCAGCGTGCTGAAGCCAGGGGAATGAAAGCATTTTCTTCAGCACCATCCCCTCAAGCTCCTCTCCCTCCTTTGACCTGCACAAAGGCTGAATTCTAGTCGTCTCCCTGTGCTAAGATAATTTGCATAGTTTTGCTGTAGTTATTTTTCTGTTTTTCCTTTGTTGGACTTCTGGCTGACCGCAGGTTGTTTTGCTTTGGCAGACAGGGGTGAAGACCTTGTTCAAGACTCCCAGTTCCGAGAGATTCCCTCTGGGGAAACTTCTGGAGTCAGAAGCTTTACACAGGTTCCCTCAAAAGAAATGACCTGAGAGTTGCATATGGATCTGCAAAGGAGAGGACGCTCAACTACAACACTTAACACTGAACTTGGGGCAAATAAATATTTTCTTTACGCCAGTGTGACTGTTCAGACTCTTGCACTTATGTCTGTAACTATCTGAGATAAAGAAACACATCTCCACATACTGAAACTGAACAAACAAGAAAAATAACACAAATTAAGGATGCTGCATCATTCAGTGCACTGAATGAATTCCCACATCTGTTTTAATAATCACAGATTTTTTAATAACACTTATTATGCAAACTAATATATTCATTAGTATATCTTGTAAATTAAGGAAATGTGTTGCTAAGAAATGATTAGAGGTTGTGCTCAAAATCAAAATAAAAAGAAGGCAGTTTTAAGCTGCTGTTTTTAAAATAACTCTGGGTGGGCAGATTCTTATGCCTAATTAATTTGAGCTGGTACCCCAAAATTCAGCTGACATCACTAACACCCTCTGATAGCACTACCAGATTTTCTAAGGACCTGATTTTGGGAACCAGCAGGCTGGGTGGGCTGTGATGATCTAAAGATGTTCTGTCCAAACACAGTATCCGGTGTCCCAAAAGAAAGGCACCAAACACATGTACCTTTTCCTGTTAACTCCTGAATGGCCTCCACTCCAAAGCTGCCTATAGGTCACACTCTGGCTCTTGGAGTTTCTTCAGGATTGTCAGGAGAGCATCCCCAACCCTTACCACAGGGGTGAAACCGCTACAGTACCCAGCCATTGCAATTAATCTGGCACTATGGTTGATCTTTCACTAGAAGAGACCACATATAGAGCACCCTGTGTTTGCTAACACATATCCTGTGGGGATTAAAGCAGAGTCTACACCATAGCAGCCTCATAATACAAACTCATGCGTCTTCATGACATGTTTTTTCTAAAACTGTGGTGTGCCGTCAGGAGGTGCGTCTTTCAGTGGGGCAGTGAAGCAGCCATGATAGCTGAAGCACAAACATGAGGAGAGCAGGTCCATCACACAGCCTGTGCACACGGATGCAAACTGATTACTTGGGCCTTATTATGCACAGGGAAAAAACGAGGAGGAGGAGAATGCCTAGGCCCACACCCCATGATTAGCTAAAGAGAGAGAAAGCACAGCAGCAGGCCTAGTAGGTGGCTGTGATTTTCCTCTTGCCCTTGTAACGTTACTACATCTCTTTTGGGCTGACCACATGAACAGTCCAGGGAGGGCTACCATTGAGAACTTCTCAATGGCACACCATTGCTGTGCAACGGGCACTGCTGCCCACCAGTGTCATCCCAACAACTTCTTGTCTGTGTCCTGCAACAGCAAAACCCCTTCCTCCTGGTAGCAGCTGCAGCCTCCTGTACTGAGCCTCTCATGTTGTGCCAGTCTGGCTGAACCAGAGGAGTATTTTTGTTTTCTGGATGATCTATTATGGAACGCACCTTCAAATCTCTCTAATAGAGCTCAGTCAACATCAGGAGAGGAGCAAGACCTGAGCTCTCACTCTGTGATGTCTTGGAAAGGGCAGGGATTGTATGGAGAATACCTGAAGCAGGCTAAGAAATCTTGGTTTGAGGCATGAGCCACCAAGGGGAAGAAAGGCCAACACTACCCTCTTCCTTTGTACAGAACACAGCTTATTGCCTTGCTTTAGGCTATCTCACTGGCACAGGATGAACTTTCATTCTGAGCTGCTGAGGACAGCCAGTCCTGGGCGCACACAAGTTTCTCTTTCAGACACCTAAAACAGAATTTTTAAAGTTGCTGAAGTGGTTTAGGAACATGCATGGATCAGCATCCCACAGTAACCTGTGCTCCCAATTCACCTATGCAGTTCTTGGAAAATTATATTTATTATAAATATGTAACCTGATCTTCAAGGTAAATAAGAGTTCAGTTGTCCAGCTTGAAAATTTACATGGTCTAACTTCCGTAGGATCACAAGATAATGAGGGATCACAAGAAGAGCACAGATTTTGTAGAGAGATTTTGTATCTCTGGTAAGACAATTCACAGAAAAAAAATCTAAGAGACTCTTTTACTACATTTTGAACGGTGACTTTAAATATTCTCTTTGCTGGAAAAATAACATCCTTATTAACAATGCCCTTTTTAAAATTCACTTGGCTTGGTAAAGAATCATTGGAAAACTTGGAATTTAGAATTTGAATACCATTTTATCCCACTTGAATCGAATGACCTCTTCATTTTTCCAAGAAGCTGTATTTTTAAGAAGCAACGTTTTTATTTATAAGGTACTATTTAATTAAGAAATTGTTACAGGAATAAGATTATCTTGCAGCCTCAGGACTCCCTCTAGTGTCTTTACAGCCAAGCTCCTTATGGAACTGCATGGACCACTGGAGTTTTGTGTCTGTTTTTGATGACTACGGAGCATACATCAGTAACTTCTCATTTGCGTCTAACTTGCCTAGAAGCTTCAGTCCACTGTGTTGACCCTTCACTCAGAAAATCCAAGTGAATATTTGACACCTGATACAGTATTAAATTAAAATTAAGACTGAAATAAATAAATAAATAAGCCATTTTAATGCAATAAATTATTCATTTTCCACTGTTTTTTTTCTAAAGATTATTAATTTCTTCTGTTTAGCTGGAAATCTTTAAGTTATTAGGACAGGACATCTCCTAACTGCTTGCAGGCAGCATTCAATCTTTCCCATCAGAATAATTAATATTTGTCTTCTCAGTGTTTGTTATAATTACACTACTGTCATATCAGCATAAATTAACCAAAACCAAAGAAAACTGATATAATTTTTTTCAAAATGTGGGGACAGTTTTGGCTTCTGAAATTGGTTGAAAACCTATGAGGACCCTAAGAAAGTCTTGGCTGCAGCAACAATTTGCAAAGAGTACTGTTCGTTGAAAATTGAATAGAAACGAATTTCTAAAGTAGTTTCTGGTATGACATGAAACTGCTTTCTTCTCGGTAAAATCTTTATCCAACCAAATCCAATAGAAAGAAATTGATGTGCAGGGTATTATAGAGCTCAGTGATACCATGCATTCTGCTTTAACCAATAGACTGATTGACTGTCACCTGCAAGCAAGCTTATCTTCATTATTAATAGGAAAGAATCTATTTACTAGCTGGAAAATTTTTCATATTTTCACAGAAATATTCCACATGGAGGTCAAGACTACAGGATATTCAGTTGGCATACAGGAACAATCCTACAGAGGAGGATGAATAAACAGAAAACAGAAAAAATTACATACTGGATTTCTGCCTGTCTGACTGCATGACCAGGAATTTTGTTTAGGGAGCAAGTCCTGTTACACTTTGAAGACATAAGAAATCCTTCAGTAATAAATGCCAAAGATGATAAAAACAAAACAAACAAACAAAAACCCAAACCAAACCAACAAACCAAACCAACAAACAAAAATAAATAAATAAATAAAAGTTTTTCAGGAACTGCAGGTATAAGGCTTAAAATCAAAGAATTCAGATTTACATTTCTTAAAAAAACCCACAAGTCTCACTGAAAGCAAGTAGGACTTTGGGTTGGAAACTCCTGAAGGACTTAAGAAAATGTGGCTTAAAGCTATAGGTCACTTGGGCCATTGTCAGAATGTGGCCTTTCTTTTCTCAGAAGTCTCTTAATACTTGTTTTGCATGGCATGGAAATACCTGCCTGAGTCACGGCATCACAGGACAGCAGAGGTTGGAAGGCACCTCTGGAGGCTATCTTGTCCGATTCCTCTTCTCAAAGTAGGGTCACCTACATCAGGTTTTTCAGGGCTGTGTCCTGCAAAGTTTTGAACATCACTAAGGATGGAGTCTCTCCGGGAGACCTGTTCCAGCGTTTGACCACCCTCAATGTGAGAAAGATTCTTGTATTTAAATGGAATTTCTATTATTTTTTTTCCATTGTCTTTTATCTTTCCACTGGACACTGCTAAGTCTGGCTCCTTATTCTGCACACACTCTTATCAGATATTTGTACCCATTGATGAGATTCCCACTGAGCCTTCTCTTCTCCAGGCTGAACTTTCTCATATGTCAGAGTGGATTACTTTTCTTTGGACAAGAAGTAATGTCATAATGAGCATACTAAAAAATATTAATTTAATGACAAAATTAGTTCAATGATTGCTGAGTTACTTCATAGAGGTACAGACAACATTAACTGACTGAGTACATTTTTGTGACTATATCAGTGTAACTACAATGTGGAATAGACTTTAAATCGTATATACCTTAAAACAAATGTATCATGTCCTCCAATTTCATCCTATGACATGAATCAGAAAGTATTTAGAAATAATGTCTAGTTCTACACCTCCGCATGTACAGGATACTGCCATTTACCTGTCTCTTGCCTCTCATCCAAATGTCTTGCTCAGCACTACCTTTCCCCTAACATGGTTAGAGAAGACAAATACTCCTAACTGGGGATACATTGTCATACCTGTGCAACACATGGTCAGTGCAAAAGCAATTTTTTTCCCAAGGTTTTCCATCAGGAGCACAGAGTTTCACTGCCACACACCTTCAGGCCTGCTTTTCCAGCTTCAGTCACATTATGGATCTTTATTCCATGCTATATCCTTTTTGCTTTTGACCTTCTTGTTCGCATCTTGGAATCTCTTGATACTTTTTTAATATTTCCTTCTCAAAGTTTGCATAAAACTTCTTCTTAGAGCACCAGTCTGAAAAGAATGAAGTTTATCAGGTCTCTGCCTTTGAGATTTTTAATAAATCTGTTAAATAATATCTGGGTGAAGATCACTCCCTATGATTTCCCACTGGACATGGCTTTCCCCCAAGTACATTATTCTAAAATTGTGAAGACAGCAAAGCCTGCCAAAAATTGCTGAGGAAAATCTAGACTAAATGATGACTACAAACCTCAAAGGAAGAGAGGAACCAGACGGCTGACCCAGAAGAGATTCATTCCATCACAACTTTTCTTATTTCTGCAGCCTTGGAATATTATCTAGGTTACTTATTCTGCTTATTTAGTGTAAGATTTCATCTCACAAATTCCAGTTCTATGTGTAAGTGGAGTAACAAGTTAAAAAAACAACTGACCTGTTGAGACACATTAGAAAGCACCCTGCCAGCTGATTATATCAGAGAAAATTTTATGACTGCAAGGCTGTTCCTGGCATGGATGATGTATGCAACTGAGGGTATGTCTGCATATTTGAATTAAGTATGATAAGTGGCTTATACACAAGTAGTTCAAATATGCTCTTAAAAAAAAATTTAAACTAGAACCTTGTGCTTTCAAGTACATGGCACCATTGATAAGGTGCAAAATGCAGAATTTCCTCTGTCTAGTTTAAGTTCTGTACAGCTTATAATCATTTTACTTTGCTTTGTCTACTTGCTATATATTTATTCGACAATAAAACATGACTTACTTCTTTATGCAAGTATGATTGTAGTTACGTACCATATCTGGTACAAAAAGAATTAGTAAGAAAGCTGTATATAAGCTGTATAATACTTCTTGTTTCACGATTATAAAAGGCAATAGTATTTGCAAGGTTACAAGTACAACATACCTCGAGTACTTGCTTCTATTCTTTGAAGGGACTTTAAAGGCACTGTGATGTGCTGTTTATTACCTGTTATATGTCCATTTCAGACTTCTTTTCCTTGTATGTATATAGCACCCTCACTAGAGTATTCGATCAGTGTACAGTTTAATTTATTTATACCTAAATAATTTTCTGAAGTACAAAAACCATAGTTTATCAATTTTAGACGTGAGGATCCGAGTCATACAGTGCCACCAGAAATTAGCAATCCAAAACTAAATTTTTGAAACAAAAACATAAAAATTACAGGTGAAATGTTTACTGACCCACATGGTGTGCTTAAGACAACTCACCTACAGCACAAGGCATGTGTGTGCCATCCATTCCC
This sequence comes from Anser brachyrhynchus, assembly GCF_964034855.1. NCBI lineage: Eukaryota > Metazoa > Chordata > Aves > Anseriformes > Anatidae > Anser > Anser brachyrhynchus. The sequence continues at coordinate 14,166,750 of NC_137697.1, read as the reverse complement.
AGGACTGTCAGTTAATCATTCCCAGGTCTGTGGTTAATGGGTCGCATATCCTGAGTTAAAGCTGGTTAAAGCTGGAGAACCAAAGGGGCCTAAAGGTTGGACCTGGTGACTGGGGACATGGTTTAGTGGGTGACATTGACATTGGCGGAAGGGTGATGGTTGAAACAGTTGATCTTGAAGGTCTTTTCCAACCTTAATGATTCTATGATCTTGTTAGGAATGATCTGGAGGGGACACCAGAACAGATCTTTGGAAACGTGTGAGGACAAGGCCACATTTGGGAGTGGTGACCACCAGTGGCCCCTTCCAGCCCGAGTGATGCGGTGATGGTGGCAGACTTTAAGTGTTTGCTTAGTGTTAGAACACAATAAAAACAGCGAGTGCTCTGCACAGGGCTTCACATCCTTCTCCTCCTGTGCTCAGCTGGAACAACCGGGGAACCGCCGGCAAGCCCTGCAACGCGTCCCGGGCGCTTGAAGGGAAAGAAAACTATGGAAATAAAGCGCGAGGAGCCACCCGTATTTCGGAGGACGCCCCGGGGCCGGCCCTCCACCCGCACGGTGCCGCCCCCGCCGTGTTTCTGTAGCGGGAGGCGGGACTGGGTGCAGGGGGAGGGCGGCGAGCTCCGGGCCGGGCCCCCGGTTCCTCAGGGCGGCCGGTGGTGCCCGGCCGGTCAGCGGCATGGCGGGCGGGCCCAGCGCCCCGCTGCTGGCGGCGCTGCTGCTGCTGCTGCTGCTGGCCGGCGGCCGGCCGGCCCTCGCAGGTAGGGGCTGCCGCCATGTCGCGGGGAGCCGCCGGGCTCCGGGCAGGCCGGCACGGCGCTGGCTGACGGGGAGGGGCGCGGTGGGGCTTCGTCTGCGGGAGAGGAGCCCCCATGGAGGGGCACCCCACGGGGGTCAAGGCTCGGGGGCTGGGTCCGGGGATCGCCCCGCCGCAGCTGCCGCTGCGGCGGGGCGATCCCCGGACCCAGCCCCCGGCGTGTGAGGCCTGCGGTGGGAGCAGCCGGGCTTACCTGGCAGTAGGCGTGCAAAAATACCTTTGTTTTCGACAGCAGGCGTTTTGGGGGGGGAAGGGGGAAGGCGTCTCTGTAAAGGGGAGGCCGAGCCTGTCAGCTGAGGTGTGATTCTCTTTTCGCCTGCTGCAGGGTTGATGCTGGGACCGGACAGAGTCCCAGAGTCTTTTTAATAAAAACAAATACCAAACAACTGGCATGAAATTCTTTTTTTAAGAATCGTGAGTATGACTGGAATTATGTGCCATGAGAAAAGCTCTAAGGCATGTGCAAAGATATGCCCTGTGGTTCCTCTCCCCGTTTTGGCTTGCAAAAAGCCTTGATGTTCATTACCAACCAGTGACAATGGGTGCTGGTTTTTGACATCCAAATAGAACTTACGTCTGGCTTCCCACACATGCCAAGGGCCTGCCACTCTTCCTGATGGTGGTGCAAGATCAGGTGCTACTCTAGAGCTGTCACCAAAACCACTGGCACAGCCAAAAACTTAAGTTTGAAATTTCTTTGTTTTCATCTTCAAGTGAACTATAATTACAGCATCAAGGAATCATAATCAAATTTACTATTTAAATATCCGCTTAAATATTTGACCAGTAAGCAGTTCTGGAATCGACCTGTCTGGTATCCTTTGCAATCCCATGCGACATGAACTAGTTGCTGTAACTCCCTTTCCTTAAAAATTAGAAGTGTCTCAGTGTCCATGATTGTACTGTGAATGTTTTCTCTAGATCAGTAGACTAGCCAGGAAATAACGCCTAATGTTTAATTGTAACTTTAAAAAAACAATCTTCAGTTCTTCAGAGATTGATCAAGGCTTATTTGGTAATCTTAAAGGATTAACTTCAGATGTTACAAATGAAATATGCCTCTCTTGTCTTTTTGCAAGAGAATTTCAATGTATGTTGTTCTAAACAGTGTTCTTACAGGTTTTATGGACAAGAAGCGTGTATGCAGAGTAGGGAGGATATTTTATTGCTCATGGCAGTGTCTCTGAGCTATCACAGATGTCTGGGAGATCAGATTGCCACTAAAATTTCTCTAGTGCTGGTAGCATTGTCATAAATGTCATGGTCTGAGGGTTTCATCAATGATTTTGCTGGCAGGAATATTAGGCCAACCAGTATGGTTTTGCAAACAGTACTTTGAGAGGCTGACAAACCACTTCATGCCTCATTGTTGCGGTAAGAGCCGTCCGTGCCTTGCATTCCGGGCAGTGCACGGTAAATCCAGAGCTGGAGAAAACATTTCCAGATTGCAAGGTAGGATGTCAGAATCACAGCCTGCTGCTTGTGCTAGCCCAAGTGCAGCAGCGTAGGATGCTTCAGTGGAGCTGTCATGCTGAGCTCCACCATCCCATGTGGGCTGGCATCTGTACCAGGGCAGAGTGTCAAAATCCAGCTCTTGTCTCTTTACTACAGTTGCTGCTATAACTGTAGCCATACTCAGAGACAGAGAGATTCTTGTCCCAGAGATCTTAGAGTGGAATTGAAAAACAATTGAAGGCTGGAAGGAAAACAAAGCACTAACGACTATTAGGCAGTAAATTGAAATTAGGCGTTAAGTGGTTCGCACAATTTTTTGGTATGTTTCTTTGATGGAACCAGAAATTAACATTACCTTTGTTCATTTGATGTTCACTGCTTTAACTATAGGACTGTCTTTTATCTGTAAATCTGGTGTGTGAAGCACATGTGGATGCAACACAGGGATGTGTCTTACTGTGTACGTTTGGCATTACATGCAAGTATCAGAGGCTTACAGACTCTTATTAGCATTTAATTTACCCACAAAATCTCACTGTAAATCCAACAGTGATAAAGTGTGAATCAACCCTGAGAATTCACTTCAACATTATGGTCACATTACCTGTAAATGGCTTTCCCAGCAAATCTGGCAGTCCTTTTCCAAGTCCATTCTTCCTGTGCCCCTAAAGTGCTGTCGATGTCATCTGCTACTAGCTTGAATAAGAAATGAAAGAAGTAGTATTTTTCCATTATGAAGTATCCTTTGGCTCTCTGTTTTCTTTCTGTCATTCTGCTGCATTATTTCTTCTGTTTGTCCTCATAGCAAAATTTCATTAACCAAACTCCTGTTATATGAAGTATCGGGACTGTGTGTTGGAGAATGTAGTTTAGACTGTGTGATCTGGGAAGAGGCACTTCCAACATTAACCCAACAGTCCCAAGCCATGGTATTTGTAAGTATCAGAATGTCTTCTGCTTTCAGGTCTTTAATAAATGCATCCTCCAAAGTGCAGTTTGACAGCTTCTGTTTTTTTTCCTTTTTTTTATTTTTTTCCTCCTGATTAATATTTTGATCACCCCCAGGCTGCTTGTGCAGGTGTGATCTTTGCATACCATTCAAGTGGAGCAGAACACAAGCATTTTAATAATGAAATATGTTTGTACTTTTTAGACACGGTACCATGAAAGTGTTTAGGCAACCTTGCTAAAGAGAGAAGGAAGCAATGAATATCTCCATGTAATTTAGTCATCAGGCATATTTGGAAGAAGCGCACCTGAATTCTGACAGACTAAAGTTTAAATCCCCTTCACCCTGTTTAGAACAAGGTTTTTAACCAGTTTCCCACCAAAGTTTTGTGAGCAAGCCATATGACATAAGATATTCAGTGGTGCTGATAGTGTTTTTCAATCTCACCAGTTGATTTAGATCATATCTATGATGTAGTAAGTACTTAGTTAAAAATGGAATATTTTAAATATGGTTCCGTCCAGCTGTAGGGTAAAATGAAGAAGACAGGAGTGTATTTTTAATTGTGAAGATAGGTTTCGTGATTATTTTTCCAGGTGATCACTAGTGAGTGCTGCTGAATCAGGCTCGAAGGAGGTTCGCATTTTCCTCTCCCTGCAAGAGAGAGAGGCATTGAGATTCACTGTAAAAGACAGTGTTATCATCAACATCAGATTACACCTGCGTAAGGTTATTATTCACTTCATCGGGCTAATGATGTTCTGGTTAGTATTCTTAAGCCCGTTCAATCTAGTTTTAATGGGCAGACACACTAACGATAAGTTTTTCTAGCATGAGGCCAAGTTTCAATCAGGAATGTGAGAAAAATCAGCTACTGATCTGATTCTTCTTCATTACTTATCAGAAGCAAAAAGCAAATGTGAAATTACTAAAAGTATTTGCTGTCGATTTTTATTTTTCCAACTTGTAGTTTGAGTGAGCTTTGAATAACCAGAACTGACCTAGAATAGTAGCATCATTTAGTTTGGAAAAAACCTCTAAGATCATCTAGTCCAACCTTTAACTTAGCACTGCCAACTCCACCACTAAACCATGTCACTAAGCACCACATCTGCACATTTTTTGAAGACCTCCGGGGATGGCGACTCAACTGCTTCCCTGGGCAGCCTGTTCTAATGCCTCACAACCCTTTCAGTGAAAACATTTGTCCTAATATCCAACCTAAACCTCCCCTAGTGCAACTTAAGGCCATTTCCTCTTGTCTTATTACTGTGCAGCTCTTGAGAACTCCATGAAACCTATAGTTTACTGTAGTGGTACTTTCTTTTACTATTTGTATTATATTTTAAAAAAAATAGTGATTTTTATCACTGATGTACTATAAAGTATATGTAAACCTTTCCAAAAGTTGCAAGAAAATGTTAGTCATGCTTGTGAATGTTAGTGAGAATATTCTGCCTGAAAGGATTATTTTTTAGTGAAGATTGCTTCATCTAACAAACGCTTCACTTTATCCTAATTTATCATTTTTTCACATCACTCAGCAGGTGTATAATTCAAAAGGTTTAGTATAAATTACTAACTTCGAAATGTTTGTTTAATGGTGTTGGAGACCAATATTTATTTCTCTGAATTATTTTTATGTACTCTGATATTAGGCTTCTCCCATCATCACAGTGATTTCAAATTTACTAATGGCAGCTTCAAGGTGAAAGGAAGTATAACTGGATATGAAAATAAACACACGAATCACAAAATTTTGGAAAGGATGCTTGCAGCATGTGAATGAATCACTTCATCTCCGTTGTTCTGATAAATGGTTCTGGCTGTCTCAGCACAAGTGGAATATGCTAAAATATGCTATAAAATCTTGTGGGAGTAGAGTCAGTATTTTGGACATTACGGAATTCCCTTTGGAGAGGACGGACATCTCTTCTGGTGGTGCAGTAGCTGGATTCTCGGACCTGGATGTTAAGCTCTGTTACCTGGAAGCTAGAGAAGTTATTTGTTTTTGTGGGCCAACTTTAGGCATGTTTATAGTGCAGACCATGTGCAATACTTGCAGATGTATTTAATCCTTCATTCTGCTTTGTTTTGTTTTCTGGTGGAGGGCTATAAGAAGTTTCGGACATTAGATACATGGAATTTGGTACACCTTCTCCGAAAGCATCTTCCTTTTTAATGTCTTCACTTGTGCTGTGCAATCAGAAGAAGCAGAGCTTTTATAAGTTATTAATATCACAACAGCTTACATTTGGTATTAATAGGCTCTGAACACTTGCTTCCATCACTCAAATTCTATCCCAGGGTAGAGACTTCCTATTATATCTATGTGTAAGGTTGCATGCTGTTTTACCTCTAGCTTAGTAGAAAAAGGGTTGGGACCTGCAGAATGTACAACTAGCAGTTCAGCCTGCATCTAGGGATATTTGGTGTTTATCACATCTGTTGATACAACTCTGCAATCCAGTACCAGGAAGAAAAAACAAAACAGTAAGACATAGTAAGGCACCATTGTTTTTTATACCCTGCGTGCTGGTGCTGCCCATTCGCTTGCTCTCCCTTGCCAGGCCGTTGTGTTTTTTCACTGCCGTTTTTCTCATCTTAGTTACAGCAGAAGCACATTAGGACTAAAGGTGTCTCCATTGTTTACCTCAGTTGCGTCACTGAGGGCATTTAATGGGGCTTCAAGCTGTACTTTCATAAAGCCTGAAAGTATTTTTACCGATAACTCCTGAACACATTGAAGACAAAAACATGGTACAAGTACTCTCTTGTATGAAAAAGTTGTCTTTTTCTTTTCTGCCTGAAGATCAAATCATGTATTTCAAGATTTTCATACAAAAGGTGGCAGGGAAAGCATCTAAAAAATGCCACTCTTTTTCAACTGACGTGAATTTAAAAACCTCTGTGGCATGACTATAAAAGCCTTTTTGGGTTACAGGTCCAAGCCTAAGCCTTCTCTTACAACTTTCTTTGGGAAGAGAGGGTACAAGGGTACCAAGGAAGGGTATGGTTTTGATACGCAGAGCTTTAGCTGTTTTCTGCCAACAGTGGAGACTGAAAGGTGTTGAGCAGTGTGAAGCCTGCATTAAATTACTTCCAGTTACGAAGTGAACATTGGATTGTGATTCCAAGATCAGTTCTTCCTTATACATTGCTGAGAAGATGTGCCATTGAGTCTGAAATGAGAAATACAGAAAAATGTGGAAAAAATAGCATCTTTCACTTAGGTCTTTTGTCTTGATTTTGGTTTTGGATGTATGCGCACTGCACATGTAATAACTGTGTAGTGAGTTTGAGTTTGTTTCTTGTAGGTACATTTTGGAGGTTATTAGTTTTGGAAATGGAAAAGAGATGAGGCTTTGATTGCTTTGCTCAATGAGGAGAGAAACCAAGAGAAAAATAATTCAAAGTGTAGCTGAATTCAGTAATTTTTTTCAGCAGCAGAGAAAAGAAGCTGAGCAAAAGGTTAAAGAGCCAGCCTAATGGTTCCTCTAGGTAACAAGAGTGAAGACTCCCTTGCTCTGTGATTCTGAAGCCTTTTGCTGTGTCTGGCCTGGCTTCTTGTGTTTACTTCTAAGAAACGTTTTATGGATGGAGCTGGACAGGAATATTCAGTAAAATTACTTGAAACAAAATTCTCAAAACTTATGGTTTTCATATAAGTGTAACTTGTCATGATGGAAATATTAGGAAGGATTTGTAGCCCCTGTGTGGTTTTTCTAATCAGAGTTGGGAGTGTGCTCTAGTGAAGAAAGAAAGGAGATGGAGACCACAAATTCGCCAGTAACTCAGGTTGAGCAGATCTTTAAATTTGTGCCCCAAGTGATTTGACCTCTGTTTTTGAGGCCTTGTGTATCTGCGTTGGGAGATGCCAGTCTCTCTCCCTGGTAACTGGTGGCAGGATGCACAGGATAGGCACAGAGCTGCAGCAGGGGAGGTTCAGACTGGACATTAGGAGAAATTTCTTGACCTTGAGCGTGGTCAAACGCTGGAACAGGCTTCCTAGAGAGATGGCTGATGCCCCATGCCTGTCTGATTTCAGGACATGTCTGGACAATGCCCTCACCAATATGCTTTAACTTCTGGTTAGCCCTGAATTGGTCAGGCAGTTGGACTTGATGATCTTTGAGGGTTCCTTCCAACTGAACTGTTCTGTTATATTGTATATATAGTATATATAAATACCCGCAAGGGGAAATTATAGTTGAACTAGATCAAACTCTTACTCTCAGCTGCTTCCACCCTTCTTTTTCCCTTTGGGGCATGGATTGATATTGCAAAATGGGTTGTCTGCCCACGCAGTCCGAAGGAATTGTTTCCTGTATGATATGCTGAATGCATGTGTTACGGTGTCAAGGGAGCTTTCGGGGATGGTATTGCTGGTGAACTCCACCTATTTTCCATGGTGGTACAAGTGACATCAGATGGCTCGGGACATAATGTCCCCTTTTCTAAAACTGTGGCACCAGAGTCCTTTTGAGGTCACTCATAATGTGTTTTCAGCCAGAAATCATTCTAAAAGAGGAACTTGATTCCTATATTGTAATAACATGCTGCCTAGTTTGGTGGGTACTGAAGCAGAAATCACGCCAAGGCACAGTAGGTGGTCTTGGCCAAAGATCTCCTTTGGTGTTGGATCACTGCCTAGGCTGATGTTGAGTTTCCAGTCCCACCTTCAGTGATGGATTCTGATGCTGAACTGTTTTGTGAAAGGCAAAAGCTTTAGCTTACATTTATTTTTTTCTTTTTCAGGAAATGCAGTTTAAACACCAAAGTGTTGCCCAGTGTCACACTGAAAAATATTGTCTTTCTGCAACTTCATATCTAGTTATTCTAAATGGCACTGAGTGATAAGTTTTAGATTAAAAGGTAGGAAGAAGGGGTAAATTATATTTTGCATAGAAGAGAAGTTAACAGCTGAGCTCTGCAGGAGTTGCTCTTGCAGTTTGTGCCATTCAGTAATAAAGGAGATGGCAAAGGCAGTGAGTAGCCAAATGAGGAAGTTTACTGATATTACTGTTCTTCAAGACAGTAAAGAGGGGAGGAGAGAGTGAAGTATTGCAGGAGTTCTATACAAAACTGAGTGACTGGGCAACAGGGCAGCAGGGATGGTTGAAGGCTGCATATAGGAACCAAGAGAGCAAGCTAGGACTCTTCAACCTGAAAAGAGACAGATGAGAACGTCTGGAAGGATATGGTTCTGCAGGTGGCAGGAGACCTATGCGTCTTCTCATCAGAGGTGACAGAGGATTTCTCTGATAGAGACATAGGGAAACATCCTAAAGATGAAGATGTTTACATATGCCCAAAGAGAAACTAGATGAGTACTTCAGAGAGAAATCTTGTGGCAATTAGAAAACAGACGGACTGTGACAAGTTCATGAAAACACCTGAAATAAAAAATAATTGGAAACTAGGAGAGTATTTGAAGGAAAATGTTAAATATGCTTCTGCCATGATTCCCTGTGGTCATTGTTGGAGATATTATACTGGGCTATATTCAGTTCTTGTTCAAACTGGTATGGCCACTGGGCTCTTACCCAGTTGCTTGAACTGGGTGAATTTAATATATGAGGTCTATTTTTATACATATATAAATAAGTATATAGAGAGTTAATAAGAGTTTTTAATACATGTATAAAAGAAACTCTGCATGTGTGACTAAATCTGCTTGTTTTCCTTTCTTTTAGTATCATTTTATGGTGATAGCTTTGTGGCATTGAAGAAGGCAGAAACATCCTCACTGACAACCTTACAGTTGCGGTTTCGAACAAGCAAGCCACATGGAATGCTCTTTCTTGCAGCTGGGAAGACAGATTATTGTTTGATAGAGCTACAGTCAGGAAAGTTGCAGGTAAGATTTGTAGCTATGGTAAAAAAGAAATGCATAGCCTCTGTTGTTTAGTGTTTTCTTCAAGCTGTCGTCTCTAACAATTCTCAAAGCTTATGTTAAAAAGAGTGGAAATTTTTATAATATAATTGATAATTTCAAAACATGGTGTGTGTTTCTTACAATGATAATTATTAAAAAGCTAGTTATCTCTAGAAGATCTAAGATCAAGATCACTGTTCAATGCATGAGGTTCAGTAAGGACAAAATTTCAGATTTAATGCTGTTAGCATCTTAGATAATGTTGGTTCCAAATAATAGTTATTCTGCAAGGCAAGTTCTTGAAACATCAGTGTTATAAGGGTTCTCAGGAGTTGTTGGTCCTAGCAGAACTGGACTGTAGTTCATTCCCTCTTCTGCAGTTACCCAAGTCAATTTTGTGATGGCAGGTAAACCCAGACATAATTTTAATGGGATTTCTTTTTTTTTTTTTCCCAATTACATTTAATAAATGATATGCTAAATATGAAAATTTATGAAAATCAACTGTTTAAGTCTATGTGAATATATGATTGTAACAAAATATGACATTGGATTTTGATGTATTTTTAATATTCTGTCTCTTGCAGTTGAGAATTAACTTTGGCATGGGGGAGCGAGTACTGCATTCTCAGCAAAGACCTCAGCTGAATGATTTAGCTTGGCATGTGGTTGAACTGCATCATGAACATGATAATGTCATCTTTGTAGTTGATAAACATGATAGAACAAGTGCAAAAATGCCTGGAATTCTCCATGACTTAAATATTGATCATGGCTTCTATGTAGGTGGTACTAGTGAACTTGACATTCCTTACCTTGTTGGAGAACTGCCCAACTTTCGAGGATGTATTGATGACGTGTCATTTAATCAGCTAGACATCTTGATGCCCCTGAGACCTTCTCCTGGCTTTAAAAGTATTCATGAAGTTTCGGTGGGATGCAGTGATGAATTCTTTGCAGGTGAAGATGAACCCATCAGTTTCTTCAGTTCCAGATCTTACGTTTCTTTCCCGTTGTGGAATGTTGATGGTGAGGGAATCTTGGAGTATGCATTGCAAACCTCAGCTGCACGTGGCTTGCTGCTTTATCATCCTGGACAAGCAGGAGATTTCATTGCAATGGAAATGGAAGATGGATTAATTAAAGCCTGTATTGGAAGACATCAAAGTAGAACCCAGCTTTCCTCTCGTATGCCAGTCAACGATGGTCATTGGCACTATGTGAAGCTGAAATTTAGCACAGAATATTTACAGCTGACATTGGATGAAGAAACTGTGAAAGAATCATTCCCTCTGCAAAGCAAGCTGCTTCTGAAGGGGTCTCTCTTTGTAGGTGGTGTAGATGACAGTACACGATCAGAAGCGATTAAGTTAGAGCTAGCATCAGTGTCTGGGAAATATGCCAGAGGAGGGTCCTTCAAAGGTTGCTTAAGAGACCTAACAGTCAATTCAGAAAAGAAATCACTGAAGAATGTTCTGGTAACAAAGGACATTTCAGCTGGATGTGAAACGGAAAGTGCTTTTAATACAAATCTTTCTTTAGAGATGGCATTAAAATATCCTACTGTGAAAGCAGCCCCAACATTTGCCATTTCTCCTGAAAGCTCTGTCTCACTGGGCCAGGGAGATAAAAGTCACCTTTTAGTTCTGAGTAACTTGATTGTGCTAGAGGGTGGACAAGCTTCACTTGAATCTAAACATATTAAAGTCAACTTAGACTTTCAGAAACTTGGGATCCATCAATCACAAGTTCTTTTTGAAATAAAGGAACCACCCTCACGTGGGAACTTGAAATTGGATATTGAAGCTGTGCAGGAGGTAAATAAATTTACTATGCAGGACCTGTGGCAAGGGAAGGTTCTGTATGTCCATGGTGGCTCTGAGGACACTTACGATCATTTTAATTTCTCCGTTTCTGCCAGCAGCAGAAATACTCTGCCCCTGTATTTGCAAGGAAATGAGCAGTATGTGTTTGGCATTACTATCATTCCAGTAAACGATGCTCCTGAGATCACACTGCCTGAGGGAAACGTACTTCTTCTGTTAGAGAACTCAAAGAAACGTTTGACTAGTGACCTGATAAAAGTTTTAGATAATGATACAGATCCTCTGGACCTCAGTCTTTCAGTTCTTGGAAATATGAATGCAGATGCAGGATTTTTAGAAAATTCAAAGCATCCTGGAAAAGCTATTGCTACTTTTTCTAATGAGGACTTAAGAAAAGGCAGTATTTTCTTTGTTCACACAGGTGTCAAGAACTCGAGGATTGTTCTGAGGGCAAGTGATGGTGAGAAAGTGAGCAACACTGTTGTGTTACGTGTTATGGCAGTTCCTTTGGATTACAAAGTTGTCAGCAGCTCAGGAATAAAGCTGTTGCAGGGTTCTGCAGCTCTGATCACACCTAGGCATCTGGCAGTTGAAACAAATGCCAACCTCCAGGAGCTGGAGATACGGTACGAGATCACAGAGCCGCCCCAGTTTGGGGAAGTCCAAAGGCAGCATTCAAGGGGGGAATGGAAGCAAGTCAGCTCTTTTTCTCAACGCTCTGTTCAGCGCAGCCGTGTGAGATACTGTAGCACTTTCAAAGAAGTTCAGCTGGAAAATGTTACTGACCAATTTAAATTCAAAGTTAGCTTAGGAAACAGAATCGGTGAAGAGTATGTGTTTCCAGTCCAAGTGAAATGGTTAAGGTACAGCTTAGTGAAATATACTCCTCTAGAAATTGAAAAATCAAAAAAGAAGTACTTGAATTCAGATAATCTTTTTGCTGTGCTTGTGGATCTAGAAATACCTGAAGATGAGCTTCATTTTAAACTACTGTCCCTACCAAAGAGTGGACAAATGCTGCTTAATGACCAGCCTTTGAAAAAATATTCAGTCTTTAGCCAGAAAGACATTACTGATCAAAAAGTGGCATATGAATTAATCAGCAGGTACCATGAAGACAAATGTGATTCATTTAAATTCCTCATTTCAACAAAATATCTGGAATCAAATGTCTATGAATTCGAAGTCTGCATCAAATCAGATTTCAGAAACATTATGTTGACTAACAATGGCTTGACTGTTACTGAAGGTGAGGGAGAATTAATAACAAGCACAAAATTGTTTGTGCAAATGCTGGATAATAAAACTTTCAAATATAAAGTTTTAAAGTTTCCTAAGCATGGAAAATTAAAACTCATTAATTTTTCAGGTTCATTTGAGAGTAATGACAATCTCACCACTTTCACTAATGAAGATATAAGTAATAAGCGCCTTATGTATGTGCATGATGATTCTGAGACAGTGTTTGATGAATTTGTTGTCAGAGCTTTCAGTGAAGAATCACGAGAGTGGGCAAACTTTGATCCAGAAGCAGGATCTTTGTCAGTAGAAATTAGATTCAACGTTTCTGTCCAGCTGAAGAATGATGAAAAACCAGTACGTGTAGTTGATAAAGTTTTTAGCGTAGTGAGAAATGGTCAGCGATTGTTAACTTTGGCAGATCTTTGCTATCACGATCCTGATTCTGACTTTGAAGATGGACAGTTGCTGTACACTAGACGTGGCATTTCCAATGGGGATTTGGTGCTAACAAATGATACATTGCACAGACTCTACCAATTCAGGCAAGCAGACCTGGAGCAAAAGCAAGTCCTGTTTATACACCGTGGTGCAGATTTTGGGCGTTTTGTGCTCTTTGTGACAGATGGCAAGCACTATACATCTTTTCTTCTAGAAGTTAATGCCACTGATCCTTATGTTAGGTTGGCAAATAATACGGGCCTGTTGGTTCAAAAAGGAAAAGAAGAAATTGTTACAACAGCTAACCTAAGTGCTGTTACAAACCAAGACATCAGAAATGATCATGAGATTACCTACAAGATAACCACGTTCCCAAAATATGGAAGAATATGTGTAAATAATTTAATGACAGATTACTTTACTCAACTTGATCTGATAAAGGGATATGTGACCTACAGGCATGATGACAGCAACAACCTTATTGACACATTTAACTTTACAGTCCATGCTAAAGATGTCCTTCTGGATGCTGGTGTACATGTTCGCATGTATTTGGAAAGTCATCAATGGCCACCCAGGATTGTGAACAATAACAATCTCTTAGTTGAAGAAGGAAAACCAGTTAAAATCAGTAAAGGAAAACTGCAAGTAAGTTAACTGTATTAAGTTAGTTAACTGTGTTGTCCATTTCTCCAATCTTGTAGTGAGTTTTCTTCTCTCCTTTCTCAGCCATTGCAGTCTGTACTCTCTCTGTTCACCAAAACTGTCTTTAGTTTTTAACTTTTTTTGTTTTCACTAACTTGTCTTTGTTCTGGATGGTTGATTCTGTAAGGAAACTGACACTAGGTAGCTTCCATTCCTAGGAAAGAAATCCAGTTATGTTAAAGAAAGAGAAGGACTGACTGTATTCTTTGACTCTGTTACATACTGGTGCTTGAGAAAGTTAAGATTTGTAGATGCTTTACTTGTGTATTTGCTTTAGTTGTGGCAACTATTTGTATGCATGTTCATTAGTTGAACTGGTGGGATATGCCAAAGAAGAAAGGATTTCGTTTCATTCAGTTTGGAGCTATCCCCATTAACATGGAGGATTGGATATAAGATTTTAAAAATATGAAATCATTAAGAGATTGTATTTTGTTGGTTAATACTTTCCTCCCTATTGTTTGCATGTAGCCTTACAGTAACCACCACGAGGGGGCTGCTGCAGCACATTGCTGTGCTGGCTGAGGTCTTCATTTCAAGCAGGAGTCTACAGGTCTTGGGCAATTAGTTAATTACACAGTGTGTTCTTTCAAAATCTACAAAACATATTCAGAGTTACGAAACACTCCCATGCCATTTAACGCATGTGTACTTGAAGAATTTTTATATATTAGAAATGTGCAGATATACCTGTAACCAAACTAAGGATGCCAATTAATTAGGTAGACAATCCCAGTGTTAAAAATGAGAAATTCGGAAGATAAATAATTTCTCGTGTTTCCATTTAAATAATCTTGGGGTGTGTTTTTCAAATTTAAGGTTGCTCATGAAAACAGCTCTTCGTCTGAGATTGTGTTCACAGTAAGACGGCTTCCAGTACATGGATACATTCGGAAATTTTCATCAGAAGGAAGTTATCTCGGTGCCGACCAAAAGCCAGTTCTGACCTTCACACAGCAAGACGTTGATGAGGGCAAGGTTCAGTATGTGCAGACAGTTTCTGACCAACTAAATGACCATTTTTCTCTGGATGCGACCAATGGTGTCCAAACAGTGAGTGGAATAGAAATATCTGTCGACATCATTCCCAGAGTGATTCCCTTGGAAGTACAGAACTTCACAGTAATTGAAGGTGGCTCAAAAGCCCTGGTGGAAGACTATCTAAAAATTTCCAGTAGACACTTTGCAGGACTCAGCTGTGAATTTATTTTAGTTGAGCAGCCAAAGCATGGGTATATTGAAAATTCTCGTGTTCCTGGAATAAAGTTAACCAAATTTAGCAGAAAACAGGTAATGCATTTAGATTCACTGTGCTGTAGTAGCGATTCTTGTTTGTTTGTATTGCTAAATGTGAATTTTTGTCTCAGGTGGGAGGGTTCACAGAATCACAGAATCACAGAATCGTCTAGGTTGGAAGAGACCTCCAAGATCACCCAGTCCAACCTCTGCCCTAACACTAACAAGACCTCCACTAAACCATATCACTAAGGGCTACATCTAAACGTCTCTTAAAGACCTCCAGGGATGGCGACTCAACCACTTCCCTGGGCAGTCCATTCCAATGCCTAACAGTTCGGTGGGAGGTGGTGAGATGCATGAGTTTGAGCTTTGTTTTTGTACCAGAGATAGTGCTGCAGTTGCTCTCTTGTCAATTTGAGTAGAGAGGTAGGTGGCCAGTTTTAGTGCTTCACTCCCTTGTGTGCCACTGGTCACACATACTGGTGTGCCATAATCATAAGAAAACAATGAGCAGCTCACACTAGGTAAAAGATGTTGGAACTCTGGAAGCCTAAGGCAGGCAGTGAGTACATCTTGGAAAAAGCTGACCAGAGGAAATGGTATGTAGATTGAACAAGGAGGGAAGTGGAAACAATATGTATATTTTTAAAGTTATTTCTTTGCTCACAGAGAATGTGTATATAATAAGCTAATTTTCAGTTTGTTAGTTCTAAGAAGCAAAACTATATAATAAGTTACCATCTGTTACTACTCACTATTTTCAGTTTATGACTCCAAGGAAATGTTGTGGTAAACACAGTGGGATTGGATTTTCCGTTTTTCCTTGAAGGCGAGTGCAAATGAATTCTTGGAAGTCATAAAAAGTTGAGGCTGTAAATCCAGATGGGCATGAATAGATTTACATGCTTATTTTTTTTTTAATGTCACATTCATTTTTTTTTAGCTTCCTCATTTTTCAGTTTGTTATATTTTTCAGGTGGAACAAGAATTAATCTACTATATTCATGATGACAGTGAGGAGCTGACGGACAATTTTACTGTTATAGTAAATAATACAGAATTGTGGAAACAAAGCTTGCCCCAGACTGTGTTTGTAACAGTTAAAGCAGTAAATGATGAAGCTCCTGTTATAAAAGTTAACAGAATTCTTCAGGTATGTTTGTCACCATTTTAAAATGTTGATTTCTAATCTGGTATCATTGAATTTACTTTCATTAGCAGAATGTGACGTTTGCATCGCTTGGAATTTTCAGTGCAATAGTATTGGAATATTCATTGGAATGCAGTCCTGGGATTTAAATCAAATAGTTTTAATGAAGGGATACAGTACATGGATAATTTGTGTTTAGGGTGAAGAATGAGGAATGTTTAGGGGAGGTCATGAGGAATGTTTTCTGATGCTGTAGTGTAAAGTAGACTAAGTTTATCTAGAGGACCCACTGAGCTTTTTTGTAACTTTAAGGATACATGAAGTCTCTTGGGCTAACAGAGGGCTTTTGGGGTTGGGCAGCTCGTACCTTGAGCAATGCTGTATTTCCATGTTCTTCGCTAGGGTGTCTTCAGGGCCGTTAATAAAGACAGCTAAGAAAAGTACCAAGAGTACTGATAATGAGTACAAACATCTTACTGTTGCCTTTGCATGGCTTCCAGCTCCTGTGCATCTTGCTATTAAATATACTGAAGGGCCAGACCTGCTGAGGTCTGAGGAGCAACCTGCTGTTGCTCTTCCCTGAACCCCCAGTGGGACAGAACAGGAGAAGAGAATAGCATTCTCACTTGCACATCATTAGATAATTGACTACACGTTGGGTATTCCTGATACAGAACAGGAATGTTCCCTTAGTAAGACTTTCACAGACTTTAAAAAAGTTCTAATTATGTAATAACACAATGCAGTCAGTGAAAATCTAGGCTGGTAGAGGTCACTGAGGTATTATTGCAGACACTGAAGCTATTATTGTTTGATATGGTGAGGTAAAAAAAGCATGTGATAACTTGTTTCTAGTTCTTCCCCCTGCCAATTACTGAAGAAAATTATAAAATTGTAGGCTGATGCTACGTTTTTTGCTCTTAAAAACCATATCTAGCTTTTTAATCTTCTGGTCATGAAAAAAGTCACTACTGTCACTTCAATGCTTTTTTGGTTTTGTTTTCTTTCGTTTTTGCTCTTTTGTTCTTTTATCCTCTCATTCTTCCTCATCCCCCTTTCTCTCCCCTTCCCCATCAGGTTATTTTGAGGCTGCGTCATTCCCAGTGCTGCAGTTTAAAAATTGGTGGCACCTAAAACAAACATTTAATTTTACATGTTTAGTCACGTGTTCCTTAGATAGAATGGATTACTGTGGAGATGACCATAGCTTTGAGTTGTGTATGTAGCATTTTTGCAGGAGAAAAGATGTAATTTTTAAGCAGTGATAGTGGTAATACCGTGCATCTTCACAGTGATGGCAGCAAGCCTGTGATAAGCTGCAGATGCCCACAACACAGGACACCCTACCCTATGCAGACAGTGCCGGTAGAAGGGCAAACTGTCTTCGCAAGCATTCAAGTGGTAAAGTAAAATCTTCCTTGGTTAAATTAATCACATTTGTACTCGGTAGATATCAGCACAGCACATGGTAATGTTTAGTAGCAGACAAGGGGGATATATGTCAGTCTGATCTCTTTCTGTGTCTCCCCTCCGGTACAGTGCAGGCTTTGAACTGCCGTCTGTTCAGAGCACTGAGCCCGTGTACTGCACTGCAGTGCATCCTGTGGCTTTTTCTAAAAATGGCTTTTAAGTCCAGGCTTCACAAGAACAATGGTAACACAGCCAAACTTAGCCAAAGCTGGTCCTCTCTGCTGTGCAGGCAGTTTGCAAATCCAAAGCCATGATGTTGCCTTTGTGCCTGTGGCTCTGCTGGTCATGCGTAAGCTTTTGCTGAGAAATAAGCTTTAGTTTTGTTATGAGTGTGTACTAGTAACACACATGTTGGATTTGTGTGCACGCTGAAATAAAGGTGGCAGTTGAGTTACGTACTGGGAGGAATACGCTAAAATCATCCTTCTTCAAAGCAACCTTGCACATCCCAAATAGGTGGGAGAAAATGGATTTCCCATAGTGCTGCTAAATACTGAGATGAGCTGGGCATTCCTGTGTAGGGTGGTACTTGGTGGCCTGATGTTCTAGCCAAGCCGACTCTGCTCCTCAAGGACACTGCTAGCAGTGAATGAATGCTGAATAATAAACTGTGCATTGCTTTCAAAAAGGCAGTACTTCTGGGCATCTATAACATCCCTTATTCAAACCACTGCGTCACAGAAGCACAGAATCATCTAGGTTGGAAGAGACCTCCAAGATCACCCAGTCAACCTCTGCCCTAATACTAACAAGACCTCCACTAAACCATATCACTAAGGGCTACATCTAAACGTCTTTTAAAGACCTCCAGGGATGGTGACTCAACCACCTCCCTGGGCAGCCCATTCCAATGCCTAACAACCCTTTCAGTAAAGAAGTTCTTCCCAATATCCAACCTAAACCTCCCCTGGCACAACTTTAGCCCATTCCCCCTCGTCCTGTCACCAGGCACGTGGGAGAACAGACCAACCCCCACCTCGCTACAGCCTCCTTTAAGGTAACTGTAGAGAGCGATGAGGTCACCCCTGAGCCTCCTCTTCAACCATTGTATATGTTGAGGTTATGAACACCACAAAGGGTTTTAGAAGGACACACAACCAAATATTTTTGGGGTTGTTTATGGTATTCTTTAGGAAGTGAAAGTAATTTATTTATTTTTTTCCTTTGGCTGAGAATTTATGACATGCTGAAGTATTTACATTAACATAACATACGAGATACAGAAAGTTTTATTCTAGTGAAAGCTTTTGTTGTGCGTGCTACTAATCCTTGCATTTATTTTATAGCTTTTCCATTAAAGCAATAAATGCTTGTGGGATTCATATACAGCAATTTATACATCATCTCCTAAAATTCTGGTTGGTTGTATTGTTGTTTTTATGTTCTGTTTGTTTGCTGTAGTGGGGATGGGAAAGGGTAAGATAATCAGCATCCTGGCCTTATTTGCTCCATTTATTTCTGCATTTAAGCATATTTATCAGTAGTGATGCTCTGAAATGACTGCATCATCTTGTTGCCACAAGAGGGCCATATTTTCCTAATAATAGATTTGTTTTAAAAAAAATCAAACACTGATATTTTTTTCTTTTCTTTTCTTTAAATCATTCACGTAGTAGAGTTTTAAAATGGCTGTGAATACAGAGTGTCTGGTGGAGTATGTAGCATGGAAGGAATAACTGATAAGCTGAATGCTCTAAGCAGAGCAGAACAGATCATTTCCCAGCGGGCAGGGTCATGAGCCTTTTTTTGGACCAGGTCTGTGGAATGTGTTAGGCAAATGCACAATTAGTGTATTGCTACATCCTAGAAGTTCAGATACAGTTTTCGTGGTGCTCTTCAAGGAGGACTTGATCCCAGATGTGGAAAATTAGCCACTTGCACAGTATTTGCAGCACTCTGAGTGTCCACTTCCCTGCAGCCCTTTCCAGCTCTTGTATCTCCTTTCATTCCTTGAGGATCATGTTACAGGTCACAGAGGACCTCAGCATGTACAGTACTTTAAAAAGCATTGTGTGTTAGTGTGCTGGAACAATTGAAATAAACACTGGCTTTATAGGAAAAAAAAGCTGAATTTTTCCTTTAATAAGAGATTTTTTTTCGAACTTACATTTAACCCGAGTCATATGTAATAATATTTGCGTGGTTGTTTCTTATGCTTTTGCATATTCTGTATGTGACGTCTTATTTTCTGTGCGGAATAGTCTGAATTGAGTGCTACTGGCATGAGTCAAAAGTGTCTTGTTATGAAACTAGTGACACTGATGTACTCATTTGGTGCTGCTTTTGGTCAATCAGCCTTTGCTTAGTTCTCATCCTGTGTTTTCACAGGTGGCATCTTCTATCAAACTTAGATACTAGTAATTGCATTTCAGAGAAATACATATTTCAAGGGAGAAAACAATTTCCTGGTTGCAAGATGTTTTCTACTACAAAATGTAACACATACGTTTCCAAACTTATTTTCCTAATTAGAAAATATGTAATTTCATCTTAGTATCTCTTCTCCTGTGGAACATTTTTTGTGACACAATCTAGGCCAAAATCTTTCTTCTATTGAAGTGTCATGGAAAAAATCCCAGTGCGTTTAAAAAAAAAGCCCACAGGGTTTCATCCATAGTTTTTATTAAAAAGTAATATTGATACTTAAGGAAAAATCTGACTGATGATTTTGTTTCTGGCAGAAGTAAAATGCCCTTTTTTCAAGGATCACATTTCCTCTTTAATCACTTGGTATGATGTTTCTACCAAATATTTGTTATGTGAGGCCCTATGAAGACAGAGAGGAATGATGCAGTATGTGTTTTGAACCTCAGTATAAGTTTTTTAAAGGCTCAGACTTTTAAGATTATACACTGTGATATGAACTCTGAATAGAAAGAATTGACATGGACATTCTGAATATTTAGAAATTTTACTTCATTTCGAGACAAATACATATTGTCCTTTGTTAGACTTAGTACTTTTGTGTATATTCTAACTATATACAGAAGAGATGAAGAGTAAAGTGAGCTGTTGCTTATCGTTTCCAAATAAGAAATGATCTAGTGAGATGTGAATGAAGCTGAAACATCAGTTCTTTCTGCTCCAAAAAAAGGATCTGTCAGTTTGTATGTATCTTAAGCTAAAAAAAAAAAAAGAAGCATGTTGATTTGCTAGAAATAAGTACTAGGTTTTGTAGCATCTTCCCAAATACTAGTTATTTATTTTATCTGTCTGCATGACCTCGCAAAGTGCTAAGCAGCTGTTAGAGGTGATGGTTCTTTCCTCTGCCACGAGACTGAGCATCCCTGTGGTTTGGTACACTAAAAAAGGGCTTTTAGTGCACAGTTAAAAGGAAATAATGCAGCAACAAGTGTTCCATTTGTATTAGAGATTGTGCTGTCCTTGGACTGTTTTTCTTTCTTCTTTTTTTGCTAGTGAAAGCGGAGTGTATTGAATGCTGTGACTGCTGTGAAGTACATGACTCCAATATTCATGTGTATGTGTTGGATGGGAACTCCTTGACTCAGTTATCAAAATACAATTTTGCTATGTTTGTAAGAGTTTGGGTAGTGCTTGACAAATAGTGCGCTTGTGCTTCAGCTTTCAAAAACCGAAACTGATGGAGTGTATGTTTGCTTGTCTTATTTTGTGATCTTGTTTTCTGAAAACCACATGCCAGCATTAACCATTCCAGTCCATAATCAGAAATTTGGATGGACAGTAAGGAAATCTGTCATAGCTGCTAGTGCTGTACAGCATAAATCTTTATTCTTTTTTTTTTTTTTTTTGTCTTCTGTGTTTCATTTGCATGCATTTCTTATTCTTTATTTTTTATTTATTTTTGTTTTTCTAGGTCTGGGTGGGCTCAGTCACAGAAATAACTGCTGATGACCTCTATGCAGAAGATAAGGACTCCTCACCATCAGAACTGATATATTCAATTACTCCACCTAGCAATGGGCACTTGGCTCTGAAGGATTCTCCAAACAAGAGCATCCTTAGTTTTACTCAGGCTCATATAATGGAAGGGCAGCTGTTATTTGTACACAATGGTATGTAGTTTCAAAAAATACCACCTGTTGACAGTATAATGCTCCTATTCAGTCCATTTGTGTTTGTAATCCTTTGAGAATCTCCTTGTCATGTCACGAAAATCTCAGACTGCTAGTTATGTGATACATGGTCTCACAACCTAGACAGGAAGTGTCTCATACACTTAAACGTATGCTCACCAAGAAAGCCTGGTGTTCTGTTGGAAGAAGTACTAGTGGTTCAGTTGGTAGCAGTCTTCTCACTGAACCCTTTGTCTGCACTAAGGGAACATCACCATGCAGCTTTCAGAGATATAAAATCAATGTTTTTGACCATTGTCATTGAGAATCATGTGATTTTTTTATATTTTTATTTTTGACTTGGTGCACTGCTGAGTTATTCATGGACTGGTAGTCTCTCAGATACATGTCACAGTACCCTCATGTTCCTAAGGAGCTCAAGGCAATAAAGTCATGGCTCACCGGGGTAATGTGAACCTCCCTTCACTCTGTGAATGAAATCAGCTTTAACCATTGACTCTTTTACGCCAGTGGTAAGAGCTAGAGATTGGGTAATTTATGCTGCTGCTACAGAAAGAATGTGTGGACCGTATGAAAGAAGTCAGAGTAGCCTCCTGGATCCTTAAGTGGCAGGCAGTGCTTAGAAGCTGCAGGAATGAACATCCCAGGGGGGTTCCAGTCTGAGGAACACATGGGGCTTTTATGAGGCAGTAGCTGCTATTCTCCTGGCCCAGCTCTATTACTGTATTGTACCAGCTGGAAGGAGGAGAAAGGAGGTGCTAGAGAAGGAATAAACCATTCTGCTGTGGGCAAGGAGATGTGGGCAAGAGGTCCAGAACTGCCTCACCAGCCCTCGGGGGAGCTGGAATTACCTCCAGGGCTCCCTTGGGTCCCGCAGTCACTTTCAGGTCTGTGTTGTGGCTCCATGAGGCTTGCTGCAGGTTAAAGTGCTCTGAAGTGCTCTTCCAGTGCAGTATCTTGCTGAGTGCATATGTGTTGTTGAGGTTGCTTTACAAGCAGCTGTTGGTGAGCTGTTACTATCCTACTCAAATAATTTGGTCAGGAGATGAAAGGTCAAGAACATAGCAAAAGTGAGCCAAGCTGTTTATGTTGTTCCAAGAGAGGCTTTGATATGTAAAAACCTCAGTGGTGGTAGGAAGATGGTAGCCTGAGTGTGAGGAAATGAATTCACTCTGTGTTCCAGAAAGGGTGAATGCACATCTGTAGCCTTAGGAAGTGAATCTTGATTAACAAAAGTAAAAACAATAGCAAATTTCATTTTTCAGTGAGTGGGAGTGTGGGATGTACAGTAAATTTGAAATGTAAAATTTCCCAGGTCATGCATCAGCTCTTGCAGCTGCTCTGGCAGCATCATCACCTTCAGTGTTTCAGAAAGCACTCTTGACATTTCGCTTCTTTTCCTTCCTCAGTCTGCAATTTTCTTTCCTCCTTCAACCTGGACTGTTGTTGTAAGTGTGCTTGCTATGCTAATCTTATTCCCAGCCTTGTCCTGGAGCCTTCCCTTACCTGTTGGTGTCACGATGCTTCTTAACCTCCTTTTCAGCTGCTCTGTCCCTCACCTTCAGTCTTCTGTTGCCTATGAGCTTCCTTGGCTCCTCCTTGGCCCATTTCATGTTCTCCACAGCCTGGCTTCTACTTTTCCTACTCACTGTGAGCCTTTCCAAGGGGAAGAGCAGCAGCATCTCGGTTGACTGGCTCTTCAACCCACTGGCATTGCTTGCTCCAGCTGTCAGAGGGCTTTTTTAACTGTACATGGCACTGACTCTCTATCCTCAGGGTCTTTTACAGTACAAAAGAAAGATTGCTTTTATGCCTTTAACATTAGTCTTCATAAATTTTTCCCTTCATCTTTGCTGCCTTGTGAATTACATTAAGCTGCTTATTGTCTTCTGTGAGTTTCAAATCTGCCCCTTTGTTCTTAGGTTTTCCCCTTAAATCTTTTGCTTGCTATTGCATAATGCAGAACCAGATCATACCTTTCCTTTTCTGTACCACTCTTTCAGTGTGAGAATGCCTTCCCTTTTCCACCCTTGCTTCCCTCCAGGGTGATCCCATCCAGCTTTTGCAGTTTGGGGTCAGCCCTTAAACCCTGCTGCTGTTTTTTCTTAGGGCAGAACTGAACTGACCTCTTGTGAGTTCTGAAGCCTCAGTGTCTTCTCAGTGCAGTTTTTACAACACTCATTCTGGTGTCCTTTTTATCACCTCTGATCAGATATCCCTTTAAAAATTAATTGTGTTAAAACAATACATGCTCCGCCCTAGCAGCAGGATTTAGTTCTCTTCCTGACTCTGTCAATGACAAAATGTCTGATTGTGTCAATCAGACAGTTGCTCTACATTAGCCAAAAAAACAAGTGAAGCTGAGTAAGCCTTTTTCGACCAACTTGAGGCAATTAGTAGACTCTTAAGTGCCTCTTTAAATGTGCAACTGCTTGTACATTTTTATAAGAAGAAAACATTAGAGAATAAAGACTTTAAAAATAAGAAAACGATATGGCATGATTTTTCAGAGCTGCTTTGGTGCCTGGCTGAATATAAGAGCATTGCCTAGGGGAGTTGTGAACTATAATCTTAGAACCCACATTTGATTCTTCTGATAGGTTAATTTAGAGTTAGGCAAGGAGTTCTGATCTTTAAATTGAAATACGTGGCAACATTTCACTTTCAGGATACATATTCATGTGGCAATATCTCGTAGCTACATTAGGCAAAACAAGCAGGAGGGTAATGGTAACCATTTGCAACTGTTAATATTTTAATTTTTCATTCTCTCTTTCTACCTAATTAAACACTCTGGGCACCGTCAACATAAAGCCAGTCTTAGGAAGCACTATACACCTCAGTAAGTCAGTTTTGAAAGATGCACTTTTACGGGAATCTGCCCAGTCTCCTGGAGGTATTTTGCCATTACTGTGTGCCAAAGTACATATAGGTCCTAAGATTAAAGAAAAAAATGTGCATTTATTATGAGTAAACATAACCTCTGAAATAATTTAAGCTGTGACAACATATCCTATTCAACAAAGCTGAAGGAGAGCAAAGAAGCAAAGGAAACAACCTGTGATTTGATCCAGTCCTTTAAATGTAAATTGAGATGAAAGAATATTCTGGTAGTTTTTCTCCCCAAATTACTTTTATGCCAAAAACGACTGCTTAAGTGCTTGGGCCCTTCCTAAGATGTAAAAAGAGGAGAGAATTTGGGAGACAGTGTCTCTCCAAATTTAACTGGGTATCGTGTCTGCTGAGGTCAGTGAGGGAAAAAGGGAAGGGGCACTCTGCTTATTTGTAGCTGTGTTATATATGGCTTTCAGTGTAAGTAATAGCCAGTAGTTCTTCATTGGTGTGCTGTTCTCTGCATTATGAATTTATGTAATTCTAGTTAAGATACAAAATTGCTGATCAAAAACTGCTTTAGAAGGACTAGGGATTTATTCCACTTGTAGCCTACAGCAAAAGGTGTCCAGTGTGCATGTGTTTGGATGAAAAATAGAAAAATAAAAAAATAAATATAAATATAATTAAAAAAAAGAAAATAAGATTAAAAAATAAATAAATTTATGTTTTTGTTATCTACAGGAGCAATGTCTGGAGGCTTCAACTTTCAGGTAACAGACGGCTTGAACTTTGCACCACGACAGATTTTTAGCATCACAGCTCGGACTTTAGTCATTAGTCTTGAAGTGAACAAAGGACTCGGAGTCTTTCCAGGTCTGTGTTTAACACCCTATCATGATTTCGTGCACTTGATAAAATTACATAGGTGACCATGTATAGCTGCACTTGGAAAAAATCTATCTCTGTGTTTTTTAAAAGAACAGTTATGTTGTCTCAAATGTTTTTATTTTACGGTCTTTACATTTTTGATATGCCTGTGTGCTTGGGGTGATGGAATTTGGCAGTAAAATATATAAGCACAGTGTGACAATAAACACTGTCTGCCTAAGCTCTCAACATTCCTCATTCAGATTAAAAGCTCTATATAATATTCATAGAATTAGAGGTGCAAAGTGCTGCTTAGAGTATTCAGGCTGCTTTAGGTGGTTGGGATTTTTGCCTGGCAAAAGCAGTGAAGCTTGTGTCCATTGAACTCTGAATAGCACACTTAAGCTCACCAGGTTTCTAGTTCACTTTCTTACTGTTTGAGCAGAGTTACGGAGAGCAGTGGAGACTCGCTGGTGGAGCAGAGGGTTTGAACAATTTTAATTTGTATTCATGCATTTGCAACAAGCTGTATCAGCAGCTAAGTAGTATGTTTAAAGAAGTTGTACTCCTTCCTGCAGGAGTTGATGAATACGGAGATTCTCACCAGAGCCATATATTGCTTTGCATTAGCAAGAGTAATCCCTCATTGAGTTAGTAATCTAACATTAATTGCAGAATTAAAGGAGAAAGAAAGATTAGCCTTCTCTCAGTAACATCTTGTATCACACTTCATGTTTGTGCTGCCTTCTTTTTTCTCTGAACATTGTTCATACAGCCAGAGGGAGATGGGAAAGCTCTATAGGTACTAATCTGTGTCTTATTTATTAATTTCATGCAGAAGAGGATCACGTCAGTTTCTAAGACTTCCTGAACATAAACTGCATAAACAAAGGCTTGCAGCAAAAGCTATTTAAACACAGGCAACAAAAAATGAGATTGTAGCAGCATGATCTTCTTCAGTCGATATAAATGAGATTCACATAAATCCACTTAAAAGGCTTATTAATCTGTGATTTCAGTGTGTAAGGTTGCCTCAGGCACAGGGATTTACAGGAATTCCATCTTAAACCAAAGATGATTGTAAGAAAACTGTGCATGATACTTCTATAGAAGGAATAGTTTCTAGATTTTCTGTCCATTCTCCAGCTTGGAAGATAACAGTACTTCCTTCAGCGCTGCAGGCTGTATTTATCCAAGCCTACAGTTTCTGCTGAATTGTTGCTTGCCTAGAGTTAGCAGAATTCCCTTAGTGGTTTTAAAAAGTACTACTAGCTTTTGTACCTGTTCTCTTTCTGATATTTTTAAAGACATTCTGGAGCTGGACAGGTTTCAGTGGTACTTGCTCACTGTGGAATGACAATTAAAATGGTGATGGTGCCAGTTGCTTAACTCCCACACATAAAGACAATAGCCAGTGTTTTGCTATATTTTATAGCACTGTGGGAAATGTTAAGAGACAGCTTGAAGAATCTTCCCTCTAGGGAAGTAAAACTTGAGTATTTTCTGAAGAATTTGCCGTGTTTTCATGACTGGGTATAAACTATTTTCTCAAGCATATTGTTTTGCAATTTTATAACAGCATGTACTGCTCTCTTCTTTTGCATTGAATATAGCAGATTTGTTTATATGGTTTAGAGATTTCTTCTGTCCAACAGCAGGTCATCTTATTCAGTGTGCTCAGTAAACACACTGATAGATACATGAGTTTGTCTTACATACACTAAATAGCTAAAATGTGAAGAATTGCTCTCTTCAGGGAAGCAATTGACTGAAGAAGGAATGAGATGAGTTGTGCCTAGAGAAGAAAAAACATGCAGGTATTCAGAAGCAGAGCTGTCAAGGCCAGTCAGCACACATGATGATCCATAACTATTTAGCAGTGATAGGCAGAATGCTCATACCAGAGTAGTTTCCCAATTGTAAAAGTAGGCAGTAAAAACAGAGGCCAAAATTATTAGGTACTGATAACAGCATTACGCCGTTGTGTTCTGCATGGATACATTAGCTTGGCCCTACTCTGTCACCCATCCCCTGTCTTTGATTCTTTCTGCAGAACTTGGGTGGTGTTATTTTGTGATCTCTCTGCTCCTACGTGGGGGAATAGGCAGGCTGTGCTCTCACTTCCCTTTCCTTTACCCAGCCTGCTGGCTGGCAAATAACCGTCTCTTCCCTGTTGAGGTGCTGGACCAGAGCCGAACCACTGCAGGTGCTGGAGAAGGTTTTTCATGTCTCAGGAGAAAAGTGTTCATCACTCACAGGAGACAGTTATATCTGGGGAGGTTCCCATTTCACAGGAGAGTGTGGGAGACTTCAGTGTCCACGGCCCTGCTTGGTATTTCAGCCTCTGCTGCGCAGTGAAGTCCCTCATGGTCAAGCCGCAGCTCCTGAGAGAGGTCAGGGCTGTTGGGAAGGACCAGGGGCTTTGTGAAAACTTGAAGTAGTTATATCCATCAGTACAGTGTAACCATGTTTGCGATTTACTCTGTCTTAATTTGTTATGGCACTGGGGCCTGATTTGCATAAATGAAGTTATTGAGAAATAACTCTGCAGATACACGTGGTCTGATGAACTTTTGCTCTCTGTTCTACATTCCTGATCACATCTGGTGTAGACTGAACATGTGGACATGCTTCCCTTTCTGCCTGTCACATAGAAGAGGGAGAAGAATAGTAGAGAGAAAAGAAGGGAGACTTCTTGTATTGGATAGTGTGAGAGGATTTTTCAAGCCCTAAGGGACTCCTTCACTTTTCTAAGCAATATGGATACAGAGTGGCAGGGGAAGGTAAAAATGGGAAAACAGCCAGAAGATTTCATTTTGTAATAGCAACTCCGTTTCAAAGCAGATGTGATTTGAGCCAGGGCACAGCTATTTGTAAACAGGCAGAATCCTGAGATTATGGGTGGCTTGCAAAACATTTGCATTCTCCAGTTTGCTTACTCAGTCCCTCCTCCAACCTCAGCCCCCCACTCCCCCGCCCCTGAATTTTACAGGAGAAAGATCTTATTTTGGTTTACTCATCTATAAACACTGAGCTTAAGTGGAGATGGATTGATAATGAAAACCTGAAGGATGTGTATTGCTAGTGTCTGAAATTCTGCATTGATACCTATAAAAGCTTGTTGATGAGGAAAAAAAGTGTAAAAAGGGAGGCAGAACTGGGGTCAGGGAGAACAGGACTGTGTGAATCTATTGCTCTTCTAAAAGTATTAGTAAACATCAGATTTAGTTTTCTGAGTGTATATCATCAGGAAACAGTACATCAAAAAATCACTAAACCAGTCTTTTTTTTTTTTTTTAATTTTATTCTAGGAAACTATTAGATTTGGTTTTATCACAGCTATGTCAAAAATTGTCGTGGTTTGGCTAAATTCCAGAAAGCTCTTTATAATCTTTAAGTCAGAAGGTACTGGTTAATGCAGTGCTGTGTATTAAAAGGATCCCTCAGTCCTCCATCCATCTTAATAATACTTTATTTCAGGCCATTATTTCTATTGTACAGTGTCCTTCCTATTTGTTTAATTCAGTATTTACTTTTTAAACTTCATTTAATGAAAATTGTCTTTCATATTAATAATGAGTTGTTCAAGTTTCAGATAATAATTTATTTTGGTTTGGGTGCATTCACTAAAAAATTTGCTTTGTTAAGGCTTTTCTCAGCCAAATCACCCAGCCTTCTGTGGGCAACTGGGATTGCTAAATACATCGCCAGTGGTCACTTCAGCTGGAGTTTGAATTCAGTTCTAGACATGTAATACAGGGACAGGGCTTCTTACATGTGCACTACTCCTTGCTTCGGGTTGCCTTTGCAGGAACTAGAATTTAGCAATTACATGTGCTGAAGAGAACTGTACTTTTTCATTGCTGTAAAACAAAGATACTTCATACTGATGTGCTTTTTGATTGAAAACATTGTGGAAGAATTGTGTTATTTGGAAGTAACTGGAAAAAGGGTAAACCTGCTGATCTTACAAAACATTATTAAAATGCTAAATAGAATAACTAGATGAAAGGGTGATTTGTACATATAAAATTTTACCATTTTGTGAAAAATTGCTGTTGCAAATCTAAGGTACTTTTAATTGATGGTTTTTAGGTTCCAGGAAACCTATTTCACAACATGATCTGAAAGCTGTAACCAGTGATGTGACCAATGCAGGAAACAGAACTATAACTTTTATGATTGTAACTTTCCCCAAACTTGGAAGGCTGATCAGAGTAAATTCTGATAATACCACTCAGGAAATCCTCAGTTTTACACAGTCTATGGTAAGCATTTACTTTATACTGGATAGTTCAGTGGTAGATTGTTACTTCAAAGGGCATCCCAATTGCTTTTTCCTTGCCTGGTCCATTTATATCTGTTTAGTAACTGAGCATATGTGACCCATCAGTGCGATTGCCCAGATTTGCTGTGTCATTAAATATCTGGCATGTAGTAATGAATGCAAGAAGAGCCTTTGTTCCCCTCTCTATGGATACTAGCAGAGTCTTGGCAATTTTCACTGTTTTGCTTGTAACGGTATTTTTTGAGAAGAGCTGTTTTGGTGCCGTTAACCGGCAGTCAGAGGTTGGAAGCCCTGACTTTCTGGCAGAAGGAGTAGCCTTGTGCCGTATGAAAAGTCCAAGTAACAGATTCATTTCAGCTGTGCACAGTCCTCATGGGTGTCCCCAGGAGGACTTTTATTGACTTGATTGGCTGTGATATTAAGTGTTTAAAGAATCTTAACTGTGATACAGGGTCCCGTACTTGAATGACTAAAACATGGCAGCTCATGTAACTTGATGGAAAACATTCTTTTGCAACTGAAATGACTTACGTCTGTGTGCTGAGTCTTAATGTAGCTGTGTGCTCTGCGCACTGTAAGTTGTTCTCAGAAAATCTTAGCAAGGGAGATAAAAGGAGCTCGACCATCTGACTTTACAGAAGGAAAAGTTAAGAAACAATTTGGATTTAATCTACGTTTACAGATTTAAAAAGTGACTGTTTGACCTGGTAAATGAAATCATTAGAAAATCTGTTGTTTAGAAATAAAAACTTGACCAACAAGACCAAGAAAAAAGTTGGCATTCTTATTAGTTATTACCAAACTTTGAAACAACCTGACTAATGACACTGTTTTCTTCTGTTCCTAAAATGAATGTTTTTTATGAGCATTAAATGAAACAGTTAAGCATGTCAGACAAGATCTTTCAGCTGGAGTTTTGAAGTTTAAATCTCTTTGCCTACAGATATAGTCTACATATGTTTATTTGATAGTGCCATGTCAGAACATGCCACTTTTTCTCTATAGCTTTAATTCTTACTAATGTGTAGATAACTTTGCTTTGAACTTTGTAAATTGTGTAAGGATCTGAGCTGTAATAATGTGTGTGTGTCTTTTCTCTGTTGGAGGTATTTGTATTGGCCACTTTTCACTTCAAACAAATAGAACTAAGTGATTTATTGCAGGTAAAATTAAGGTATCCTAACCAGCTCACTGTTTGTTCTGGCAGAGAATGAAGAATAAGAGGAAGAAAAAAGATCCAAAATAAACTTTCACTGTCTAGTGTGTTATAGCCACATGAACTTAAATATCAATGAAAAGATGACAATGATATTGCAAGCATTGTATATTCTCCATTACACAGAGAATAAGAATTTTGATTTCTGTTTGGTAATAAAAGGCTTGTAAATCTGATTTAATCTGAAAATTTTTGAGTTAGTTTTGTTGTTTGGCTTCATTGGCTTCATTCTGTATTGTAGAACTTGGAATTTTACTTCTGAAAAGTAGTATGCAACTAGATTAAAAAAGAATTTATTACTTTTCCTGAGGTGCATCTTCCTTATGTCCAGTGGCTTATTGCCTTGTGGCCAAAAAAAAAAAAAAAAAAGATAAAATAGAAAAAGAAGCTGAAATCAGTATTGCATTCCAATAAAGTTTTTCTAGAGCAGTTGCCAATACAAGGAAATTAATTGTTCTTTAAATTCAATTGAATAACAGTAGTTCATGAGTTGTTTTTTCTCTCGGACAGTATGTTCTGTGATAACTTAGAAGTATTTTCATTTTGCAGCAAGCCACAATTTCATCATTACATTTAAAGTCATATCAGAGGTAAACATGGCGATGCTAACCAATTCCATTTTCTTGTCAGTGCAGATATTAGCATGGACTTGCGACTTAGTAAAAAAAATAGAAAGATTAACAGTTGATAAGTAAACACCACTGAATTGATAGGATGTCATGCCTATTCTTGTCACATTAATTTGCTTTCTCCAAATTGAAGTCCTAGAGGCATGCTTTGGAAGGTTATCTTGAAACAGCACAGCATTTTAATACCACTTCTGTATGTTTTGTCCCATAATAACCATTAAGGATTAAATCAGTATAGGGAAAGCATAAACCTGGTGAAGTGCGTGTAGGATTTTATCACATCAGTCTGAATTCTATGGACAGTATGGTCAGATGGTTTTGAAGCTGGTGAGAAAACTTGCTCCTGGAAGCCTGTTTCCCTAGTGAACTTGGAGGGGTCTGTTTCAGTGGTTTCAGGATTAACTCTGTCAGTAGTTACAGATTCTGTAGTGCTAAAGTGCTTCATCCATGATAGCAGCAGGGATTTTTGGATTTCTTTTTCGTAACTTTCAAGCATATGTCATGGGAACATGTGCTAATAAGTTCCTTCAGGTTGTTTGCGAAGCTGTGTAACCCGTGTTACAAGTTGTAGACTTAAAACTGACACCATCTTAGACAGGGATCTCTTTGGCAACTACAAACTAATACAGGCAAGCCAGGTCAGTAGTTGCCTGGGAAGTTGCCAAGGCTTTAATAGGTAGCTGTCTTTTCTCGAGGTCAGAGAAGAATTACCAGGCAAAGCTGGAATCTAGTGAATGAAATATAGCAAATGTTCTAGTCTTGTGGCTCTTATGAATCCTATTGAAGTTTCAGTGTATGAAGGTATTGATCTTAAACTTCTGGTGTAGTTTCAGCTGATGAGAATCCTAGTATGATAATACTGGCTTTTGCTTTTGGGTCTGAACAGATGAATGGTTATATCTAGCATAAATCTGTTTTTCAAGTATGCTTGTCTGGCAACACTGAGTGTGTTCAAAGAGAGAAATGCAGGATAAAAAAACTTCATAATATAAGCTACATACACAGCCATTGTGTGTGAACTAAGCTACAAAACCCTTTCTTGAACAATGGTCTTGTATTTTTTTTCTCTCCTTACACTTCTGTATTTAAACTTAATCTCCTCATATACCTATTGCTGCCTTTACCCCAAAACAGGTGAATGAAGGTGTGATCATGTATGAGCACTTAGATGCAGAGTCAGCTGGCTGGAGCACAGAAGATTTCTTTACGTTTACTGTCTCCTCTCCACCGTCAGCTCTGGACCTCCAGGTGTTCCATATTGTCATTTCATATGAAATTACCAGGCACGGTCGGAACAGTCGTCTTCTAGCAAATACAGGTAAAGATGCTGTGCTGTTTGGGCCTTCTGATTGTTTGGGATCTGTCAGCATTCCAACAAACAAATGAGAAAAAATGAAAGATAATTTTTCTTTTGTAGCAAATGACTGGAATACTTTCATCACAGAGTGTAGTGTAGATAGTAGTTGCATCACTGCATCTTTAAAAATGCGATTAACCACCTATGTTAGATTCTTCCTACTGCTGTAGTGGGTATCCTCCATTTTGCTGTAATGATAGAGATAATGAAAGAGAGTCATCTGGAGATTTGAGATACTGATATTTCTTTAATCATGCTCTATGATCAATAGAATATGTAATCTCTTACATGCAATTCTATTTTAAGAATAGTGATAATATATTTCTAGCCATGACGTTTGGGAATCAAGGACACCATGAAAGAGAAATATTTGATTCCATAGTCTCTTTTTTGAGCATCATAAATTTTTGAAACAGATTACCTAATTTCTGAAATGTTGCAACTATGAAACAAGCAGCTTCTAAGACTCTCTTTTTCTTTCTACTAGGTACCATAGTCCAGGAAGGAGGTAGAGTGTTAATCAACAAAACAAATTTAGATGCCTCAAATCTGTTGATAAAGCTACCTGAGGTACAGCGCTCCATGTATGAAGTCTGGTATCAAGTCGTATCTTTACCCCTACATGGCGTGATTATTGTTGGAGAAAGAAATGTTACAAAAGAAAAACCTAATTTCTCCCAATACATACTGGACAAATTTGGAATTGTGTATGTGCACGATAATTCTGAATCACTTAGTGACAATTTCACTTTTGCTGTGTGGTTAAACCTAAAGACCAAGTCTGCAACAAAGCCCCAGAGTGAAGTTTTGGAGGAGATATTTAATATCACTGTTGTTCCAGTGAATGACCAAGCTCCAGAACTGAAGACTAAAAGGCTACACTTGAAAGTCCTGCAGGGAGATGTGTCAGTGCTGGGGTCAGAGAATCTGAAAGTTGAAGACCTAGATAACAACCCAGCTGAGCTTAAATACACCATAGTTAGCAACCCCAATAATGGTTATTTAGCAATGAAGAGCAATCTCAGTGTCTCTATACAAGATTTCACACAAGCTGATGTCGACAATGGTATGGTTTGGTTTGTACAGGATGGCAGTGCTTCCTCTGGCGTGTTTTATTTCAGTGTGACTGATGGTAAACATCGTCCTTTATATAAACTTTTCAGTCTTGAAGTAATACCAATTGCTCTTGTCCTGGTCAACCTTACCAATGTTGCACTTCCACAGGGTCAGACATCTGTCACTATTACTAACGTGCAGCTTTCAGCTGTCTCAAATGGAAAAAGCACTAATATCATGTATGAAATAACTCAGCCTCTAAAGAATGGGCACCTGATGATTGGAAATGAGAAGGTTAGTAAATTTGAGCAGGCAGATTTGTACTCAGGAAGACTGTCTTACCACCTGACAAATCTCACTGTGTTCAAAGAAGTACTGGAGTTTATGATATTCACTGCAGAAAGTAATCTGACAGGACAAGTACTGAACATCACAATGAAGCCTTTAGTGCAAGTTGTATCTGACATGCAGATTTCAAATAAAGCAGTGTATAAATTCAGAAGCAGTGACCTGGATGCTTCTGAACTAGCTAATTTAACAAACAGTAATCCTAGATTTGAAGTGTTGGTGCCCCCATCTCATGGAAGAATTGTAAAAAAAAGATTTGTGAATGATGCAGAGTTTGAAGATATTCAGACATTCACCCAAGCTGACATCGAGAGAGGTGTTGTGCTTCTTGACATAGATACAAATATGACAGAAGTTGATCTGTTAAATGATTCATTCACATTTATGCTCAGGGCAGATGATGTTCAGCCTGCTGTCGGCCATTTTGAGTATTCCATAGTGCCATATAGTCCTCCACTTGGGCAGGGTTTTACAGCTGAAGTGCCTTTCATAACCAGCACGACCACTTTAAAAATTCACAGTACCTCAAAGGATGATACACCAGTTTCCTCCCATAATGAAGAACCCACAGTAGCACCACAGAAGACCGTCCCAAGCATGTTCCCAGATCAGAATCTCTGGGGAAATCTACACGAGGAAGGTCCATTGCTGAATTTAGCACTGGGAACGAGGGGATCTGCAGAGACTGAGACCACAGATCGGGCTGATGCCAAGAGTCCCAGAGAGCAAGCAGGTGAAAGCAGCAACCCTTGGTACATCATTATCCCCCTGGTCCTGGTTTCTGTGCTACTCATCATTGCTGTTATTTCTGTGTGCATTTTGCTAATGTGTCAGAAGAAAGAGAAGGCAAAACCACTTGTCAAAAATCAAACGGATGTAATCCTCAGTAGTCCAGGTCATTGTCTGGAACGAAGCTTGACTGTACCTACTGTTACGGTGACCCCTCTCTTGAAGGGAGCTGAGCAAAGTACAGCCTCGACACCGATGGCAGTAAGACACGAACAGTTACTTCCTACAGTGGTTGCTCCGACTGTAGAACAGGCTTTGCAAAATACCTGGTTAAACCTTGATCCTGAAATGATCCAGTA
The DNA here is from genome assembly GCF_964034855.1 of Anser brachyrhynchus. NCBI lineage: Eukaryota > Metazoa > Chordata > Aves > Anseriformes > Anatidae > Anser > Anser brachyrhynchus. Next base: position 14,131,840 of record NC_137697.1, on the reverse strand, counting down.
TTGTCGAAAAACAAACCCAACTTTGAAGCGCAATCAGTACTGGGTGTAGTTCATGGTCAGTTTTGGTCATGCTAATTGAGATAGAATGGAAAAGAGAGTATACATTATTGACATATAATTTGTTCTTTATTATGCTTATTTATTATAAGTCAAATGATGCACTGTTTGTTAGGTGAAACCCAAATACCTGCGAAATAATAATAAAAATCTTACTGGTTACAGAGGCCATAAAATAAGATTTCCAGTTCACACTTCAGCAAAATTCCCACCTAATTCAGTGCAGAATTGGTCACCGTAGATTTTGAGTGCATCCTGTGTATACAATATTTTTTATTTCCCATGACAGGGGTAAAGTAGAACCTTCTGTTGTGGATTATGTATATTTTAACATAATTATTATTTTGAAGAACTAAGTTTGCTATAAAGATTTTGTGTACTCTCCTGAACTGTCATTTCTATTGTAAGAACTTTCAACTGTTTTTACAAGTAATTGTCAAGGTGCTAATCTCTTTAATGTCATTTTGACCTGGAGGCTGTTCAAAGGCCAGTACTAAAGAAACAAAGCTGTGTTATTTTGCCAAGTGTTCATCCGGGTCAGCAAACTTGAAATCTAGAATTCATCTCAGCGATAATTCTACAGCAGTGGCAGTGGATAAGTGTTCTGGTAAAACATTATGAGGTGTTTTCTTTTTTGTTGTTTGTTTGTTTGTTGCTTTTTTCTTTTTGTTTATTTTGTTTTCCTTATTTGTTGCTGAAATCTAGTCTTTGATGTCTGCAGACTGGTAAAATGCATCCGTGACCTCTAAGCTACATGGCAAAAACTATGTATCTGACTGCCTGTCTGCTGAATTTTCTTTAGCCTTAGGTTATGTCTGGAAGTACATATCAAGTTTTCTATTCCTGACTAAGGGCGAAATTCTGCCTTCAGTGAAGCAAGCACATCTCTCTCTGGAGTCTGTGAGTTCAGCTAGATGACAGCAGCATCAAGTCCTTTGCTGCATACCAGCATGTGTTGAGGAACTAGAGAGAGAAACAATGCTGTGACTAAAAACACTCCCTTCTGAAGTTTTGCAATTTACCCTTCATCTCCTAGAATGTAGATCAAATGTGCCTTATACCCTATGACAAGTACTACCTACTCTAATTTAGCTCTGCTAATAAAATGTGCAATAATTTCTCTGTAAAGGGGATATTTTTATATTTATGGAAATCCAAGCTCAATAGTGATATGCAGTCTCCTGTTAAGGTCCGTTCTTTCTTCCACTGAAAACTGCAAAATTCTTGTTGACTTCAGAGGACAAATTGACCGCTGAACATCTCATCTATTTTTGTACTTTGCTTTTCAGCTTCTAATTAGCTTGCCTGTAAAAACACTGTGCTCATACTGAGATGTCTCACTGCTGCATTATTATTATTCACACTGGAATGGCATTTTCATTTGAGCCCAAGTACTGCTGGTCTTGCTTTTATGGAGTGAATGTATGGGACTGAACATCCTTGGTGCTATTCATTTCATGGTACATATTTGTTGTTGTTGCTGCTTGATTGTGTTTTTGACATTTATATATTTCAGCTGAGGGAAATTTTCGCCCATGAGGAGGGCCAGACTAAGTCACTGCTTACTGCTGTGTCCCAGGAACAAAACACACGACCAGTGGGGGCAGGCCTTCTAATCTTTCCCTCTGCCACAGGCAGCCTCAGTTGGCGCATTTTGAAGCAGTGCGTTGTTCAGAGCCCACTCCCAGGAGAGAGGTCAGTGTCTATGAGAAATATACAGGACACATCTTCAGCTGGTTGAGTTAGTACAGCAAGAGTGAGTAAGGACGTGAACCCTTTATATGCTCAAACTAAAATATATTTGAACCCGAATACACAGTTTTATTTGTGTGTCATTACCATTTTTCCTTGGTGCCATTGTAAGCAGGCTTGAGCTCACCCAGCACTGCCAGTGTAGAAGGCTGGGATGTTGAGATGTCCCAGATGGACTGCTGCAGCCCTGTGTTATAAAACTCTCTATATAGACCTTTTCCACTTTTCCAAAGAAAATCTTTGGGACCTTTAGAAACTCTCAGTCAGAGGGGTGGTACTGTCAGCTATTGAAAGAACACCCCAGCATCCTTTGTGGAGGTGCAGTTGCACATCTCCTGCCATTTCCTGAGACCTCTTCTGCTAGCAGCAAGCAAACAGCAGCTTCCTCCAGATCCCAGCTGTCAGTGGAGCATTTGCAAAACCCTTCTTCCAAAGCCTTTTAGCTGGTAGCAGGAACCCGATCCCTTTGTACCTCCTTCAAGGCTCCACTCCAACAAGGACTAAAGAACTATAATCCAACACTTCCTGGACACTTAAAGAAGCATGTCTAACACTTCTCTACCACTGAGACCTTCCTGTCAACAGCAAAAGAAGTCATACTCCAACACCTACCGTGAGATTAAGTGATGCGTTTCCAATGCGGTACCAAAATAATGCTGCTGGAGTCTGGTGACAAAGTCCTGTGGACCCCTGAAAAACTGAATATAAATATGGAAGTGAAATACGTTGCTAACTATGTATCATTGTAAAGACGAGGAAGCCCAAAGCTGCTGCGTTCATTGTGCAGTGGAGATGTAACATAAGGCTGCTGTAACGATAATGGCAAAAAATGAGATCACAGCATAATATTGAGTGAATCAAAATAACAGCAATGGATTTAGCACTCCAGAACTGAATGGACCTGCTGAATGTCTGTATTTATATGCCCAGAGCAAGAAATTGTACATGAAAAATACTGAAAAGGTTGCAGAATTTGTGCTGGCTCTTTTTTATGTAAGAGTAATGGCCTAAACCATTGTTCTCTATTTCAGAAAATGCTTTTGCCTGTCAACAGATGTTCAAGTAGATGTTCAGGCAGTATGGAGTTGTATTTTGAGTATTGGCTCAATTTCAAAAGCACTGAGATTTATTTTGTTTTAATTATTAAAAACAATGTAAAGGCCTAATTCATCAGTGAAGTGTGCCAGCAATCAGTTTGCTCTCTCAGTTGGTGCTGCTGTGATACAGCGTTGCCATAATACCTGCCATACGTTGGAACATTCTGATGAGAACTCTATATGGAGAAGTATATTGTATCAGTGGTTACTGGGTTTCATATAAAATATTCTATTGCAAATTGTATTTGATCATTACATATCATTTTTACTTTAGTATCCCATCCTGAATCTGTATTAAAAAAATTGAGTGCCTTCATGTAAGCTCTCCCTGTGGACAATACAGAATAGTCTCTGGCAGAGGAGAGTTCATCTTTTTTTTAACGTAGATATTTAATACAGGTGAGGTGAGCTGTTTTTCTGAGGTGCCCATCTCTTCTTGTCGACTCTAAATGAGTAAGTCTCATCCTCTGTTTCCCAAATAACTATCAATCAAAAAAGTCTGCTGGAAAACAAATGATTTGTACTTATGGATTCCTTTTGTGATTCCAGGAACATAGTTAGTTTATGGTCAAGATCTGGTTTGAATTTTTTGGTTGTTTCCTTAGCCCTGCAGCTGTGTGTTTTATTTCATGAAGATGTGGTTTATGAAGGAATTTCTTACCAAATGGAGTTTTAAACTGCAGCAAAAAAAAAGTGCCTTGAAAATATATATAAAATCAATAAATTGTTTTGTTTATAATCCACACAGTTAGGTTTTCGTGTTTTCTTTGAAGACCTACAAAGTACTGCAACACAAGAAGAGAACAGGATCCCACTGCCGGTAACAGTGTTCTAACGAGCTTTCAGATGTTTCTTTTTTAAATTAGACACGTGCTGAGGTCTGTGTTGTGCTGTGCCCAGCATTGTGCCTCTAACATAATGCACATGGCCGGAAAAAGAGAGAAACTTCATCATGCATCCACCTGGCGGTGTGCAGCACTGGCATGAACATAACTTCAAAATTAACACATTCGTTTGAACTGGCTCAAGCAGCACTGTGTTGGGTGTATTTCAGGATTAAATTTTTTTTCTCTTTCAACGCACTTGCTTAGAAGGTCTTAAAATATCAGTTTCTTAAATGTTAATATACTAGTGCTGGCTTGTCTCTCTTTCGTAAGGCAGTAGAGAAGCCTCTCATTACCTGTCAGCCATTTGCCTCAGTAGTGCTGAATTACTAAGCTGTTTCAATATTAATTGTGGGCCCAGTGTCTAACCAGATACTGAGAAAACTTAAGCAGCTGGTCTTACGGAATAAACTTGTGTGCATCTTGCTTGGCTGCCTCTCTGGGGAAGATCTGAGCATCTGAACTCACACTGTGAGAGTCCTGGCCCAGTACTAGAGCTGATTATAAATCATTCTTCAAATGTTTTAGGTCAGAAAATGCTGATCAGTTTGAATTCAACAATGAAAAGGCCTGATATTGTTCAAATAAATTTTCTACTCCAGTTATACAAGAGCAGGATTGTTAAACTGGAGGAAGAAGGACAATTTGAACAATTACGTGTTTTAGGTTGATACAATTTTAAACTTAATTTACATTAAAGCTGCCTCCCAACTTCAGGATACTAAATTAAGACATTATTACCCGCTTACCACATTAAATGCTTTGTTTGAGCTGTTTCTCATTTTTATTTAATCAGAACTCAGATGGTTTGTGGTTGTTTCTGTAACTTGAGATGAGGAATTTCTTTTTTGAAATGTCAGAAATTTTGGTGGCAGCCGGAGAGCAGCTTCCCCTGCACCATGATGCAGCTCCTTGACTGTCAGCAAACATAGAAATCCATAAGCACCAGCTACAGCTTTTTCTGCAATAGCCTGTTAAGGCCTGAGAGGCCAAATTCAGGAGTGAATCCACTTCAGTGTCCTAAGCTGCAGGCCTACATTCTGCTTGCACCATTTTTTTTTCAAGTCCACCCTCGTGATGTTATGTTGAAGTACATTCTGTGAATATTTTTAAATGGGCTGAAAATAATTGTCCTGGCATATTCAATGGAAACTCTATTAATTTATCTTCACTTGTTCGAAACAATCATTCCTGCCAGAGCTTGCGTATCCCAAATGCAGTCCCAGAACAAAATGTTCTTTCATTGCAACTGGTGAAATCTATAGTTCCACATCTGTTTGTAGGGAGACTCAGTATGGTGAAATGCTTGCTTTGCACACTCATTTCCTCAATTCCAGTCTTGCTTCTTAGTTATTTTTGTGGTAATGCTTTTTATGTGCTGGTAACCACTACCTAAACATGAAGTTGTTTGCAGACTGAGGTTTTAGCTGCCTCACATTTTCATGGCTTCACAGAGAGGCGTCAGATCTCATAAATTCATTGGGGAGAAATGAAGATTGAGTTGACTGAGCACTGGTATGGAACGGAACTGAGCGTCAGAGCTTCCTGAAAGAGTAGAGGCAATAGATCCGAATAAATAAGTTCAATTAATAGCAGATGACTGATTAAACTTTATCTTACATATCAACTTTTATGTATAACACAGAAAAACATAATGCTGAGTGAGATTCTAGAGAAGATTACAAATAATCAGAAGCATCAAAAGTGTGTATTTTATATACAAGTATAAGCTCAAATATGTATAAATGAGGTTGAATCAGTAAGGCAGAGACACATAGAAAGTTGGTTTCAGACACGCAAAGCCACCAGGGAAGCTGCCTTGTTAGCAGGAGCACTGGGGAAGATGTTAATTAAAATCAGGTAGCTAGGAGGACAGGACAGAAGTGAAATTGCTGGGGTAGATGGGAAGTTTTAAAACCACAGAAGGTCATTTAGCAGTAGAGCCATGGGCTTGTTTGAAAGGCAGAGGTGGTGTGCTGAGCTGTGCCTGTGGGAAGAGAGCTATGACACGCCACAGGGCTTGGGGAAATCACCTCACTGCCAGAGAAGACCTGGAAACAAGATGACAAGTTTTCTTGACATTCAAGGAAAAAAAGCAGTTTAGCTTTTTTTTTTTTTTTTCTTTTTTTTTTTCCTGCATCTCTTTGTGGCTGACATAAGATTTAGTTGAATTAAACCTGCCATGGCATGAACATATTGAATGTTGACTTAGAAAGGCTGTCAAGATGTCCAGCTGTGGGGATTCATCAGATCAGATCACTAAAATCCTTCCTTATATAACCATTGCCCAGTCTTGCTGAGCAGGGTTGGACAGGGTATAACAGATATTAAAGCCTGTTGGCATGAATATTGCCTTAAAAATAGAGCTACAGTGTTCCCAGTGTCTTGGTCAAAGTGCAGAAAGGAGCAGGGTGAACTTTCCTGGGGTTTTGACTGATTGTAATCACAATTACTGATTAGTGGTAAGTATTGTTAGTTGTAAATGCTGGAAGGTGTTTGAAAGCGTGGTGATAAAGGTCCTGACTTGGAGCACTGAACTAATGCAGATGGAGATGGACCTGAACTTGGCCCCTGAAAGAAATGAAAGTAGCTTGAGGACTATTCACATTTACACATGGCTGCACAAAACACTGTTAAAGATCAGCTCTAGGACTAAGATTAGATTAGGTGTAGAAGCAAGCAGAAGTGGTACGAATTAGCTGGAAGAGCAAACAGCTCCCTGCTTCATACCGTCTCTTGGTCAAACAGGATTATCCAGCCACAATCCTATATGTTGCTAGGAATGCTGCAGCTTAAGAAGCAGTGAGACAAGTTACCGATTTTCCCACCCTAAATCACCTTGCTCCTGGTTGTAAGACTTAGGATCATTTAGTCTTTCCCCTTCGTGCTAATTCCTGGGGTGCTGGGATATCTGTTTGGTAGTTCTTGCCTCCAAGCATGGGATTTGGCCTCAGAAGCCCAGTACTTTTCTCTGTGCCACCTAAGAGCCAGCAGAGTGGTCATAACTGTTGGTCACCACTGAATGGAGATGTGTCCTGCCCTAAGCTGAACGCACAAGTTACACTTAAAGACACGTTATACCCCATTCCCATTTCTTTGGTTCCCAAGCTACCTTAATGTTTCTAAAATGGTGGGTTTGGGATGTCCCTCTCAGCAACTAAGGGCAAAGTCTTTGCTCCGTGAGACCTCTCTGCACCGCTTCAGGCGGCAGGGAGAGGTCCTCTCCTGCGCCCCGGTGAGCACAGCTGCGGAGGAAGGAGGTGCTCCGAGGGGCCATTGCGTAGCAGAGCTCCTTCGCTCTGGTTTCACAGATTTCCCACTTCCACCTTGCTGGGAAATTCTCAGGCCAACAGCTGTGACCAGAAGGCGGTTCTTTGCTGAGAAACCTAGACATACTCAGTTCCTGCTTTAGATTTTAACTTCCTTTTTGTACTTTTAAAAAACTTTTAGTTATTATTATTCTTTCTTTTTTATTACGAGGAAGGCGTAGCACAAATTGAGAAAAAGAATTTTTAAACACATACATAAATCAGAGCTTTTGCCAGAAGAAATTGTAATAATCTATTTGTAAACTGTGCATCACCTCCCAGGCGTTAGAGTTACGAGCTATGGATCTAATAGGTCTACATATCTGAACTCATCTTCGCCCGTTACCTCACCGACAGTGTCTGTCTTGGTCAGTTGTGATTATTGCCATTTCCTTCAAACAGTTCTGGCTGCTGAGGGAGAGCATTTATTTGTCTCCACTATGGAGCTGTCACACGGTTTAATGTTCACTGTTCACAAGTCGCCAATACACGTTACTTTTCCTTACGTAAGAGTTCAGTGAGAAGCAGTTCCAGTGCATAGATTTTGTAACAGTAAGTTTCTAATACTCTGATGACTGAAAGGTTTTGTAGCTATCCTCCCAGGGCTGACAAGCATGGCTGCTGTTGGCAACTTCTCCAACCTTTATTCCTTTGGGGAAAAAAGGAGACCAACTCTTCTACATATAGTTAACTCTTCTACATATAGTTAACTCTGTCTTCCAGTGGAGTTGTTTTAAAATAAGTAGCAATAACCACCTTTTTTGTATTCCTTCCTGATCATGTGAAATATAGATGCTTTTCTTTCTTAGCATTTGATATCATCCATACATGAAAGCAAAAATGATGAAGCTGGTTGTTTGTGTGACCTCTACAAACAGGTGAGACTACAAACAGGTGAGAGTGCGACTGCCCTTCTGTGGGAAGTGAGGAGCTGGAGATATCCCTTGGGTACCACATGGGGAAGTCATGCTACTGGTTGTGCTGACAGCACATGCTTAAGAAATGTCAAAGGTGGATCTAGCGAGTATCTCACACAGCTATTTTATTTCCATTTTTACAGTTTCCATAGAGGAACGGAAGTTGTTGCTTTGTTTGCTTGCTTGTTTGTTTGTTTTTCTACCAGGAGGCATTTATATTTACAAAAAACTGCTCTGAGTTCAACCTTTTGTCCCCTTCTGGAACAAGTGACACAAGTGACTAATGGCTTCCGTACGAGCACGTGGCTCGGAGCAAAGGAGACGCCTGACGCAGGGCCTCTGCAGCCCGCCCTTGAAGACTTCCCAGACACAGGAAATGGCCTGGTTTCTCACTCACCCTGGGCAGACACGCAGGACTGGTACGTCCTTTGAAAATCACAGTGTTTGAAACACATGCAGCTACACAGCTGACTGGTAGCTTGGCTGGTTGGAAATACTCCTCTGTGCCAGTTTTCTTTTTCAAACCCAGCCCAGAGAGGTCTGTCACAGGGGGTGAAACAGGAGTGAATGCTGTCGACACCAGGATTTTGCTCTGCGTTAACCACATCCACTGTAAAAAGGATGAACATCTAACGATTGCTTACTGCATTCAGTTTTGGGCCCCTCACTACAAGAAAGACACCAAGGCCCTGGAGCATGTCCAGAGCAGGGCTATGAAGCTGGTGAAGGGCCTGGAACACAAGTCCTACATGGAGCAGCTGAGGAACCGGGTTTGTTTAGTCTGGAGAAGAGGAGGCTCAGGGGAGACCTTATTGCTCTCTACAACTGCCTGAAAGGAAGGTGTGGGGAGCTGGGGGTCGGCCTCTTCTTGCAGATAACTAGTGACAGGACTAGAGGGAATGGCCTCAAGTTGTGCCAGGGGAGGTTCAGGTTGGAAATCAGGTGACATTTCTCCTCAGAAAGAGCAGTCAGGCACTGGGACGGGTTGCCCAGGTAGGTGGTGGAGTCATCGTCCCTGGGGGTGTTCAAGGAAAGGCTGGACCTCATGCTTAGAGACATGGTTTAGTGGGTGATATTGGTAGTAGGGGGATGGTTGGACCAGATGAACTTGAAGGCCTTTTTCAACCTTAATGATTCTATGATTGTATGCTTCATTCAGAGGTAAATCGGGAAAAGGACTTGGGTGTCACTGCACCTGCTGCATCATCACTGTCCAGAAAAGAGTGGCACACATCAGCATGCATGAAACTATGGGGAGAGGCTGCCATCACACTGGCCAGTCTTTGGGCTTGCCTTAGACTTGACTCTGGGCTGGGGCCCAGGACTAGCAATTCAGTGTAGAAAATGACCTGAATTTTTCATCATTCTGGCAAATTTATCCACCAGTGCAGCAGTGACAATGAAGCTAGACAGCAATAACATGTCCCAAAATCTCTCAATAGTCCTGTTTCTGCTACTGGGCATATAAATGCAGCAGCTGAAGAATAAGCAAAGTCTTGGCCCCTTGGTGTAGCCTGCACCTTGGCTAGGTTAACAAAGTGAAATACAAGCTCCCTTGCCACTGTGTTTGCAAACCCCCTACACTCAAGGAAAGTGGTGGTGGTGGCAGGTAGGGATGGTTTTCATACATGTAGTGACTGGGGCATCCATGCCCCACTGGGGAAATCTAGATTTAAATCTTATTCCTCCCTGACTGAGAAAGGTGTCACACCCACCTCCTAAAAACCCACTAGTTTACAGACCTCATTAATTTATTTTTTATTATATACAAAACTGCTAACTGCCAGAGTGGCGGTGTCTGAGCATTCAAACACACAAAGGCATTGCATAAATGTTCTTCTCCAGAGAACTGCCCTTAGATGTTAATGACGGGCTTTTTTACCCATTGTTTTACAGCTTTTGATGTTTTTGTTTTCTACTTTCAGATAAACAGTCTCACAGAAATCATATCACAGCTTTCCTTGCAGTCTCAAGCAAAGCAAATTTTCTGACATTTTACTGTCACCCAGCAGTTACCCAACAGATACTTTTTCCCATTGCTTTTGCAACAATGCTTACTTTGTTTTCCATTTTAACGAGTTATATTAATCTATGCCTGCTTCTTTCTTGACAAATTGTTTTCCCATTGCAGCTCCAGCTTCTAATGTTATTCTAACACCCGATAAAGAGCTCAGCTGGCAGCAGATGTGAATCCACCATAGCAGATTCTCTCTGTCAGATGTGTGCAGTACGAAATCACTGTTTCATATAATCCATGCTGGTTTTGAGCTGCCTTGGGACCACTTTATAAGAAGGTATTTTGGATTGTTTTTAAAAATACAGGAGATAGCCTTAACAGAACACTGCCTGACCTTGCTGCAGACATAACTTTTATTAGAAGTTGCTTTTATGAATATAGAAATAATATTATAGAATCATAGAATTATAAAGGTGCTGGTCTCAATGTCAAAGTCCCTTGTGACTTCCCATCAGTTTTCTCTAGTCAGGGTATTTCAAAACCTGTTTCTGTATTAATTTGGAAGTGATACAAGCAGATGTATGTGTCTAAGCTACAAATAGATTATCAACGATATTGCTGAGCACAAAGAAGGGAAGAAAGGCCCCTCATCAAGTATAATGAGAACAATATTTAATAGGAAACTGATGTAAAGAACGTTTGGTCAGCTCAGATATTTCATGCGCACTGCATAGCCATCTTTTGCATATGGCAACAACAGTGTGACATGGTGACAGTATGCACTGGGACAGATGACACAGAGTTTGTATTAGTATAATGCTGTCATCTTTTCATAGATTTTTGTAAGCTCCCAAGGAGTTTTCTAGTTTCTCATCTGTGCTGATACTCCTTTTCTGTTGTATGATAGCTAACTAAAACCAGTGGTGATCTGACATTGTAGCCAAAAGTTACCAGTGGTTCTCCTTTCCTTGTCGTCATGAAAAAGGTGGTCATATCTTTAAAAGGAATCACTGAAAGATGATGAACTGCAAGATGAACAAGGCCTAGCTTCCCACAGAGTCGTGTTTTACAGGCTCTGCGTTTCTGCAGGGTCGCCTTCAACTCCTTCCTACGTATCTTGCACAGTGAAGTTTCAGTGTATTCTCTGGCTGATGCAGAGTTACCCATCCTGCCAAATTGGCCAAAATCTGTGTATGCACTGGCCAGATGGCCGCTGCCTCTTCAAACAGAGAAGATGCTGAGTTGACCATGTCTTTCACTCATCAGGAGATACTAAACTGGGCTTCTTTCCTCCTTCCAGCTGCCGTTTTTCATGGAGTTTGCAAGAACATAATATCTTATTGATCTTTGCACCACTTTCAAAGTTGGATGAAGTTGGCTGTAGCACTGATACTGGAGTTGGGAGACAGGTAAATGGCATAGCTGCACAGGGGTTGTTCCCCTAGCAAACCAGGCTAAAAATGAAGAAGGAGAATTTTTAGTTCAAAGAAGTTTTCAAGTGTTGCATATGTTGAAAGACTGAAATGTGTAAAACAGCTACACAGAAGCAATATGCTAGAATGGTGTTCTAGAATGGTGTTCTGTAGGTGGCTGAAGAATGAGGAATTAAGTTCTAAAATGTGTTCTCTGTGATTGTCAAAGATAATGGTACCATGCTGCTACAATTTCTCCTCTTCCCTGTGACACTCTGTGGTGGTTTCACCCATCTGGGCAGCTGAACTCAACCACAACCACACTCTCACTCCTCCTCCTCAGAGGGAAAGGGAGAGAAAATATGATGAAAAGGGCTCAAGGGCTGAGATAAGGACAGGGAGATCTCTCAACAATTATCATAACAGGCAAAAGAGACTCAGCATAGGGAGATTGATGTCATTTATTGCCTATCACTAACAAGTGAGAAACTAGAAGCAAACCAAAAACACCTTCCCCCATCCACCCTCTCCTACCTCCTCCCCCCAAGTGGCGCAGGGGAACAGGGAATGGGGGCTGCGGTCAGTCCCTGACACTTTGTCTCTCTGGTCACCATCACTCTGTGCCCCTGCTCCACGCGGGGTCCCTCCCACGGGATGCCGTCCTTCCCGAACTGAGCCTGCGGGGGCTGCCCACAGGCAGCGGCTCTTCAGGACCTGCTCCCACACGGCTCCGTACCACGGGGTCCATCCCCCAGGAGCAAACTGCTCCAGCACGGGTCCCCCACGGGCGGCAGCTCCCCCCAGACCCCCTGCTCCTGCGTGGGCTCCTCTCCACGGGCTGCAGCTCCGGCCCGGGGCCTGCTCCTGCGGGGGCTCTCCATGGGCCGCAGCCTCCTCCAGGCCACATCCACCTGCTCCACCGGGGGCTCCTCCACGGGCTGCAGCGTGGAGATCTGCTCCGTGTGGGACCCGTGGGCTGCAGGGGGACAGCCTGCTGCACCAGGGGCCTCTCCACAGGCCGCAGGGGAACTGCTGCTGCCTGCCTGGAGCACCTCCTGCCCTCCTTCTGTGCTGACCTGGGGAGCTGCAGGGCTGGTTCTCACTCCTCTCTCTCCCAGGGAACTGGCCCTTATCTAACACGGGGCACCTGCTGGGCTCTTCTTATTGTGGCCTCCCCTGCAGCCCCCCGCTACCAAAGCCTTGCCATGTAAACCCAATACAGGTTGGTATTGAGAGACTGAACTTCTGAAAAACCTGCAACCAGCTTCACACATAACCATGTCTGAAGGAAGACTATAAGTCAGAGTGGAGTTTGTCTCCTAGAAAGCAGTGACATTGACCAGGAACTGCAGATGACTATAGATGACAGCAAAAAAGCAGTTCAACCTGGTCTGCAAAGTCTTGCATTAGATCAAAGACAAGGATAATCCTTGGCCTTATAAGCAGAAGAACATCCAAGTGGCTTAAGGATGAATTATTATCTCAGTACTGGATTAAGAAGAGCAGAAAGGAGCAGATTTTTCCATGCTGTTGTGCATGTTTGGTAAAACAGTTAAAGTAGGAAAGGAATATAAAACAGGGTTATTTGGTGAAGGGGAATACTTGAGGAAATCAAACCTCATGCTCTTAGGAGAAGACTAATAAGTGGTTTTCTCTTCACAGGAAAAAAAGTGACCAAAGTCATTTGCATTGATGATGGCCTAGAAGATTACAATTCTGGAGAAGAGATTTCTGACTACCAGTGACTCTTCACAAAATCAAAACAAAACAAAAAATCAGAGTAAAATTTGAAGCTGACTGTGAAGAAATGATGGGAAACATTTCTGGGTGCAAAACTTAACCATTGCAAAAATATACTTGGCAATGTCATCCTGCTTGTGTTTACTTGAAAGTCTTCAAATTAAGCCTGAAAGTCTTTCTTAAATATATATTGTAGCTCCAAGAGAGTTACAGGCTTAAACAGGCTTAGAGATTTAAATAGGCTTAGAGTCTTAAAATCTATGAATTCATGATAAGCCTTGTCAAACAGAAGTGCCCTAGTGATACAATGAGGTAGAAAAAGGAATGCCAGCAGCCAAGCAAAGGGATCCTGCCCACCTCATCTGTCTGGGGAAGAGGAAATGAACAGGCTGGCATATCTCAGTGCCCAAACACATCCCTGCTTCCTGATCTGCACTTTCTCCCACCCTAACAATCTCCTGCCTCTGACCTGAGCTGTGATGGGAATTGTCTACCTGAATATGTGGACTTCCGAAGTGGTAGGCTGAAAGTGCAGCCTTTCACTAGGCTCTTGCCTAGTTCACATCTTGCTGTGACAAGCAAAATTGTCCTGATGTCTTCCAAAATTCCTAAAAGAGCTATAGTATGCCCTTTACATTTTTGTATTTGACTATTGTATAGGTATCCTGCTAAGGATTTTGATGCCTAGCTGAAGATGCTTTAGGTTTTAAATGGGAGCCCCAGTGCCTATAGTCAGTGTCATCCCAGATGTTTTTCTCAATCTAGCAAGGCTCTGGTTTGGAAAGGAAAAAGCATAATGGGAAAGGTTGCCTGATACTTGCTTGGAATTTTGTTAACTAATGATTACACTGGAAGAGTTAATTTGCCTTCTGGTTGCAACCACTTGCCTGTGCCACAGTCCAGCAATGTCCTTACAGTGCAGTACTTCAAGAGCGCAGCTCTTCTTCTCCTGCCCTGTTGGACACATTTCAGGTGCTTCACCACTTCTAAACAGAAGAAATTAATAATCCTTTTGAAAATGAAATGGCATTGGCATTTATTCATGAAATAACTTACTTATCACCCTAGAAAGTCAGGCTAGAAAATGTCCATTTCACATGAGGAAAATTTTTTAGCTGTTTTGTACTGGATTTTCACAGTATGAATGCAGCTCACTCTCTTGGGAAACTCAGAAAAGCATACTTTGTTTCCCACTTTGGATTCAAATTCCTAAAAGGCTTATAATATGCAGCCATCTGGCTGCTGTTTAGTGTCCCAGATGAAATAAGGATGGTAGCCTGAACCATGTGTCCAGAGAACAGGTGTCCCTATCATTGAAATTACCACAGTAATTGGTAAAGAGACCAGAATCTCTGGGGTATATGCAGTCAAAGTAACCTTTCCATAATGAATGGGGTTAATTTAATTTTTTAGGCCATTGAACTATGGAGGTTTTCTGTTTGATTTATTTAATTTGCAAACAGAAGCATCTTGAGTGTCCCTAATGCCAAGTTTTTGGTATTGTTGTATTTCTAATATTAAACCTCACATGACGGGTGCTGTGTGCCTGTCCTGAGATTCCTATTCTGGAAATAAATGTACTTGTCAAATTAAAGGAGACAAAATACATAGGCAAGATGATACTTTTTAAAAAAAAAATCTCACTTATTCTTCCTCATTGATATTTTAAATTGTGATAGTTGAACTGTTGAGATGAAAACAATTGAGAGAATTCTTTTAACACATAAATCACAAATTGACATTAAAAGCCTATTTTTAGGAAGAACATATTTGTAGCGGGTTTTCTACCTGATCTCCGAGTGGAGTTTAAATAGATTCAGTAACTCAGTAGTTTTACGCTTTTTAGAGCCATTTGATGATAATGCTATCCAGAAGAAACCTTTTTGCAGTTCAATTAGAAAGACAAGCAACCCCAAATGGGGTATTTTTCAACACCCTGAAGAGCCTGGATTACATTGCTAATGTCCAGAACTGTGTGCTTTAACATATATATAGAGGGTAGAGTATTTATATTTCAGGGGGTTATAGCAGAAAAAAGAACCACAATTTTACTAATAACCTGAAAATGTTTTGAATATGACCTTTAGCTTTGAAATGGTAAAGGCAGACTAGCTTTCCCCTCTCAGCCTCACAGTGAATAATGAATGACACACGCTTGTGGTTAGTCCTGTCCGAGACCTCTCCACCATGAAACCTATCCTTTTCATTACCCAGAAATTACTGGTGGTCACTTACTGTCACAGGAAAATATATCTTCTACTTCATTCATGCTTACTTCAGTTGAAATTGATGTACTAATGTCCTTTTTAAACAAGAATGGTTTTATTCAAGGACTCAAGCTTAACAGTATGCAGGAACAGAAGAGAAAGAACTCAGATTTTGTCCATATACTCCTCACATACCAGTTCGATATAAAACCCAAATATTTCATTGTTTTAACATGATGGGCAAAATGTGTAGCTCTTTGGTTTCTCTGTGATCGCATGATCTGAAAAGGGGGGAATAGATAAATAGAGGTAGTTAAATAGGAAGATCAAGATTTTGGAAATCTTGGCTTCTAATCCTAACTGGCACTGACTTAGTCCATGTCTTTAGATAAAGTGCTTTACTGGGGACCATTTACACACATCTTCTGACCCTAACAATGATGTTATAAGAAAGCATTAAACCTAGGAAATGAAATAAACTCCTTAACTTTTCTTTGCCTCAAATTTTTCAATTCTGAGCAAGAACCTTCATCTTCATTGAACTGTTACAAAGCTTTATATACTAATATTTAAAAAAAAAATTTTTTTTGAGTTCTTTATTTTGTGTAAAACAGTGTAGTTTGGCCATATTCCTTTCTTGGGAAAATGGGAGATGATGAAAAATGAATTGCTGCAAATAGGGAAATATAAGGGAGAGGATAAAACTGGTCAGAAAGTAGAGGTAGCTGTAGGAGACTTAGCAGCGGACTGGGATGCAAGGGCAGGTGTACAGGCTCAGCTGTCCTGCCTTTGCACCTCTCACTCCCACTGCCACTCGCACAAACCACACCAATGTGCTGCACGCAGATGGTGCCATGCCTGCAGTGACACTCACCCCCTCCTTTCTCACCACAAAGGGAAGAAGCTACCCATAACACCAGAACTCTGTAAGGTCCCACATCTGCTATGTCTTTTTCTATTCCTGTCCTTGCCTTGTTCATTCTTGTCAAATAATGCAGCTCATTCTTCCTTTCCTCTTCTCGGTTCATGACACAGAGCCCTCATACAACACATATCCAGCTCCGTAATTGTATTTAACTGATTCAGTCTTCCATATATCCAGCTACTGCTGCTTCAGTGATGACTTTTAGTTATCAAAGTGTGGTGTAGGCTTAAAGGCATGTAATTGTTCAGGCTTTTGATATTAAAAGAGAACTCTTGAATATAGGATTAATGTCTCTTCATGGTCATTTAAATTCCTTTAGATGTATATTAACAATAGCAGCTGGAGGAATAAGATACCCACCCATATTTGAACGTGTCCTGGCAATTCTCTGCAATGCACCCTTCCTTGCCATAAACCTATTCTCTTTTCACAAGGTCCATCCATACCACAGGCTCAACATCTCCTTTCAATGTATTCAAGGAAGACGCTGTTTTGTTTCATGCACAAACAAAAAAGTTGGTGCCTGATTGTGACAGTCGAGGTCAAGACAAAAGAAAAGTTGGTATTAATGTGAATAATGTTTGTGCAACCTTGCTTGTGATGCATCTAGTTTGGAGAATGACTAATGTTTAGGTTTTCTTACTAACTCCATTATGTCAACATTTCCTGGTTGCAAGAGTCATGGGTTTTTCTTTCACTGAAACAAGCCAAGTTGGGCAATGTGGCCTTTTGCTGGGCAGTCTGGAAAGGCAAGGCTACAAACTGCATGAATTTACAGCTGAATCCACTGTTGTGCCTTCCCTCCATCCTCCACCCACATGGTGTTTATTTTTCCTGGTTGTTCCACGGGCACCTCTCCTTCTCAATTTTATTTTTCCTTGGCCTGATGTAGGGTTAAAGAATGAAAGGGAAACAAAGAGGGAAAAAAATGAGAGTGGAAATGATCAGGACAAGAAATATGACCAGCTGTTTAAATAACAAAGCACTCTGGAAGTGCACAAAGAATAAATTACTCCTTTTCTATTTTTAATTTTTTCTTAATCTATTTATTTCTATAGCATCCTAGATGATTTATGTGAATGACAAAATGACCAAAGAAGACTATCTTCACGCTACTCCCTTTTTCTGAAAGTTGTACAGCATTGCTGTACATAAGCCAAGTTGTTTAAAGAATGTTTGCCACAATTGTACCTAAAGAACTGTACAATTGAAAATTTGAAAAACAACAACCATCCATTGAGTTTTTCTAAGAATTATTCGTCTTATATATGCAGTCTGCTCATAAAAAAAAAATAAAACAAAAAAAAATCAACAAAATTGGCTTCACTGGATCATGCTGCTGTTGACTGCATTTGTTCTCTCTTCCCATCCAGGAAAAATAAGTTTTATGTTTCGTTCCAAAGGCACAATAACTTGTCAGTGTTTTTAGTTTTTTTCCAAAGGCAAGTCCCATTTTCCTGTGTTAGCTGCCCAGAAAGCTGTGTGCTGGGGCTCCCAAATCCCCCTGGTGCAGTTAGACATTCTGGTGTTTCAGTGGAAGGTGCTGGTGGAGAGAAAAGGCCTCTCATCATTTGCATCAACTTCAGAAGCAAGACGGAAAAGTTGGGTTTAACCCAGTGTTAAGTGGGGAGACTTGCAGACAGCATGGCAGTACAGTGATGGGGTGTAACCTGCTGTTCTGGGAGTCCTCTGGAGCAGGTTTAGGAGCTATAGTAACATCTATAGACACCAGATTTTGAAACCAAAATCTGAAGACCTCAATTATAGAAATCAGGTGGGAGCTCGGCTTAGTGGTTGCAGCTATCCTGGTAAATTAAACATGACAAAGATCTTTACCTGGAGCAGGAGCCAATTCTCTCAGGAGAGCTCACAATCTATTAACCCCTCTTGCCTTCCCAGACACGATGGCTACAACACTCTCCTAGGAAAGGCTCCTAGCCAAGGAAATTGCTATGTCTAGGAAGTTTGGGAAGTCTTTCAGTTGTCCTGGACCAAAGCCTTGCTGAGGACAATTCTGGTGATGTAATAACATTGAGTGCCAGTGCCTGGAACATCCCATGGCATTGGTCTAGCTAACACCACGTTTGCCTCGTACTTCAATGCAGTACACAGCAAGTACAACACAAGACAGAACCCCTTTACATAACTTTTTTGCTAAGCCTGCGTCCTTGGACCCAATATATAGGTAAGTACATAAGCTCCAAATACTTAAGCCTTTTTGAAAAGATAACTTTTCCCCTGTGCACTGGAGAACTGTACTCTAAGAAGTTACAACATAGAAACTTCAGAGTCCTGTGGCTCACAGCTGTGTGATGCACTGGTCTGGTATCGTCAAGAATCAGAAAACAATAACCCCATCTTCTGCTGGTGTACAAAGTCCCCAAGGAGATCTCCTCTTATAAAACCAGGCTGGGATTCTGTTTATTGTCACACACACGAGAGAGAGAGAGAGAGAGAAAGAGAGAGAGAGAGTTCACACCGACATAATACATGGACAAAATGTCTAAACTGGATTACTTGTGATAGAGGAGGAGAATATAAAATACCAGTAGCTTCACAGACATGTATAGTTGTTGCGGTTTATCCCAGCAGGCAGCTCCTCAGCATCACACAGCCATATCCTCACTCCGCACACCCCTGCAGTGGGATGGGGGAGAGAACTGGAAAAAAAAAAAAGAAAAAAAAAAGTAAAAAAACTTCTGGGTTAAGATGAGGACAGTTTAATAGGAAATAAAAGGAAGATTAATAATAACAATAATAATAACAAAAGAATATGCAAAGCAAGTGATGCAGAATGCAAATGTTCACCACTCACTGACCAGGACCCAGCCAGACCTTGAAGACTGCCCCATCTCCATCCCAGGCTGTCACCCCAGTTTCATTTCTGAGCCACATGGTGTAAGACATCACTTCGGTCCGTTTGGGCCAGCTGTCCTGTCTGTGTCCCCTCACAGCTCCTGGTGCACCCCCAGCCTCCTCGCTGGCAGGGCAGCACAAGGAGCTGAAAAGCCATGGGCTTTGTGTAAGCACTGCTCTGCAACAACTAAAGAACCAGGATGTTATCAACCTTATTATCCTAGACCCAAAACACAAGACTATGCCAGCTACTAGGAAGAAAATTAACTTATCCCAGCTGAAACCAGGACAATAGCTTACTTTTGTGTGCTGCTTAAAAAATTCGTCTTCTCATGTACAGTTTAGCTTCCCTTTAGAAGATGTTATTTCTCACACTAAATGCTTATTTCACACACTAGATGCTTATTTCCCACAGTAAATTCTTACGCAAGACGAGGGAATGGCTGTTGTACTTTTTGTATTTGTGAAGTAAGTCCACTAGTCAGGTATGCACTAAAGGATATCTAGTGTGAAGGAAGTAAGAGAGAAATGAGTGATCAGAGTGGTTGTCATGACAGGAAGAGCAAGGAAGACAAGTGACTTGTGTTCTGTTACTCACAAATACTCCGTCTAGGGAAAATGAGTCTTGTGAATCTACTTGATTTTAGGGCAGAAAAAGGAGAAACAGCTGAGTCACTGAAAATAAACAGGAATTTGAGAATGTGACCACAGATATCCACCATCTGACGCGAAATGCTGAGTAAGGTTGAAAAGATTCCTCTGCTAGCAAGCAGGAACCATTTACTAACCTAATGGCTTTTCTCTGATATATTTTTAAATGAAATGTCATAATCCTTGGGGCTGGTGGTTGTTCTGGCAAAATAAAGTCCAGAACCTACCAGTTGCCACACGTCACAAGCGCTGCTGGGGCTGTCTGCACTAAATTCAGCTTATGCCGCTAAGTACTATTCTCAGGGTAATTTTTCTCAGGTAGAAGAAAACAGATAAAGTGAGTTCCTGTAGAAACAAGGAGAGGTTGATCACTTAAACACAGCTGAACTGAATGACCAGGTACACCTGTAGTATTGTCTAACAGTTCTGGTGATAGGAAACCTGACCTATGCTTGAGAAAGAAGAACGTAAGTGTTCGTTTCCTGGGGAATTCAGATTATTTCACTTCAGTGGAAGGAACCTGATACATGTAGTTCCTGATCCCATACTGGCCTATTCTGTCCTTCACTAGGTACAGAAGTTTAAAAGTATGGTTTAAATATTCAGAATTAATACTGCAGTTATTGCATTGTTTGAGAGTGATCAGATTTTTGAAGAGACAGCTGGGAGCCTGGCAAAGGGGTTTCAGTGATGTAAAATTATTTAATGGATTTTGATGAATTATTCATTGTGAATCATTCATCTGACCAATGTGGGAACTTCTCTGTCTATAAATTATTCATATATTTTTTAAAAATTTTAAAATTAACATTGAACCTGTTTTCACATTTATCAAGGCTTAGAATTCGGCTGTGCATGCATTTGGTATGTTAAAAGGTACAAATTAAAGAACTTTTACATTACACTAGCTGCCTAAATTTATTTTTCTTTCTTCCATTTGTCATGATATTTTGAGGTAGCATGAACAAAAAAAACCCACGAGTTCCAAACTGAAAGAAAGAAGTGAGAGCATGAAAGTTCCTTGTCCAGACGTTAGGTCATGAATGTTTGTGCTGTTTTATGCATCAACAGCTAAAATGCAGGGAAGGAATTAATTTCCATATGCAGCTTCCCTTATTGAGCATTGCTTAACAAAAGCGCAGTGCACCCCTTCCTGCTTCTCTGCAGTTGTAGCAGTATTGAATTAATTGGTAAGTCAATTCCTTGGTCCCTTGAATTAAACAGGGGCTGCTTTTGGAGAAAATGATGTGTTTAGTAAATTCTGTCTGAGGTGGCACAATTTAATCCTACTTGATTTTCTGATTTGCTGAGCTCCCCAGTCTTTCCAGTGGACATGTAGTTCATTTAGAGAGAATTTAAGCCTGCTGACAATTGGATTGCTCTTCTGTTTCTGTTTGTGAGTATCATAGAAAGAGTTCACAGATCATAAACTAAAGACAGTGAACCAGGAAACAGCGTTGGAAAATGCTTTTAAATGACTTTTGTGGTTTCGTCTGTAGGGCACACTGATTTCATACACAGGACACAGTGTCTGATTTGCTTCAAACGATGAAGAGAGTGCTTCCTGTCATATAACTGTAGTGCTTAAAGTGCTAATTCAGGAAGGCTGAGACGTTCATACACTAAATGACACTGGGAGTAGTTATCTATCTTCACTGATGTTCAAAAAAAAAAACCACAAA
Source organism: Anser brachyrhynchus (assembly GCF_964034855.1). Taxonomy (NCBI): domain Eukaryota; kingdom Metazoa; phylum Chordata; class Aves; order Anseriformes; family Anatidae; genus Anser; species Anser brachyrhynchus. The sequence goes on along the minus strand of NC_137697.1, from coordinate 14,110,395 downwards.
CCAATCAACCAAACAAAAAAACAACCAATAGTAATCATGCATCCCAAACTCCACTGTAAAACATGTGTTGAATCACTACATTAAGAAGTAATGATTTGCATAACAAAATCAAAGTATTTTCAGTTGTTGCTGGACAGTCCCAAAACCTGCATGCATCTTTGTGCATCTGTGCTCTCCTGGGACCATTTTCATCGCAGCCCAATAATCCGATTAATCCATTATCTGCACTTAGCCTTTATCAAGATAAAGTGACATATTGATTTTCAAGCATTACACAAACTGAAAAAGCAGAGAGTGCTATTTGAATGCAAGTATGCCAGAAGTCACACTTATCCCTGAGGTTTACAAGGCCTTTCTTATTCTAGACCTGTTTCGTTCTGAGTAAACAGACTCATTTATAGAGAAAATGTGTAATAAGTGACAGAGGCATAGCATGTCATGTTAATGTCAAAACTCTCACTTGCGTGACTGTTTTAAGATATTTGGGTGTGCAGTTCACACCAATAGCATAAAAAATTCTGCCCATTTCTTCCATGTTAGCAGCAATTTACTAAGATGCCATGTTCCACACTGAGTGCATGTATGATAAATATATATATGAAGAGTGGGATAATTCCAACAGACCAATGCAACAGTGATTTAAGAATGTAGATATGTAACATACTGGCACAAAGGTCCATCTACTCCATTACCCTGTGTCCAGCAGTGGCTGATCTTGGAAAACTTCTGAAAATGTAAATCAAGAGAGGAACCTTATATAGTATTTGTCCACATGCTCCAAGAATCTGTGGATTTTCAGAGGCAAAGGAGTGATTTTGTATTCAAAAAAAAAAAAAGCCTGTGATGTTTTTCTGTTCCATAAATATGTTGAGTCCCTCCTTAAATACATATATACATATATATATATGTATATTTGCATACATAAGATCTTATGGTGAGGAGCTCCACAACTGTACTTTGTTCAGATAATAGGAAAGAGAGAACAGTCTAATCCCAAGTCTCTTCATGGTACTTGTGACTTTATTGGTGTTTACAGTATCACTTCTGATTTGCCTCTTTCCAGTCTAAGTCTATATTGCCCTTCTATATTTTCAGACACTTGAGTCTGTTCAGGATCTTATCTATTAGATAGCATTATATCTGTCTAAATGCATGCTGAATGCCTTGCAACCTTCAAAGTAGGTAGTCTTGTCCATGGCAAGGGAATGGAAACACAACAATCCACAAAAAAAAAGAAATTCAAGTGCTTTGTCTCATGTGGAATCCCTGTAAGTGAAAATGTACTTGCTGATAGAGACAATTTGCAGGCTAATCCCACCTATATGACTTTCTCTACAAAACAACCCCTCCAACCCCAGAAGGTAGAGAATTCTATACTCAGCTGCTAAGCTCTTTTTAGAATTGGCAGTGAACTTGCACTGCTGTGCTTTTTCAACCAAGCTTGAATACTAAGCTCAGCTTCAATGACACCGCTGTTCAGCAGAGGCCCACCACCAGCAGCAAACTCAGACTCAGAACAGTGACTGAGCTATTTATTCACAAACACAATTTCTGGTTACACATGGTTGGTCACTGCACATGTGTTTCCAGTTGCATAGAAATGACTTGTTTCCTACTAGGTGTTATTTCTACTTCAGTTGCTTGGCTCTGACTTATGCTCCTGGAGCCAGACTGCCAAGGGAACAAAGACCAGTGCCAGATCTTGGAGACAGATGCGTTCTTTTCAGGCAGATCAATGAGCAAGGTGGAGGGCAGAGCAACTGTCTTGTACTGTTGCTCACAAAGCTGTGATTTATTGTCCCAGCTCTAAGAGATAAATGAGGTCCTGAGTCAAAGTGAATCTTCTAATTGAATTATATCACTTCCCAGATGGCGATGACCTTAAAAGCCCAGACCACGCAAAGATACAATCTGAACGGAAATCTGGCTCACATTGCACATTAACCTGTGCATCTTCCTGGGTTTTAGTCTATTTAGGTCTCAATGAAACCATCAGCTGCTATTTTAGCTGTAGTAAGATAAACATTATTTCTGTTTTTGGTACTGAGCAGATAGGAAGCCCTTTTGCTCAAACAAGGGAAAGCCTACAATGATCTCTTGAGCCATTGGCAGCTCTCAAGCAGTTCAGGTGGGATTGCCACCCAGAGCTCATTTGAGTGCCCAGCAATGTCTTCAGTGATGGAGCAAGGTGAGGCTGTGAATGTAGTGAGGCCAGCACTGCCTGGTCCAGCTGCTCACTCTGCACACTGCAGTGCAACCTGTCTCTGTCCCAGGCTCCAATCCCAGCATTTCAGCAGCTGTCAACCCTAATTATTGCTCCTGCTTGCAAATCCTTCCAGGATATCCTTGTCCCCTGGTATGGTCACTTGTCCTCCTGAACCTCTGACTCTGTGGCACTTACCCACATGGGAAAGTTTGGGATGCAGCTTGTAGATTCAGGAAGATTGGCCACAAGCTTTGCAAATGTTGTGGCCCTGTCCTATAAAGCAATCAATGCAGGCAGATTTTTATGACCAAGTCTTGCCATAAGGGCAGAGGCTGCCTGTGTGCCATAAGGTTCAGGAGCAAGGAAGGTAGAGTTGATCCTGTAGGAGGTAAAATCAGACAACAAGCATTCTTACCTTACTATGAGGAACCTGAGGCACCGAACTCACAGGACTTGCCATTTCATATGATTAGACCACACCATTCCTGACAATTTCGTTCAGATGTTTACCATCCAGAATGCTAGAAAAATAAAGTTCCTCATTTATCACACATAGTCGTTTAGCTCCAGCTTTCTGCCACAGAAACATTTGCTGTTTGTGTTTACCAAGGTAACAATGTTATCCAAATTTCTGCATAGTTGTTCTGGTTAATATTTTTGTTAATTTTACTTTTGTGATATTTGTTTTGGTTAATATTTCTTGCCATGTGTACATCATCTACTTCCAGTGACACAAATGAGAAGCATGAAAATAGTAACCTTTATAAATAAAAAGTGAAGTAAATCCAACTTCAATCAATGTGATGTTAAATATTAGAACTCCCTGTGTGGAAAAACACACACAACTCAAAAACGTATCAGCATAAAGTAGAAAGAAAGATTCTCTGGGGTTTTTAGCTGGTCATTTTAAACTACTAGAAGCTTTGAAGTGAAAAAGAGGAATCCTGCTCTACAGAACTCAGCATACCTTTTCGATGGTGACTCAAAAAGTCTTCAGAACCTGTGAGTTCATTTAATCTCCCCCCTCCCACCCCCTCATTTTTGTTTTTTCAGAAAAGGCACAAAGTCCTTTTTCCTTTTTTCTTTTTTTTTTTTTAAATAATCATTTGGAGAGTGGTGGTTTTGCACAATTTTCTTTTCTAAAAATTTAAATACTATATGTAAAAACCATTTATGTTGCATGCAGGTGCCAGCTAAAGGAGGCCACAGAGCAATACTCTAAAGAGTCTGTTTTGCTGTCCTCTGAAAAACACATTTCTCTTGATTATGGCAAACTACTTGTGAGCTGCTAAATATTAGCAGCTATGTATCACACAAATATTTAAAAAGCTTCAGACTTGTTCTTATCATCCCCAAATCTCTGAAGCAAGGTTTCTGTAAAGAGGGGACTTGGCAGGTGTATCAAACATTCTCTAAATATTCATCCAATTGTATTAATGTATGTTAAGATCAAAGCTTTGAGAATGGGAATGAATGATTTTTTAAAAGCAGTGGATAACACCTGAGACTGGGTTATTTCGTAGCGCTGTGTCTGAAAGCATGCCAATTTTTCAGTCTACATGGTACAAAGACATACCATGTAGATTAAAATACTACAGAAGGTTTGACTAAAAACAATAAAGACTGGAAAATTAAACAGTTGATCTCTGCCTTTAAACCATTCACTGAAACAGTAAAACCACTGTATTGGACTTCTGGAGGGCTGACTTTGAGCTGTTCAGGACACTGGTTGGCAGAGTCCCTTGGGAGGAGGTTCTGAAGGGCAGAGGAGTCCAGGAAGGCTGGGCACTCCTTAAGAAGGAAATCTTAATGGCTCAGGAGCAGTCTGTCCCCACGTGCCCAAAGACAAGCTGGCGCGGAAGAAGACCGGCCTGGCTCAACAGAGAGTTGTGGCTTGAGCTTAGGAGAAAAAAGAGGGTTTATAATCTTTGGAAAAGAGGGCGGGCCACTAAGGAGGACTATAAGGATGTTGCGAAGCTGTGCAGGGACAAAATTAGAAAGGCCAAAGCTCATCTGGAGCTCAATCTGGCTACTGCCGTTAAAGACAACAAAAAATATTTTTACAAATACATCAACACAGAAAGGAGGACTAAGGAGAATCTCCATCCTTTACTGGATGCGGGCTGAAACTTAGTTACAAGGGATGAGGAAAAGGCTGAGGTGCTTAATGCCTTCTTTGCCTCAGTCTTTAGCAGCAAAACCCGTTGTTCTCTGGATAACCAGTACCCTGAGCTTGTGGAAGGGGATGGGGAGCAGGATGTGGCCCTTGCTATCCACGAGGAAATGGCTGGCGACCTGCTGCACACTTGGATGTACGCAAGTCGATGGGGCCGGATGGGATTCACCCGAGGGTGCTGAGATAACTGGCGGAGGAGCTGGCCAGGCCGCTTTCCATCATTTATCGGCAGTCCTGGCTATCGGGGAGGTCCCAGTTGACTGGCGGCTAGCAAATGTGATGCCCATCTACAAGAAGGGCCGGAGGGTAGACCTGGGGAACTATAGGCCTGTTAGTTTGACCTCAGTGCCAGGGAAGCTCATGGAGCAGATTATCTTGAGTGTCATCACGCGGCACTTACAGGGCAACCAGGCGATCAGGCCCAGTCAGCATGGGTTTATGAAAGGCAGGTCCTGCTTGATGAACCTGATCTCCTCCTATGACCAAGTGACACGCTTAGTGGATGAGGGAAAGGCTGTGGATGTGGCCTACCTTGACTTCAGTAAGGCTTTTGACACCGTTTCCCACAACATTCTCCTCAAAAAACTGGCTGCTCGTGGCTTGGACTGGCGTACGCTTCATTGGTTAGAAACTGGCTGGGTAGCGTGGTGAGTGGAGTCGTGGTGAATGGAGTCAAATCCAGTTGGAGGCCGGTCACTAGTGGAGTCCCCCAGGGCTCGGTACTGGGGCCGGTTCTCTTTAATATCTTTATCAATGATCTGGATGAGGGGATCGAGTGCACCCTCAGCAAGTTTGCAGATGACACCAAGTTAGGTGCATGTGTCAATCTGCTCGAGGGTAGGAAGGCTCTGCAGGAGGATCTGGATAGGCTGGAGCGATGGGCTGAGGTCAACTGCATGAAGTTCAACAAGGCCAAGTGCCGGGTCCTGCACCTGGGGTGCAACAACCCCAAGCAGAGCTACAGGCTGGGAGATGAGTGGCTGGAAAGCTGCCTGGCCGAGAAGGATCTGGGAGTACTGGTTGATAGTCGGCTGAATATGAGCCAGCAGTGTGCTCAGGTGGCCAAGAAGGCCAACAGCATCCTGGCTTGCATAAGAAGCAGTGTGGCCAGCAGGTCTAGGGAGGTGATTGTCCCCTGTACTCAGCTCTGGTGAGGTTGCACCTCGAGTACTGTGTTCAGTTTTGGGCCCCTCGCTACAAGAAGGACATGGAGGTGCTCAAGAGAGTCCAGAGAAGGGCAACGAAGCTGGTGAGGGGTCTGGAGAACAAGTCTTACGAGGAGTGGCTGAGGGAGCTGGGATTGTTCAGCCTGGAGAAGAGGCTCAGGGGCAACCTTATCGCTCTCTGTAGATTCCTTAAAGGAGGCTGTAGCAAGGTAGAGGTTGGTCTGTTCTCCCATGTGCCTGGTGACAGGACAAGGAGGAATGGGCTAAAGTTGCACCAGGGGAGGTTTAGGTTGGGTATTAGGAAGAACTTTACTGAAAGGGTTGTTAGGCATTGGAATGGGCTGCCCAGGGAAGTGGTTGAGTCACCATCCCTGGAGGTCTTTAGGAGACGTTTAGATGTAGCCCTTAGTGATATGGTTTAGTGAGGGACTTGTTAGTGTTAGGACAGAGGTTGGACTGGGTGATCTTGGAGGTCTCTTCCAACCTAGATGATTCTGTGATTCTGATTCTGTGAAATAGTGCCCACCAACAACGCCTACTCTGTTGGATGTGGTGCATGTGACAGGGCAGCTCTGGAGCCTGAACTTCTACACATACCGAAAGGAGAAATAGAGAATGCTTAGTGGCAGTGAGGCATTTTGAGTATTTTTAACAATGCAGCTGAGCCCTGATCTGGTGCAATCATTTCACAGGTCCCTCTTTGAACATGTTCAGTACTGAGCTGAGCCTAAACATGATGGCTCTTTCTGTGGCTGTAGCAATGTACATTCATTCCCTTTGGTGATTTGAGTTCAAGCCACAAAATATGGGAAAGCAAAATGACTTTTTACTCATTTTTACTCATTGGCTCTAACCTGGAATGAAGTTAAACTACCAGGTATTGAAGTGTTCCAGTTGCAATCCCAACTACAGAACAGCAAAGCTGCATCACTGCCAATCCCTGAACACTGGATGGCACTTGAAATCCTGTCCAGCTCATGACCCTTCCCCTAATGGGATCTTAGCCAGTCCCTTTATTTCAGTCTTTTTCAATGCACAGACTTTCATGTTCTTTTTTCTTTTTTCTTTTTTTTTCTTTCTTTTTTCTTTTTCCTTCTTTTTCTGAAAGGGTAGTGTTTCCCTTAGAAATTTCACATAGATGTAGAGATATATAGAATGCATATGGACTTTCTTATTTCAGTTGTCATTTCATGGCCTCTTAGAAGTACAAACACATTCACATAATTGAAAATTATGTGTCCTTTTTGGTAAGAGAAAGAACTGTTCTGTGTCTATGACAATACACATGCACAAAGCAGTGGATTAAGGGTGATCCTTCCTTTCCGGTTTGTCCTGTTTTCTGCTGCTGTTTGCTGGGTATCTGTTGATTACTAAGGACATGTGAGCATAATTCTAGTGTGCTTTCCTTTCTGAAAGGACCTAATCCTGGTGGCACTGTGGTTGACCAAAGCTCCTTTGGGTGCCATGCCATGTTGCTGGACCTACTGGGACATAGTGATGGTTTAGGCAATATTATTTGTATACAGCTGTACAGCATGTGATGGATGCAAAAATATCTTGGGTTGTGGATGTAATAATATAACATTTTCAAGTCTCGGGACATTGGCACTTTGGGATGGGTTGTGTCTTATAGGTACTTTCAGTAGGTCTACTGAGTGAACTGTTGGAGTGTTTGTGGTTGGCCAGGTCTCTGCATCTGTCCATAGCAAGGGCTCTAGACCCCAGTGAACTCACTGGGAGTCTGGCCGATAAGAGAATAGGTCTGATGTCAGACCTTGATTTCCAATTAAAAAAAAAAAAAAGAGAGAGAGAGAGAATAACAAGTAAAACAAAACAATTAAAATGCTTGCTGAATATGAATTTTGCTGTGCAAGATGGACCAGAAATGTTTTCTCAGTTACAGTACCAGGGTATCCAGGAGCCAAGTTATTTCTCATACACTACAAAAATGTTTTGCTCACTTGATTTCAAATGCAAACATTAAGCCTGTATATAATTTTTCATTAAGTCTGTGGGATTTAATGGATGTGTCTCTTTTTGTAGTCGTGCAGACAGTAAATAGGAAAATACAGAAAAGAGCCAGAAGATAATGCAGAGAGATATCAGAGAAAACATGGACAGGGTGATGGAAGTCACTGCAAGTTCAGTGTGGTTTGCTGATAGCAGAGAAGAAGCTTGTGACTCTAACTGAGACTGGAGAAAGCCTTGACTAGGGATTGGACAAAAGTAGAAATAGTGCAATGAATACTCATAGCTTTTAGGTGAGAAATGGGAGTCCTGGGCCTGAGTTCAGTCTCCTCACATATCTACTGATGGTGACAAGGCACAGAGAAGTAATTTTTAGCAGTGCCTTGGTGTCATCATCGGTTTCAACTGGCACAAGCTATCCCTGCAGCCTCAGAGCTGGCTGGGGAGGCACTGCCACCCACCCCTCCTGGTGGATCTCCTTCCTCATGCCCCACTTCTGCTCTTGTGTTTATCACGACTGTGTGCTGTACCCAGCCACATAGTTGACTTTGGCCAAAATTAATCTTTGCTTCAGTTGTATGTTCCCTGGGTCAGAGCACAGCCGCGTGAGCTCAGGGGAGGGAGGAAGTAGCCAAGGATGCTGTGCTGAGGGACGAGGTGAGAGAAACTGTGCTAGGTCAACATAAGCATTCCTAGCTGGAATGACTTTCTATTTCAGGAAAATAAAATGTGGTGAGTAGTAGCAAATGGTTGTCATAATCAGATGAGGGGACTGCTTGTGAGGAAGAAACTGTTTTTGTTTCTAGATGTTTTTGATGAATCACATTCATATCGTGATGCCCAAATATTCAAAGTTTATGAGTAGACAGCGGGCTAAAATGTGGAGGGAAGCAAGGAAAACTTAGAAGTACATAGGAAATTGACAGAAAAAATGAGAAAGAGGAAGGAAAAAACAACTAAATTAAGCATAGGGCTGAACAAGCAGGAAGTATGAAGCAGTGAATAGATAGCAGAATGCCTCAAGGAAAAAAAAAAAAAAATAACAGGAAGAATAATACCAGCAGAAAAATGGCAGGATAAAGGGCAGGCTCCAAAAGGCAGGGGAAAAAGGTCACTGTGAAGTTATCTCTGAACATCGATAAATAAAAGCAGATAACCATGAAGCCTGGAGATACTGGTGGAAGCATGTTATGGCTGATGCCTGTCAAACTGTCCTTTTCTGTATTCACGTTATCACAATAGAGGGAAATGCATGCTGTTCTACCAGTAACATCTACATACCATCATGTTTTTTTCTTTTAGTTCTATTTCCTTTGCATACTTGAAAGAACTATAATTAGCTTTAGATGGGGTTAACATCTCTGACTGCAACACCATTTAAGCAATAAAAACACTTTACAATCCCCACCTCGATGAGCATCTGAAATAGTCTCAAGGTTGTCAAGCCCCACCTTGCTGATGAGGGCTTGAGACATTTCTGGCAACATGAGCCCTGTAGAAGTAGCACTAGATAGAGATCGCCTGGCAAAACTCTCCCAGGGCTACACAAATGCACATCAGGGAGCAGCAGGCATTGTTTGAAAAAAGGCATCTAATGAGAAAAGCACAAGGCAGTGCATACCAGTGATAAATTTTGGAGTTACTACACCATGAAAGGGAGAGCTGAGCAGCTATCTTGGTCCTTGGGGAAATTAAGGGGTAGTATGGGCACTCAGTGCTAAACGAAGAGGTGCTATTATAAACTTCACAGCCAAACATCAATATATGGAGGAGACCACAAGGACAAAGGCAACAAAAAATCAGGTCTAAGGAGCATGAGAGAAAGTGCTTCTTTTCTTCCAGACCATCTGAGACTGTCTGGACAGAGGCGCTTCCAGCTCAGCCCTGGCATGTGCTGTTACAGCATCTCACCCTGTCCACCTCTCCCTCTAGTGACCTGTTCAGCATTGCTGTTTCCTTTAGTTGTGCCTTTGCTACTCTGTTTTTGACTTAGAGATGCAGACAGAGCAAACACTATAATGTGTTCTAGGGCAAAAAGCTTTGTAAGAGGTATACAAAATGTATTAAGGTATATTAGGGGTAAATCTGGTGGAAGGTGTGGTTTGTATTGAAGCTGTGTTAGCATTTGCAGGAGTAACAACTCAGCTACAAGCTACACCTCTATGTGAGGTATCATCCCTCAACCACCTCTGGGATGGGACTGAGCAAGTACTGGAAGTACTACACTAGGGAGAAAAGGAAGTGAAGGCAAAAATTTCCAGTCTGAAAAGCTGACAGCATGCTCTCTAACTTGAATTTTGACCATGGAAGGAGAGTGAATACATATGATTTTTAAAAAGTACTATGAAACTTTGAATCACCATAACTGACAAGGGTCTAATTTTTTCCCCCATCATGTATACTCTGGCCTTCATCCTTTAAATAGCATTTATCATCATTATATCTAAATGCTGGCATCTAAGAGGCACTTATTTCCCATGAAAGGAATAAGACTGTATGAAGGAAATCCAAGAGTTTGTGAAAGGAAGTTTGTGGCAGTGAGCTGGTAAGGGATTTTGTGGCAGTGATCTGGTCCAATTGAATGGGCATGAGTTGCAGCACACAGATCTTTTTTTCTGTAACATGCACAGCCACTTCAAAGTCTGTCAAACTGAGTCTGAAGAGCTTTCCACTTGCAAACAAAACTATTGTGTTTGATGAACTTAGATTTTTTTTTTTTAAATATACATTTAACTTTTGTTACTCAGCCAGTTTCCTCCAGATCTGCTATCAGAGATGAGCATAAACTGGCCAAGGTAGGATGCTTCACATTCATTTTTCCTGGAGGCACAGACTTCTTCATACTTGTTGGGGCCATGGCCTCCTCTATGGAACTGACCTGAAAAATCACCTCTCACAAAGAAGTGCCCTAGCTGCCCCTGTGCTAGGTGCAGGTGAAGAGTTTATCCCACTCCCTGGGATGAGTACAGAACAGATCACTTTACCAAATGAAAATGTGGGTAAGAGACGTGCAGAGTGATGTGTGGAAACTAATGATATCAGCCATTGTTCCCAAGGAGTCAAGAGGTAACAGATGTTGGAAACTAATGTAGATTTCCTAAGGGAAAAAAAATAAATAAAAATAAATAATGAAGGAATAGAGCTGTCATCAAAGTCATTAAAATTACAGGGTCATACAGGAACACCTCAGATTAGAATGTGTGCATAAACTATCTTTTTCCACAGGAGAGATATTGGTGTTCTTTGTAAGATGGAAGGAGTCTGCCAGAGCAGCAAGACAACTTCCATAATTTAGAAAAGGCACCCTTGAAGCTTAGCTTGCACTATGTGGGAAGATACTCTGTGGTCTTTAAAACATAAATTTTCAGCTTAGTAAACTAAAATTTAAATGCTTAGTCATATGTTACTCTGAAAAAACACTTTGTGTACATCAATACTCAGCTGTGTGGTTAAAAGGGCCTATGTCATAGCATAAATATAGTATCTATACCAGAAAATCTGAAAAATAAAAGACTTATTCAAATTATCTTGAATTGTATCAACATGCAAAAGTTAACTCAAACTTTGGCAAGTTGCAAAGCTCAATGTCTGCCTTCCTCTGAGCCTTTGATAATGTTTGCTACCCAACAGTAGGCATGACCACCAAAAGGAGACATGTCATGTCACAACAGGCTGACAGCTCCTACTTTCCTAAATCCAGTAATCAGTGTGGACCTGGGGTTACGTGTCCAAACAAGCTCATACATATTCTCCATTAGTGACATTTGTCAATCTTCGCCATGATTCATCCATCTTCTGTTGTATACAGTTGTAGTATGTTACTGCATAGCAGGATACCACAGGGGACTAAAACTTCCAGAAAACCAAAACCAAAACCAAACCAAACCAAACAAACAAACAAACAAACAAAAAACCTTTGATGTTAAACAACTTGATCTTTTATGAAAATCCACCAGCCTACAAAGTACACTGACATTTTTAATAGTTTATGATAAAGTGAAGTTTAGCTTACAGAGTTTGTTGTTGTTGTTGGGTTTTTTGTTTGTTTGTTTTTTTGGGCAGACTTGAAAACAAAAGCAACAGTAACCAGTGATTTTAAGTAACAATCCAAACTGCTTGTAAGTCTAAAGATAGCCTCATGGGATCTGGGTGGAGCATGTGTGTGTGAGGGAGAGGGCAAACGAGAGAAAAAAGTATAAATGAATTCTGGGCCGCTGCTGAAGTCTCAAGATAGAACTTTTGAGGACTTTGTGACTTTGTCTCAACAGTAGAAATTAAACAATTAGTATCAGTCAGGTGGCATACCACTTGGCTGCCTTTGATTCCAGTTCATACTGGAGTTCTAGCATGTCCCGCACTGCAGCACTCAGTGGTGGTGTGACTTCGTTCAGGCCACGATAGTCCACTGTTAGTCTCCACTCACCATTAGACTTTCGCACTGGCCATATGGGACTATTAAAAGGTGAATGAGTCTTGCTGATCACTCCTTGGCTCTCCAGTTGACGAATTAGCTTATGGATGGGAATCAGGGGGTCTCGGTTGGTGCGATATTGCCGCCGGTGCACAGTTGTGGTAGCGATTGGCACTTGCTGTTCTTCAACCCTCAGCAACCCCACAACAGAAGGGTCCTCTGAGAGACCAGGCAAGGTAGACTAGTGAGATTTCAAAAAATAAATGGGATTGATAGTTATCCTGTCCTATCTAAACACCCTGAAACTAGTGGATACATGATTAATGCACACTGGTATGCTTGGATGTTTTATTATCCCTGACACAACATTAATTGTTGTTTCTCCTGTGGTTGGTCCCATGGATTTAAATTGAGTTAATGATGATGTCCATGGTGTTCTTGAATCTGATCACTCTGAACAGGATCTTGCTATCTCGGTAGATATTGAAGGCCCAGGGACATTAGGTACATCCTCCACTTTGCTGTAAATTGCCTGCAATGGCACTGTGTCAACCTATGTGCTGGGGAGTCCCACTGAAACCCTGTCTGTGTCTCTGGGATAGGAAGAAAAGGAGGACATGAGGGGAAGAAGCTGCAGTTTCATTTTGTGTCCAATAAACACCCAGACACCTTCCAAGTTAAGCTGTTCTTCAGAAACTAATAATGCCCCACATGCCTCCACCCAGAAACCCCGTAGCAGCTCTGGGAGGCAGGAGAGGCAGCAGAGGCCTTCCCTCCCTGAGGCCTTCCCTTCCACTGCCTGCCAGAGCCGTGGCTCTGCACAGAAGTCCCTGGGGCCCTAGGGGCCAGCAGCAAGGGCCAGCAGCATCAGGTGCACAGCCAGGAGGTGGAGGGAGGTGGCAATCCCCTTCACTTGGCACTTCTTAGGCCATACCTAGATGCTGTGTCCTCTGGTTTGTGCTCCCTGATCCAAGGGGGACATTGCAAAGCTAGAGTGAGCCCAGCAGAGGCCCACCAGGATGTTCAGAGACTGGAGCACCTGACCTCTGGGGGAAGCCTGAGGGATGGGGCTGCTTCTGCCTGGAGAAAGGTTTAGGGGCACCTCAGATCAGCCTTCCCCTGCCTATGGGCAGGTCACTGACAAGGTGGAGCCAGGCTTTTTTTCAGTAAAAAAGAGAGAGCCTGTGGATGAGGCCTTCTTGCTTCATCTACAAGAAGCATCATGCTCGCATGCTCTCATCCTGATGGGGGACTTCAACCTCTCAGATGTCTGCTGGAAGGCAACACAGAAAGCTGTAAGCAACCTAGAAGATTTCTAGAGTGCGTTGAAGATAAATTCCTGGTCCAGGTATCAGACAAACCAACCAGAGAAGTGTTACCAGACCTGGTGCCCACCAGTGTGGATGAACTCATTAAGAAGGTTAAGACCGGAGGCAGTCTGGGCTGCAGCGACCACTCCCTGGCTGAGTTTGTGATCTCAAGGAATACAGGCCTGGTGAAGAGCAGAGTCAGAGCCCTGAATTTTAGAAAACCAAACTTCAAGCTATTTAAATACCTTGTAGACGAGATCCCCTGGAGCACTGTCCTTAAGGACAAAGGAGCTGGACAGAGCTGGCAACTCATTAAGGATGTTTTCCTTAGAGCACAAGAACTCTCCATCCCCCTGTGTAAGAAAGCGGGCAGGGACCATGAGGGACCTCCTGAAGTTCCTTCCAGCCTGAATTTTCCCATGAGCCCATGATTTTCCTTTTCTCTTTCCACACTGATTCCTCACTCATCTGTCTGGACCCATCCCATTCCCCTACCTCAGGGCCTTCCCCAAGACATCCTGGTATGAGCCTTACACACTTCCAAAAGCTCCTTAAAAGCTTTCCCTTGTAACATTTATCAGCCCCAACCACTTTTGTCCCTCTCCCTCCTCAGAAATCTTAAAATACCTGCAAAATACCATAACCCCGAGAGCCACATATGCTCCCCCTGCCCAATGCCAGCCTTGTTCTGGTACAGGCACAAGAGTTTTCGTTGGTGTCTCTGGATTCTGTATTTGACATTTTGTGCCAGTTGTCACCTCACCAAAGATACTGGGTCCCTCTGAGTGCGGTCTGGGGTGAACATAAGGGAAGTCGAGACTAGAAAGCAGGGAAGAAAATGTTTGATTGTTTATGGTCTCTGTTTTTTACCCTCGGTACCCAAATCAGTGCTCAGAAGTTGGTGTGGTAGAAGTAGTAGTTATTAATGAAATAAAAATCCCCTGTGTGGAGATTATTTTGCTCACAGCATAAGCACTGAGGAAGCTCTGGAGCACAGTGACTCTGCTGCAATGGACAACGTGACCCAGCTGCACCGGGCAGGGCAGTCAGAGTAATCAGCAGGCTGCTCATGGCCCTTCTGCCTGGGCACCATCACCAGCTCAGCCTACGTGGTCTTCTTCCATTGCATCTGCTTTGCTGGCATCCAGAGGAGGGCCACAAGAAAGTCTGCATGCCTTCTGATAATGTCCTGCTCATGGTATACCCATGAATTAGAAGACAGTTCTTCTCCTGCCATGGGAAGAATGCTTGTGGCTGGGCCAGAGACAGACACCAGGTCTGGTGCTGGAAAGAGGGCCTGGAATAGAACACCATGGTGGGACATCACCTGCACAGCCAGTTTGTGGTCACTGTGGGGTATGACAGGGAAGCTGCAAGGAGGAAGAGGCAAAGGAGACCTACAGGAGTGACCAAGCTTTCTGAGATGATGCAACTCAAGAGCCTTCAAATGCCAGGTCCCAGCATGCTCCTGTAGACAACGCTTCTCCAATGCAAACCCTGCCAAGTGCTGACAAACGAGCAGAAAAAGACAGTTTATCCATTTTCAAACTAAACTTTATCTGATTGTTTTTTGGATAGTAATTCCACTGCCAGCATTTGCTGAGCAAATCCAGCTATCTAAAGAATTGGTGAAACAACAAAGGAAAGTTACTCAGACTTCTTAATTCCTTTTCCTATTTTTATTCTACTCTGTACTTGTAAGACTACACTTACACTTGCTCACTAACTAAAACACAGATTTTTAAAAGAAAAATACAACATTGTCTGAAGTGCCTTCCTAAATTCATCTGAAAAGAATTCTGGGAGAAAGGATTACAAAACACTTAAGTTGAAAAGCTTTGTAGTCAAGCAGTGACCACAAAGCCTGCAGTCCAAATTCTGATCTCAGAGCAACATAAATCTAGTGTAATACCAATGGTTTTGGTGGAGTTACTCCAGTTTTACACAGCAGCAACAGGGAATTGAAATTGGGACTTTGCCTTTAATTTTGTCCAAAAAAAATTGAAAGTAGAAAAGTATCATTTTTTCATGGAGTCCCACAGGAATTTAGAGGGTCATCACATTGAACCATTTTCCCAACCTCTCCCCATGCCTCTCCATGGAAAAAAAAAAAAAAAAAAAAAAAGCACTCAGAAAACTTACTGTTTTATAATTTTCCTGATATTCACATTTAGAGGTTAAACATAGTTCTGAAACATTTGCAGTGTGATACATCTGATAGTCTTCTTTATGATTTGATATCCTTCTCTACAGTAGTGTTGTGGAGATTAATTAGTTAATTTTTCAAAGACTTTTTAAAATGGCTATGTGAAGTATGACAGCTATCACAATAATTGTTGTAAAGTCTTGAAGTTAATAGTAGATCTCTGGGTACCTACTCTTTGATCTTTGTTAAGTTTGAATGCTCAGGTTTAGACTGTAGCATAAAATCACTGTGCTGAGGGAGCCTGTAGCAAAGTACCCAGGATGTGGTTAGAGGCCTCAGCATCTTTTAGAGTGGTACATTTAGTGTGAGGGCTTGTCTGCACTGGGACTTACCCCTGATTAACTCCATGTGTGGACACTCCTATTCCAGAATAGTGGGAGGAGAACAGGCCTTAGGCTTGAGAAGCATTGTCTCCCTCTTGGTATTATCCTTGGCCGTGACCCCAGTGAGGGGTCGACACATCTGCTGAGGAAGCTGAGGACAATCTGGCAAGCGAACACAAGGATCAGCTCCCCAGGCAGTAGAAAGGACCCATAGGCTGGGGTGCTCTCTGAAACAAAAGCCTGGCATGATTGCTTTTACATACAGGAATATGGCAGGCTTCCCCAAATTGCTATGCATGAAAAGGAAAATTGGAACCGGCTGTGTCTACATGTCCCATAAATAGAATACATTTCTCAGGGAAACAGCCAGCAAAAATAGAGTATAATAATCTTCACTTAGTATTTGCATATTACTAATGCCAGAATAAAGTATTAGAAGGGACAATGGAAGAGGATTACTCTTATTCAAAGAACAAAACATTAACAGGGACGATGACCATGGTATTAGGACACAGTAAGTCTTGACAAAGAACGAGCAAGTCTGTGACAACAGATAAAAATTCAAGAGCAGTATTATGGTTATTAGGAATAGCTCAAATCACTATAGACATGAAGAATTTAGCTGGGAATCCACCCACTCTGGCATTTAGCCAGGATGAGTTTTGAACCTCCAAATCCTTTAAAGAAGCAGTTTATAAAACCGAATGAAAAAGAGACTGAGGTCTTTTATCAGAATCTCTTCTGTGGGACTATAGAATCTAGGTGGTGGATCCCCAAAGGAAAGAAACAGCCCAACCCAATACACAGGCATCGGCATGACGTCGCAGCTGTAACCTCCTTGGTTGTAGTTTCTGCAGTGTGAATTTCTGGGTGTTTTCATCTTCGTTACCAGCTGGCTACTTGGTCTTGCATCTGAGCACACCTTACAGTAGTTTTGTGTGTTATTATGGGAATACAGGAAGGAGGGAAATGAAAGGCGAGGCCATAGCATTTTTCTTCTCTTTTGAGGATGCTGAAGGTGGCACTTGTGTTGATTTTTCCTTTTCAGTGCTGCAGCATGAGATGCAGACGCAATGGAAAGACAATTTTGTTAAGTTATTTTCACAGGGAATAAGACTGCTATTTCCTCTATACACACTAGAGAAATTGGCTCTGCTTAAAAAAAATAAGGTAAGCAGACATTTTCTGAGCTAGTTGTCTCTCTAAAGTAACTTTATGACACCTGCACATTCAAATCTAGAAAAAGGTTGTCAGTGCCTGTAAATAGATTGGCTTTATTGTTATGCTAAGCAGCAGAAGAGGAATTTGGATTTATTGTGAAGGTGGGAAAATGGCAACCAGCCCAGTGGTGCAGCCACTGACTGATAGCATGGCCCCATTTTCTTACATCTCTTGTAGCAGGCTTGAGCAGCTAATTCATTTGATGGAACAGCATATGATATCGCCCAGTTTTAAAGATAATCACATTTTGTGTTTCATTCACTAAGCTGTGGTTAGAGCTAGTCAAATAATTATTCATTTGAAGTAATTCAGGTTTTTATGCATCTAGCACTCCTGTTTGGGGACTAAACACATACAAAAGCTGATTTCAACAGCGAATTACTCATTTGCAATTGCATGACTAATACAGTGTGTGTAGTTATTTCTCTGTCTGGTTTTGGGTAGTTTATGCAAACTTTTGCTATTTATGACTGGTACTGGCTATCAAAGTCACACAGTGTCTTCAGCTTCAGAAGGAGGAGGAAACCCATTCTAATTCACAGATTCACAGATTCACAGATTTCTCTAGGTTGGAAGAGACCTCAAGATCATCGAGTCCAACCTCCGACCTAACACTAAGTACTCCACTAAACCATATCGCTAAGCTCTACATCTAAACGTCTTTTAAAGACCTCCAGGGATGGTGACTCCACCACCTCCCTGGGCAGCCCGTTCCAATGCTTAATAACCCTTTCGGTAAAGAAGTACTTCCTAACATCCAACCTAAAACTCCCCTGTCGCAACTTTAGCCCATTCCCCCTCGTCCTGTCACTAGGCACGTGGGAGAATAGACCAACCCCCACCTCTCTACAGCCTCCTTTCAGGTAACTGTAGAGAGCGATGAGGTCGCCCCTGAGCCTCCTCTTCTCCAGGCTGAACAAGCCCAGCTCCCTCAGCCGCTCCTCGTAAGACTTGTTCTCCAGACCCCTCACAAGCTTGGTCGCCCTTCTCTGGACTCGCTCGAGCACGTCCATGTCCTTCCTGTAGCGAGGGGCCCAAAACTGAACACAGTACTTGAGGTGCGGCCTCACCAGAGCCGAGTACAGGGGCACAATCACTTCCCTCGACCTGCTGGCCACACTGCTTCTTATACAGGCCAGGATGCTGTTGGCCTTCTTGGCCACCTGAGCACACTGCTGGCTCATATTCAGCCGACTATCCACCAATACTCCCAGGTCCTTCTCGGCCAGGCAGCTTTCCAGCCACTCATCTCCCAGCCTGTAGCTCTGCTTGGGGTTGTTGCACCCCAGGTGCAGGACCCGGCACTTGGCCTTGTTGAACTTCATGCAGTTGACCTCAGCCCATCGCTCCAGCCTATCCAGATCCTCCTGCAGAGCCTTCCTACCCTC
Organism: Anser brachyrhynchus; assembly: GCF_964034855.1. Taxonomy (NCBI): domain Eukaryota; kingdom Metazoa; phylum Chordata; class Aves; order Anseriformes; family Anatidae; genus Anser; species Anser brachyrhynchus. The sequence goes on along the minus strand of NC_137697.1, from coordinate 14,092,020 downwards.
GAGCAGATCGACACACGCACTTAGCTTGGTGTCATCTGCAAACTTACTGAGGGTGCACTGGACGCCCTCATCCAGATCATCAATAAAGATATTAAAGAGGACCGGCCCCAGTACCGAGCCCTGGGGGACTCCACTAGTGACCGGCCTCCAACCAGATTTGACTCCATTCACCACAACTCTCTGGGCCCGGCCATCCAGCCAGTTTCTAACCCAGCGAAGCGTACGCCAGTCCAAGCCACGAGCAGCCAGTTTTTTGAGGAGAATGTTGTGGGGAACGGTGTCAAAAGCCTTACTGAGGTCAAGGTAGACCACGTCCACAGCCTTTCCCTCATCCACCAAGCGCGTCACTTGGTCATAGAAGGAGATCAGGTTCGTCAAGCAGGACCTGCCTTTCATAAACCCATGCTGACTGGGCCTGATCGCCTGCTTGCCCTGCAAGTGCCGCGTGATGACCCTCAAGATAATCTGCTCCATGAGCTTCCCCGGCACTGAGGTCAAACTGACAGGCCTATAGTTCCCCGGGTCTGCCCTCCGGCCCTTCTTATAGATGGGCGTCACATTGGCTAGCCGCCAGTCAACCGGGACCTCCCCTGATAGCCAGGACTGCCGATAAATGATGGAAAGCGGCTCGGCCAGCTCCTCCGCCAGTTCTCTCAGTACCCTTGGGTGGATCCCATCTGGCCCCATCGACTTGCGCACATCCAAGCTCCGTAGCAGGTCGCCAACCATTTCCTCATGGATAGCAAAGGCCACATCCTGCTCCCCATCCCCTTCCACCAGCTCAGGGCACTGGGTGTCCGGAGAACAACCGGTATTGCCGCTAAAGACTGAGGCAAAGGCGGCATTAAGCACCTCAGCCTTTTCCTCATCCTTAGTAACTAGGTTTCCCCTCGCATCCAGTAAAGGATCTGTGAAACAGATCTTGAATCTGTGAAACAGATTGCCCAGGGAAGTGGTTGAGTCACCATCCCTGGAGGTCTTCAAAAGACATGTAGATGTAGAGCTTAGTGACATGCTGGGCTTGGCAGTGTTGGGTTAAAGGTCGAACAGATGATCTTAGAGGTCTTTTCCAACCTAAATGATTGTATGATTCTATGCTACTTCTAGACTCTGCTTAGCTTGATATCAAGGTTGCATAGAAAGCGTGCAGGTGCAGAGATCTGCATTGGATGTGCAGCAATGCTGTGGTAAGTTCTAATCATTGTTTAAGTTGGTTCTGAGATGAGAGGTAAAGCTACAGATGGGTTATGGGGATTCTTGCAGGCAGCTTTGGGGGGTGTAAGGTCGTACTCTATGCAAACACTTTTTTTCTGGAAATTATTGGTGGCCTGTTTAAGTATTCTAAAAACACTCATTGGAATAGGTTGAGGAGGGGGCATTTGTCCAGGTAAACTTTAGCTGAGAAAGGTGAAATTGCTTCTCTGATATGTAATTGAATAAAAATTGTCTGAGATCTGGATCTAAGCCTAATGGCTTCTGGTGAAATGGTCGGAGTCTGACTGTAGTACAAGAGGATGCAAGAAGCCTGCTTACTTGTTAGCTTTTATCACTCTCTTCTGTCACAGGTTTGTATATATGGCATTTTACTTATTTATGTCCAGGTGATCTATGTATATGAGGGCTAGCAGCAGCTGCTGAATAATGGATGACATGCTGCAATTCTGCTGGTGGCAATCTCAATGATGCAGAGGGGTGCTGAGGGCTTGCTGCACAAGTGGCTGAGCTGATTGCTCAAATGCTTTGTCTGTCAATAGCCAGAAACTTCCAGACACTGAAGTATGTCAATAAAGAATGTCTTTCTGCAGAACATACCTTGGCATCTTACCTCATGGTCTGCTTGACTTCCTGTTTGCTCCTACGTCTAATGAAGAACCTGACTAGTGACTAGTACAGGAACAGCAATCCGATCTTTTCACCATCTTCTGCAACACTTTCACAGCACATCTTGTAAGGTTTTTATGCACAATTTCAAATGAATAAGCTTTACTAAAAAAGAAAGTAAAAATGTATTAATTAATGTAACCTAACAAGCTGACTGAGCTCTGATGGCAGTGGGGTCAGTAGATCACTGAAAAGCTTCTGCCCTTATCATGCTTTAATTCTTTGATCTTGGAGATGATTGTAGAGTTTGATGCTTATAAATTTCATTAAAATTTTAAGGATTTAATTTAAAGTAAAACATTAATTACTTAAACCATAGACAATTAAAAGTACAAGATCGTATCTCTTTTCTTCTCCCTAAACCAAAATCTTACACAGTGAATCAGTGGGAGAGGCTCCCCAGATACAGACTGAGGGGTTATGGCCAGGGGGCAGGGGATGCTGTGGAAGATTACGGGATGTTCAGGGGAGTAAACAAAGGAATGTAAAGGGAGGGATCAAGGTGGTTTGGGAGGAACAGCGTGGGGAAATTGAAGGACAAGTGCATGAAAGAGGCTGGACATGTGTGAAGGTGTCGTTTGGTCAGTACACTTGCCTGGCCAGCTGGCTTCACACAACATTAAAAGAAGAGTGAAAGAAATAGGGAACTTATCTCTTTTTTATTAAAGATACAGAAAATGCAGAGTTGTCTAAATAGTAACATTGAAGGTACTGGTACCATTAGCCATAATAGGAAGTCCAGGTGGATCATAGAATCACAGAATCACAGAATTGTAGGGGTTGGAAGGGACCTCTAGGGATCATCCGGTCCAACCCCCATGCCAAAGCAGGTTCCCTAGAGCAGGTTGCCCAGGTAGGCATCCAGACTGGCCTTGAATATCTCCAGAGAAGGAGACTCCACAACCTCCCTGGGCAGCCTGTTCCAGTGCTCCGTCACCCTCACCGTGAAGAAGTTCTTTCACATGTTGGTGCAGAACTTCCTGTGATCCATTTTTTTGACCATTGCCCCTTGTCCTGTCCCCACAAACTACTGAAAAGAGGTTGGCCAAATCCCTCTGTCTCCCACACTTAAGATATTTGTAAACATTGATAAGATCCCCTCTCAGTCTTCTCTTCTCCAGGCTGAACAGACCCAGGTCACTCAGTCTTTCCTCATAGGGAAGATACTCCAGGCCCCATATCATCTTTGTTGCCCTCCGCTGGACTCTTTCCAGAAGATCCCCATATTTCTTGTACCGGGGAGCCCAGAACTGGACACAGTACTCCAGGTGAGGCCTGACCAGGGCAGAGTAGAGGGGGAGGATCACCTCCCTTGACCTGCTGGCCATGCTCCTTTTTATGCATGCCAGGATCTCATTGGCCTTCTTGGCCATCAGGGCATACTGCTGGCTCATGGTCAACCTGTCGTCCACCAGGACCTACAGGTCCTTCTCCTCAGAGCTCCTCTCCAGCAGGTCATCTGCCAGCCTGTACTGATACATGTGGTTGTTCCTTCCCAGGTGCAGGACTCTATGCTTGCTCTTATTAAACCTCATTTGGTTTCTTCCTGCCCATCTCTCCAGCCGGTTCAGGTCTCACTGGATGGCAGCACAGCCTTCTGGCATGTCAGCCACTCCTCCCAGCTTTGTATCATCGGCGTACTTGCTGAGGGCAGACACTATTCCCTAATCTAGGTCGTTGATGAAGATGTTGAACAAGACCGGGCCCAGCACCTGGGAACCTGGGTTCCCTGGGGAACACCACTAGTCACAGGTCTCCAACAGGACTCTGCGCCACCAATCACCACTCTCTAAGCTCAGCCAGTCAGCCAGTTCTCAACCCACCTTACTGTCCACTCCTCTATCCCACACTTTCTCAGCCTTTCTAGCAGGATGTCATGGGAGACAGTATCAAAAGCCTTGCTAAAGTCAAAGTAGATGACATCCACTGCTGTCCCCCCATCTACCCAGCTGGTGATGCCATCATAGAAGGCAACGCGGTTGGTCGAGAACGACTTCTCCTTGGTGAATCCCTGCTGACTACTCCTCATAACCTTCTTCTCTTCCAGGTGCTTGGAGATGGCATCCAGAACAAGCTGTTCCAACACCTTTCCAGGGACAGAGGTGAGACTGACTGGCCTGTAGTTTCCCGGATCCTCCTTGCCGTTCTTGAAGACTGGAGCGACATTGGCTATCCTCCAGTATTCAGGCACCTCTCCTGTTCTCCAGGACCTTTCAAAGATGATAGAGAGCGGTTCAGCAATCTCCTCCACTAACTCCCTCAGCACACGTGGATGCATCCCATTGGGACCCATGGATTTGTATGCGTTGAGCCCACTCAGAATGGTTGGTTTCAGTGAATTCTTCCTTTTCCCAATGAAAGTTAGATGTGAAGAGCCAAGTTTCTTCTGATCATCCGGTGGCTAATATTCCTACATTGCAGAGATAGCAGAGCAAACAAACACCTGCTGACATCAGGTTGAGAAGTCAGAGGAATATTTTTTGGGTAAAAGGAAAAGTAGTCAAATCCCATAATGAATACTTACTATTTGGTATTTTAAGACCTGATTTTTCAAGACTTGATATAGTTATTTTGAACACCTGGTAACATTTTAGTCATAGTGGATGGGAATTATCTCACCTTGTTTGTGGTTTAAGCTAATGCCTCTAAGCTGTCACTATAGTCGTGGATGACAGAGAAGAAAGGTAAGGATTTAATAGGATTTAATTTACCTATTTCCTCAGATGGACAAGGTGAATTACATCTAAAATGTGTTTCTCTTCATTACTGCTAAAAAGAAGCCCAGGTTTATTTGTTCACCTGCAGACATACTCATTGGCAGGCATCAAGCAAGATGATCCGTTGCTGTTCAACTTGCCCTGGAGGAAGAAGTTTGCTTTTCATGCCATGCTCTTAATTAAGTGTATTAAGTAGCATGTACAGAATTTGGTAACAGCCAAGGAAGATATCATAATCACATTTTATGTTTTTTATTAAATTCCAGAAAAAAAATAGATCAATTCTGAATTATATATTATGCAACTTTTAATATTTAAAAGTGTAGGAATATATTGGACCTCAATTTTATTTTGTGTTTCACACTAATTAGGCTGCCTTTGCCAAGCTCTTTTGGAGCCTGTCCCATGATCCCCCCCATCCCACCCACCTCTTTTTTTTTTAAATAAAAGTTTTTTTAGAGATTGCTATGGCACTGTGTTTTAAATTGACAGTTATCATTTTTCTTCAGGAGATTTTGAACCTTTCTCGCCTGATTATCCTTTATTTCTTAGGAGGCAGTCTCTGTCATGACCCTAGCTGCCAGAAATTCTCCAGGCAAAATAATGAGTTTGCATAATATTAATTGGGACATCTGCATTTGATTGATGACACAATGGAGCCCTTAAAGTAGCTATTATTTTGGCCTGACAGTATTTAATATTTTACTGTGGCAATTCCCAATGAGAATCCCCATGCAAATGAATATACTTCTGAAACACTTGGCCTATATTCTGTGCTTTAGATGATGCACAGAGAAACAACTTGTTCACAACAACAGGCCACATCAAGAGAGGTTCATGCTAATCATAGCCAGAATATATTTCCATTATAGTAACAAAGATAATCCTAGAGAGGGGGATGGATGTCAACGAAAGCTCTTTGAAAGCTCCCATCTTGTGATAAAATCAGTTACCTGAGTGTTTCACACAGTTAACAGAGCAGTCTGTACCACCACATTTGGAGTAGATATTTCCCAAGTGCAAGATGTGTCAAACTCTTTGGCAGTTCACCAGCTGGCAACAACTAGCAACCACTCTTCACGGTTACTTTGCACCTGCACCTGCATGCACTGACTTCTTGTCATCTTCCAAAAATGTCTGTAATTTGCTGGGGTAATTCTAAAATTTAGAAAATCTTACAAGTCTGAGATACATGCAGCAGCCATGGCAATGTATGTCTGCAAAGCTTCTGTGAGAGATGATGTCTTTCTTCTGCTCATAAGATGAGGGATGGTATTTCCTATATGTGTTTGGGAAGGGATTATTTTCAGCAATAGCAGTTAGTTCAGTGCTGCCCAAAATATACAGAAAAACAGTGGAGTTAGAGTCACAGAATCATGGAAAAATTAAGGTTGGAAAAGACCTTCAAGATCACCTGGTCCAACCATCACCCTACTACCAATGTCACCCACTAAACCATGTCTCTATGCACCAGGTTCAACCTTTCCTTGAACACCGCCAGGGACGGTGACTCAACCACTTCCCTGGGCAACCCATTCCAACGCCTGACCACTCTTTCTGAGAAGAAATGTCTCCTAATTGTTTTAATTGTTGAAGAGGAGTGCTCTTTGTTCAATTCTTTGTTTTAATTGTTGAAGAGTAGGGGCATGACGTTTCCATTTTCCCACTCACCAGGGACATCACCCAAATGTCAGGACTTTTCAACTATGATGGAGAGAGACTTGGCAGCTACATCAGCCAGTTGCCTCAGGACCCTGGGATTCATGTCATCAGGTCCCATAGACTTGTACCTGTTTAGATTCATCAGGTGGTCTCAAAACTGCTCTTCACTTACAGTGGGTGGGACTTTGATCCCCCAGCCTCCATCTATGGGTTCAAGGAAATGAAAGACTTGGGAAGCCCGTCTACCAGTGCAGATGGAGGCAAAGAAGTTGTTGAGTACCTCAACCTTCTCCATGTCTGCCATTACCAATTATTCAGATATAGAAACTCACTCCTAATATAAGAAATTAGCCACCTTTAATCGCTTACACACTACTATTTTCACCCCTCAGTCTATTTTCACAAATGTGAAAGGTGCATGGTGGCCCTTGGGGACTCCTCCTGTCACCCCAGCGCAGCAGTCCAAAGGAAGCTGGGTCCTCTCTTGTGTTCTTCCTCGAGGCTGGCAAGGGATGCCACCTCTTGCACAAGGGCTGGTGGATGGGAAGGAAGCACTCACGCAACCCCTGAGGATTGGCAACAGAGTTCTTTATTGCTGGGACATCTTGCAGGTGAGCCTGCAGGATGTCCATGGTGTTTGGCGGCTCCAAGCTAATGCTTGGGATGGAGCTTGAGCAATGAGTAGGGAGCTCACCGGGCACTCCTGCGATGCTGTTGGTGCACTCGCATGGCAGAGAGCGAAGACATGGTGGGGTAGTCAGAGGTCTGGTCTGGCCGAGGTGGATCCACTTCTGTCAGTTCCTCCACATCTTCTGGTGGAACCAACTCCATGGACTCCACAGTGTTTGGCAGAAGGATAAGCCAGTCCTTTCCTGGGACTGCCCAGACCGGATGCCTTCCATCTGGAATGTCTTCAGGCCAGAGTGCCGAACCAGGAGGTCGTCCAGTTCCACGCAGAGGTCCCATGCCACTGTCTGGTTCATTTCCATGCATGGTTTCAACACTGCCATCTGGTTTACGGCCATGGCTGGGTCCCACGCTGTATTCTGGATGATAGACATGCCTCTGCTCCACACGGCTGTCTGCCTGACGTTCCTGCCTTCGCCCCACGTCACCATTGTGCCAGTGGGAAGGCCCAGGCCCCCTGTCACTGTATGGCTGCAGGGTTCTGTTGCCGCAGGGGTCCTGTTTTATAGGGCCCGCAGCAAAGGCGGGGCAGTGGTGGCCACTGTGACCTCAGCAAGCCTCTGTGATGGAGTGGCCAAAGGTGGCTGTGTTGGGAGCAGCCTGGAAGATGCCCTCATATGGAAGAAGGAGGAGGGTTGGGGGGGGGCTGAGGGCCCCTTTTCTGGGGCTGGCTCCCCTGGGCCAGTAGGGCTAGCTGTCCCAGAGAACTTCTCTTTGTTTCTTTGTACACCACCTGAGCCACAGCTTACTAGGTGATGTAATCATCTTGCGATGCAAGCACATTTTATTAAATCTGACCTAAGCTTCACACACTAGCAGGCTGGTTCTTCATGGTGTATGTTTTATAAGTGTACCACTGCACCAGGCTCTGTAAGAGAGAAAGGCAGGACTAGAGCTGCATTTGAAGACCTCTTATCTTTTCAAGCTCCTGCAAGATTTAAAGTAAACCATGGCACTCCCTACATGTTCATTTCAAGGTATTTGGTTCATGGAGGTGTATTTCTTCCTGGAGTTTTGAAAGCTTCACTGTTTTCCTTTTAGAAATGTGACTGTGTATTCCAAGGGAAGTGTTTGCTCATTAAAGTCAAGGGAAAAAAGGAACTGCGATACCTATTGGAGGTTTAGGATCACGGACATTGAACTTAAAATAACAAAGTTCATTGTCAGATCCTGAAGTTTCCATCGTCTTGTTGATGACAGTGGTGAATGGAAGACATATGGCCCGCAGCGAACACACTTCTCAGCTAAGTGGTATCCACAACACCTAAAATCCACACATTCTTCCTTTTGAGCAATTACCAAAATCCAACATTTTCAAAAGTCAAAGCATTCCTATAAATAGGCCAAGTAAGTCCAGCTTTCTGACTCCAACATATGTTCCCAGTCAGAGTTTCTATTTAAGAGCCAAGTTCTTATATAAAGTGGCAAAACTTTGTCAGCACTTTGTGACAAAGAGTCTAGCTCTTTTAGAAGCTTGCCATCATTGAAAATAGCAGTAGAGGACACCAGATCTGTCCACTCATTCTCAAGCTGTCACTAGTTTGTTTTGCTGAACAGCAGCTGAAGGTGTTCAATGCAATAGGGTGAGCAGACTGAACAGCTCATCCCTGTCAAAGAAGAAATTCCACTCCCCTCTCTGTCCTTGGTGTGGCTGGTGGGTGCTTATCTCCCTTCCCTTGTTCTAGTCCTGACACTTGCTTGATCTCCCAGTTCAGCTCTCCCATGCAGCATAAGGGGGGCAACAGCAAGCTGTAGCTCAGCAGTCAGAGGTGAGTCTTACCTAGCGGCAGCCCAAAGCTATGGCTCTGCAGATGCATCATGAGAATTACTAATTTACTTGCATAAAAGACTGCCCTAGGAAGGAGAAAAAATACCTTACTGCTTGGTTGGTTGCCCATATTGCATTTCTAAGACACCCTGGTGGAGAAAAGGCACTGCATCCTTTCCTGCACACCATGTGTACCCCATGAAAAGAGCACCTGGTCACCAACTGATGGATGACCCTGCATCTCCCTCAGTAACTTGCCGTCATCTTCCCAGCCACAACACTGTTTCTGCCTCTGCTCTTGTCTGAGTGCATACCCTGATGAGTCATTAGCAGAGAAATTTTGAGAAGCGTTATTGCATAAATCAATAGGTCTTCAAACATATGCATTTACATTTGAGGCATGAAATAATCTTAACAGTGAGACACATTATATTTCAATTCACCTTAATAATTATCAACCACAGCACATCAGGTGTGTTTTGAGTAATCTTATGATTTTGCACTGGGCACTGGAAATTTATTTATTTTTTTACTTATTTATTTGTTTGTTTTCTCCTGTGTTGTATATTTATATTGATTAAAATATCTGTGCTAAGAAACTCATCTCCAGTTTACATATCATGGCCATTTCTGACACCAGTAGTTCATACGATGTGAAAATTATAGTACTGAAGTAGTTCAATAAATAGAGATCTATAACTCCAGGAGCCTAGGTTTTGATTCAGGCCTCAGTGACCAGGCTTAGCCACAAATTGAAAGACTGACACTGAACCTGAATCTGAAAGCTCAGAATGCTCACACAAGTCTTGTGGTTCAAGAATATCCTCAGGTAAAATTTGACCAAAGTTAGCACATTGGCATCTGGTGGCCATCAAACTGCAATGGTGAATCTGGGTGTCTGAAAAACACTTAGAAATTCAGAAGCTCAGCTGCCTTAGAATGAACTTTAGAATTATTCCTGCTGTTTCTGGCCTTGAAAAGAAAGGGTCAGATAGTCTCCTTTCTCTTATTACTCATTTCCAACATAATTATAATACCTGTGGTTCCCAGAAACATCATGAATGTTTCCATACTGTAGTTATATATGTCAGGGAAGTGTGACAATTTTCATTTTATAAACAGAGGCTAAGGCGTAGAGGTGATACAGCCAGCCTGATAGACAGAAAGATTGTTTTGGAGTATGGAACTCAAAGATTACCTCCGAGAGAGAGAGTAACTTATGCTAATATAAAGCTGGTTTTTGTGTGTTTTTTTTTCTTGTTGTTGTTTTTGTTTGTTTGTTTTGTTTGTTTGTGTGTTTGTTTGTTTGTTTTGGTGTAAGTTTATGCTAGTGCTCCAGGACAGCTTTATCAATCTTTAATAACACTGGCTTCTGAACTGTTTGCAAAGTTACAGAAGTTACAGAGATTCCGTGGAGATAACAGTCTCTGCTTACTGCTTAACTCTTGCCATTTTTTCCCTACTTCTAGCATTGCATGTAGAATAGGCCTGAAAAAGAGCCTTATTCCTCAGGAAAAAAAAAATAAAAAAATTATATGAGCTAAGAAGACAAAGCAAAATTCTTCTCTTTAGATAAAACATTAGTTAATGTAGTTAAAATGGAAAAGCAAGAGTTTAAAAAGCTTTAATTAGACCTGAGCTATCCTCAATATTATAAATAAATTTCAATTCACCCTAGGCATTTCAAGTAAATACAGATGGCAAGGCAAAGGGAAGTGGAATTAAAAACAGTCCTCAGAAAGTATTTTTCTTGAGAATAAGCTGTAGAAGACAATTCACAGAATGAAAAACATAGGATTAGTTATGAAACATATGAAAGTATTCTTAAATATTTTAACAGTATTTGCATATCAAAAAGTATGTACAGAAAATAATATTTTTTCAAAACTCATCCTGAAGAAGAAACATGTCTTTATTACAAAGCTACAAAAAGGAAAGTTTTAGAGCAAGACAGAGCAAGACCCTTCACTGAAGAGCACAGCAAATGGACAAGAGGCTAAAGGCACCTATCCAAATTTCAGTTGGATCTAAGGCAAGAAAATCTCATGATGAGTACTATTAAGCATTGGCGCGTGTTCCCAGAAAGGCTGTGGAATCTCCCTCCTTGGAGACTGTTAAAACTCAGCTGATAAAAGCGCTGAGAAGCCTGGCTTATCTTTGAAGCTGGCCCTGCTTTGAGCTGGGAGGTGGACTAGATGAGCTCCAGAGGTCCCTCACAGCCTGGAGAACTCTGTGTTTTTGTGGCCAAATTCTGTAATAGTCAAGCAGAAGATAAGCTGTGGTAAATCTCCAGTAGAGAAACCAGATTTCAAACACTTGAACAACTTGTGGAAGAGTAATATGTGAACATGTGTTGACCATGTCATTGCAGTATATCCCATACATTCATTTTCTGTTGAGTTACGTGGCAAAAGAAAAGTAAAAAGCACACGCTTAACCCTTTGTGAAAGAGACTTCAGCTAATTATTGTCATCTGTAGTTCTGGCATCTTGAGAGATGTTAGATTATGTGAACAAATGGTTTGAATAACAGAATATGTTCTTACTAGACAGTTTAGCTCCATAATTCAGTTAAATTCAAACACATCCAAACACTTCTAGTCCTCCTGAATTCATACACCATCAGCACGAACAAGGATTTTTGTTTTCTTCTGAAAAGCAGGGACAGGTAACATGGATGTCTTAAAAGAAGAGCCCCTGCTCCAGCATCACCCACAGCAGTGACCAAGCAGCAACTGTCACACCGCAGCAGGTCCTTGCTCAGCCACCACTGTGGCACGGCAGTCCTGTCTTCTGCTCACAAACCATCAAAGCCTTTGTAAAGAGAGGTCCCTGCTGCAGCAAGGGTCTCTTGATGGCTTTGCAAACACTTGCCATTTGAGGCTTTTTCAGTCTCCACAGAAATGTTTCCTGTAGTAATTTCCACAGACAGGAAACACGCTCGAGAAAGAGAAGTTGGCGGTTGTTGATTACACAAAGCATGATGAGTAAAAATGCTTGCTTTTGCAATTTGTGTAATATAATTTATCAGCAAATTAGAGGACAAATGGGTGAAATGATTAGAGAAATCATTAATCACACATACAAGATATTTTACTGTGGGAAGCTCCCAGACACCTCAGCTGTGCACTTGTGTAGGATTACACATTTCTCTTGGCAAAGAGCAGCCTGTGACACACCAGTTCTGCATCATGAATTCACAGTGACTCCACTATTCCAGGAAGGAGTGGTGACAGGGAGGATCCATGACCTAATAGCAGTGATACACTTATACTTAGTAAAATCTTTTTATTTTCCGCTAAGTATCCTTCAAAGCCATGTAATTCAAAGCCCAGGTATTTAATTAACCTCTAAACTGCCTCTCATTTGGCTGCAAAGTCATGTATGTAATGTCTTCTATCCAGTAGATAAAGATTCAAGAAATGGAAGGTCTAGCACGTATTATTGCAGTTGTTTATGGCTAATGAGCAGGGCACAGAACTCCCAATGTCCCTGACAGCTGCTTTGCAAACACAGCAAAAAGTGGTCTCTGCCTTTAGTTTTTCATTCCTTTGAGGGTACTGATGTAATGCAGCACAGTTGCCAATGGGTACCACGATTTCAAATTGAATTGAGTTTAGTACAATCCATTTTTAAAGTACAAAATGCAACTAATACATGTCTCCAGATTGAGAAAACACACTCAGAGTAATCCCAAGTACACATTTTCAGAGATTTTTCTAGTTTCAGTTTATTTAGATCTAAATGTGACTGCTTCACTCGATCAAGATAAGATGATAGATTGAGGCAAGGACCTAGGCAGATGCTTGGATGCAGCCCTGCAGTTCCTGGATCAATGTCTTATCTGAAAACTCGGGGTTGCCATACAAAGACTTCTCTTTCCTTAGGGAGCTTGTGAATTATTGTGAACAGCAGATGCGGCCAGTAACAGGGATTTCTTTTTGTGTGGATGTCTTGTTAAACAGGAAGGTTGGATTTTTGTCCAGAAACTCTTAGTGTTCCTGTTTTGTGGAGGAAAAGCAACTTTGATTTTAAATAATTTCCTTCATTTGAGAAACGAAGTGGGGAAAGGGAACAGTTTCCCCTTATATTTGTCATCATCAAGTCAGAGACTTCTCTGTGTGATTTTTTATCTCTAAAAATATACAGCTATTAAATCATTTCACATTTTAAACACATTTTCTAACAGAAATAGAAGGTAATGGAATTGGAAAGGAAAAAAAAGAGATTTTTTTTTTCCTAATTATTAATGTTTTTTTTTTTCTAGGATATTTACATGTTAGATCCTTTTGAAGAATTACATTGCTTGTGAATAATTTATAAAGCGGATCTTATATTAAATCCTGTTGAAATATTCATTGGAAAGAATTCAGCCAGCTCTTACAAATAGCCTTGAGCTTTATAAATTTCATTACAGTCTGTTTTGTTATCTAATCAGCAAAAGCAGTGAAGCAGATCCCATCTACATACCAGGCATGCAAAGAGAGGATATCTCAGTGATGCGATACAAAACACAAATGCAGCCTAAAAATGCATCTGCAGAATTAACTGGACAAATTTCACTACTTCTGTTTTTAAAGGAGGGGTTCTAGCTCCTGTTGCAAGTAACACTAACTTCCCTTTTAAGGTCATTCAATGTTTTCGGCAACATTCTCCCGTTCTTCAACACCACATCGATGGAAGCATGTTTCAGCAAGCTTAGATAAAGCCTGTGTTCCCTGCTTCCTGCCTTTGTTAGCTTAAAGCTAAATTGCTGTTGGCCTGTTTCCAGCCTTGACGTGATGCTGTGCACTGGCAGTGCTCTAAGAACTTGGTGTAAAAGCCAGAAAATCTGGAAGTGATGACAGACACCTGTTTAGAGGCAGCCAGATCTGATACTTGAAGTCACTGGTACCACTACCTGTTCAGAGAATGATTTCAGGCTTTAATCAAGTGGTTAATCACAATTTCACAAACTCTCTCCACGGTATATATACTTGAATGCTTTGTTGGGCAGCAAACATTTCAATTAGTGTTTCAGAATCTCTGATAAAATATTTGTATTTCAGATAGATCCTAATGTTCTTCCATATTATCTGTGTGATTAACAAACCAGAGGTTGAATATGCTGTAAAGTGAATGATTCCTTAAGGAACTGACAGGCTTGCAGGAAACCAGCAAGGGAAATGTGCATCAGCTCTAAGCTATGCATGACGTTTCCCTCTGAATTAAATAGCTGAAAGTGTGCTTGGAAGGATTTTCCTTGGGGAATTTTATGAATAAAAATGAAGGTCCTAAGCAGCTTATCTTAAAAGTAAAAGACTCTGACCTGGACAGGAAGAAATAATATTTACTTTTACTGCTTTGGATTTGACACTGTGGTGCTTATTGAATGACTTCACTGGGAATTTTATTCAGCTTTAAACTACAGGAAGAAATTTTTATAGTTAGCACCAAATGTACATGGAATGTGGAGAGGATGGGTGACGACTATTTCCTACCTCTGTGCAACATCCTTTTGAAGCTGGTCCTTTTCTCCTTTATCATTTTAAAGCTTTTCCTCTAAGAATTTACACATTTTCTCAAAGGGATAGGCCTATAGGTCTTCAAAGAGAACAAGGATATTTATTCTGTAACTGAAGTTTATCCAAATTTAAAGCCATTTTCTTGGATGCCATGATAAGGAAAGTTAGGATGCAAACACCTGCTATGAATTATATTAGCAACCACTCTTTCTGCACCCTTGATTTCATTTTGATAATAGCTGTCAAGGTTAAACCAACTCATTATCTCATTCTTACACTGCCAACAAAAATTAAAAGAATTTTAGTAGAAAGAAGATAGGATGTCATTGTGCAAAATGTGGGGGAACACATTACAGAGCAAAAATATTTTTAATTAATCTAATTAATTTAATTAAAAATTAAAAATATTTTACAAAGTAACAGACAGCTCTCTTCTAGAGGAAAAGAATAATATATATGTATATATATACAGAAAAACAAACAAACAATAAATCAAACTGCAAAATAAAATATGCAGCAAGATACAGTAAATCAAACTACATTCCACCAGTCTCTCCTTATAATGTATGTTTTAGAACTGGTATACATAGCAGCTGCAAAGTTCATCCAGGAAGAGACTATAAAGACCTTCCATATAAGTTTACTGCAACTTGTTATCCAGTAGTCCGTCCTTGAGGAATGCTTTTTGGAAAACATAAGACTTTGTACCAAAATCTTATATTAATTTCTCTAATTGTGGAATTTAAATTCTGAAGAAATGCTTTGGAAAACACTCGGTACTTTTTGCTTCACATAGCTAAGTCAACAACAGAAAAAGACGTGCTAGTTAGTCTGCTCCTTCTGCTGCAGAATGGTGTGATTGGTACAGGAACCTCACTGAGAAAGGGTTGCCTGCCTATAAGCAAAAGCCACAGCAAGGAAGCAGGACAAGACAGAATGAAACGAAACTCAGGGAACTGAGCTATTATTTGACTACTCTTTCTGTGGTACGGTGTGCCCCAAATGGTCCTGTCTACCTCAAGGTCTCGTATGTGCAACAAAAATAGGAGCAGGGATGTTAGTCTGAATCCAATAATAGGTAGACTTTGATTTATCTAGTAGGCAAAGACCACTCTCTGAATGTTACCTTAGCAGTTCTGTATGTAAGGCCATGTGATTAGGAAAGAAAAAAATCTACTTGTAGAAATTATTCTGTGTTGTGGTTTAACCCAGCAGGCAGCTAAACACCATACAGCCATTCGTTCACTTCATCCCCTTATAGTGGGATGGGGAAGAGAATCAGAAAAACGTAAAACCCTTGGTTTGGGATAAAAGTTGTTTAACAGAACAAAAAAGGAAGGGAAAGTAATAATAATAATTATTATAATTATATATATATATATATATACAGAACAAGTGATGCACAATGCAATTGCTCACCACCTGCTGACTGATGCAAGGCATCAAGCAGCAGCTGCCCCTCACACACCCCCAGCCAACTCCCCATGTTACTGTTCAGCAGGACACCACATGGTGTGGGACACCCCTTTGGCCAGCCTGGGCCAGCTGTCCTGGTGCTGTCCCCTCCCAGCTCCTGGGGCACCCCCAGCCTCGTCGCTGGCAGGGCAGCACAAGGAGCTAAAATATCCTTTACTTAGCATAAGTACTGCTATGCAATAACTAAAACATCTGTGTGTTATCAGTATTATTCTAAATCCAAAACAAGGTGTCATACCAGCCACTATGAAGAAAATTATCTCAGCTGAAACCAGGACACTGCTACCAGCTTTTCCATGATGTGTAATCTTCAGGAAGAAAATGATTCAAAATCATTTAAACCAGGCATTTTGTTCAAGTAATCGGGGACATTCTAGTCTAATGCTGCATCTGTCTCAGTTGAAGTTTAGGGGTTTACTGCTGCAACCATATCCCCCTTTCTTCTCAAGAAGGATGCAACTTTTGGTGTTGGAAATTATGTCAGCATTGTGCAATGCTGTTCTGAGACAATTGAGTGGTTCCATTGCCAGTCTAGAAACAGTCCTCTAATTGCCCTGTGCATCTCATTATAAAATTCAGTGTTAATGCATTTGTAGAAATGATGAAAGTAAAGGTGGTGGACTCCAAAAAATTGAATATTTATTGGGAATCCTGAGAGGGGGAAAAAGGGGCTTGTTTTTACAAATGATGTAAATCCTGCTGTTAAAATGAGTCAATATAATGCAACAGGCAGGGTAATATTTATCATGCACAGTCATATAATACTCACTTCTGAACCTAACAAGGAGTACACCAGCAAATTATATAGTGACATTCCTAGACACCAGCGAGAGAAAGCATACTGAAACTTTTGCTTAGAGCGTATCACAGTGAGTATATTTTTATCTTCCAGTTTAAGACAGAGGAAAAGGAAGTACCTAGGACTCTGTGCATTCCCAGACAGCTGCTGAGTTAATACTAGCACAATGATCTGAAATTTTCATGGTTTGTGCTTCTGCGGGTGATGTACACAGTGTGTCTGCACAAAACACTATCCCTAGAAAACACCCAGTGTTTCCTGCTGTCCTCAAAAAGCATAAAACTAATGCCATGACGGCTATTAACTGATCTTTAGTCAAGCTTACCTGCTTGAGAGAGTGTGACTTTCACATTAATAGCTTTACTATTTATGTAAACAGGCAGAATTTTGCATCCCATTAGAGGTATTTGACTACAGTTTCCCAGAAACTCTGAAATATATAGCCATGTTCTTGGAACTTTAGAACAAAAAATATGAAACAAGATTTTGCAGTTACACTGAACTGGAACAGAAAACTATTTACATTTCTAAATCATACTTAGATTTCTATTATTCCTATTATTATTTCAGGCTTCCATAAGTTTCCTGCTGATAATTGCAGCAATTCCCTCCCCTTAGCATTTGGGAGGCGGTGTTTTTCAATAGCTCTTGACATACAGCCACATATTCTCATTCTTGCTACAAATACATGCTCTGGGTTTTAAATACTTGTTAAACACAGATGGAGTAACATTGGGTGGAAGCATCCAGAACAACCTCTGCAAGCTTGAAACAAAGCATTCAGTATACAATAGGCAGTGGACAAAGTTTCCCAGAAGAACGAGCTCTACACATGATACAATGGATTTCTGTGCCTTAAAAACCACTTTTTTTTTTTTTTTTTTTTTTTTTTTTTTACCAGGAAGTAAGTTGTAAAAGGCTTGGTTTATTTATTAATAGAACATAAATGCTTGGATGTCCATGTGATCAACAGCATGAATTGCTCAAAGCAGATGCTTGTAAAGATTAGTCCAAATTCTCCTTTCTCTCGCATCAGTGTACACCTTCAGTGACACCTCTGTTTTATGACAATCATGATGATTAATGGCTTTTATGAAAATTTTGCAGCAATGAGAGAAGAAAACCAGGATCAATATCATAGCTGGCCTTTTTATGCAGTATTATTTAAGATAGGAATTTGCTTAATGGCGGTCTCCTTTCTTGGTTTCTGTTGTCCCTTAAGTAATGTTGAAACAAGCATGAATGTTTTTGTTTTGTTTTGTTCTGTTTTTTAGGTATCTCAGCTTTTGCTGACATCAACATATTCAACCATCAAGAAAAGCTCCATAAAAAGAGTAGGCTTAATTCTTCTCTCATTTCTTTCTGTTTTTAGTGAGTCTGGAAGTCTTGATTTCGGCAGACTGACTCCTGAGTTAGTCCTGTCCCAGCCAAGTGCTGAAGTGCTTTTGCTTAACCTCAAGTACATAGGAGATCCCCTTCCTGTTCAGCAAAGCGCCTGAGCACAAATTAAAAGTTAAGCACATGATTTAGTCCCACCGGAGTCCCAGGGACTGACTCATGTGCCCAGAAGTTAACCACATGCTTGAAAGTTTGGCTGAATAAGCACAGAGCAGCTCAACCACAGCTTTAAGCCAGCATGGGGAGAAGTCTTGCATCGGCGTTTGAGGTCTGTTAGGAAGAGGCAGAGCACATTACAGCTGCTTGGCTGTCCCACTGCACCTGGCCACATTTCCACACAGATCTGGAGCGGTGGCTGGGGCCCAGGCCCACAGACACCCTTCCTCCTCAGCGCCTGCGGCTCTGCAACTGGCAAGGCCCTGGGCCATTTGCCTCCCCCGGCACATCCCACATGGCTGCACTCTGCTCCCATCTCCTTTAATGCAAGAGCTCCTGGTTGAATTTCCCTCACAGGGTGTTTTGCAGGCCCCACTCAGTCCTTCTCTTTCCCAACAGCTTCATCTAAACCTCTCGTCTCTAAATACTACCAGTACCCACCACGGGCAGGCCCACTGCTGCCACTCCCTCAGAGGCCCCGCTGTGAAGGCAGGCCACTGCCCTACTGGGGATATAGTCCTTCCTTCCACCTTCCTGTGTGTAGTCCTCCACTTTCCTCATGGTTCCCCTCTCCCTGCTAACAGCAGGCTCCCCAAGCCCTCCGTGGTGCATTTCCTATACATCAGAGCTCAGGAAAATCAGCGTGCCCAAGCCCTGCAGCCTGCCCTGTTCCTTGGGTGTTGGTAGGACCAGGGAGTGCATCCAGCCTTCATGGGTTTGGCCAAAAGATGGTCAGAGGTCTCATCTGTCCTGACCAGCAGAGCAGAGCTTTGTGTTTGTTGTGACCATGGCTGAAAATCAAAAAGCCCAAGTGCCATCCTTCTCCTCTTCCATCTTAAGTCTTTGCCCTTGTGAGGAGTGGGAAATCCTCACACATGCACACACACAAAACCAAACCGAACCAACCAACCAGCCAAAAAAACAAAGTAACAAAAAAAAAAAAAAAAAAAAAAAGCTCTCTGGGTTTGAAATAATCATACTTTGGTTTTACTCAAACCATTGTAGGAAGTGCTCACTCCGATCATGCATCAGTTTCAAAGTTTTGAAATTAAACCAGTGCAAAACACCATGAATTTGTGGGTGGCTTGTGTATAGCATGCATATCTGAGCATGGTTGGGTTCAGAGTTTGGAAGAGTATTAGCTGTGGAGTGTTAAGTTTGTTAACTGTATGTGGTCAAGATTTGATGTAATCCAGAATAATAAAATTATACACAGAGCAAACTCAGTTGTTATTGCGCCACCTTATGCTTGACTGACATCCATAAATATATTAGCAAACTCTAAAATGCTATTTCTCAACTTTGTTTACAGCAGATTTTTTTTTTCCAGTTATGTTCAATTAATTAAATAGGTATATTAAGCTTTATTTTGAGCACAGCTAGACTATACACCATTGCTTCTAAGGAAAAGTACTTCAGAAAAAAGAATCATGATGATTCATACAGAAGATGTTTCTGCCTGCAACTATTTTGGCCAGCAAGAACCTTAGGTCTGTCTAGAGTGCCCTGTAGTCCTCAAGACCCCCTTGCTGGAGTATCCACATCAGTGCACCTGGGGAGCACATCTCAGATCCCTGCCAGGGGGGCACACAACTACATCCCACCCAGTACAGGCTTGGGATGTGGCTGGGACACATCTCTAGGCACTTCTCATTGTTACAAAACAGGTGAGGAAGTAAACAATGGAGGAAAAGGGAAAATCCAGGAAAATTATAGTGATATGTAGAGCTGGGGGAAACAAAGAGCAGGAAATAAATATTGAGTATGAAGACAGGGCCCAAAAGACAAGGCTCACAACCTTTTTCAGGTTGAAGAGGCACACAAGAGCTGTGTTGCAGCTGGCCTCTGAAAAGAACCACCCTTGGGAGAAAGAAACTATTTTAAACTGCCCTCATGTTCCTGTCCTTTCCCAGTGACTCATGCTGTCCTGCCTGCTCTGTTTCAAGGTTTAATTCTGTACTAGGACATCAATTGGAAACAGCTGGAGGCCTGTCCATACCTACTGACAACACGCTCATTTTGACTCCTACAGAAACAGGGAGAGGGAGCTTGAAGGACCCCAAGCAATTCAAAAAAAAAAAAAAAAAGACATAAAATTTTAAAAATAAAATTACTGACTGCAAGAGAGTGCAAAGTGCAATGTCAGCCTTGGCACTGTGCTTGCCTATTGGGCTGGCAAAGGTGAGGGAGGGCAAATAACTTTGTTTGTAGCCACAGGGTGAGACCTTACTGCAACTGTGAATAGCCTGTTCTGGACCCTAAGAAGTAGCTAGAGCAGTATCACTTAAATAAAAATGAAGTCAGGAACTTAACACTGCAGGATTCTTTTTGCTATATTGGTCAGGGGAGAAAACGATTTAAAGTCCCATTTCCCATCATCTTTTAGAGTAGAAAGTGTTTAACCGTTAAATGCTGAATGAAATAACTTAAGCCATGTGGTTAGGTCTAGTACAGAGTGTCTGCTCTGAAATAATCTTCCACAGAAATGGTGGTATATAAAGAGTTGAAGAAAGAAAATGCCAAAGAGCAATAAAATAAATGCCCTGACTCTTATGGTACAGCTGCCTTTGCATGCAGTCAGCCAGTGCCAGCAGTTATACTGTTGCCACTGTTAAATCATTTTCTAAATTCTGACGGTTTTTGTTATTGTAGCAAATCTGACCTCATCGTGGTCCCATGCCAGGACCAAAGAGCTGCTCTATTTACCCACTGTTGATGCAATATTTAAACTCAAAAGCTTTCCAATAGCCATTTTGGATGGAGAAGAAAAAAGCAGTTTTAGAACAGCAACTTCTGCCTGGAACATAATTTAAGGTATTAGCCATTCTGTCTCATCTAAGATGGTGAGTAAAGCCTTCTTTTTCTTTTTTCTAGAAGCCCATACTTCTGGAACAATTTTCTGTCTTTTCAGTTCAAAAAGACTTTGCAGGGGAGGAGGGATGCTTCAAAACCAGATTTAAGTCCAAATTAAAATCCTGGGTCCTAGCAAAGAGCTGTTTTAGTTACTTCTTTGTGTTTTTTTTTTTTTTTTTTTTTTTTTTTTTTTATTACATATTTTAAAAGACCAAAAGAACCACTAGAACACTTTGTCTGACCTCTTGTATCACTTTGTTTGACCACAGAATTTTTGTCTGTTAAAGACATGCTTGTCTGGGGAGCATCTTCTGGGTATTTTGCTCTTGATCTGAAGATTTCAGATCACTACTTGTCTTGACAGTGACAATAATACAGCTATGGTAATCACCCTTTTCTCTCTGATCATACAGAGGTTCAGTATCCTTCATCTGACTGCGACACCAATGGTAGCCTACTGTGAAATGGAATAAGGCTACCCACCATCTCAATGGCACAAAAAGTGCTGCCCTGCCTCTCCTATCACCTTGTGCCCTATTCTTCCCAAGCAATTAAATTCAGCAATTGAATAACAAAAAAACGAGCTAACTAACTAACAAAACCACCTCAGATTGGTTTAGTCTGATTATGGAAGGGTCAGACAAGCACCAGAACCTCAGTCTAGGAGCAGTGATGGCAAAGCAAGCCCTTCCCTTACACTTGTTGGATTGGCTCTGCTGTAGCCACAAATTGCCAGAAGTGAGGGGGAAAGGCTTTTGACCTCAAGGTTCCTTAACACACATGCAGAAAACAGTAAAATCCAAGCTAAATTCAGCTCTACAGGACTGCTGTTAGTTATATTTAAGTACATCAACTGAGTAGAAAAAAATGTGCCGTTGCATCCTGAGTGATACAGAGGGGAAATCAGGAAGGTCATAACCAATACTTAAACTAGTATCTCTCTTGAGCCCTTAATTTTCAGTACAATCCAGGATTTTAGTACCTGAGATGCTTATTTTAATTTCCTCCTCTGAAGATTATGACCAAGAAATCTGATATGGCATGGCTGTTTTTCAAAGAGAAATTCTCTGAGTGGTAAGTGTATGTCTGTTTTTTTGGCTCGGTATGAGTTTGCTGTAGTGGTTGATGAGTTTCAGCCACATCATTTCCTTGGGTCTTTGGTATACTGGAAATACACCACACTTCAGGGTAAACGTGATAAATTATATATCATCACGCTTTTTGTGTGTTCACAGCTTACTATATGTATGATGCGTGGTGGCTTTCATTAAAAGGTTGCATCCGAGCAGCAGGGCAGCAGGGCTGCAATTGCCCTTTTTGGCTTCTCTTTGTGAAGTCAGATAAACCCATGGGGAGGAAACTGTGACGGCTCTGAGACCTGAGGGTTCAGCAGGGGGATGGAGAGCTGGGGGAGGCCACGACACATTACAGCAGTTACAGAGCCCTGTCTGTGGCAAAGAACAAGCTGCAGCCAAGCCTCAGAGGTGCTGAAAGAACAAACAGATGTCCTCAAGAGCTAGCAAAGACTCTGTACTCTTTATTACAAAGCCATCAGGCTGCTGGAAGTTGTTAGAGTGAGAGCAGAAACAAAAAAGTATGGACACTGCAGCGTTACTATGGGTGGAAAGAAACATGGTGTTTGGGATGCTTGGTTTTGGCTACTCATCGTGTTTTTAAAGTTTGTCCTTACACAGTTTTAAAAACTTTCAATAGTTTTAAAAAATATTTTAATAGGCAATTTTTAGTGCTTCCGGAAGCATGCTGAGTCCATATTTGTGTAATTAAATTTAAGCATTGACTTTGCAATAACTTCATATGACACTCTTTGGCTCTTTGATGGGCTTTATTTTAAGTAGTAAAACTTGCAAGTCAGAGAGCAACAAGACACTCTTTTTGAGGCTGATGTGCTTCCAAAAACTAGAAAGAAGGTGGTAAAGAGAATCAGAAGAGCTATGCCCTAGCGTGTCTATCCCTACCCCCAAACCAGGTCCCACGTGTGCTCTCCAGTCCATTTGATTCTCTCTCTTGCTTGACCCAGGCCCTTAGTCCCCAGATCCTCCAGGTTTCCACTCTGCAACTTCTCCCAATCCAGAAGTTGTACCACTTGTATCACTTGCCCTCCAAACTTTCTTCCAAACCCTGTCCCAGTTTAAGTCTGCCCCAGCTCCTAGCCTGGTAGAGGCTCTTGTGCTCCACCACCGCTGTCCACCAATATACCCCTCGCCCTCTGATAATGTCCCCCATTGCCAGGTTCTCCAGGGACCTGAGCCTCTACCAGCTCAAAGCTGAGCTGCTCTGACAGTCTGTGCCCAGAAGAGACTCTGGAAACTAAAGCTAGGGTACAGGCAGATAGAAAGTGAAGTGCTTATTTTACTCATGTGAAATATAGAAAGCAGACTCCCTTTTAAGTTTAAGCTCTGAGAATTCCTAAGGATATTTTCATCCTTTCTTCTTTGCTTCTGCTTGAGCTAGACCACTTCACAAAAGGAACAATCTTCCTGCATCGATGCATGTACTGAGCACTCTGCCAACCCTCTATCTTCTAGCTTGGCACATTTTTCCTTCTGTGCAAATTCCAGTAAATGTTTTTGTTAAACAGAGAGGAAAATGTTTGATAGATGCCATGAAAAACACTTTCTCTCTCTTAGCCAAACCACAATAACTTTTTAAAATGAATTAAATTTCCATAATGCATCAGAGAGACTGTGATCAATAAAATTGAGTGGAAAATAATTTTTTTTTTGACATGGAATTACAAAAAGAGCAAGAATGAATGTAATCTATATCTGATAATTAGTACAAGACTTAACACACACTCACACTACATCACAAAATCTCTGAAGCTGAAACTGAGATATCTGAATCACAAATGGTGTGTGAACCTAATGAAAGTGTAAGGTATATCTGATAATTCAGTTATTTTATCACAGGGAGGTGGTTGTTGTTATTATTATTATTATTGTGACTGTTACTGTTACTGTTATAATATTTTGGAAATTCATTTTTATCTGATCAGATCATCCTGTTATTCAAATCAAGCTTATATTATCACTGTCATCTTGTTATAAGTTAATGACCATGTAGCTTGTATTGATTTTTTTAAGAGCAAAAATATACAACAAATGCTCAAGTTCCTTCTGCTGAAGTTACCCTGCTAACTCTAGAAAGACCCAAGCAGGTTATTATATTTGCTCCTAGTAAGGAGCAGAAATAAAAAACAAAATATTTTCAAAATATTTTTAAATTCCATGCCCACTGATTTGCAGAATAAATCTAAATTCCCTACTCTTTTCTGGGAATATTGGCATAGCAAAGAAATGAGCAAAAAATCAGCAGAAATAATGTTTCAGGCTGGAAAATAATTAATTAAATAAATAAAAGGTCTAAAATGCTCACATGACAAACTTTTCAAGGCTACTATGTTACCCAGTCTTTGCAGTGACTTTGTTTCTTATTTTGTTGTTGTTTTTCATAAATATATGAAATACATTTATAACAACATATAAATTCTTCTGAAATTTTCCTTCCTTTGCAGATTGGTGATCATCTGCAAATATGCTTGTATTTTTTAGCATCCAGAAAACGTGTGCATTTGCCACCTGCATTTGCAAAGCCTAAGTCCTTCAGCAGTGTAAGTAATGACACCTCTGCAGAACTGCCTATCCCAAAATCACAGAATCACAGAATCGAAGGGGTTGGAAGGGACCTCGAAAGATCATCGGGTCCAACCCCCCTGCCAAAGCAGGTTCCTTAGAGCAGGATGCCAAATCAGTGTGCAGCCAGACACCACCACTACCTGCTCTGTTTCCTTTTGCTATTTTTCCATTCTGTTTCTAACTGATGCAACTGCTAACCTGCTACTGAGTGACATTCTACAATCATAACCTTTCCCAAGCATTTCATCTAGGTTGAAATTTTGTTAGTGGGTGTGTAGCACCCATGAAAAAAAAAAAAGCTCCAGGGATCTTCTTCCTCAGTTCCCTCTAGTGCGTCAGCAGGACAGCAGATTATAGAGATGAAGCCAGTAATAGTTATTTTCTAATTCTTAGTCCTAAAAACCTCTGCACAGCAGAACTTTGCTCTGTCTCACAACGCTTTGTCTCTCCTCAGGGCTTTTAACACCCCAAGCCTTTCTGGTTTGCTTCAGATCCTTTCTTTCCTCCATCAGGTAATCTTGCCTGGACTCCTAGCAGCTCCGGTGCTCCTTCAGTGAAATCCTGGCTCAGCTAAAACCAATGATGTAAGTTCTCTGGCCTGCAGGAAAGTCAGGGTTTCATCTCTCATTCTTGCAAACTTTTTTCACTCTACCCCTTCATTCTTATTTTTCATTTCCTCTTGAAATTTCATAAGCCTCGTTCTTCATTGCTGGTTCACAGACATTTGCCTCAATTTCTCCATTTCCTTTGTTTTCTTTGCTCTTCAGAGGCTCCACGTCTCTGAAGCTCTGAAAAAAAAACAAAACAAAATGTTGTCCATGTCCTGTTTAAAACACTATCAACGGAGCCCATTTATAGGCTGAGTACATATAGAGCCAAGTCTCATTGCAAAAGTGAATGTTTGCTCACCTTCCAGGACTAGCTGTCTGTTCCTTTATAACACCATACAGCTTCCATTTTCACATCCTTGCCTGACTATTTTATTGGGTTTTAGGCCATTTCCAAAATACTGTTGCTTACAAATGCAAACAATTCTTGGCATTTTCTTTCCTGAATGCAAACTAAACTTCTGATATCCAGACCCACGCACATTTTTAGTTTATGATGCCCAAATGATGCAATAGGCACAGTCTCAAAGAATGACCTTTTGCTTTGCTGGAAGGATGCCTAAGCCTCCTCCTCTTCATGGTTCTCTGTTTAGAGGTGGTTAAAGTGCCATGGTTTTGTGGGTGTTATTTTGTGAATTGTTTTGACTGCCAGTCCACTGCATGATAACCACATGTCCTTAGTGATTGCTCCTTGGATAAAGCAAATTAGACTGAAGGTCTTTCAAGCAGGAGCTTACAGTTATGTGTAAAAGCAAGCAAGGAGAAAGCAAAGAGTAATACTGCAAGCCCGAATGGTGACCTGCTGTATTCTTATGTGAAAGGGAGGAGGTTTGGGAAAGATTGATTCAATCAATCAGCTAGTGGGTAAATAGTTACTTCTATAGATGCAGAAAGGATGTTTATTAATGAAGATCTCTGTACTTAGAACACACTTGTTTTATCTTTAAAACCATCAAGCTGTGAGCTTGCAGCACTGCTCCTCCTGTTTACCCTACAGACTTGGAATTTTCCCTTGGGAGAAGCCTTCACACCACAGCAAGATCCAGAACTTTCTTTGAAATGCCTCCAAAAAGTATCTCTCTGTCCTATCCATATTCTGACTCTTTGAGAATTCAAAATCACTGCTCCTGTGGATAAGGAGCTTGTAGGTGCTGTTTGAAACTTGAGTTTCAATTCCTGACTCAAACAGCAGTTGGCTTAAAATAAATGGCAGTTCTGTGAATGTGTGTTTTCTGGTTAGGAAAATATCACCTCCTTCCCTGCAGGGATCAGAATAAAAGAGTTTTCTCTCCCTTTCTCTCTGCCCTTTCCCACCAATATTCATGTTCTTGAGGAAATTTCCTGTTTAATTTAGTTTACACTTGCTGCTTTTTCAGAGTTTGAAGCTTGTTAGCATTTCTACCAGCCTTTGCAAATGCTAGAAAACAGTGATCACCTTTGGGGTGTGGGATGTGATAACCAGAACTGTGCTACAGTCTGAAAACAAATTTAGAAAATGATAATTGTAGATGTTGTGGCTGGAGTTACAGCTGCATGATTTTGATTCCAACTTCTCACTTCAGAATTACACTATAGCTTGAAAACCAAGAGCTGGCTGAAGGATCTTTTAAGAACTATGTGCTGTGTTTGTCATACCTTCTTAAGACACATTACAGATACCTAGGGATTTGTGTCTAGATCATTTTACTCTTAACACCTGGGTACAGGCCTATAAAAACGATTAATTATGAGTCAGGTCATTTCCATTTTCTGCTCAGAACAAACATGATCAGTTATAAAACAGTAATTAGTAATCAGTAATTAATTAAAATGCAATCTGATTGAACAGGTGGTAAGAAACTAGGAATGAGTCATGCTTGTCAAGTCTAGGATAGACTCAGAAGTACAAGCTTCTTCACTCCTTTGCTGTCAGGTGTTCTTGACAGCCTGTATCAGATTTTGTAGCATCATTTTGACTGTTTCTGAGTTTTCCTCCTTGCCTTCAAGTCAAAACTGGCAGAATCTGGATGCCAACAAATATCCCAGCCACACTGTGAGTAGTGATGCCAATGGTGCTTGTACTTGACAGTCTCCTACTGAAGAGCAAACACAGTTGTTTGGTGCCTCTGAGGTACCACTTTATTTGACTTGTCTTTTGGGAGTGGTCCTTGGAGTCAGCCATCTCCCTGCCTGTGTCCAAACCTTGCTTTGGAGGGACTTGGCTGGAGGAGCCCTGAGCTGAGCCAGATGTAGACAGTGTAGACAATTAGGCTGCCAGCATTCAGACTCACTTCTGGCCCTCTTTTGTTTGGCAGATAGGCATAGCCTTTGACTCATCTTCTAATGATGCCCTAAGGCTTATGTTTATTGTTTCTGCAGCTCCGATACTTAAAACTAGGTTAATAAGATTAAGTCTGTGTACTTCATTCAGACTGAACTCTTTACAAGTCCTTGAATTGTAAATGAATAGTGGCTGTAGGCCAGAGTATTGCAAGAGGCCACACCTGGAGTGCTCTGTCCAGCTCAGGACTGCTAAGCACAAGAAAGGCAGACCTCTACCAGTGTGAGGCCAGCAAGGGGCAATGAAGATGATGAATGAATCAGAGCATCTGATATACAAAGAGAGGATGACAGAGCTGACAAGTCTACAGTTTTGTTAACCTATTTGACACACATGTGAAAGTGCATTCACAAACCTGTTAGATACTTGTGCGGAGAAACGCCCAGCTTTGCTGAGCTCATCCAGATTATTTACATCCAAATATTTTGGATTTAATACTTTGGTATTTTAGCTTTGAAAATCAGTGTTAGCTGTATGTTCTGCAGAATATTTTTCTCCCTCCCTCTCCTTCTGATGGAATTGCTCTCCACAGACAGCATTTTCAACCACACTGGGCTGAGGAAGTAATTTTCATAGAATCATAGAATGGCTTGGGTTGGAAGGGACCTTAAAGATCGTCTAGTTCCAAACCCCCTGCTAGGGGCAGGGATGCCACCCACTAGATCAGGTTGCCCAGGGCTTCATCTAGCCTGGTCTTGAACACTTCCTGGGATGGGGCATCCACAGCCTTTCAACAACCTCACCACCTTCTGAGTGAAGAATTTCCTCCTAACATCTAATCTAAATATCCCCTCCTTTAGTTTAGAAGCATTCCTCCTTGTCCTGTCATTATCTGACTGAGCAAAAAGTTGTTCTTCATCTGTTTTATAAGCTCCCTTTAAATATTGAAAAGCTGCAATAAGGTCGCCCCAGAACCTACTCTTTTTTAGGCTGAACAGCCCCAGCTCTCTCAGCCTTTCTTCATAGAGGAACACGGGCTCCTTTAAGGAGGGGTGAGGAGAAGCCACATCTCCTCTGATATGCTGTGTGTTGCAACCAGCCCTGCAGGGTTTCCTTTCGCAAGCTTGAGCTCTGACTGGTGCCAGCAGCAAAAATTTGTGCTCACAAGTGAAAGGGGCAACCTTTGTAAGGGTGGTAAGGGGCAGCTTTTTTACAAAAGCTGGAAGCAGCAACAAGCTGTACTGCTGCTACTCTTCCTTGAATTTCCTCCAGATAGAAGCTTTTGAAAGATTTATCATGTGAGCATTCATTTAAAAAAGTTAATAGCCTGGGGACCAAAAACTGACTACAAGCTTATAGGCTGCCTGCAAGGTCATCATGGAAGGTCGTAAACCGAAGAACTGCTGTGGATATGATATGCCCAGGAGTGATGGACAGAACAAAAACAGGAGCTGTCAGACCCAGAGAGACAGTCACAAGGAAAATAATGAATGATATTCACAAAAAAAGTGAGGTGTAGGAACTAGGAAGACTAGTTCTGATATTAAAACACTTTGGTCATTTGTAGGAAAAGGGCAGGGATAGAAAATTTTTTAATGACAGTCATGTGCTTTTTCTGCATTTTCCCCAAGGGCAGTGGAGTATTTTCATAGATCTACAACTAATTTTCGAGTTCTGGATTTCAAGCCAACTCTTCAATTAGCTAAACACTTCAGTATTTTTAGAAAGAGTACTAAATGTGTGCTTTCAGCCAAGTTAGTCACACACATGAGCACATTTTTTTTTTAACTAAACAGTCTATTATTCATGAAAGGCTAATGAGTACATTTGAGGAGATAAAGAAGGAATTAATACTTCTTTCTGCAACAGCAACGATCATATACTTAACGTGGTAAGTCAAAACCTACCCAGAACTAGGGCAGAAAATATACAATGTTTTTACAAACAAAATGCCTATCCTGAAAGACTTGGCTTCTTCCACACAAACATTACAGAAGATGGGAGGGGTTTCTTTTGAATGAAGTGAAGCTAAGTATTTCTCTGTGTAATTAACTGGTGAAGATAACAGTGAAGCTATTACTAAACAGAAGTGATCTAGTGTGCTGGTATTACCTGGCTGAATGTGAATCTACTTATGATGCCGGCCATTTTAGCAATATGACTTCAATACTAGTTTTATCTCATTTCAAATCAGTCTTTCAATTTTTCTGTAACATTATGTTATTATATGGTTGAATTCCTATATTTAATGATAGATCTCACTTTTAATTTTTTCTCATCTTTAAGTTAACTTTTTTAAACTCCAAGTTTTCTTCTGAAGTCTTTCAAATCTGTGAAGCTCCATAAAGCATTTTCTCATGAGCATACTGAAGTGACTGAGTTATGTTGTGTCCTGCGAAGTTTTAGCAACTATTTCAATAAACGAAAGTCTTACCAGATGCATATCTTCCATAACACTGAAAATTATTATCCTGTTTAAAAAAATAACCTTGTGAGTAAGTAGCATGATTCTCACGGTTAAGGCATTTAAAATTTATTACAGGACAAAGCAGTAAAATTTTACATTAGACTATGTCTTGGCAAAGACACCTCATGGATTTAGTTCCTATGTAGGAGTGATTTATTTAGTTCAGGCTTCTTGGGTCTCTGCTCATTGTTCTTTTTAGGAATTCCATACTGTTAGTAGCAACCCTATATCCTAGTAAAAGGAATTGTTATGAGGACTGTTCCCAGATCAGTTTATTTAGAGGTATCTAATTCTGTGCTCCTACTACAAAAACAACTAGGCTTGAGGGCTGTAAAATTTGAACTTCAAACCTGTTTTATCTGTACTGTATTAAAAATATGATCTAGAGTTTGAGTTAGATTCACACAGAGTGTACAGATTTATTTTCTGCCATTAGGGCATCTTACATGCCTTTGCTAAAATTCTTAGTGCGAAACTTATATTACAACGTGGGAATTTAGAAAGCAGAAAAAATGTGGTGATATATGAACTCTCACAGCAAGTGTGGTGTCTTTGCTGCTACAGACTTTGTTACCTTGGTCCTCTGTAGACCAGTAGAGCTCAGCATGATCCCCTGAGTTGTATTTTGATCGCAACTTGTCTCTTCTTAAAACACAAACACTAAATGAGAGTGAGCAGAGAACTGAAACCCTCTACTACCCTCTCTCCCATGATCATTAAATTGAAAACTCAGTCTTCTCAGCTCAGTTGGCAAGTGTAAATATCCTATATGGCAAATCCAAGACCCTGGAGTATTTGAGAGATGTAAATGAAACACAATAGATGCTTCACAGCAGGAAAAGGTTTTGTTTAGTAGTTTCTGTTTTTCCTATTGAGAGTGTTTCCAAACTCATGCTGCTGTTTTGTTCATGGTCATGTTCTAAGGTTCTTAATTAATCCCTCTTTGCTCATACTGCAGCAGCACTGACATGCTCCAGCGTCATACATGCACTGAGCTAACCCATAACAAAGGGCTGGAAATCCTTTCCTCCTCTCAAATGACACCAAATGAACAGCTCCAACAGATGGAAAAGGTACAAGGGATAAGAGGCAATGTATCGACAATATATAATGTATATATATTTATTATATGGACAAGTTTGAGCCCATTTTTGTGGGTAACCACGGCAGTGGAGAGGTGGTGACTCAGTTCAACATGTACCGGCGATGAAAGTAAAATAACCCTTTGGCCAATATAGTTACTAAGAGCTAAAACATGGGTCACTGTGACTTCACAGGGGCTAGATGAAGACAAAACAATTTTAGCAGATGACATGGCTTTATCTTCATTTTTGTCTTGTATATATATATAACACCGAGTAACAAACTGACAGGCCTCTGCATGCCAGCTGTCTAATGACTCAATGTTTTGTCGGCTTTAAAGCAGAGGCAACTGAAGGAGGAAAGTGAGGGAGGATGAAGAGGGTGATGACTTGACTTTAATCGTTTTTATTTTCCCTCCACCGCTGGCTGGGTTCGACAGCCTAAGGCTGGGGTGTTGAGCTGATGATATTGTTGCAGCTGTATGGTTTGTCCTGCACATCCACAAAGAGCAATTTCTTGATTTAGGGTGAAAGCTTGACTTATTTACTGCCTTGATGTTGAAAGGTGCTTTTTGCCATTTAAAGCAGAACAGAAGATTTCCAGTAACTTACAAAGGGATTAAAGAGTAAAACTTTTTTTTTTTTTTTTCGCACAGATTAGTAAAGAGGAATTTGTGAGAGAGCCTTCCTTAATTAATGAGATTATGTAAGCATTCTTTTTTATTTTTTATTAAAAAAAAAAAAAGAAGAAGTTCTTCTCTGGTAAAACTCATGTTCTGTTGAATATGGTCTTTCCTAAATCTGAAAAAGTTTGGGAATTGTTGGGCTCCAGTAACTGATTTGCAAGGCACAACTTGGGTCCAAGTAAGTTTTTATTTTTTTATTTTTGGGGGGGGATTCTTGTGGAAATGACAACAAACGTGGAGCCTGTAAGAGAAACCTTGAGCTCAGATCACCTTACCTTTAGCAAATGCAATCCGAATAATTATTACTGGGAGATCATATATAAGATTCATGATAATAAAATCATGTGATAACCTATCATACTGTAGTGATCGTGTAGCATCTTTTTGTGATTCATAACACAAACAGACATTTTATTTTGGCAGTCAGACTAATCTTAAATGTTTCCAGAATTTCTGCTGGCCAAATTAATAAAAAAAATATCTATATATCCTGCCAACTAAATGGCATAATTAAGAATGAAATCTTGAAAGTACACCTCAGTAAAAACAGTTAGTAGTAGAAGATAATCTTTCTTACACATAGGCCAAATACTGTAACTTCTACTTGATGATAAAGCTCATCTTTCCTGGAAGCTTACACTTTCCTGTGGATCCCAAAACCTGTGTGTAAGGTTGTGCCTGTCCCAGGCTGATATCTGTTTTGGCTTCTGGTCCACCTGATTTAGTCACAGCTCCTGCTGGTGGGTGCATGAGCCATCAGCAGGTCCAGTTGGATATCTTCTTAATGGCATCAGGGACCTGACTCGCACACTTATTCTTCACTTTTTGCCTTGGTGCTTGCAGTACCAGGAGGGAATGGGCTGTAGGATTTCCTTTTGGGAAGCCAGTAGGAGAACTGACTGAACTGGGGAAACTCGGGTGTAGATAAGCAGCAGTTGTCAGCTAAGCATAACAGATGACTGTGTAGTCTTTATATCACATTCAGTGTAATGTGTATACATACTGGCAAAAATTTAATCTGCAAATTACTGTATTTCAAAGAATAAAATCTTCAATAAACTCAAGAATAAGAATACTGATACACTTTGTTTAATCTCTAACTGGGTTCTTTTTTGGAAGTCCAAACTTTCCTGGACAAAGATTGTTTTTCACCCTGTACACTTCTTGGGAAAAAAATCTTCCCACTTGAAATATTAGTTCTGCTTTATATGCTCTACGTCATTAGAGATCTGGTTTCTTTAGATATAACAGCATTAGAAATGATTCCTGGAGCAAATATCTAAAGTCTGGAGGAGGGCTGGAAGCTTAAATCTATTCTTATCCTCAGAGATTTTAATTTTAGGCATCTCCCAGATCAGCATGTAGTATTTTGGGATTGTTTGTCTGAGGCAGTGAAATGATATGAAAAGATTCTTATGTTTTATTTGGAGACTAATGCAGGGAATATGAAGATATTCGGGGTCAACTAGCAGCACGATGGTATGGGACACTGCGTGTCCACCAGGACAGGTGGGCAAAGGCAAGCATGCAGAGCAAACGTGGGTGGGCACCTGGGCTTCCCCTCCTGTGCCATCCCAGTGCTGCCAGCCCAGCCCAGCCCAGCAGCTGGCTGCCTGCAAAATGCCTGATTCTAATTCATTTCCCAAGCTGTGGGGAGGAGGCTGTGACCAGTGACAAGACGGTGTCCTCTTCTGCCAAAGCCCAAGTCCTCAGGAAAAATATTTGTTAACCACTTAGGCTGTTTTGTAAAAGCATGTGATGAAAGCAAACGCTTCCTTCAATGACTTCTACAAACATCACAAAACCTGTTACTGGACCAATGCTATTTAGCTAATTCGTTTACCACTGGTGTCAAACCTTTCTTTCTTTGTTTTCTAGCATATCTCCGTCTCACCTTACTCATTTGACATATTAACTGAACTCATTAGAGGAGAAGAGGTCTGAGCCAGCTGGATTTCACTCAAACTGGATTACTTCATCGGGACATGCAATCCATCAGAGAGGATAAAGTAAACACTCTGTTGGGTCATAGTCTTCCTGCAGTCCAGTCCATTTAAAATCCTGTATGAGATCACTGCAGTCACTAAGCAGATTACACACTTGCCATTGCAACACGGGGGAATGTGTCAGGAGCAAAAGGTTTGCATCTAGGAACAGCAGATTGGCTGTTCTCACCCTGGGCAGCCCTGCTCCTGCTGGTGCTGCCAGACCATGCCTGCCTGAGGCATTTAGAGTGTCCCCCATCTGATGGCAATGCATCATTTAAATAGAAATGGGATATTACTATTTCAGTTTTATGGATGTATGTTTTATTATATTGAAATTATTTTAAAAGATTGACCTGCTTCCTATTCTTCCACCAACACAAGGCAAATCTCAAAGATGCATATGACCAAATACCCACTAATCAAACGCCAGTAGCAGATGGAAAGCAAACAGAGACATAGTTGCTGTCAACGCGTTATTAGCAAAGAGTATTATAGTCATGGAAGCTAGTCCTGCCAAACCAGGTGCTCAGGTATCCCTGCTTGCCCCTGTGAGCTCTCTGAGGTCAGTGGAGGCCCTTGCAAGGCTCTATCTGTCTTGTGCCACTGGCTACGGCTCTGATGGGAAAGCCCTCCTGCTGCACCAACATTCATGTGCATCGTTAGCCTAATTTGCTAAATCGTCCATAAATAATGCCTACCAGCTGCACATTGCTCAACACCACACCTCAGTATCTATGGTGCTGCTGCAGGCTGCAATGTGGTCAGGGTCTCTGCTCCGTGCGGGGCTCTCACAGCCGTGGTGGGAGTTGTTCCTTTGTGCCTGGCTGAGGACCAGACTGGCTGCAGCCCAGCTGAGAGCATTCAATGGCACTGTCTCTCTTTTTCCTGCCTCCGGGGCTGCCAAGGCAGCAGCTTCTTCGTATGGCAGGAACATGAATTATTTGAGTATTTTTGTTTCAGCCAATGAGAATGTTCAAAATACCATACTGGTATTCAATAAGAAAAGACTCTTCTTAAGCACATGCTAAAATCACTGTAAGGATCTACTTTTTTTTTTTTTTTTTTTTTTTTTCCCCTCCCCCCTGCCCCAGTTGTAGAGAGCAACAGTTTGGGGAAATCCGGAGCAATGAGACATAAAAGATCTGCTTAGAGCTCACTGGAGGGACTTTGTAGAATAGCATTTCTCTGAAATGTGCAATTGCAACAAAATCCTTTATAAAGGAAACAAAGTACACTGGAATTGTTTTAAAATGGAAAAAATGTAGTTGTTTTCATTGTCTTTTTGGAACAGCTTTTTAAAAAGTATATTATATTGAAACCTAGCAGCTTGGAAAATGCTTTGGCATTTCACTAGGAAGAAACCTGAATTTTTGGGCTTTTATCCAGCTTAAAATGAAGTTAAACTTCAAAATGTGAAAAACTTTTCTAGCTAGAATTTCCGTTCTTCATATGACTGTCGTATTTTCCGTGTCCTACTTACACTGCAAGAACAGGACATGAAAGCAGTTGCAAGCTAAGATTTTGTTAGCAGGCAGATTCCCGGAGAGTTTGTTCTTCCATACATTAAAATTGCCTAATTCTATTCTCTAATTACTTTTTCCAGCTGCTGAGAGATTTTGTACTGATTTCCTATTGGCAAGGAAATTCCACTTGAATGTGGAAAGAAGGAAAATCAGAATGGGAAGCCAGTGTCCGATTAAAGAAAAAATGTTTTGTCAGTATTACACATGTGGCAAGAAAAGAGCATAATTCTTTTTAAGCAGCAAGTCTATCACAGATGCCATGTCAAACTCTGTTCTTCCACTGTTATGAGAGTTTCCACATGGTATTTCAAAGGACAACACAAATTTGTCAGATACTTTTTTTCTGTATGAAATACTTTGGTTTTGCCCATTGTATGG
The DNA here is from genome assembly GCF_964034855.1 of Anser brachyrhynchus. NCBI lineage: Eukaryota > Metazoa > Chordata > Aves > Anseriformes > Anatidae > Anser > Anser brachyrhynchus. Next base: position 14,056,472 of record NC_137697.1, on the reverse strand, counting down.
TCCTAGCCTTGTGTTACAGTCTTGATGATATACAGGAATATTCCATACAGCACCCCTTTTCTCCCATTCAGGAATATTCCTTGTAAAGGGTCTGTATGCAAATCCTTCTTAACTGAAGTCATTGGAAACAAAAATTCCTCTGTCTCTCTTATCAAATTGCACTGTGGGATAAGATAGGCTTCAAAACACACCTATATTCACCTCACCCGTAAGCTTACTGATTGATTTAATGGTTTATTATTGCTATTATTTTTTATTGCTTATTATCAACCATTGCAATCAAAACCAAATGCAAAGGGAAGATGTGCAACGTCCTCACTCCTTGCACTAATCAACCCAGACTCCGTGTCTTGGAGAGGCCCCAACTCCATGGGTGCTTCTGACTGCAGCTGTAGTTTATAGAAGCCCGAAAAAGCAGCTAAAACTTTAGAGTTAACGTTCATCTCTATATGCCAGAGTAAGGTTACCACAGTGCTGCACAGCCAGGTTTTTGTGATGGGATACTCTGTCTGATTGTGCTTATGTGTGGTTACATCTTATATGTGTTTGCAAGCCTTCTGCTTGCTAGAGGTGGCTCCACTGAAATGAACTTATCCCACATCTTCTAAAATTCCTCTCTATAGACTCCCTTTCGATGGGACACATTCACCTTCTTTTCCAATATGTTCAGAAAAACCACATTCCTCAGTAGACTGTCTTCTCATTTGTGCTGGTTTTGCTGGTATGGCTTTTCCTCTGCATTTTCTCTAATGTCAGCCCAATATATATTCTGAATGACTTGGAAGCTCTCCTCTCCCTGGATGCCTCAAACATTTGACAAATCATGCACATAATCAACAACGTATCATCCAATTGCCAAAAGCTGACTCTTCTTCAGCTTGACCAAATCACAAATCCCATGTGAATCCATCTCCTATCTAGGCCAAGGATTTAAAAGGCAGCTGTATCATGACTCTTAATCAGTTGTCTGAAGTATTACGCAAACCATACAAACAATTACATAATTTATCCTTTGTTTAACATTAACTGATAACCTTTATTGATCATGGGCTACTCTTTCTTTGAATAATCTGTATGTAAAGTTATTTAAATATGTACCCATATTTAATATCTTTTCAGGGAACTATCATAGAAACCTGTCCAATAGGAGTCCTTAATAAGCTCATTTTACAGTGTCTTTTCTCAAAACTGAGCTCATTCCCTTCATTGACAAAACCACAATGGAACATTCTTTAAGTGAGTGCAAATTAGTTGAATGCTGGGGTTTTGTTTGGTCCTTGACAGGCTTGGCATCCTGTGGTAGCAGTGGCATTGCCAGCTGACTCTTCCCACCACAGGGGAAGCCTCAGTGCACACTGGTGAGGTTTTGGTCTCCATGCCCCCGCTCTCGTTAGGAAGGATCCGAAAATAGGATGTAGTAATGCCTCACCTTTTTTACAGATGGGACTTACTGCAGCCTCATTGTGTGGGCAAGACAAATGCAGCAAGATTTAGACTACAAACCCCAGCTCAGCTGTCCAGAGCTGCCTGTGGATCCCTGATGCAACAGCATCCCTGCTCCCAGGCAGCAAGCAGTCCTGCAGCCTGCCAAAAAGCTCCTCCACAGCTTTGCATCTGGACTCATGGGATCCAGACATGCCCCTCACCTCCGTAGAGTGGTCCTGCCACTTCTGCACCTGCTGAGCTGGCAGCAGGGGTGGCGTGGAAGTCAGCTGTTGGGTCCTCGTTCGTCTGGACCAGTGCACTGTCAGCTAAGTGAGCTCATCTCCACCAATTGTTGTTGAAAAAGGGCTTTCACAGTCTGTAGGGGGATGGATCCCATCTGCCTCCGAGTAGCGACACGCCTGGTCCTTGCTGAGATGTTGGATCTGTTCTGGTGCCAGATGTTTTGTTAGCTGGGCTGGCCAGCCGGAAAAATTCTCGTGGTTTCATGGGGAGTGTGATAGCTCTTCCGTCAGCTGGGTCTGCTTGTCTACCAGGCAGAATTTAATCAGCGTCAAAGGTACTAAAGAAGGGCACAGGAAATACTGCCTGCTTTTTGGCTTCATAGGTAAAATCTGATATGTGTCAGGTCTATTTAGCTGCTTTAATAAGGTTAAGTTGGGGTAACATCAAATTTCAGATTTGATCCCAGGGTTCTCTTGATATGCCAACTTTATATTGCTTGCAAGTAGCCAACTACTCATAAAGAGGTTAAGTTCTGTGAACCTGGAAAGAAATTAACTCCTTCCATTACACTGCCTCACTTCTTCCATCACTTGTCCTGGCAGAAGTGTCAGTGTCAAGACTCTCTTGACATTTTTCATGTGTCCGGCCACAGATGTCCTCAACATATTAAAGCTCTTTTGAAATAGTCATTGTGAATACATGTAGTCCTGCCCTTGCTATATACATTCCTAAGAGTATTCATGTACCTCATCTAGGCAAGGTGTGTAGATAGGATGGATTTACACGAGTCCTGAATATGTTTGGTGTGTATGGATGTCATGAGGTAAAGTTTTCTCAGTCCTACTCATATCTTAGCATGTCACGGTTTTCTATAGGTACTTGGCAGGGTTCTGGTGATAAGATATTGACATAGAAACCATAATTTGTAAAATAATGGTAATCTCAAAGAGGGCTGGTTATGGCAGAAATTTCAGGTGCCTGGCAGAGTGCTCCCATGCAGCAGTGAGACAAAGATGGAAGAAGCCATTCAGAGAGCAGAACAAAGACTTGCTCACTGCTTGGGGCTGCAAAGAAACTGTAGTTTGCAAAGGAGAGGTGTTTCTAGGAGACATCTGCTGTTTCCGCCTGCGTGCATCTCTTCACAGGGCAGTGAGGGGGTTTCTATGACCCATCAGTGAGCTGGCTTAGCTCTGTATACCAGGCTGGAAACATCAACTCTGTTACGGTCAAATGAGGTCTTCTGGACAAAAGATAACAAATTGCAACCTCAAAGTTTGAGGTCACTTGAGATGGTCACGGGGACACAACAAGAAAAAGGAAAAAAAGCTGAATCCTGATTTTGGTTTCCTTTTCCTTCTCTAGTGCTGGGGAAGTGCTGCTCCAAGCAGAGGAGCCTTCCAGCTGCAGATACTGCAGGAAGGATACAGGGCCAAAAGGAAATTACAAGAAGCAGCAGAGAGATTGAGGCCCAAACCCCACACACTCATTCTGCAGTGTCTGACTGTATACGTATTAACCAGGCACAGTTTAAATAGTGAGGTATGTGTTAATTGACATGAAACAAGCACTTGCATGTATATAAGGGGCAGTGTGATTGTATCTGTAGCACAAGATGGAGCAGAAGTGCTCTGGCTCCTGAAGGCAGACAGATTGTCCTGCAGATGTTATAGCCTGTTGCCATTCATTCCCCTGCTCAGGTGAGGTCCCATTCTTGTGCTCCTGTAGAAGGCCCTGTTTGAATTTACTACGTAGCTGATTTGCTTGACCTTTGTTCTTGCCTTTTTTTTTTTTTTTTCTTTCTTTGGTTACTCATCTTTAAGCTTGAAAATGCTCTCATCTACAGTTGAAAATCTAACCATACCTCTCTCTCACATTACATGCCATACAATACACATGCCACATAGACCCATTCAGGTCTCCTCAGCTTCAGCTTGGCTGATACAAGATCAGGTTTTCTCCAGCGGGCCAGAGGACCAGGCTGACATACTTTACAGGGCTGGAGACCTTCTACAGCCCAGGCAGGAGGATCTGCTGCTTGCTGCAAGCTCTGCTGCCCCCTGACCACCTCTGCTCCACCAGCACAATGACGCCCTCTGCTCCGTGATGCAACAAGTTTTAGCTCATCATGAATTTATTCCTTCTTCCCTGTCAAGGGAAGACCAAGGGGAGGGCAGCTTGTGCTCCCCCCAGGGCAAAGAAGAGCCAAGAGCATCTCTGCCTGTAGACAAGGATTTTTGCATTTAGCACAGAGTGAGTTTTTCATTTTCCTCAGCTAACACAGGAAACAGCCAAAAAAAATTCTTCTTATGCCAACTTGAGCTCATCGAGATACTGTTTAATGCAGAGTTTTTTTGGTTGGAGTTGTTTCTATTTTGTTATGTCTATTACAAATTCTTGCCAAAGTATAAAATTTTCTGTTGATAACTTCAGCACTGGCACTATTACCTTATGAGCAAATATCAAGGTTTGAAACCTACAACAGTTGTGGTTGCATTTGCTTATGCTAATCCCTCTACCATCTTGTTTAACACACAGCAAAGCTGAGCACTATGTTATTGCGGCACATCTAATTTGAAATAATCCTCAAACTTATTATAGAGATTCAAAGTGAGATTTCAAGTGTGCAAAGTTTGAGAAGTGTTTAGATTTATGTTCTGATTGGTGAACTCCCAACTGAAAAAATCAGGTTCAAGTTCGCTGTTCCTCCAAGGTTTCTGAGCATTTAACTTCTGTGGTTTCAGATATATTGCCAGCCACCTCAACCAGGCAAGGTTCCTACTTCTGTTTCCCGTCCTGTCTTATTTCAGTAATTATGAAGTGAGGAAAAACTTCAAGGAAAAATATATTTTGGGAAGTAAATAACTTCTGTCAGGAACAAAATATGATTTCTGAACAGGCACTACAGAGGAATGAATGTATTCATCAGCCTGTTAATATCTCGTCATGGGTGATGGCCCTGTCCTTGAATGTGGTTTTGAACAGTGCATGCCCCTGAATATTTTTCTCTCCCGGTCCTGTTCTCTCTTTCCTCCTCCGCCCATGCAGTTCCTCCCCAAACCTTGCACAGATTGTCACTTTAAGATATAAGGTTAAATCCATGCTCCATGAACAACAAAGCAATTTAGGCTTTCCCCTTTATTTGAGGCCAAAAGTTAGAGCACTGTTAGTATCCAAAAAGAAAAATATAAAGCCATCTGAAATAACCTTGAATTTTTCCAAGAACTCAGTATAGAAATTAGCAATGTCTGTAGATGCAATTTTCCCTCATATATTTGTCTGCTATTGCAACACAAACACTGCAAAAATTTGTGAAGGTGTTTCTTGCCCATACTGTTTGTTTATTTCATTGTTGAAAATGAAGAATTTGCTGAGTAACCTCTTTACAAATGTGTCTATTTTCACACAGGAGGTTCAGTTTGGAGAGCAGCCAATCCATTAATGCAGGAAACTGGTCAGCTGGTACGTAATATTTGCTAGTCCCTGCAAGATTCATGCTCCCCTAAAACACTCCCCATACATTAACTGCAATACCAGAGAAAACATTCACATTTTTCTTTATGTAGCCATGAAAAAGAACATATTTTAATTGTCAGCACAAATTACACTAAAAGCATCACATGACTCAGGTTCTGTCCTAGCCTGCTGTATCTGGTTGTCCTGGTGTGCTCCTCTTACAGCAACCACAGATGTCTTCATGAAACAGCTGTTTTGGGGAGACCAAATATTCAAAATGGATAGTCTTGACAGACGTATCGATAAGCAAAAATTTCACTTAGTAAATTAGCCATTAAATGCATCTTGCAGATTTCTTACACTGGCTTTGATGAGGTCCTTGTGGGTGCTGCAGTGAGCATGAGGAAAGAGTGAGCCTTCAGCAGAACTTCCTTCTTCTGCCCTGCATGCCTCCCTCCACTTTGTGCAGTAAGATACCTGCTGATAATTTTAACAATGATGTGAAGAATGAGGTCTGTGCAATGCAGAGCAGGTGGATCCATTCGCTACAAATTACAAATTGTTGTTTGTATTTTCCTAGCAGTTGTAGCGCTGCACTTCATCCCCAGCTGCTGAGTTGCTGGAGCTGGAAGTGGCTCACCTGTGCCTGATACCAAGCTCCATTTCCTTACTAGGAGCAGACTAGCTCCCTTCTTACAGTGGTTCATAGATAGAGCAAAGCCAGACTCACTGAGCAGAGCCTGAGCTTTCTGCATTGTTGAAGGAGCACCCCAATATTTTCTGTGCTTCTTCCAACCCAAAAAATCCTCAGCTGTGTATCCAGCCCTGTAAAACTAGTGTGTGTGTGTTTGTTTGATTTTAAAGATATGCTTTGTTCATGCATATTTGCAGTCTGCCACTCTTGAAGCTTCCTCTCGTTGATATTAACTCAGATATCTAACTAGTACACACTTTTATGAACTAAAAACTCAGCTAACTCAGCAGTGCAACTAAGTGAAATGGTAAGGCATACTCTGTTTCCATCATACCATTCATTGTACCTGCATACATCTCAGTTTTGGCTTTAGAGAAAGACAATTTAGTGAGTACATCTTTCAAAAGTAAATATAGATGCAAAATATGTGTTTCAGGCTAGATGGCATGTATCATTTTTTTGCACCAGATCCTAATGCAAGTAGATTTTATTAATTATTATTTATTTAATTATTTTTTTTATTGAGAAATACATCTAAACCCACAACACTCAATACAGATCCTGAAGATATTGTATTCTATTCTGGTTCTTTCTCAAAGTGCTGTGTATAGGACTTCTGGCATATGTATAGAATGAAGTAATTAACTTCAAATCTAGGAAACCACAAACCAGGACTAAATTTAAATTATGTGCATATTTGGAGAAAAAAAATGGAAGAAAAAGAAAACTGCACTTGTGCAGTGGGTGGATATGCAGTAGGATTCTGCATTTTCTGGGAGACGTTGCTCAGTAATCAGAATGGTGCACAAAACATCTGCTGGTGACAATTATTATGTATAAGAATTTATTTTGCACATGCATCTATTTTCAAAGTGCACCAAATGGATGCGAACATGTGGATATAACAGTGCAGGCATTCACAACTTGAAATCGTGGCCCTGATATTTCAGGCGACTTAAAAGGCAATATGAAATAGAGGTTCGTTTCCCTGTAAGCTTGCTCTGCACCCTGCCTGCAAACCCTGCATGCGTGTCTGTATCCACGTACATGCTGTGTGATGATGTGCTCTGTTTGAGCAAAGCCCTCACTTTGCATGACAGCACAATTGTGCCTTTATGGCAAGCGGCGCAGCGCGTGGCATTCTCAGAGGCATAGAAGCTCTCAAAGGACAGCAATAGTAGCATTATTAGGCTGGAAACCTGCCTTCAAAAATACAAATATACAGTTATTTCCTGGTAAGGCTACCATCAGATGGTATCTGTAATGAAAACCCTCTCTTCCCACATCCATCTCCTTCTGCCAAAGCTGTAATGAATTTTCCACTCTTCCCTGACATTTCAAACAGACCTCTGGTCCTCTGATGTTTCCAGCTGCACAGCAGTATTTCTTGCAGTTGAACTCAGTTTAACATATAAACACATCTTTTCCCAAATGGAAGCGCAGCTCTTTCAGACGTGGCCAAAATTTCCTGTTGGTCACCCCACTGTGACTTCAGCATCTTGTTTTTACTGGTAAGAAAGTTGTACTTTGACCTTGAGGTATTCCTGTGGATGACAACTCCTGGGGCAGAACCAGGGAAGAGACAAAATACTTTGTCTTCAAAGGTCATGGCCAGGCAACTCCCTGGGATGTTCAGTTCATATCCTCCCGTTCCTGTAGACAAGGATCAACGTGATTATTATCATTTTTTTGCCTGCCTACGAATCCCCAGCCCAAAAGATTGAAGTTAAATCTCTCTTTTTCTGTACCTGCAGCCCCCAAACTCACCAATAGCTGTGGTTTTCTGGGGTGGTTCAAGACAGGAAATATTTTGCTTTTTTGGGAAACAGGGTCTACAAATGAATTAACACACACAAACACACACACACACACACACAAAAGACCTGGCAAATAGCTTTTAGAGGACAATTGTTCTGCGTAGGCATGCACTCTTTCTAGGTACTGGGACAATGAGCTCAGAGGGCTTGTCCGTCTTGGCTTAGGCACTCCCAAAATGCCAACAAACTTCATTTTGTGGGTGTGAAATAACAAACTGCTACATTTGAAGTCTTGTTTGTGGGCAAAGAGGAAGCATGTCATATATATATAAATAAAGGCAATAATTTATTGTTATTTAATGCAAATCTTATCAGTCTAAATAATGAATCATTATTAGTCTATAAGTTATCATGGCAGAAACAGGGAGACTAATAATGCAGTTACAGCATTTCTGTACAGAAAATGTCTCAATAACAGCAGTAATAGAATTTAAATTGCAACACATATATTTCTCCGTTTGTGTCCCATTTCATAGAGGTGTGGTCACCCTTTCTCTGCTCCTCTGGATCTTCAAGTCAGGGGCAGGTCAAGAGAAGTTCAGACAGAACAAGCCTGGCAAGCCTCAGTCTGAAGGTCTTGCAAATTCACTGCAAAACTTATGGCCTCTTACTAGAAGGCAGTGTAGCTACACTAAATGTAGCTACACAAAAAATAGACAAAATGTGGTTGTCTCCGGAGGTACTTGTGTTTCCATAACAATTCTCTAATAGCAATACATTTGCTCAGTTTGTGAAACATTTCTGAGTGTCATCATCCAGCTGTGAAGTGTGTGCAGGAACTGGGAAAGCTCGCTTAGAGGTGGCCAGGACCCAAATCCTGCAACAGAGAAGCAGAAATCGCCCTCTGAAATGCTGGTTTGGGAAGAGCCCTGGGCAGATGGAGTGCCCTACATCCAGGAGCAATGACAACCAAGTTGGCATGGATGTCCTGAAAACAGGGGGAGGTGCAGTTGAGAGGGAAGTGGAGAAGTGGGATTCATGGTACTGAGCAAAGTCATCTCTGATGAAGACCTGCTTTACTTATTTGTGATAGTTTTCATGAAACTGAATGTCCTCTGTTCAGATTTTCTAGTCCAAAAACACTTTTTTCAATATCTGGTTTCTTTTCTTAATTTTTTTAAGCAAATGTGTTGCACAAAAAATCCATGCAGTGAATTTCAGTGCTGTGTCTCTAAGAGGTAAAGCTTAGCTATTCTTGCAAAAAATGACTATGGTCTAAAATAGCCCTAAGCCACGGTGGTACTCACGTGGTCTGGGAAGTTCTGGGGGCAGCAATATCCCCTGCAGAGCCTGTTGTACTCAGTTTTTCCCTCCGGATATTCCTTGCTTTTCTTAGTCACCCCTTCAGCATATAGTCTAGGCCACTGTTTTTGGAGAAGTCTCTTGTGGTTAAGTATAAATATTTCAAAGCCCTTTCATGTTGTTCCATTCCTAGCAAGGATAAATAAATAAATAAATACATAAATAAAGCTTCTAATTCCAGTGGTTTATCACACGAAAGAAATCATATGACTTACTCAGAAAGCATTAAGACTTTGGAGAAAAGTGTTTCTACAAGATCACACGATCAGCTTGCCTGGCCCAGCACATTTTGGACCCTTCACAGAACAGGACTTGAAGTCTAGAGCCGCAATTGCTGGATATCGTGCGGGAGGGCAGCCTGGTGCCCTGTGCCACCCAGCTCCAGGCAAGTGGAGCTGGTCCACCAGATCTGCCTGCCCACCGCTCACCCACCAGGGCAAGGGCCAGCAACCTGCTCTGCCTCTCTGAGCATTTCTCTTCACCTCTTCCACCCCAGATTTACTTGGGAGTGAAGGGAAATGCGCTGTGGAAGGGCATGGCCTGTCCTGGCATTCCAGAAATACCACACAAAGTGTAATTACAGTGTTTCCCAAGATAATCCCCACTTCTATTCATCAGTCCAAGTCTTTTCTGCATTTTTGTCAAATGCAGCACCCATATTTTCAGCCTGTTGTTTGCATGTCTTAATCATCTTTCAAAAAACTTAAACTCCATCTTAATTGCAATTAACTTAAATTGTTCTTTCATAACAAACACACAATATAGTCTGCATTACTTTACATCACATCAGAATTTCAAATTGGTTTGATTTGCTGTCATATTATTCAATTGCTTTGGGTATATTTTATACATATGCATTTAAGACATGGAGAATTCTGTTCTTTGTTGCTGAAAAGACCCCTGTAATTAACAGCTAGAAGAAGGAGCAGGAGAAAAACAAACCCACCTTATAAAATATTTAAAAGTTGTTGTTTTCTTACTAGGATGCAATATGTGAAAAGACCTCTAAAAGAAACACATAACAGGCTTGCATGTGTTTAAACACAAGTCTATTAAAAATAATAAATCTGATCATTTTTATTCCATCTCAGAAGGCTTTGAAAGGTTTCTCACATGCTATACTTGCCACATAACCACATGCTTCCATAAAAAATGAATTCAAGAGAGAAAATATAATTTATTACCCCAGAGTAATACGAAATGTGGTGATTCATCTCATCTAAAAGCAGCTGCTTTCTTTGTCATCTTTGCAAGTAGCATTCATTTTCCTGGCATGAGCACAATTTACAAACTCATCCCGATCCTCCCAAGATTCAGATAGCATCATTAGCATATATTTAGTAGTAGCAGACAGTGAGCAGCAGGTACAAATGGCTGGCTGATGAGCTAATGCTTTGGGCGCTTTTCCAGCTTGTATGATAAGAGAAAAATGCACCGCTTCAAAGCCTGTCAGTCGCGAAGCAATTAACAGAAAAGAATAATAAAGTGACCTAAAATTTCAGCACTGAGAGAGGGATATAGATGTATGGAGGTGTTGTTAATGTATAGAATTCTAGTTAAGACAAGGAGTTACCACCTAAGTGAGGAGATGCTTCACCACGTTTTCTTTTCATTTAGCCTTTTTGTCTTCCTATTCAGTGATTAGTCAGTAATAGAAACGTACTGTACATCTGCTGCCTGCTGGCAGCGTGGGTAATAAATATCCAACAAACCAAGCTGGCAGGTCCTGCTGTCAACACGGGTTGATTATTTTTATTTTGGCAGATGATTGTAACATATGTTGCTAAATAAATGTGCACAGGAGCTGAGCAAGTGTGTCCCTTACGTTTGTTTTCATCCAGTGCTAAAATGGAGGTGTTACCTGCTGCTGAGGGACAGCAAGCCCTCTTCACCAGTGGGCTTCAGCAGGAACTCAGAGACCCCCAGATCAACACCCTTCTGGCACAGGGCCAGACTCCAATTCAAATCATGCCAATAATTAGCCTTCTAATATCTTATAAATACACACCTACAAGATTACAGCCTGTGTTTTACTCTAATCCATTTTCTAATGGTTGTGACATGATAGCCAACAAAACCTCTGCTGGTCTATAGGTATGTTAAGTCTACGATTTTTATTTGCACCCCTATGAGTGGTAGCATCAATAGGAAAACTGGACGGAAAACTGCTCAATGGCCCTTGTTTGTTCCGTGTAATGTCAGTGACCAAGCAGGTATACCTGAATTTGAATTTGTTTTGCTTCAGAATTTTATTTTAATTTTATTTATTTTATTTTATTTATTTTATTTTATTTATTTTATTTCATTTCATTTCATTTCATTTCATTTCATTTTATTTTATTTTATTTTATTTTATTTTATTTTATTTTATTTTATTTTATTTTATTTTATTTTATTTTATTTTATTTTATTTTATTTTATTTTATTTTATTTCATTTCATTTCATTTCATTTCATTTCATTTTATTTCATTTTATTTCATTATTTTATTTTACTCAGTAAGAACATTTCAAACATATGCACTGTCCTCAGACAGACTGGAAACCTTTCTAGAGGAAATTCTCTTTTGTAAACACTTGAAATTTTGGTCACTAGTTTCAGAAGTACTTGCTGTCTGAGTCAGAATGAGGCAAAGTCACAGCATTTCATATGTGAAATACTGGGTGTTAGTCTCTTTAGCTATCATGCTGTGCTTAGCAGTTCTAGTAATTACTTGATAACAAGTTTGATACACACGACTTCATTTTTTTTTTTCCTAGACTCAGAGAAATCATTTCACGAAGTTTTAGTCTAAGACCTATCTTGAAGAAGGTTAATTGAGAAGGAAGTGAAAAATCAATGCAAGTGCTTGCTATGATGCTATGAGCCAGATGTATAAAAAGAAAGGAGCAGCATAGTTCACACTGCAGGCATTTAAGTACTCTTTAATCTAGACTTTGTTTTCTTTTAGATGGCCACAACCAGGCACAACCATCAAAACTGTAAGGAACTCCAGCAGAGAAACACCCAGTTAACCTGGACTGATGGGTCTGAGGGACACATTAAGCAATGAGCTGCTTGACCATACAAAGATCTGAGCAACCTTCAGGGAGGCGCACAGTGCACCTGCAGCAGCACAGTGTTAAGGATTAGGCGCTTCCAAGACTGAGCATTGGCTGATGAGGGTTTTTAAAGTACATAATTTGGGAATTAGGTGCCTAATTGCCTCCTTGAATGTAGTCCCAAACATTCAAGTTCTGCAGCTCACTCCTGTGCGTTGGCTTTGCTGCATCACTGCCCTGCAATCCAGGACACACCTCTGGTCTAGTGTGCTTGGTGTTCATTAGGACCTTGAGATGGGGAAAAAAAAAAAATAATATATATATATGCATATATGTATATATATAAACTGGGTTATCTCCCTTCTTATTGATAGAAATTAGGTTCTGCTAATCAAAATACAATTAGATTCTGCTAATTAAATAAAATGCTTTTAAATTACCAATCACTGAGCAGGAATTTAAACTAAGAAAGACTTCAAATTCACCACTGAAACAATATCTCAAGGACAGTTATACACAAGATACAAAATAGCATCCGACACGTAAAAGCTTGAAAAAAAGGTTTCACGAACACTTAACGTAAGTTCCAATTAAGAATGTTACATGCCAAACTGGAGTTAAAAAAGTGAATGCAGAAGAGATGTTTATAAGGTAAATTTATATAAAAACAGAGTTGCTACAGCCAGAACATTACTGGTGCACCAGTAATTAGGAAAAAGTTAAGTCACCTCTGCCCACACTCATAGCCCGCTTTGCCAAGTGCCACAGACCACAGGTTTTGTGGGGATGGTGACAGCTCTGTGGGAATGCGGGACAGCAGGGCGTTAGCAGAAGCGTGGCATGGTGGTGGGAAGGGCAGAATGCAGGACACACCTTTTATGTGAGGAAGTGGTGTTTAGAAAGATGTTAGCCTGAAATCCCAGTCTAGAAAAGGTGCTCAGGTATTGCAAAAATCCCGGAATATATGGCAAACTACCCGGGGGCTTTCCTATGCAGGAATTTTCAGTATGCTGTTGTCAACTAGGGATGTGAATTTAGGTTATTGGAGCTGTGGACATTCTTGTTCAGAACTGAAGTAAACTTAATTTGATTTGCTTTAATTCATTAGCCGAGTAAATTAAGCCAAATGGAAATAACATTAATTCTTAATGAAAACATGCACACAAGGCTTTAACAAGGTTTAGCTAATCTACTTTAGATCTAATATGGACAAATTTTCTTGAGCCTCCAAGTAGACAACTCGTTAGGGCCAGATCCTGTAAAGAATGCAGATTTTGTAAGCCTATCTTAGGGTACCTGGCTTGAGGAGGGGACCTCTGTGTCAGGCGACTTGGCTTCCTAAATATTTTGCATTCACAGTCCTGAAGAAGACAAGCAAAAGGACACCTAGAAGCAGCCCACGAAGGACCAAGCACTGGGGCCATGGCCAGTGCTGCCCCTTTGGGAACTTACGTCTTTCCCTTATGGCTTTAGAAGGATGTTTTTGATAACCCTTGGACACAGTCTGGTGTCGTCTTTGGCAGGTGGTCACCTTCAGCAGCAATATCTGTGATCAAAGAGCTGGCCAGGGCTCTTCCTTCCCTCGTTGCCTCCCAGTGCAGAGAAGAGTGCAAAGGGAGGCTGGGAGTTGAGAGCCTGACCTAGAGGCCCATCGCCTTGAGCACGTACTGCCAGGAGTTCCTGCTCCCAGGGCCTCTCCTGCATTTTACACTGTGGTTATTCAATAATGGATTTTAAAGAGAAAGTGGCCACAACTGCCTTCTGTAGGAAGCTTCGTCCTTTGGGTGGGCACTCATGGTCTCAGCGCGGCCTAGACGGAAACCCGCAGTGTCCTCTGCCTTCTTTCCCTGGCCATCAACACATTGCTCCCCAGCCTGCTGCCTACTTGGGCTGCATGGGAAGAGAAAATCGCTTCCTCCTTCCTGTCCTCCTGCCCTAACAAGTTCCAGTCTTGTCTGGCCAGTGGAATACCGGGAGCAATGCTCCTGGATGCAGAGGCTGCCCTTTATCTGGTTACCACTGCGAGCTTCCCTCCCCACCCCCAGGCACGGGATGCATGTTGCTCAACCCTGTCGGCCAGACACATTCTTTAGCTATGTTTCAAAGTGTGAGTAATTGATTCGTGAACTCTGGTGTGCTTCTTGTGCTAGTGGCGTCCCTCTATGCTATGGACAGCTAAGCCTGGAAAACCACATCCACCTGGACAGGGAGACGGGCAGAGCAGGGTAGCAGCCCCAGCGCAAACAGTGCAGGTGGATGCATAAGCCACTGCTTTATTCAGGGTTCAACCTGTGCCATTTCAGGTAGTGGGGGAATTGAATATATAAAATATAATAATAATTAAAAAAGCATATGCTATATTTTTGAAATTTAAGTCTCTGCTAAAGAAGGCACTTGAGCTTGTAGTCAGGCTTCTGTTAGTGTCTAGCCATCTTTCAGCCTTGTTTGCCTGAATCCAGTATTTCCAGAGCGTAGCTACACATGGACACAGCACCCAACTGGCGCAACACACTGACAGCAGACACGTTGCCTCAGGTGCAGCTCACCTTATGGATGCTGAACAGCAAGCTGTTTTGCTTGCATCCCCCAGCTGCTCTCCTGAGACAGCTGAGAGCTCCTCAAGGTCAGAGGAGGAACAGAACCACCTCCTACAACTCTTACCTGAGAGTTAGTGACCAATCCCCCTCCTCCCTCCCTCACAAAGATTTTTACTGAAAGAACTAGTTCTTGCATTTTTTTTCCCCCTGAAAATAAGAATCTTAAAAAACAGCATGGGGTGAATCAATACCAACTGTGAGAAGCACTCGCTAAAAATAGAAGTTTATGCTACCTCACCTCTTTAACTTTTTGTGTATACTCTCCTCACCTGCACTGTTATTCTATCAATAAAATCCTAGCTGTTAGGGTCAATCATATGGATCAAAAAAGAAAAAAAAATCAAATTAAAAATTCCTGATTTTATCTTCTGACAGAGGATGTTTTCCTGCTCCTTGGAAATGTTTTCTAAAGCTACAACAGGAGGGCAGGGAGGAGGGAAGAAGGGGAACAAAAAAAACCCACCTTGTTCCTTCAGATTCTTTATTTCAAATGATAATTTCATATATCCTAAAACAGCCAGGGATTTTTATTAAAATTATGTGAAAGAGCTTTGTAACAGGGAACTTTAGAATCTTTGGCTTAGATTGAATTGTACCTTAGCACAGGAGAGGAACACCGCACTGTGTCGACAGGGAGAGCCTAATATTCTTCCCAGTGGAGTCAAGCAGAAAAAAAGTTCCCCTGGATTTCAAAATGGAACCATGTTAAGTGCTTAGTTTTAAACGGGGTTGCAAAGCAGCATGGCTATCAGACAGTCTGGATAAGAATGCCTTTTAACTTTTAAATCAGAGCTTTTCACTCTATCCAAAAGTCTTATGTATTAATTTCATGCATGCCTGAGCTCTGCTGCCAACTGTGTAAGTTCAAAATACAGTGAACTTACACTACTTGTATTTTTATTACGCATATTACCCAATTTATGTTCTTGTGTTAGTGCTTACTATACTGCATTGTGTTACATTAAGAAATTACTGAAGCTACAAAAGCAGTATCTCAAAAACAAGGCAATAACAGAAGTAAGGTAACCCATGCAACTCAATTCAGCTTTCCTGTGGATATGCATCAAAATTGTGCTGCAATGACACAGTCACAAAGGATTTTCCTGTGAAAGTCTTCCTCTCTTTCAGCTCACTGTATGAATAGTAACTGAGTGAGCTTCCTCTAGAGGCTTATTTTATCCCAAATAATACTCACACTTCATTCTGAAGACTGAGTATTAATTTCCTTATGAGGATTTTATTTTTATTTTTTTTAACTTAATAATGCAGTGTCTAAAAACTATTTCTTGTTAGTAACATTCCAGAAAAATGAACTGGGTTTACTTTTCCCTTTTGCAGCTGACAGAGTAGAAGTGTCCTCTAACTTGTGGTGCTCTGCTTACAGGACAAATCCAAGAGCTGTGCATTTTGTAGCATTTTCTCTATTCAAAGCAGAATGTCCACAATCTGCAGTGAAAACTGTGAATTCTAAGCACTTTTTTTTTTTTCAGGTTTTAGCTTTAATCTCAAACCTACACAAGAATTGATATAAGTAATTTAAAAGTTTTTTGCGGCTCACATTGCATAGAAGAGCATGGGTGCAGGCAGGGATGGACTCTAGCTCTCTGAGTACCTCTCTGCAGGCTGAAGACCCTTACTTTTCTTTCTCACTGCACACAGTACAACCAGTGCTGCAAAAGAGGTAAGGATGATACAGACGACACCCTCCCTGACAGATCTCCACAGGCCAGAAGACCTCTGTATACACTGTGCACTCAAAATAGGCATGGAAATGATGGTAAAGCATTCATATGATGGCGTTATCAAGGTGTGTCTTGATACACTAGTTACACAGGCAACTGTATTTTTAATTTATTATTTTTTTTCAAATCATTAGTCAAACTTAGCATTTTTTGTTATTTAACTTTCTAGTGTGCAGACTCCTAAAACAATTTAGAATATAAATTGTGGTATGGATACTTAGAGCTCCAGCACAATCCTTCAGTCCCCAAATTACCAGAGTTTATCAACTGAGTCAAAACTTTTCAACTAACGTATCAGACCTTTGACCACTGAACAAATAAATTTATACATATATATACAATTTATAATGAGAAAAACAAGCTGTTGCCATCCTCAACACCAGAAGAACTTAAGTTATCCATTTTGCATCTGCTTATTATGGCTCCCTGGTGACAGCAAAAGGCCAAGACGCTTTGGAAGCCCAAGGTATAACGAGGGACTGGAGGAACTTTCTGCCCTAGCCTTTCCCTTATCTTTGTCCCCATGTTCCCCTGTATCAGCCCTGATGTCCACATTGCTGTAGCTGCCAACCTGCCTTCCAGGCTGCCGCTTCTCTTCTGCCACAGCCAGGTACCAAGAACAGCAACGCCAGGACCTACTGACAGCTTCTTTGCCCAGCTTCTGCTCTGGGAGGCTCAGCCCCTTCTAGATGAAGGGACAAAACAATGACAGAGAAAGTCTCGTGTAGCTGCTGCTGACTGAGGTTAGGCAAAAAGATGGCTTGAAGCAAATAGGAGCTACAGAATAATTATCTGTCAAACTTTAGCTGAAGTGCGTCTGAAGAAACCTTAGTTCAACTTTGAAATATTTGGGCAAATTTTCACAGTGCAGCAAGGCGTATCTGAGGATGCAAAAGGTAAAAAGTCTGCCAAATTTCAAGTCCTTGTTCCAAAGCATGAGAGAACTAAAGCTTTTCAGCCAAAGGATCTAAGAAGAAGAATAACTTATTTTAATTTTTTATATTTTTATGATCTCCTTCTCAGAAATAGCTGAACAGCTTGAAGTTTCCCTGAAGAATTCAAGCTGGAGCAGACAATCAGCATGGAAGATATTAGCTGGAATTGTGAAAGTTTGACATAATAATAATGTAGTGCATACAGTGTCTTGTAATTCACCAAAAATATATCTGTACCTCACAAAATAACATAGGTATTTTCAGTGTATGCAGTTCATTAACATCTTATAAAAGCGTATGAATTTTATGTGACATATACTTCCATTTTGATTTTTTTTTTCAGATTTTGTTGGTGCTTGTTTTAAATGTTTCATCACCACAATTTTACTGCTGATCTCTCTAAGCTGGGTTGTGCAACGCTCCTAAAACAAATGTACTCTGCCATTGGATCATGAAACTGGTGGGGAGTACCTAGAAAATGTGCACAGGTCACAAACCGAGATAACTGTTTTCTTTGCAAGCATCACACAACAGCAGGGCTACAACACAAACATGAAAATGATTAGATAATCATTTTCACAGGTGGTTAATTTCTAAATGTAAAGCCTCTAATTTAAAAAGAAACATTACTCACTCACCACTTGCTGATCATTTTAAGTAGCTATATTCCACTGATGGGTTTATTCTACATTTTTCATTGGATACAGCACTTTCACAGAAACCAATACATCAGTGAATCTTTTTGCAGCTTTCAATTAATCCCCCTAAACTCCCAGTAAATATAACAGACACATATTACTATCAGCACAAAAATTGTAATGCATCAAACACAAATTACAGGAATGGAATAAAACAAATGCGTTTATGTTATGGAGCTCATTTCCTCTCTTCCACATTTATTCATTTAAGAGGTTTTGTTAGATTTCCCTCAATACCTCCACAGTCCCACACAATATACATTCACCTTCTTGTAGAGTACATTCGGACCTCAGATCACACCATCCAGTAGTCCGTCAGCATGGGTGGTCAATGTGACACTTGGTTCCAAGTAAAACTAAAATAGTAGATCTCACGGAGTGCAGTAAGCATGAACTGAGTTCTGGCTCCCTACATCTGCTTAACTCCAACTCTCTCTAAGTGAGAATAAAAGCAAGATGCTAATGTGCTAATACCTTTTCAAACTTTGCAACACCTCAGATCCTGGACTGCAGTCAAGCATTTTGGTACATCAAGTTTAACAAATTAGCACCCCTATTCTCCCTCTACCCCAAAAATTCACAAATGAGAAAGTAAGGTGATGGCCATGACAGTTTATTTGGGAAAACTGTACCTGTCTGATAATGTTTTATGTATACATATCACAGCTTAATTTCCCCTGGGCATGTACACTTCATTAATACTAACCTCCTAGAATACTTCAACTGGACCAAGATCAATTTCTGATCAGGTCTTAATATCTCTACATAGAATTACTTCAACTGTAGCCTGATCTAATTACTGTAAAGTCATTTAACAAAATGCTATCTGGCTTAAGCAAACGTAAACCACAGAACAGCTCAAACCCGGCTCACTGCTATCTCAGGTAATTAAGCAGTATGTGGGAAGTTGGAGCACTGGTGGGAAGAGCTGTTATGGGAAGTGGTGAGTTTTGAATGTAGAACAAGACACCATGAGGAAGATAAAGAGCAAGTCAGCCCTATGACTATGATCCTTATTTTACAGTCAACATTGCTGTTTGCAGCACTCTTTCAATAGCCTGCAAATGGATTCTTCCCTCACTGATTGTCCTTCTGTTACAAACACTGTTGTTTTTTCTTCCTCTTCACTCCGTATTTCATTTCTTTGGGTATGTATTAGCAGCACTGCTGAATGCAAAGTGGTCAAAATAGCAATCTTCCAAACATTCTGGGGCAAATCTTAAACCCAAAACTACATTCTTACGTTTATTCCTCTGAAACAGAGGTGTGGGGTTAAGCTACAGAATCTCCCATGATTGAATAAAAGAACTGTACATTTCTGCTGCATAGGTGAGGAATGATTTGTACTTAAATGTAACTATTGCTTAACTTCCTTTTCCAGGCTTTAATTTGTTTAAGCTATCTTTGATTAATTTAATTAAAAAAAAATAAAGTAAACATTTTGCTTCCTTTGAAGGTTTTGTTATTTTTGTTTAGGAGAAGAAGGCTAGGATAAATAAAAACCCCCTCTCATACTGACCTCTAAGAAGGGAACCAATAGGTTATAAACACAGACTTCAGACTTAATTCAAGGGAAACAAGCCAGAAAACTCCTTAAAAGATAGTGTTTACATACATATAAATGCACCCTGCTTGTCAAAAATATTTATACAAAAATTAAGACAATTGTTAATTCTTGAGTGTTATAAACATAAAAATGCCACCTGTTTTCCAAGTCAGTTCAGCCAAGACTGATTTCAGATCATTTGTATTACTGAACATCCCTGAAAATTTATAACCGAGTAAACTAATGAATCACAGTGGAGTCTCAACTCAGACAACCGGCAATGTAGATGCAAGTCTGAAGTTAAACTGAATCAGCGACTGAGCAATGAGCAGATCTTTTCCTACTTATAAGAAAAAAATGTTCTAGCCACATAGCCTGCATTCATATCCTTTTGATAAACATCACTTTTATTAGGCTATTTCTTCAAATTTCCACTCACAGTAATGCTTTATCCTAAAAAAACCCCTCACTGTAATATTCATTTCAGAAAGGGAATTCAATGGTGTATATTTGTATATGTGCTTAACATCCTAGTACATGTAACAAGTAGTCTCCATTTTCAAGGAAAGTGTGAATAGATTTAATTTCTCCTTTTTGAGCCAACATTTGTCATAAGACAGTACTTGCTGTGCAAACTGGATGGCAGCTGATTTTTTTCCAGTTAATATGAGGTTTCATTATCAGTTCCTCTCATAGGCATCAACCCTTCATTCATTCAATCATAAAAATGTGACTTACTAGAAAAGGAAAAATAGAGTCTAAAGGCACAGAATCACATAGCTGCTCTAGTAGGAGTCTGTAAACAGAGAATTGTTTGAATTTAGGAAATCCAAATCTAGGAAAGTAAAAAGGCATCTGAAGCAGGCTTATCTAGCCAACTTCCTTAAAGACCCAAAGGGTTTTGAGGTCTACAAAGTATGCACTAAAATACCGTATTTCAAAAAGCAATAAGGCAAATAGTATATTCATTATTTCAAAAAAGTTACAATGGTAGTGTAGGCATACACAGTATAACTTAGTTACAATGTGTGGTACTGTTTCTACTACATAGCCCTCTAACTGTTTCCTTCCTACATATCAGAGATTAAACCGGGATTCCAGGTAAACACAAACCATCCTTGTACCACCATCTACCACTGGCAATAGCTCTTTAACAGCAGCGATGTTTGCTTCGCTGCTTAAGTCATGTTCAAATTGAGCAAAGTCCACAAATCAATGTTCAGAGATTAAACACTGTCATACTTGTGAAGAGCTTCTTCTAGCTTTTGTGTCACTTTTTGAAAAAAGAGTATTTGCTGTTGCAAGAAATGCTGCATCTGTGATTTAAAGTCCCTCACACGGATTTTGTGGAAATGATTAATTTCTGCTAGGGTTGCAAAAGAAATAATGTTACAGCGTTCTTGAATGCCCTCTGCTTTTTGGAGCTCCATCTTCCCCTCTTCGACATGCCGCTTGCTCTCCTTTACTTTGGTAAGGGCTCCTGTGTAAAGAAGAAAACACAAGAGTACAACTGTGAGGAAAATGTAGACTTTACCGCACTTTAACAGGTCATTTAACAAGGATTTGTATAAGGCTCATTCTGAATGTATTTACACGTGTGTTTATATGAATGGGAAGTTCTTTCAAATAAAATCACAGAACAGTGTATCTTGCTAAAAAAAAGCAACTTTTAAGGCTGTAGCTTTCAAAAGTCAGTAAGAGAAAAACATGCCTATTTCATAATCTTAAGAAATCAGATGGTGTCCTTCAGAGAATAACTGATAAATACAACGGCAGTGGAGAAAAGCACTACAAAACGAGTCAGATTTAAGCCTACATAAACACCAGAAGAGTAACATCATTCAGACACCTTTGTGAAACACCATACACTTTCACAATCTGTGAAACATCAAAAGGAGATCCGAATACACAAAATAACAGTATACCATTCTGCTTCTACACTACAGACACCCCAAAATACACTGAGTACTAGAGAATCTAGGAGTTTATTTCAAAGTTGTAGACTCCAGATAGAGGTAACACAATTTTGGAAGAGCCTGAAGAAAAACAAAGCAAAAAGGTTGCTAGCCTTCCTCCTCCAAACAGCTGATTAAAGCACACACGCTACAAAAACACGTCACCAAAACAGACTCATATAGTGACGCAGAACACCGAGAAGCATCTTGAACATTCATTTTCATGAGCTCAGTTTCCCCTAAAAGCAACTTCTTTGCCTTAGATATCACACATATATCTTCATAGAATATCCAAGCTGGAAGGGTCTCATTGAGTCCAACTCCTGGGTCCCCAAAGGACCACCCAATAAATAAATAAATAAAATCAGACCAACCAGATCATGTGTCTGAGAGCATCGTCCAAATACTTCTTGAACTCTGGCAGGCTTGGTGCCGTGACCACTGCCGCCCTGGGAATGTATCTTATTCATATACATAAGAACAGTCAGATCAATACATCTTTATCTTCTCAAAAAAATCACTATATATCACTATAAAGTGATACATTTGTCAAAACTCTTATGATCACACAAGTTTCTTGTTCCTTCAGCTACTTGTAATGTCTCAAATGACTCTCTCCTTTCATATTACGCTTTACATCATACAAGTGCCTACAGTTCATGAACAGGACTCCCTTTACGTTGCCTTGAAGAAATGCATTTCTGTACTCCCTACAGCACGCTTACAGAGGAACCAAGCTAACAGAGGAGACTCCCTACCTCTGTCTTTAAGGAGGACGACCTCCAGTTTGTCTGTTGGAGGACTAATTTCATCTTGTCAGCCTGAATCTCTGTTTGTAGTGAACATTATTCACCAGCAAAAAGAGTTCAGCAGCAGACACATCACCTTCCATTTTTTCCTTGCCTGTTTAGTTGAACACCCGTCACCCTGGCATTTCTCACAGCCTGGTGCAGTTGTCCCTTGTCTCGTCTCTAAGGTCACAGAATCATTAAGGTTGGAAAAGACCTTCAGGATGACCAAGTCCAACTGTGTACCTGAGCTGCTGAGCCCCTCCACTAAACCATATGTCACTTAAATACCTGCAGGGATGGGGACGCCGCCACTTCTCCGTGCAGCCTGTTCCAGTGCCTAACCACTGTGTCAGCGTGCTCTTACTAGAGGCAAGTTAGAATACCAGAGGATTTAGAGGACCTGGGGAAAAAGAGTTTGTTTCAGTCCCAGTATGTGCTCTCCATCAGGAGCTTCAGAAAATCCTCTCTGGTCTGCAGGAACCATATGGACCGTTCCTGCTAGGAAAGTCATGAGCACAACAAGTTTAGACCGAAGACTGCTTCACAGAAAGCGCAGGTATTTGAGCGATGGTCCCCAGGACAGTGTCGGGTGGTTGGTGCAGCCTGGCCCGTCCACACCTTTCCCGATGCCACAGCCCTCAGGCGTGAGGGCCAAAAGCTTGGCACCAGATGCGACAGCTGATTGACATCATCCCCAGCCTGTCCCAAAAAAACAGAACTGAAAAAACACAGGCAGTGCTGCAAGCAGCAGGCCGCGCCAGAAGATCTGTGCTTTCCCCTTCAAAGACTGAGTAATCTGGGAGGCAGGATACGATGTAAAAAAAAACAGTCAACCTTCTGTTCTACAAAAAGGACATTGCTTTCAGGAAACAAAACCTAACTCGGCTTTTTTTTTTTCTCTGCATTCTGTTTCATTGCAGGAATCTGTACAGGGCTGTGAAAAAATATGAAATTTGTGACTTAACTGGGAGCCAGATGGAGCTGGTTAAATAAACATGACAACTCTTTGGTTGTGATGTGTGGAAATAGCTTTAGATGTTATTTCTAGAATGACCAAACTGGAAGAAAAAATACTGAAATTTTACAGCATCAGCAGCTGAATGTATAACTAGATTCTGGAGCATGCATAATCTTCGAATTATTTTACATCAATACAACCATACATTACCAAACACTAAACCCCTTGAGACTACAAATATTATACACTGTGACTTTTTTTTTCTGGAAAAAAAAAAGTTAAAAAAAGATTTATAATTAGGGAGAGGAATCCAAGGGGAAAACTTCCAACCGTTAACACTGGTCTCATAATGCATGTGTTTTCATGCTGGTACTATAGTGGAATTTCCTTTAAAGTCTAGGCAGACTACAACTGGAAGTCAGCGATGTATAAGAGCTTATACATATACTTATACACAAAATTCTTATTATTTTTTCAAGTATCTTAAATGAAGTACTGAATTAACAGTGAAAGAATAAACCTTGAAATAACTTCATACAGGGAAACATTTAGGTTATTTTCGGGCAATCAACAAACCTTCCCCAAACACAGAGAAAAAAAAAACAACAACCCACGTGCTTTATATTAAAAAGTAAGCAATCATTTGTTCTAAAACACCATTTTTAATTTGTTCATCATCTACTGAAGCTCTCAAGCCTTAGTTTAGTAAACCTCAGGAAAAAAAAGCACTCTTAGCTCGCACGGCTTTGCAAGCACCTTCACTAACAGCAACACACCATGTTTCATCTCCCGTTTTCTCAAAACGTTCTCCTAGCTGCTGCTGCACCCCTCTCCTCTGCCTGCCTGGCACCTCTGCACCTTCCCTTCTGCCCCACACCCTGCGGAGGCTGAGCGAGCCCCCTCTGGCCAGGCACACCTGGAGAAGCACCTGCAGCTGGATGCAGCTCCCTCCACCTGGGCTGCTCTGCTCCGTTCCCCCAGCTCCTGGATTCAAAGATCCGAACGTCAAGCATTGGTTTGGACAATCCAAATAAGCAAGGCGTATTTAAAAGCAAACAACCAGAACAACAGTAGCAATCACAGAATTCTGGCAGCCCTAGAAAAGAATACCACATGTTTTAGGGAGGAGGAGAAGGCACAGAAAGAGGCACCTCCCAATGCATATTAGCTTAAAGAAATCTCCTGCTGAATATGTCTGGGATAAGTATCTGCAAAGGCATGGTTCCAAGAGGGATGGAACACATTCAAAAAAATGTATATATATATATATGTATATATATATGTATATTTTCTGTTTAGCTCCATTTCTAAAGATTCCCTTACAACTTGTCCGTGAATTTAAAGCTTCTGGTCTGATGAAAAGCCCTTCTGTTAGGAGAGCAGGTTCCAGTGGTCAGGGATAGCTTTCAATCAACAAAGAAGGCCTGGGTCACAGACACTGCAAAAAGCTGTGCTACATCTATTTCTGTTCTTAAAGGTGGGGAAAAGCAGATGTGAATGCTATTTTTCATCACCCAAAGACTGAAGTTAAACAGACAGGGGTGCTCGATGAATGCTGTTTAAGGGCTTTTAGAAACTCAGTTTTCAGTACTTGTTTTGAAGTCTGAGATTAGACAAGCCTAGGTTACACGAACACATTTAATAAGGGACATTTATAGTAATACTAGCAGCCAAGAATATATGGGCAACATAAAATTCCTGCTAGAAACAAATACTTGCAAGCTGTGAAACATGCTGTATAAACAGCAACTTAAATAGGTGCTGAGGAGTTACCAGGAAAAAATGAAGTGTATTGAGTCAGGAAGCTCCCATGCAAGCATGAGGTTGCAATGAGGCAGAAAGAATCAAATACATTCAGGAAAGTAAAACCAAAAAAAAAAAAGTCCTGAACCTGAGAGCACTCAAGTTTGGGTCAAGCAATATATTTTCCTATCACCTGCAGTTTTATTACGTTCAGAAATGCTTTGAGCATGTGTGAACAATGAACCAAGGGTGGGTTTGAGCCCATACATGAGCTTGTACTCACTTCCCCTCACCCTGTAAGTATGTGTACAGAGATGTGTAAGTGGATCACATCATGTGGATGCATATGTGTCTACAAGCACCCGTTCATGCATGGGGAATGGATCACAACCGACTGCATGTGATCGGCCTGCCAGCAGCCAGCCCTGCCCGGGTTCTTGGCGCTGAGTGTGCACGGCAGCAGCCCAGACTGCAGCCTGCAACGTGACCAGAAAGCAGAAGTCCTGGGGCTCAGCTCATGAAGACCAACTTCCCACTGCCCACCTCCTCTTCTAGAAGCAGCACCTGGATGTCAGCTTTGGAGTTCTGCATGCAGTAGTCAGGAGTGAAATTTCAGCTGCATATGAAATTATGAGTCCACATGAAGACAAAGCGAGAGGAAGGGAAACCTCTGGGGCAGCAGCCCTTCTTTGCTCTGCTTTTGCACAGTGCTTAGTACAGCAGACATCTGCCCCATGGCTGGGCTTGCTCGATTCTTAAAAAATATGAGCAGTCCTTACTGATGCTGTTCAGAAAGGTATTCCTCTCTTCTGAAAAAGAGCTAAAAAATTGCTGTAGCAGCAATGACTTAACTTCATACAGCAATACTGCATAGGGGCTTGCAATATGGGATTAAACATGAAGGCCTGTCAGCTCGGTGTCACTAACACATGGCACTTGCAGCAGCAGCGAGGATCGGTAGAGGTCAGGGGGTCTGCAATTCACTGTCGCTCTCAGGAATGTGTATCATCCACTAAGTCACCTATATATCACTGTCTGCAGTATCTGAGCACAAAATACTGAACTGGAAAACTCACCTAGCATGTAGAAGTTTTAGATAGCTTTTTAGATCCTGTATTCGTAATGCCTTTATGACTACAGATACTCAAATATGTACGTCACTTT
Organism: Anser brachyrhynchus; assembly: GCF_964034855.1. Classification (NCBI taxonomy): domain Eukaryota; kingdom Metazoa; phylum Chordata; class Aves; order Anseriformes; family Anatidae; genus Anser; species Anser brachyrhynchus. Next base: position 14,030,369 of record NC_137697.1, on the reverse strand, counting down.
AGTGATGAATTATGCTAAACCACAGCAAATAGCTTTCTCCCACTAGTAGTGAGATAACTGACACATACGTAAACTGTTATGATAGTGTAAGACTTCCTTTCAAATACACCCATTCCTGTTATTCTTTATACCTCGAGTTAAGGAATTACTGCAAAATAAGTGCAGAAGATACGTGAGACAAAGAAAGAAAAGTTATTCCCCTGGTTGTCCTTGATACATTAAGCAGAAAGCTACTTTCTGGAATAGGTCCTTAACGTGGGAGGGAGGCGTTAGCCTTGCGCCCGCCCCACTCTGCTCTGCTCTGCCCCTGGCGTGACGGCTGCTGGTGCCGCAGGTGGGAAGCAGCGGTGGCTCCACGGGACAGGAACACGGCACGTGGCCACCAGCCGCCCCGGACGTAAATCCGTACCCACTCTGCTCAAAAACGATACCCGAAAGGACAATAGATGGCAGAGCGGAAAAGATCTGGGGAGGGCGATTGTTCTGGCCTTTGTATCAGCGGTAAGCGTGGCAAAAACAAAGAGCACCAGATTCCTGAATGCCTCCTTTGAGAAGTCCCCTGGCCAATAAGCTTCGGTACACCAGCCTCCCCGAAGAATTTGTGTCAAAGTACAAAGGTTCCTCTGAAAAACGGCTCCCTCGTGAGGGAAGAAAGCTAGTCAGAAAACATTGTGTTCTTTACAGAAACTCGGAAGATTAGCAAAGAAAACTGTTCAGCAGTCTCATCTGATAGATCTTGTGAAAACGATATGACCTGTGTGATACATACATACATACATACAATTTATTTTGTCTTCCTACTGTCTGCAAACTACAAAATCAGATTTGGTGCATCACTTACTGGAAAGAAAAATAACTTGTGTTTCCATGCCATTCAGCTGCCCTTCATATTAAATTGCCAAACAGTAGGCATCAATGATGTCTCCTTTAAAGTGTGCTACTCGATACTGAAGGGAGAACTTTGAACGCAAACAATTCCCTTTGCTTTACTTCTATTACGAGACACCACCTCTAAAAAGAAGTGAGAAAACAATACACATCACATTGATTTTAGCAGCTCTCATAAAAAGATGCAAAAGCATAAAAAGTGACTAGAAATGATATTACACTTTTCTTACCACAGACCTGATGATGTTTATTCATGTTATTTATTTGTTATTTAATTACAGCTCTTTGCCTAAAGATTTGAAAAGGCAAACGCTGGGCAGCCCACGTGCACGTAGCCGCAGTTTTGATTTACCCCGTGGAAGACAGAGCCGTCTCCGTAACCCATCCGACTGCTGCCAAGCGAAGCCATCTACGTGGCCGTCCCGCTTACACCGCAGCTAGCAGAGATGTTGTTACAGGATGACTCAGATGACTAACCCAATTAAACACTGCTCTGGGCCTGGAGGGCTTGGCTTTGCCGATGGCTTAGCAATTCCATCCAGCTCAGCCCACGGCTATGCAATTGCTCGCTCCAACACAAGGGAAGGATCAGAAGCACCGCGCAAGATTACACCTAACGTGAAATCCTGCTCTGAAGCAAACCCCTACACTTCCCCTCTCTCGATTCGAAGAGAAACGACGAAACTGTGCATAGTAGAATAGAGATTGTACTACACTGACGGATTATTTGCTTAAGAATGCTGTGAGCACAGATTAACAAAAGAAGCCTACATTAAGTTAAGATTCTGCAAATTCTTTACATTTTCTGGCTGAGATTTAGAAGGGAGAGCAGCATAATGGGAATTTGCCTGAAATTAAAAACAGAAGGCTTCTCCAGTAGAGACTTAACTGCGTAAAAGAATGTCACAGGGAAAATGTAGCATTACTGAAACTAATGAAGGAACGGCTCACTACTTTGAAATCTGATTTTAGTGTTTCGAACATAACAAAGCAAGCAGTCTTCAACATCAAAGGCAAAAGGATGAAGTCACTTGTATTTTCTAAAAGTGTCAACACAGTTTTCAAAACCAAGCTTTCTAATTTAATGATGATATTTTTCTTGATGGTGCAAAACTATTTTAAGAAAGTTCTGCTTTTCATAATGAAAGTGATTTAAAAATGCAAAAATAAAATTACAATTACTTTAGTATTGCAGGTTTTTGTATAGATATGGGAATATGGCTATAACGCTTTTAGAATATGCATCCTAATGACAACTAAAAAAACCTCAGATTTTTCATTATTTTTTTGCTCACTGCTCAAAAAATATCAGAATAAGATAGTACTATCCTGTAAATCTAGGCTCACAAATTACAGGTCTCTGCTAACACCCAGGTTAACGCTGACTGACTGTGGCATTATTAGACGGAACTATTTGTTCTTCCAGCTACCCTGTTACAAAGCTCATCAAAAGCTGTCACTCAGAGACTCATTCTTCAGTTCAAACTAAAGTCACCCTCTAATCTGCACAATGCAGATATCATGCAAAAATAAAAGTCTTTGCCAGAGATTTCAGAAACATGACAAATTCTGATCTTATCTGGTGGTTTTAACCATAGACATTGATTTAATTCCTATATAACTGATTAATGATGGTGATAGAATGCACAGTGTCAAATGCCACTCAATTTTCAAGAATTAGTACTGTTAATGGATACTATACATGTCTAACTGCTATCTTTTTTTTATTTTTAAATAATGCCATAGTTAAGGTCTGATTAAATCGTTGTAGATCACTGTGTATACAAAGGCAAGTTTGTGTACACACACATAAGAAGAGTATACACGACCCATTTTTTTATCCAGAGAAACAAGGGCTGTAATCATACCTAGGCATGTTCAGAATCTCCAAAATGTTTATGCTACTGAAAAATACTTCCATTATCACATTGGCAATGCACACTTCAGCTCTAGAGTCCTCCAGATAAATCCAGCAGCTCCAGCAAGAACGTTTCACTGAGCCAAGCTACAGCGCACTGCTATACAAGCTACAAGCCACACTTTGCCCTTAAAACAGTTGACAACAGGAGGTGTGAGTAAGGTGGCAAAATAAATGAAAGAAACACTACGGAACAACAGGTCTGCCACACCTACCACTCTGCATAACCGCATTAAAAAAAGGAAACCCACGCTGCTACGTTACCAAAGGCAAAAATTATGCAAAATCAGTTGAAAGGTGCTTGGTTTTTTTTCCTCCTGAATGCTGAATGTAGCAATTTTAAAAGAAATATATTTTAGATGTATTGTATGCAGACAATGTTTTCTGCAAATGAACAAGCTTATTGCAGCCACTGCAGGATGTGTTTACAAGTATTTCTAATGACTGTATATGTACCTATAGTGATGTCTGAAAGAAAGCCCATAAGATCAATGAGTTAATTTTAAAATCCAGCTGAACTGTGTACACGGCTTTCCATTATTACAAACATAGCATTGTGCATCACAGCCTGAGAGGCAAACATTTAGTAACACAGGTTTTGCCCAATTCTAAGACAGCCTGTACTTTTCAGCACTCCTAGCTACAAGTTAAGGAGGTTTGACAGCACTTCAGCTGATGCTACAGACTGGGCTATAGAAAGGAGTGACCCCACAGACCAGGCTGGTTGATAGAAATGCATAACATCTGCCCTTCGAAAAGCAGCTCACGCTGAACAATTTCAGGGTGGACACTTGAAAATGTAAGCGATCACAACTGGCAGGAGTGCCAAGACGAAAACTTACAGTGATTTTAAGTACATCTTACGAGCCTGCATTTAAGAGTAGCACTAAGCAGGCTTTTAAAATAAATGTTTGTTCTTCCAAAAATTTAAGTTGCCTTTTACAATTTAATTATCACAGTTTCTGAACATGGGTTTCTCCCATTCAGCGCGTTCAGAACAGGTACTTTTCTGCCAGAAGAATGCCACTAAATCTTAATAGCTTATATAAATGCCCTGTTCATAATGCCTAAGTCAAGAAAACAACCTCAATCAGAAATGATGTTGTGCACACATGAGAAATTAATTTTCAGTACAATTGGTACAATTAATTTTCAGTACAATTGGCAGCATATGAGCAGAAATGTCTCCTCTAGATCTATAGAAGACGAATACAAGTTATTATCAAAATGGATGTAGGCGTCATAATACTAAATGGCAACCTCAAAAATTTCTTGAGATTTATGGGATGTGGGTGGACAGGAGAATACAGGCTACACAGCATAGCAATATCCATATGACATTGTCAAGAAAAGCCAGTATAAATGCCGGTTTCACCTACTCTCATAACCCTGCTTTATTGGGGTCCTATGCAAGTCCTGCTTTTGGATGCTGGTCTCCATAAAGGCTGAAGGGATGCAAAAGGTGAGCACAGTTTATGGTATTTGACTGTTCACCATCATCTGCATAGTTCCACGACTGTCCTAAGATTCAGCAAATATAACACGCAGAGCCACTTTACGTAACTTCCTATGAAAAGAGCTGAGATCCAAATTAAGTGCAGATCCTGCTCCACTTTTTCCATAGTGCACCTTAAATGCCCTCTGTTAGAAACGTGAATGCTGCAGCATCTCTGTGAGGACAGAAAGGACATTCCTTGTTGCAGTAAAAACAGCCAAAGTAAACCAACACTAACGTAACTGATTGAAATATAAAAGCAGAACTTTACAATAGCATAGTATAATGCTATATACACATCATATATAAAAATGCTGTAACAGATACTATTGTATTATATGTTAACTAAAATTGTAAATAAATATATTTATATATTCTAATGTATAGAAAGTATTACAGAATTACTGAGGCAGAAGAGAATTGTCTGCCTTTTTGGAGGATGTGATCTACTCCTCTGAGTACCTTGACTTACCTAAACTCCAAGCAATTTGAAAATGTGGTAAAATGGATTTTCCTTCAGTTTATTGTCACTTGGCTGGAACAGCTATTCATGCCTATGATTCAAAATGGTAGCTCTGAAAAAACTAGACTAGTAAGTTGGTTTTTATCACAGGGTGAAAATGCAGTGTAAACTCCCAGTAACAGCATTAACCTGCTTTCACATTGCTCTGAAAGAATCGCATGCAGGCATAAAAAGGGTGGTTCAGTTTATCACTATTACGGAAGTTATTTATATGTGATGCGTGCCTACCCAAAGCATAGGCTGAACAGCCCAAGACAAGGCCTAAGCATAGTCAAGACCTGAGCAGACTTTTAACGTACATATATATATATATAGTTACTGATTTCATGAAATACCAACTCAAAAGTTTTAAATGCATTTTTAACTTTTTTTAATTTTTTTTGTTTTATTTAAATCCTTGCGGCCTTCATGAAAGATATAAACAAGACTGTAGAAAGCATTTGCTATTTGCTCAAATCCGTTGATAAATCTAATATCTTGGGGGCTCAGCCAAATGTGATTTCATTTCTTTAATTAAAATTTCAGTTTCTGTGCTATTTGAATCAGGCAGTTCAAAATAAGTACGGTACCAGCTGGATGAGTTTATACAGTCTGCACACATTAACTTGGCATTTTAACTGTTCAAACAAAGTCTAACAATGAAGTCATGGAAAAGATGTTGGAAAGGCTGAAACGTGTCCTTGTTTCAAAGGTGACTTGCAAAAATAGAAAATTCGTCCGGCTTGTTTGTTTTTGATAATGTGCTTACAAAGACTTGGAAGAGCTCTAGGAGTTGCTTTCTGTTTTCAGTCTACCAATTCTGGTCATCCCTGTTTTGACAGAAGTCCTTCTAGCATGACCTGCACTTCCCTAGCCATAAGAGGACAACAAACCCTTTCTCAGCATATAGATTCTTCAGAAACTTCAACCTGAAAAGCTATTGCATAGTCTTTGAAATAAAACTGCTTCCTCCTTCTACAAAATAATTTCTACTTCTTTAATATCTGCACTCTTATCTTGTAGTCTTGTGGCTTTTTTTCCCTTTTTAAAATCAGTTGGTAACGGAAGTGCTGAGATACTAAAAGGCCAGCTCCAGTTCTTACCCCTGCCATCAGAGTGGTTCCCAAGAGTGTGTATCAATATGGTGACAGGCGTTTTATATATATAAACATATATATATATATATCCTGCTACCCTCTTCTCTCTGCCGTTCATGAGGTCTTCCCAGCACACAGAGTCTTAATTCTTGTGGTAAGCAAGAACACAAGAGCTGGGAGTCTACTACCTGTGGTCAAAAATGCAAGTGTGAGCTCTGGTCAAAACTTCTCCAGCCTGCTGGTAGTAAATGCCTGGTGGATACAGGCTTGCTGGTGTGCAGCAGTGCATGCAGTCCTTCCCACAGGTGGAACAGCGATCTTCTTCCTCTGCTACCAGCTGTTTGCTGAAAAACTACCATTGGGACTTTACCGCCTACGAAATGTCTTGCCATCGTCAGATTTGTGTGATATCAAGCTAAGAGAGGTTCCAAAAGGTACCAGGAAAGAGAAACATCATACCTGCATGAATCTTACTCACTTAGAAAGATAAGGTACGAAGAGACTGGGGAGTGGGAGGAAAAAGAAAAGAACAATCCATGCAAGATCCATGCATCTTTTTGGCAGACAAGACACACAAGTTATTTTTTTTTCTTTCTTTCTTTCTGTTTAATCCCCTTCAAGTAAGGGCATTGCTCAATTTTAGTCTTACTTATTGTTGTCCTCTGTGTGATTTACACAGACCAAGGAAGCTGTAATTTTATACTGTTGCTAAAAGTGAGGATTCTTTCACGGTTTAGCCATCTAGAAGTCTGTTTCCCTCAGGCTTCTTTCAAACACTACCAGGTTCAAACTGGGTGATTCAGGAGCAAGTAGACAAATACTACATCACTCCGGTAACAGCAGTGCGAAAGCTGAGAGGGGTGACAACAGTCATCCTAAGGAAATCCACCCTTGTTCATCAAAGTCCTTAAATAGATGGAAGATGGGTACCCATCTCTTTTTACTATCATAGAAGGCACCTGGCAAGGATTACAAGAGAATACAAGTCTGTGCAATGAACTTAATAGGCTAGAAAGTAAGCAAGGGAGAAGGGCACTGATTTTACACTGTGTTATAAAATCTTAGGTGTGAATTCTGACCAGTTTCATTCGTTCAAGGACACATAGAGACTTCTTCCTTCTCCCCTCCCTGCAAGAACTGCTGAAAATGTTATAGAGACCTCCAGATTTCTGTCTGGGTTTTTTCCATGCTTGAAATTCCAATGCATTACTATCTGGAATGTTTTTTCACCTATAATTTTGTTATTCTAAAAGTACACCCAGTGCATTTTTATAGCCAATGTCTAGGATGACGTTTGCTCCAGATTAATAAGGACATTTGCCTCAATTTATTTTTCACAAACTTATCAAGAAGTAAATGGGTAGGGTCACTCAGATCTTTTTAAATAATTCTTTTATATCTTGGTGTGCTGAGGAAATGAATTGCTGCCCACATCTCAGAAAACGTTTAGAAAACACTTTCTTAAGCCTGTTTTGCAAAAATCGTACCAGAAGTTAACAACATCATGGTAAGATAAAGAAACAATTTTGGAAAGCAGAGATGAAACATCAAGTTAGCCAGTGTTTCTTCCTCTTTCAGAAAACAAGAGGCCAATTACAGTAATTCCTCAAGGAAGACTTCAAAAACAGAAAGAAAGAAAAAAAACACTAAATTCTGTACTCTCACTAAGCAAGTATCAAGATGAGATAGCCAGACAAGCATGAACTACAGCACTAGCATACACTCACACACTATCCCAAATTCTCATGTGCACAAACTTCCCAAACCTGAACTTGCATGGGCCTGCAGCAAACATTGAGGTTGAAGATTATGGAAGTCAGAAGATTTCATCACCTGAGTGAAGCTCTAGCAATTAATATGTAGGAATTATTTTGCCAAGAATGCCTAGGGAATTTCCACAACTAGACCTTAAAAAGCACAGAAACGAAGATGGGAGTGTGCTTTTCTTCTCAAGCTTAAAGCAACTGAATCTAGCATTTCTTGAAAGGTACATCAGTTCTGCAAAAAGAAAATGACAAGGTGCAGTTTTGGTTTTAAGCCTCATGAACTAAACACTCCCCTTCTACATATGTTTTGCCAGAGGCTAAAGAAAACTAAGTACAAGTATAGCTGTCTAACACACTTGGATCCTCTATTCCGAAACACACAGGTATGCACAGGAAAACTTTAATGTAAGCATGTTAGGTGCACTTCCCTGTGGATGAGGGCTAGATCTGTAAAGTATTTGGGTGCTGAGAGGCTCGGAGACACTTCTCTGCCATCATCTACCTCTACAAATGTCAGTTTTCCCCTAAGTGCTCAGTTTTATTTTGAAAACGTCTAAAAGAGCAACCGTTTGTAAGGAAACCATGTCTTGGGACTGAAATGCTCTGTTGCCAGTCCCAGTGGGACTCTCACGCCAAGCACTTCCAAATGGAAACGTGGGATTTCCAGCTCGGTGTGCTCTTCACTGTAGGGCTTGTTTCAGTGAACCTTCAGGCCTGGACGGGTGCACACACAAAACCAAGTAAGGTTTCTCACAAAGCGCTGCCAAGCTGATCCTCAACCGGACTGTGGGAGAAAAGCAGTTCGAACCCCTCCTCTGTCTCTTTTGGAGCAGGAACCTGAACTCCTCCTTCCCTCACAGAAAATTCCTTGAACACTGAGTGCTCAACATCACGGAGGCAGACAGACAGGAATCTTTAAATCTCCTATTGAAGTTATTGCCATTCCATCACATACTTACGCTACTAAACACGTTGAACATATTCCCATGGCTTTCCATCTTTACCTAAGTGACCAAAATGACAATCACTCTCTGTACACCACAGATCACGTACGATGTCCTCAACATGGGAGGCAGAAAGACCGGGATCCCTGAACAGTAACAAGCACAACGTTTAACCCATTTCCCTGCTGATACACAGAAAAAGCAACAGTGGGCTTTTGTGTCTTTGGTTCATAACTTTAGACAAACAGATAAAGGCCAAATGGAAGAAAATTCTTGCCTCTAGTTCAGATTCTTTGGCTTTCTTTTGGCACAAAAAACTTTGCAGAAATTGTTCAAAAACCTCAAGACACGCAGACTTCTCAGTCCATTGCACAAAACACGCTTCCAATCAAATTAAGCAGCTGTTCAACTATATGCAGTAGATCAAACCCTTAACAAGACAAGGCAGTCTAAGGTTCTACCAGCACATATATGTTTGGGGCATAGCCGCCTTTATTTTTTTGGTCCTTCTCAGGTCTAGAGGGATACAGAGATGGAGTCTAGAAACGGCTTCGCTTTTTACCCCAAGCGGACAATCCATTTGCACTATGTAGAGAAAAATGGAGGAAGCACTCATAACCGTAGAGTTCATCTTTCTAAAGCCAAGCCCATGTTGGCAATGTATCAACAGGCTGCTGTTTCTGCCACCTCTAAAGGCACTTTGGGGTTATTTTACTGCACAAAGTTGTACACTAGAAAATAAAACACTGAAAGAAAGACACGTCGACTGTTTTCAGATGATCTATTATCACCAACAGATTTTTGTTTGGTCTGTACAGACAATAATAATCCTTACATACTGGCAACTATCCCAGACTGTAAATTTAAAAGAAAGGTCTTATGTTGTAAGAACACCAAACAGTTCATGTTTTCATCTGAAGTTTACAATTTGGAATTGAAGAGTTATACCCTGTTAGAAATAACTGTTAAGAGCAATAAAACAGCCATAAAATGGAGAGGGAAAAAAAAAAAAAAAAAGCTTTCTTCTAGTTTGTCTCTTTTCTACAGGGAACAGAAGCAACAAATGCATAACCCAGCCCTAACCCTGTTCCTGTGATGAATATGGACACTCAGGAGACCAAACTCTCAAACCCATGCCATTTTCTCATTGCAAATATGCACCAGGGATAATAATTGTGTTAGCTCAGAGGTGCTGGAGCATTAGCATGTGAAGGCAGGCTGGCTGTAGTTTTCTCCATCCAGCTCCAGCACAGACTTCTGGCACCAAATCAGCTCTATGCATGTCATCATACTTCTGCACTGCTATGGTGGAAGCTCGCTTAGATGAATTTTCCCCAGTTCAAGAAGGTAAACCTTCTTGTAAGTGCAAATTCAAACACAAATGAAAGAGGAATAGAGATGTGCAAGCTAAAGGAAATATGGGTTGAATCAAGCACATATTCTACTATTCCCAATCCTCTCCTCAAAGTAAACTCTATAATATATCTTAAAGTTTTAAGACTGTATTTAAGTAGTGTATATCATCTGCTGTTTTATTGCACCTGATAAAAAAATCTTTCCCCTTCCCAAGTGTGAGACATTGTGTCACGCTTTTCTCCAAATTTAAAATACTTGAGAGTTGTTATCAGAACACAATACCACACCAGCAAGCGGAGCAAATTCTCAAAGGTCAGACTGCACTTTTCAGTTTTCTCTTCAAAATAATATCAGGATTATTTAAGTTTCCACCCACAATTTTCAAGATTCGACAGGAGAATGAAAATCTGAACTTGATGCATCTACTTGAAACAAAACTCTTGCTTTCTTAAACAAGTTGTGTACTTTATATCAACTCTGCCTCCTCAGATTTTCCTAGCAATAGTGTGCACCTCCAGAAAGCCTGCCTTTTTTGATCTGTTGTAAAAACTCTTCCAACCATTTCATCAAAAATCTCAAGATTTCAAGGCCTTGAAAAAGGCAGATAAGGGCATGAAAGACTGAATCACTGTGGATCACAGTTAAGGCTCTGCCTCTCTGGATACAGACCCCCACTAATAAATCTCGAAAATAATTTCCAGTGAAGAAGCTCTCGCATTTTGTTGTACAACTGTTACACACACAAATTTCTGTACAGCCTAGGTGGTGTTTTCCTAGGTCTCTTTAATTCTAATCTTTGAGTTGAAAGCCATAGGTCAGCGATATAACAGGAAAAAGGATGAATGATGGGCTATTCTTCTCACAACAGTGATGAACGCATGAAGAGCATTAACTTCAGAGCAGGGAAATTACCTACACTTATTCAATGCTACAAACCTGTATTTATCTGAATGAGTGTCCCTAGTTATATAGCAGATGATTCTTTCATTTTCAGAGTTTGTTTCCCCCTAATGATTCACAAAGTGCCAAACAAACAGCAATGTGAACCTCAGAAGCATGTTTCAGGTAGAAAGATGCCAAAAGGGTACCACATGAGCAACATCTCTTCAGGATAATAAGGGCAAGGGATGAAAAAACCCAACTAGGAACACTGTGGCAGACCACTGTCCTCACAAAGGTGCAAAAGGGAGTTTAATGTACAGCCAAACTGACAAACACCAACGGCTTTAAACTTCTCATCTGAATGCCCACCACTGCAAAACGCATGTGACACTTCCAACAACAAGGTCAGTTTGTGTATCTGCATCTTCATATTACTTATCGATTACCTACTAGATCAGAGATTTAAGACACCTGACATACGTCAAAGAGTAATAGATGTTTTCATACCAGTTGATCTCCGGGGGTTGTAAACAAGCTCATTAATCTTTAATGTATCAGCCGCACAGGTAGATGTGGTTTCTTTCAGAGGCACACAGTCACGCTCAGTAACCTCTGACGAACAGAAATCCCAACAAAGTCTAGACCTTTGGCACAGAATGAAAGCTGTCACTGATGTGTTTTGTGTATTTTTAGCAACAGACTACCTGAGTAAACACTGAAAAGTTTAACCCAAGGCCAACAAGCCATACATGGAGAAAGTTTAGCTCCTGGTTCCTACCTCTGTCTGCATGGCACCGATACATTAAACTATAATTTCAGAAAATAAGTAAGGGTGTTACCTTTCTGGACGTGGATGATGTCCGGAAAGTTGGCCAAATGCCCCTGATACAGCGCTAACAAATCCATCACGGGATCTAGGTCCTGTCGGGGCTGATCTGCAAAGAGGTCCCCGATGGCATCGTAGGCTTCCGCAGTGAAGGCTATGGCTTGGTTGAGGCCAGCCGAAAAGGCCTGCTGGTCCAGCTCAAACGCCTGGCTGAGGCACTTGAAGGAGTGCCCCACCTTCTGGTATTCCTTCTTGAAGCCAGTGACTTGCTTGCGGGCGAACTCGTTGGCGGTGTGATTGAGCTGCAGGGCGCTCTCGTCCATCTTCTTCGTGAAGGCTTTGAAGCCGTCCACCTGGCTTTCCACCTCCTGCAAGTCCAGGCAGGCCCCAGGGCCAGTGGGGACACTGATGGTCAGGAAGAAGTTGGCACCCACCATCTCGTCTTTCTCAGCCTTGCGCTTGCCCTGCTTCCAGGCCTTCTCATCCGTGCTGGGACAGGTGAGGAAGTGCTGGAAGGCATCGCACTGCGCCAGCACCGGGTGGCTGCACATGTGGTCCATCCACCAGGCCAGGCCTTTGCGACGTTTGGAGATGAAGTCCTCCTCGAAGCGGCCGGTGGCCTGCTTCTCGGGCAAGTGGGGCACAGAGATGACAGGGAACTTCTCGGCCAGGCGCCCGTAGAGCCAGTCGAAGTGCTTGTAGCGGCGGTGCACCTGCTGCCCGGTGTGGCTGGGCACCAGCTTGTAGGCGATGTAGCTCTTCATGCCCTTGAACTTGGTCTGCTTGGTGGGGTCCTCAATGGAGCACTGGAAGGGGTAGGGGTTCTCCTGCCACTCGGGGCCGCGCGGGCCCAGCACCACGCACAGCTTGTCCCCATCCTTCACGAAGCCCGACGCCTCGCCCAGCACGAAGGCCTCCCCGCCGGACTTGACGAAGGTGGAGAACCGGTTGAGGTTGCGGCTCACCGTGGCCGAGCTCTTGGCTCCTCCACCGGCCGGGTGCGGGTGTCCGGCTACGTGCCCACCACCGCCGCCACCACCTCCGCCACCACCGCGGGATCCCAGGGACAGCTCGGACCGCGTGGACAGCCGGTAGCGCCCCGCTGCCCCGCCGCCCCCCGCCGCCTCGTAGTCGGGGTAGGAGCTTCCCAGCGCTCCCGGCTCGTCCGCCACCGTCGAGCTGTCGTCCCAGTCGTCGTCCCAGTCGTCGTCGCTGCCCTGGCTGGGCTGGTAGGGGCCGCCGTAGGGCGCCATAGGGAAGGGGTACCCGGCGGCGGGCGGCACCGGGAAGGGCTCGGGGGGCTGCTGCGCCGCCGGGGGCTGCTGCTGCTGCTGCTGCTGCTGCTGCTGTGCCGCCGGCTTGAAGGCGGCGGGCGGCGGCAGCGGCTCGAAGCCGGCGGCGGGGACGTTGGCGTAGCGGGCGGGCGGCGGCGGCTCGGCGGCGGGGGCGCGGATCACCTGCACGTAGGAGGCCGGGAAGAGGCCGCGGTCGCCGCGGCTGTTGACGCCCTCCAGCCAGCCCTCGATGTCCTGCTCGCTGCACAGGCTCAGCACCTCGTGCTCCCGCAGCGAGATCTCACCGGGGTTCTCCGACCTGAAGTCGTACAGCGCCCGGGCCCGCAGCGCCATGGCCGCGGCGCGCTGCCGGCGGTGCGGGCGGTGCGGTGCTGCGGTGCGGAGCGGAGCCGCGGAGCCCCGGCGCGGCGCGGTGCCGGCGGGCGGCGAGTCCCGGCTTCACCCCGCGGGGCGCGGCGGGGCCGGCCCGGTCCCACGTCGCCAGTTTCGCTAATCCAGAGCCGAGAGGCAGGGCGGAGGAGCCGAGCGCAGAGCGGCCGCCCCCATCGATGGGCCCGGCCCGCACCGACCCTCGCCGCCCGCCCCCTGGCGGCCTCCGGGGCGGGACGGGACGGGACGGACCCGGGGCTGGGGCTGCCCCCGGCGGAGGTGGAGGGGTCCGGGTGCTGCGCCAGGCTTGGCGGGCCCGCCTCGCCTCCCGGAGGGTCTGTTTCGTGGCCAGAGGGAGGAATTTGAACCCCGGGTCCTGCGCGGTGTAGTGCAGAGGTGCTGGGTGAGGTGGCCCGGTGTGGGTGAGGGGGCCGTGCCTCCCCGTCACACACATTCCTCTGGGTCACCCCTGTCCTGGCTGCCCTCGCTTACAGTCGGGAAAGCCCGTGTTTTAGTCATGGATAATGTGTATTCTGTCCCTCTTCAAAAATTCGATCATCCTGCCCGCGTTTGCTTTCTGCAGAGCAGCCTCAGTCCCATCCCTACGCTTCTTTTCCTACCCTGGCCATTTCCCCTCATAACTCCTGTGGCACCTGGCCCTGTGTTGTCCACTCACACACGTCCCATCCACGGCCTTTTAGCCGTCCTGTATCCCAGGACATGCATTTCCCTCACGACTTCTACCTGGCGGAAGAAAGGCAGGGCAGCAAATGCTGACTGCACTCCCCTTTCTGCCCAATGTCTTCCTCCCAGGTGTGCCACTGCCTTCGCCGTGCCTTGCTGACCGTTCTCGACCCTGCTGGGAAAGCAGCGTGCGCCCGTTTGGTTTCCAGTTCTTCGTGTTTTCCCTTCAACACCCTGCCAGGTACTAAGCTCTAGCTCATTTCTCTGACTTAGTTCAAAGTCTATGTCACCTCTCAAAGGTCTTTGTGTCAAATAATTTCTGTGAATTTGGGAGCAATTCGTTGGAATGCTACAAGACCCGCTCCTTGCTTTCATTAGGTGTAAGTGTAGAACTGAGCAGCATGGTTTAGTGGTGGACTTGTCAGTGCTAGGTTAAAGGTTGGACGAGATGATCTTAGAGGTCTTTTGCAATGCAAATGATTCTGTGAGTCTATGATCACTGTTCTTAATGTTGTTTGATACCCGAGTTTTGCTTTTGCTCACTTTTTTTTCTGACATCCATTTTTCCCATTTGACATATTATCACAGCACTTTTATCTAGTGTTGCTTAACGTTTTTTGAATGCATCAGTTCACCCCAGATTAATATGTCACTCCCAGTAATCCGCATCTGCCTAGCTCTGGAAGTCTGTTTTAATTAGGCAATACCAGTAGTGCCCAAAGAGCCTCAGAGTTCACCGCATAAGCAGCTCCTGCGTGGCCAGCCCAGGGGCATATGTTCACATTATATCGCTTGTGTCTCCATCTCCAAACCTGAGCACAGAATGTGGAGCAGCCATTTACTCAGAGCAGTGCTGAGTATCCGCATTAGTGATAAAGCAAGAAGCATCAGTCTCCTTCCAAGGGACAGCTGGCAGCTGCTCAGGGCTGTGCAGCTGAAGACCTTGACTTCAGACAGCTCCTTATCAAGGCTGCTGGATTTTCCCCATCAGCACACTGACCTGGCCTCGTCATCATTGACCCACCCAGCAGGACCAGAGGCGTTCCTCAGGCTCTGCGTCAGCATTTGTCAACACCCTTGGAACCACCACAGCTCTTGTTCCACTAGGGCTAGTGGTCGTTATCTTTTGGCCACTGCGGTCAGTGCCTGCCATCCATGCAGACAGGATTTTCTTCTCCTGAACACAGGAACTTCAGTGGTATGTGGTCCAGGCTCCAGCATGCTGCCCTCAGCCCGTGTGGCCAGCTTAGAGTGAGGACTAAAACCCCAATGGGAGGTACTTACGGATCAGTTTAACCTCTGTCATAGATTTTATCCCTAATTCTCACTACTGCAAGAAACAAAGATAAGCGATCTAAGTTTTATATTCCTTCAAAGTTACTCCTAATACTGATCACAGTTTGATCTGAGCAGGCTTTGCATTCACATGAATCCTCACAGGTTAAACTACAGGAAAATTACTTCCCATTCTGCCTTTTCTGTACTATTTATTGTTTTATATGTGTTTTATTGCATCTTATTCTGCTCATTTCCCAAACTTTTCGGTCCCTATTCATCTTAATTTTCAATTCCTTTAATCATTACTGCTGTTTTCTCTGAAACAATTTTGCTTTTTTTTTTTTCTCTCATGAGTTGATCAGCACTGTAAATAATGCTGACCTGCTGGAGTTGTATAGGCAGATGATTTAAAATTTTTCTTCATTGAACACCCAGGAGTGACCAAGAGATGCCATTCTCAGCTACAAAAGCAGCTCAGACACTGGATTTTGCTGCCCCAAGTGGTGAGAAGTTGTGCTTTCAGTGCCTGGCAGGCTGCCTCTGTCCCAGGAAGGGAAGGAAGGAGGGACGGAGCTGAGCTGGGGGCCTGCTGTACTTCACAGGGTCCAGTGCTGGAGAGGACAGCTGTCCTACTTTCTGCCTTTACCCCCCCTTAGTGTTTTCTTAATAATTTCTGGCTCATTATTTGTATCTAAAACAGACACGAGCGAAGGTGTCAACTTCAAAAGGTGCAAAAACTGCTACAACAAGGATTTTGAGTCATAAAATCTGTAAAACTAATAAAAACATTCTTTTTTTTTTTTTTTTTTTAACGTAAGTGTAAACTAGTTAAGTGGTTATTCTCTAAAATGTTCCATCTTTGAGACCTTAACAAAAATTATATAACATGAAATTAAGTCACGGCTTTTCAGGCACTATATTAGGCAAACATATGAAGGGAGAAAGTATGTTATATTATTTCCCTAGTGGACAAAACTGCGAAGAGAACTTGGAACAATAACTAGCTTCAAATTATATTTTCCATTTGCCTCCCATCAGTGAGCCAGCTCTGATGACCATTGTGTGCAGAGACTGTTGTGGGTTTTAAAATGAACTTTTTTTTTTTTTTAATCAAGAAAACTGACCTGCAAAATTAGAAACCACCCTAAAAAAAAGATTTTTGAAGGTTTTGAAAACACCAACTTCTTAGGCCCTCAGTAACCATCTATAGTGCTAAGTGGAAAGGCTGGATTGATTAAGCCTTGCTTTTTTGTTCAGACTACCAGAGGCAAGGCTTTTAAAATCAGAATAGCACATATTGATTTCTGTCATTTTATCTGCATGAAACATGTATCTGAGTGCCTTCTTTGGTAGCGAATCTCTACCATCTTCATTGGGAATCAAATTTTCAGAGTCAAAGTGAATGTTATTCTGATTCTGTTGAGCTCAGAACCTGTAACTCAGTGAAAAGGATTAATGTTTAATGTGTTCCTAGAGATTTGTAATTTAGGGGTGGAAAAGAAAGCCAAACTAAAGCAAAAAGTGTGCAGATGCCTAAATACAGGATGCCTCATTGCTTTCATTTGGAGTTTGCTATCTCAAGACTCCTGAGAACCTATGCTGAAAGAGTTGTTTGAAAGCATTGTGATTTATTTTTCTGCTCAGGTGCAGAAGCTTATAGTAAAAAAATTGGGAACATGAAGGAAAAGGTAAGGATTTTGAGCTATCTTTCCTAAGAAAGCGAGTTAGTAGAGGCCCAGCAAACAAAAATAATAAAATTGTGTATCAATCCAGATTTAATTTTCCTTGAAGTCCTCAAATATTTCCTTCTTTCTTTTGTGGATTTTCCTCTGTGCTATAACTTTGTTGCTTTAGTAAGGAAAAGAAAGTGATTTTTCCAGGAGGGAAGATGAAGCTCTGGTGGGATTTAGCCTTTTCACTGTCACCATTATGAAGATACCAACTTGGAAAAACCGTAATCCAGGATGTTGGACAGTGTCCTAGTAGGAAACAAGCAGAATGGTGCTTTGTGCAAGGAAGTGTTCATCAATACCATTTCTGAGAGCAAACTCAGTCAGACACTGAGTATGTGCTTTTTATTGTTTTGCTTTGTTGTCAGTAATATCTCATCATAACTAGAAACCAATGTAATTTATTTTTTTAAAAACTGTAGAGATGGACAGAAATTTCACTTTAAAGGTAAATGAAGTGGCTTTATTACATTTCAACATTGTCTGTAACTGTAATGTCTAATTCTGAACGGTATGAGGACTTGCCAGAGCAGCAGTTACCATGCCTAACAAATCTGCCACTAGAGGGCACAAAATGATTTTAAAAACAAATTATCATTCTGAAAGATTAAAGATTTCAAACTAGCAAAGCAGTGAAGTAAATACAATGAATGTGACAAATAATTATAGTTTCTTTTTCATTTTCAGCTTTAAAAAGATCAAATAGTATTAGCTTTTAAACGTTCTGTAAAATCATACTTGAAAATATATATCTATTTTCAGGTATCAGAAATGGAGATACTTTATATTGTGCTATTGAATTTAGGGAAAGATGCAGTGGACTTTAGGAGAAAACAAAATCTTTTTTTTTTTTTTTTTTCCCCAACCAGGAACATAAATTCATCAGAAGTTGCATAACGTTTTTGAAACTAGGTTGTGTAAAATAAGAGATAACTGAGCAGAAAGACAGAGGTTCTTGTTTGACCTTTGCAATACGTTAGTTGCCTCAGCCCCTGTCTGCTTAATAGGTGGCCGGTACTCAGAAATTCTTAACCCTGCATTTAATATTGCTAGGAATGCATGTCTGTCTCTGTTCCCTGTCTGAAGAGATATCATTTCACAGCTATGCAGGGATGGCCATTAAGATAAATCAGCTGTGTATGCCGTCCTTCCATGCTGTGTAATGGGGGCATGCGCTAGACAGATATTCAGGTGGTGCTGAGAGTCTTTCATGGTCACAGAGAAACAGGCACAGGTCAACTGCCAGTCCTTGTCATACACACAGTCTGAATTTACCTCCAGAATTTAAAGACTGAGATGCATTAGCAAAAGCAAACATATGAGCCAGATGTGCTTTAGCCCAAGCTGCACAAGTCTTTGAGGAGTAATATCAGTCCTAATAGATTGCAATCTAATACCTGTCATGGCAATCCCAAGCACAAACAGGCTGGGCGGAGAATGGATTGAAAACACTTGACCAAGTTATGGAGGGTTGTGGTGGGTTTTCCATGAACTGAAGTCTTTAAGTACATGTTCTTTCTCAAACATACTACAGGTTTCACAAGGAAATTAGCAGGTGGGATGACATAGTCTTTTGTCGAGGGGATCACAGTGGAGATCATCATTGATCTTCTAACCTTTAGACCTATGAATCTGGAAACCTTGACTGTCTCCATGCTGTAACCATTTCAGGCTGAAGTTTCTAGGTGGTCTCAGCTAATACCTTTTGAAAACAAAACTAGGTAAAAAATCCTTTATTATTTTTTTTTTCCTCCACAGATTCATGTGTGTGTTCACATACACAGGAGGAATCTGGTGTAAACGGTAGAAGGACCAGTGATCAGTATCAGAAAGTACTATTAGACTGAAATCAAGACACTTCTTAGGTTAAATCTTAAGTTGCTGAGATGGTTTCACTTTGACATTTTCAAAATGAAAATTTCAGTTTTACAGAAAGTAGATATTTTTGAGATAGCTAATAAAAGTTTAAGACAACTATTCATCTCTGATCCTGAATATTTGAAATTACTGAAATCATGTGTCTTATCAAACAAAATAGACTTCCTCCATCTTTGGATTTTTGTCTGCACGTTTTACTTATTCAGGAGAGATACCTCAGGTTTATGTGGATTGGGAGAAATTGTTCTCCTCCTACCTTTCTCATTTACTAGGTTACAGCAAGCACTGGTAAATTACAAGCATCTACCAAATTTGCCTCAGTTCCCTTCATGCATCTAGAAATCACAAGCCCTATGCTGTCTGTATACACAGTTCTTGAACTGCATGCTGTATATGTCATTTTGTGACACTTCATTTTTTGTTATTTCCCATACGTCAAAGGAAGTGACTGGGATTTTTGCTTCAAGCTGAGCTCTGACTTTTGACAAGCATGGGTGGCAAAGGATGTCTTTAGATGCATTCAGCTAACAGCTAAGAGTTAAACAATCTTAGCTCTTCTGGCCATGCTTAGTGCTCAGAAGATGTTTCATGATGGTCAGATACAGTTAATGAAAGATAAATAAATAAATAAATACAGCTGTATTTATAGAAAGTCAGAGATTTCAACATTATTCTAACCAGAAGTGGCCCTATCAACAGCAGGGTGTTTGATAAGCTGTGAGCTTCTGCAAGTTCAGTGTACAGTGAAATGGCACACATATGAATACAAGTTTTTGATTCTCCTCGTACAGTTTTTCTCTCTCTTTCCTGCTTGTTTCCCCTTTTCCCCCTTTGTTAGGCTATACAGCTTGTGTATCTCCTTTCTTGAACATTTGAATTATAAATTGTTTCATGACTGGTGTCTGTGTCGAGGATGCCAAGAGCAATTCTTCCACCTGATTATTTGAGAGGTGTTGGTGGAAGTTTCATTTCTTCTTACAACGTCTTCCATTGAAGCATAACCCCTTTTTTTTTTTCATTAGCTTTAATCTCCAAACTTTGAAAATATGGTTTCTTGTAAAAGTTGTTTTCCAGCACTGAGTTGTACTCAATTGAATTGTACTCAGTTGAATTGTACTGAGTAACTTATTTCTGAAATGCAGATCTCTCCAGTCTCTTTGACTTGATGACCCCATGATCAAGTACAAATTTTTCTTGATCAGACTCTTTTTATCTGGATTAAATCAATATTTTAAAATCTAATTTAGGGGTTAGAATGCATAAGAATTCCCTCGTGGTAAGAAAGTTACGGAGAAGAACAAAGTGACCACCTAAAATATCTCCTTTTAAGTAAAATCTTTACCGCAAGATGTGACATTTTGATTTACAAAGATAACCTCAGTGATCAATGAACTCACTTGAAAGAGGGAGGAATTGAACAGTTCGTGCGCTGTGTTCCTTGGATCCTGTATTGGATTTAGCTCACCAAAATGTGTTTTTCTTGGCCTTTATTGTAAATATTTAGGCAGTAGTTCCCCAACAAACTCTTACAGAGGCTGTGGTTTGCAAACATGGGCTGGATTAACAATCTTCATGTAGATATCTTTGACTTGAGTCTCTACTTTCTCTGCTAGTAACAAAAATCTTCATTTAGCCACAATTGTCAAAATTCTTCTGCTTCCCCAGTAGTTAAAAATGTTCTATAACAAACGAACAAACAAACAAAAAACCAGACTGTAAAGGTGCATGTGAAACTGTTGGCATTGCATACTGCTGGTTACTGGACCTATTCCAGCTATATATAACTTAGCGAAGTAAAATATATCATTTACATACTCTAATCTGCTTCTTTTCCTTATCCTATCCGACCTGAACATTGCTCATGGCAGATCTTTTTGTGCCTACAGGGACACAAATCTGGAGTCATGGCACTGTGTCCCAGTCCCAGCCCCTTCACTCTACTGGAAAAGCACAAAGGGGTTCCCGTATGGTAATGAAGTGGTAATGAAATGGTGTGAATTGAGATGCCCGGGAATCAGAGGCGGCCTGTTGAAGGAAGGATGGTGTGCGACTGAGTAGCTGAACACAGCTGTAAAGTCTCTTGAAATCACAGTGTAGGTCAATGTAATCTGATTTTCCTTTTATTTTAATTAACATAAATCATAATCACTGCCATGGCAACAGTCAAAGTGTGGAAACTAGTAAAAAGAAGAAGGACGCTCTCTCTGGGCTAATTTCTCATTTCTCTCTGTCTGTTCCCTCCCACCTTGCATCACAGAAAAGTGATTTTGCAGGGGCAGGATTAAATCACAGCAAAATAAGCTTGCCTTAACCTTTGAGTTTGGATCCTCTGCTGTTTTTGAGGGTGGAGACCCCTCCAAGTGAGCATTTCAGGCACAGAATGATGCTGGAATGGGGCATACAGGTTACAGCCCTTTTGATCACTTCTTCCCACTACTTTTTTGAAAGTCTGACTTTGTCCCCCTGCACTAAGTTATTTACTGCGAATATATTTTATTGAGAGATCTTTAAGATCTTAAGAGATTCACCAAAACCACCGTTGATTTGTGGGTAAAGTATAAAATGGGAATGCACTCTGTTTATATAGGAGCCATCTAGTCAACTTCCTGCAAAATATTGTTAATTTGCTAAACTTTTTCGTTGATTTTGGTATTTCACTTCCACATTACACTGAAAAATAAGAAAAATAAACAAACCTTTTAAGTTTGTGCTGACTGCCTTGCAGAAATGTCCAAGATAAATATTGCTATATATAGCATGATAAAATGAGGCTCAGAATTCATATTTCTGCTTATGTTTGCTTCAAAAGTCTCCTAATCCGCATTGAGTCCTTACCAGTTTGTTTTTGGTATCAAGCCTTCAGGCTTCATATATGCATCAAGGCAAGGACTGCCTTTATGGTGCATCTTTTACAGTGTATTTTGATCATGACATCAGGACTTGGAAAATTATGATGGAGTTACAAAAAATATATATTTAAAGTACTATTAAAATACATATGGCTTTCACCACTGCAGGTAGATCATGGGTTTCTGGCAATCTTGTAATACAGAGCATTGTCAAACCATGCACTGCAAATCATTTCACTTCATTATTTTTTCATTGTAGCTCTGATGTAATGCTATCACTTTTATTTAAGACTCGGATTTATTTAAACCCAGCATCCGAATTCAAAATCAGTTCATCCACACCAAAATGCTTCACCTGCTTTTAACGCTTGCACCGCTGCACTGCTGCGGCATTTTTGGAGCACTGAGCTCTAGCTTCCAGGCTAAGAGGAGAGCAAGATCTCCCAGAAAATGAGGACTGGAAATAATATTAAAGGAATTGTTGCCAGTGGACCCTGTGAACGTTTTCTGATCCCATCTCGCTGCTCAGGCAACATCACATAAGCGCAGGGAACCCCTGACACTGAACCCTCACGCTGTGCCACCCGGCCCCATGTGGCACCATCTGGCTGCTTCCACACTGTGTTTCCCAAGCTCCTCCGTCTGCAGGAGCCCCGTTTGGACATCTCAATTATCTGCACAAACTGCCAGCTGAGCTCCGCGCCGCATCGATACTGTGGTATGAGACAGCTGGGTGCCAGATGGCCCTGGAGGCTGCAGAGTGGCACCTGCGTCAGTAAGTCTCGATGGATCAAAGCAATTCCAAGCGGAGCTGAGAGGGACGGCTTCACCTGTTGATTAGTTTACTGTGAATCAGTACTCCAGCCTGAGGAAAGGAGGATTTGGACTGTGGAGTGGCTAGTTTAGATAGGGCACTCACACCCTAACCCTTACGCCATCCGGCTGTGCTAGGAGTTTGTGAACTTTGGAGACTGTGTGGTGGTATCCATCCTTACCTGATGGGAGTGTAGAACTAGTGGGTGGGAAAACTAACGGGATGTGCAATTGGAAAGAAATGTAGCTGAAGATTGTATGTGACTTGTTCTCTCATTCCTTTTCTATTAGCAACCTAAATTTGTCAGTTAAGGTTATTTTGAAATATCTCTCAGCCCTTTAAAGATGACCATCTTATACAAAAGTAAATTCTTTCTAATAAGAGATTGAGTATTATACCTCAAAATATTGAAATATGTAAGTATATATTCCAAATCAGTTGGAGAGTTTTTCCTGTTCCCCATCCTTTCTGGAGCCCACCTCTGGTGGACATCCTCATGCGCCCAGGCCCACCATGGTGCTACAATTTTCTGTCTCCTCTTTGTGCACAGAGCTCTGCAAGCTGCTGCTTCTGCATTAGCTTGCAGGACTAGGGAGTGACATGGTTCATCAGCAGAAGAGTGCTACTCACTGGCATCAGGGTCAGCCAAAAGCACTGAAACAAGCTGAAGAACACAGGGGAAGATGAAAACGATTCTCTCCTTGCATCAGTCCTGCTTGTGCAAGCAGCTACTAGAAATACTTCCCCCTGAAAATATGGTCATCAGAGTTATTACCGTGTGGTTAAAGAGTGTGTGAGAAATACTTGACTTCTTTATAAAAAGTGCATTTTTAAGGGCTGAGAAAGACATTCCAAAGATTGATGGGGCTTGTGAGGCTATAGCCCACAGTGGAACAGAGAGCCAAGGCCCCCAGTCTAGCACCAAACTGAATGGGGGTCCTGAGCTGCAGTGCCTCGTTTCTCCTGTCTCTCCATCCATAACAGTATTTTTAATAAGGGATGATTTTTTATCTTGCACACAGCAATGGGCGCTCCAGGCTTTCTGGACCTGAAGTGGCAAAAGGGGATGATACTTCTGGCTCGAGCGTGAGCAGGTCCACCTCAGGTATCCCTGATGCAATGCGCAGGTAGATCTAATCCCTTAGGCTTAACCCCTGCCTTCAGTGTAGGGCCATGGAGATGCTGTCCTCTGGATGATCGGGGCCAGCTGTTGTCTCTGGCAGTCAGCAAGTCTAAGGCCAGCATCTCTCTCAAATGAGAAAGCACACGCAGTATTTTCAGAAATATTCCTACTCCCATTAGAAGCCAAATCTCATAGTGTTAGTCAGATAAAAATGCATATTTTGATTTCCAGCTATGAACTGTATAAGGAATGAAAGACCTGCCCTTCTTAATGGGAATTTTGTTGTCATGATTACCCCAGGGGTTTCTTTTCGTCTCTTCCAATATCCATAGCTGTAGCTGAGTGGTTACTCAGTGAATGATGAGTGCTGCGTCAGCCTCAGTTCCCTTTACTGCAAGTATCAGATTGTGTTGAGACATCTCAAATGCCCTGGATACGGCAGATACTATAAAAAGACAAGGCAATGTCTCAAAGTCCAAGGCATTTGTAGGCTTTCTGCCCACAGCGGTCACACAGAAATGTGTTTGTGACCTTGCTTTTGGCAACCTGTTCTGATACTGAGACATTTTCTTCTATGAAAGCATTTTTTACAGTGCTTAGATCCATGCATGAAATCATCTTTACCCAATTTGGAGGAGCAGCCTGATCAATTACAAAGGTAATCCTTCACTGACAGATACTGAGAAGGTTCAATAACTTGCTCTGCAGTGCTTGCAGCAGCATATATTGTTTATTCTGGGCCAGGATTTTGTGGCCAGCCAATATCAGGGTTCTTAATTTAATCAAATCAGTGCGTATTAAACCTGCCTTAAGCTGTAACTGTTCAAAAATTCTTTGCTGTTTACAGATGTCTCATTCTGCTGTTCGTGAGCAATATTAACAGCTCTCTCCTTGACGTTCAAATTCGGTGCTAATTGAATTACAAAGTCAAACATCACATACAAATGAAAACAGCTCCTTAGAGAAAATTCAGAAGTGCTCTGCCACATACTTTGAGGCTGTTCTGGTTAACATATAAAAAGCATTCATCCCAAAACTTTCAGTAAACTAAACAGACGACAGAAACACTTGCCTGTGCTGTACCTGGAACTAAAAGAGGGGGAGCGAGTGGCACGTCCATATTCCAGCACGGTCTCACTTATCCACCACACTAGTGTGGGGCCGGGGCACATGGCCATTCGTGAAGGAGCATGGGCTTAGGCCTCTGTACTGGGTTCCTCTGGGTGCTAGGGAAGAAGAAACCTGGCCGCGTGCATCCCTGACATGTTTGGGTCAGTACTTTCTGCTGGCTTATGACAGACAGTGTCATCAGCAAGTATGGAATCGGGCACAGAGATGCCAAACCCCTTATCCAGTTTTGTGAGGCAGGCCTGTACACGTAGGAAGGGCTCTGTGTAAACGTGGTATTTACATATATAGAACAGACGATGTGATTTTGGCTGTCTGATCTAATTCCTTGCCAAGTTTCCAGTAGTTTAATCATCATCTAATTTAGAATAATTGTCAGTTTTTTTTTTTTTTTAACTGCTTTTTCATCTCTAGGGCTATAAACACCATCACCACATACATAGGTAAAATCGTTTTTATAACAACTTGTAATTTTAAATGGTCAAATTACAAAATTCTCTGTAAAGAGAAAGTCAGCAGAGGTCAGCAAAGCAGGTTACTCACTGGTGACTCTGAGCTATATTCCAGCAGTTGTGCCATAAAATGATATGTAAACCAAGGGTATAAACATGTGAGTTTTTATAGAGTTGGCATGCAAAGTTTAAATCTAGACCTGTATCTAGACTTCACAGTTTTTAATCCATGCTACATGTTCCATCAGATTCCTGGCTGAGAAAGCTCCTTGACCTAGAAGTGTATAAAATCTAGACCTAATTTTCTAGTGTGATTGATTTCTCATTACCTTAAACCAATATACAAGTTAGACACAGGCAATATGAGGTGGAAGTGTGAGTTAAATGGAAATGTAGGGACATATGTATTTTATTTAGCTTGGTTTGTTAAAAAATAGCAGTTTCTTGACTTATGCTGTATTCCAAAAAAAAAAATAAATAATAATAATAATTAGTACATTATGGAAATTTACAATCCAGGTCTTATTCTGCACTTCTTGTACAAATTTCTTGTTAGTACAAATAATAAATAAAATGCAAGAATGCAACTCTCCAGTTTTCTAAAGTGAACTGCTTTCAAATGCCTTCAAGTCTAAACAATCACAACAAAAGTCTTTCTGATGAATGGACATGTGCAGAAGTGCAAGCTTCAGGCTTTCATTTCAGAGTAAAAGAACTCTCTGGCTTCAGCTGGTGAGTGCCAGGGGTTTGTTCATCAGATTTTTTTCATAGTCTTAAAATTGTATTTGTATTCAATTTCATTTGAATATGTTTTTAATTTGGGCAACCGGCAGATGGCTATTGTAAAGAGTCTGTATTTAACTTGGCACTTTCCATCCCACATTCCTCTACTATTCATAGCAGAGCAGTCAAACTTATCTCCAGTGTGCATGAAAGGAGGCACTTTCATTTGCAGCTGCAGATCTCAAATTTTTGAGCACTTGCAAACTCATGTAGAACATTTTTTTGTTAAAATGTAGAGAAGACCAATTACAAGGTATAGTGGGCAGATGTTATTTTCATCTCTACTACTCTTTTTTAAATCAGAGAAACTGAGAGAGAAATTAGACTTGTGTCTGTAGTAAGGAACCCCCACACTAAAATTGGATCCATATTGGTACAGAAAGAGTGGGAGAAAAAAACAGCAGAAAAATTTGATCTTGAAAGTACAGCTGGAGGATGTCAGCCTAAACTGTCAAGCAACATGAAGAATTAAGTATTCAACTTATTGATCTACAAGACAGTGAATAATAATAAAGGCACCCATGCTAGAGTAATGCCTTTTTATTAGCAGGGGTTCACAAAGAAGAACTTGATGCTTTTGAGTATTTGTAAGCAATATCTTTCTTCTTTGGTTGCAAATAGATAGCAGAATGTGTTAAGCAACAACAAATTTCTAAATCTCTTGCAGCATTTTATTTCTGTCTTTGTCAGAAAGTTTCATTTCTACGTACTGTGTTTTCAAACATATATAGTCAGTGAATATTCTGGTTTTCTATATTTTCAAACATGTAACACACTTCTAAAAAGTGCTTTTTCAAGGCTATTTTATATATAAACATTAACTGTAGATTTTTTTTCTTGATATTATCCTTCAGTTTGTGTGCTTCTCCAGAGCCTAGGAAGAAGAACTTAATCTAAAAAACTAGAAAACAACATTTTTGGTATGTAAATTAAATTTCAAAAAAAACTCACAACCTGTCTATTGCTTCTTTAATCATTATGAATATATATTACAAGTGCTTATTGCAAGAAATACAATTCCTTGTTCACTGAACTCTTAAATGTGTTTTATTTTCAATAATATCAAATAGATTTTTTTCTCTTGCTGTGATTAGCCTAAATTTTCTACTGTTCAAAAAGCCTAGCTTTCCAGGATACACGTAGCCTGAGACAAGTAGTCTAACATTTCACATCAAACAATAAATTCAGCATGCTGAAAAATATATACAGAGATTTTTCTTTCCTGTAATATAAATACAGCCACATGCTTTCTACACTCTACAGCATTACTTGAATGATATCGTCTTGTTATATTAAGAATAATTTTATCTCACCAATAAACTATGGACAAGGTTCTAATTCATTCCCACCGAGTTCTTCATTTCAACAACCAAAATGCCATCATGGCAGAAGAGTGCAGACAAATCTTTGTTCTCCACTCCGTCAGGCAACTTGTACTGTCTGGTAAAGCTTCTCGATATGAAACCATGTTCATCCATCCTGGGTCCATGCTGAGCTTTGATCAGGAGCCAGCCTTCAAAAGTCTGAATGATGATATCTTCAGGGCGGAACTGCACAACATCCAGCAAGACCTGAAAGCCTGTGGTTCCCTGCTCCTGGCCACCGGCCTCGGCCCCGGCTGTACTTTCCACCGTTTGCCTCCTGTTGCTCAGTGCTGCTGTAGAAGGGCCCGGCAAAGCATACAGAGAGTGATCCAGTTTGTGTGCTTCCAGCTCCTGGGCTGCAAACTGCTCTTGATAGCGTACAGGAGTTTCCACCCAGTGTCTTATAACAGCTTCTGCCATTGCTGAGGCAGAAAGATAAGTTGCTGCGTTTGTGTTGCCTGAGGGAAGCTACGGAGTTAGACCGAACTCTTCCCAGGCATGTGCCTTACCCTCAGGCTCGTTGATCACTTGATGTAGCCTCTCACTTTTAGCAGGGAGAGCTTAACGCTTAATCGGACACGCCATGCTCAGTGAGGCTCGTTTCATCTCCTATCTGCTAACAATAGAGCACTATTTATAGTGCTAGGGTCTTCAGTGGCTGTAACAGTTTTCACATGTGCAGCTTCCATGCGTAAGTAAAAGCAAAAGTGTAATGCACTGCTGTTTATTGCAATACTGTGCTGTTTGTTCTTGTGAATAATGAGCAGACATATAATGTGAAAGACTCATTTATTTAAATGGACATTTAATGATTCAATTTTTCAAAGGTATACATTGCAATAGATACAAACTGTATTTCTTCTAATTGAAATACAAAGTTATTGTACTGTACAAAGGGAAGAAGTTTAAGTAGCTTGACAGTAGGAACAGAGTAAATTTTAGGTTAGGTGAATTATAAAATCAAATGCATTAGATGTTGTTGCTTAGGTTGTTCATAGGTGAAATTTGGGCTTTGTGAACAGCCTTACTGGAGGGAGGAAGGAAACACAATCATCCCTGCCTAGAAAGGGGGTGGCTAATGGCTGACCCTGCAGTCTTAGTGACCTCCAAACACAGCAGAGTCTTCTGCAGTGTGTCAGGGAGTCGGACTCAAGAGCACAGGGGAAATTAAAGGGAAAGTTCATGTTTCACAGCTTCCAGCAGAGCACAGAGTTATTTTTCCCTAGGAGAATAGTAAAGAAAACTCCAAATCCTTAATGGTATCCCGCTGTCCCAGCAGCCTTCATCTTCTGGGGTTTAACAGCATGAACCTATGATCCCATCTACCACATGTCTGGGGAGCAGGAATGAGAACCTCAAAGACTTTCTATGGTGTAATCTTGCTACTGTGTGATCTCAGGGCAAATAATGCCTAGAAGTATTAATAGTTTGATTAACAAGACTAAAGATGAAAGTGCAGTGAAAAGGGAAAAGCATTTCCTGTTTGCTGGAAAATGGTTTGTTTTCCCATGTTGTACTGATGCTTGAAATAATCAGACAAGATACCTTAATTCCTTTTTATTTGGCTTTTGTTCTTCTGAGCTCTCTCTCTTGCCCTTACATCTTTCATTATCCTGAAAATGGCAAGACAGTTCATATGACATCTTTGGTTGCTAATGGACTGTAGACTCATACAGAATGAGGTAGCTGAATTTCAACAGTAATCAGAAATGAACTTCTGTATTGAATCGATAACAGAGCAGGATTGCTGGACATATCTATAATTAAGGTTCTAAGGTTGCAATTTTATTTTAGACTCATGAAGGCTACATTGCAAGGTAAGGAGATTTTCAAAGATAGATCAAAGGTTCAAGATAACTTAGATTAATGGCCTCTTGTTTAATCGAGTATTGGGGGGCAGGAGAATTATGCTACTTTATTTAACTATTGGCTCTTCTCTTGTCAAACTGTCCTCCAGAAATCATTTTAAAATGCAATTCCAAATGTATGGTTTGCTAGAATAAGGATAAAAATAACCTGGGACGTTGCCCGTTATCTGCTCAGCAGCTGTTTTCTGTTTCACAAGCCAGTGATTCACTTGATGAGGAAAACTTAACCCTGAAGTGCAGCAGTATGCATGGCTGTTTGTTATATGCTTTTAGAAACTGCTGAAAGTTATTGCTCTCCCTACTGAATTCTCTGATGATAGACTCAATTCATTTTACTTCAGTTTCACACTTCATTAATAAACGCGTTATGCAGGAATACCACATTTTTTCTCTCTCTCTCTCCCTGTCTAATTATTCCCATCTTCTCCAGGGGAGGAAAAAAAAAAAAAGAAAGAAAGAAAAAAGGTAAACTTGCATATACTTACCCAGTTACATGCAAAAGGAAACAACCCCAGTATAGCTCACTGCTCCAGAAACAGTTGTGTTAGTATTTCAAATGTCTGTGTTAAGCACACTTGGAACTAAGTGTGGTCTAATTAGCATGAAAATGCTCTGAATGCCCTTTAAATTCATATATATTATGCAGAGCTCTTCAAATGTTTCTAGGATCCCTTTCTACTCCGCAGGACTGGGGAAGATTCTGGTAATGCAGCCATGTAGTCTCACCTCTTTCTGCTCTCTCATCCTGGTCTCTCCTAGGTCCCAGTCCCCTTTTCTCTCTCTTTTCCACCCAAAGAGTCAGGAATTAGCTCCATCTCTTTGTTGCTAAAAAGGAGGACACAACAACCACAAAACAAAAACCCTCTCCAAACACAAACATCCCATCAATTTGGAATGTAATTCCAGGCTTTCCAATTTAAATATGCACACAGTGCTGCAACACTGAAGGACTTCAGATGTTTAGGCCATGGTCTTCAAATACACATCACACACCAGCCATGCACTTTTATAACAGGTGACTCCTGAGGTGATTTTGGAGGGGGACTTTTTATAAGGGCATGTAGCAATAGGACAAAGGGAAATGGCTTTAAACTAAAAGAGGGTAGATTTAGATTAGATATAAGGAGGAAATTCTTTACTGTGAGGGTGGTGAGGCCCTGGCACAGGCTGCCCCAAGGAGCTGTGGATGCCCCATCCCTGGAGGTACACAAGGCCAGGCTGGATGGGGCTTTGGGCAACCTGGTCTGGTGGGAGGTGTCCCTGCCCATGGCAGGGGGGTGGAATTTGTTGATCTTTAAGGTCCCTTCCAACCCAAACCATTCTGTGATTCTAGGATTTTATGATTTTAAATCTTCAGCCTAAAAAGGGCGTTCCTCCCCTCTGGTGTGTGAGGCTGGTACTGCGCGCTCGGCCTGTCGATGCCTTCAGCCCCCCAGCGAGGGATCCTCCCATCTCGTTCCCATCCCTGCCAGGGCACTGAGAGGCCTCCCCGGGCTGGGGGTGCTCCCCCAGGCACCAGGCACCACGCTGGGGACGGGGACAGGCCACAACATGGGCCCGTGGGTGGGCCTGGGCCTGCAGGGCCCATGGCGGGGCGAGGACATGCTGGGGGGGCTGGATGTGTCACTGGTGCCAGGGAGATGGCTGTGAAATGGGGCTGCAGCGAGGATAAAGCATGCTTCTCTTGGAAACAGCAGGTGCACAAAACCAAGGGGAAAAAAAAAATAAAAAATCACCGAGCTGCTGCATAGATCGAGCAGTTATGATGGGAATAGGATGGATGTCCTTAACTGCCAGCTCAGCAACTCGAATCTTTCTGATTTTCTTTTCCAGGTGTTGCAGGCAGCACAGAATTGCATCCGAACAACTTGCCCCCTGTCACACACCGTGTTGAGCACAGAGGCTGCATCATGCGTGATTTACAGCACACACAGGAAACCACCAAATAATTTGGGAAGTATTGCAGAGCTGCTCTGTGCAAAATTGGTTTGAAGTGAGGCAACTAGTTATAGTTGCCTTGTACTTGTCAACCCTTGCTTTCTTTTGCTGTTATGGTTTCTTTTTTTTTTTTTGCATTGTTTCGTTTTGTTTTTAAAGAAAAATAAATAGATCCATTGGCAACAGCTATGTATGAGAAAGAGTGCTAGTATAAACGTGTTACACTGACATCTTGTGGTGAGGCAGGAAAATAGCAGCTAAAAGAAAATTAGTTTTGCAAGCCCCTACTGTGTGTACAGTGCATACAGATATCATTACCAGTCTATGAAATACTTGTATGGAGAGAGAAAGGGGAAAAAACACACACACACACACACACACACACACACACACACACACATTTTTTTAACTTACAACAGGCTTTTTATGAGCTAATATAATCTTCTTTCTCAGTAATTTGGAGGGGAGAATAAATACTCAATTCATGTTGAACACCTGGAAAATACATAAAGCAGCCATCCTGTTAAAGCTGTATCGTAAATTGCAAAAATGTAATGTGCTTGAACTCACTAGAACAACAAATTTTTGATGCATATCTAAAAGAAATACAGGCATTGTGCCTGACACAACTTTAAATAGATTGCTTTGTTGCAATTCTCTGAATGCCTGATTTCCCAAAGAGATATATTTCAACTACCATTGAAATTCAATAACTACTGGAAGGGGAAAAAGGTGAAAATCCTTGCAGGATGAAGTGAACAAAAATGCTTCCAGCAAAAGCTGACAGGCTAAATTCAAATGAAAACCATGTAATTACCCAAATGAATTTAGTCAGAGTATTGCAATTTATTTTTCCAAAAGTATCTAAGGATGCCATTCATGATCTACTTCACATGTCATGCAGAAGGGATGCTGTCAATTCAAACTTGGCATTGCATAAGAAATGTAAGGAAGAGTAGGACACTACAGGTTTTAATATTGCTGGCTCTGTTATAGTCAATATAGGAGATTAAGCTTTGTGGTGATACTGACAAGGTACATAGCAAAATAAAATGTATATGAGAAAGGCACTTGGAGTGACACATATGGAAACTGGAGGATAAACACCAGTTTTCTACAAGGTAATTAATATATATATTTTTTTTAGATTGAGAAAATTACTGTCTGCTATTTGTCTCACTTTGAGTCCATTACTTCTCAGACCTGTGAGTTGTCCTTTTCACCAGACTGTTGGATCTGGATGTGTGTTTGAAACATTCAGAAACTTAACTACAACTATTGCAATTGTCTAGTCATCAGGCACCAGGTGGTTTGTTTTCAATAAACACTGAGGGATTCTTTTCAATAATGTTTCATTCCAACCATGTAATATTTGCATTGGGCAGTGGCTTACAAACAAATTCTTCCCACAGCATACTCTGTTATAAAACTACTTGCAGGTTATAAGGGCTATGTTTTTACACAGCCAACTTAACTGAAAGAAGTCTGTGGGTCACGTCCTTCAAAACCTGGAAAAGGCTGGGTCTGCCCAACCTCTTGGAAAATCTCTTCAGGGCACTGATGTCACTTGTAACTGTAAATTTCATCTCCTGATTTTAGAGGCCTCTTAAGAAATGGAAAGCTAATCTCAGTTTTTGCACTAAGAATTGAGTTTTTGCTTGATTGTTAGGAAACTGTGTGAGAAATATAACTAATATGGAAAGGGCTATCATTTTGACACATTGCATCCACTATCATAAGACTTCTGTTTGATGTGTTGAGATAAAAGAGGGGCAGATGAAGAATGAGGATGAGGAACAATAGGAATACAGCAGCTTCTCTTGGAGCAGATTCTGTATAGAAAGATGAAGGAATGAAAATGTAACTTGTATAATAATGATTTTTGAATTTCAAGTTACTATAAAATTTATATTTAAATTTTTTTTAAAGATTCATGGAACTCTTTACAAAAGTGTTTTTTTATTCACATGGCTTGTTTTCTATAAATTTTTATGCTTGTTAGGGGAAAATGCATCTGCATGTCACAAATTCTTGAGGAAGTGTGATAAAAAACAAACTACATTATTTTATTTAGAATGATACTAATCTGTTAACTTCTTGCACACAGAAAAACAGCGGAGAAGAAAAGAACGATTAAAAGAGAATAATGTGCCAAAGGACTTGAATGTTCTGTTTTGCCACTGATAGGTGGGATCTAATGCACGCTTGCTGTAGAAACAATCTTGTTTTTCATCAGTTAAAAATTAACTAGTGTTCCAAGAAGAATGTTACTTTTCAGATTTCCTGCTCCTCTCCCTCACTGAAGTCTTGCCTTGAGACTTGGTAGGAATAACTCAAAGCAGTTGAGTGCAATAATGCTGGTTTATTTATTTTGGATCTGTTTAAATTTCACAGCAAGTTCTCACTTGCTTCATTAGAATGTGAAATTCCTATTCCAGGGATCAGATCTTCAGCTTTTTATGTTTTGAAGTTGACCACTTAACTAAAAGCAATACGAGTACTGAAAATCTTACCTATTAAATCCTGGCAGTAGGAACATTTCTGCTGTTTATAGTTAGGTACCGTCTAAGAATTCCACAGATAAGGGCTGGAAAATCTACAACCTCTATTACACACAGAACATGTTAACCTATAATTAGCACAGAGAAAATCTGATCTCACTTTTTACAATTTTCCTTAGAACAAAGTTATTGCTAAAGTTAAATAGCTACAGTAAGTTGAACAGCTATGGTACACTGAAGCTCTGGACTTGTTTGTCAAAACATTTATTTGGAAGAATATAATTCAACTTGCTAACTGAATTTTGAGATTGAAAATTTTCACTATGTTGAGGCGTATGAGGGAACCAAAGTTATAACTGAACACACTTCATTCCACACCTACCGTGAAAATATTGTATTAAGACATGACTTTAGGAGTGAAAACTGAAGAGCTATGATATAGAATACAAATTCCCACGTATGTAGGAAATTTTAGAGTTAAAAGCAATACTTTCTGAGTATTTGCTAGCAATGAGATACCAGCTGAATAGCCCTTGATACATATCTTGTGGCTATAACTAATGTCTGCAACTTTGGCACTGGATGCTAAGTGAAGCCACTGATTTAAGGCATTGTGCGTTGCTGCATCCTGCATCCTTTGTGACTGTGTCTTATAGGTGTAACTCAAATCAGTTCACTGATTTTCTTCTTTAACATCAAGATTCCATGAAAATTTCTCCAAATGCCATGAGTCTTCCACCACCATGTGTCACCAAGATGGGTGATGGCCCTAAGGCCAAGCTAGAATCCCAAAGCCCAAAACTCATTGAGTCTGAGAGCTGAAATGTTGGTCTGGAAAGTGGCCAGCTATGGATTCCAGGGTAGGGGTGCCTCATCCAGAAAGTCCTTAAAGAGTAACTGCTGTGATTTGTGAGGGATTTACAGGACGAGTTTGCTGTGGTTAGTGAACAATTCCTTTCTGAAGTGACATAAATAAGTTGTTTGCTGTCAATTTACTATGGGAATTAACTTCTATTATAAGCATCTATAACTGACAAGGACCAGCAGGAGACTGAGAATGGGGGAAGTGTGAGTGGAAGGCTTACCCCAAAAACACAAAATCACAGGAGTGACTGATATTGAATTGATGGTGAACCAACACTGTTGTCTTCATATGCTGACTCAGTGGATGATGTGAAATACGTTGGTAGTCAAGTCTCAATTCTATGGACCACCTATTTTTATCACAGTCAGCCCCCCACAAGTTTCCAGTCTTAGAAGGAGAGCCAGTAATTCATTGGCAAAAATACTACTTCCTCTTGCCCATCCACATGGAAAAAAGACAACCAGAATTTGGCTTCTATGTCAATTGTTACTTCTTTCAGTGTTGGAATTATAACAATATTCTCAGACTTTCTTAATTTTCTGACTTCAGTGATGTCTGGAAGGCTGCAGAGGTTGTAAAATCTCAGATGCTACAAATCCTTTTTTATAGATAGAATTTCAGTTAAGTCTGAGGACCAAATTCTGGTATATGAACCTCCTTTTATCTTTACTGGACTTGTACATAGTGGATATAAATGCAGAATTTACATTGTTAATTGTGAATTTATCATCCATACTAGTTCTGAAATTGCATGTTCTTTAATAGCACAGGTTCAGCTCAGGAGACAGCACTTGGCCACGCTTCTCTTCAATATCACAGAAAAAATTACACAGACAAGAGTAGCAAACACTTTAATAAATTGTTTATTAAAAACTGATGGGAGACTTGCTTTTCTCAGAAAAATCTTCATATCATGTAACAACAATACTGGCAGAATCTCACTCAGTGTTTGCCACACCCTCTAAGCAATAATCTGTATACATGTAAACATTTATAAAGTATAACTACATACCTCATTAACAGGTATGGTAACACACTTTCTCTCCATTACTAAAATATTTTCCTTCCAAAAAATATTTATAAATACAGCTATTTTTATAATATTCTCGAGCAAAAAAAAAATAATGTTTTGCAAGATCTACTGCTTGTATGTTATTTTTACTGAAAGTCAGAAGACCCTTAATTAAACTTTATTGTGCCAAGGTTTATGTTTAGATAGTATGTTGTGCAAGAAATAAAATATTTGTAGTGAGATCATGAGAGCACTCTAATGTTTATAAAGGCAGATTTAACTCCCGTGTTATAGAAACTCTTCTATTTTCACAGTAGAAGCTCTTTTTTTCATATTAGTCCTTGCTGTACTGAAGGTAAATTAGGTCTGTGCAGACTAATAGCCAGTTCAGTAGTCAGATTTGTAATACCGGATTTTTAAACGATTACCTATTCTTGGAGACAAGTTTTCAAAATAATTCTGATCTTTGCTGGGCTTTTTAAAGTATGTTAGATATTTCATATACACTGTAGTGTTTTTTTGTGGCTTGTCAAAACTGCTTACAGATGGCCAAAAAGTACAGAGCCTGTTGTTTATGAAGTGAGGTGGGGCTTCTCTGTGCGAGGCATGAACAAAGCCGCAGGAAGACCATTCAGAGAGCTAACCATAAGCAGAATCCCAAGCCACAGAGAGGGCTCTGATACAGGGTCAAATTAGTTAGTGTTGTTGGCATTTTGTTTCAATTCAAAACATATTAAAAAGTTGGAGGCAGAGGATGAGAGTGAAATATGTGATGGACAGAGAGGAATGTTCTAAAACAGAGGAAATGTGATTTGTAGTGCGCAAGCAAGCTTTCACTCAGCAAAATATACTGGGTGATAGCAGCCGAAGGCAGCTGGATGTTGAATAACGAGTGACTGACTGTCCAGTTTGCCAACTCGCTACTCACACCGCTGTTCCCATAGTATTCAGTGGGGATACCAGAGAAGTGAAGGTTGAAGGAATAAACATTATTCTAGCAACAAACTAGGAGAGAAAGAACCACCAGGCAGTTTTGGATGGGCTCCACAGTCTCTCATTGCTATTCCTATTCTATCACTGCTGGAATTTTGCTGTGGAAACAAATAGCAAAGAAAACAATAACAGGATTAAGAACAATGAGAGACTATTAAGTCACATGCTAGTGGTTTACAGCCTATGACATTTTTTTCCACTGGTGCAATGTTAGATTTCTTTTTGGCAATGTTTTTTTGTGCTTTTTTATGTATAACACTTCAGGGTTAAGCACATGACCTAAATGAGGAGGTGATGCTTCTTAGTTCCTCCCTGGGAGGTAAAGTAGCAGGGTCCACTTTGTTACTGTCCATCTGCTTATTATTTTTGATTTAGTTCTCCTGCCTGAATCTGCGTAATTTGGAGAGAGGCCCCTTTTCTGCTCAGGAACAAGAATTAGTGCCTCAGTTGCCAAACCATGCTTCATACTTCCTGGGTATACAAACCCATAGAGAGCAGTTAGTAATCAGTGAGCAAACAACAGTAATGAGCTGATCTCTTTCATGAGCTGCAACTCTGTGAGGGCTGATGTGCAAAGACTACATAGCAATAGACATTTGGGACCAACTTGCAAATGACTGGTAATCCTGTAACCCAGAGACTGTTCTAGCAGTTTAGAAAAGCAGTGTTCTCTAAGGTTAGCTACTTAAATTGTGCTGGAGGACGCTGTTATTGCCAGAGATCAGATTCAGTTTCCTGTTCTTCATTTACTTGTTCCCAGAGCCACTGATATATCCTGACTATACTATAGTAAGACACCGAATTACTCTGTAAACTGGAAAGGTGTTTTGTTCTACTACTGCAGTTCTACACTCTGATTACACAAAAACTAGAAGTTAATATTTCTTCTCAGCAGAAGTCCAACTTATTTTAGTCCTTGATGTCATCTTGATACTCTGATTTTAATTTCCTGATCTAAAAAGTCCAGTTTTATTTTCACATATTTTAAACTTATCTTTATCCCTATCTAAGTGTGAAGTAACCATTTAGATACCCAGGTAACGTGGTTACAAAAGATGCTTGTGACACATCAGTTACATATCATGTGCCTGACCGCTTGCAAAACTCAGCCTCATTTGAACATGTTAAAGGCATTAGTGGTTTCCAAAATGTAGCTGCTGCAGTTGCATGCCTTCCAGAACTTGTTACTAATAATGTCCAAATCTCACACCTGGGTCAGTTTATTAAGGGGTGGCTTTCTGCCTCTAAACTGGCTGCTATAGCCAATTGCATGGCATGCTACATGCCAGCTATGCTTTTGCACAAACTAATGGGGAGTTAATTGCCTGCATTTGTAGAACGACTGGACTGATGCCTTATGTTACCAGATGCAGCTCCCATGCAGTTATTACCTCCAGATGTGGGGAGAAAGGCTAGCAGAAATACCTGGCTCCATTAGCCCAGTCTTTGTTTGACTACAGCGAGTCTGACCTAGAAGGCCTGGTCTGCAGCAGCAGTAGGCACTCAGACCTGTACTTGAAGATAATATTAAAAGCAGTCTGGCTGGACATGCTACTCGATGCTAAATATTGCAGAATCCTGTCTGTCTTGTATTAGGTACCCAAAATCAATAGACTTTGACATTTAACTTTCTGTGCCTTGTTCCTACTTCTGAAAGGAAGTGATAATAATATTCTCTCATCTTAAAGGATTGTTACGAAAATGAACTAATTAATAACTGTGAAGATTTTGATAGTATCATAATGCATGCCAAAACAATGAATAATTCTGTCCTCAAACAGGATTTGACAAGTGGTGAGTAAATGATACATGGGGCCACACACATCAATAATAGTAGTAAAGAAAAAGGAAAATTGAATACTGAATAAGATAATAGCCAAATGGAAAATACACAGTGGTTATGTAATTAGGCATTAAGTCTAATTATAGATAGGCACATGCAGACCGAATTACAGCTGCACAGTAAATCTTAAATCCAGCATTGTCTTTTTAAGTGTCTGATTTCAACAGTATTTTTAATGTTGTGTTTTGAGCATTTACTGCACTATAGCCACAACTGTTATGTATCTATTACTTTCATGGTTTTTCAGCATGATACCTAATTAGCCATGAGGATGTGGGATGTGTAAACAGATAACATCTCATTTGGAAAATAATTCAGATAGTAATGTAAAGTTATCTGAAATGAAATTAGAACTGACCACACTGCAGCTCCCATCTACCCCTGTTCCAAGAGAATTATGAGTCAGCTGGTGTAGTATATTGAAACCTCTTGACAGTTCCCTGCCTAGAGACTGAATCCACTGTCTATTTTCTGCCCATTGTCACAGCTGAGATAAACCAGAACTTCCTGATCTGTAGCAGGAATGATATCAGGAATGATAGATGGGACCCGGTAGGATCTAAGTTAAAGTTTCACTACCAGAATTTTCCATTTGCATCCCACTGACATTATTGTGAATTTTACCAATATCTGTTTGTATGTAGAAAATATGTCTTGGATCTCTGAAAGATAAATATTGAAAAAGGAACATGTGAAAAGCTTTAATTTTGCCCAAGTCTTACTCAGTTCTGAGACAGTAAATTAATATGTGTGTCAAACAGATGAACAGGGTAGAAATGAAGAATTAGTGATCAA
Organism: Anser brachyrhynchus; assembly: GCF_964034855.1. NCBI lineage: Eukaryota > Metazoa > Chordata > Aves > Anseriformes > Anatidae > Anser > Anser brachyrhynchus. Next base: position 13,991,133 of record NC_137697.1, on the reverse strand, counting down.
CACTAATAAGGATCATTTGCTCTAAACACAAACATACTGTGCTTTTCGCTCACAATATATGTAGCTTTACTTGAAATGATTCCCCCAGTCTCTGGTTATTTTAGTATCATTACTTATGATTTTTCATGTGTTCAGAGTAATGTTAATCCTTAACCTTAATTTCTTCAGAAAGTATTAACAGTTTCATGTCAAGGAATTAAAATACTCACCTTCCTTTTCTTAAACCCTACATATAGAAGCAAGTGACCAAATTCATGTTACTTATACAGAAAGCCTTAATTTATTACTTAATCAAGACTGCAAAAATAGATATGAATCAAATCTGTCCTTCATATTGAGTAAAATAGAAAGAAAATAAAGCTGGTATTCCTTCCACATATTCTTCATATAGGTTAAAAACATGAAGCCTATACTCGTCCTACCCCCTAAGGAAAAACGAAAAGCACTTTAGTGAGAGTCAAAGGACTCTATAAAGCATGCTTTGGATGTGTACACATAGCCAGAATCCATGGAGCTACCACATAAAGTACCTAGCTCTTACTGAGAGCTTTTTAAAAAAAACTGACCTGTTTATCTGATCTGATATTCATTTTGACTGCGAGGTCTCTCAAAGACTTTTAAATTATGATTCTCTTATGATTCTCTTCATAATTCTCTTCTTTATTGGCCAGCTAATTGCTGGTGGTTGTTGTTGTTTTTACCATCCTCACAAATAAGTGGAGGATGATCAAAGGAGAAATGTAGTTTATTCCTAACCAAGAATTCTTCGAGATGGACTCAGTATATTCACACCCTTGTCCTGCTTTTCCTTTGGAGCTGTAGTTACCTGTACAATAGAAAAAGGAATGTACTAAAGAGGCTGAATTCACATGCTGTCTTTAGATCCTCATCCTTAAAACACTTTGGAACAGTGTGAAAGGGTGAACAGTATTAGTTTAAAATTTCCACCCATACAGTAAATTGCTTGAGTGGAAACACATTTTGAAGCATTCATGACTCTCTGTCATATTTACTCCTATATTCTTGACTGTCATGCAGCTGAGAATCTCGTAAGTCTGACACTGCCTAGCATGTCTGCAGTGTCACCGCGTTTGTGCTGTTTAGCCAATCGTCACTAACTGGTTTTGTTACTCACAAACTAGGTTTATAACCGAGCTGCCAAGACATAAGCAAGAAAGGATGGCTGGACATGTTGTTAGGGCACTGACTTGGTAGTTAAGAAATACAGCCCTGGCTCTCCTGCAGGCTTTTCTCTATGACATCTGGCAAACCACAGTCTTTCTGTTCCACTTTCAAAGAGTGGGAAAGAGGTATCAGGATCCTAGTACTATTTATATTATCAAGCTTTTCAAGAGAGTCACTATTTTCTAACGCATATATGCAGAAACTCTTACACGCAGACATGATAACATATCAGGTCTTCAGAGGAAAGAGGCAAACCGGAGTCATATTTCTAAGTATGAAGGTGCCTCCCCAATAACAAAGATGAAATTAACTTTAGCAAGAATACACCTTTAATATTCTTAGTGAAACCAAAGAACAGATTGTTGACTCAGGTATCAGAGGCAGACTTCCTCGAAGGGATAAGCACTCCCCTCTCCTCCAATATGTCACTAACTATGTCGCTTGCTTCAGGAGAGTTGACAGTGTAGTATCAGTTTATGTGTCCAGTGCTAGTCCTGGTCATCATCATAACGCACCTGAAAATACAGGGTATAGCAAGTATTCAGAGTATACAGACAATAAGAAAGCATGTAGTAACTAACCCAGGTTTGTCAAATGGATGCATATTCAGTAGAAGCAAAGATGATTTCAGCAGATTTAGCTTTTGCTGCTAATAATAAAGTAAATTTAATTGTGTTGTTGTCCTGTCTGTATGGCTGATAATTTTGCTTTTGTTTTATTCACCATATATTGGTTTGCAAACAAAAAATAAACGAATGCCCATTCTGGACTTAGCATAGTATAATACTGGTAATGTATTTGTTCTACTAAAAAGCTTTGTGGGATGAAATTGCTTGAGTTCAATTTAAAATTAACAATTATAGGCTCACCTTTCAGACCTCTCTTGAGCAAAGTTCATTGAAACACTTTTTCATGCATGAGGACTGAAAAGGAGCAAAAGGACAAAAGGATTAAATATTTATATACTCTGTACTCTAGAAAGAATAAAAACCATAAGCCTCAGAGACCTGTTAGACATCACTATGAAAAAGTGTTGCTGTGGTATTAAGTGAGATATGTGGCTGTAATTCTGAATGTGCTAAATTTCATTTGTGAAAATTTTTGAGAATATTTGTGGATAATTGCCAACACAGTAACAACAGTAAATTTACTGATGGAGTTTGTTTTTGTTTAAACTATCTCAGAATGTCACATGTTAGGTTTAACCCTAAACGACTTGTGCAGTTGAGGTACAATAAATACTGTCAGAAGTGATCACATCTCTTTTAGTACATATTATATACAGTGATTACTCTATAGATATTACAACTCACACTTCTGTAGTACCTGCTAATAAGATAGACAATGAAGATTTACATAAATTGCAAAAATGAGACTTTCTGAGTAGAAACGGAAAGAAAATTCAGATCTATTTGTATGAAATGTGCCCAGGTATTACTATGTGTATGATTATTAGCACTCAAGTATTAAAAAAGGAGTTTTGCTATAGTTTCACTCAAAACCTCTCAAAAGATGTATTTCAGGTAAGCAATCCTGGCCAAGGAAAACCCATGTTGGTAAGTAAGTACTGGCCAGATCTTGCATCCCTTTTCCTTATACCCAAATATTTATCTTTTTCTTAAGTCTGTTCTTCATTGGCTGGCTTTCTGTCACAGGAGATAGAAAGTTATTCATGTACTACTCTAGTTGTTTCCATTGCACTTGAAAGTGGGAGATGCTTGGAAGCCCTGATTATCTCCCAAAATATTCTTGGTGTTTCTAAGAATTCCTTCATTGCTTTTTTTTTTTCTTTAATATATTTTTTTCAAGTTTTACCTGGAAAGGTAAGGATTTTTAAAACATCGTTTATTTATGAGTTGCTGAAAATTATAGTTCAAAGCATAGGTGCTCTCTCTTGGTTTAAAGATGTTCTTACACTTAAAACAGACTGTAGGTACTGGAAAATCCCTAACTCCATCTCATTAGCTACAGTAGTTCAGGACTTAACCCAATTTTAATTAACGTCAATAGGAGTCTATTTATGTCTTTGGATCAAATGGTCAAAAATTTACTACCTTGTCAGATTGCAATCTCTCTGAGGAGTATGCATAAAAAACCAGGTTCCTTCATACCTTCTTGTAACTTTCCAGGTTGCCCTGATGTTTTTCTGGGTAACGTGCAAGGGAGTGAAAAGAGCCGACTGGTACTACAAAATTTCCACACTCATTGAAGTCAAAACTCATATAATGTTTGCTTTGGCAGGCAATGGTGGCTCTGTAGCATTAGCTCCTAGACAGACGTTTTTGTACTCATCAGCACCTAAAGAGATTTGTGTTATATGATATCAGACCAGGTAAAGATAACAAAAGTGTATGAAACATTGAGATCTAAAATTTTAATTATTTTTTCTTAAAAAATCAAAACGTAGGTATTTGTATTTAAGGGCAACTTGATACAGAAAAATAGCCCTGAAACCAACTGTTAGCAAAATGCTTTCTTTGGTCAGTTTCTAACCAACAAACAAGCAAACAAACAAAAAGCAGAAGCACAACCATGGTAATTAAGTACAATTTAATTTATATCTGGTTTATAAGGAACTTTTAAACTAGGAGAGACAGTGACCACAATATGAAAAGTGTACAATAAAGTGTGTTTTATCCAGGATTACAGCAGGTATAGCTGACATAGAATCATAGAATCATAGACGTGTTTGGTTTGGAAGAGACTTTAAAGATCATCTAATTCCAACCCCCCTGCCATGGGCAGGGACACCTCCCACCAGACCAGGTTGCCCAAAGCCGCATCCAGCCTGGCCTTGAGCACTGCCAGGGATGGGGCATCCACAGCTTCTCTGGGCAGCCTGTGCCAGTGCCTCACCACCCTCACAGTGAAGAATTTCCTCCTAACATCTCATCTAAATCTCCCTTCTATTAGTTTAAAGCCATTCCCCCTTGTCCTGTCATTATCTGCCTGAGTAAAAAGTTGCTCTCCATCTTTTTTATAAGCCCTCTTTAAGTACTGAGAAGTTGCAGTAAGGTCTCCCTGGAGCCTTCTCTTTTCCAGGCTGAACATCCCCAGCTCTCTCAGCCTTTTTTTGTAGCAGAGGTGCTCCAGCCCTCTGATCATCTCTGTGGCCCTTCTCTGGACCTGCTCTAACAGCCCCACATCCTTCTTGTGCTGGGGGCCCCAGACCAGGACGCAGCACTGCAGGTGGGGCCTCACAAGGGCAGAGCAGAGGGGCACCATCCCCTCCCTCCACCTGCTGCCCACCCCTCTGTTGGTGCAGCCCAGGACGCAGTTGGCCTTCTGGGCTGTAGGCACACACTGCTGGCTCATGTCGAGCTTTTTGTCCACCAGAACCCCCAGGTCCTTCTCTGCAGGGCTGCTCTCAGTGGGTTCTTTTCCCAGTCTGTGCTCATGTTTTGGATTGCCCCAACCCAGGTGCAGCACCTTGCACTTGGACTTGTTGAACCTCATTAGGTTCACATGGGCCCACTTCTCCAGCTTGTCCAGGTCCCTCCGGGTGGCATCCCTGGCATCCCTTCCTTCTGGTGTATCGACTGCACCACTCAGCTTGGTGTCATCTGCAAACTTGCTGAGGATGCACTCGATCCCACTGCCTGTGTCGTTGATGAAGATATTAAACAGCACCGGTCCCAGGACAGACCCCTGAGGGACACCACTAGTCACTGGCCTCCACCTGGACACAGAACCATTGACCACCACTCTCTGGGTGTGGCCTTCAAGATAATTCCTTATCCACTGAATGGCCCACCCATCAAATCCACATCTGTCCAATTTGGAGACCAGGATGCCGTGTGGGACCATGTCAAAGGTCTTGCAGAAGTCCATGCAGATGACTTTGATCAGTCTTCCCTTGTCAACTGATGCAGTCACTCCATCACAGAAGGCCACCAGATTGGTCAGGCTCGATTTGCCCTTGGTGCAGCCGTGCTGGCTGTATGGTATCACCTCTTTGTCTTGCATGTGCCTTGACATTGCTTCCAGGAGGGTCTTTTCCATGATCTTCCTAGGGTCAGAGGTGAGGCTCAAAACCTGTGATTTTATCTGCTAACTATATACTTGCAATTTCCTCTAAATAATAATATAGAATAGTAGATAATCATTTATGGTTTGTATAAAATAAACAGATTATAAAACAGATGATCATTCTCTCTATTCTTTGTTTGTAATTACATTTTACTATGAAGTCTATAAAATTGGTTTCATGCCTGAGTGTCTGCAAGTGTAAATGCATACTTAATGGTACAGACATACTGCAGAAAGCCTGTCAGAAAGGAGCATTACCCTGACACAAAAAAAAAAAATCCCTAGTGAAAAAACTAGTTACATGTTTCTACATCTCAAGTCCCAGAGCAGGTTAACAGAGCCTGAAAAGTAAAAGGCAGTGATGAGGAATGCTAAGAGATGCCTTGATTCAAGACAACTTGCTTGTGACCTCCAACAGAACAGCTTTTTTAGGATCCCCTGCTGATATTTAAAATCAGCTATTTGGCATTCCCTTTGCCCGTTTGAATCCCTCTGGTTGGAAAACATTAAATTAACTTACCCTTTAAGGTAGTAAGACACCATGATTTTAAATATGGTGCCTAATTGTAATTATATCAGATACAAGCAGTTAACACAGATCTGCCCTTGCCCATAGTAAGGACAAATTCACCATTTAGTATAATAGTCTGTTAACTTCTGTATTGGTTTGGCATGTCTTCCCAATACAAACAAGCCACTGACAGCAGAACACACACTGCTCTTCCCAGACCGAATGCTTCCCTGACAGTGAACTGTTCTTTGGGGCAAAGAAATTGTTGTCCCTTTGAAAAATGGCAATAAGCCTTTGATCATGATTTCATATGAGGAATTAATTATATATGTTTTTACACCCTTAAAAAATCTAGATGTCATAGTTAATAAGCTACAGGGTTACAACTGGCTTTGCCTCTAGCTGTTTTCTACACCTAATTTTGGGCAGCATGCATATGCAGAATGAAATTGTTTGAATAGCATAATGCTGCCCAGCTGGTTCAGTCAATAATGTCTTTAACTCTTGCTACACCAGATTTTTTCCCAAAGGTTTATATGTGGTTTACCCTAATTATAATTATGTCTCGCTTGAGAGGGGAAGAAAAATTTCTCAAAGATGTTGTTCTGCAGGGAGCAATAAAGAAGAACATAAACAATGTATATTGCTGTATGTTCTAGCGGCTGATGGAGGCATCTTAAAACTGCTGTACAAATACCACCAACATCTAAATAGTTTTGCAAAAAAAATGTGGTAATGAATGCTTCCTTGACCTTCCTTTAAACGCCCAAGGAAAAGGGAGTTTGATAAGAAATTATTAGTTTTACTCATTGAAATCAGATTAAATCAGTGGAAGCTTTCTCACTAATACCAGTGGCAATAGGCAAGTTTAACTCCTAGGCACAGCCAAAGTAAACAACAGTATGTGACCTTGCTACCTGTTTTGCAAGATCTCAGGGAACTGAATTTGCTAGGGGAGGCAGATGGAGTGTGTGAAGTGTGGGCTGTTTTTGTGAGAACAGGCAACAAGCTGCATGTTTATTTCTGGCCATCCCTTCCCTACCTGGTCTGTGCAGAACCAGGTAAATGCTTCTTGCGAGGGTGAAAGACAAGCATTGAATTGGAGAAAGCAGAAGGAAGTTGCAAAGAAGCCTCTAGATCTTTAGACAGTGTATTGAGTGGATTATGGAAGGACAAGAGGCCACTGGGAAGTAGGAGAAGGCTTCCAGTTCCTCTTTCTCTGCTTTCAATCAGTTCTAAATAACAAGACCCTCAAATACACTTGCCAAGCACTTCTTTTCTTCACCACTGCAGAACTGGACATTGATTTTTTCATTTATTAGTGATCAATCTTAAGCTTCTGAGACTTCAGAAAATTTTTTTCCTGACTCCCTCTGGGTGCCTACTCTGACCTGAGAACTAAAATATTATTTATATTACTCCTGAAGTATTCTGTCAGTCAATGTATTAAACCAAGCATATTTTCCCCAATACCTACTTGTTGCCATATTCCTATGTATAAAAGATACGGGGTACCCCACTTGGTACTGTTATAATCTTGTCTCACTCTTGGATATTGGCTTCCAGTCATTCTGGAATAATATTAGTGGAAGGATCTTCTAGGTAACGAACAAGATATAGTACAGAGAGCTGTCAGAGTGACTGTTTCAGAGTCATCTTGTAATGTTAACTTAGCCTAAATCCAAAGGTTAAAATATGTATTCCAAAAATACGTAGGCTATATGGTCAGTGCAAAACATGTTTTTTGATTGGTCTGTTAGCTATGTGACACATGAATATGTCACCTCGGTTCATTTTGGCTGTTTAGTTTTGATTGGACCAACATACCTAAGCTACTTCACTTGTTTGCTTTGCATTTCCCCATTGGCCATGGATAATCTCTGTAACTATCAAGTGGTGCACATGCATGACGGAGCATGGCTAAGAGTACATGAATTCTGGACAGTCAGGAATTCAGGAACAGCATTTCTCTTTGGTGACAGTCTGCCTAGCTGTAAAAATGAGCATGTACGGCCTATAGAAAATCCAGTTCAATTACTGGGAAGACCTCTGAAGGAAATACAAAGGTCAGGTAGCCAATGTTGCTCCTATTGGGGGTAGAAGCAACGAAGCCATTGTTTTTATTGGGAATATGATTTGGGTGTTCAAGTCAAGTACCTGGACCTTTGCAAACAGGGGGATAGGCTTTTCTGCCTTTCCTGAGACAGAGGTTCCAGCCTTGCAATAAGAAGGATAAATGGAATATGTTTGTTCTCACTATTGCTATAATATACAAAGGCTATGATACGGATGCAAATATTGTTTATATTTTTAAGTGGGTTTCTGCATGGGATTTCAGAATGGGCACCCATTCTCATTTATGAAGATCACCCATTTTGCATGGGGATCCTTTCCCACTTGCACTCACACTATCAGAATAATTTCTTAAAACACTGTGATCCAAAACAAATAGTGAGAATCTGACCTGTGGGTTTTCAAAAGGAAAATCAATTGAGAAAAAAAAAAAAAAAAGAGAACCAACTTAACATTCTAATTCTACAAGCATTTGAACCAAGTCTCTACTTATTGGTAACTGAAGCACCTAAACAGGCATCTCTTGAATCAACTTCTATTATGCAGTATGTTTAACAGCCTGCTGCATTCAACATTAGTTACTCATCATAACTTTAGAAAAGACAATAGGAAAACTTGCTTCAACATAAAACATTCTACCTTTTGTTGGGCCTATCTACATAAGTGCACCCAATACTGAAACCACTCTATATAAAACATAGCTTTTGTAGAGTAGCCAGCAGTCAACCAAACTGCTTTATGGAAAAAACCAATGTAATTTGAACTGAATATCTCCAGTGTTATATTCCACAGGTATTAACCTTGCATGAGCAGTTCATGTGAAGGCGGAGGTAGTTATACGGGTATTTAATTGGAAGCTCTCAAACCTAGAAGGCATGGTGCTTAAAAACATTTGCATGACCTTCAATTCACATTATTTCTACAATGCAGATGCCGTTCAGATTTCTGTATGTGAGCTGGAAGTCAAAGAGACAGATACGTAATTTATAAATGTGATTTTTAAAAAGGCTACTTTTTCAATATCCCCAATACAGAGATAATAGTGAAGCTGAAAAGGAAACAACACTTTCTGTTACTCACATTTGCTCTCCTGTTTAGTGGCATATTTTCTGGTGTAGCACTATCTCCTCAGTTTTTCAGTTTAAAATTACATCTGCTGTCCTACTAGGGAAGCATGAAGTTGATTTATCAGGATTCTTTTGGACTGTCACCACTTCAGACTTTGGTTACCTCGGGTGTATAGAACCTTACGTACAAAAACATCCCCAAATACCTTAGGAATAGTTACAACTGAAACAAACAAACAAAAAAAATTTGAGAGATATGATTCATTTCCAAGACTTCCTAATTAACTTGTCGAGTTCAGTTCACAGTATCTTCTTGCTTGCTACATCTGTTTTTTTCCTCAAGAATTTGTACGTTGGCCCATATTTCCTGCTTTTAAAATAAATGGGAATCCTTTCAGATGATCTGCAGTTGATATAATCTCTTCTATATTCCTTGTCTTCAAAAAGTGGCTAAACTACAATCATTTTCATAAACACATCTGACCAACACAAAATTCTCCTTTTGGACTGATATGGTTCAAGACGTTTTATTTATTGAGGGTCTGATATCACAGTATCACAGTATCACAGATTTCTAGGTTGGAAGAGACCTCAAGATCATCGAGTCCAACCTCCGACCTAACACTAAGTACTCCACTAAACCATATCGCTAAGCTCTACATCTAAACGTCTTTTAAAGACCTCCAGGGATGGTGACTCCACCACCGCCCTGGGCAGCCCATTCCAATGCTTAATAACCCTTTCGGTAAAGAAGTACTTCCTAAAATCCAACCTAAAACTCCCCTGTCGCAACTTTCGCCCATTCCCCCTCGTCCTGTCACCAGGCACGTAGGAGAACAGACCAACCCCCACCTCTTTACAGCCTCCTTTAAGGTACCTGTAGAGAGCGATAAGGTCGCCCCTGAGCCTCCTCTTCTCCAGGCTGAACAAGCCCAGCTCCCTCAGCCGCTCCTCGTAAGACTTGTTCTCCAGACCCCTCACCAGCTTTGTTGCCCTTCTCTGGACTCGCTCGAGCACCTCCACGTCCTTCCTGTAGCGAGGGGCCCAAAACTGAACACAGTACTCGAGGTGCGGCCTCACCAGAGCCGAGTACAGGGGCACAATCCCTTCCCTAGCCCTGCTGGCCACACTGCTTCTTATACAGGCCAGGATGCTGTTGGCCTTCTTGGCCACCTGGGCACACTGCTGGCTCATATTCAGCCGACTATCAACCAATACTCCCAGGTCCTTCTCTGCCAGGCAGCTTTCCAGCCACTCATCTCCCAGCCTGTAGCTCTGCTTGGGGTTGTTGTGCCCCAGGTGCAGGACTCGGCACTTGGCCTTGTTGAACTTCATAGAGTTGGCCTCAGCCCATCGCTCCAGCCTATCCAGATCCTCCTGCAGAGCCTTCCTGCCCTCGAGCAGATCGACACACGCACTTAGCTTGGTGTCATCTGCAAACTTACTGAGGGTGCACTGGACGCCCTCATCCAGATCATTGATAAAGATATTAAAGAGGACCGGCCCCAGTACCGAGCCCTGGGGGACACCACTAGTGACCGGCCTCCAGCCAGATTTGACTCCATTCACCACAACTCTCTGGGCCCGGCCATCCAGCCAGTTTCTAACCCAGCGAAGCGTACGCCAGTCCAAGCCCCGAGCAGCCAGTTTCTCAAGGAGAATGTTGTGGGGTACTGTGTCAAAAGCCTTACTGAGGTCAAGGTAAACCACATCCATACAAAATTCTCCTTTTGGACTGATATGGTTCAAGATGTTTTATTTATTGAGGGTCTGATATCTATATCTCAGATTTGCTTCTAGACTCTGCTTTTTAATCCTATTTCAGTTGTATGTTGATATGTGTGCCTTATCACTAATAGCATACTTTAATTCACCAGAAATATGCAGTAAAGTGTTTAAAAACTTTAAATCAGTGGGACGTTAGGATGTGCTTTAAAGGGAAAAAAAAAAAAAAAAAGAGCTCCTAAGGATATGCTACATGGCAAAATGCAGGTTTAATTATAACTTGTGTTCACATGTCTGCATAGCTTAAATTAGCTAACATGAATAAAATAATGAAAGAATTACTTCTGTGTGAACTTGTTACTGGAGTTCAAACTCTAAGGCGTGTGTTACTAAGTCAACATTTCTCTTCTAGCATATGTTACCTAGAGTAGGCTAAAACACTGTTGTATCTTCCTTTCTTCCATAAAGATACATCTATACCAACAAATTATTTCTTACTTACTTGATTTGCATTTAAGGTTCCAAAAAGATTTCAACCACTTAGCTTTGTATCTGATGTTCATTATTTCCAGGCAGAGATGAAATGGTCATTCCCACTGATAGGCGCAATGCTTTGCTGAGCATATTCTCAATATATGTTATAATTTGACTACAGAGAAAATTCAGTTGTACAGGATTGTATTCACACTGATTAATCTGGAAGATGCGACTGTTAAGGAACATATAAAGCTAGAATATATTCAATAAGTTTACCTACCTTATATAACTATGACATACAAGGTCATAAGCAAAGTGCAATTACTTTTGTTTCTGAATCAGCTGTTCTTTCAATTGCTTTGACACTCCATATTTCTTCTCACCAATTCATATGTGCCATTATTGAATCTTGTTCTTTTGCAGTGAAGGGCTCTGTTCCAAGTCATTGTACAGCTTAAGTCAAAGGACTGCACTGCTATCCTTCAGACAGGCAGATCTACAGGATGGTCACTGTTATTACATATTATTATACCCACAGGTATTATGTACATCATAAAATGTATTGTCTTTTACTATTGTAATGGCATTTCTTCACACCTTCACAAGACTATGGTTTGAGAAGTTCTGACAAATATGATTTTTCCAACACCAAATGGAAAGATGAAAGGCTTTAACAACTGGATCCCAAAACAGCCCCCGTCATAGTTTGAGACACATAGAATATTTTCTCTCTAGGTGTTTTCTTCTTAGGGGTAAATCTGGAACATAACTGTAGTTCTGGCCTAACAGAATTCTCATCCTGTGGTCAAAGCCAAGGGAAAAGGCCACTGATGAAAACGTGTGTTTGAATGTAAATACTACAGTAAAGACCATTGTGTCATTGTATTGCTTCCTTTTATTTATTCATTACAAAAGGCAGAAACAATCTCAACATAAAGACAGAAATATTTGAATGCTTTGTAAACACTACTCGTACTAGAAAGATGTATTGCAAACCTTAATCAGAATTGTAATCCTCATAACATGTACCGCGCAGATATCGCAAAAGTCCAAATACTTAGCTCATCCAAGAAAGTCAGGTGGAATGGGACTGGAATTCTTAGTGTTTGCCTCCTCGTTGTTTTTCAACAGGGATGTGAAAGTACAACTTCTAATCCATCTCTTGAAGGTATTTACACAGTGGCCCAAGCAGTATCAGGTTTGAACTGCTATAAACCATGATTTTTGTTTTTTAACTTCAGAAGACCTTGCTATTGGAAAATGCTATTTTCTTCATCTCACAAAAAAAAAAAAAAAAAAAGAAAAAAAGTGCAGAAGAGTCATTCGATTTGTTGAGTGTGTGTGAGAAGAAACTGGACAAAGTAGTAACTCTAGGGCTCCAAATTTCCACAGTTTCTTAAAGACAGAACCCCTGCTACCAAAGGGAGATTCCCTGTCTATGCTCATTTGGTCCTCAAACTCTGTTAATAATTCATAGGATGGGTGTCAGTTTAAGACTGGGACACTTAGCTATTTTTCTTCCTTGCTGTTGGACTGTTTCATGACCTTCCCTTGAAGAGTCATGAAATGAAAAATGAGTCCACAACACTAACAGCATAGGTAGCAGTGACTTAGAAAGGTAAGTGCCCGTCTGCTTAGCAATGTAATCTATTGACTAATCTATTCAAAAATTTTCATGCAAATCTTCTTGCATTGCTTTACCAACAGTAACATTTTTGTGGTACAAGGAAGACTAAATAATAATCTTTATAAAATCAGCTGTAATACTGCAATTACTTTATATCCCACGGGCTAAAATTCTTCAGCCTTCATTGAAATTATCATACATTTGCATCAGTGTAACTGTAGTCGGAACCTGTTTTCTCCTTTTGACCTTTTTTCACCATTAGCCTTTCCTTTTATACTTCTTGTTGTTATTTTGCTAGTAATATTACCTGAAGGACCTACAAATATTTCAGAAAACAAGAAATGGGAGGGGAACAAGTGGAAAACCCTTTCCAAAATCTGCTTGCTTGCTTTCATAACTATGCATTCTTTTGTAGGAAAAACATCTAGCCTTGACAGACAGAGTGACCCTACTGCCAGAACGTAACAATGCATTAGAGCACAGAAAAAGGAAGGGAAGATTTTTGATTGAGAGGTCTTGCTTCTCCCGTTGCAGTCATTCATCTTTGTTTGTAGTATCTCTGCACGTTGACATTTGTCAATATTTCAGATAAAGAGCTGCAAATTGCTTCAAGTTTTATTTACTCAGAGCAGTTTCTCCCTGCCCCTGGTAACAGTTACACGAGTTTGCTCAACAGCAGGCTCCAAGTTACCCACTGAGATCAGAGCTGCAAATACAGCTGCTGACTGTTCTTGGCTCCCCGTGCTCAAATTCTCCTCATGAAAAATCCATTCTGCCTCCAGTCCTTTTTCCATTTCCATACCCTTCTGGATCTTTCTAGGAAATAATTTTGGTGACGGTTAATACGTGGCCATGGATATTTATGGTTCAAGTTTATACTTTGAAGTCTATTATCGTCAGACCTTTTGTATTTTCTGTCAGTTTTCAACCTGCTGAACCTCAGAATTCCTCTAACTGGTCTCACTTCTTAGTTCTAGCTTCTTGTGTGTACCGCCAGTGAAGCAGGAGGCTGTTTTATTGCAGGGCGGGTCCTTTTGAACTGACTAGAATTTGTGTCTTGTAGGGCCTCTGATTCCAAACTGTCTATCCCCAATGAAGACATGTGGTAGCATTTTCATTGCCTCGGGGTCTTCATGCCAGAAAGCGCTCCGTATTTTTATGGGAACTTTTTTTTTTTTTTTTACAGACCCTATTCCCGAGTAAGGGTACGGCATTAGCAGGAGGCTGCGGACGCTGTAACGCGTGAGTAAGGTCGGCTTTCGGTGCGCTCACAGGCACTGGATGCTTGAGCGGCGCTTCTCAGCTTTTATTAGAAGCGTGATGCCCACCCAGCGACATTTATTTTCGCTGAGACCCCTGGGCACTGCAGGCCGGCACCGCTGAGGGCTGGACCCCGCCTCCCCCCCGAGGCGCCCAGCCCTCTCCCTCCCGCCCTTCCCCTCCCCTTCCCTCCCCTCCCGCCGCCGCCGCCCCCTCCGCGCCTTCCCCTTTAAGCGCCCCCCCCCCCGGCGCCCCACGTGTGCGATCAGCTGACGCTGACGCCGCGCGGGGGGGGGGCGGGGCGGCGCCGCTCGGTGCCGCGGGGCCGGGGTTGGCTGCGCCGCTCCCGCCCCTCCCTCCCCGCTCCCCCCTCCCCTCCCTCCCCTCCCTCCCCGCTTCGCTCCCCCCCCCCCCCCCGCCCCTCCCGCGCCGCCCGCGCGCAGGCAGGGCCGGGCCGGGCCGGGCCGGTGCGGCGCGAGCAGCGGCGGCAGCAGCGGGAGCGGCGGTGACAGCGCCCGCGCAGCCCCCGCCCCGCTGCACCTTGCGGCGCCGCCAGCCCCGCTCCGCTCCCTTCCCTCCCCCTCCCCGCACGGCGGCGGCAGGAAGCGGAGCCGCCGCTCACCCCCCCCCCCCCACCCCACACACACACGGGGCGGCCCCGCGGAGCTCGGCGCGGCGCGGCGCGGCTCGGTACATGGATTACCTGGTAGGTGCCGCGAGGCGGGCGGGCGCGTCCGGGCGGCTAATGAGGGCGGCCCGCGCCGTGACCCTGAACGGCGGCGGCGCGGGGCACGCTCCCCGCGGGGGATTTATCGCTCCGTAATGACGGCCGGCGCAGCGATGCTATCGCGGCGGCGACCGGGCGGCACGCACCCGCCGCACCTGCTCGGCCGGGCGCGGCCGTTGGGGTCCGCCTGCCCGCCGCCCCCGCCCCCAGCCCCGCGGAGCGGTCCGGGGGCACCCTCGGCGCTCCCTCACGCCCCCCTCGGGGTGCCCCGCCGGTGCCAGCGCCTCCCCGGGCTTCCCTCCCCTGCGTGGCCGGCGGGCTGCGCCCAGGACCCGGGTAACGAAAGTTGCCGGCTGGCTTCGTGCGAGCCCCGAGCTGCTCCTCGCGTCTCTCTCCCGTAGGGGCTCGCCCCCCGGTGAGGCTGGGCTGCTGCGCGGAAGGCCGGCCAGGGGGAAGGAGGGCGACAAATTTAACAAGCCCCGGTAGCTGTGAGCACGCTTCTGTGGGGACTAAATACCTCTGCATCGCTTCTCCTACGCTTTTTGTCCAGTTCATCCTTTCACTTTTTTTTTTTTTCCTTCCCGTTTTGCAGGCTTACACTAAAAATAAAATAAAAAATCTTCAGCGTAGCGATAACCCGAGTGACCGTGCAGTTCTTGCGTACCGTTCCTGTGGTATCGGGAGTATCTTTGATGACAGAATTTCTCCAGGCCTAATCTATCTCACCGGGCATGGTATAGTCCCGCATGAAACCTAGAGGATTCCTTTGCTGTAGAAGTTGCTACAGATCACCCAGGCTATTTTTTGTAGGTGGTGAAAGCCAGGGACTGGGAATAATAGCTTAAGCAGGATGCTGATCCACTGAAGCTCTGGGACGATCCAAGATGCCTTCATCCATCGCTGACCACCCCTTGTCGCTAGGGTTAGCACCGCTTCCTCTGCAGCAGAAGGAATCCTTTGGATCTTTGGGATACTTGTAGCAACTGGCATCAACCCTTTGAACCAAAGGAGCGAAAATGTAGAAGGCCTTAATTTTTTGAGTCTGTGTTTCACTTGGAAGGAAAACAAATTCTGCTTGGTGGTTCAAATATTTTATCATGCATTTGTGCAGAGCCCCTTCCAACCCTCATCTCTGTTGCATGCAGGAGATCGGTCCTCCTTCCTCTTCCTCTGCTGAGGGTGGTAAATGGAGAGGCTTTTTGGTGCTGTGCAGGAGGTTCAGGCACCTCGGGAAGTCTGCTTGGGCGGGAAGAATTCGTGGAAGAGAGTTAGGCAAGCACTTTTCTGCAGCGCACTGTCAGCCTGGAGGACCAAGCTGTTGCTGCAGACTGCCCCAGCGTACCGACAGGCCTACGCTTTATTTATGCAAGACCTGCAGTTACAGTAAGATATTAATCTGCAGGTGTAGAAGCGCCATCTTTTTGTTACGTTCATAAAAGCAAGAGCTGCATATGTTCAGAAAGTTTTACACTCTCAAGCGTTATGCGTTTATGTTGGTGTCTTTCACCTTCAGCACTTAAGCAGAAGGTCCCTTACTGATTCCTCGTGCTGAGCAACTGCGTGAAAGCCTGGAGGCACAGGGGTTTTCTCCTCGGCCTTTAGTGTGAAGCACCCAGCAGGGCCAAGGATGCAGCTGTTTCTGACTGCAGCAGCCCCCTGACGGAGCACTGCACAAAGTTTTGGTTGGAGGTGGGGCGGAATGAAGGAGCTCGGTGGAAGGAGGCTCCAATAGCTGAGGTCAGGTTTGCTGCAGCGTGGACTCAGGAGCAGTAATTTCTTGACGCGGGGTCTGCCTTCAGCGTTGTCTTCCCAGGCTTGCACAGGAAGCATCTTTTCCTGATGTTCCTTGATGAGGCTGCCTTTGACAGAGACTTTGATCTCCTTTAAGGAGCTGAACCCAAAAAATACCAGATAAAGTTAGTATTAGGCAGGTATCTTCTGTGGTGCTCTGGTCTGGTTTTGTGTTGTAAGAGAACAGTGGGACTAGTCTCTATCTTAATAGCTAGTAGAGCTGTTGCCTGTTTCATTTTTGTATTGATATAATTACAGTGTTAGGAGTGGTTTGTTTTTTTTTTTTTTCTGTGTGTTTTTATTTTAATCAGCATAACTGAGCAAGGTTCAACCTCTAAAAGAAAATCCATCCTCACTCAGTTAAGGGCACCTTTTATGCATACGGTTTATTGTGCTTATATTGCAGTGAACTCCTTTAAAACAGAGTGTGCTAACAGAGCTGCATCGATACGGAGTAGTATGGTTTTTGGGGCTACGTAATCCTCTAGTGTATCTGCAACCATCTTCTTCTTCGTTCTTGCTGCGTTGTGTCTGGAAGGATTATAGTGCATACAGAGACTTGTGTTGGCTGGCCTACGTTCAGTAGACTGTGCTTAATTTAAGAAATTATGGCATGATGCATCTTGTGAAAAGTATGGCTTGTGACCAACCTTACAATATTTGCTTGGAGAACCTGTGGGGAAACAATGGCAGTGCTTCAGTTTTCATAAGTGAGACTTGGAATGCAAATTTTAAGCTGCTGAGTAGACTTTCACAATACGCTTCTTCAGTGGCATCCTCTGCGCTAGATAATGATCTTGCACTAAACAAGTGCATGTATCAGCCTGATCTGTGTACAGCCTTTAGAAGCTACTTCAGAGCATGATACAGAAATTTGAATGTGACTGAAACAACAACAAAAGAACTAGCCTTAGTATTTTTAATATGAAAACTGAAATTGAGTCCTATACTACATAGTGTCTCAATCACATACGTGAGAGTTCCTTGGGCAGATCATGAAGAGTCTTTTTCAGCCTGAGACTAAAGAGAACACTTCTTGCATGAACAATTGCTTCGAGTTCAGTGGCTTCTTCATCCTTAAAGTTAAGCATGAGTATTGAAAAAGGTACACACATTACTTTTAGCACAGCGCAGTCTTGTTGCTTTGATTGGGACTGTTTTCTTTCTCTGTTCTAACAGAGAACCAAAAGGACTTATTTGGTTCTTTGTACATTTGCTAGCTATACTGATCAATTTTAATTCTGTATGTGTGCACAGATGGTTTTGCATAAATAGAACTAAATTTTAGATGAATAGGCCTTGAAGTAACTTCAGAATTTTTATTATTTTTTTAATGACTGGGGAAAGCAGCATATAAAGAACTGGTGTTTTAAAAAATGCTAGCAGGTAGACAGATTTGATTTGGAAAGTGGGAATACAGGATGGATTGTGACCTCTTAACAGTTCTGGGCAACTTCGTATCAGGTCTGACCATTGCTGTTACATCGTTTAGTACTGGCAGGCCTTGAGAAACATTTTTGTCTTTACTACAAATGCGTTAATGGAACCATCTGTTTGAAGGTCAGAGTGTTCATCCACTGAAACATTGTCAGCCAGTAGCTGCTGTTCTTTGAATAAGCCAAGATGGGGAAAGGTCCATGCTGTGTGCTCTGGGCCTTTCCTCCGAGGTACGTACAGGTGTTTTACATGTCACCTGCAGCATGAGCAGCAAAGGTCAGCGTGGCCTTGCCGCAACTCTTACCGTATGCTGAACTTCCCTCTCGTGATATGAATCCTGTCTTTTGTCATGTAGTTTTAAAGATTCTTGGTCTGTCTTCTGACTCCTCTATCAGGTATATCATCCTTGAAATTTCTACCCTCTGTAGAGCACAATGACTTGTATCGTAAGATATTATCCCTCCTTCAGTGTGTAAGGCTGATTGGGCATGACTATGAGGGGTCTGACCGTTTTTTCAAGATTAAGAAATCGCTTAATGCAGAAAAGAAGCCAACTACCATATAGAAGATCAACTAGCATACAGGGTGTGTTCAGCTGTGTTAGTGTTTGGATCATGTTTGAACTTTTGAAGTGAACCTTAGTCATCCCAACTTGGTGTATATAGGTTTGCATTGCAGAGTGATCACAGGTACCTGATTTTTTTTCAGATGAAACCGGATTGGAAGATGCACTCAACTAATAAGTTTTCAGTCCACGGGACCAGGTCAGAACTAGTCTGAAGTAAAATGCCTGAAGTACTCAGTACTTGTCTTCAGTACAAGCTCTTGCTCTGCTGCATTACTCGCTATTATATACATAGCCCAGGTCACTTAATCTGGAAGTGAGGTTGCTGCTGCTTCCGATTGTTTTCTGCATCAGCATAGCAATATAGAAAGAAACCTCAAACAAATTTGGAGACCCTAACTCAAAGCAGTTGTTTTGGCTAGGTTCCCATTGGCATTTCAGCTCTGTGAAGCATAGCATTCAAATCTAAATCAACTGGGAGTGGCAAATGGAATTAATTCTGGTAGACAACCTTCCCTGAATGAGCATGCTTCTGATTTAACTAAGCTTGGAAGTTCAAGAACCTGATTTGGCTGACGACTTGGAAGAGGTGCTCTGGAAAAGCAAATCTTCCTCCTTGGTAGACTCTACATAGCCAGTATCACGAGCACTTTCTGCTGAATGAAAGGTGTTGTCAGCTATATAGAAAGGGCAACAAAAATACTGGTGACTTAACTCAGCTGGATCACCTGGCTGAACACAGGTGAGTGAGCAGAAGAGGTGCAGGGTTTCTTTGTAGAAGATGATAAAAGTGAAATGTTGCATTGGTTCTTCCTGCAGGAGGAAGCATTCCTCAGGTAAAGTTTTGATTCAAAGGTGGCTGTTACAAAAACTGAAACTTGACACAGCTACCTAGGGAACCCAAAAGAAGGCTTTAACATGTTTATAATTTTGACGGCAAGATGCTGTGAATTAATGGAGGTATTGCAGCTCAGAAATTTCATTCTCCTTAGATAACACATGCTGAACAAACAAGTGAATTGGAATGTTTAAAATCAAATTACTTTACCATTTTGCCTTTTCTGTGATGAGGATTACGTTCGAGCAGTAGGTGCTATTACATCCAAAAGTGTGTCTCAGTTTCTGAGAATGTGCTGGTCCATTTAGTACAAATAGCCCTATCCTGTCCTTGTGAATTTTTCCCAAGGTTCAATATGGGCTGGGCCCCATATTGTTCTGCAGAATGCTGCTCCTAAATTCTTCAGTCAGAGCTCCTAGTTTGAGGCAGAATGGTGACGAATTTCACAAAAGGTTAGAAAAGCAAGCTTTTAATAAGTGAGAAAAATCTGCATTTTAGCAAGGACAGAATATTCTTCATAATACCTCATGCTGATTACCATTTTTGGCTTGCTGTCAGTATCGTCAGTTCATATTTTTTAATACTGACAGCCTGTGATGTTTCTTCTCTTAAGGCCTGAGTTCTGAAGTTTTGTGATTATGTGAGGGTATCAGCTTTCCATCAACAAAGGAAACAATGTTTCAAACTTAAAAGCTTGAATGTGGGCCCATTCAACTGTAAAGCTATAAGGAAAAAAATATATGCAGTACTGAATCTTGTGATTGTTTCATTTACCTTATAGTATTTTGGAGTATGTTGGTTTTGCCTTTTTTTTTTTCCACTTTTTGTGCAGCAAGGCTTTCTGAAGGGCAAGCTGTCTTACTGTCCAAAAGTTCCTGGGGACATAAATAGGGTATTTGCAATTGAATGACTGGCTCGTCTCATACTGGAGCTCTTCAGAGCACAGAACTTTTCTTTTGGCTGTCTGGCAGCCTGGTAAGGTGACTATTAGTTGCCAACATGAGGATGTAAGTAGCTTCCTGCTAGCTGAGGAAGAGGCACAAGGCAGGAAACCTAGCTGACAAGTCCTCTTGTGTTCAGACACGGTCCTGCCCTGTGGCTTTGTTGCTTACAAGGACAAACAACAGGAAGAACACGAATCTTTGTGCAATGTTTTGTATTTATGATGCATGTTTTGGTGGAGTAGTAGAAGAAAAACTTATTCACAGGACCAAGTTTGCTTTTGGCATGGAAGAGTCAGAAGAAGCAAGGTGGCATCCAAGAGCTAGTAGGAATTTTTCATGTGTGAGAAGTGAGTTTGCAGATCTTGTTTTTATTTTTTGTTTTTTATTTTTTTTCCTCCTGGTTATGACTTGGAGCTTTTTGATGGAAGAAGCATCTGTTTTCTACATTCTTATTAGCTTTTACAGTAACTATTGCCTAGTTTTCCATTATATGGTTTTGCACCTAACAGAGATACAAAACTTTGAAGCAATTAAATGAAGTAATCGTTCTGTGCACTGTCAGTAATAAGTTTCATAAAAGAGAGTTAATGACGCTGTCCTGGCAGTGAGTAAGAGGGAGAGGAGAATGCAGGGGTTATAAGGGAATTTCGTGTTCATGTTAAGTTGTATGAACTGCATGTGCTTTGAATGGGTTGATGCAGAGGCAAATATTAGGCGTGCATATTGTATCTGGGAAAGGAAAAAAAACATACTGCTCCTTTTGCTATTGGTAATAAATTGGCATGTGAAATTTGGTGTAGATAAATGCAAAGTTATATATATTTATAGTAGAGGGAATAAATCTGACAATACAGATGAATGGGTAGGCTCTGAAATACCATCAGTGCTCAGGATGGGGAAAGAGGATCTTTCTTTAAAATGTCATTTCAAACCCTGACAGCTGTCAACAAATTAGCTATAGAATTAAGAAAGAAAAAGAAAGGAAATGCCATTTTGACACTACTTAAATGCAAGGTTTGCTATTGTCTTAAATGCTACATTTCTGGTTGCATCATCTCAGAATATTGTAAAACCAAAGAGGATATGGAGAAGGATGACAGGGTACTGAAAAGAAAACAATTGCTACCATACAAAGAGGGATTATGTACTTATAGGCTTTCAGCCTGAAGAAGAGGCAGCTGGATGGTGTGGGGAAGCAATGCTATAGATGTCTCTGAAAACATAAAAGAGAGTCAATAAGCAATAAGTCATTTCTCCCAGTACAAGAACTTGATGACAATTATAATCCAGGAATTGCTTTTTCCCATGAGTATAGTTGAATTCTGGACCTCGCTTTGCAGTAGCGATAAAGAGACCAAAAAAATCTGACTTTGTACAGTTTCTTGGAAGATGGATCCACTGGGGAATATTAAGCTTGAGGTTCAGGTGTGATGGTAGGCTTGTGGAGATCCTGAAGGTGTGTTTGCTGGATCCTGAGAAGGACGTATGAATGAAAGATGGTTCCCTGCGTGCTTACACTACATGCTAAACATCTCCATGTCCCCTCTCTGAGGGGAGAGCTAGATCTAGTTCCAGAATAGGAAATTGCTCTCAGAAAATGGAAATGTTCTGGATCGTGTCCAGGAATGCTCCCCAGTGTAAGCAGAGTTGTGCACAGGAGGTGAGACTTTTTATTGAGCAGGATTTATGAAGATACTTAATCTGCTCCAGGGACGTATAGCTAAAGGATTCCTTCTGCTTGGAGGTGCTGCTTTGACATACGAGCAGAGGCTGTTGGACTTCCAACATTTGTATCCGAGCCAATTTATGACTTTATATATAAAGGCCCACAATGCTGAGTGAGCCTGAAACTGCCTGACAGCTTGTACAGAGTGCAGAGTGATGATGAACGCTAATGAGTGATCTCTTCCCTCAGTGCTTTATTCTTGCCTAGAAACTTACATAATTTCAGGTTTCAGCAAGACTGGAAAAAAGGTCCAGGATTCTTGAGAAATGTTTGTGCTGTTCTTGCAGCTATTAATTGTGTGTTGGCTAATCTGCATCTTTCACTGTCTGAACCGTTGCAGTCCTGGAAACAGTCATGGAAAACTGTTCTAGTGAGAATATTGCCTAAAAGAGGGGGGAGCATTGTTCTCTAGTTCATCCATTTGATTACTTTTTATGATGACAAGAGAGTTCTTGGAACCAATCCTACTTCCTGTTCACATATCACTGGCTTTCCATCAGCATCAGGTTTCTTCTAGTCCCTAAACTCAGATTTATCTAACGATTATATGCAAAAAGGTTGGTATTCCGAAAATCTATTTATGCAGCATTAAAGGAGAAAGTGAAAATATTTGGTGTCTTTTTTCCCCTATGAACAGTATTAAAAAATTGGGAGTTTAATTTGGAAATGTTATTGATGGAATGTGCTGAAGAGCTGTGTCATCTTGTGCAGAAAGGGAAGCCTTCAGGTTACTGCTTGGAGTTCAGTGCACAAGCTTAGCAAACAGCAGTTCTGGTCAAAGTTCCTGCCACCTGTACTGTAGCGTAGTTGTGTGTGCTTTTTGGTGTATACAAATTCTTTAAGGCACGTGAGCTCTTGAGGATTTGTTTCAGGCTGCCTCCAGAGAGGTACCTTAAATTCTGGGTGTTGTTTACAGTTGTGTTGCTGACTTTCATATATCTTATTAACTGAAAAAGATACAGAGAGGAGTGGAGGGGGAAGAGCCCTTTACCTGGAAGGTCCAGTAATTACACGTGATTACTGTGTTAGATCATTTATTTGCAAATGAGCAAGTAGACATAGCAATCTTCATTTTAATAAAGAAACATATCACCAGAAAAACAAACAAACAAAAAAGCAATACAACAACGTCACATTGCTTTCTGGTTTTCTGACCTTGGAACTACACTTGGTGCTGTAATTTATTAAGGATTATGGCAAAGCAAGCTGATGTCAAGTATTTCTGTTCGTTGGCAGAATGAGGATGACAGCTCCTGCAGTTAGGTGTTGAGCCTTTTGCTTCTTTTCCAAGAAGCTGGTTAGGGTCCCCCCTTGGCCCACCAAAGCTGCCGAAACAAGTGTTATGAATGCTTTCAACCCGGTTATTTCAGCTTCAGGTGATCAACCGTAAAACATACTCTAATTAGTCTCTTTAAAATTTGCTGTCCTGTTAATAGAAGTAGAAGCTTCATTTTGTTTTTGGTGAAGATGTAGATATGAAATCAATGAATTCATTCAGTTGCAGACTAATGTGTGCATGTATTAGACTTCTACAAGTTTTTTGGTTTTAAACAACAAATACAGAAATTATTTTGTACTGTTATTTATACTGGTAGCTGAGTGTTTGGAAAAAAAAATGGGCAGAACACATGCTTGTGGTGAATGAAAGGTTGTATAGTTGCAAGGCATATGTCTTTCTAAGTCATTTTGAAGAGTGACGTTTTTAGAACACATGATTAAACTAGCAAAGCTTTGGGAAAACATGTATTTGTTCTCTTAGCCATAAGTTGAGTTGCCAGCTGGAGAAATAATTTAATGTTTGTGAGATGACCCTTTTTCTAAGCAAAAGGGTGCATGTTGACAGAAGTGTGTTTATTTTATTTGACATACTCAACCTGAAGACTCATGTTCTTGCTTTAGACATGTTAAATGACTTCTGTTAAGAGTAAGTCCTTTCAGAGTTGTATCAAATAAGGTATCTTTCTTTGCAATATTTGTAGTTATATTTTAAAATTATTTTTTTTCTTTTACTTTCATGCTTACCATGTAAAATCCTTTCAGAAAGCAACAATAAACTGTAAGTAAACAAAATGCAAATTATCCAACAATTGTTTTGTTGCTCAATTGTATGGTGCAAAATGAGTTGCAAAACCAAAGTAATGAAACATTACAAGTATCAAGAATAAATTCCCCATTGTAGCAGTAGATTATCATATATATTGCAATGTTGTGATCTGAGTGATAGTCTGTAGTTCAGTATCACCAGATATCTGATTATTCAAATTCATTTGAGTTATCTGGTGATTAAATGGAAATAATATTTGGAGGAGAATGTTGCTTTTCTGGGAGGGGGGAGGGATGAATATAAAAGTCTAAAAACAGCATTGGAATTAATGATTTTTTTTAATGCTATATGTTGCAGATCAGAAGTGTTATCTTGGAGGCTTGGGGAAGGGATTTGATTAATATTTAATAGGGGAAAGGTTCACTGGTACTGTACATGACAGTAGGAAGAGGAGATAATTTTAGAGTTCATAGCCTCTAATAGCTCGTTGATTTCTAAACATTCACAATAGCAAGCCCCGTGATAGACAGGTAAGGTAACTGGGATGTAGCCTTGTCTCTTCTGCTGAAGCTAGGGTCCACAGGCACTTGTGGGATTTGAGCTGCACCTTAATTCACCTAACAGTGTGAAGTCTGGAAGTACTGAACAAAAATAAAAAAGGAAAATAATTTGTAATACGGCACTTCTTTAGAAAAGAGCAATCTATATACACTGACAAGCTGCACTGTTATGCTGCTGCTGCACGTTTAGTTCCTTTGCAAACAGAAGCACACTTTTACGTCATGTGTAACAATGGGACTGCCATCGACATAGAGTCTGTCATGATACTGAGAAGAGAAATCAATATATACATCATCCTGTGTAGCAGTTTAAATTGCAGCAGACTCAGGTTAAACATTAAGAAACTTTCTAGCAGTGAGGATAATGAAGCACTGGACTAGATTGCTTGGGGAAATCATCACTGGAACCTTTACAGCAAGGTAGGTGGATTTTGTCAGGAGCGACCTGGGTACAGTTCATTCCCCCTCACAGTGTGTAACATGGGATCTCTCAAAATCAGTTCTACTGTTTTTCT
The DNA here is from genome assembly GCF_964034855.1 of Anser brachyrhynchus. Classification (NCBI taxonomy): domain Eukaryota; kingdom Metazoa; phylum Chordata; class Aves; order Anseriformes; family Anatidae; genus Anser; species Anser brachyrhynchus. The sequence continues at coordinate 13,966,032 of NC_137697.1, read as the reverse complement.
ATTATTTTTTTTTCTATGGGAAACTCAGAGTGTGAGTAATAGAACTTCGTTTGTTCTGAAAGCTGAAAACGACAACAAAAGAGCATCCTGGCAATTTAAATAACATTTGGAAGCAGCATCCCTTGTCAGCAATAATACTGTAGCTTGAAATATAGAAAACAAAATCAACCATGCTGTTGATGTTTGCTTTCAGGTTGTGCCGCATGTTTTGACTTTCAGACAGTTTAATGAAATATTACTTGTTTAAAATTTAAATATAACAGTTATAGCAAAAGAAAAATGATGCTATGTATTTTTTTCTCATAATTCATGAGATGTTTATTTATAAATTTCACTCATAAATCTGATTAAATTGCTTATTCAGTTGTAGTTTGAAGGTGAGTTGAAAGCAGAGGCTGAATTTTTTTTTCACTGAAAATGTTTGTAGTCTGTAGCATCCAGCACTTCACCTTCTACATGTTAAAATAAATGCGGATGGTGTGCGAAATTCGGAAACATCGAGTAAAAATGTTCTATGTGGTTGCTTTAATTTTTGCCTGCAGTGAGAAAAGATTTCTTACCTAATATAAAGGAATTCCTCAATTACTGTTTTGAACAGATCATTGTAAGCCTGGTTTATTGTGCTTGGCCATCTATCAAAATGGCAAACCAACAATAGATTTTTGCTTTGGTGAGGGGAGAAGATGCATGTATTTTCTGTCTTTGTTATGCTTTTTACAGAAGGTGTTTTTCATCTGTTTTATCAGAAATTCATAGCCCATCAGCATCTCTGGGTGACTGCAGATGACATAGAATTGTGGCATCACAACAGGCTGGAAGTTGAGCAAGTGGAGGGTAAAAACTTTTAATGTGATTATTGACAGCGGTGACAGATTACATAAAATATTTATTCAAAACAGTAGAGAGTTCTATTTTAAACATGAAAATGTCAGAAAATTAAAGGAGTATGACTTTAAAAATATAGAAACTTAAAGGTATATACACTACTTTGGCATATGGAAGAAGAGGGTTTGAATGATGATACATTATCATGATCGATGATATCATGATGATACACTCTTACATACCACTAAAAATCTATAAAATGCATTACGCTGTTAAAACGTCTCCTGTAGGATCTTTTTAAGCCAGAACAGATAAAAATAAATGGGACTGGAAGCTTGCATGAAAATGTTAATGCTGTGTTTGAGCATTTGGGGAGCATTGGGTAATTTGAGGCCTATAATGAAATACCGAGTTAGTAAATGCAATAGTGTTGGCAGTTGCTGCTTTGTGAAAGGTAATAAGTGTTTGAATAATCTGATTTTTTTTATGGCATTTTTCTCAGTCTGTTTAGTACAGTCTTAGAGGAGAAACATCATGTAGTATACCATCAGATATTTCTTTCGGGGAGAGGGGAGAGATGTCAGAGAAAAAAAGATTAATTTTTAATAAATGGAATTCTTAGTAATGTCTTTATTTTAATTTCTTTAGACTATGTCTGAATGTATCCAGCTCTCATTTGCTGTTTGTAGAATTGGCATTTACACGGTAAGGCAATGTTCTAACTAAATAAATAACTTTTGTTAGTGTTAATGCCATTTTTTCTGAAAAGAAGTTACACAGTATTTTGGGATCAGGATTAAATAATGCAGTTAGCAAAAGGGATTTGTCATATTAGTTTACATAAGCAGAATACAGCATGGTTTATCCTATCCAGCTTTATTAATACCAGGACAGAAAGTGTTCTCCACTTTAATTAAAAAGTAATGAAAAATCCAGCCAACCTCTTAAGGTAAGAAAATTTGGAATTCTTATGTGTGAGTTACTGAGAATTCACGCATAATATAATGGCTGAAGGGTTTGTATACATTTGCTTTTAAGTATCCATTATGCTTGAGTAATGTGTTGTATTAAAACATATTAGGTAAATGTACTTCTTGTTGTAAGCTTTGCCTGGAGTGACTTAATATTTTCCAAATACTGTTAAGTCTCCTGAACCTTAATTGAAAGAAACTTGAAAGAAATACGAGGTTTATTTCAAACATGAATGTCCCAAAGATGCTAAGAATTCTTTAAAATTTCACCTTCCTCCTAATTGCTGCTTGTATTAATGATGAGAACAGATAGAAATTCATTAAGTAAGCATGTTTCAAATCTTGGAGCTTTCAGAGTGGGGTTGCTCCTCCCACTGTTAGTGCTTTTCAGCAGGAAACCTGGCACACACCACTTTCCATTTTATTAGGCTCTACAGTCAAAGGGTATGTGCCTTGTGAACAGCTGTAATGAGGCCTGTGTAGCACCAGTGACCCTTACCTGGGGGACCAAATCGCAAAGCTTAAGATTTTTTTATTCCTAGAATTTAGTTCCAGTTATGGCTTCATGTCCACATGACTGTGCTCCCCCCACCTCTGACGTTTGCCTGTGTTCGGTTTTCATAATCTAAAAGACTCTTTTCTAAATGGTAGAACGTAACAGATTTGGGTAATATGTACAAAATCCTCATGGAGGAAACTGCCACTTGCAGTTAAAAGCATGCTTTCCTGTGGTATTTAAGATCCTTAGCAAGACCTTCTTTCTCCAAATTCCTGTGTGATAAGAGAATGCTTATCTTGAAGGATCGGAGTGGGCTACGGTATGAGGTTTTAATGGCTGTGAAGTATGCAGACCATCTGCCAGCTCTTTAGAAGGCTGTATTAAGCTGTCCAAATTAATTGGAGAGGATGTCCAAGTATAATTTTGTGTGTATTGCAGAATTGGGTATAAGCAGTTGTAATGTATAGCAGAATACACCCTCTGGTAATAACTGATTCTGTTTAGGTTTAGAATAGGTAAGTGCAGTGGGTCTGCTGCAGTTCACTGCTAAGTCGTGGTAGCTGCAGTTATAGTAGTAGTTGGATAAATGGTATTTTATTGTGAAATTTGATCAGCATAATTTTTAATTTCATCAAGTATTTTAAATTACAAAGATAGCTTTATTTAGGAAAATGCTGAGAGAAACTGATTTCCCTGACTGCTGGGACCTCAAACAAGGAGTGTGGTGAGTAGGCTTGAGAGCATCCAGAGATGCACTGCTGTGGCCACAGTATAAGAGCAAAGGCATGTCACATATAAAGTGTATGTGAAGGCTAAAACAGCTGTTTTAGGAAACTGCCAGGTGTCTGGAGTACTTGCTTGTACAGAATGCCTGTCATTGAAAGGTGAGTTTCAGATGATCTGCTTGGTGAGTGGGTTTGAACTGTTTTTGTGTCAGAGTTAAGGGAGAGACCTGCCGAAGTGAATGCTATGCGGAAATGAAGTGTGGTTGTTCCTCTCTCCACTCTTTGCCTTGTTCTTGCTCAGTCATGTAACTCAGTCTCTGGATTTGTTGCTCAGGTATGCAAGCAATCTGGCAGCTAGCAAGTATAGCGCTCTGTACAGATGGTCAAGAAGCAAAACACAAAACTCCAGTTCATATTTCCCATTTAATCAATTCATTATAACTTGTATTGTATGCTTTCTACTGCATGCTGTTTTGCAGATTTAATAGATCTTTTTTTAAAAAAAAAACAAGATTGATTATTACCCAAAAGCTAAGCAGTCTGTGAAGTGCCAGTCCTTAGCAGTGGCATGTGTTCAGTTTGTCCCGTATTTGAACACTTCCTGTTCTGCATGTCCTCGTTGTACAGCGCCATAAGTGTCTCGCGAAGACTTGTAGTCCTTTGGACTGCAGACATCTCAATTGTTAGTCTGTTATCAAGCTGCTTATCAGTAACACTCTTTGAGTGCCCATTACTTCAGCTGTACTACTGCATTAAATAGGCTTCCTGTTTTTCAGGCCTGCACAGATTATGAGAAGGAGGAAGGGTTTATATAGATATCTATAGCAAAAGAGTCTGTTTTGCCTTCAGTTGACATGATTAGGAGGATAAAGCTTTGTTCTCTCAAGCTAGAAAGAACATAGGTCCTTGCAAGAAAGATGTGACACTCATTTTGGGAGATTAAACCAGATGAGATTTAGAGGTATGCACCTAGTCCCAAGGGGGAAGTACAAAAGCAGAGGTGGTTAATATGAAAACTGCATAGATATTTGTAAGGAACTGAAGGTGAAAGATGCGTATCCTGAAATGAAAACATTATCATGTGCTTAAATGAAAACTTGTGGAATAGAAACCAACCAAAGTAAAACTCCATATCTTCTGTGTGCCTTACACAGTTAGTACCTTCTGGCAGAAATTCCAGCCTTTTCAGACTTCTTGTTTCTGCTTCTTCCACTGTGCTACTGTCTGAGACAGATATGTCAGTGGCAGCGTGGGAACAGGTAGATAAGTTACTTCTTGACTCTGTGGTTGTGGAGATTGTACGCGTATGACAGCTTGTAGCAAAGCTTGACAGAAATTTGTGTCATCATTGTTAATGTCTTTTCTGCTTCTATTTTATTTTTCTTAAGCAGGTGAAAATAGTATTGAAATAACTGTGGAGACCTCAACCTACATAAACTTAAGAGGGAAAATACATTGAATTTTGTTGTCTTTCTTGTAAGATAGTTTTTTTGATGGTATGTTTGCTACCTTTATAGCTACCTAGGTCTCCACATGAGAAAGTGTGGAAACATGATTGTATGCCTATACATGAGCTCCAGAAGGTTCTCTGATATGCTTTACTGGGCTTTGAGGCTTTGTTCCCCTAAACTGTTTGTATATAATAGTAATCTCTTTTGAACATGGGTTATAGGATATTCTTCTCCCCTCTTACCCAGGTGACCTCAGGAATAAACAAAAAGACTACTAACATTCCTATTGCTTGTTGTTCTGGATGACAGAACAAGGAAAGAAACCTCTGCAGGGATGAGAACCATGCAGAAAAAAACTAAGGAAGCTTCGTGGAAGTGTGATTCTTGGCTGATATGCATTAGGAATAAAGAGTGTAGAAAATAACATTTTATGTTCTTGGAAAATCAGAGTGTAAGAGTTTTCCCTGACTGCAGAATATGGCATCAGCAGATAAACAATTAGAAAACACTCACTTAAAACCAAAACAATATGGATAACAACAAGGCCTCTGTAGAGCTTTCTGGATCTCAGATGCTGGGTATGGCAAAACCAGTGCACTTTAGCAGCATTGCATCAATACTGGCAACTTCCTGAAAATGGTGAGCCATGGATATTTTGGTATTAGTAGACTCTTGACTTGAATTTGCGCAGTGAGATGTGGAAATAAATGATGCATTTATAAAGCTGTGCTTACTATAGTTTATGTATGGTAAGTGTAGTAAATGATTCCAATGTTGTGCTTTTTGTTCTCTAGTTTACTTTGGATTAATTTACATTTGTCTTTGTTTATAATGATAAATTCATGTCCTGAAAACGGTTTGACTAGAAACAGCTGGTATGTTAAAGAATTTTTCTGACGTTAAGACAAAACAGAATTAACATTTATTCATGAAGTGGTGGAGGGGAAGCTCTTAAGAGAAGCCAACTGTGGTGGTAACTAAAGGCAGTGGTGGAGTAGGAGGTAATCATGGGAGTATGTTTGGAACGGTTCATGAGCCAGCCTGTGACTTACAGTATAGAAGGCTTCCTCTGAGACTCTTTCCCTCCCTGATGAGGTTTCCCATTGAAAATGCAAAGTTAAAGTAATAACAGAGCTTATATAGCATATCCTGTCTACTCCTCCCTTTCCCATGTTGCGTCCTTGACATGAGCAGCAAAACAAAGGCACAAAAAGGGAGCAGGAAAAAATCCTTTTATGTTCTACCCTTTGGGAAATGCAGACAATTCCATTCACGTTCACTATTGATATTCTATGGGTAGACTGCTGGAAGGGAAAGGTATAAATATTTTCAACTTCCAGCCTTAAATAAAAGGTATTTACTATGACCAGAGTATTTATTGGCAGTGATTTGTGTTTGATGAGATGGTGTTGTGTTTGAGAGTATGTCCAGTTTGTTGTTGCAAATGTATAGTCAAGCTGCTTTAATCATGTTTGTTTATCTTCTGATAATTTTTTTCTTTGCTACCAATATAAATAGTATAAAGGGAGAATGATACGATGCATGTGTTATTCTGTACGTGTAAATGTTAGCTATATTAAGGATTTTTATTTTTTTGATAAAAGCTGTTAGACTTTTCCTTCTACTTTTCTCAAGTGAAGACAGAATTTTGACCTTTTTTTTTTTTTTTTTTTAAATCAGATGGGGAAAGCTCAGACAGGTTGAATGGGAAATTACCCATGCTGGGCCAGGGGTGAGGATAAGAACACAGTTCTCTCTCCTTCCCCTATGCAGAGTTCATTTGTTAAATTAAATTTATTTGAATTGCTGAGTAGCTGCTCCTTGAGACCAGAGCTCATGTTATCTGTTCAAAGAGCTCAGCAGCTTGGTCCAACCAATGCTCGTGTGACAGCATTGCTTCCCTGAGATGTTAACTGACACAGTCTGTATTTACAGCACTTTGACAACCTCTGACAACTAGTAATTGATTTGATTGGGAAATGCATGGTTTACCAAATTAGCCTGTTAATTTTTGTTGGAATTAGATGTCTGTTTGACAAACTTGCAGACTGGAATGGAGTTTTGTTCTGAACTAGAGAAATGATGAACTCAGATTGAACAGTAAGGGTCCATAAAAAGCAGACCATCTAGATGAAACCGTCTCCTTGCTTTAGGAAAAAAAACAGATGTAGCACAGACAATTAACTTGAAGGAGGACTAGAAAAAAAGCCTAGATCCTTATTACAAGAGTCTCATATCTTTGCTATTGAGTCAAGTTGCCATTCAGTTTGTATGTATCAAAGCTATGTGGTTAGTTATCCTGTACATAAACACTGTTTTGCCTTCCTTTTGGAAATCAGGATTCCTGATCTGCAATGTTGCGCTCTTTCCAGAAAACAGTTGTGTAATATACTGGCAAAATGTCATGTTTTGCCTTCAGTAGCTGGTCCACATGGAATATAAACTATTCCTTTAGGCTCAAGTGGTTCAGGGATTTATTGTGTGAGCATGGAAATTTCCTGATGACTTCTGCTGAGCATCCCTTTATGGTGCAGTATGGTGTAGAATAGTGTTCTTAATTACAAAAATGAAAAATAACTATTTGAAATGATTAATAGATTTAAAGTAGAAATTGCAAATACATAGCAAAGTACAGGTATTCAATATCCTGACAGACTCTTATTATCAATATCACATGCTTGAAATTCGAGTTTCCCTATGACTGTGGACTTGGAAAGACAGTAGTGGGGCATGTTGAATTACTAAGTGGCAAGTGTACAAATCCAGAAGTTAGCTGTGTCCTTTGGATTATTAAGGGGATATAAAGACAAGAAATGGCTTTTCAGTGAAAGTGAAGCTTTCCTTTCATGTTCTGTAATCTAAAAATAGGGATTGTGCATAGCCATGATTTTTGCAACAAAGCAGATTAATTTTCAGGGTGTCTGGAGTCTGTCTGTCTGGGCAGTTTGAAATTGTGGCAAAAGATTGCCTTATGAATATGCTAAAAATTGCATGCACTGATCTGTGTTTGCAGTCACATCCTCTACTTTGTACAGTTGCATAAATAAGAATCAAACAGGTGATTTGTAAATGGAAATGGTATTAGCAATATATATTATTCTTAGTAATAGCATACAGCTGTTGTTACTCTCAGTATTATTTTCTTGAAAGTGATGTAGATTGTTTCTGGTTTGTCTGCAATTTGCCTTTACTAGCAGCTGGACATCTACGCTGTATTAGAAATTACATTTCTTTTTGCAGGATAATTATCTTTTTCACAAGATGACATGTTACAGCAGAAGGGGGATCAGTCTGTTCATCGGGTCTTAGACTTGTTTCATTAGTGTTAGGTCAAAAGCTTGTCTGCTTTTCTTAGACTGGTAGAATATTGCTTTTGCCTATGAACACGCTTGCACTGTAGCCTGAGGGTATTACAGATATAACAGTGTTACTATTATGATTGCTATTGTAAATAGTTCGAGTCTGTTTTCTAAAGACATCCTCCATTTGTTTAAGAATAGGTATATTATAAGGGAAGAGGTCATACAAGCAGGTAGCAGATCAAATAAATTCAAGGAAATGCATCAAATGCCACAAAACTTGATCTGTTATGAGTTAGCTTTATGAGGGTGAAGGACCTTTATAATTCTCTCCATGACTATGTGTCTGTCTTTGTTTTTATGTTTCTCCGCACTGTAAAGTTGAAAATTTTTGCTCAGGTATTGAAGTTAAAGTGGCTTGCTGAATTCCACGCTGCTACAGCTTCTGTATAATTATAGGCTAGTGTTTTCAACATGCTTTGAGATTCTTTATTGATCTGCATAAAACTGTAGATGTTGGGAAAAGTTGTTCTATAGCATCCTGTACATCCTTTTATATAAATAGCCCTTTTTAGATCATTTTTATTTTATTGCAATGTTTGTATTTGTATCACTTTGATTATATTCCACACAAATCTTGAAACTATTTATATTCTGTAATATGTAGGCCTTTAAAGAATGCCACTTCATTTTTATTAGCAAGGATTTCTATAGCACAAAACTGAACTACATTTTAATGGTCTTATATGGCTAGGTCTTATGTTATCAAAGAGGAGAAATAACTGTAGTGTTTAAAAGATACTGTAACTTAGCACAATGGTACATTGGTATTAATGTGTATAAATTCACATATTTCTAAAGGTAGCTTTCAACTAACTACATACATTAGTATCTTAAAAGCCATTCTGGGACAATATCTTTTAGGGATCATTAAGATGTGAGAAATGTCTCAGATGCCTTGCATCCTGGAAAGTAGAGGTTACTTATAGTGTGTTGTAACTAAGATTTTAAAATTCTATTTCTTGTATTGTTGCAGCTGCCTGTGTGAGTGTTGGCAAATCTCTTGTACCTCTCTTTGCAGCAGTATTTATTCCAAGGCTTCCCAAACTTGCAACTTCCATTTCTTAGCTAGATTTAATACTGTCAGTTAAAGCTGCTGGCCCACTTTGTTTCATTCAATCCTTTTAATGTCCTCTTTCAGAGCACACAAAAACTAATTCAAATCATCACAACTTACCATGTAATTATTTTACTAAATGTTGTATTTCAGGTCAAAACATGACCTACCCTTTTCTTGTTACCTTATCTCTCTGAGGAGCAGTACTCCTGTCTGCTTTCAGTATTGTGGCTTCTTGTTGAAGGCAAGCTTGTAGTTCAGTGCTTGGGTCTTCCTAAGTCTAAGCTATGTGAAATATATCTGCATGTCCTTTTTGCGATAACTAGACATGGCAGAAGAGAGGTGCTTCACAGAACTGATTTCATTTGCAGCTGTTTCAGCTAGCACAGGGAGACAGCTGAAGGACAATATGGCCATTGGTCATGGCCAACACAGGTTCATGAGGGGAAGGTCCTGCTTAACGAATTTAATTTCCTTTTATGACAAGGTTACCCACCTAATTTACTAAGGGAAGCCAGCTGATCTAATCTTTTTGGATTCCCCAAGCTTTCAATACAGTTTCTCACAGTATCCTTCTGAACAGAATGTCCATCACACAGCTTGACAAATACATAATGCAATGGTTGAACAATTGGCTGACAGGTTGGCTTCAAAGGGTTGTAGTAAATGGGGTTACATCAGGCTGGTGGCCAGTCACTAATGGGGTTCCATAGGTCTCCATTGTAGGGCCAGTTCTCTTCAATGTTTTCATAAATGACTTGGATGTAGGACTAGAAGGTGTTTTGAGAAAGTTTGCAGGTGACACTAAATTGGGAGGAGCTGTTAAATCCCTTGGGAGTAGAGAGGCCTTGCAGAGAGATCTTGACGAATTAGGGAGCTGGGCAATTCCCAGTAATAAGAAATTTAACAAGAGCAAGTGATGGATTCTGCATCTGGAACAGGGCAACCCTGGATATTTGTACAGAATGGAGGAACCCTGCGGAAATGGATCTGGGGGTTTTGGTTGATAGCAAGCTGAACATGAGCCAGCAGTGTGCCCTAGCAGCCAGGAGGGCCAACAGTACCCTGGGATGCATCAAGCACAGCATTGCTAGTCGGTCAAGGGAAGTGATTGTCCTGCTCTGCTCTGCGCTGGTGTGGCCTCACCTCGAGTACTGTGTGCAGTTCTGGGCACCACAGTACAAAAAGGACATTAAACTGTTGGAGAGTGTCCAGAGGAGGGCGACGAAGATGGTGAAAGGTCTAGAGCAGAAGCTGTCTGAGGAGCAGCTGAGGTCCCTTGGTTTGCTCAGCCCCGAGCAGAGCAGGCTGAGGGGAGGCCTCATGGCGGCCTGCAGCTCCCTCACGAGGGGAGCGGAGGGGCAGGCGCTGAGCTCTGCTCTCTGGGGACAGCGACAGGACCCGAGGGAACGGCATGGAGCTGGGACAGGGGAGGGTCAGGCTGGGGGTTAGGGAAAGGTTCTGCACCCAGAGGGTGCTCGGGCACTGGGACAGGCTCCCCAAGGCAGTGGTCACAGCAACAAGCTGTTGGAGTTCAAGATGCTGTTTTGGACACAGCTGGTTTGATTTTTGGGTGGTCCTATGTGGAGCCAGGAGTTGGACTTGATGATCCTTGCGGGTCCCTTCCATTGCAAGTTATTCTGTTGTTCTGTGATTCTATACACTCTTGCTCTAGCCACTGTGTGGCAGCATGTCTGTTCCCTCATTTGGAAAATTTCCATATGACTCCTGGCACCTCTTCAAAACTCTTCAACATCAACCAATTAGCGTGGTTCTGCATGTTAAATTTTTCTTCAGTTCAGCCATTTTTGGAATTGCCTTAATGTAAACTGCTACTCTTTATCACTGTTTTTTTGTCACTTTCTTTTTTTTATTTCCTGCTACAAAAAGGACAGGGATCTCCTGGAAAGAATCCAGCAGAGGGCCACAAAGATGATATGGGGCCTGGAGCATCCTCTCTATGAGGAAAGGCTGAGACGCCTGGGTCTGTTCAGCCTTGAGAAAAGAAGACTGAGAGGGGATCTTATCGATGTTTACAAATGTCTTAAGTGTGGGAGACAGAGGGATTTGGCCAACCTCTTTTCAGTGGTTTGTGGGCACAGGACAAGGGGCAATGGCCACAAAGTAGAGCACGGGAAGTTCCGCACCAACATGTGAAAGAACTTCTTCTCGGGGAGGGTGATGGAGCACTGGGACAGGCTGCCCAGGGAGGTTGTGGAGTCTCCTTCTCTGGAGATATTCAAGGCCTGTCTGGACGCCTACCTGGGCAGCCTGCTCTAGGGAACCTGCTTTGGCAGGGGGGTTAGACCCGATGATCTCTTGAGGTCCCTTCCAACTCCTACAATTCTGTCATTCTGTGATTTCAGGATTCATTATTTATTATAAAATATAACTTATTCATTATTTTACCTATTTTCTGTGCTCCCTTAACTGTCAGATATGGTTTCCTCACCTCTCTGATGTCATTCTGCTTCATCCTGGCCATCTTAGTCACTTATGTCATGACAAAAATAATACTTTTTATTCTCCTCAGTTCACTTTCCTTTTACCTTGTACTTGTTTCTTACTGTTGCTTTGTTCATTTCCTCCAGTTTTAGCACAGAGTATTTTAACTTCTGTAGTTGTTTGTTGTGGTGGGTGTGGTAGTGGAAAAGTGCATGTGCACAGATAAAATGTTTTGAGGTAAGTTGTATGCTAGAATCTCTTTCTCTCAAATTCCCTTAGTAACTACTTTTTAAAGTACTGTTCACGCTGTAGTGACTTTTTATGTCAGCAAACATACGCTTCAGCTTACAAGTGATGATTTGCTGTTCCCTGGTAACCTGGCTGTTGTAGACTTGAATTCTTTCTCATTTTGTCCTACTGTGAATTTTTGTGAAGTATGTTTGTCTTGTAGCTTAAAAGTGTAGAAGGTTGGTAGCATATCACCACTGTTGGTAGTTTAGGATAGTTTGCCTTTATGGAACTCAGTTGTTCAGAGCATGGATCTTTCCCAGAATCCAGGGTGGATTGCTGGCAGAATTTTTGCCTTTTTTTTTTTCCTTCCTTTTTTATCCATTCCTACCCCAGTAACTACTGCTTAAGAAGCCTAGAACTTTTTCGATTATGGACAAAAGTCAGTCTTTATAACTGCATGCATTTTCCAAATGTGGGAGGTTTTGTTTTTTAGCCAGGCCTGTGTTTTGTTAGAGTTCTCTTGATGATCTGCTTACTTCATTTTGTTGTCATCTTGGGTTATATGGAAGATACGCCAGTGCATTTGTCTGGATTATATAATCTTAAATAACCTCCATGGCATATGGTTGTACCTAGAGGCCTGACAGAAGGTGATAGTTCGATTCCTAGCGTAGTCTCTGCTATGACAATCAGACTACGTGCAGAAGGGGAATGTGTCAAACACAGCAGTGTTGTGGGAATCATTAAAGTTCTTTGCCATGTTCACTTCTTGTCTGTATGTGGGAAAACAAGATGGGATTTGTTGTGAAGGTGAATCAACAGAGACAGACGATCATGGAACAATGAAAGGAGAGTGGAATGAGAATATATAGAGTAAAAGTTGGCAAAACCTTTTGATAATTGATATCAAGATTTGTGTTTTAGATGTTTTGCCTTGCTGTTGTATCACAATTTTTTTTTTCTTGGTTATTTTCTCAAATTTATTGGCTATGGAAGACAACAGATATAGTAAGAAAGAGGGTCCTAGGTGCAGGTTGGATCAGTGCTTTTTGTAAGATGCTAGATGGAGGTGAGTCTTGGTTTCAAAAGTTCTTAAAGTGCTTTTTTACTCTAACATCTCTGAAGTTTGAACAGGAAGGTAACTCTGAAAGGAACCAAATGGGAAAATCCACATCTCTACACACCAGATCAAAAAGCAGAGCCTACGGTAGGATGAGAATCCTAAATTTCTGGCAGTGGCTGTTACAGGCTAGAATACTGTGAAGGTCATGAAAGGGAGTTCTAAACTAAACACCTCAAGAAAAAGAAAGTTAAAATGTGTCCCCAAAAGAAAAAGTTGCTCTGGACTGAGCTATGCTGAGCTAGTGGAAATGTGAAGCTCTGAGACTATCGGATAATGAGCAAGAAAACCACAATAAAAAAACTGAGGTTTTAGGTGTGTGCTCTACTGAAGCTGTAATGTAATGTGAATTAATTTTATATAAGCTTCTACCCACTAATAATAATCTAGTGGATGGTAAATCAGCTTCAGGTAGAGAAAAGGAGTAAAGCCCCTAGTAAGTATGAAAACTGAATGTATTTGGAAATGTCTTTGAATCTATTCGTCATAATGCTTGTATTATTCTGTCTGCTTAAGTTCCTGAATCTTGCAGCTAGTGGCTTAGTTTTCAAACTTTGTATCAGATGTAAGCTAATTTTTTTTTAGCAGGGTAAACTGTGGTGTAAGACATACACACAGACACACACAACTAACATTCCCTAGCAAGTTCTAGACAAGTAATCTAGTAGTTCTGAATCACGATGCCTTGCGTTGTGACCTGCTACATGCTCTCAACTCATTGACGTGTGCGTTTTAGTTATGACATTTAATTAGCCTTCTGCTATCTTTACTGTTGAAATTCTCTTTTCAAATTCTGTACTCCAGTGCAGGAAACTGTTCCCCAAAAAGGGAAGATGTCAGCAATTTGCTCTATTTCTTGAATAACATTGCAAAGAATGCTGTTTGTTTTCATGTTGTGACTATGTCACTTTTCTGACCTTCAAGCTTTCCTTTCAAGGGTTCTTTAGGTAAAGGCAGGTATGCCAAGTGAGCTGACACCTGTCCTCTCTTACCACACAGTTGTAACCATGGGATTCTGTATTTTTAATCTCCCATTCTCTCTGTGCTAGAATATTTTTGATAAAAACCACTTTGGTTATATTTCAGTTTGTGTATTGCCTACTTACTGTAACAACTACTGCTGAGAGGGTCTTCTGCTCTGAATAAGGAAAAAGAATTCAGTGCAGAACTGAAAAGGGAGAGTGCATAGCAAATGCTGTGCCAAAACTTGTATTTATGTATGAAAGTTGTATGTATGTTTTTTAGTTTTGTATACTCAGTATGTTGAACTACTACAGGCCTTTGTGTTGCTGTGTAGGCACCGGACACTGTAGTCCATAGCTCTTAAATGGACTTCAGTTACTTTTTGATGGTTAAATCATTGTTTTGAACTGAAAACATTAGTTATTTGAAGAATTATCCTTTGATTCTTGGTGGAGCTTTTCAAAAATTATTTGGGATACAAAAAAGAAGCATGTCTGTTAGAGGGCTTTTCAGGGACTGCTTAGGGTTTGTCCGTGTTTAAATACTACCTTTTTAAAGAAGGCATTAATTGAGAAAAGTGCTTTATCGACAGATGAATCAATGGATTAATGTGTTGCTTATGCAAGATTTCATGGCTCAGATTGGTAAGGTGTAAGAAGCCTCAGAAACATTCTGCCTTTCTGCACAAATGATTGTGGTTTTCATGTTCACATGACAGAATCATAGCAAATAGGGCTGAAAGGAGTGGGAGTCATCTAATGCATCCCTGGCTCAGAAGACGCAGGATGGGCTATGGCCAAACCAGCTCTGACCAGACTGGTTCTCAGAAAAAGCCTTAGCAGATTCCATAATCTTCTCCTTTAATCTCTTCCCTAGCTCAACTAGCCTTACTCTTCTACATGCTGTTTTTCTAAGATGTAGCCTAAATCTCCTGTTAATCTCTCTTGCTGCAGTTTAAGCTCTTCTTTGTTGCAAACAAGGACAAAAGTCTGTTCCTTTGTTGTTTGAAAGTAATCACATACTTTTTCAGCTTTCTGAAAAGTTAACAGATTGGTCATGCTGTACAGAATCCCAAAGTTACAAATAGAGTGAGGAGTTATGTCTTGTGGCAGTTTACAATTGAAAGATGCAGCCATGTAGCTCCCATTTCTTCTTTTGCTTTATTTGCGTCACTAAAACAGGGATCAGAGGCAGCTTATTAATTTCATGCTGAACATACTGAATTACTTGCTGAGGATCATTTACTGGGTATGCATTCTGCAGTCAAGGACACCTGGAAAAGACTCTTAGAAGATGAGTTAACCAAGCTTTTGCTTGGTTAAGCTCTATCTTATTGAAAAATAGAAACAACGTAGGTATACCATTATGTTCCTAAAGCAGCAGGAGAAACTATGAAACAGATGCAATGTTTTTTTTTTCTTTTATCTTACCAGTTATGACTCAGCAACTCTTTCTTGGAAGATGCAATTTTTTCATGACAGGATTCTCTCCCCTGAAGATTAGTGTGCTTTGAACAAAAGAGGATTGTACAGGTTTCCATCATATGGTCTTTGGTTGACAATGAGTCTGAATTGCCAAGAAATCCACAGACTGTGAGAGATCTGAGACTTTAACTTTTTGTATTACTTTTAGAACAGCTAACTCCAGTGCAGCTGTTAGCTGTCTTCTTTTGTGCCACTGTACAACCCCAATATACAGATTTCCAGGTTTTAATGTGATTTTTATGGAATGTGATGCTTTTTCTGTATATAGGTTTTAAAAAAAAGGTAAATTTAAACAAATTGTAACTTGATTCATGTTTTGTTTGCATGCCACTGAAGAACAGCAGCTGTTAGCTCTAGGACTCTTGTCAGTTGATTGAGGACAACCTAGCTAGCTGGAAAGGTAGTCTAGTAGAACTATTTCTTACTTGGTTGAGCTTTTAGGAAGAGGCAAGAACTGCGGGTTTTCAGTGAAAGTATGCTTTGTTACTTCTTTTAGAGAAGTTAATTCACTTTCTGTGCAGAAGCATTAATACAGTTATGGTGATTAGACTGTAATACTAAATAATTGGTGTTTGTTCAAGTGTTTGCTGCTTCATATAAAATAAATTAAATACTTATTCACCTTGCTGTATTCAAGGGAGTAAACAAAGTACAGATTTCAAACCAATTAAGGTGGCTGCTTTTCTACTTACTGTTATTTGCAAGGTTCTGTTTAGACTAATCTGCAAGCTAAGAAGTTTCTCTTCTGTCTCAGTTGTTTGCTTTGGAGTTTATCCAAAATGCACTTGCTGAAGTAGTTTCTCATAGCTTTCAGAAATCTACGTTCCAGTTGAAAAAAAAATATATTAATTTGTTTATATTAATCTAGGTACATCATTTGTAATAGAATTCTGTGCTCTGTCAATCTAGGTTCATGTAATAAGTGATGAATAATGTCTATTTTAAATTTTCACAGATGCCTTCAGTAACCATGGAATGTACAATCAGAAACAGACACTGCTGTCAGAACACCAAAAAATACTGAGAAAACATATATTTCCAAGACACGGATTTTTCTTAAAGAACAAGAAGCTGCATAGTTCAAAGGACACGCTGAGTTAGATCATCCTCGGAACTCTGAATTATGCTCAGCTTCAGCTTTCAGTACATCTGTGTTCTAATAAGCTCTAATAAAGTTGAGGGGTGGCAGTCAAAAAGTGTGTTAGATAGACCAGCTAATAAAATGGATGTTGTAACACCTGTTGAACAGATAGCTCTGGGATACTTACAAGTTCATCATCTTTTAAGTGATCTTATTGAAAAATAAGAAGTTGATGTCATACACAGGTTCTGATGGTGCTAGTAAAACTTTCAGCCATACATCACGGGTATATGCAAATGTAAAAGGTTTTCTACTGGAAGATCAAGCATTAATATTTAGGGGTCATTTCTTGTTGTCTTTCATAACTGAATGTTGGCATAATGTTAATTTACAAAATTATTAGCAGTTTTCTAGGTTTCTCTTTAAGTAAGACTGTTAAACTACAAGTTATCATCTGTGTTTAAATTAGTAGTTCAATAATCTATTTGAAGTTTAAATAGTAATTTTTTTTGGAGGGCAGTTTCTTAATGTCTCACTGATTTTTGAATTGCCCCTATGAGCTGAAGAGAATCAGATACTAATACACATCAGAGAATATGATTTTCAGTGCTTTCCATTATAATGGAAAATCTGACTGAACCATCTGGATTTGAGCTGGATAGCTGTGTTTAGGAGACAAGAGATTGTGCAGCTGGATTTAGAATCTCCTGAAGTGGAAATGCCTATGTACAGCCTCTGAACAGCAGTTCCAAAATATTTTATGTGGTGGAATTAATGTCTGATTGCTGTATTTTTGCAGAGAAGTTAATGTTAATTCCCTTGTTTAAAAAAAAATAAAAATCCCAAATAAACAAGCAGAAGTGGAATGAAGTTCAGAGCAAAGAGAAACAGCAGCAATATGTTCACAAAGGGGAAGAAAACAATTCTTTTTTTTGCCTGCATCATGGAATTGTAGAATGTTCAGAACAGGGTAAAACCAAACTCAGAAAACTGAAAACCACATCAATGAACGCTAATTTCCAAACAATAAATTTGTTGGCATCTTTTTTGAACAGGTTTAGTAAATAACTTTTTTGGGGGTAGGAGGTTGTGGCTTCCTATACAGTAGAATTAAAATAGAGATTGATTGTATTGCTATGGATTCAGCTGTCTTTTGTATTTAATTTTGAATGGCATCTTTATTTAAAATTAATACAGAGTATACAAGAGTCAGCTTCTTTTGTGTGGTGCCAGGTGAGAGGATTATGCAATCTGAGCAGATTGCTATATGAAGTTTTAGGCAGAACTACATCAGTAAATGTGGAAAAAAGTTAAATTTTTAGAACTCAGTGTCATAGAAAAGCTTTTTCATAAAGCCTGAAAGCAGAATGCAAATTTCAGAATGGTAGTTAAATAAAATGAAATACATTTTACAGTGATTACGCCATTGAAGTAATTTAAGAAAAAAAAACATTCTGTGTGTGCTGAGGAGTTAACTGTTTTGATTGTGTGCTCTTCAGATGTTTTTTTTTTTTTTTCATTTTTATGAGTTGATATTTTTTTTCTTTAATTCCTTTTGCCCTGCCAGATAAGGCTTGTTCCGGTCTTATATATATAGTATATAATATATACTTATATAATAATATATATCTTATATAGTATGTAAGTTGTACTTCAAGTCATATTTATTGTGGTGAAATACAGGATTATTCTAGTGTATGACCTTGTACTTGGTCAGCCAACGGTACTGATTAATGAAATTAAAAGCAGTAATATATGAGACTATAAAGATACCATGCTAGTAGGTAAATACAGTCTCTGTATGTGGTGAGTATCTGTGCCTGTAGTACCTGCCTTCTGTGCAATAAAAGTGCTTTAGGACTTTTAGGACCTGGCTTCTTAGGCAGGGTTTTCAGAATGTAATACGAAACAAAACTGGTTAGCTTTAATAGTTTGTCCTCAGGTTTCAGAAAATAGGAGTAAATCTGTACTGTTCCTTTGCTGACTAATTTATTTAATTGCTGGCCATTGTCTCTTGTGCTCACTTAGTGTGGATGAGGGGTTTCCACTGGTTCTTCTATCCTGCTCTGCTTTGCATGAACTGTGGCTGTTTCATTTTTGACAGCAACCTAACTGCCCTTGCATGCAGAAGGATGCAGATAAAGGGGAAAGCATGCAGTCTCATTAAAGAATAACTTGAGTTATTAGCTTGCTTCAAGCTCTAAAATACCTAATACCTCGTTTAGGGACACCACACACGTGTATGCTGGGACATCCTTGTAAGGCAGTGCGAGAAGGTGTACTTTCCTTGCAACGCTGGTTTGATGATTATGAGCACATCAATGTAAGCCATAACTTCTTGAAGCAGCCTGACCCCTTTTGCCAGTGTGTATAGGTGTCCAAAGTGCAACTAAAGTTCAATTATATGGCAATGCACTGCTGCTATGATTAAGCCAGAAAAGAGCACGGTTGTCTCTGTTGCCCAGTCCTATCTCCTTCAGAAGCTGAGTCGTAGAAACACACAGAAAGCCCTAAAAAGCACTTTTGCAGAGCTGTTGCTTGATGAACATAGCCTTCTCTGGCAAAGCTTGTTTTTGGCTTAGTCAAAATATTTTGATGAAGTTATGTAGAACTCTAAACAATAACATGGCTATTTTTTTCTATAGTTCAACATCCCTTTTATATTTCTTTGTTTAAAGCTTGAAACCAACCACTTCATGAGGAAATGATAAGGATGGCTTTATTTTTGCCGTGGAAATCCAGGTTGAAGGTTCTGATTTGCTGTACAGTGTGAATTGGAGGATATAAGTACTGGGGCCCTCCCTCTTTCAGCAGAATCCTTTTTAAAGCTTTACACAAAGGGGTCTACAGAACATGAACTAAACTTTTTTTCCTAAATGGCTAAACAGGATGTAGATATAAATAATAATTCAATACAAACTTATTTTGCTGGAGTTTTCTCACACACAACTTCTTGTATGTTGAGAAATGTAGTTTCCTTTTAGAAATAGTTCTTTCATTAGTTTCCGGACAGTGCTTAAGATAAATTCATAAAATTAATAAAATAAAGAAAAATTAAAATAATGTTCCAAGGTGGTATAATTTCTCTATGTCAGCAGTAGCATTTCAAGTTTTTAATAACAGTGAAGTACATGCTATGTTACATAAAATTAGATTTTCACCTTTGCCTTATGTAGTTTTTCTGAGGCAGTAATAGGCCATACTTTTCTAAACATGAAAACCAAAATCATCCCATGTGTCTGGATTTATGCATGATTTTGTAATCTGATGTGTTGAAAATGCATTATTCTTAATCAAAAATTAAGATTTTTCTTAACTCTGTCTGGAATATTCAGAATGGTTGAGCAAAGAGGTGATAATGTGCTTGAGTAGTGACTTTTTGCATATGCAGATTTAATAAAACAACTCTGTAGATTCTCTTTTTAGATCACTCCTATTCAACAGTTGGACACAAAACCGCTGACTGTGGTGCCCCCAAAATGTCATGCGTGTCTGTTTTGACAAATACCACTTTTTTGACCTGAAATCTATTTATTTTTGTTTCATTTAAATGTACCTGTCTAGTTTTACAGTGATTACAGTGATTTACAGTGTTCCATACAGCCAGTTTCTCTTGCTGACCTGCACGTTCAAGGTAGCAACGGGGAAATACTTTTTGTAGCTACCACTGACAGAGTTTCAAGGGCAGTGGCAGAACGTGAAACCACAAATAATTCTTGGTTATAAGCTTGGCTCTTTGTTTAATCTTTATCTTGGAGAGGCTGTCCTACCTTGAGGGCAAGCCATGGTTGATAAAACCTTCTGAAGGAAACAGTAAAACCCAAGATTGCCTGTCACAGGACAGTTGGGAAATACCTTCATATGAAGGCTGGAAAGAAATCCTTGTTAATCTTGTTGATACTAGGTTATTGTTACCTCTTGTTCAGGCAGGCTGGCTCTGAATCACTGGTGTGTCTTCAGACTTAAAATACACTGGAAATGAACTTGAACTTGTTTTTTTCTAAATAGCCTTTGTAGTTAAGAACCTGCCTTTAAGTGTGTTGGTATAGAAATTTCTTTGACAAGTGGCAGTCCCGTTCAGCTATTTTATTCATACTGTTTCAAGTGTGAGCCTGTGTAAATCCCTTTTGTCAGTGGAGTAGTTTGTACTGTTTCTTGTTTTGAGTGGTGTTACAACACAATAGGCTTTGTTTATTTTTATTCTTTTATATTCTTCCATAAATTCGTGTTCTCAAATTCTGTAAAGGTAACTAACTGCCTTTCCTTTGAAATGTTTCTTTTGCCACTTGTTTGCCTTTCCCAGGTAAAATTGAGATCATTCGCATAGCATTAGTATGCTTGGCTAGCCATATAGGTGTGCTAATTTCCTGTCTAATTCTTTCACCTGTGGACCATGTTATCTCAGCAGAATTGATTTCTGCATCTAGTTTGGACTAGTTTTTAGCACCTGTTTCTTTCATGTGAATATCTGAATCAGTGAGTGGTGGCAGGATCACCTTTTTTGTCAGTGCTGATAAGGGCTTTGTGCTTTGCCCTCTGTTTGCTTTGCTTGGTATAATAGATTGATCTATCTATTTACTTTTGCATGTCAAAGCTTTTGCTTCACTCAGTCTTTTGGTTTGATATAATATATTTCAGCCTTCTACTTGTCGGACTGTGTCTAAATGGCAGGTCTGTTGTGATACTCAAGCTAAAGTGTTTTGTTTGTGGACCAAAATCATTGTGCATTACTTCACCTCTGGCCCCAAAGGATGTATGCATGCAACATGCACCCTCCTTCCCCCCCCCCTTTGCCTTTTCTCGGATGGCTTCTTTTTAACTTTTGTGACTCTTGTGCTTGCTTTTTTCTTTTTTTTTAAAGTGCTTACCTTTTTTTCTTCTTTGAAGTCAGTTTCTTGTCCAGGCTCTGAATTGTGAGGCTATACCTTCTGCAAGCTACTGACTGCTAGAAATTCTCTGTGGCTCTCTACCTGTTTTTTTTTTTTTTTCCTACCATGTTTCTTGACTGTTTTGAGAAAGAAGTTGTTCATCAAAGAGTTGTTCTGGTATTGGCAAGCTCAAAACATTGGCAATTACTTCTTTTTATTTTCTGGACAAATGCTGTTTTTCTGTCTTTGGAATTTTAATACTGGCAATCTTTATTCTGTGATGGGGAACTGGGAGATGATTTGTAGTGCAGTGTTTGCCAAGGGATGGGAGAACACGAAGTGAATGTTCAGTTGTCCATCTCAAATCTTTATGTGGATATCTGCTGTTGCAGAAGGTGGAAATTAGTGACTCACTAACTTAGTCCTGTGTTCCCAACGGAAAGTGGGAAGTGTCAACATGATGCTTAATCTTGAATTTACAAACAGTGTTTTTTACCTTGTTCTTAAGTTGTGCAGAATGTCTCTGAAGTTTCTGTCCTTACTCACAGCCTTTCAAATGTGCAATGTTGTTAGGTTTTCTTCCATTAATACTGAGTAAAAACTTCTCTGAAGGGCTATGGCTCTCAGAAATTGGTAACTGAAGTTGTCAAGGAATGAATGCTGATATGCCTCATATCCATGAATGCTGATAATTGTTGTCGTTTATACATATACACACAAAATTACACAAAAGTAATTTAAATATATATATGTTTTAAGTAACTTTTGTGTTTTGGCATTTTATCTTGTCATCTGTAGGGTTTGGGGAAGAACACTCTTCTAAGCAATTGTGTTTTTTTTTTTTGTTATCCTTTTCTGACGTGCTGGGAGAAGAACACTGAGAATGGTGGACAATGATCTCTGTATTCTTGGATGCTTGTCTGGACTCTGGTTCATGTGGCTGGAACTGACTTGACTGGTAGATTTGAAATCAAGATGTTTTTTCTGAGGTCAGACTGTCAGGTACTTGTTACTTCTTCCATTCCCAGTATGCTGGGAAGTAATTTGCTTACTGGGTAGCATATTTCACCTACTTGGCTCCCTGAACATAGAGCTCAGGCACTGATGACACCCTGCACATTTTCATTTTGTGGTATTTGATCTCGTCTCCTGATGACTGAAGTATATTAGTCCAACTGAAGCCCTGGGATCTGCTTTATAGCCATGTTTGGGTAAAATTAATGGCCTACAGGTTAATGCACTGAATATTCTGGTGATCATTTCCATCTTGCAGCTACAGCATAATTGTACTTTGTTTGGAAAATTAGTACCAGAAGCAGTGATGATACTTGTAAGCAAATTACTCGGCTGAACATGATTCGTTTTTCTGCTTGAGCTCCAGTCATTATTTTGCCTAATGCTTGTGCATTGCTAATTTGACTGTTTCATACTGTGTATTGTTAAACCACTGTCTGCTTCAGTTGTCTTGCTGCTCACTGTCTGTGCTGCATGACTGGTCACAAAAAATGCATCCTGCAGAGCTTTTCCATGAAGATTGCATGCTTCTTTAACATGAAGATGTTGACTGATGGCTGTGTGACGCACTACGGTGGCAAAGCAGTCTTTGTTAAACCTCAGAAGAGACCGGCACTGGCAGTACGTGTGGTTTCGTGTAAAATTACTAAGAAAAATCCCATGAAATTTGGGAGCGATTATAAAGCACTAATTTTGTGCATGAGGAATGCTGATGATTGTGCTATCCCTTCCAGGAGCACAGGTTCGATATTGAGATATTGTGTGGTCCTTCTCTGCATTTGGTTTTCAACTGCACGTATAGCTATTAAATATTGGTAGTTTCTTTTTCCTAAGCCCTCCAGGCCTTTTCAGAAATTTATAGAGAACTTAGAGAGAAAAAAAAAAAAAAAGCATTACTTTTTCTCCTTAAACTTAGACCAGTGGTTCTCAAATTAAATAAAATTTGGATTCATTTGGTGTTCTGTATGACTGTATCTTTAAATAGTCCTATCTGTTCCCCACCTCTGTCTAATGAGAACTTACATTAGTGAGAAACAGCTGCAATTTCTGGATGTAGGTGTAAAAGTTCACTACCTTGTCATGAAGTGGCTGAGCTATCACCAGCAAATGTATTTGGTTAATTATTCCCTGGATAATGTAAGTACTTCAGTAAGCGTGTTTTAAGTTTTAAACTGTGTGTTTTAAGTCTTGTTTAATATTTTTGTTTCTGCTGACTGACAGACTCTGGACATAAAAATTAATACTAAAATGCTATTTCAACTTTCATGAGTTTAAATGAGTGGGTATACGGAAATTTGAAAGACTGTGACATATGCTATGATACCAATATAGTAATTGGAAGGTGTAATTCAGTGCAGGAGTTGGGCTCTTATTGATGACATTGAATTGAGTGTTATACGGAAAATGTCAGACCATGCTTTTATATATAGATAAGTTTAGTTATTTAAACAGCTCACAAATAGATTTTCTAGATACCAGTTCAATGCAGAAGGTTAATGAAGCCCATAGGTTGGATATGTTGCTATTAAAAATAGATTATCTGTATTCTAAAGGAGAAACATGCACCCACTCAAAAATTAAATCCTTTGGGCTTTAGTAAATTTTAAATAAATGACCACTGCAGCATGAATGCATGCTAAATAAAATGCCTCCAAGTGCAGGTCAGAACCATACTAGAGGGTGTGTGTTTTGTTGAGTTACACAAATATTTCAAGGATGTTAGCTTGACATGCAAACTGAGAACCTGCAAAGCTGTGACTGTTCAGAAAAACAGTCATTGGGCAAAGCTTCCTAGCCCTGTTTTTTAGCAGAAAACCAGAGATGGAGGCAAAAAATGTAATAATGATGAAGTTAGATAAATAAGTGCTGTTCCTTTGTGTACAACTACTGCAAAATCTGGGACCCTTGTCTTAGAAGGGTGACATGAGAGAGGAAAAATAATAATTAGCTCAGAAGTGATAAATCAGATGCTCCTGGATGACCTTCTTTAAAGCCAAGGAGACATAACATTTCAGTTTATATATATTTTTCCTTTTAAGAAATGTTGCTTTTTCATAGTATGTAACTAAATTATGGGACATTTTTCTACAAAATAGTTGTGGAGTTAAGAAGTTAATAGCATTTGAAGGATTAATTTTTTTTAAGAGTAATATTGGCACCGAACAGCAAACATTTTCAGAGAAGACATTAAACCTCAGGTTTTAAAAGTATAACCTAGAAACAGTATTTCATATTCCTGTACGTGTATGATCATGTATAATTTACCTCTACTTTGTACATTTTCTCTTAGCAGCCACCATCAAACATTAGAAACTTCTATATAAATTAGCTTTTTGTTGCTCCTGTTAAAACAAAATCCCTAAATGCTATCCCTAAAAGCAATCAACTTTTGTGAAGTTGTAATCTACGTGTACTTACTCAGCCCCATTTAACATTTGCTACTCTCTCCTGAAGATTTTGTCTTACAAAAGACCCCAGGATTGAAAAACAAAACAAAACAAAAAAATATATATATATAAATACATGTATTTTAATACATATAACATGTGTTATATAACATTCAATATAATGTATATATTATATGTGTATATATATATAACATATGTTTATATGACACTTGATTCCTTCTTCAATAATACCTCTGTGTAGGGTCATATGAACTTCGGATCTGTCTGAAATGGATGGAACAATGTACGGATGCCCAGCTTAGCTGCTAGAATGCAGTTTGAATGCTCCTTAATCTACTTCATACAAGGTCAGCCATTTTAGCATAAAGCACCATCTTTGATAGTTTAGCCAGTAGTCTCTTTCCAGTGAAGCAGGTGAGATTCTTGGCATATTCCATTCCATTGATTCTGATATGTGAATAACATCCTTCATAAGAAGACTCATGTATCAAGCTGTTCCAGGCCAGTGGAAACTTATCTAAGCCATTTTAGAGGCACAGGACCTTTACACAGATGTTAGAACTGTGGTGGCAAAGCCAAGCTGTCATAGATTGGGAAATGTTACAAGCAAGTTAATCCTGCCTAATTTGCCTTCTGTGTTTCATGTGTGTTTTGGTGTAGTCTTTAATTACTTACATTGCTTTGTTTTCCTTCTTCCTTTTCCCCATAGGACCCATGAGTCATTCACTACACAGGATGGGTGGTGGTAATTTAATTAGCTTCTGTTAAGTATGTTTTTTTCCACAATTGTTAGATGTCTTTGCTTCATGTTCTTTTCTGCTATCTGAACGCTATTCTGAAGACAGAATTAGAACACAGAAATGGACATATTGGGTCAGACCAAATACATCCCTTGAACAGTGACCTGTTTTTTTACAATAAGCATAAACAAGTGTCTGTGAAGGAGTAAGGACAGGAAAAGCATGTGTGCTACTGTTACCTGACCTCTGACAAGTTTCTGACTTGTTCAGTGCAGGCAATTTCAGAGTTAGATGTGGTTTATGCTCTTACATCTGTGGATGTCAATGCTCTGAATGTTATCTGTTATGATGTTCTAGGTCTGGCTATTTCTAGTTTCTTTGTGAAGTCAGGCAGAATCCACAGTCGCATTTGGCAATGAACTGGTGGTTTTTCAGGTCAACAACCAATGACATGTAAAAATACTTCTTGTTCTTTTGAAGCTGCCTCTGATTAACTCAATTCAATGGCACTTAATTCTTTCACTTGAAGAGACAGTGTATAGTTATTTGATATCACCACCGTGTAGAACCTACTCGCAACTTTTAAAATTTGTCACGTTGCTCCAAAGTTGTCTTTCCAGTCTGGAAAATATAAGATTGCATAGATTGTGTCTTGAAGAGAAAGCTGTTTCATACTTGGTCATCTTTTTTGTCCTTTCAAGGAACCTTTTCCAGTTGCTTTACCCTTTCAGAGATAAAATGAAAATAAAAAATACAGTGATACATTTAAAGTGGCAACATGGATGTATACAATTACTCCATGGCATTTCCTTTCCACATTTCTAACACTTTATTTATTTTTTTGAGAACTATCTAGAAACAAGCTCCTGTTTTTATGGGGCTCTCAGAACTCAAAATCTCATTCCTGAGTCATATAATGGGGAGCTCAGATGCCATCAGCTTTTTAGGACTGCAGGCTTTTTCCCTTACCATGTAGATCAGTTTTTTGATTGTCACCTGCCATTCTGCTGTCTATTCAGTGAAAGCAGAATGTGCTCACTCATTGTGAGTGTCCCTCCATGTATCCTTAGTCTATACTGTTTTGAATAGCTAGATATTACCAGCAATTTCTGTCATCTCACAGCTCACCTTTTTCACAGCAGATCCATCACAGGTCCCTGAGATATTTCACAGGTGGCCTCCTTCCATTGCAGGAATTGATAATTTACTCTCATCCTCTGTTTCCCATTTCTTTACCAATTACTTGTCCATGCAAGGCTTTTCCCTCTTATGTCACGACTACTTGGTTGAGCGCGTTTTTAAAGTGCTTGAAGAACTTTGTAGAAAGCTTTCTGAAAATTCATTTTGACTATTCTTTTATGGGTCTTTCTGTGATGGTCAAGGCTGCTGCTATCTGGGCAGATCACAAATGCTGGATTTTATTTTACCGTGTGAGGTAATAACATTTCTTCAGTTATAAAACAGTGTGAAGAACTAACTGAAGCCTGAACTGAGTTCTAACTTAGTATTTGCTTCGACTCATTCTTTTTTTTTTTTCAGAATACATTTTTTTTCCCCCAGAATTCTCAACCTCATAGAACATGCCATCCACGCACTGTATGGTTCTATAGCAATGAGTAATTTTTCTCTAAATCATACTCCAGCTTAGTATGTTGAGTATCAAAAATAGCATCCGTCTTTTAAATATGTAAGTGTTACAACAGAGCCACTCCGTGGCAGATGCAGTCATAGAATTATATTTACCAAGCTGGCATTCGTCTGTTACTGATGAGAAAATCCCTTGCCTTGTTCAAATTTCTGCAACAAATGATGTTGCAGAGTCTACAGATTTGTACGACAGATGAATTTGCTGTGATTTGCCCTGTGTGAGTCAAGGATTGTTGCACTACCATTGTCTTTGCTGTCAAAAAACTTTAAAAGGACAAGTTTACATCATTACCATAGATGTTTCCTTGTCACTTCAAATTTGAGGTTAGTGTTTATGACACCAGCGGGTTGTTTGGCACCATCCAGCAGAGTATGTTGTGTGAAGAGTTCAGCAAAGGACAAATGCACATATTGATCTAAGTAATCAAATAGCTGAAGTGTAGCAGTGTGACACTGAAGTGTTTTAAAATTTTATGCACTGACTGTGCTCTTTTACTTTGGCCAGGATTTGTGTAAAAACATTGGTGTGCTGTAAATTATTTGTGCTCTTGTATTATGAACTACACATGCTCTTCTGAGAGAATTTGAGAAAAATAAAGTTGAAATATTATGTTGACATTGCTGGAGAACAGAAAATAAAATAGAATGTATAATGGGAAATAACATGGCCAATTCTCATTTTCCCACTGTTTTAGTACAGTGGAAAAATGGCTTGGAAAGAGAGGTGTGGTATGCACGTGTTTTTTTTTTTTTTTTTTTTTTTTTTTAGATGCATATCCGGAGTAGAACTGAATTTGATGGCTGTGTCCTGACATCCTGAAGTGAGGTCTTCTGGTCCCCAGTGGTCTTTGGTAGCCAGCAAATGCTGGAGTGTGCACAGAAGGTCATGGTAGCCCAGCCAGTCAAAAGGTTTCTGCCTGATTCAATCTTGCAGCTATAGGAGTGCAGTAAATTAAGGCTGAATATACAGTATATAATTGTCAATAGATAATAAAATACAGTAGATAGATAAATATCTGATTTACTGCTTCTGTGCTGCAGCAGGGAGTAGGCATGGAACAAGGGAAAAGGAATGGGCAGAAGGAAGGAAGTAGGGAAACTGAGATTTCATCCATCATCCCTCATGCTTCTGCTCATCGTGGCATTTATCCAGGGGGCGTCTAAAACAATTTGTAAGATTTCTTTTAACATTGTAGAGTGTATTAAGACTTGTACTGTTCCAGTATTACCTTATGTAAAGCTGTTTTACCACATGCAGTGATGGTGTTCTTCACTGATATGTTTTGAATACTTGAAAACTTACTGTAATTAGCAAAGAGAACAGAAAAGCAAGAAAAGTAGAGGAGGTTAGGAAAGGGAAGAACTGATAGGTAAAAATCTGGAGAGCAAATGTGAATAGCCTGATTTGTAGGAATGATCACATTCGACCATGTACATATTTTTGTACAAATCTTTTTTTTTTTCCATGTCTGTGGCAATGATTTTTGCCTTGGCAAGGGAGAACTTCCTATTAAGGGTGGCTTTTTAGGATCTTTTTAGTATAGGACAAATAACTGGCAGTACAATAGGAGAAGCAGGGAAGCGTAGACTTCGTGCAGCTGTAGAGGAAAGACAACCTTTTTGTTTGTTCTTAATGTGTTGACTTGTTGCAATTTTTTTATATGTAGTCATTAATTTGTCTGAGTGGAATTTTAAGTTCATGTGTGGATAGACTACATCTAAGTAAAGAACAGGAAGGTCAAACACTAAATCTTCCTTCCTCCCGTGGTCGTTCTCATTTTCACGGTAACATCCGTTTTTGCCCAGGCTGCGATGGATATATGTCAGATACTGTACCTTAGCTTGGATGAAGCGCAAGATGATGACTCACAAGTAGGGCTGATAAATGCAGTTACTATTGCTCTGCTTCTGGATCTTGGACACTCTGGAGTCTGGAGGCAGATAACCAGCAATAATTGATGCAAATGTTTGGAATCTGATGACTTCTATTGTAGTTTGAAAACATAATGTCCAATAAAAGGTAAATCTAAAAAAAAAAAAAACCTCTTAGTTATCAGGAATTATATTGATTTTGTGTTATTTGTTCCCCTTCGTAAGCCAGCCTCAAACTGTTGAGGACTTGTATGTTGTGGTAATGCTGGGTTGGAGTTTTCAAGGTTACTCTTAAGGGTTGGTATTTATGCAGTCCCTTTCACTTTTCTTTAAAATAAAAGACTCCTGTAAATTGCAGCTGTCTCAGAGTCCTGCGAACTGTTTCTTACATCTTTTCATCTGACTGCTGTAGAGATTGTTAGCTGACTGCACTCTCTCAACCTTCCCTCCCTCCTGAGGAGATTGGAGGATTAATGGCTCTTTCATATGCCACTTTTCATCCAGAGAACTTCATACACGCTACCAGGTCTTAATCAGTTTACTTGTACAAGAATCAAGTCCTCCATTTCTGAAGTTCAGTAATCTCTGGCACGAGGACTACACACAGCAAACCTTTTTAAAAGCAAACGTCATGGTTCTACTAATGAGTTGGGTGGTTTGAGGAAACTCTCTCAGGCCTGCATTGTTATTTAAGAGTTGTGATGTACCTCTCGCTGCTGCTGCTTTGACAATTTAATTTTCTAATACAGGGGCTCTGTTATCACTCTACATGCCAGCAGCACATCTGCTTCCTGTTTTCTGTGATCTAGATGAATGTAGGCCTTTTCATTTATACTCCACCTGTGTTAAAGGTTCTGTGATCTATGGACTTACTGTTATTATTTTTAATTTTTTTGGCCATATATTTAAGAGATTGAGTCTAGGTTTAGATCCAAAAAGCGAATGTGTTTTGTGTCCAGTACAGATTTTATTTGTATTTTACACTGCCTTCAGGTGAAACAGAACTGAGCTCTGGAAGATGAACTCTGTAACTGAGCTCTGGTTTGTCTCGTTGTTACTCTATTATCTGCTTGAAGAGTCATGCAGTTCTCATCATACTTGTGGTGAGGATAAGTAACAGGCAGTGTGATGCTACTTATGAAGGCCTCTCTTCCCTCGTCTCAAAAAGAATGGAAAGTGATAGCATTCAGGCTTGTGGATCCAAATTAATAGGCTGATCAAACTTTCCTGTGTTTTATTTTCATGCCAATGGCTTTGCAAAAATACTGTCAACTTAGAAATCGTATTTGTTGTAGAATTTTTGTCACATATTGAATTAACAAGTAAGACTTCTGTAAATGAAATGTTCAAGAGGAGTTTGCTAGATTTGCAGTTTTGTCTTGAAGCTTGGCAGGTAGACTCAGTCACAGAACAGTTATAGTTGGAGAGAATCATGGGGTTCTCTAGGCTGTCTTCACACAAAAAGCAATGAGGAGACCAGAAAGTGCAGTTTCTTTATGCAGTCTATCTTGAGAACCTTCAAGAATAGAGACCATACAGATCTTTTAGGCATCCTGCACCACTGTTGCCATGTGTGGGGCAGAAGGCTTCCCTTTATGTCTGGTCTGGACTTCTCTTGTTTCAGCTTATGCCTCATGTCTGTCATCCAGCCATCATGCATGGCTGTGGAGAGTGTGGCTCCATCTTCTCTGTGACTGTCCCATAGGCAGGGGAAGGCTGCTTGGAGGTGCCTCCAAACTCTACTTTTCTGCAGGCAGAAGCAGCCTTATCCTTCAGGCTCCCCTCACAGGGTAGGTGCTCCAGCCCCTTAGCATCTGGTGGGCCTCTGCTGGGCTGTCTCTGCCTTGACAAAGTCTCTCCTGGACTGGGGAGCCCAAACCAGAGGACTCAGTATCTAGGTGTGGTCTAAGAAGTGCTGAGTTGAGGCAGGATCATCACATCCCTCCATCTCTTGGTTGTGCCACATGCTGCTGGCCTTTGCTGCTGCTGGCCCCAGGTGGTTCCTGTGCACTTCGCTGTCCCCCAGGGCTCTGGAGACTTCTCCACAAAGCTGCTGCCCAGGCCTGCAGTGCCCAGCCTGGAAAACTGCCCGGGGCTCTGCCTTCCCAGGGGCAGGGCTTGGTGTTTCTGTGGGCTGAGCTGCACGAGTGCTATTCCTCCAGCCTGCCCAGCTCCCTCTGTGCTTGAGTAAATTAGCTGGTTCCCCCAGCTTGGGGTCACCTGTAGACATGACAGGAGTGGCTCCTCCTAGGTCACTGATGTTAAGCAGAACAGGTCACAGGTGGGATCCCTTTGGTACTCCACATTGTCACTGGGGTGCAGATAGCGTACAACCAAAACTGATGCTTCCAAGCCCAGTTGTGTAACCAGTTTTGCCCATTTAAGTTGTCTACTTGCCTGGACTGTAATGTTTTTCCTCGTTCATAGATCTTGCCCCATGACTTTCCCAGGAACCAAAATTAGACTTAATCACCTTGCAGACATCTGGACAATCCTTTTGGCTTTCTCTGAAGATGGGCATGGCATTTGCATTTTTTCACTTGTCGGGGACCTCTTCCACCTCAGTCACCATCAAGATGAGCCAGCACCACCTTCAGGTGCAGCCCATCTGGTCCTGGGGGCTTCTGTGGTTAGTTTTCCTCACCTAACCCCCTGACTATGGTCTCGTGTGATGCTGCAAGTTCTCATGTATAGTCTGTGGGTAGTCATTTTGGCAGAGCAGTTGTTTTAGAATCACAGAATATCCCGAGTTGGAAGGGACCTATAAGGATCATCAAGTCCAACTCCGGGCACCGCACAGGTCTGCCCAAAATTTTAGACCACGTGACTCAGTGCACAGTCCAAACACTTCTTAAATTCAGACAGGCTTGGTGCAGTGACTACTTCCCCGGGGAGCCTGTTCCGGTGTGCAACCACCCTTTCTGTGAAGAACCTCTTCCTGATGTGCAGCCTAAACCTCCCCTGCCTCAGCTTGACACTGTTCCCGTGGGTCCTGTCACTGGTGATAACGGAGAATAGGTCACCTGCCTCTCCACTGCCTCTTGCGAGGAAGTTGTAGACTGCGATGAGGTCCCCCCTCAGCCTCCTCTTCTCCAGGCTGAACAGGCCTGGTGACCTCAGCCGCTCCTCGTATGTCTTCCCCTCTAGGCCCTTCACCATCTTTGTCGCCCTCCTCTGGACACTCTCCAACAGTTTCATGTCCTTTTTGTACTGTGGTGCCCAGAACTGCACACAGTACTCGAGGTGAGGCCGCACCAGCGCAGAGCAGAGCAGGACAATCGCTTCCCTCGACCGACTAGCAATGCCGTGCTTGATGCATCCCAGGGTACGGTTGGCCCTCCTGGCTGCCAGGGCACACTGCTGGCTCATATTCAGCTTACTGTCAACCACAACCCCCAGATCCCTCTCTGCGGAGCTGCTCTCCAGCATCTCGTTGCCCAGTCTGTACGTATAGCCAGGGTTGCCCCATCCCAGGTGCAGGAAGGGAAAAGGGATTAAGTTTCTTAAATGTGCAGGGCAGCAGAAGAAACTAAGGCATAGCAAAGATGTGAACTTAAGTAACTTCTATAACATAAACATTTCAAGTTTGTTTTCTGACTGCTTATCATATTCCCTTAACATTGTTGTAGTCTTTAAATTAAATAACATTCCTGAAATTCTAGAACACTAAATATAACTAAAGTTTATAACAGGTACAGATACTTAGGATACCTCATTGCTGGGTTTAAATATGTGAAAGCCAAGGTACTTATTCGATCATCCAGACTGCTTTCACTTCTTCTTGTGAAGAAATCTTTAATCTGTGTCTTAACTTTTCTGTTGTCTGATACTGACAGGTGAGACCCAAGAGTTCAGTCAAGAATTTTTAGAAGCCACGTTAGTAAAAACTGCCTACTTTCTTTTTGTGTGACTGGAGTGCGAAGTGCTTCCAGTGGTATATATAGTATATTGCTTTGCATGCTCGTCTTGAGTTCACCTGGACATCCCACTAGGTTGAACTGACTTTCTGTAGTTGGCTTTACAATTCACTGTTTTGTATGGGACTTCAGTTATGGATCTGTTCTGTTAGGAAGTGCTTAGGAAACAACAGCACTAAGAAACCACTTCAGACCTTAATTAGCAAACTTTTATTTTGTAAATTAAAATGTTGTACACGGGCAAATGCAACGGTACAAACAGCATTCATCAAGCAAATCACCTAAGTAGGCTGCGCGAACACCAGCTGCGTCTTCTAAAATGCCAGTTGCTTATCATTAGTAGGCCACTGAGGCTGCAGTTTGTAAATTTTCTCGGTTCAGTGTGTTTCTGGGGAGCTTGTATGAACCTGCAAATAAACAAAGAAAGGTTTTGCCTCCAAGCCCGAATTCCCGTCGCGTACCGTGTCTCGCAGGAAGAGCGGAGCCCGTGCCCCGCCCCAGCGCTGTAGCGGTACCGGGGGGGGTGCCTGTGCCCGGGGGTGCCGTGCTGCCGGGGGGGTCCCCAGCTGCCGGAGGTGCCGCCGCCTGCGCTCCCTGCCGGCTGCTGCGGGCCGTGCAGGCGGGCGCCGTTCTGCGGTGCGCCGCCAGAGGGTGCGTGCAGCCCGGCGTGGGGAGCGTGCCGCGGGCGTTCGGTGCCTTGGCGCAGGCTGCTCAAACCTTACGGTGAGCAGCCTCTTCAGTTCACCGAGGGAACCCACCGGCCCACGCAGGACGTACGGGTCTCTTAATTTACCGTAGGGACTCTTCTGTATGCCTGTGAAATGTAATTACGTGTGTATAGCCCAGCTACAGCTACACAGTGGTTTGAAAACGTGTAAAGGTGCAGGTGATGAGGATTCACGTTTCAATATAGACCTTATATGCCATCTTATTAAGAAATCACTGCTTGCAGACTTGCCAGCATCCAGAGCAGCTGCT
Source organism: Anser brachyrhynchus (assembly GCF_964034855.1). Classification (NCBI taxonomy): domain Eukaryota; kingdom Metazoa; phylum Chordata; class Aves; order Anseriformes; family Anatidae; genus Anser; species Anser brachyrhynchus. The sequence continues at coordinate 13,932,377 of NC_137697.1, read as the reverse complement.
GGGAGACTGTATAGCTTGATGTAGAGGAAGCAGGAAGGAAAAAGGAGTAAAATCTAGAAGTAAGAGTGTTCTTAAGCTAAAGAGAGCAAAGATGACCAGCAACTGTATGTACAAAAGAGCATGGAGGTTGGGGATAGGTCAAAATTGCAGAAAGCAAGAACTAACTTGGGTTATTTTTTAGTTCAGTTGGCTTTTTTGAAATGGTTTAGTATACCATGGATATCAGGTAGTTTCTGAGCAGTGCAAATTTTGGGTGTGTGGCTGCTGCAGTCAGACATCTGGGATACATGATAGTAATGAAAAATTAACAGTTCATTACTATCATGGCAGAGGGACATAGAATCTAGGAACAGCAAGGCAACCTTTCTACTTGCAGTCCACAAAATTCCTAAGTTTTTGTCGTGTGGTAAGCCAAGAGAGCTACCCTCTACTGTGCTGTTGCTTATGACATCCTGCAACAGTCTTCCCCACTGTCAAAAACAGGATGAAAAAGGAGGAAGGAGAGTGCTAGGGAGAGTCTGTCATTCCTCCCACAGTGATCTGTTCATTTGCTGTTGCTTTGCAAATCTGTACAGCTGTTAAGCTCTGTATGCTTTGACTTGGTTTTATTGTTTGTTTTTTTCTAATATGATTTTTACAGAACTAAACTGCCTGTGTCATGTGGGTAATGCATAGTAGAGCTGTAATTCCCTGTAGCACTTACACAGGTGATAAGAACATAAAAACTGCCATGCTCTGAATTTGTCCAGCTGGGAGCATTGTCTCCAGCATTCAGTAAAAACAAACCAAAAAAACAAACAAAACAAAACAACAACAAAAAACAACAACACCAAAACCAACTCCTGTAGCGAACAAACATTGGAATAATCTGCTTGTTTATGAAGGATTTTATGTAATGCCTAATGGTTAAAGGTTGGTTTTAAACATTTTGTTTTCTTTGCAATCTGTTTCAGAGAGCTGCAACACTAGAAAGAATGTGCTTGCTGGTATGTAAATGCCTACAACCTGATTGATTCTGTCAAATTACTGCCCTCTAAAGTATCTGACAACAGATACTTTTGCTGTCTTAGTTATATTTTGCTGGGGAGGGACAGGACATTTTGTTTATTTTTTGAAGTAGCTACCTTTTATACCTACTTCAGTAATTGGTACTTCTGACTGTTTTCAGAACAGCATAATTTTGGGTTCATTGTGCAATTTTACTTACAGAGTAACCTTATGCATCTTTTATTCTCTGATTATAGAGCATTTACAGGAGAGAGCAAAGTGGTCACTGTGACTTTTCAGGATAGGATTGTACTATCACAAGCACATAGCTAATTATTTGAAATAGGTACAGGATTTTTGAGATGAGAAAATGTTGACCATGACACATTTACTCCTTTGTTTGCCTTTCTGCCATTTCCATTGCCTTGACTGAGCTATTAGGCACTCCAGAAAAAGACATGCCAGGAAAAGATAGATTTGTCTGGTTTGGAAACAGGAGCAATGTAAATCCCTTCTGGTTAGAGTTGTGTCCTTGGGGGGGCCCAGTTCTGAATTGTCTCACCTTAGGTCTTGTATTGTGCAGTTCATTAGGATATGGTGCTGATGACTGCCAAGGACTACACAGGAGAAAGATCCCAGATATATTTGAAAACAAACGGGAAACCTCAGGATGCAAGCAAACAAATTAGGCCAGCACTGAAATCCAGCAGTGGCTCCAAATGAGATAGAATGGGTTTTATCTGAAAAAAAAATAAACAACTGAAAACCAGGAGTACTTTACTCTTACATTAACACTTTGTTGTTCAACAGTAAACATGTTTTCACACTTGTGAGAATGAGAATTAAGGGAAAAACATCTAGGCAGTTCTGGATAGAGCTTGGAGAGCTTCCTGATTCACTGAAACACCTATTTACTTCATGCTGTTACTGACGGCTGTCTCATGACTTTTTTTTTCTCTAGATAAATGTTCAAACCTGTAAAATGAAGGTTTGAATGAGGTTTCATGGGACAGCTGAGCTGACAGAACTTGTTGGCTGCTGAAAGGGGAGCCTTGCTCCAAGGTTTGTGATATCTCTTTCCCCTTGCCTTGGCATCACAGATGAAGTGTGCGTGTATGGTGGTCATTTTCTTCATCACCTGTCAAGTCATAGAATCACAGAGTCAGAGAATATTTGAGTTGGAAGGGACTCACAAGGATCATCAAGTCCAATTCCTGGGTTCCCAAAGGACCAACCAAAAATCAGACCATATGTCTGATGGAAGCATTGTTGTCCAAACACTTCTTGAACTCCAGCATCTTGGTGCCATGACCACTGCCTTGGGGAGCCTGTCCCAGTGCCCGACCACCCTCTGGGTGCAGAGCCTTTCCCTAACCCCCAGCCTGACCCTCCCCTGTCCCAGCTCCGTGCCGTTCCCTCGGGTCCTGTCGCTGTCCCCAGAGAGCAGAGCTCAGCGCCTGCCCCTCCGCTCCCCTCGTGAGGGAGCTGCAGGCCGCCATGAGGCCTCCCCTCAGCCTGCTCTGCTCTGGGCTGAACAAACCAAGGGACCTCAGTAGCTGTTCATGTGTCTTCCCCTCTAGCCCATCTACCATCTTTATAGCCGTCCTTTGGACACTCTAATACTGTGGCACCCAAAACTGCACAAAGTGCTGGAGGTGAGGCTGCACCTCCAGAGCAGAGCAGAACAACCCCTTCCCTCAACCGACTAGCCTGATGCACCCCAGGGTACGGTTGGCCATTTTGGCTGCCAGGGCACACTGCTGGCTCATGTTCACCTTGCTTTCAATCAAAACCCCTAGATTCTTTCCTGTGGGGCTTCTCTCCAGCATCTCATCCCCCAGTCTGTACATATAACCAGGGCTGCCCTGTACCAGGTGCAGAATCCATCACTTGTTAAACTTCATATTGTTGGGGATTGCCCAACTCTCTAATTTGTCCACATCTCTCTGCAAGGTCTCACCGCCCTCGACAGAGTCAACAGCTCCACCCAGTTTGGTATCATCTGCGAACTTGCTCAAGAAACCTTCAAGTCCTTCATCTAGATCGTTTATGAAAACATTGAAGAGGACTGGTCCTAAAATGGAGCCCTGGGGAATCCCCCTAGTGACAGCTCATCAACTTGATGTAATGCCATTTACAAAAATCTGACCAATGACTGCATTGTCCTTTAGGTGTTTTCAGTAACTTCTAGAATAATCTTCTATATAATTTTACCAGACACTGAAGTGAGACTTAAAGTGTCTTAAAGTGATTTAAAGAGTCCTCTTAAAACTATTTGTATATTACTTTTTTTATGAAAGTGGGTCAGTCTTCATAAGGCTTTCATGAATGCTTTTGTATTCTGGCATTTTCCAAATACTTGTTGCCTATGTGTTGAAAGATTTTTCCTTGTTTGTGTGAGGTTGCTTCACTGTTGATATTAAACCTACAAGCATCTGGTCCAAATCAGGATGTTAACCAAAGCAGCATTCCAGTGCCAACTTTGCATCACCTGGTTCAGTATAAATTGCTAAGAAATTCTCATGGGCTTTTCTTTCATTCTTTTTGGTTTCACACTTAAAGGAGAAGCCTTGTCTCAAACTGGGCTGTTGTGTCTAGGAATCCTTTATAATCAGTCATCAAGGCACACATTTGGTAAGGAATATATGCCAATGTATGTTCTCAGATGTCTTTTATCATCTGTCTGGGCATTACTGTTTGGGTTTTTCCAGATCATGAATTAGTCTAGGTCTTTTCAGAGTAGTAAGTGACAAATGCCATACTCCAAACTGGAATTGTTTGCTACATATGGGAACTGAAGATCATCCCATGGGATTAATGTGTGCTAAATAATCCGTAAATACTGAAATAAAACAGAGCAAGGTAGAAGCATGCGTCTTCTTGTCTGCAAACTATTTCAAGTATGATAACTTGTATTTCAGCCTGATGATAAATTGTTCTAGGTAGCATGTTTAAGCTTTATTATGGAAAAAGTGTGGCTTCCACATTTATATGCAAATTTTTAAATGTGAAATGAATTTTCAGAGGGCATTTCCTTAGGATACTATGTTGTCCATCTCTCTCATTTTTTTATTTTACTACATAGAGCACTGACAACATCTGTGGTGTGGATTGCTGAGAGTTTCATGCCAGAGAGTTTTGTTGCTTTCTGCATTTATTTTTTTTTAATCCACATTGGTTCAACCTATAGTAGCCTCTGTAACCTCAGATTAATCTCATATTTAAAATTCTCTTTTGTTTATGCCTGTTTGGCTCATGAGAACGTCCCCCAAACTCCTGTTGTTCAGGATCATTCGAGGATTTTCTAACTAAACTGTTCTGAATTTGACCTGATTATCTTTACAAATGACTTTGTGTATTTTTCACTATTTTTCTATTCCCACACTATGCTTGGTACAAACTTGATATTAAATAGCATAACAAACTAGAAAGCTGTTGACATCTTATGTTTTCGTTGTTAGCAAGTATTGTTTGCATAAGATTTATCTCCTGAGAGGAGAAGGGATTGCTTTATAGAAATATGCTTGCCTTCACTAGTCTAACAATTGGTAATCTGTTCCAATGTGGGTGTGTATATGCACTCTTCTCTGAAATGTTTTCTCAATTGTGAGGTTTCCCTGTAATAAGTTCCCAGCTGGGAAAAGGAAATGTGTTTTCAGCAGGAACTGATCTTGTCATATTTCTGAATGACAGTTTGGTGACTCTTCTTCCTTGCATACTTACTGCGTTTAAGGTAAATTTACTCTGCTGTGTTGGTTTGAATAAAAGCTTTCTAAACTGCTACCTAATAATGGTCACCTACAAACAGCTTTTCGTTTCAATTCCTGAGTTAGTGCAGGCCCTCTAGACCTGTTTGTGTGTGTGCATAGGCTATTTTTGGATCTAAACTACAAATTTATAGTTTAGTGCTTCTCTTCTGAGAATGGACTAGGTAAAAGCTTTTACTGTTTAAGACAAACTGCCTGCTCTCTATGTGTTTGTAGTTGGTTCTGCTTGCTTCCTGGACTAAAGTACTGCAATTGTTGGAGCTCTGTGCATTTCTGGGTGCTCCCAGGGCAGTTTACTGAACTCCAGTATAAGTTGGCCAAATCCATTAAAATCACAGGGATTTCATGCATGTGACCAGCAGGATAAGTTAGCCTGGAGAACCTTTTACTATTTGACATAAGAGGGGTGAACAGCACATCTTTACTCTTGGATCTGAAGTCCTTTGGAGTGATGCCTGCAAGTAATGCTGAATTTCTTCCACAGAAATCTGTATGCATTTTCTGTGTATTTGGTGAGATGTGGAAAATTTGGACAAAGAATTTCATGTTTATAAAAAGGTTTCTGCAGTGGACAGCTAGATGAAATACACTGAAGTCAGTGTGGTCTAGGCAGGCCTTTTCTGTCCTACAGGTTTATCCTATGTCCCACAGGAACAGAAGAACAAAATGCTTCCTCGCTTGTATTCAGCGGTGGGGATAAAGGAGCGTGCTGTGGCTTCTAAGCAGCAGCAGGAGTAGCAAGCAAACATCTCACTCAAGACACCTGGAGATCTCTTTCCTTTCCTTAAACAGCTCCTGCTGCTGGCTTCATGGCTGGAGAAGGGAAAGAGAGGGAAAATTACAAGCCAGTGTTCCTAACCCTCCCCCCCTTCTTTCTTGCTTCTTCCTCTTGCAGTAGTGATTACTGCTTCTGCATGTTTCGCAGTCCCTGTCACAGACCAGGTAAGCAGGAAGCTTTCTCTGCTGCTGTGTCCCTGAGGAAATCCCATCGCCTCTGTGGAAGATTTGTGTATCCTCATGGCAGACATGCATTGGTGTCCCGAAAGAGGTATTTCTCTCAGCGTTGAAAAGACTGGGCTGCTGTGTTGTAAATAGGAAATAGCGTATATTCTGTGCTGTTTGCTGTGTCTGAACGGCCTTAAGCACAAGGAGCCAAATGCAGTCTATAGTAGCTGCAATGTAGTGAACTCTGTATTATTTGAGTTAGAGTTACTTCTGCTCTGAATGTAAGTTGATCTCACGTCTGGGATGCTTCAGCATAATACAGAGCCACACCATGAGATGTTGAGCAGCATGCAGTGGCACTTGTGGAACCAAGCACAGGAAATACACATCTTGGGGACATCCTCTGACTTCTGTCAAATTTAGTAAAGCTGCATTTGTTGGTTACTCAGTATAAGTGAGTATATGTAAATCCAGAAGGTTTTGTTTTGATTACCTTGTCTGTCTTCATTCATGATAAAATTTAGAGGTATCTTCTAAGCTGTTTCAGAGGAGGGATCAGAACATCTATTTATGATCTGAATATTTTCAGTAGTAGAGACTCCACTACAATCTGGGAAGATGTTCTAATGTTTAATTCCATCCAATTTAATGGATGGCTATAGCATTTTTTATCCCATTCTGTATGCTTCAAGGGAGTTTTTTGTTGCCTTTTTTTTTTTTTAATAAGATAAATATTAAAATTTTCTCAAGCCTTGGCATTATCAGAGTTTTTTTCTTCTGGTCCTTCACTCAATCTACTGACTCTTCGCTGATCTCTTTGATTCTATTTTTCTACACATTTGAACACTCTTCTTTGGGGACATCAGGACAGACAACAGTAGTGTAATGGGAATTATTCTTGTGTCAACTACAGACATCATAAAATCTTTCTTGTCCAACTTGGTAATTCCCTAATCTCCAAAGCAGACATCAGTCCTTTGAGGCTATGACTGATCCTCACAGATGCACCATGAAAATTTACCAACCATGCCCCAAAGCATTTTCACAGGCATTTTTTTTCCCTTGGGGTAGAAACCACCACCTTCTCTTTTGTAGCTAGGTGCAAATATGTATACCCTTGGGTGTCTTGTAATCACCACCATTACCTATGCTCAGTTTATTAAATCAAACCTCATGCCTGAATAGTCAACGTGGCCTCTAATTTGCTTTCTGCTCCCTTCTTTCCAGGAAACACTTTGCACATCCAGTCACTTGAAACAGTACTATTTTTCTGTAGATTTGAACAAGAATTTTTTCTTGTTCAGGGAGCATCTATTCCAAATTACATGGCTTTACTGGCAGTCACCCAGTAATATATCAGTGACTTTTTTCATTACTTATCAGTATTCTTTCACTGTTATTGATAATTTTGGGTTTCTTTGGGACAGGTACTGTTAAATGACAAATATCATGGGCAGTTCCCATGGGAGGGTACTAGAAATGTATCACTGGATGAAAACTCCATATTTACATGTATATCCTGGAGCCCATAAATCAAATACATTTATACAGTCTTGGAAGTACTTTACTGATACTGGATCGTTTTTATGGATTAAGCCAAGTATCCTACGCTGCAAAACAGTATCTTGCAGAAGACTGAGAATATTACATAAAATCGTACTTCTAAAACCCAGATTGAAAACTGTAAGTCTGTTGTATACAGATCTGTTGATTGGCATTCATTGTATAACTTAGATTAATTGTTCATAATCAAATCCCTCATCAGTTTTTCTACTACATAAAAATTATTTTTGCTTCGCAAAATCTATTTCAGGCTGACAGGCCTACAATTCTTTAGGGCATCTAATTTGCCTTTTGTAAATATTGACATAGCATTTGTGTTCTTTCTGTTCTTTTGAACTTTTCCAGTTCCATTTTTCCAAACCATAATGACGATAAGCATTACCAATCCAGCCGGTACCTATGCCATCTCTTTCAACATACTTGGATAGAAGTTATCCAACTTTGCTGATGTAAAAATGTCCAATTAGTAGCTGCTGTTTAACATCTTCTTAAGTTACTGTTGGAATGGAAACTATTTCATCATCATAATATGAATGTTATTTGCTTTTTCTCAGACAGATGTGTGTATTAAACTCCTCCTGCTTTTCTTTGTTACTCTCGCCAATCCTACAATTTCCATCCAATACTGGACATCTTTTTTAAAAATGACCTTTTTAGAGGTGTGGGGGATTTTGTCTAACAGCTCAAGCCACTCACTTGTGTCCAGGTCTGGGTTCCCCAGCACAAGAGGGACATGGAGCTACTGGGGCGAGTTCAGAGGAGGGCTACGAAGATGATGAGAGGACTGGAGCACCTGTTGTACAAGGACAGGCTGAGAGAGCTGGGCCTGTTTAGCCTGGAAAAGAGAAGACTGAGGGGAGACCTCATCAATGTGTATAAATATCTGAGGGGAGGGTGTTGAGAGGATGGAGCCAGTCTCTTTTCAGTTGTGCCCAGCAACAGGACGAGAGGCAACGGGCACAAACTGAAGCACAGGAGGTTCTGGCTGAATATGAGGGGGCACTTCTTTACTGTGGGGGTGACAGGGCACTGGGACAGGTTGCCTAGAGAGGTTGTGGAGTCTCCTTCTCTGGAGATACTCAAAACCCACCTGGATGCCATCCTGTGCAATGTGCTCTAGGTGATCCCGCATGGCAGGGGGGTTGGACTTTGATGATCTTCAGAGGTCCCCTCCAACCTCAGCCATTCTGTGATTCTGCTACCTGTTGTTTTGTAAGTTTTTTCTTTTTTTTTTTTTTTTTATTCCCCCCCCCCCCCCCCCCCCAGTAGTTCTCAATCAGAAATCGTAACCTGTTGAGGGGGCAACTGATAGCCTGCTAATGAAAAGAGATTTCTGTCAGGCTGCCATGGATGAATTCACATCTTTTGCCAAAGAAAAATGAAATACCCTATCTCACCTCATATAAGTATCCTGCTGACAACTGTTTCTGTACTGTAGTGGCTATATAGGTGGGATTGATTTCCACTAAATCTAAACATAGAAGAGGTAGAGCTGTGTCTTTAGCTGTCCATTGTAGAATGAGGGGAGTCTTGCTTTCATGCTGCCTGCCTATATTTACTGGCTCTAAAGGGCACCTAGGCAACCAGATTTCTGGTTCTTAGATGAGTTAGGGTAGGTGTACAGCTGATCAGCTGTCTGTAGACATTAAACCCCAAAAAGGGGGGTGGGAGGAGGGAACAATCAAGAGAAACATCATCAAGATTTCAGTTCCCAAATTTTGCTTTCTTTAAATCAAAATTCAAAAAGTACCTCCTTCCAGATAGTGTTTGCCTTGGCTATTGTTTATTGGTGATTACAAGTCAAAAACTGAATGTGTCATTTAAGAAGGCCACTAATTTATATATACCAACCTGACATCTGAAGTTAATTTCTTTGTTCCTGATGGATTCTGAAGGCTGAATTTGATAGTCTAGCTGCTTGCAAATTAAAACCTGTTCCTAGATCTGTTGTTCATGAGAGAGACTGATTAATGTGGTCAGCACTTTCTGATCAGAACTGTATAAAAATTGGTTCTTTTTTATTTTCCAATTCAGCTGTATTTTCATTTAACAGGTATAGAATATAGATAGAAAACTATAACTTTTGTGGGTTATACAAAGTAAGTTTTTACAAGTAAGAGGAATAGAGTGACTGCAGAGGTCTTCTTATCTTCTTCTGTTAATCGCTGAAAGAGAAATATGCAAAAGAAGCTACAGGTTCAACAATAAAGGAAAAGAGAGGGAAAGATCTTAAGGTAATCTTTGCATTGTTTCACAAAGCCAGAATTAATGTTGATATTTTAGCTGTGTTTTGATAACAGATAGTTTTGTTTAAAAAGTTTCAAGACCACCATACCTATAACATCTCTGCAGATCTCTAGGTGAAAGCTGCACCTGTGCTTTCTGAAAGGTCATTCACATTTTGATAGTGTTTTTAAAAAAAAGACATAACAGAAACAAACAACCAAGAAAATCCTCTCAGTATGTAGCTTTACAATATTGCAATTACAGATTTCACACAGTCATTCTGACCTTATTAAAATTGTCTTCAACATCTGCCAGCTGTCACTGTCAACTGCAAATTACTACATATGGTAACAGGTAACCTGTTTTTATTGCCATGTAATCTGTGAGACGTAAATAGCTTTGTACTGTAATTACATGGCACTTACCTTATGGTTGAAGTAATTACATGGCTGCTTGTACCCTGTAAAATAGCGATAACTTTTTTGTTTTTCGTGTTGGAGTTGTTCAATTTGTCCTCTGCGCATTTACATATAAAGTTTCAGTAGTCTCAGCATTATGAATATAATGTACAATCCATTAACGAGACACTCATCCCTCTCTTTTTTTTAAAGTTGGTGCATGAATGGTTTCTAGGGGATCCAAGTTTGTTGTTAATTGTCAGAACACTTTTGGAGTGGAATTCTGAAATATAACCCTTAAAGCAAACAATCTTCTTTTATTTCTATGAGAAAGTCAGCAGCACAAATAAATACTTGTGCTTTTTTAAAAAACTAAATTCGTTCTCATATCAAAATTGTGATTGAAATGAATTAGGCATATCAGTAACTTGCTGGCAGCTCTTTGAGGCAGCAGAATGATGTATCTTTTTATTAGCTGACACATGGCTCTATCTGCCAGCTATATTTTAAATGGAGGTACAATTTCAGTCTGTAGCATTTGGTAGAAATAAATTTGCTATGCTAAAATCGGAAACATTAATGATTGTGCTTACAGCAGTGGGTATGTAATTTGGGTGGCCATGTAATGTTTGTATGTGGGGAAATGGATAGCTTCTCAGGATACAAACATTTATTGTTGACATACTTCAATGTCTATACCCTGAAAAGGACAGAAAAAATGGAAATGCTGCAAAGGACTGAAGCATGGAAGACTGCGTATCCAGACGGGGTACAGCAATGTTGTGGGAAAGCAGAAGAGGGCACTCTACAGCTGTCTGGTGACCCGGAGTGCTATGTGCCACTGGAAGAGCTGCTCGTGGGAGCAGTTACAGCTCTTTTAGCCCTGCTCTTCACTCCTGTTCTTCTGTGCATTACATTAAAAAACCCTTCCCTTTTATTCCTTTTTTTTTTTTTTTTTGGTAGAATTATAGAATTACCCGAAGAGTTTACTGATGCGGGTGCATCTCTTGATATTGTCTTTTCAAGGTTCAGTCTTCGATCCTTCCCTGTCTCTTGTACTGGTTAGGAGAGGTGGTGTTTTCAAGACAGAGTACTTTGTAGGGTAGGTCAGATTGTGAAAGGCTTCTGGTGTGGCAGTGAACGGTAGATGGCAGTACTGTCCTGTTGCACCGCTTGAGTGTGTATCATCAGAAATGTTAAATCCTGTGTAACATACCCTTCACTACACGTCTGCTGTTGAAATATGAATAGTTAGGTTAAATATCACTCTATCTAGAAGTAGGTCAGTTCCCTAAAGACTATTATCCGTGTTGAAATTTGGAGCGAGGGGATGATGGTATAGGTATTTTATAAATAGATGCTAAGTGCATTTCTATTCTTTGGTTACCTGTTCTGGATGTAATTCATAGATGAAAAAAACTAATGTTAGTGTAACACCACTTAATGCCATTTCAAATGTAATCAGAAGCCACTGCAGTATATATGTTCCTAGCTTTTATTTTTTTTTTCCTCTAGGGGAATTTGCTTTTTGCAGAAATAACTTGGTTAGTGATACATGGTGCATTCCTGTAAATTTCCCATTTCCCCATACTGAAACATCTCTACAGTCTGAAAACTTGATGACTCATAGTTTATCAGTCTTTTGAGTCTTAAATCGGAGCCAGTCCCTCTTGACTTTTCTAGTACCGGAAACTGGAGATTTTTTTGCTGTCTGCCCATGAGCACACTTTGAAGGGAAAGGCTAATTGATAAAATTTTTTGCCCTAAAGTCATCTGATTGAAAAAAATAAATAAATAAAAATTCTTCCTGGAGTTAGTCCACTAGAGAAAAAAAAAAAAGTAGTATTTAATCCACATCATTAAAAAAAAAAGTTATTAGAATTGGCCCTTCTGATAGCACATTAGCAGAAAGATCCTCAGTGTGTGTAATCTCTGTAAAAGTCCAAACTTATTTCTCTCCTGAAGTTTTTATTAAGAATCGTGTAGAGAACTTAGACCTTTAAATTTTAATTAATTTAATTTAATTTTTAATTTCCATGGAAGTACTGAATCAGAATATGTGAGGAATGTAGAGTGTACTTCTGCATAATTGTATTTGTGATGCACCAGAGTAGAACTGTTATGACTTAATAACTGTACTCAAAAAAGTATGTTTTTCAAGTTAGACTGAGTGTTTTATTAAATAATTTGTTTAGATGTTGTTTCTTTAACTTTTTTTTCTTCGTGCATGCGTGTGTAGACTTACAGGATCTTTGCAGGTTCTGTGAAGCAACTGAGGAGCTTATTTTTCTAGATTCATTTTATGAAACACTAGGAATGCAGTATTTTATAGCAAGCTGTTCTTGCTAATGTGTAACTTCTGTTTCTGCGAATATGGAAGTTGCTGGCATTAGACTGTAAACACTTAAAATGGAGTTTTAATAGTTTTTTAACTCGTATTGAACTGCTTATGATGGCAGAAATAAATTTTGCCAGTTGTTATTTTAAAATTTACAAATAAAAGTATTTGAGGAGGTAGAATTGTGGTCTTGCCCTAATGTTTTCTATATGAAATACTTGCATATTAATATTTCGATTGCTTTGAAAAGATTAGAGAAAGGGGCTTTCAAATCATAGATTGCAAATTTTTAAAGCTTGTATCAAACTTTTACCATAACCTGCCTTTGCTGATAGTGAAGATGATTAGGACGGAAAGCAAAACTAGCTTCATAATACAGTTTTTCCAAAATTCTTAAAGACTGCTTGCCATAAACTTTTACAAATTGATTTGTGAAAAAAAAACGTGACAAAGTTAAATGAGAGATAGCACATACAGTTTCAATGGTCAAAGGGCTGCGAAGAAATTTTTACAGGAAGTTTAGTATTAGCAGATACTTTACGGGGTGGGGGGGGAGATGAAAAGGTGGATATTATTACAAAGCCAAATGTCTTGTGGGTTGTTTAATTTGTTACACAATGCATTACATTAAACAAAAATTAAAAGATCTCTTGACTGGCAGTACTTTAAAAGCACCCTGCAGAAATTCTTGGTTAGCTATAGAGGAAAAAAAAAAATCGGTAGCTTTTTTTTCTTTTTGGAGTGGATGAAGTTTTGTCAATCTAAGTTTGCAGTATAGCTATATAGTACTTTCTCTACAGTTCTTAAGCTGTATCATGGGAAGCCATGTTTTATTTTTTGGAGGCAGAATTAAAATTGGCTTTACATTTAGTTTCTGCATAGCCAGACTTGCTCTTATGTTTGTAATATTTAGAGAAGTTCAATAGGGGGCCCTTGGTGCTTTGATCTAGTGCCACAGTGCAGTTTAATGAGAGGGGTTCTCAATATTGTCTGCAATATTAAAAATTCTGCTAGTTCTGTCTTCAATAATAAAATGCGAGATTTACACCTTGGAAACCTTCTTGTATTTCTGGGCGCTCTTTCTGTTTGAAACAGGTAATTACAAAAACCTCCGGATCAATTTTTGTAAAGGGGCACCCTGATGGGTGCCATGACTGAAGTGTGACATGAGCCTTTTCCAATACAATGGGTGGCCTAACATTCCTCGGGAAGGCCAAGCTCATTAAATATTCTCTTCTTTTTTTCTACCCTCTCCCCCTCTTCATGCACTTAGCTTGAGTTGTGCTAAGTCTGAGGTTTCCTCACTGAGGACTTAGGAAAATTGCATAGAGTTCTCAGATTGAATTTTTTATGTGTATGACTTCATGATGGCATTAGCATGTGCTTTGATCCATGTGTGAATGGCACTGGGTCGGCTCTTATTGCCATATCCAGATGGTGTTACAGGGAACAAACAGTTGTGTTTTAGGATTTCTCAATAGACTGTCTAGACTGGTCTTGCAGCAGACAGATACAGCCACCCATCAAATTAGCGTTTGTCAGATTTATGGTAATGGTTCACCAAAGCCTTCCTGTCATTGACATTAAGATTTACGCCTCCGAAGTTATTTTGCCTTCCGCAGAGTGTAAAGTCTGATCGTGTGTATGTGTGTGATTATCTACATGTAGATGTATATTTGCATAAATAAATTTTTAACTAAAAGAAAAAAAAAAGTAATTACTATGGTAAGAGGCAGAATTTTTAAAGTATTTTTTTAAGAGTCTGGTTCCTACAGCTGGATTGATTAAGGAAACTTTCCCTTTCCTGTCCATCCCCTCCCTTCAAATGATAATACGGATGTTCTGTTCCAGTCAGTGTCTCCCATATGCCCCTTTTGGAAAGAAAAACATGTATGTGGATCACTATGGCTAGATTTTGCACTTTCATGTTACACTGCAGTAATATGAGCTGCTCCCCGTACACAGTGGGAATAACCTTTTGACAGGCAGTATGTCCATTCTCAGTGGAAATGTTTTTCCAAGTCTGGCCAGGGCTCCTTTGATCATGCCACCTCAAATGTAGGGGTCATAGCTACTATGCAATGTAAGAACCACTGATGGTTGACCAGGGGAGAGATAATTTTGAGAAGAGCGTATTTAAAATAAGCCAAATGTGGTGTATTTTTTGTTTGCTTGTTTTGTTTTTTAATTATTTTTAAGGGCATTAAGAATTTGTGTTGTGGTGGCGAGGCTAAGCAGGAGTGTTGTGGAAGTTTGTAGAGGTAGCTGAACATGCATATACACTTGATGGTGGAAATGAGATTGTGGAAATTTCAAACAGCTGAACTGCAGTGGTGATCTGTGGGCTTGAACATGCCAGAGCATGTTCTGAAAATGTTTGCTTGTTATAAGGATATTTCAGAAATAGCAAAGGGAGTAATGGGCTGATGAAACAATCCAGATGTTATAGTAAACTGTATATTTGGGGAATGCTACCGCTTAATGAACAACCAATTTTACAAAACACTTGTATTGATTTGCAAGTCTCTCTATGGTACGTGCTTTGGAAAGTCTCTCCCCTATTTGCTATAAATGAGAATAATTACCACTGATCATGAATAAGAACAAGAATTTGATCAAATATAAAGCCGTTTTCTAGACAGCTTAATTCTCTGCTCTTGCTGTTTCCCTTGTTTGAAGGGAGCTTTGTGACAATGGAAGAAAGTAAATATGTCTGATACATTCATTGACAAGAGGCAGCTCCAGGAAGTCAGAGCCGGTTCTCCAGAAGGCAGTTCACAATCCTTGAGAAGCACACACGTGCTCCCTGTGCCATCTTTTTTAGGGGCTCACAACCTCCCTGTTACACAGCAGCAGCATTCCCCTGTATCTTGCAAAAATCAGCTAGTTTGTTCTTCACAAATCTGTGATCAGATTGTGATGGTGTAATCTTTGTTTATTGGATAGATTTCTGTGATTTATGTGTGCTGAACGTCTTTCGCTGTTACACAACTTTCCTCTGTGCAAGTATTTCAGTGAAAGGAACTCAAGATATCAGAGAAGTAAATCTTGAACAGCAGAATAAGAACTCATTTCCTTTATGAGGAGAGTGTGGAGAGCTGTTCTTGTTTTTTCTCTTTTAAAAAATAAAAAATAAAAATCTTAGGGATGTTATCTGTGACTGCTGGGAAGAACAGTTTGTCAAACTTTGTCTCCACACAGTATCTTTTCTTACCTCAGCGGAGGGAGGATGCAGCATTGTTTTCTTTCTTTAGGTAGAGCAAGACAGACTTCTTTGGTTTTGATTTTTCTTCTTGTAGTCTGATTTTATCAGAATAAGCATATGATACACTGAGATATTTTAGTTGGTAAATTTTCTGTATACAGTTAAAATTAGCACAATACAGCATTTTAACAGTTGAGTAGGCATTTTAACTTCACTATAGTGCTGTTCTGGTTTTAACCAGACATTGTGAAATGTGTACCTATATACACTAGATACAGATGGTATTTCTTTCAAGACTGTTATACTTGGTTACTTTTTATTTCTTACTCAAGCAGCGTTAGAAAACCTTACCTGGCCTTGGAGGCTTTACATGAGATATTTTTCTTTGAAGTTTGAGAATTGAGACTTTCCTTTCAGCATACTTCTGGTTTTAGTTTGATACGGTGAAAACCTGGGATGAAGTCTTTCTTTCTTTATGCTATCTTAACTTGTCTCAATCAACTAAAAGATACTATATGGCCAGTTTTAAGTTTTTGAGAATCATTACTCCTCCAGGAGGACAATAGATTATTTATAGAAATATTACTACCTCAGTGGATATGACTTACTGATATGAACAAAACTTTCTTGCTTATTAGAAATGAATTTATAAGAGATGAGCTAAAAGGTGCATGTTTTATTTTCCTTATTTTCCTAAAGTACGTTTTTAGGGTAGCCTAAACTTACGGAAGGTAGTAGAGGGGCTAATAACACACTTGGCCTAGCTAAGACCCAGATGAGGACTGTATGTTGCACTGTCTGCACCCATGTAAGTGCTGTAGGTTGGTGCGTTACAAAACATCATTAGTTCTGCGAGTGAAAGACCCATGGTGCCATGGTGGCAGAGGATCTGCACCATGAGCACGCAGCTGAAGCAGAGAGGAAAAGCTGAGGAGCTGCTGGCTGTGTGTTGTTGTAATGGCCAAAGGCGTGCAGCAGGATGAGGCTCTGTTGGGCATCTCCCTTACCGTGTGTTCTTTGGGACGGAGATGGCCACCAGCGTGGCCTGCCGCAGGAGGTGTGCAAGTAGCACACATTAGGATGGGCTTTGTGTCTGGGGGAGTCACTATCATCTGTTTGTCTTTTTGGGGGGAGATTTTGATGACAGGTGATGAGCTAAGAATGAACACGGTGTCATCTCCCCTTTCTTCCCAAAGCAAAGAGTGTAAGTCGTGACTTGGGAGGGGAAAACAATCTGTGGAAACTGCGTGAGGAATGGAGGCAGAGGAGTGTGGTAAGTGGTGAACAGCAGGCAGGCAGCTGAGAGACGGATCTGATTTTTAAAAATCAGAACAGCCTGACCCTGCCAGCGCAAAGATGCTCACAGGACCTTGCCCTCTCTGGTCCTAGCAGGGAGCATGGAGCTGGGGCATCCCAGCCCTGGGCACTTCCACCACCACCTCTCTCGGCAGGCTGGCACTGCTGCCCCAGCCCCTTGCTGCTCTTCTCTGCCCTCACTCAGGGGAAAACAGGGTGAGAGGGACAGTGGAGCTGCCTGAGTGGATGCTGAATTGAAAGAAGAGTTCTCTAGTACCATGGCCTAATTCCCTTGTCAACGCACACAGCCCTCACACCCAAATTTACAAGTGTTTTAAATCCTAGCTAGCTGGCCCAGCTGGGAATATAAACTAGACCTCAGGTATTGTTTTAACTTGGGCTGGCAACCTGCCTACCCTGCAAACGAGGATACAGAATAAATCTGGCAATCCTTCAGAGCTGTCCCACAGCTCCCCCAGAAGCACAGACAGATGCTTGATGATTCCTTTCCAGTTAGTGTGGGAGGCTTCTCTTTCCCCCTTACCGTAAAAACAAAGAAGAAAAAAAAAAAAAAAAAAAACACCATTGTGATACATCTCTAGAAATGCTTTCACTGGTAAAGGAACAGTAACTTGGGCAGTGGCTACTCACCCTGTGACTAAGCTGATGTGGGTGCTTAGGTTTGAGCACCTGGGCAAAACTGGCAGTGAATAAACATGCCTACACTGGAGCCAGTAGACTGTGGGAGTCTGCCCAAATCAATAAGCTGCTCAACCTTCTTTGATTTTATTTTATATTTTATTTTTCTCCAGCAATGGTAGCTTTGTAAGGACACTATCAATTACAAACTGTATTTGTTGGAAAATGTCACATAGATGTCTTGCATAGACGAAAGATCAGAGAAGAGAGCTCTGTAGAATTTGTACTGTGTTCACAGGACAGCTGAGGTTGGGAAGGGATCTTGGAAGATCTATAGCCCAGCCTCATGGTCAAAACAGTGGGGGTGTGTGTGTGTCAGCTTGAGGTCTGACCAGGTTGCTCAAGGTTTTATCCAGTTCAGTTCTGGTTTTGAAAACCGAGGGGAAGAAACCTCAAAAGATAAGGACTGCAGAGCCTCTGGGCAACATGTTCCACTGCTGGACTGTTTTTCCCTCGGGGAAGAAGTATTTTCTTATATTCAGTCTGAACCTCTCGGGTTTCAATTTGTCCATTGTTTCTTGTCCTCGCTGCATTTACAGCTGCAAGTATCTCTTCTGAAAGTTCCCACTACATTTATCCGGATATCTCAATAGCTTTAGATTGTCTGGAAGATTATTCTGTGTTTGTACTGCTGTGGTCTTGTTAGATTTTATAAATGAGATTTCTCTTAGCAGAGGGTGCAGCTTAGGCTGCAGTATGATTTTTGAGAGTTGGCACTTTCTTTATGCCACATGCAGTATAAGTACAAAATACGTTTGAACAAACAGAAATATGTACTTTTGGCAATATTGTAGTCTGAAACATAAGGCGAAAGTGTGATGCCTGATGCATTTGCATTAACAAATGCCTGTTCTGAAAGCGGGGAATGGTAGTGCTTTTGTAAGTAACAAAGGGAAATCAAGATTATTTATTTTTTTTAATATGCTGCTGCACTTAGGGCTCTGAGTTGTGAGACTGACTGATCTTAATTTCACATTTCAAATAGGAAACTTCAGGGCATCAACAAAGACACTAAAAAGCCTACAGAACCAGAAGACAGCAACATGTTAGTATGCTGCTATCTTCACATAGCCGGGCAGCCTCAATTTCATGGTAAAATAATCAACTGTATGAAAATAGATGTCTTAATTCCTTCTGCTCTCCAGGTAGATTTTTCTCTAATTGCTATCAAGTGGATAAGTGGTGTTTTCAAGATCTTCATAGATTTCTGTTTTGTTTCCTTATGCTTTTTTTTTTTTTTGGTAGTAAGTACGTGCTGATCTACAGCCTAGTCTGAGCACATGTTACAGCTTAATTAAAATTGATTTAAAAGCAGTTTAGGTAAATAAGCACTCAGTGAATTTTCAAACATAGGTTAGTTAATTTAGGCTGACTTGCATCACGCATTTGTGTAATGTATGGGAGTAGTAAGAATCCACTTCCTAATTCATATTTGCTTCTTTTTGTATGTTATTGAAAGGGCTCAAGTATCACTTGTTGTTAGTGTGTAGTTTGGCATTTTCAGTTAAGCTGTCTAGGCCCACTGTGGCTGTGTAATGTACATGACTTGTTTTATTTCTAAGACAGTAAAATCCAGCTTTTGAAAACGTACAACATTGCATTCTCTTCCTGTGCCTGGTCCAGATGCACTCGAGTTTTTGAAATATTGCACAGGATCTACGATGACTGTTTTCTAAAACCTGTGCAAGGTAATTGTTTTTCTGCAGTGGTACAACAGCGTTCTTCGTGCCTAGAGTTGCATATGAATTGCAAGTATTACAAATCTGGTATCAAGGCTGAAAAATAAATCTTAATACAAGACTTGATTAACAAAAGTGCAGATTAGTGAAGTGAGTAGCTTCTCTAATAAAGCAGAAAACTAGAACCAGCTGGAGTTGGGGGAGGTGAAGAGGGGTGAGGGGACATGGGGAATGTAAATTGTGGAATGGTCTCTGCTTTGATTTTTTTTTTTTTAACCTGTGTTGTATTAGCTACTTTCCAACCGGCAAATTGTAGAAATGGGCAAAAGAAATCTGTTACGGTTTTTTTGGCCCCTCCATGCTCTTCTATACAAGGAAGCATTTTTTGTGTGTTTCATAAGCTTTCTATACAACTTCTTAAATACCATTTTTCATTCAGACAAAAATGTTGCAGGCATACATGCTCAAAATATGCAGTAACGTGATACGAGTGCCTAGCGAAACTGGGTATAGTACTCTGAGATGGTGATTTCCATTCTTCTCTTTGTAGGCATTGAAACTATTCCTATAATCACAATGCTATCTCAAATGAAATTTTGCTGAACTAATAATTGTTTTGTGGTTGAGAGAACACCACAAGAATTTCATTGCTGAAGTCAGCTGCTGTGGAAATGAGACTCACTCCCCTGACTTGGCCCATACCAGTGATCTCTCAACTGCCATCATCACAGAAATTCATGGAGAAATGGATCCACTCCCATTCATTAGCATGAAATCAAGAAGCAGATCTTGGAAAGAATCTGGTAGTAGACCAGAAGCCAGCCTGGCGCGGATGAGCAATCTCCACGCGCTGTTTAGCCGAGTGCTCTGCCTGTTGATTCAGTTGAAACGTCTCATCCCTGGGGTGTAGCGCGTGGTGATACTCGGCCTGGAGGTGATGAATACATGGATAACTATGCTTCAATCCACATTCCTTGAGAAGGGGTGCAGTCTCTAGGACAGCCAAAGATGGCAAGGGTTTTTAGCTACTGTTACTATGTAAGCATCCAGGAGTACTACAAATAGTTCCCAATTAAACAAAACAAAACAAAAAAACCCTCCTCCGCTTTTCAGGGTGTGGCAGTCCTTTCAGTAGTCTGATCTGGAAGCCTCAGCGTACCGGTGTCTAAAATTGGCTATTGCGAAATAAAATTAAAAAAAAAGACCCTGGCAACAGCAAAGCAACACCACCACCACCGGCCCCCTGCCTGCCCAAAGGAATGAGGCTTCACCATAGGTAAGGGTTTCCTCTGCCTCACACGTACATTTGGTTTTGGTGGGCCCCATTTACGTGTAGGTGCTGAAAAGGAACACTTGGTCCTTACCATGCAGTACAGCTTAAAATGGCATAATGTGACTGCAGGATAACCACAACAGGGAAATAGCAGTCTTGCAATAGTGAAACATTTTTCTCGGGGTATTCAGATTGAAGCTTTGACTCAGGTGAAGGAAGCACAATTTCCCATGTTATTAGGCTATATATAAGTTTAGAAAAAATGGTGGGGACTTGCTGCAGTGTTTTAAATTTTTTTTTTTTTTTTTAAACAGAAATTAAAATTCTGTAATTGCCTCAGCTGGTAGAGAGAAAAGTATAATTTCTAGATTATGTTTTGAAAGCCCCTGAAGTAGTGTAGACCTCACCCTCATGATACTGAGTATTTCCTAAGCTTGCTCAGTTTTCCGAGTGAAACTTTACATCGTTCAACAGGTCCCTAGTTCCATGTGTTGAGGATGGGCAAAGTTACATGTCAAAGACTAAGATTCATGATGTGGAGAATGCCTAACCCAATGAGTACGAAATGCTAAAGGGTATATCCAAAGCTTCTGCCACGTGATAAACAACGTAAAATAGCCCAAACCTGCAGGATTTTTCATGTTTTTAAAAGTTTCGACTTTTAATGGCAAAAACTAACTCAAGAAATTCTTTAAAAAGAAACCCATGCAGTCTGTATTTTGTTTTAACTGTCCTAAGATATCAGTAATGAAGACATTTTAATGAGCAGCTAATGAGTCTCTGAAATAGTTGCATTTGCTGAGATTCTTTCTGGGAAGATTGACTAAATCCCTCTATATTCTACAGTATCAAAGTAGATCTATAGTACATCCGACACAGGAAACGTTACAAGACAATCAGTCTTTTGCTTATGATGCTTCTTACAATGGAACTAATGAATATTGCAGAAATTTAAAATACAGAGTGAGACTACTATTAGTTTTTAAATCTGGTTAGCATTTGTGGAATTTTAAGTGTTGGAGATCTTGCTTGTTTTTTTGCTCTATTGTCACTGGCAAAGAATTTCTTTTAAAATTTTCTGGAGCTCTTACTGTGCTGACCAGAGATACAAAGCACACAAACCAAGCATATGGAGACAGTCTTACTCTGCTTTAGAAGGATTAATAGTTTCAAATTAAGATCAAAAGAATGTCCAGTATGTGTAACATGTAATGCATATTAATTTACCTTAAGCAAATACCACATTGTCCTTCACTTGGCATGCTAGCAATGCACAAAAAAAAAAAAAAGGTGAAAGTTTAGATTGTGTCTGAGCTACAAGGTAGCGTTAATTCCAGTTAAAATAAGTCTTCTATAATAAGCACTTAGGGGAAATTCAAAGCTATTACCGAGGATGGCCTGCCAAAAATCTTAACTCATTGATGACAGTCAAATAATGTTAAATTCTTTGAACATGTGTAAAAATGGGAAAACGGGCAGGTCTAATTCCTGAAAATATGGGCAACACAGAATGAGCACGCTGATAAATGAGTTGCTCTGAAATTTTTAATTTAAATGGAGTGTTTAATTGTTGATGGATGGAAGTATAGTAGCTTCTCAAAGAAAGAATATGTCTTTATTTACCCTGAACAGAATTGTGTGTGTCACTTGCACGGTAAAGTTTTTGTCACTGCTTTTTTCTGGTCAGGTACCACTGAATGATTTTAACTAGAAAATAAAGAAAAGGACTCCACTCTTCTACAATTTCACTTATAAGTTGGCTTTTTTTTTTTCAATTGAAACATACGTGATCATGTAGTAGTGCAATTCCATACTGCTTTTTGTGTATAGAGTTTTTCAGTTTATTTTATTACAGTCGGCCTTTCACACAGCATGACTTTTCTGCTCCTTCTGAATCAATTATTTAAAATTATGGAGTGAAATTCAAGTTGCATGCTTGGTAGAATTGAGTTTTGCTGAAATGCGTATGGTTTTACCCCGTCTTTTGTGCTGATGGGTTTACTAAGGAAATTCTTAATTTCTTGTTTCAGTATTATTTCAACTGGAATCTGTGGTATATCAAGCTGTCCCTGAAGGATTTTCTTCTCTATTTATCTGACAGAAGAAAATTTTTTCTAGGAAATACCACTGAATAGTATGGTTGATTGGAGTAGAAAATATGTTGCTATTAGGCTGGAATGTAAGTCTAAGCAGAAGAGAAAAGTGGTAGACAGCAGGAAGAAGACTCATGATACATTTGTCATTAAAATACTTAAGTTCGCCTGGAAGTCCAAGTAGCTTTTAGTGTTTATACTATGGACTTCATATGGATGCTTAGTGAAAAAATATTTACCTGGTTTCATACTGTTTAACACTTTGCTTGGTGCTGTCAATATGTTTTTTTCAGTGAATGTTTTCAAGTCAATTTACGGTCTCGTAGAACTTTATTTTCATTTTATTTGTAAAGGTTATTTTTCTAGGATTTTTAATGGGAGATGGCTTAACTGCTTTTACTGTTTAAGGGTGCAAAATGTCCCCAGCTGAAAAATCTTCAAATATTTAAACTGCAGCTAAATAGTACATTTTGATTCCTGCTTATGGATAAGAGTCAAATATGAGACTTCTCAGCTTAGTTGTGTACTTGAACAATAAGCTATTTTAAATGACTGTAGTTTATTTGTTCTAGATGAGACATCTCAGTCATGCTAGAAAACTAGCACTGAAATTATTATTATTAGACCATGTTGCTTTGCCAAGGAACTTCTTTTCTTTTGAACAAAGAAGGTTGAATCTGTACCAAAACCAAATTCCAGGTCTGAACAAAAAAAAATGATAAAAATGCTGTGTAGTTGTTACTTCTCTGTAGCTTATGGGACTTGGTCTTTGCTGCTTTGCTCACAGTGTGGTGTGGTTTGGATCACACTGCACTTCAGTGGTATTTCACTAGAAGTAATACATTAATAACAACTGTGTTTTTCCCTTTCCTGCACCTACTCCTATTATTTTTTTTCAGCTTTTGGCTGACATTTACATCCTATTCAGAATTACATTATCCTCAGCTTTGTGAGGATAGCTAGATGTAAAAATAGGTTTAATAAAATTTGCTGGCTTGTTTCTAAGAATAAAGTTTTTTTTTTTTTTTTTTTTTTTTAAAGCCAATTCATTGTAGTTTCTCAATTTAAAGAGCTGGGTAATGGCTCATTAATTTTGGAATGCACAGTTTGCGACATAATAATCAAAGGCCTTTCACGTTTTTTTAGGAAAATGTATTTAGATTTGTGAACTTCAGTAAACATATGCTCCCATGAATTACGTATGTTTTGCTGGATGTTGAAATGTCTGCCTGAGTATTCTGTTCTTTTCCATCAAAATATCAAAATGTTTAGAGAGTACACTTGATTGCTTAAAGGATCTGAGCTTTTTTAATTTCCTTTACTAAGGATCTTAGGAAGTTCAACAGGAAAACAGAAGCTGTTGAGGTAGAGTTTAAGATTTAAGCAGCATAGTTGGGAGTGGGAGGAGAATTTCTGCTTCAGCATTGTGCCTGACTGGATGAGGTTTGTGCAGTGGTCAGGCTTGCACTTTTTAAATGTATATATATATTTTGCTCTATGTTTTTTAGTTTGATTTCCATGGCATTTTAAAGGTGAAGGTAGTGTTATGTAATAAGTTGCACGTACATCAGTTCTTCTGTTTCGGGAGACAGAAGTGACCAAGGCTCATACTTTACATCAGGCACCAGAAATTTTCTCTCTTGCCAGAGAACAGTGAACAGCATGCTTTTTCTTGTTTATTTCAGCTTTATAACTAACTGCAGAAAATGAGTAGGAAACAAGAACAAGTGAAGGTTCACCTGTGTGCACAATGATGCTACCTAGGTGTCAGGTGAGGATCTTGTACAGCCCACTAGGAAACAACGGTTAATGTCTCTTAATTTTATGAATGCTTTTGATAAGACATTTTTCCTGAAATATTTTTTTTTATGTCTTTCCCTACTTTTATAGCTTGTCATTTCGTCCTGATTAAGCACTGATCTCTATAGGATGTAATTTGTGATTGTATGCTTTTGTAGCAATAAACTCAATGATGCAAGCTTAAAAATTTGTTGCAAGGATGAAAAAACGTAACTACTCAAATATTGATTCAAATAAAGAAGACTGTGTTATTATTATTTAGGAAAGTAAAATACTTCCGGTGTTTTTTATCAGTATTAGGATCTGTGTTTGATGTTTTACTGCAGTTTGTTTCTTTTTAAATCTTACACTTCTATATTTTATTACTGAATAACATAATCAGACTGTTCTGCACTCCTTGTGTAAAGTTGAATGATATGTTCTGTACCTTATCGTCTTTCTTGATTGTTATAAATTGCTTTGGAGAAATACTTCTGAGCTATAAATGCTTCCTCTTAAGTGAAAAATCCCTATGGCATGAGAAGAACTATGTGCATCTCTTCTCATACTCTGTATGCAATCCTTACATTTCAAAAATACTGATCTTATGATATGTAGGTGACTGGCCATTACCTAAGCCTCGCTGTAAAAGCTGTTGTATGTCATATGTTTGATATATGTGTATATCAAACTTCCTTTTAAAACAAACAAACAAACAAACAAAAATCACAAACCTCTTTAATTAGGGAAGCGAGTGTAAAAGAAAGGAAAAAAAAACAACTAACTTTAAACAAAAAAAGATAGAGTTAAATTCTGCTTTTACAACTGATCATATGTCTTAGTCTTAAAACCAACCATCTTCCATTTCTTAAGCCTGTTTTTATTCATTGTCTTGATCTGAATTATGCCACCAACTCCAGATTGTTTATGTTTCACTGATAGAATCTCATCATTATTGCAGTTCTCCCTGGTTGTTGGTGAAATTTTCTCTCTAGCCAGTGGAAGGAGGAGTTTCCCATCTTGGCAAGATTTACACTGATCTAGATTAAATGGTAAAATTTTTGTTCCAGTAAGCAGCAGTGAGTCAGTTTTTACTGAGGTGTCTGCAGGCTCCTTAAAATAAATATTAAATCTCTTACAGCTGTGCATTAAAGCAGACAAGGGACTGAGCACCCCAGAGCTGTGCTCAGTTATCTGAATTACATGTTGAGTTTATTTCTGGTTGGATTTATGATTATATTTCACCAACATGAGATATTCTTAAGCAGCAACCTGTTGCCTTTTTAACTTAAGAGAATTTTTATAGAAGTACTGTGTAATTGTTACCTGAAAAACAGACACCCAACAACTTGTCAGTAAAAGCAATAGCATTGGGAAAGTGGTGGCACAGGAATGTTTCAGGCTGGGGACATTTGCTGCTCCCTGTGAAAGTGCTTGCTGTAATGCAAAGTACTTGCACCTACGCAAAGATGAAAGATTCTGAATCACCTCAGGAGATCTGCAGTAGCTCTGAGACTAAAAGCAGATTTTTTTCCACAAAAATGAAAATAAAAATCTGGCACAGTAATACGTTTGTGTGGCTTGAAGTATCTCATGCCTCTTAACTGATAAGGAGTGGATATAGTTACACTAGCAGAAACTTGTTGGTTTGGGTTGTCTGTGCTGCAAAGAGGGTATGCTGACGTACCTGTGAGTAGGCATAGATGTGTGGCAGGCTGTCTCGTGAGTAAGGCCTTGATAGTCTGTTTTTTGATGAAAAATAAACCTTTTTCTTGCCAGCTCCCATTTTTCTCCCCTGCAAAAGTTAAAATCTAGTTGTGGCCTCTGAGAGGCAGCTTAACCTTTAAGAGTGTCCAGAATTTATCTACAAAATATTCTTTACCCTTTTCTTTCTTTTCCTTTTTTTTTTTTTTTTAACCTGACTTAAATAGATGAAGAGGTTTTGGTCAATATTTATTAAACAAATTCTTGTTTGAACAAGAATGGTATTTTTTGTTTGTTTTGTTTTTGTTTTAATGGTGCAAGCCTGTGAACACAGCATATATTTACGGTTGTCTTGCCTCCATATGGTCCATTCTCCTTCCTGTCAACTGAGAATCCCCATCTCAAATTATGTTCCCCAGATATTCAAGGACTACAAGCAGAGCTCCTGTTTGGTTTCTGTTTGAGACAGTTTAAAGGCTGTAGTCCTTGATCCATGTATGATCAGGAGTGACAAATTGGACAGTTCTGATTTTACAGTACTAGAAGTACAAAACAACCAATAAATAGAGAGGTCTTCATTAGAAAACAGATTGGTGACAATTGAGAAACTTAGTGGGAGATAGAGATACTTAACCAAGAAAACAAAATAAAACAAAAACCAAAACCAACCAAGCAAAAACAACCCCAAAACCTTGCAGCTGGAGAGATTAAAAATGCAAAATGCCTGTGTAGGAGCATGAGATGTTCGAAATAGCTGAAGTTTTTCAAATCCAACTTCCTCAGAGTTTGGTCAAGGCAAAAACTTTTACATTCAAAGAAGCTGTCATTGATTAAAATTTGAAGAATTTTTAATGGTACTTCAGATTTGTATGCCTTCCTCCAATTGTATATTTTGGATTAATGGTTTTTGTTTAGGTTGGTCTTCTGTTTCCTCCCACAGTAGTAATGTGCTGTGCTAGCCAAGTAAAACTTCTGCTATATAGGGGAGGAAGAGAGGTTCCTGTATATGTTACTACATATTTCCTATTCCCTAGGTCTTTTGGTCAAAATACATATCTTCTTAGAGGTTCTTATTTTTGTAAATATAGTATGCTGTGATAGTTGTATATTGCGACAGTAAATTGAAAAATGCATGTAAGAATGAAAGCATTCAAAGAGAGCCTAAAGAATAAGAGATACCCATTGCCTGTGACTATGTAGTACTTCAAATCCAAGTATGCCATGAATTGATAGTCGAGCATATCCCTTAGATCTCCCATTTGTGCCTCTGCCAACATCAGTGTAATTTTTACTTCATTTCGTAGAGTTGGAAGGCAGTCTGGTTTTAAATGTTCCAGGCAGCAGAATTCTTTGGCTGTAAAACTTGCGCCGCCTGCAAAATCAAGCTATCGTTATTCTCTGGTCCACTTCTTCCTTTTATCTAAATCCTCCCATTAATTCCTGTTAGACTGTATATACATTCGTAAAGCGTACTCCTTATATTTCAATGTTAACTGCACAGACTGTTTCTAATTTAGTAACTTTTTTTTTTTTTTTTACATCAGTCTTTACTAGTATCTTCCTTCCTTTGCCTTCTGTTAATTTTTAGAGCAACCAAACATTCATCAGTTTGCTAACTTCTTGATTGGTCAGTACCTAAATTTGTGTCCTGGTTTTGGCTGGTATAGTTACACTATATTTCTTTTATGATATGAGCAAAGAGAGAATTATTATCTGAGCAAATAGATTTAAAAATGACAGTACAAACTATACTTTTATTTTTAACGTACTGTCACACTATCCCAATTCTGTTTAATTTTGCTCTCTGGTAGTTTCCTAAGTAATTATAGTATTCCTTATCAATGGGATATTTGGGTCCTTCTCCACTATTTTGTTCTGTACAGTTTTTCTTTGACTAGTATCCACAATCTCCTTTTACTTGCCTTTCTACCCAGCTATGTACATGTTCAGTAGGACTGGACTTCAGAGGAAATAGTCTGGTCTCTTGTCTCTAGAGATTTGTCCTCTTTGCTTTCAGATTTGATAGCAAATGTTAGTTTTGAATTCTTTCATAAGAAAGAACAAGACATATCCTGGGGATAAATCTCAGAGGAAACACTGCCTCAAGTAAACATGAAATATTTCTTCTTTTTCCCTCAAAACTCATTTGGAATTTCTTGAGGTTTTCTTTTTTAAAATTATGTATATATATATATTTATATATATACACTCAGAGACTCACACACAACCTGCGAGTTGTTTATTTTTAATTTTTGCTTATGATGCCCAACAATTCTGGAAGCGTGGGCTGAAGCTTGATAGAAAAAAAAATCTCTGGAGTTTGTCTATTTCTGTAATGTTACTGAAATTTCATATATTGTATTCTTTCGTATACCTCAGTATATGAAAATTCAGATCTTGTTACTTTTCTCAGGCATGTATTAAATGGTATCACCTATGCCTTCACTGAGACACTTCTCACTTGTCATCCTGGGTCATTTCTTGGCCATCTCCTTTTCTGCTTTTTCCAACTACATTTCAAATGAATTTATTTGTGTTTATTTTACCACACTTGAAATTTCTTCAGACCCTCTTGCTGCATAAGTCCCAGTGTGATCCCATAAATCTCACTTCATGTATAATGAGGGAGCTCTTACCATGAGGACTGAGACTCCTATTGCAGTTTGAATTAGGGCAGCAGCAGGTTTGTTTTTTTTCCTTTGAATAAGTAATACAATGCAAGTTTTAATTTTTTGCACCTGAAGTATTTCTCTGATTTTTGTTTCTTTTAGGTTCCTATACCCATTTGGAAATGCGATTTGAATTGTACTATTACCATAAATTCTTTCTTATAGTATTACAGAAGTAATACCATGTCTAGTGTGTGTATAAAGTAAGGCCGTCTAGGGTCTTGGGTACCAAATATCTTTTCTGGGCGAAGAAAGAAAAAACAGTGTGCAGTTGACATTTAGTCAGCGTTAATTAGAGAAATTAAAAAATACCAGGTGGTCAGTAAGATTTTTTCTGGATTTTGTGATCCAGTGTGGAACACAAATAATTCCTACTTTGCTGAACAAAAGAAAACACAGTTCTGTAACGCACCTTATAACATAAGTGAATCATGGAAAAGCTTTTTTTTTTTTTCTTCCTGGGAACCTGTAAAGAGATGGCTTTTAGCAAGCCTGATACCTCTAGGCTAATTTTTTTTTTTTGGGGGTGGGGTGGGGTGTCTATGTATTTTTTATCTTTACTAGAAATTAGAAATGACGGATAGTGTTACATTCTTAACTTTGTCCATTTTTGTGGTGTTGCTACTGCCTTTTGTGCAATGATTTTTAGGGCTTTTTCAATATTTCCTTAGGTTGTGAAACTGTTTGCAAAGGCTTTTGTTCATCAGGCTTCTGTTCATCTTTTTTGTTACCTTTGTCTCTTGCTGTTAGATTTGAATGGACTGAAGGGTTGAAATGTGAGTTATTCCTGTGCAGGGAAATAAATGGAAAGCAAACTGTCAGAAAGGAGGAAACAACTTGAGCAATAGTTCTACACTTGATGAAACTTAGAAGTGTTGGAGAACCCCCTTGGAGCTTGATCTGTCACTGCCGTGAAGTCTCCTGTTCAGAGTAGCACCTGTGCCTATGTTGAGCTCTTTTGTTGACTCAGCATGACCTGTGCATATGCTGTTTTATTTTGGTAGGCTTTTACATCATACTTCTACAGTGAATATCTAAGCACATACAGAACCTGATGTTTGTTTTTCTCAGTGCTTTCTTAGAGGACAGTATGAATGGAGTGGAGAGTCGTAATTTTGTTCCTGCTCTTCTGTTATTTATGGGGAAGTGCCTGAGAGGTTAAGGTCAGAGAGTTACATTTTCCACTTTGAGCACGAGGTTTAGTGATTTGTTTTGGCTTATAGTTTCAAGGAGAAGGACTACCATTGCCTTACAGTTTTTTTTCCAGGATTATTATGTTTTTGTAGCACACAAACTTGACCGCATTCGAAGAATTTTCCTTGTAGCTAGAGCCCTGAACTTCTAGATGAAGCCTTTATCACGGAGCAGTCACTCTCACTGGAAGATAAGGGCAAAAGATCCTGTACCTTCTGCCTAAATGCAAAGATACTATCCTTCATGCTCGTGCAATGTGGCATTGAGGATCTTGATCGTAAAAAATAACTGACTTGAAACCTTTATTTTATCCTTAAGCAAGTGAGAACTTTATTTGCTTGAGAAATCAGTAAGTTCTATGTTTTGGACAGAATTCTACCATGATAGATGATTGTATCATCTTCACCCAAAGGAAGACTGCATCATGACCAGGAAGTCTTTGAAATGATGTACTCTGAATAGCACTGTCATATCTGGCTTCTCAGAAGCCATCCAGTTCATTTTTCTTGATCTTATTTGCTACAAGCCTCCTCTGCTGGTAGCAGAGTTGTCAAACATTTTGTAGAGCTACAACATTTGTTTGGTTTTGGTACTTAAGCCTTATGTCTAGTTCAGCAGGTGACTACATATAGATATTGAAAGTGTTTTGAAATGTGGTTGCTTTTTTTGAGAATCTAGGATTGTAGTTCCTCTGAAATACTGAGACGTGTTGGACAGTGGATGTTGAATAATTTCAGTGAATGAACCCAAATGTATTTCTTTCCTATTGGTCTGAGGGAAGAATTCGAGCTTCTCCTCCAAACAGTATGTTGCTATGTTATGGTCCTGCAACATTTCTGTAAGGTCGGATGTTACCAGGACTATGTTTGTTCTATAAAATTGCTGTCCTTTTTTGTTGAGAATTTGTCCTGGTTTATGGTAGCTCGTCCTTATTGCCATATATCTGTCCATCTTTCTGTGGCATAAGCCAATATAAAATTGAAATTGTGTTTAGGCCCTGAAGAGGGAGAGTGCCTTTGGGTTCAACCAGTGAGCTTACCACGTGCACATGAAGATTAGGCAGGTTAAACAAGAAGACTACTTTGTCAGTAGGCTTTGAGCTGAGGTCCCTCTACTGGATTTGGATCATTAGTCCATACTGTGATGGAGGAGCCTGAGCATAGTGGTCATTGTTAAGTCAGGTTGTGGTCTGTCAAAGAAGGCTACTGATTACAGTTTTAGTATTTTTATCTGTGCTGAAGGTCGCTTCTGGATGGCAGTGCCTATGTGAGCATTAATTTCTGGTGGTAGCCACAAATGAGTAGTGACCTGGTCGGTTTTGCCGTCATCATTGCTATGTAGATGAAGATGGGCCTTATCATCCTGTTGATTAGAAAACACAAAAGCATTTTCACTGTTTGCGTGCCTTAAAGGAGGTAGCTTTTTCCTCTTCCCATCATTTTTTTTCCAGTAGTTAATACCACCTGTGCAGCAGTATGGAAACTGAAGTGTGTACGGCTGTAACTGACACAGTCAAATGCACAGATCCCAGTGTACTGTTTTAACACCAAGGCATTCATAGAACCATTGAAGCAGTTAGGTTGGAAAAGGCCTCTAAGATCACTGAGTCCAATCTTTAACCTAGCACTGGTTAACTATGCATATATTCACACAGTGTAAATGTAGTTTATTATATATCCCTTTTTCCTCTCTCCTAGCTGTGCATAGCTTCATTCAAGTGCCTTGAATGTTTCATTATTTGCATTCAATTACTCTGCTGCTTTCTCCAGTTGTTTCCTATCTTTGGTATTGTAATTGTCCACTTTTTTTCTCCCTATCTTTTATATCATCTCTTGGTTTGAGATTCCTTTGTGCTTATGTGATCTTGTACAATATCAGAATTATGGAGCCTAATATGTGTAAGCTTTACTTTTTTTTTCTCCTTGGTATTTTGGTAGCAACTTCAGATGATTAACCAGTCCTCTGGATAGAAATGCATGCTGGGTACTAGAAGTCTATTTGTTCAACAACGTCTTAATTGAAAAATAAAAAGAGAAGGGAGGCTATATTCATAAATATAGGCAAGAGGAGGAGGGGAGCAGAGCAGAATTATGGTTGAGCTTTACAGCCTTAATTCTGGATTTCAAGAACCCTGGACGCTTGGTTTGTTAGCATTAGATGTTGCACTAACTTAGGGTATTTTTGCGTGAATGTGAGTGTGTTTAACCAACTAAGCATGAAATCCCTTGCTTCTGTTTGTCCCTATTAAATAGTGGCAACAAAAGAAACAGACAGGAGATGGGTCCAGAACAAAACAGAAATAATAGAGTATTTCACCCCAAAATGGAGAGTGAAACGAGAAGTACAATGAGTAGGCGAAGATAGACTCAATGACCGGAGGCAGTGTAATGTGTTGGAAAGAGTAGTAATTCAGGAATGTTCGCTGCCCAAAGCTTCAATCTCTGAGCGGCACATATGTCAGAAGGGTTTGGCCACCCCTGCTATAGATGCAATATTTAATGCTTTTCTCAGAAGAAACCTCTGTGGGGCTTTAAAGGGCCACTGTCTAGGATTGTCAGCTCAAATGCTGATGGACCTAAAACTGGAATAATCCGGTTGGGATAGAAATCCCTAAGCAAGAGGAAGACGGCTGACTTCTTCCCTTACCTCTTACATATCATTAAACTTGCGCGCGCAGCATGTGCACACACACTAGTAAAATGAAAGTAACAGTGGGACTGAATATTGTACATTTTCCTGCAGACTGCAGCACCTAATTGCTCCCAGTTTCCTGGGTTAATAGATGCTTTTTTCCAAAACTGGCTAAACACATACATTTTTGCAAGATACTGTATTGTTCTATTTTAAGTACTTTCAAATCCACTCTTTCTTTTTTTTTCTTTTTTTTTTTCTCGAGAAACAATTAACTCTTACCTCTCTTTTCTTGTTTCTTCTCCCGTCCAGTAGCTATAGTTGTTGAACATATCAGGTTTGGGTATTTATGAAAGAGAACTGCAGTTCCTATACGAGAATTATCTGAAGACCAGTTAGGCTATTAATACGCGTTTCTCTTACATCCTTTGTATTGTTCAAATGGAGCACCCTGGTTTTGGAAACAACTGAGAGCTAATAGTGGATTGAACAACTCTAAATATTTTTTATATGTTTGTGCTTTGGGTTTTAGGAATGGCTTCTTTACACCTTACACGTTACTTGAAACTCTGTACCTTTCTGACTGTACTGTAATATATGATGACATCTTAAATAATAGTGTAGCTTTAGTCCATGCTTCATGAAATATCTCAGGATGCACTTTCTGTACATAAGCAAAAGTAGAATATAGGATGTAATTTTATTTCTTGGTCTGTGACCACTGAATTTTCTCCTCTTCCACAGTTCTTGTGGAAATGCTGGATGCACCTGCCAAAGTGCTTAAATATCCCTCGTTTTGTTTGGGGCCATGCAACTTTAAGCTGCTGAGAAAACAGGACTGCAGTTACCGCTCTGTTTGTATAGCGATGTTTTGATGGTAGAGTTGTTCATTGAGCTTGAGCAGGAGGACTGTGAAACAAGTTTATAAAATTAAAATATATTATTAAAAGTATCCATTAAAATGTGACATGTTGCACATTAAGAATTCTCTTGAAAAAAAGCCTCAGTCATGCTGCTGATATAGCTACAATACATATATAATAATTTAACATCTGTGCAGAAGAAAACCAATAAAACTTCTGTAATCATAACGAACTATCTTTTCATAATCACGTTATCTTTAGATGACCTGCTTATGGTCCCAGAACCTGCTATTTGCTGCAGTGTCTTACTAATTTCTCTTCAGTTTCTTGTTTCCTGCAGTTGTCATCAGTGAAAGGGGATGGATAGTCACATAGACAAGTACTAGAATGTGTTTGTAAAGACTGGGCTTCTTTACCCAGTGCTGTGATTAGTTGTGGTTAAGGTCGTAAAAATGAATTAAATCTAGTAATCAGCTGCACCCTCAGCATAGTTGTGGAGACTCAGGTATCTGTTGCTGGAGGTTCAAAAGCTAGGACTATGTAAAGACAAAAGGCATGAGAGAGAGGGGGAACGGCTCCACAAACACATTTTCTGGTACGTGTTATAGCAGATGTATTCTTACGTGAAGATAGCAGATATTGGGGAAAAGTACTTACGTATTTTGGGGTGGACAGGATATATTTTGGGCTTACACCTTAAATACAGAATTGCTAGCTATCCCACAATGGTATGATTTTAGTTTTTTATATAAAAGTTTTCCATATAATGTATAAAGAAGTATATAATGAGCCTTACTAAGGGCTTAAGAGACCTGTTGGATGGGTCTGGCCTATTTTGGCAATATTATTTAAGAGACGTGAGCAGAACTCTAAAGTAGGCTTTGTGTAAGTGATTTATATTCTTTGTTCTGATTAATTCACTTCTCCAGGGAACAGTGAGAGATCTGCATTTTTATGGCCAGAACTATGTCCAGCAAAATATATTTCTCTCAAGCTATACTCTTTAACAGCTTAAATTGTTAGGTAGGACAAGTACTTTCCTCCTTCTACACACATGACAATGCAAGCCCAGGAAGGAAATCAGTAGAGCAATGCTCTCTGATTCTTTCTTGTGACAACAGGGTAAGCCTGGTCAGCAGTTGTTCAGAAGCTGCTTTGATGTTCACAGCAGGTACTGCATTAAGTTAGCACGGGAGTTTTCTACCAGTTTTCCTTCTGGAAGCAAACTCTTGAATACCCAACTGCAGAGTAAAGTAGAGCCCATACATTTCACTGTATGTGCACTGTTCATGCTATTCAAGAAATTCAAGTCACTTTCTTCAATCCAGCTCCATGAGGTTTAGGTGAAAAGTTAACAGGTATATTTAAATTTTGTTGTAAAGCTGTTCTAGATTTTACTTGAGCTGATCTCACTCTATTAACTGCTGATTTTGCCAATACAGTAAGTTAGAATAATATTTTGCTTCTGTCTAGCACCTTTCAACTTATAAATCTGATTTTAAAATCTTGTTGAATAAATATTTGCAAAAAAAAAGTAACTTCTTCCTCTTGTGTTTCCTCCTGGCAGTGTTTTAGAGCACTTTGCTGCAAGGGACCACCACCACCACGACCTGAATATGACTTGGTTTGCATAGGCCTTACTGGTTCCGGCAAGACAAGTCTTCTGTCACAGCTTTGCAGCGAAAGCCCAGAGAATATAGTGTCTACCACAGGTAGGATGCTGCCTTTATTCCATGGTGTGTACGTTTGGTGTTGCCAAAAGTTAACTTCTGAAACACAAGCAATGGCAGTAGAGAACTTCAGCTTAATCTTGCTTTTGAAGATAAATAATGTATTGTTTTGAAGCTAACCCAACTTTACTCTCCGTGTTTGGCTGTACATTGGGGAATATCCATGAAAGCATACAACTTGGAATATGTCAAAAGTCAGAGCAGACATTGTGGTCTAATAAAATAGAACCTTATGAAACAGACAATAGCAGTTTACTGGAGACAGACATTAAAAGGTTTCTTTCTTCTCTTTAGTTTTGGCTTTTGAGCAGTCTTGTTATACAATCAGAATAGAGAACATAATATAAATTAGAATGGGGTAGTGAAGCTCTGAAAATTACATCATACTTAATTTCTTATAATTGGTCAGTTCTTCTTTGTGGTATATGCTAGCATACAAAAGACTAACATAATGGGAATTATTTCTGGTGATAATCCTTCCTTTTAGATCAGCAAAGAGAGTTGTTTATGTAGTAAGAGCAGATTATTTACAAAAAGTTTGAGTGGTATTGAAAAGATGCATAGAAACAGGCACAACAACAGCTAAAAGGCATCTTAGCTGCAAAAATTTGAATATGAATGCTGATGTAAAAGAACCAGAAGGACTTAATATTGCAAAGGCAAAAAAAAAAGCCCAAGACAAAACAAACAAATAAAAACCCTTGTAGAATAAGAAAAAGGAATAAAAGGAATACCTGCCTGCCAAGTTCAGAAAGAAGACAGATTAGGACCACTGAGATGGAAGAAATCTGGATGTGTGGCTACAGGAGTTTATTAAGGTTGAATTGCAGAGGGAACAGATAGTGAGTGTTGTGCGAGTAACTTGTGTGTATAGTTAGTTTTATGGCTTTATACTGAAGCTGTGCTTCATGGACTTGAATTTTACATGACCATCCCTTAGCAACCCTAACTGGTTTTCAGTGTGTTTTTGCTTAAATTACAAGAACATAAGGTTATTTAATAAAACAGTAAGTAAACAAAGTAAAACAGGTACAAGAAAATACCTTTTTTTTTTTTCTTTGATGCATAATTAACCCATTATCTCGGTGTAATTAGAAATGCTGAAAAGATCTGACACCTCATTGTGTGGAGAAGATGTCAATGCCTAATTCAAAAGGTTAGAAGGAAATTGTTGAGCAATTTAGTCTTTTTTTCTCTTTATCTTTGGAGTTCACCTGAAATTAGTGCAAATTAAACTTTAACACTTTGGACCCTGAAAGAAATAGTCATAGCAATGTAAACAGCAATATAGATCTATCAAAGGAAATAATGAAAATACAACTCATTTTAAAATTAAGTTTCTTACATGTTTCTAGATAGTAGCATCAAAATTCTATCGTGTAGTTAGGCAACTTGAGAAATGCAAATGAACTCCAGAGAAAACTGGGTAGCATCCAAATCAAAATGATAATTAGCTAGGATACTCAGCTTATAATAAATGTATCTATTTGTAACCTTTGCTATATTAGAAAATATGATTGAGAATCAGTAAATAAGTGAGAGCTTCTCCATTTGGTTTTCAAACTATACCCTGTATTTTTGATTTTCTCATCAAGTCCACTCACGTCCATTCCAGCTTTTAGTTTTCTAGGAAGAGTTTAGGAATTATTTTAAGACAACAAACCATTACAAAATTATTCCCTTCAGAATTTCTTGCACTTTCCTGTACTGCACCTTACACTGATCAGGATTGGAGTTAGGGTACGAGAATAGCTTATTGGTCTGATCTGGGAGAACAAATTCCTTGTGTCTGTTAAATGATAGCTAATGAACCCAGGGTGACACACATTCTTCAAAACTGGTTAACTTAGTTCGTAGGTATGTAATCATCTTGAAACTGCTTGTGATAGATGGAAATAAATTCAATGTCTACCAATAGTTCATGCTGAAAGAACAGATGTAGTTTTTCTTATATACACGTACATGTCCGTATGTATCTACAGTTTAGGATGTAGTACATTGATGGTTTGCCGCAAGCCTTGCTAATTCCCTTTCTTTTGGCTGTCTTCATTTCCAGGTAGAAGAAAACATCAATTACTATTTATTTTTTTAAGCATTTAACAGGCTAATAGAAGATTCATAGACACTAGAGTGTGCTTGGAACCACTTTAGTAAATACCACTCAGGTCTGCAAAAGGATCTTTCTGTTAATAATATTTATAGACAGGATTAATACTCTAAGTGTAACTAAAACCTGTGAAGTTCAAATGTAAGACAAAGTGATTTAAATAACACATTGTCTTCCACGTTTCCTAAAAAATTGTACAAGAGTCACTTCATATTATTGGTAATTTGAAATCTAAGCTTCAGTTACAGATGCATTAAAAGATTATTTTATAAAAATGTATTTCATTCCATCTACCTACCAAATGGTAGATGACCTGGGTGGAAATTTTGTGCTGTATTTAATGTATGCCAGCTATTAAATTGTATCTCTGTAAATGTCTTAGCTCTTGCTGATTTGTCTCCCTGCACCCTGCAACTGATATTTTTAAAACATCATATTTAAACAGAATTTCATATGCAAAATATTGTGGTTTTTATTTTTTTGGTGAAAAATGTAGTCTTTTCTAAATGTATGGAATTGATTTCAAATGGCCTCATTGATAAATCACATTTTAATCTCTTTTCTGTTTTCAGGTTTTAGCATAAAAGCAGTGCCATTCCAGAATGCCATTTTGAATGTAAAAGAACTTGGAGGTATAGCATTTATTCTTTTGATTATAAAAAGATACAGTGTCTAAATCTCATCATACCAAAATATTAGCTGTTTTAAATTTAAAAATGATAAATCATTGGGGCTGGAATTTAAAATCCGTTTTTCACAACAGTACATAAAGTTGAGAAAGATTGAAAAGAAAGTAAAAAGTAGTAGTTTCTGCCTTTGGTGTTATCAAAGAGAAATTTTTTTCTTATTCATTTGTTAAGGCATTGTTATCTAAGTTCCCTTTAGTTTAAAGGTCTAGTCCAGGCATTTGATCTTGGAAACCTGGAGGAAGACAGGGGGGCATCTGTTTCTAACAATCACTGTCCATTCTTGCATGCTATTCAAAGTGTGAAATTCAATATAGTTTTAATTTTTGATACTCTATTTTAAAATTACCTTTTAGGTTTAGGTAACTGAAAATTGAAAGCTTCATATATGTTTGTACAGCAAAGTAGTAACAGCTAATATTTAAGGAACTTAGAGCAAAAGTCATACTGTTTAAGGTTCTTGTATTCAGCAGCCAAGAAGTTATGTGAAACAGATGGTGACTGTGTAGTATCCTTTTTGTTTGGGTGAACCAATATCCTTCCTCGAGGTCGAAAATGGTGCTAGTTTTGAGTGTGCTGGTTGACTGCTGGAGCTGCTAATGAAGCCAGATTTTGTTTCTTCATTTCTGTAGGGATTGTAAAACTTCATGCAAAGCATATAGAAAACAGTTGTCTTCTTTCATCTGTTATGGTTTGATTATTTCTTCATCGGTCTTCAAGGTTTGGGACATGGAACAAAGTTTGCTGTACTTTTTGCATTTTTTTTAAGAACAGGGTACTAGAATATTAAAACAAAACAAAAATCCTAGTTTTGCTTTCTATTTATTTATTATTTATTTTTTTTAAGCTAGACTGCCTCCCTACCAGAAATCAGTGTTTTTATCCCATTCCATAAATATTAAATGCTTAATTTATAAACATTTGATTCCAATTTTCAAATCAAACTTAGGCCTGCTTGAATTACTTGAAAAAGAACTCTTCTTTTATTTGCTTGAATTATTTGAAAAAAATATCTTCCTTTAGTTACTGACCAAGCTGAACTTTCCATTCTGTAACTTTTTATTTTGATACACCACAATTCCTTCCTGCTTTTTGTGAAATTAAAGTACCACTTTCTTCCAAAAACTTTGTCCATAAAATACTGTCTGTAGTTTGAATTGCTGTGAAGATGTGGTATGCCCCAAACCATGTTCTTTCAGAATGCACTCTTACCGTGGTAACTTGAAACATCTCTCTGAATTACACAACTTAACTGAGTAATGGTGCAAAAAGAAATTACAGATGTGATGATTTTCTGCTATGGTGCAGTAATCTCTGGTGAAAACTCTGAATGAAATCGTGTTTGATGAACATAAGGAAGAATGGGGAAAGAATGGAAAAATAAAGCGTGCTAATGTATTGTTTGAAATTTTTTAACACTGTTTTAATAAAAGAAATTTGGGATACTGAATGCTGAAGTTTATTCTCAAGACAGATAATGAAGGTGCAAAGGCACTATGAAGCTTTTTTTTTTTTGGCTCTAAGGAGTTTGTTTCCAGCCTTAAGACCCAGCACCTGCAGCCAGCATTTATTCAGTATGTTTATTCAGTCATTCACTGCTGTAATGCTGTCAGAGCAGAATATAAAATTAGGGCAGTTGTCATGACATGGATACTTAGGCCTATGTCAAGATTACAGGCCCAAACTGTAGGCCACCTAATAATTTACAGTTGTGGGTGTTTTTTTTTTGTTTGGTTGGTTTTGTTTGTTTGGTTTTGTTTGGTTTTGTTTTTTGAATAAGCCTATTTGAACCTGGTCAAATTTAAATGAATAATTTTGGACGAGAATAGCTCTTTTTATTCTTACTGATTCCAAAAAATACTAACAACATGTTATAGGATTTATTAACTTTCTCTGTTTTATGTACTAAGATGCATTGTCATGTGTTTGTGTTAGATTTTTGTAAGCTACCTAAAGGCTTTTTTCATGAGCATAGATAACCAACATGTTGTGTAATCATCTTTTAAATTCCATTTAAGACAAAACGTATTAACCAGTTAGCAAAAGTGGAGTGCTTAGTATCAGGGATGCTTGAAGCTCCATGCAGTTGAGCAAGCCCAGGATAAGAGAACTGTCCTCCCCACTGCTGTTTCTCCTTAAGCTTCATGACCAAAGTAATAAATTCACACCCTTAAACCAGCCAAATTAATTGTGTAGGTGAGAGCTCGAGAACCAATAACTTTTAAACAGGATTGGTTAAACAAAGCATGCGTATTTTGTCCTAATTTGGAAATAAAGAGCCAGAGAGAGAAGAGAGTAGGAGGGGTAGTCATACTGTCATGCAAACCATGTTGAATGGAAAATGTAAACACCTGGAGAAGATGGCAGTAGCTGTCAGGTAGTAAAGAAAAAGATGAGGTAGGAGGGGAGTATGTTGACCTGTTAATTAGCATTTAATTTTTAAATAGGTATGGGCAAACCACCTTCCTTTGTTCTGTGGAGAAAGGGGGGAAGACTGAACGCTCTTTTAACATAGGCTGGTAGAGCAGCTAAATTTCGTCTATTTAGTCATCAGAAAACTGATCCCACAAGTAAATGCCAGCCTAAGTAATCCTAACAGGGACATACTAAAACAAAGCAATAAAATCTCATTACTGTATTTGACTAAAAGGCAGTTGACACCTCTACAAAATCTGGTCATGGAGTGTATGTAATGCCATCTGTGACATATCTGCATCTAACAGTTTACAGAACATCTTAGCAGATGACATTTTTAGATGACCCTGATGAGCTGTCCAAGCTGTGAGTTGCACAGAGATGTTCAGCTTCTGAAAGCATTAAAGATGGATCTGTTTGCTATCAATCATACTCAAGACTTCTGTTCAAATGGTGCCTAAGCTCTTCCACATAGTTTCCTCATTTCATAGATAAGAATCATTTACACCTGTTTACTAACTTTGTTAACTTGAGTCCTGATGCAATTCAGACAAGGACTGAGCAGTAGTGATCTTTCCACTGTTCTGGGAAAATATTCTTCTACAATTAGCTTTTTACAGTGTGAATAGAAATTTACTATTTAACTCAAAGCAAATTGGAGTCATGTAAGCACTGCCTGCCTATCTACAATAGGATAAGCAAAAAAACCCCACAAATTTTCTAGTTTCACTTTCTGCAGAGTAGGGGCTGTTTTTTATTGAGTAGGATTTTTGTGAAAAGTAGAAATTTCTTGGTTTGCTTAAAAACAAAACAAACAAACAAAAAACCTCTGTCTCCTGATGGATTTGCTACTTGGTTTTCTTCAGGCTGAATCAAAGGGTGGAGTACAGATAGCATCCTAGTTTATCACCATAAACTACACCTACATTTTACGAACAGTGCCCGCCCACCCCTTCAACCCCCCCCCCAAAAAAAAAAAAAAATTTGAGTTTTTGATTCTAGCCAGAAACAGCTTTGAAAGGCTAAAGCTGATTCAAAGTTTTGTGAGCCAGTCAGCAGAAGGGCTAGACAGACAGAAATAACACAGCTGTGGTAGACTTCCTGCATTCTTTATATGCTTGCTGGTGTCAAGTGCCGTAGAGACAGATGCATAAAGAGCTTTCCGTAGGAGATTGTCTGTGCTGTAGCTGAAGGTGTGACTCCAGTTAAGATGAGGTTGCATCTGAGACGCTGGGCACTGGTAGCACTCTTCAGTCTGGGAAGTTGTGTTGCTTCATCTGTGATCCCAGCTGCTGTGGGCGTCTACAGGACAGCTGGAGGGAGAGTAGATACGGCATAGTGGGTAGAGAAGAAACTGGTGGATGCTTTTCTAGTTGCCAACCATTCTTTCCTTGCTCTAGAGGACTTACTGTGTGTTTAGATAGAGGGGAAAAAAGGGGGGGGGGGGGGGTGGAGAGGGAAGGCTGTGAACAATTGTCATCTATAAAGTCCAGTTTACTGTGGTGTGTCACCTACTGCAGGCTATTAAAGCTTAAGGCTTTAATAAATGTTAGAGCATATTGCAGGACACATGTTTTCTTTTCGTCCTTTCCTCTGACTAGAGCGGGAAATTTTTATTTTAAATTCCACATTTTAAGATGGCAGTATAACATACCTAAGGAGATGCTTAAGGAGATCGAACTGCCTCTTCACAGACAAGTGTATATATGGTGTTTTTAAAACTTGCACGTGCTTGCAACCTAAATGTTGTTCTAACAGTTTTAAATATCAGAATAGCTGGAAATTCAAAGCTGGAGACGGCACCTGTGTTAGCTAATAGGGAAAATACTGAAGGCCTGACTTCTCAGTGGGGAAGCATGGAAGGCAGAGAAGAGGTGAGAGAGATGTTTTTCATAAACTTGAGTTTAACAGAAGCATTCATGCACAGGCTAGATTATCTTGATGCAAAGGCTGTGTGGCATTTATGCTATCAATGCAGACTTGCTGCAAGTTTGACAGCTAACAAATTTGACACCTTCAAGTTCTTTTCAGTGAAATTCTTCTGTGATACTATGTTCTGTTCTCTTACAAGCACTGAAAAGGAGGGAAATAAAGGTAGCCTCATATTGCCATGAATGAAGCACAGCGTTTTTTTTTCCTTAGAAATAGTCAGTAATCTTACTAAGATAATACTCTGGGTTTGGCAGCAACATGTGGTTGAAAAGAAGCTGGCTGAATCTTAGGGTAGGTGAGAGTTGTTATATTACTACGACAAAAAAAAAAAAAAGGCACAAAAAACACTTTCGAAGAACTGGTCATGTTGTTGGCCTTTTAGTTCCCTGAAAATTATAATCTTTTTTTTTTTTTTTTTTCAAGTAATGTGATACTCAGATGACTGTGGCTGACACTGCTGTGCATTGCTGTGTTAAGTAGAGTCTCTCAGGCTGAAAACTCCTGTGGCCGCTAGTTCTCCTTGGTTCTGTTACAGTGAGTTGTTTGGAAGGACTGGTGTGTATATAATAGGTGCTATGAAATTCTTTCATTTCTGTACAAATACAATTGATAGATATTACAGTGGTAAGGAAACATACAATTAACTTCCAATGCAATCCCTCTCCTGTATAAGTAATGTTGATCTTCAGAAGTTGACAATAAAGTAAAAGAAATACATGTCCTGTTTGTACATCATTACTTCATGAGCCTGGTTAAATTAGTAAAGAAATTAAGCAAGGTCTTGACTAAATCCCATGACTGTCAAGTAACCAATCCTTTAGGTCTTTTGCATAAAACCAGCGTTCAGATCTGAATCCAGTATTCTCTGTAGGAAAAAGTGTGTATTCACGATGTTAATTAGCTACCTAGATTGTGCTGGGTGCAAGACAGAGACAGAGTGCTTCAGGTTCCAGTGTCATCAGAACAGTGAAGGGAGTAACTCCATGGAGTGAGATTTGAATACTCAGTGTTGGATGCGTAAAGCAAAATGGTGCGAATTCCTTCTTAAATTTTGATTTCTTCACCTGTTTTTTAGTGTCTCTTTTCAGTTGTACAATGCACAAATTAAGTTAATATTTTAAGTGTCATAGCAAAGTTATAGTAATAGTATTGCATTAAATTCTCATTTTATGACTACATGTTGGTCAAAAACTTCGTAGTCAGAGTTTTGTTCCATCGGAAAATGGAGTTTTCTTATTATCAGAACTTGGTATCCATCTCAACATTAAAGTTCACTTTTCCCTATATCAACGTAAGAATAGTGTATGTAAAGTGTATGTATCCAAAAAAATTCAGCACATTTCTTCAAATCACTGTCTTGCAGACATGTCAAGTTTTCTCCTACCGTATTGCTGTTGCTGTTCACTTTTTAATGATAGTCCCCATGAGTGTAGTGCCAGATTCAGACATTCAAAGAATAGCCCGTGTCCAAATTGTTGTTTAGATAGTTTGACAGCTGTCAAATAATTTTTTTTTCCTACCTCAGTGTTACAACATATGCTGCTCTCCAGGGGAGACAAAAGCTTTCTATAGATAACCTTATTGCTTGGCTTCTGTTGAGTTGGCTGAGTGCCACTGAACTGTGTCCTAAAATTTACTGTGGCACATAAGCCTGTACAGTCAGTCACGTACGTGTCTAGTGTTGGGCTCTTCCAGAATCTGTCATGTGGCTGAGATAGTAAAAGTAGTTGAAATTAATACCTTTGCAAACTGTCACCCTATCGCCTCATTCCCTGTTCAACTCACTATTGTATCACGATTTTCCTCATTAAATGTGTAATTGCAACTTTAGTACGTTTTCCTGACACCTCTTTTCACTGATTATGAAATATATGATGGTTTGGAGGTAAACTGAAAGACCTTACCATACTTAATAATGAACAACTGACATAACAGGAACCACAGGTTAAGCTACATGGCTAAGGAAAAAAGAATGGGCAAAGGATGTCCTGTCTACTTGTTATTATCAGGATATTTCAGTTGGAAAGTATGGGATTAGCCTAGCCAACATTGAAAGTGTAGTAGTTCTGCCAGTAATTGTTTATGGAGCAGAAACTTTCAATGCCTTGAGTCACATTCTTTCCTTATTTAAACGATGTTAGTTTCTATGTTTGTGTTTGTGTACGTGTGTCCCGGATTTATGGTTGCTTTTTTTAATGTGCGTTTATGAGAGAAAATTTAGTAGATTGCTTTGATTGTTCTAAGTAGAAGGATTATTTTTGGTTATAAGTGTTAAGACTGTTCAATTATATTTATTTTAATTAGCTCTTATTATTGTCTTGAAAGGGGCTGACAATATCAGGAAATACTGGAGTCGTTACTACCAAGGATCCCAAGGGGTAATATTTGTATTAGACAGTGCCTCCTCTGAAGATGACCTAGAAACTGCTAGGAATGAACTGCATTCAGCTCTCCAGCACCCCCAGTTATGTACTTTGCCGTTTTTAATACTGGCCAATCATCAAGACAAGCCAGCAGCTCGCTCC
Source organism: Anser brachyrhynchus (assembly GCF_964034855.1). NCBI lineage: Eukaryota > Metazoa > Chordata > Aves > Anseriformes > Anatidae > Anser > Anser brachyrhynchus. The sequence continues at coordinate 13,887,673 of NC_137697.1, read as the reverse complement.
GTACAAGAGGTATGTTAACGTGGCAGCATCTTGCCTGTTTGTATTTACTGTCTGCACACCACTGACCCATTATTACTTATTACCCAGACATCCTAGTTATGAACTGGCCTCAGTTAGCCTTTGTTGTAAGTACACAGACCAAGAACAGCCCCTGCCCCTAAGAATTTAGTCCAATGCACTCTATACAGGCTTAGTTGCTCTGGAAAACAAACAAGTGATACTTGGATACAAACACAGTTCTGCTTTTTCGCTGTATTTTGCTGAAGGGAGAAAAGACATTTTAACTACTCTTATCAAAAGCTGCTGGGACAGTGTTTTTTGTTGTTGTTTTGCTTTTTTTTTTTCTATTACTTTTAATCTTCTAGTATCCCATTATTCTATGCAACTGCTTAAAGCAATAGATTGTTTGCAGCCATGGGTAGCCTTTATATAAAAGCTTTTTTTCTGAAGTTTTATGTAATGAAGTGAGGGCAGAGTTGCAATTCCTGTTGTGAAGTTCTTGAGCTGTTCTGATTTTCTTCTTTTAAGCAGTAATGTTTTTGTCTAATTTCTAGCTATCACATGGTAAATTACATAATTCTTCTTTTCAGTGTACTGAAACGTGCTCTTAAGTTTCTTAAGTTTACAGTGCTCTTAAGTTTCTGAAAAATTCTTTTCTCACACATTCTAATGAAATTGAGGAAATGCTGAAAGTTACTTACTCTTCTTGAAAAACTTTTCTTCTGAAGTTGTAGGAAGAAATTAAAATCCTGTTGTGTCATTCTGTTCATAACTGTCATTTAAAGAACTCTTCATATTAAAGATTATACGTGAAATCTTGTTTGTTCTGTGAGTGGTGTTTTTCATACATCAGAGTCAAAACTGTTTCAGCACTTTACTGTGTTGCTGATTGGTATTTGAAATTCTTCCTTTCTTAGGTGTACATCTTTGTCTAAAATATGATATTTATGAAGAATGCATATTTGATTCAATGCAAAACTTAATCATCTGTAGGATAACTGCTATTTGTGCAGTATATTTGCATGTACTTTCTCTGCTGCTTTATGCTTTCTATGCCAAAAGAGACAATATAGTTAAGTTTATTATGTGTTAAGTAGGAGAAATGTGAATAGTGATGTTTTTAATATGAGGAAGAAAGTAAGTGAAAATTGTGTAAATTGAAATGTAAAAATCTGTATTAAATCGCTGATCCTTTCCTCCAAGATTCTGTGTTTAAAAGAGAAAAACAAAAAAAAATTGGATTTGGATTTTAAGTTGCATAAAAAAGTAAGCTGAAATGATGCAGGGATTGAATCTACAATTCTAGGTCTTGTTCACCTAAAAATGGATGTAGGAAGAAGTAATGAATATTTGGAGGAAATGTAATGTGTATTTTAATATATCAAGCTATTAATTTATTCTAGTTTATTGTGCAAGGTAAAAACAAACCATATATTCCTCAGCCTTTCACTTGAAAACTGACATTATCCGAATACATGACTGGTTTCATTTAGTTCTTCAAATATGCCCAAGGTATTTTGATTTTACCCTTTTTTTTCATAGAGTAATACAGATTAGTTTCCATCAATGGATTTTTTTTTCATGATTTAACTATTTTCAAGCATTTATTGTTTTACTATTTTTTTCCTTTTTGAAATGGCCATATTGGGTTTAACGTTAATTGAAAGTTTGGTTATAAATCTGTTTAAGAAATGTTCTTTCTCTGGTTTCATATGAAAAGTGAATATAGGAGAGGAATGATGTCTTTGTGCCATGTGCTATATGCCAGTTGGTTTGCTCCATGGCAAGTTATAGATGTAACTCTTCATTTTGCAGTTGAGCCCATTTGGGTAGACTTCTGGGCATATACCAAATCCTTTGTGTATTTAGAGGTAATGTTTCTTCTCTTTTATTGACAGTACCCTCTTTCTCTCTTTATCCCTCCACATCATTACCAATTGTTTGATATCTCAGTGGAGTAACAGATCTTTATATGCTTACAGCAGTATTTAAATACATTTCTACTGAATGCTTTTAAAAAAATCTTGGTTTATACTTGTAGCAAACAAGTCTTGATTGCTACTTTGAGTCTGTATGAAATGCTGAATACAATAATTTTGTTGAATGCACACAGCTAATGCATATCTTCAGAACAAAAATTCTGTATCGTGGGGTGTATGTCTGTGAATTTTTTACTTAAGAATAGTCGAGAAAAAAAAAAAGTATTTTGAACTGAAGGGGGCTGTCACAAAGTTATTCCTGGTATTTCATCCCTGAAAAAAGTGATGTCATGTGCTTGCTGTGAATGCAAAGTGGGAGTCTTACTCAATTTTCCAGATGTTGAAATAGAAATTTCTTGGTTTCTTAGAGGTTTTGCTGTGCTTTTGTCCTCATTAGTGAGGTCTGACATGAAAGGAAAATGCTGACTCATCACATCACCATTTCTTATTCCTAAAAAGAGCATTTTTAAAAATTTAATAAAGAAAATCTGTTAAGCATTGGCAGTTTTGTTAGACTTTTTTTGCAGAACTACATGAAGTTTAGATAGTTCCATGCTTTTTTTTGTGTCATAAGATAAATGAAACACAGTTGAAGTTTAAAATTATGTATGTCTTCTTTTAGACAACAAGTTGCCTTTCTTTAATGGATATGATAGGACCCCTTGGAGTATAATTAAAGAAAATGTCTGAGTTGAGTTGTGTGTAATAGGAATTGTAGAAAAATATTTATCTACAACAAAAATCCTTCACAAAACTGTAAAACTGCCAAGCACTTTCTGCAACAGATGTTAGTTATATTTATTGTTGGGAAGTGCAGTTGCTTTAGCTTTTCAGAATTTTATATTTTATTTTAAGTCTTTTTTTCTATGCATTGCATAGGTTAAAACAATATCATAGAAGCTATATACTTTAAGTATTAAACAATATCATGAATAGCTCAATTCAAAATTACAATAGCTTTTTTGGAGAATATCCAGTCAGTTTGTTTAATCATGAAATGTAATTGAACATTTTCAGGCATGATTGGAGAATATACTTCATGTTACTGAAGTGATCATGAAAACTTACAGGAGAAACTAAACTGAAATACTGATCAGAAATGTGATCTTATCTTCCTCTATTCAGTTGCTGGTTGGGTTTCCTTTATTTATTTATTTTTTTATTTTTTAAATCATAGAATCACAGAATAGTTTGGGTTGGAAGGAACCTTAAAGATCATCCAGTTTCAATCCCTTGCCATGGGCAGGGACACTTCCCACTAGAAGGACAGTAAACCAAAAAAGGTACATTTGACATTTTATTCTAGAAGCTGGGAATGAAGATGTACCTCTTAATTCTGTTATATCAACTTGCATGGTATTTATTTCATCTTCCCGTATTAAAGGTATTTGTAAGTTGTTTTGATGTTTGTTGTAGCACTAGCGCATACTTAAATGATTTCAAATAGCTGCTAAGTGCATTAACTGGAGCATAAAACTGAGGCAATAATATTTAAGTTAATAGGTATATTGCAAAATAACCTTATTTTAGTTTAAAATTACAGTAATGAAGAATTAATCTTGTGGAAGTCTGTTCTTACTGCTATATTGGAACCCTCCTGTATTAAAAAATTTAGAGTTGCAAACAAAACAAAAATTAGTTACTCAACAGATGGGGAAGATCGTGTGAGAGTGGCATAGCAGTTTGGCCACTGTTTCCAAAATACTGGGTGCAATTCTAGAACAGTGTACCTAATTATATATGTGTATATTACATAAATGCATAAAATTAAATAAATTATATATATATAAACCATAATATATAGATAGATAGATATTTTTCTGATGGAGTGTATTTCTGGTGTTCCATCAAAAGTTGCTTTTGGTTATAGACAAGTGTTTTTGATTAGTCAAATTTCTTTAAAGGCTTAAAATATAACAGGAGGTTTTTGGTGTTAAGAGTATTGTAAATTGCTTTGCAAGTGAACCTGTTCACTTGTTGATTTTTATTTTGGAATCTGTGTTGCTTTGTGTGCTAATACTGGAAGCTGGATTTTTCAGTACATTCCTATGATTTGAACCAGTATGCAAACTGTGAGTCACTTACCTCCAAAGTCGCAAAAATATTTAGGAGTGACAGGTAGGATGAGTTGGAAGCTGTTCGCGGCCATTGTGCTTCAGGAACAGGCAAACACTTACCTGAATGTATTGAAGAATTGTAGAAGCCCCATCAGGCTGATGAAAGCAGAAACTGAATTGGACTGTGAAGCTTTGCCAGTTCAGTAGTGAAGCTACATATTTGGTGGTGGAATGTTGATTTTGGGGAGTTTCTGGTTTTCGGTTTCGTGGTGTTTTATTTGTTTTGTTTTGTTTGTTTGTTTTAAGATACAAGGCTGCTTGCAAGATCACATATGTGAAGACATCCATAGAGTTTAATTTTTGTTGTGTTTTCTTTTGCTTATCCAAAAGTGCAAATAATTAACACATTTCTTTCATATCTTTAGATTTTTGACCACTTGTTCCAGTGGAAATCATTGAAGAAGTCTTCTAAATTTCCTTTTTTAGATGTGCCAGCACATTTAATATGCAATGAGACTAGCAGACAGTCTTCTCAGTCTGTTTTAAGATTATCTTTCTTTGTTATCTTTCTAAATATTGTCAGGAAAAAAGGTGAAAAAATATTATGTGAGCTGATCACACGTGCTTTTTTCTCTTGTGTAGGAGGTCTTGCTTTAAAGTTGAAGTACTGATGGGTGTGTGAAACTCCTGAGGAAAGTCTTTCCACTTTTCTTTTTTCTTCATTAGAGCATGATTAAAAATGTCATTGAATTACAAACAGTATTTTCAAAATCAAATGTGAAAGATTGGTCCCTTGATTGCATGAATTGTGGTGTTTTTATTTATTTGACATTATTTTAAGGTGTTTGGGTTTTCAGTTGTGGATGGTGTCCAGTTTGGTTTTCTGCTAGCGGAAAAGCAGAGGGTGGCTCTCCTTGCTAAGTGAACCACTACAGTGATGTAGGGACTGTTACACCGCAAGCTTTTCCTCTCTTGTTTAAGTCTGGAATTAATTGTGTAGATAAACAATGTTGTTTTGATGCCTTAAGTTTCTTGAAACTAAATTGTTGCAGTACAATGGCCAGGTTTATCAGGGGCTGTGCAGGGGATCTGGAGAGCTATGGAAACTGTTCTTTCTGGGCCTGACGCTTTATAGTCCAAGCTGGCTGCACATGACATGCTTAATTCCAGGACTTAATTACTTCTTATTGTGTGTAAGGTAGATCAGTGTCCTTGTGCTATTTTGCCATAGTTTGTCTTGTATTTTCTGTTGGTTAGGTAAAAATAATTTCTTTTTGGAAAACCTTTCAACTTTCCAATGTGTGAATATTATTATAGATGTCACTACTAACAATCTGAAAAATGGCATTGATAAGTTGGTAAGAGGTTAAGTTTCAGAGAGAGTTCAGTATCTCAGCTAAAAGCTTTGAAAAGATTGTACCTCCAGAAGCAGAAAATAATAATTAAATTAAAAAAAACAAACAAAAAAACCAGCCTGAAGCCAAGAGCAAAAATGGAAGTATACTGGCTGCACTCAGTCCCATTCTTGCCCTGCTCAGACCTTGCAAATCAGTTCACCTACCCGAACTCTTAAAGACCAGCTGTTGCAAATCTGTGTACTTTGACCGGGACGACATCTATAGCAAAGTTAAATTGCGGGCAGATTTTTAGTTCCTCAAAAAGCTATTTGCGAAATAATTTATCTTCAAATTACTGCAGCAAATAGCCAAAATATGGATTCCTACCCTGTTTTGAGATCATAGTGACCTAAATGACCTTAATATTTGCAATCCCTTCACAGCAAATACTTCTCGTCCAAGGTGTATCCCCTGATATTTGAAGATTGTTTTGGAACTGGACTCTGCTATTTTAAGTATTGGCTGTTTCCTTCACAACTGTGGCCTCTGCAAGAACTGTGGAGTTATTTGTCAGGCTTCAGTTATGAATACATTTGCAGGAGAGGACAACATTTATAAACTGATGTTTAGGAAATACTGATTTTGCCATGCTTAGAACAATGTTGAAATGATTCCTATTTACACATCTCATAGGAAATCTCCCTTTCTGATAAAAGAATTTCTTCAGAACAGTTAGAGCACTTACGTATAAAAAGATCCTAAAATAAAGTAATATAAACAAAATATAATACAGGAATATAAAAATCAGTATAAAATAATCTGTAAGTAGATCCATGCCCTAGTTGGATGTGAACAACAAAACAGGTTTATAGGGTTGCAAGTCTGTGTCCAATGTAAATATTTAGGAGGTAGAGTATGCTTTAATCATTGCATTGTTAGAATAATTATACTAATAGCAAGTTGGGTAGTAAATATTTACTGCTGCAAAATGCAAGTGACCTTTTAAAGAAATTAAAATAAGAAATTGCAAATCTGGAAGAATCTGTATTTTTTCTGTTCTCTTTGAATCACTAGCACGGTAGGAAATAATGGTGAGCAAAGAAAAAATTAAGATGAGCCGAAAAGGAATTGTAAAGGCTGTTTAAGGATTTGTAAATAAATAAATCTGTCCAGAAGGTCTCTTTTTATGAAAATCCCTTTATAAAAAGGTGAAGAATGACATGGAGGATCCAAACAGTAAACACCCTTTTCTTTAGATGGATTTGTTTCAATTACTGTTTTATAATAAACGAGGCCATGGCAGATACCTCCTACTCCCCTCTTCCCCTCCCACCATATTTTCATAAGATCAGATGGTAATTTGGAGTTGTTGGTAATAGGTGAATAATATAGCTTACAAGTAACCAAACTGTACAAATGTGCGTGTCCATTTTAACAAAGAATTATAAATCTCTGAGTGGTAAATTCCTTGACGAATACATCTGCAAGAAACTGAGCTGCTTTCACATACAAAAAACATTTGCTAAAAGATGAATACAGATTTTTATATATATTTGTATACTTCCGAATGCTTTTGTGGTATTCATTAAGTAAGGACTGTGGGAGCTGAGAAAAGCACAGCTTCTTGGAGTTCTGTCTGAAACCTTTTTTGTTTGGTCAAAAGTTGCTGAGATTTAGTTGAGAATTATTAAATGAAATCCTGAGGCCCGTTGGATACAAATCTGACTACATGATCATAATGATCCTTTTGGGCCTCTAAGTCTGTGAAACTGCTCTTCAGAGGAATTCGTGAGTGCTCAGAAATTTGATTACTGTTTGAGACATCTTGCATGAGCAAGAGAAGTTGTATTTCCTTCAGAATAAATAACTATTTCAAATGGAACTCACTAGTGGCTGTATAAATGATCTCTAAAAGGAACTCTACATGTTTTCTAAAAAAAAAAAAAAGGAAAAAAGAAAGTTTCCCGATCAGATGAAAAAAACGGAAAAGTATTTAGTAGTGCACTGGATCAAGTTTGTGAAAGCTCTGCAATTGTGTAAGTGATTTAGGATGTGTTTTCCTTTCAGACATCCTTATTTTTAGTAGAATTAATTCTTAAGCACAACAATATAAGCTTCTGCTGCTTAAAAGATGAAGACATGCCCTTCCTCCCTTAATGCCTTTTTTTTTTCTTTTTTAAGTGAAAGTAATAAAATGTCTTTAGTACTAAAATATGTTTGGTAATAAAATATATCATCCATCTTTTATTTACTGCATAGTTAAACTCTTTTCTGTATCATTTATATTTGGTACTCAGTGTAACAGAAGAATTTAAAAAAAAGCTTGATTATGATCACATAATAATTGTTTTATTTGAATAGGTACACAGTGTATGAAATGAATTTCTGGTCTCTTTGCATTCCATGAAAATTAGATGCTTACCCTTCATGGAGGATCGTGATGTGAGCATCTTTATTGGTCATTCCAGAATGGGAAGGAGGTTGAGTATGGGATTCTTTTGATGCCTCTGAACGCTCAGCATTTCTTAAGACGCTTGATGGGGGTTACTCCTGAGAATAAGGGGTACGTACCGTAAGGGAAAGAAGAACTGAAAATTGATGCACCATTGCCCATCAGAGTTGAAGTGCATTAAGTGGGCAAGCATAAAATTCCTATGATTATGAGAGGGAAAGAACCATGCTGCTCTGGAAGTGGAGATAGTAGCATATGTTTGAGACATCGCAAAGCAATGGCGTGTTCCAAGTGACAGGGTGGGGAAAGGATCATTTTATATCAGCATTCTGGATGCATATGACTGGGACAACAGTGCATTTGTCAAGGACCAAGAAAGAATGATGTATCATTATAAAGCGAGATTAGATCCTTTACTATTCCTTAATGTTGCTGAATTCTTTTTTTTTTTTTTTTTTAATTTCTCTTCCTGGGTTGTCTTCAAGCCATTGTGCTTCTGGAAAAAAATCTGAGATGTTCAGGGGGTATGATTTAAACCAAAATCAGAGATTGTTGCCAAGTTATGAGCTTGCATGTCAGACAGGATATTGTGGCTTTTGAAAATGAAATAATCCAGAGAGAAGGGATAGCAGGAAGAATAGAAAGAGGGACCACTGTCAAACTTTGTGCACCTCCCTCTCCTCCATTCCCATAAACTTTGCTGGCATTAAAGCAAAAGAGATGAGCAGAGAGCAGCTGGAGATGAAACAGAAAGGAAGAATGGAAGGGAGTTCAGCAGCTTCAAAAGTGGTTAAGTGACAGGTCAAGGAGGCTGAGGATGGAATACCGTGGTGTTTTTGGTTTTCTCTGGAGGCATGCTTCTACAGGGATGTATATTGAGAACAGTGTCCATTACTTCTTCAGAATCTGTCCAATATATAATGACATTTGATTCAAAAAGTGGACCCATTCTCCCATCCCCTTCTTCCAGTGACTCAGCAGACATACCCTGGAAGAAAGATGAATTATCCACTCTCTAGCATCTGGGAACAATCTTCTTCATAAGACTAGAAGCAGAGTTTTGAATATAATGACATTATTCTAATGATGATTTGTTGATACTACATCATATCATTAGTCATGCTGGAATCTTTAGAATCATAGATGTTTTCTCAAAATAGTTTAGAAAATCTGAAGCAGTCTGACATGAAACAGTAACTTGTTCCACTGGAATCTGTACAGCTCAAAATTTTGAGTTAGTATAGTGAAGGATCTTATTAGAATCTTATTCTTCATTTATTAGTGAAGAATAAACTAGAAGACATTAAAATACATGATGAAATTATTTTTTCTTGAAAACTTATTAGTGCATTATTTAGATTTAGTCAGGTAATCCTTGAAATTGTCCACCCCCTACGTGCTGGTTAGAAAAATAGAATACTACCAGTGCACAGAATACTTAATGACAATGCACGCACACAATTTCTCAACATCTTTACTTTTCCCGTGTTTTCTGTTGTCTTTGATTGTTGAAAATCTGCTCACATATAGAGTTGAAAGGGTCAGAAATACTGTCTTAAAAATAAAACCTCAATGTACATGCACATACGCCTTTTTAAAGTTAATGCAGGCTGAAGTTCTGTATTCAATATGCACTGTAAGGCATCTAGGAAACTTAAAAACAAAAAAAATTGCATTAGTTGATGAGCTTTTCTTATGAAGACCATCATCTCATACACATGTATGTAAAGAGGAGGATAATTGGGATTACTGCATATATTATTAAATACTTGCTACAGTTACATTATTTACTTAAAATTAAGTTGTACCATCTGTCTCTGTCAATGCAAGCTTGTTCTCTAATCTTTTTCCAAGACTTGTTCATAATGTATTATCATGCCATTTGTATTGTCATTTTTGTTTTTGTTATTGTGGTAATAATGGCTAGGTAATAAAGGCTAATACATTTTTATTGACATTATATGAAACATTCAAATATTTATAGGATTTGTATTTCCTTTGCCTCCCTATTGCTTTGTTGTATTGCAGCAAGACCTTCGGAGCAGACCATATCGTAACTAAAAATGTAACATAGATTCTATTCCAAATTAGATACCTTCGTGCCTCTATCCTAATTCTGCCTTTACTTGCAGCAGAGGATAAAGGAAATAAGAGTGAAATTTTAGTTACTCTTTAGGACAGAAAACTAAAGCACTAAAGCTCTTCAGAGCTGTAAATGAAAAGACGTTCTGTCACCGATATTGCAGGAAACATTGGGATCCCTTTAGCTGCAGCACTGTCTTCATTCATGGCACAATGTATGTGTGTCGTTTGTGAAAACACATAGTTCATTTTGATTAAGCACAATTATCTGTGATTTTTAAATACACTGTCTAGATTCTTTTTTGTTTGTTTTTCATTCATCTGGGGGTAAGTAAAGACTATCCAAAGTTGTTTTCAAAAATGTGTGTGCACAGAACTTTATTATACAGCCAATACTCTTTGAGTAATTTCATCTGTTCTGTGTATACAGACTCATTAGTTACAGATAAAATTGTTGTTATTTCATTGTAAGATTATTTTCTTTGTTTCTTACTTTATGGTGGTTTTCTTAGTTGTCCATACTGAATTGCTGTATGTTCTTTAAAGCGGAACAGAGGCTATAGAAATGGTGCTACACATTCTTCAAGTATTTGGTATGGCTGTACGTCTGTCATGTAATAGAATCGTTGTAATGTAATTATTAATGTAATGTAACTGTGTAATTCTGGTTGACTACTTTTTCTGCTGATGTACCACCTATATCATTTTTCATGAAGTTCAGAATGTATCAGTTGTTTAAATTAAAATCATAGTTGAGTTTAAATCGATTTAAATTACATTTTTGAATAATTAAATATATAATGAAGGGGAAATCCTTAATATTTTCCACGATTATTTCTCTTGTTAATTTTATTAAGGTAATTTTGAGTTTTATTGAAATCTCGGTTGTAATACTTAAAAATAATCTTATATTTAGAAAATCTTTTGAAAATCAAGGTATTCTATTTTAAAGTGAAAATAGGGTGTTGTTAAGGGAGAGAAAAAGCTTAGTATCTTTGTATTCTGATTTATTATATGGAAGGCTGTTTTTAACAAAAAAAAAAGGGCTTTTTTTTTTTTTTTTCTTTTTTTCCCCTCCACTATTCTCAGTCTCTTTTGATCATTGATCTGGGTGACCCCACGCTCAGGGGTTTTTTCTTCATTTGACATGGACAGATTTTTGAAGTATAGCTCTCCTTTGGGAACCTCGGGCAGTTCCACTTGACTAACCTGTGATCTAATGAGCAGTAATGCAGGGTTACAGTGACCATTTTGTTTGCTTTGAGGGAGGATGGCTAGACAGAGAGTGGGAGAGAGGCGTTGTCTGCGGAGAAAAAAGATGCAGGGTGATCGAACAGTGTGAAAAAGACTTGTTAGCCCACATTAGTGTGCCTGATTTACTTCACAACAGGTCAGGAAAGGCCAAAGGCAGGGTTGTCATTAAATTGCAAAGTTGAAAATCCCAGTATTCTAAAGCATTCAGATTTCTGAAAGTTGTAAATTAGAAAGTTTGTGGTTCATGATGAATTTGCCAGGAAGATATACAGGAGTACCAGCTTCTTTTAAACATTATAAGGTACCTTACGTACTCATGCTGTAAATATTAAAAGAAAACCAGCTTTTTGAAGTACTTTCATGGTTGACTGTTTTACAATGAGACTGGGTGCCAAAGAAAGGCCAAACACTAACAAGGTCGTTGCACTTTCTTTATGAGCCCTGGGGACCCCTTAATTATGTGCCCGTGCTGCTTATTTTGAGATCTGTGGAGAGTATGTATGCGTGTGTTTGCATAATATATAATTTTTATTTGAATTTATTGTTTATATACATACATAGACATAGATATATTAAAAAAAAAATCTAGCACCAGTTGCCCGGGAATGTAGATTTCTAGTATTCTGCAGCACATTATGATTCTTTTCTCCTGTCATTTATTGTTTCTCTTAGAGTGAACATTAAACACAAATCATGCCATTGGTGACCAAATGAATATAATTTTATCTTTAATTTACGTTTAATGTTGCAGGGACCAAAAGAACCTGTTGTCTTTATGTTCCAAAGAATTTTTTCTCCTAGTGGTAAATGGTGCTTTTTGACACTTGAATTGGACTTGACAGCCTGTCTTAAAGACAGGCTAATATCTTTCATCTTCTTTGGCTAATATTTGCAAATGTTTTATGGCTGCTTTGCAATTTCAAAAATAAAAAGTTGGAACTACGTATTTCTGAATTTGTGTTTGCCCTTTTGTTTTATTTGCTTATTGCTAATTGGCAATGGCCTGGATCTCTGTGATTTGAAGGGTACAGCTATCAGGCAGAATGTCCTTTCACACTGTTCTATTGACAGTCTTTAACTCATAGCAAACTCTTGTTTTCGTTTTCTCATCTGTCTGGCTTTAGTAAAAATCAAAATTCAGCCTTTTAGTTATATTATCATTGTGCATTGAAGCAGTGGATAATAAAACAAATGGGTGGTCTTAGTGGTAAGGTACTTTTTCTCTGTCTGCTACCAGAAGTTTCGCTAATTGATTCTTACTCCTGCTGGCTGTCAAAAATCAGTTTTCCACAATTGGCATACAACTGTGTTAACTTTTAGGTTGTGCTGCAGGGACGGTTTTTGTTGTCTCGATCTTGTTGAATCTTATTACAGCTAGTAAATATACAAAATTTTATGTTTGAAAACAGCTGACCATAATTAAGAGAATTTTTATTATCTGACTTTAGGAACTGTGCTCCCCTTGATCATTCAGATGATTCTGATGTTAAGGGGGTGTCTTGGTTAAAAGTAACAGAAAACAATAGGATGTCAGGCTAATCATGCTGAACACTAGCTTTTGTTTTTTACTTGCATTGGATTAATACATGGTGCCAGATTATTTTAGTTTATCTTAGTCCTTTTTTTGTTGGCAGTGAACATATGGTGTACTTTTACATCCTTATAAACTGAAGTTGAATATGGGAAACAAAGTACATTTTTTTATATACAATGCTGCATTTCACAGTGACTTTCTCAATGTCAGTCCTGTTTTTACCACATTGTAAAATTTGCTCAAGATGAGAATTTTGATATTGAAATAATTCATTTCCAAGCAGTGCAGTGTCCAAAGGTGCTTAGGGATTTCTGCAAACTAGACTGGAAGAATTTCACCCAGGTATATTTTCATTTTACAGGTTATTTTAACATATGTTTAGTTGCAGCAACTTGGTAGAGATGCAGTCTAAGAAACTCTGCACTTGACTAGCTTTTTCTGTAGCTTTAGGTCATGTTAGTCAATGGAAACTTATTAGGGCATAAAATGATGGGAAAATGCTAAATAAATCAGAATGCTGAATCAAAATACACTTAAGCTTTGCAACTATTCTCTTTCCATTGACTTTATCCATTGCCTAAATAACATTGTCTGTGCAGTCTGTACGCACTCTTTATTAGCTCTTCTGTTTGATTTAATTATTCAGTTACTCAGTGTGTCTGAATTAAGTCATCTCTGCCAATCTGCTTATTACAAAGTGTTTGGTCAGTGAGTAGAGACTAATGCCATCTCACTGGATTAATTTTTGAAGGTGTTTGTTTAGGAAGCAAGACATTGGAACACCATTTCAAAATTGGCCTATAAATAAGTCAGCCAAGACCCTGCCAATCACAGGCAGTGAAAGGGCAAGCTTTACTTAACCATCTGAAGAACATGATAAATTTTCACTTATTCTTGTTGGCTGCCTTTAAATCGTGAGTAGATTTTGCAGCTTGGTTTCTGGACATTCTGTTTAAAACCAACCAACCAAATAAAAACCACCACCACCAGCAATAAAACAGACACAAAAAAAAATACAAAAAGTTTGCTGCCATGTAAGTTGTTTTTACATAAACTTTCTATGTATTTTATGAAAAAAAAACATTAAAAACTTTTGTGATGGTAATGTTGGTGGTTTGTTCAGGAGACGACTTCAAAAATGGGGGGTTACTGCCAAATACAGGCTTTTGGAAAACTATACTTCCACTTCATAATTGCCTCTTTAATAAAGCATTTATTTTAAGATAGGGATGTTTAACTTTTTATATAGGTATTAAACTGCAACTTAAAAGATTTTACTGTTTATCTGTCTGTTGTGATATATAACCTGCAGCAAAACTTTATACTCTGCTTCAGGTTAAGATATCATTCCTGTAAGTTACCTGCTATAAAACCCCTAATGGTGTAACATTATAATTCAATCCACATCACGGACAGGATGCAACCAGTAATGTTTAGCAAAATAGGAGAAACAAAATATAAAATTATTGGCAGGTGCTCTTTTACTAAAGAAAATGGGTGTGTCTTTTTGCAATTCTCTTAAGTAATATTTTGTGTCTGCAGGCTATATTTGAGAAATATACCTCTAAAAATGTTCTAAACTGGGAACGCAGTAGCTAATACCTTACATAAAAATAAATGTCTTGCTATGCCAATGGACTCTGACAATTCAGATTTCAGTAACTGTAAAATGGGCTTAAAACGCTCCCCAGATGTATCTGGCCTTTTGGAAATCATTCTTTCTGTGCAATAGGAAAAAATTCTTGCTTAAATAAGAAAATGAATTCAATAATGCCACCCTTCCCCTGCACAAATAAGAAGGTGGGGGTGGTAATACTATGTCTGGGAAAGGAAGCAAAAATGTATGCTTAGATATCCCATTGCCTGCTGTTATAGGGGTTGTGCTTGCCAGCAGTTTCTGGCAAGCGCGTTCCTTCCAAACCCTCTCCAAACTCTCCAGGCATATAAAAAGTCTTGTGCCTGTGTTAGTCAACTTTCACTTACTGGTAGTGTAGAAGGAATGTTTATTGACTGACAAACTGCCTGTTTTGAAATTAGGAAACTTGAATTAAGTTTTTGTTTTGGTACATGTTAGTTTGTTGTTGTTTAATTGACAATGCAATTGAGTTAGGAAGATGGCTGCTAGTGTCCAAACTGGGTGAGAGCTTATAGAGTCCGCTCTTGTGGGCAATAAGGCCTGGGATTTGGCTGATGTTTTTCTGGATACAGAAAGCAGCAGATCATCAAGTCTCTGGCCAACGTGCAGGAGTTTGGATGCTCCAATTGTAATCTATGTTCAAAGGGTAGGTCAGCAAAGTGACATCTTCATTTTTGGTGGAACCTAGCCATAAATCCATTTAAAAGTCTAGTGTGTCTGACAGTGGGGCACCATGCAGGGGTGCAGACTGGAGAGCTAAGGACAGTGCCATAGAATGGAGTTGTCTTCGACAACAGTAGTACCATTACAGGTACTAGTTAAGTAGTAGGAGGAGGAACTGAACTATGTCCTAGAAAGAACCATGACTGAAGGGAGACTAGAAATCTAGCTCATTGAATACAACATAGTTTTGTACAACTGTCTTTCTCAGGAAAGTTCAAACTCATGTTCTTTCCACTCTTTTGTTCTCGAACACATAGAAACTAAATTTAAAAGATGCCTTGATAATAAACTGTCATCCAACAGACAGCTGGAGTTACATCTGGGCACTGACGCTTCCTGGTTTTTAGGCAGAAGGCTGTCTGGATCTTTTCATGTGTCTTGCTCCCAGTACTTGTGTCTTTAACTGAAATAGCTACCGTTGTAGTATTAGAACATACCAGTCTTTTGATGTATTTGCTGGTCACCTTTGAGATAAAGAAAGAGTCTCATATTCAGTGTACAGGATTTAAGAATAGGCAGACTATCATCTACAACCTCAAAGATAATGGCCATCTAATTATTGGTGATTCCAATGAGAGTGTGAATTTAAAGCAGGAATTAGAGCTTAACAGAAGAGGAAAAAAGGCTGTTGTCTCCCAACTGGTGTTATCAGCTTTCTCACTGAGTATTTCCATTTTTCTCCTTTTCCAAGATGCCTCTGATTCAGTCAACCTTACAGTGCTTTTATATGCATAGACCCTGCCATACTCAATTTAAAGAAGTGTGATACCAATCCTAACAATTGTGGTCATTAGGCATCCTGCTCTTGTACATACGTTACTGCTACTGTGTTGTGGTATTGACTTAGCTGACTGGAGAAGTTACACAAATCATTTTATCAGTAAACTAGGATGGCAGTTTTCTAGTTCTTGGCCTTCACAATTATTTCAACCTCTGTATTCTGAAAAGTACAATTTTAAGTATCTTTAGAGTCTGCAAACAGTTAAAAATTCTTCAGAATACGTGTTATCTGAGCATTGTGATCACACAGTGAAAGAAGGATGATTTACACTGCTCAGGATTATCATTCAGGGACTGACTATGTTATGAGGTGACTAAAATATGTCAAATGCTAGAATGTGTCAAAGCTGCCCATGGACAACATTAGTTTGGTGTGACTGGAAAATAATTTTGATTTTTGAATTAAGATTAGAATTACATTTTGAAGATATATAACCTGTCAGTTTGTAACCTGTTTCACAACAATAGCTGCAAATTATTTTAAAGGGGTGGAGTTGCTTTGACACTTGAGCATTGTGTAATTCCAAACCTTTTTTGACCCTTTGAAAAAGACTTTGATATCACAGAATCACAGAATCGTCTAGGTTGGAAGAGACCTCCAAGATCACCCAGTCCAACCTCTGACCTAACACTAACAAGTCCTCCACTAAACCATATCACTAAGGGCTACATCTAAACGTCTTTTAAAGACCTCCAGGGATGGTGACTCAACCACCTCCCTGGGCAGCCCATTCCAATGCCTAACAACCCTTTCAGTAAAGAAGTTCTTCCTAATATCCAACCTAAACCTCCCCTGGTGCAACTTTAGCCCATTCCCCCGCATCCTGTCACCAGGCACGTGGGAGAACAGACCAACCCCCACCTCGCTACAGCCTCCTTTAAGGTACCTATAGAGAGTTTGCGTTCAGTTCGCGTTCTCTTATATTATGATAATTGGAAATAAATACAGCACTTCAAGTTCTGAAATGGCATTCCAGAGCTATCTAATATATAGATAATATACATTAATTCTTAGTTATTTGCTATAAATATATATGTATGCACATATACATGTATATATGTTCTGCATCCTGCATCCATTTCCATAAGTAGCATGAGTTTTATTATTATCTTTCTCTGGCTGTCTGATCCAGAAACAGCTGAGTCTTTCTCAGATTTGTGTGATTTTGAGATTCATGGTGATTTAACATTGTCTTTGTGTGATTGTTCTTCCCCTGTAACTCAGTGAGGAAGTATGAGCATTCTTAAAAAAACTAATTTAAACCCTAAAAACTTCTTGCACTGAGATGTCAGGGTAATATACTACTTTGTTCTCTTAATATTCATAATATTTTATGTTAATCCACATATGGTGTTAAGTAATGCAGAAATAGTATTGCTATAAGGTATATTTTTAAGTATGTTAAGAGCCCATTCTGAAGCGGTTATTTTGTTAGTATACCCACTGAAGACCATAATTTTTTCTATCTTGCAGGATTAAAATTCTTTTACTGTTTAGATTATTTCCGTTGCTTTAAATTTCTTTTTCTTGATTGCATTCTCCTAATAGAATTTTAATTAATCTTTTTTTATGCAAAAATGTTTCTCTTTAGAAGTATAATTCAGACTTAAGTCAGAATATAGATGTTGACATAACATTCAGAGTATGTGTTAATATTTTGAACCTAAGTGCTAAGAGATAAATATTCATTAAGTTTGTATTAAAAGTGATCTTGGCTAGTTTGCATAGTGGAATTGTTTGCAAGCTTTGATACAATTCTGCATTTTTGCAGAGATGAAAAAAAAGCTTTAAATCTGATTCCCCATTCTTTTATTAGACCTTAATTGTTGCTTCATCGGTAATTTCTTTCTCAATTTAAACCAATGAGGCTCTTCAGAATTCAAGTTTATAGGAGTTTTGTGAAGATTGTTATAAAGTACTACTGCTGAAAAGTGTGGCAGTCCTGTACCTATTAAAGGAATTTGCAGCTTGAGCTCCACAAAAGGCTCAGCAAGAAATCGATGTAGTTCTATAGAAATGCAGGAAAACTCTGCCAGAAATCCTGCAAAACACCACAGGATTCCACAAATTTAGCATTTTTCAGCTGACTGCATTCTGGACAACTGCCCTCCCTGTACAACAGAGACAGATCTAGGCTGGATCATCAGTCTCACAACCTCTATCAAACTGTTCTCTGTTGCATCTTGAGACTGCTTAGATGGCTGCTTTGTGCGGTGGTTGGAAATAGAGAAATGTTTTCTTATCTGCAGGTTTTGTTGCTGGGACAGATGCAAACAGTTACTCATCACCGTAATAATGAGAAGGGAAGAGTTATACATACCACCATCATAGTCTTCCTGTTCAGGAGCTTTGAGGTGCCAGGAATAATTTTCAACATAGAGCTTCGGTTCACATTATTTTGTCTTTTAGTTGTGGGTCAGTACCAGAAACCTTCCAACAACCCCATTCTATTTCTCCTTTAAATTCTGTGCTGCAAGCACGTTTTGCATCTTGCAAACTTTTGCTGTGCTATGGTACAATATTTTAGGGCTATATCAGCTCTTTAGTATTTCATAGTACTAGGGAAACATTATTTACACATAGTATCTGAAGTTTTGGCTTGGAAGGGCCAAGCCACATGTTTCTTGTACTCCGTCTCGGAGGCTGGCAGGCTATTGTTAGAAAAGACAAGGTTTGTTTTTGTCATGCAGTAATAATCTGCTGCTTGTCTTTGCAGACCTGCATATTTCATCTTAAATTTTACAGGCAAACAATAAGGGAGAAGAGATGAAGAGAAGAAAAGCAAACTAGAGTCCTAGAAAATTCCTTTTCTTTTTTGTCCATGAAACTTGTTCCGCAGCGAAAGGAGTGCTTACAGACAGGGTGTGCCAGCTGATGTCACCCAGCATTGAGTGGGGAAGTAGAATGCTAAAAAGCAAAAAATGAGAGTTGTACTTGCCTGTTTGCTCCCCAAAAAGAATTTAAATTCAGTGTTTGCTACTTGTCAGATGCCCAGAGCCTCACCTGTCTTCGGTGCTTGCAAATCTGCTCCAGTGATCATTGCCCCTCACAAATGTCTGCCTGAGAGCAATTAAAATTTTACCAAAGAATACTGGGGGAAAAAAAAAAAAGTACATGTGTGTCATGTAGTTACTGAATTCTTTAAAGATAAAAACAAAGGCCATCACAGAAGCAAATTAAAGCCCCTGGGAGCTGACATGGTTATTGAAAGCTTTAACAGAGCTGCCCTACCATAGAAACCTGCTTTCTATTGTCGTTCATTTTGGTCTTTGAAAAGGAATTTATGATCAAAGTTTTGTTTGAGCGCAACACAATGGCACTGTTAAACATTCTGCTTATATTTTGGCAAAGTTAGTCCAAGATTTGGGCTTTTTTTTATTTTTTTTTTTTTAACATGGCACTCATTCTGCATCAAGAAAAGCATTTTACTGGTTATAATGTTTACCTCTCAAAATAGCAAGCTTTACTTGGGTTGGGTGTTTAAGGATGCTTTTAATCTTAGCTCCATTAAAAAAAAAAAAAAAACGCTTTAAAAATGTATTCATCTTTAATTATACTGGATCTGTATTTCTTGTTTTATATCTGTTCCTACTGTTTTGTGATAAACACTGATCTAGAGCACTTTTGTGGGTGACATCTCACAAAATGAATGAAAGAAAATCTGTGTAGTTAAAATATTTAAGATCGTAAGCTGCTTTTATACCTAAAGTTTCAAACTTGATGACCATCAAGCGAAATCATTGAAGACTACTATCCAATATTTCAATTGCTGTCTACAGAAAGAAGTTAGGTCTTTGTCAATTAATATACCACAGTATGATTCTTTTCCATCTTAAAAGCTAATTATCAGTTACTTCATTTGACGACACATACAGCCTGCTTTAATCCAAGGGAGGGGAGGAGGGAGGATAGGGTTGGAAATAAATGATACTTACAGTTGAAGAAGTAATTACAGTTATTTAGATGTTGGAAAATATGGGTTTATTTCTTGTCTTTGCTGTGGACTTGCTGCACAGGTCCTCAGCTAGCTTTGTGGAAGTCAGGTATTTCTGCTCTTCATTTTACGTCCATAGAGAAAAGTCTTGTAAATGCTCTAGGGTTGTAATGGCAATCTGTAGTTTTGAGTACTTGGAGACCTAAGTGCAGCTGGAAAAAAAAAACACATTGATCTCTGTGATAGACAAACAAAGCTCCAAAGACTGTGATGGTGAAATGGATTATATAAACTGATAAGAGGTCATTTAAATTAATGGTGAAGAAAAATCTATGTATGCACCGTTCCCTTAACATACAGTTTTGCAGGTATACGTCGGACTTCTGGAAGCAGCTTTAGAAATGCTGCCTTGTGGTGTGATCTTGATGTGATCAAAGCAAAATGAACAGTCGGCCAATTTAAGTTTTCCATCTTTAATGTCTGTGGGAAATAGACGTATTTGCTTAGTCCTATATATGAGGTTTGTAAGAAGAATGCATTGAAGTTAACTAATGGGTTTAGAAGAGTTTCCTTCGAGTGGGTTGAAAGAAAGATATCACAATAGAGGTCCCCCTCTGCTGGTGGAGAGTTTAATGTTCGTCTTGAACATTGAAATGTATCTGGACACCAGTGTAAAGTCAATTGACTCCGAATGTATTTATGCAATAAAAAACCACTGTTACACAATGAAAACTATAACGAATCTACTGAAAACATTTTAAAGTGAAATACCATACCACTGCAGTTATCAAGTTCCCTGTCTACTCATCTTAGCTCTGAAAGACAATTCATGTCGTGTCCAATAGAAAGTGTATGCTGTATTGTCAGTTTGTATTATACCTAGCCTTTGGCACTGTTAAGCTTGTTGTTTAACCCTTTCCAGAACTGTTTAAGAATTTTGTGCTGGTAAGCAACAGATTCCACTTCTCATTTTTAAGAGATTTCTTTTTACTGAGTTTAATAAACTGCTTCAAATATGTTTGTATGCATACCTGTCAGGAGAATTTGTCTTCTTTGGTAGGAAGTGTATGTACCGAATTTTGCATGTATACTAAGTGTTCATAAAGAAGAGTGAAAATTGTAGGGCTACGAGAATTGTTTACAGTGATCCACTAAGAAATGAACCAGCAGGAAAATACAAATGAACAAACAAAAAGCCATCCTAAGTAAATGTCTAGAGAAGACTACTTTGAATTCCTTCAGCCTAGTGTGTTTGTCCAGTGCAACTTCTGTTTTCCTGATTGCTGCAGGGCGGTACTTTTTCTTGTAACAGAGAAGATTGCCCATCAGGATGGAAAATAATTCTGCTGTCTCTTTGCTTGCTTCTTCCATCTTTTCTCTTTCATGTTTGACCAGATGGGTTAAAACTCACTCATAGCTGCGGATTTAGTGTTCAGTAAGATGGTGAATTAATTCCTTATTTTAAAATCTAGAACATTGTGGCTGGTTATTTACTTGTATGTTTGTGTGTGTGTGAAATAAAATGTAAGTGGTGACTGCTTTTATAAAACAGATGCAAATGGAAAAGGGTTCTAAAATGTATTACAGAATTGTTTAATTTCAGTATGGTAAATATTAAAGTAACTTGGATTAAACACTTGAAATAAATACTGTAATCTATTTCAAGTAGTTTCCATTTCTTATGAATATAAATAAGGATCTATTAACAACTGTAAATCAAAACCTTTCTATATTTCATGAATTCATATAAAAATACAAGGGTGTGAGAACGAGTGTTCTCACTGTATGATGCGTACAAAACACAATGACTTTTTTATGAAGTTGGGATTTTTATTTTAGGCTTAGAAGTACTTACAGGGGCATAATGTTTTCTCTCTGTATATCTAGCTAGTGTAAATGAAACAGAATAAGAGAATGAAGTTTTCTTCTCCTTGGAAATGTAAATCACAAGAGGAGCGTGAATGAGTTTAGTATGATCATTCAGTTAAACCTGAATGGAATTTCCTATAGCAAAGAAACAGCACCATAAGCCAAAGGGGTTTTCACCTTCTCTTAAGCAACAGGAATTTTTGGCATTCTAACAAATTCTTTTTGTAGATTTCATTAAATGATAGGCAATGCTAATGCTGTCCCTCTGCTTCCCCTGACCCCCTCCATTTTCAGTATGAGTTGAATAATTTTAATATCTAAAAAAAAAAAAAAGCAAATAGTCTTTCTGCCACAAAATCTTTTTTTTTTTTTTCAATACTTAGGGATTTATAAAGGTCTTTTTGGTCATACTGTTGTTTTGAGAAAAATAGCTCTGGCTTTTTAATCACTTGGTTCAATTTTATAAAAGTTGGTGTTGGCTATGTCTATCCATACCTATAGATATAGTCTGTATATAGTCTATATATCTATAGACTAGATATAGTCTGTTGTTTACTTGTATTAGATTTAAATTCAGAGCAAGCATGACTTCTCAACTGACAGCTTTATGCTTACCTTTTAAGATAGTGTAAGCCGTGTCAGGCACTAATCTGTTGTTTTGTTTTGGCCTAAAAAGTTAGATATGAGGTCGTATAGTTTCTCATTAAACTATCACTAAAAATAAACAACTACAGTAAACAAATTAGGTTGTAATTGCAACTTTTCTGATGATTTCATTTTGTTTTGTTTTCTTGGAATTACCACGTTGTTTTAACAACTTGTAGTTAAGTTTTGAAGCTGGCCTTGTCGGTATACTAGATTTTAGTATAAACTAATGAAAAATAGAGTTGACTTGAAAAATTTGGCTACTCTTATATGCATGGTGAGTTCAAAATTATCCCTGTTTATACAGCCTGTGGCAATTTAAGCAATGTGTTTTGTCACCTGCTTTGCTGTCTCATGAAGCGCTGGAACATTTATGAAGAAATAGAAAATATGACTTTGAATCCTTGACGTCTTTTAAATAAATGCACATATTGATAGTGACAGATTGCTAAACTTGGCTTTAGACACTTAGCTGTGTTTCTTGCCAAAAGTAATCCAGATGTGCATAATTTATCCGCCTGCCATATGTGCACTGACATGTCTTTCTATAATCAACTGTCTGTTGAGTATTGTTAAACAGTTAAATGTTCTTTATCAACTATATCTTTTTGAATAATGCTAATAAGTTCTTTAAGGAGTTAAGGAGCAGCAAGACCATAAAAACAACTTTTATAAACTGAAGAAACCATCTTCGGATTTTTAATTGTCGAGAAGGCATGCATATTTAGGAAAAAAAAAGCATTGGTAAAAGAAGCTTATGTAAAGACCATCTTAAGTGGTGTTATACAACTAAGGAGGATGCATATTTTATGTAATCTCATTAGAATGGGACAGATCTTTGTTGTGGCAATGTAAAGGAAGTTGCTATGGAATAATAACATTAATTAATAAGGATATTTTTTGTATGAGCTGCTTGTTGAAAGGAGAAAATGAATTTAACTTGACAAGCAGTAACCAAACGTCCTGGCATTAAGTTCAGAAAGAGTTGTAGGAGGACATTTGTGTCATTTGGAGTATTTCCTCACATCATCACAAGAAACAACCCCATTATACATTGTCTGTTGCACTGGGTATTTGTGCTTCAGCTGTTCTCAGAAAGTTATTTCTTGATTTGTATTATTGCATTACCTGGAAAAAATCCTGTTTTAAAAAGTGTTCTGTCCAAGGAGTTTGCTATCAACAAATTCTGTTTTCAAAGGAAACAGCAATCCATAGAAATATTCCATTTGTTTCCTCTATGCCTTTCCTTTCACCCCATAGACACAAAGTTATCAGAATATTAACATGGATAATCTGGCTTTCATTGATCTGTGAGGTATATATTGATCTTTGAGGTGTGTGGTGGTCATTAGACCAAAATGCAGTGTCTCATGGCTCTGAGTTTTCCC
The DNA here is from genome assembly GCF_964034855.1 of Anser brachyrhynchus. Lineage (NCBI taxonomy): Eukaryota > Metazoa > Chordata > Aves > Anseriformes > Anatidae > Anser > Anser brachyrhynchus. The sequence goes on along the minus strand of NC_137697.1, from coordinate 13,864,002 downwards.
TGAGGAGAAGGGTGTCTGGCTCTGTCTGATGTTCCTGTGTATACAGGTAAGTATTTATCCCTACAGTTATATAGATATCTATCTGTTGTACATAGGCCTGTCTTTGTAGCAATCTGCTTTTGTTTTTGAACTCCCCCCTAGCAGTTGCATAACTTGTGGCATGATTAGTAGCTCTTCATCATCCTGGGAGGTCTCAGTCATGACCTCTCCAACTGCTGATCTTTCTCATTAAGATGAGAATAGGTGTACATAAGCTGTTGAGAGCACCAACTCTATGATGCTTATTTCCATCAGGTCATTCAGATTTGAGCAACTTATTTTGGTTTATACAAGGGATGACATAGAACTCCAATATAATGTGCTGAAATAAGGTTACAGTGGGAGACACAGTAATGCAGCAAACAGTCCTTACTACCTACCATCCTGTTAGAACCCATCATTGCTGGAATGGTAGAAAGATGCTGCATGCTCCTAGTTTCTAGACTTTGATGTTTAAAATTTAAGATTTCATCTTGTCTCTCTGACCAACACATGATCTAAATGGTTAGCAGTGTTCCAAGATGTTATACTGCTGTAGTTATCAAAGTTAGTGGCTGTGTGGATATGGTCTCATGGATATGTGAGTACCCTCACACAAACCCTGGCAGAAAGTTGGGAGGTTTCTTAAGGAAAGTGGGTTGATTGTTGGTGAATTGCCTAGAGTTGCTAGGGTCGATCATGGATCAACAGTGATCCATGCTACTTGAACTTCTGTGCTTGCTGAACCGTGCTGCAGCTACTGTATTAGGATCTCTGCTCTTTCAAAACAAACTAACCCCCAAAATCAAAGGTCTGTGGTGGTGTGAGTTTAGCTGCTTTTGGGAACCGATCATACTGTTTCCTGAAGTACACAAATCACCTTTCTCTCTCTCTTTCTCTCTCTCTCTCTCTCCCTGTCTTGGGTCACTTAATGTTTACTTGTCTAATTCAAAACTAGTTGCATGCAAAATATGGGGAAGCATGTTTTCTGAAGACTTTCTTCTTGATGAACACACAGTTTCTTGCATGTGAAAACAACTATGGAATCTCAGTATTCCATAACCAACCAGAAATTTGCTCCACTCTCTGCCCACGTTGGGAAACCCAAACTTACTTCAACAATTACTCCTTGTAATGTAAGTTTTCTTAAATAGAGTAAATACGTATTGTTGAAAACATAGAGATTTTGTAGGTCTTCTGATGATCTCAGAATTTTCAGCACATTTTTTCGTCATTGATTCTTTGTGTTTTGCCTTCCCTTAGTCATTAGTAAAACAATGGGTGTAATTTTTCTCCTTACTTTAAAAACAAAACATAAAAACTACCAAATCTCATTATAATTTGTGATACTCCTTCAGGCAACATATTTTACAGATTTATTCACTCTTGTTAATCTATGTTCAGCATAGTATTCTACCTCTTGTTTATAACAATTTAATAAGATACGTTATTAGATTACTTCAGTTACTAAGAGAATAGCATCTTTGTAAGAATTTCAGGTGAGAAAGTACATTTTTTCATTTTAGTCAGATGCTATGTGAATCTTAAAATATACACTGTTGCTTGAGCTTTGTGAAATACTGTAATATTTTTCATTACTCATTTCTTAGCTGAATTTATAAGTCTCTAAGAAGCTTTCAGCCTCCACAAGCTATTGACATAACATGGCTTTTATGAAGAACCTTTTATGCTCTGATTACTTGTATCCGGAGTTTATTAGGGCTGTCATTGTTTGCCACAGAATTATGCTTCAGAATCTTGGCTTTTAATTTTCTTTCTTAAACTGTTTTTGTCTCAGTTCTGGAAGTCATAAACTCTTATAAAGTACAAATGGAGTTTAATAAATGTTACTACATTACTACATTACATGACCTTCTGAAAATTAAGGATTGTAGCAATTTTAAACTCTGTCACCGATCGTTTCATCAATATCAGTGACATCTTGGCCAATTGTAACATAGCAGTTTTGTCATTCCAGATGTTTTCTGGTGGGCAGATGAAAACTGGGAGAGGAGAGGGGAGAGGTGATTCAAAATTAACCTGGATGTGTGCATGCATGCTTGCATACATCCTACAGGCAGTGCTGCAGTGAATATCAACTGAAATACGGTGTATCTGTATACTGTCCTTTTCCTGCCCAGAAGCATTTAGTTATTTTTGTTTCTCCTGTTACATTTACGAAAAGACTAATTAACATAATAGAAAAGTGTTTTGGCCAAAGAAGAGCTAGTCTGACAACTGAACTCTCTCATTACATTTCCATCTATCTATCTTGCTAGAGTAGACAGGACCCTGGATTAACTACAATTTGAAAGGTTAGTTGAAAAGATTAAAGGTGACTTGTAAATGGAAAATGGCAACTTTGCTCTTTTGGATTCTAAGCACATCTGGTCTAGTGTTCCTCATGTTGAGTGGTAGGTTTGCCAAGACTTGTTGCAGACTTTGTAGAGTAGTAATAATAAACCTGTTCAGAGAGTTTAAAAGAACTTGGCATGCCATATGACAGGTTCTCGAGTAGTTCCGTCAGGAGCCAAGTGTACTGTAATAGACCCCTTTTAAATTGTTGGCTTACACGAAAACTGGAGATGTCTGCATTTTCTCCTTTTCTCCTCCCTTCCCCTGAAGTACAAAAGGCAGATGAATTTATTAAAATGCTTCTTTAGTGTATGTTATTGAGCTGCGAAAGAGACCAATAGATAAACATTATTGTAAGTTTGCAGATGTGCTCTCATTTATGCCTGTAGGCAAGATAAATTTATCTACTTATGTAAGAGGAGCCTTTAATCAGATAATCTGTTATTGCAAGTAGTTTAGATCATGAGGTGAGTAGTTTTTAAACAGGCCTTTTCAGTGTGTGTTGACTTTACTGGTCCTGTTCTTCATCATGAGAAACATAAAAACACAATCAGGTATAAAGAAAATAAGCTGTATCCTTTTCTCTCTTATCTTCAATATAGTGTATGTAACTGCAGACATATGCAATATTTCTATATGAATATACAGCCCATAAAATATTGCTCATTAGATTATAGAGAAAAGAACAGATCCAGATGTTTAGATAACAGCATCCTTCAAGACAAGTGAAGAAGTGGCAGAAGGATTGAAATATATATAAATAACATGGTATGAAAAATCTGTCCTCCTATACGTAGGGGTAAAAGAAATAGAGATTATAATGGAGGCCTAAGCTTGTTATGTCCAGCATGACTTTTCATGCCCTGTAAAAATCTATGCTTTTATGAACAGCAAGACTTCAATGTATGTTTTCATGTTGCTCTTCAGGTCTGGTCTATATACTACTCTTAGAGAACTTCTACTTCATATGAGAAAAGGTATTGTTTAATATGGAAACATTGACCACCTTTGACATTGACATCCTCTACTGCTGTACTAGAAAGGGTCTGCTTTTCTGAAAGCATCTTCATCTTATTCAAGACATGACAGGAAGTGACTGACATACATAGATGCATTAAGTGGTTGGGTACAAATTAACTTTGAGAAGAAATCCTGTGTTCCTGCCTCTTCCTTGCATACAGGCCAAGCATTTAATGGGTTGCAGTGCAGGGTTGTATAGTTGAGCCAAAAACGTCAGGGGCCGAATCACTTCAGTCTCATACTGATTCATCTTGCTTTTGATCTTGTCTGCTTTCCTTTCTGAGTGAGGGAGAGGTCACTAACGAGGGGATAGCTCAGAAGTCATCAGAGAAATCCCAGACCTCATTTATCTCCGAGAATCAGTATTGTATTTTTTTTTCACTTTATTTGCAGCGGTTACTGCTTACAGTAAACTTAACTATCTTAATTTTCCCAATATTTTCAAATCGTGTTGCATTCAACCAAGTAATATCACCGTAATGCTTCCAAGAAAGTATTTAGTGGTGTTTTTTTGGGGGCGGCTGGGGTGGGTATTGGGTTATTTGTTTGTTTTGCATATGTTTTTTTTTTCTTTAAAGCCACTGGAAACTCAACTATTGACAGGAAAAATACCATTGTCATCCCAATAATGATTGTTTAACATAATGGTGTCTTGAAGGAAACTGCCTACTAGCTTGGCACAGAAGGAGGACAAGACAGCTCGTAAAGGAGAGAGGATTTGAAAAGCATAGGAGACTTTAGAGGATTAAGAGAATGCTTGAGGACTGATCAGCTAATCAGCTCTTCCCAGATCATATAAAAGGGAAAACAAGAGGAGACCTAGCAGGAGTACTGTTTTACAGCAATTCCGTTTAAGGGAAAAACTATTCATGTGTCCCTTCTCAGAGACTTCCAGTGATCTAGTAATTAATAGTGATTTTAATTACAGTAGAAAAAAAAATCTACAATCGGTTTCCCTTTGGTCACCTAGAAGAACTCTCTTATTGAAATATTTGGGAAAAGGAAGACCATTTAACAGTCCGTGCATCTCTGCAACCCCAAAACCTCAGAATCCTCATCACCTCAGTGAAATGTAGAGTACAGCGGACTTTGGGCAAAAGAGCAAGATTTAGCACAAAGGCAGAACTGATGGATGTGAATGATGAAAGCTCAGTCATGAGTTCCAAGCTGGTGAATGGAGTGCACTCCATTCAAGAAATTTTTAGAGTAAGATGAAATACTTCTTGCAGTACAGATTGCACCTGAATTGCAATAGTATTACGTTCTCTTAACATTACTCAGAATGGAAATCTGCTTTTTTAAGAAAGGTTTTCAGAAACATTCTAAAGGTTCTGAAACTGAAGTAAAATACACAAGTCTTTGCCTCAGGGTGTAGAAAATGGTGGGGAGAAAAGTTGTGTGTTTTGCAGGGATCAGTCAATCACATTTGTTGCAGCTATAGAGCTGTTTTGCTTCCGTGCTCTGCCAGGTGCTGATGAGAAGAGAAACATCTGACTGGATGTGAGAAGGTGTCTCTGCATCAGTTCCCTTGCAAGAGTGAGAATAGGATGCAAAACTGGTGGATTTAGGTCCAGTGATCAAGACCCAGAACAAATGTTTCAGGAAACTAATAGTTTAATTGCTGTGTATCTTTGACTTCACTCATAGTGCAGCTGAATTGAAAAAGCCTTCAAAAATAGTCTTTTTCTTCCGACTTCTATTTAGTAGTGTGTGTGTGATGGTACATAGACAGGAAGCAGGATTTTCTGGCTGTGTTTCTGACCCTGTGGTTCTTTACCCAGATTCATATTCCTTCTCTTTTCTCCCTCATCCTATTAATCATATCCCCATTTCATTGTTTTTTACTCGGTATTCTTTATTTTCAGGAGGAGTAATCTGTGTTCAGTGAAGGTCAGCATCAGCACCAAAGTAGTACCACTTTTCCAAGAAGAAGTTTTGCTTAGTAGCCTGGTTATTTTCTTCTGACTACCTCCTTGTACAAGAACCTGTTACAGTGCTGCTTTGACTGGTTTTATGGAGATGCACTGTGTCAAAGCAGGGAGTGGGCAGAGTTGTTTCTGAGCTACAGAGCACAGGCTTGTCATGTGCTAAATACAAACACTTTAGTGAATCTTACAAATTCTTCATATTTATAAAGAACTTTACAAATGTCATGCAATCTTCGTTATTGTAAAAGCAGGTGTTTGTAATTAGTATTTTCTTGCTTCAGCTGTATCATTGTGAAAAGTAAGCTATGAAAGTGGACTGTGAAGAAAATGCTACTGTAAGCTACTAAACTCTCCAAAGAGTATTAAGAAACAGTCTAGTTTCCCTACCCTCATGAAGCTGGTGGTCTATTTTTAGAGCTTGTTAAGGTGCCATGTTTAATTGAAATTACTCCTTTCAGAAGCCATGCATATGCGGTTACTGTGACTCGAAGTATCTTAGGTCATTTTCAGAGAGATCGAGGTGGCATTTAAAGTACAGAGATAGCTTCCTTTCAGTATGATGTAATACTGAGAAAATAAAAAGCAGTCAAACTTCTCATATGGTAGCCAGTTAGGTCCTTCCAGTCCTTTTCAGGGAGGTGCAGGCAGACTCTGGGTGCAGAAGTTACAGAGTCATGTTAGTGTCACGCTGAGCTCGGGGTGTCCTGGCACTCTGCACAATACTGCAGGCACCCTCCTCTTGGACTGAAGTCATGACTCAGCTCCATGTGGTTGAGGTCCAGGCGAAGGAAGATCAGGTCTGCCTTCAAGAAAAAATTTTGGATATACCTATAATAGTGATCACTGTGATGTATTGGCACAAAATACATAGTAATAAAAATAATTTGGGATTGTATTTCTGTGCATATTCTCATGGTGCAGAATTGAGATCAAATTAATTTAGGTATCTCCTGGTTCAACTGAAAGATGGAGCCAGTGGATTCATTAACGTCATTAGTTTTTTACATACTGTGTAGAGACTTTTTCTGCTACTGGTTGCTGAGCCTGTAATTAATAGAGAACAGAAGATTACACTGTATTCAAAGAAACAAGTGTTCTGCAAAGTATAGAACTGGCAGATGAATGGCAGCGCTGCCTCAGCACTTACAGTGCAATCACTTGCAAAGTGAAACTCTTCTGTGGTCTGAATGCAGTTTGGTACTGTGCCCACTATTGCTGCCCAGCCTGGTTTCAAGATGAAGATGTGTTTTAGAGAGAGGTTGCAAGATAATTGTGGAGTGAAAACATCAATTATTTTATTATTTACTTCTCCTAAATGCCTTCTGGAGGGGAGTAAAAAAAAAAAAAAAATAAAGGGAAAAGAAAAGGTAGCTGTGTAGGAAGCTTGATCATTAGTTAAAAGAACACTAAGGAGTTTTTTTTTTTTTTTTTTAATTTGTCGTTAGAACTAGAAAATAATTTTTAAAAGTATTTCCTATTTTTTAAGAGCTTTAAAGTTGCTTGGCTTTTACTGGGTTTAGCAGCCTTGAAAATATTTGCCTAGAGGTGACCAAAATCTGGAGGTAAAGGGAATAAACTTAGTCTTGTGTTATATTAATCAATCTAGTTTTCTGTCATGCAGCATCATTGCAAACGGAGATGCCTTGTGATGTGATGGGCAGCCTACAAATAGCTAATTGAGCCTGATCTCTGTTAATTAGTGCAAGCAAATCTTGTAATGAAGCTTTGAAGAGATCGTCTGAACCAGATGAAAGCTGAGGCTTTACTCAGTGTCAGGGCCTTGATGTTAATTATTGAGTCCTGTGACCCAGCAAAAGGAAGATTCACTGATAAAGTAGTCTTATAGAAAGTTTTATTATTCTAGTATTTATGTGAATTTTATCATCGGCTCTGTTTCACCATACCTGTACTTCAACACACAATATAAAATAATTAAAACCTGAGGAATGGGACTTGTATTTTATACTTAAGTCACAGTTTAAGTACATAAATCAGCTTTTCTAGCATAAAGAAAAATTAAAATCTTAGAATAGTGTATTTATATTAAAATAGCATATTTTGAACACACACACAAAAATTAGTCTTCTGTTACTGAAAACGCCCTTGTCTTCTTTTCCTTTAAGATTTCAGATGAGTCTCTAACAGTCAGGCAGTAGACGGATCATATTTTCATTTTATCAGCCTAACCTTCTAGGTATAGATAGTAATACTTTGTGAGCTAAGGTCTCAGGTAATTTTCATTCTTTTTCTTGCTATATAGTTTGCTTATTCTATAAAAGTACACATTCCAAGTTTTATAAATGAGTAACATTTTTATTTTTTTTTTAATTGCTATAAGCTGTTTTCAGGTGTCAGATTTCAGTGATCAGAATGGTTAAAATGAAAGTGGAACACTCTCAATCCCAAATAGTCATTGTGATGGAAAACATTCATATGCTTTGAATCTAAAGGGGTTAGATATTTCCCAGAAATATCAAGTAGTAAGGCTGAGAAAGACTAAGCATTATAATACAAACGGGAAAGACTGCAGGTCATCTTTCCTGGAAACTCCTGATGATATGTTGTTTGCTCTCTGCAACCTGGTGATTTGAAGCGGGAATTTTTTTTTTTATCTAGCTATGTCTTCTTTATAAGGGCTTAATTGGTGCATGCTAGACAGCAAAAGATTAGTCTTGCATCTCTGAAGTTGAACACTTTTTGATAGTGTCTGTCTGATCAGGCTTGTTGCATTCTTTCACTTAAATAGACTGACTTTGTTAAATTGGAGGTGGCCAGATGAGATACTTTTGGAATTTTATTTTATTTTTTTCAGGATTTGATATTCACTGCAGATGTCAAAGAAGAAAGTTGTTCCACAAGAGTTAGGGAGTAAGAACAATTTTAATGGACTCTGATTTTTGAAAGCTGGTTTTGAAAACTTTTTTTTTTAAATCTATTTAGAGTAATATCATGGTGTAAATTATTAAGTTGCATTTCTGTGTAGAAATGGCCTATGCAAATAAGTTCTCAATGCTCATTCATAGGAGCTGGGGTAAAGAACCCAGCTGACAGCTAAGGAATTGGTCCTAATTTTCAGGTGTAATAAAACGTGAACTGCTAATATTGTTAGTCTGGGAAAAATGCCGTAAAATCAATGTTTGCATCAAGATAACTTTAATATACAGAAGTCGTTTATTCATCTAGGACCTACAGAAGATAAGGGTTTTATTTTCCAAATAACTATTATAAACAATTTTACTGTAATATATATACGATATAGATATACTATAATATATGTGTGTGTTTTTATGTTTATTAATGAGCATTAGCTCCTAGTAGTAAGGTGGCTGGCCATAGCAGAGCACCTGGATAGAATAATTTATAAATAAGTATTGGTAGTTAGAATGCTTTTTCCACACTATAATTTCTAGCAATTGTCATAGCAAAAGGACACAACTGTAAGAGATTCTTATATTTTAACAAAATCTAGAGAAATCTGCCTTACAAACATACAAAATACGCTAAAGGAAACTGAGTTTAAAGTTAGTGTGTATAAAATAGATTATAACCAATGGCAAAGCAGGGATTTCCCAGATTACAGCAGTGGAATTTCAGAGTATAGTAGAAAAGAGGCTGGAAACTCTGGTGTGTATTCTGCTCAGTCATAAACTGGATTATATGTGAGAATAGTGCAACCTTAAAGAATGTTGTAGAATGTGGCTGAAATAGCATTCCACAGCTAGATGCAGAAAGACAGAGAAATGTGCCTGGCAAAAATATGTTTTCATGAAACGTGTACTTTATATGATTGAGACATGGTTTTGAGTATTTCCTGTTACTGTTAGCACAAGGAGTTGAGATGCACCATTCGCTGAGGCTGTGGTTTGGTCAGATCTAGGAGCTCACATGGTGAAGGTCATGCTTGTTTCCTAATTGTTCCTGACTGGTTAATCTGGCATCACTTGTCCTTGGCTTGTTCCTGACACCTGTTTGCCAGGCTGAGGGAACAGGGGATGATGGCACAACTCCCCCTTCAGTTGGATAAGTATGTTATCTTAGTACATCAAATGACAAGAATAGGGTCATTTTTCTGTCTCTGTGCTTTAGATGGAAAATTACCAGTTTTTAACCAGGTAGTTGTCTCCTGGCTATGGCTTACGACGGCTACATGTCTAATTTGTGCTTTTCCTATCCTCAGAGATATGGACAGTTTTTAATATGCTATGCCTTACCTGCCTTCTTACCACAATAACAAAGTAGTATCTGTTTCCTCAGCTTTGGTCTCCAGTTTTGCCTGGTTTGAATTAACATGGCATTGAACTATTTCCCCCTGTACCAGCTGAAGATGGCTTGATGGGTTACAGTTTCTCTCTGTGTGGATGCTGGCTGGACTTGGAAACTTTTTGCATTTCCTTAGCTGTGTCCAAGCTAAAAGTTCTACAGAAAAATGTCCTGATTAACTTGATGCCAAAACCAGTGAGCTAATTCCTGGACACTGTTTGGTAGTCAGTGTTCCAGAGATCATTCCCCAAAGGCAGTTTCTCTGAGGCCACTCTGTTTTGCAGACTAGGGAAGTTTACCAACCTAGACATGTGTCATTTTGTACCAGTTGGCCTCAGTTCCCCAGAATACTCATGAACAAATTTAATTCCCTGCTACAGAAGGAATTATGATTTGAAACTCATCTACACTTGGTGTTAGTGAACAGGTAGTCTCTAGTAATTTCATCTAGTTACTCTATAAACAGCATGGATGAAACTGCTCATGTATACAGAACTGCATATATGGGGTGGCTTTTCTAACCTACATGATGCTTGCATTAATATTATTGTTCCCTTCATTTTATTTTCTTCTTCTTTTGGAAGTCAAAATGTCTGTTGTGTTTTCCTTTGCTCATTTCAGTTCAAATTTTACCCTCTTGATTTCAGCTGGTTATCAGAATTCATGCATCCCGATTCAAGTCAGCATAGAAATACCAGTTTCTAACAAAACTTCATACAAATGTTTGCATTTTAATTAAGCAATGAAAGATCTATATCAGATATTTTGACTTCAGGTATAAATATTATTAAAAAAAACACACTCTAAGGTGATTTAAAAAAAATAATTAAACTTCTGACCATTCTAAACAGCTTCTAAAGCAAAAAGAGTGGACATGCATAGACATTTGCTTGTTTCTTCTTTACAGGAATACAAGTAGCACTAGCGCTTGATCTCCTCTGTACTTTTGTATGAAAGCTAGAGTTCTGTCCAAATATTTTCACTGACTTGGCTGTAGAAGGAAATGCTGGCTTGGACTCTAAACTCTAAATAGGACCACTGTGAGTAAATTGGTCTTGTGCACATTTTATATACGCAAGAGTTAAATCTTTGGTGTAATATAGCACCAGTTATAAGTAAACAGGCTATGATTTCAGTGCTAGACACTGCCTTAAGGCAGAAGAAATTACACTGTCATGCAGAGGATATGTAGCTGCTGCTATTTTGGTGTTTGATTTCTTCACTGTCACATAGTTGAAAGCTCTCCAGGAGAGGAAAAAGTATAAACCCTTAAGGGAAGAAAATGACCATCTTAGAGAGGATATAGAAGTGAGGAATAGCATATATACTTTAGTACTTGTAACTTACTTCTATATATCTATTAATTCTTAGTGAAAGCATTTGCTCCCAAGCACAATATGCTTCCAAAACCTGCAGATATACTGATTAAATATTTTAATCAATTACAGGGCTAGTTATCATCTGACCAATGGAAGTGCTCTTCACGCTCTTAAAAATGCACGTTTTAATCATAGGTATGGCTTTTAATGTACAAATATAGTTGTCGCAAGTTTTGAAGAAAATTCCTGGAAGTAGCCAGTGTTGAAAAATGTTTGTAATAGCATATGAAAATATATAAACATCACCTGTGTCATTGTATATTTCTCCAAAAGAGTTAGGGGTTTTAGTCCTAAATTTATAAGTTGGAGATGTGAGTTACTAGGTTGTTTTAAATATAGTGTTGCTACTAATGAGTGAATGAATCACTAACAAACTTCTGGGAAAATATCCTTAAAAAGTTCTAAAACACCTGGGAGGTACAAGGCATATGTAACAGAAGCCTTCAGAAAGTATTACAGAATCTAGAGTTAGCTGCCAGTAAATCTCACTCAGGAACTAAAAGATCTCTGACCTACCTGAGGATGAAGTATAATTGTAAGCAACAATACCCAAGATCACTTTGCATGTCTTGCCCAGGCACTTTCAAACATCTTGGTGCCAGAATGATAACTGCCTGCATTCTTGCATAGAAATTGACCCCACTTTGGAGAGGATGCTGGGACCAATTTGTGAGGAATGAGTAACAGGGCTTAATATATACAGTTTAGCTGCGTGTAGACTAAGAAGGAAACAGCTGTCTGTAAATATTTGAAGAATATTAAGAAAGGAAAAGGGACTGTTCTGATATGTATCGTGATTGAAATGAATATTGATGACATTAAACAAAAGGAAGATGTTCGTGTATGGGATATTGTAACTATTCTGATGGATTCTTCTCTCAAATACTAAGGAATCTCAAGAGAAATGTTATAAAGCCCGAGAATTATAAACTTTAAAATTAGAGCAGGAAAAGTATTAGAGTTTTATTGTAAGAAGTTGTCTAGCATTAGGAAGGTGACAAAAAAAAATGTTCCTCAAAATACTTTGCTACATTTTTATTGCCTTTTCTTCAGTGTTTCCAGAATACAGATAGGAATGACTCCCAGTAGCTTTGAAAGGGAACTGAAAACTCTTCTTTTTAAAATGGGGTGGAAAGCTAAGAAGCTGACTGGGGGAAGAGGAAGAAGAGATGTGCCGACAAACTTCTGAAATTTTGTTTTCACATGGAAACGAGGTTTCCTAACACAAACAAGTTGTTCAGAATCAATGGTAACTGCTGGTGGAAAAACACCTGTGCTGCTTCCACAATATATTCAACTATATAGGGAGTGAAATATTGAGATAAACATAGTTTTCCATCACCCTGTAGTGTTTGATTTTTATATTACCAGGAAACCTTGTTATCAGCAATGAGAATGTATTCCTAAAAAGTAGATTTCAGCATCTGATTTCTTTAAGGGAATTTTTTTTGGAACAAAGTATTTTGTTGAATTTAAAGGAACTGGACTGAGCAAATCCATTCTGTCTGGAGAAGTAGTGTTAAAACTAGAGCAAAAGAAATCTGCAGAAAATCTTGCTTGGGCAAAAATAGCTAAATAGATGAATATATCTGTTGGGTATGCCTGACACTTTTCATTTTTAATTGTAATATCACATAAAACTGTTTGGGAATGTGGGAAATTGCAGAGTATGTGCTTTGTAGTCTTTCAAAATTATGACAGGAAGAGTATTACTTTATGACAAGGGATATGCAGAGTGCCACAGAACACATCTAAATGCTTTTTCTCTGAATTAACAAATTAATCCCAATACTTTAATTTTGGAGTGTACTTGGTGGTCGTCTTGGTAGAATAAAGTCCAACCGCCTGATGAGTTCAGGGCTAACCAAAAAATTAACTATATTACTGAGGGCATTGTCCAAATGCCCCTTGAACACAGACAGGCATGGGGCATCAGGCACCTCTCTAGGAAGCCTGTCCCAGCGTTTGACCACCCTCACAGTAAAGAAATTTTTTCACAATATGCACTCTGAACCTCCCCCGGTGCTGCTTTGTGCTGTTCCCTCACGTCTGTGATCAGGAAGTTGCAGAGAGCAGTGAGGCTGCCTCTGAGCCTCCTTTTCTCCACTATACACAGTACACTATAAATTTCCATCAGTAGAAAGAATTAGGGGAAAAAATGCAATCGGAAGTATGTTTTGTGTGGAGGCTTAAATTTTCACTGTAGTTGCTGGGACCAGTTAGTTGCAGGGAATAAATAGTAAGGGTTCTGTTCTCAGTTCTCCCTCATCAGTTGTAACTTGGGTTATTAGCTTAGCCTTGTCCAAAACCTTTTCATTCACTTAGTCGTATCACAGGCTTACATTCCCCACTTCCTTGCCACTTTGTTTCTACCATCTTTTTGTCATAATATATCTTAAGAGTGATAGACAGATATCTCATGTAATGAAAAAGGTTTAGCCTAAATGAATGAATCCTGCTCTAGTATTTTCAGTGACTGTATTTTTTAATACAACAAAAACAGTTCTATATTTGTCTTTTAAATCTCGTGCTAATTTCAGATGGGGTAAAGGTATCTCCTTCTGCATTGTGAATGACAGACATGTTGTATCATTCTGATAATTTTACAAAGGATGCTAAATTCCTTCACTGTGGCTCAGAAGATACTTTGCAGCAAACTGATGTGATTCTGATCTTCTGTTGTATGGTTATTGTTTTTAAGCCACAGAAAGAATGGATTTTATCTTCCAGTCATGCCAATGTATCCTCTAACTCCCCAGCTCTCTGGAAAGAGGAAAAATTGAAGATGGCTTCCTTATCCTGTCAGATTTGGACCATGTTTCTTTGTTATTTCACTTTTCCATCTTGTGCTGTCTGTTGAACTGACAGAATGTTTTTATCCACAGTTTGATCACAATTTCATGAAGAAGTAAATGTTGTATAGAATAACGTTTTCTCCCCAATGTTTTTCTAATATTTAGAAATAACTTGTTTCTATATAGTTATATTTCTATTTAACCAAAATTTTAATGAGGCAGTATATTTCTGCTATAGAAGAATGAACTCTGAAATATTTATTGACTCATCTGGAAAAAGTGTGTGCATATCTGAGTTGTGTGTGTGTACATGTATATATACACTTTTTAAAATCACAGTTAAAGTCATCAACATGAACTTGAAACAGATTATATCAGTCTAGCTATTAGCATTGTCAAGAACTATCCTTCATAATAATGTAATATACATCTCAGGATACTGGTGATATATCCAGGCTAATGTTTTTCTCCTCTATTTTCCATCATTATTCTGTCATTTAAATGAAGTCAGCATTTCATATGTAACTTTGAGCTGACAAATCCAGACTTTAAGCTTTAGCTTGAAGCAAAAATTAATAAATACTTCTGTACCAAATTGTGTTCCTTATGTGTATCGAAGTGTCACTGAGCTGCATTCAGTTCGCTAAAAAAGGGAAGGCAAAGAGAAGATGGTAGACAGATTTTGTAACAGATAAATAAATAGGTGCATAGTGTTATGGTGTATTTAGGTTATGCCAAGCTTTGTGGAGTAGATTGGATTAGCCCATTTTCTTTCCAAACAAAAGCATGTGTGAAAGTTGTATGGATACCTGTTTTAATGCCCTTGTTTCTTCACAAATGGAGATACCCTGTTACAGATGTACTCTTTGTTCCAGCAGCTGCTGTTTTAGGCTGAGAAACCGTGCTAGAGCATCAACAGAGTTGCTGAGATAACCACTCAATTGCTGACCTGTATTTTTCAAACCTATTTACAGTTTCAGACTGACATTTAAATATGACAAGTACTTCTAGTGTTACTAGAAAAACTAAAGTCTTCCTATGTGTTAGTATGAAATAGCATTGGGAAATTCCTCAGCTTGTACAGAATACGCTGTACAAATTCTCAGGCCTCTCCATCAGCCCCCATTTTACAGACAACTTGAAAGTATTTTTCACTTGGCGTAATTATTAGGGTGGAGTCCTTTTAAAATGCATTCAGCTGTTGTTTTGGGAATTTAGTGATCGGTCTGTTTCAGCATCCAGAAATGGAACAACCTATATAATGACTGAGTGAAACTATTTCTTTTGCAATGCTGAGGTGAGGTCTGAGTTCTCAATTTCAGTCAGGATGTGTCGAGGGAACTGTCAGGGCGGGGGGGGAGGGGGGAAGCTTTGAATAAGGACATGTTGTTTTAAGTAAATTTCAGGACAAATTGAACTTGAACAATCCACTCAGATCTGAATCCATAAGAGAATGAAGCATTTCAGATTAAAAGTCAATTCTCCCAGAGTAAAATTTCTCTTATATGAAACTTTGTGGAGTTTATAGATTTCAAGATCCAAGGTAAGGGTTGTATCTACTCCTGTATCTGTGTTCTATAACGATCACACTTTAGGAGGATAGTTGATGATATGACACATTTATAGTACCTTGAGAAAACTATAAGGTGTCTGCAAAACATAGTCAAATAACAATATTTCTGGCCCATACTGGGTGGAAGAAGGGCTTTCAGTGTGTCTCAAGATGCATATTCTCGCCATATGTGTTGTTTACAGGTACTGTTAAAATACAAGTTCCTCAGTAGTACTGAAAGATCTGTCAAAGTTGATTATTTCACTGTTTTTCAGTACTAGTTTAGAGGATTGCAAGCTTTTTTTGTTGCATTGTCTTATTGAGATTTGTTTCTTTTTATGTATGCGGAACCGCATGTGTAACAGACGTCTGGGTCACTGTGCTGTTATAACTTTGTGCTGCTCTACACATTACATGAAAGAAGCAAGACCTTTCTATATATGTAGGTAAACAGTGTCTTTAAAAGAAGTATAATCATGTTGGTACTTAGTTTTTTAGCTCTTCCATAGAAATATCCAGCCAGCAGTATTCTGGTGTCATATCTGGAGGTTACAGAGAAAACTACCGCTCTTCTCCAATGTTTTCAGTCATCCTAGGAAAAACTACTGGAAGGAAGACCATGCAGCTCCCCACCACATCCCTTTTTTCCCCCACTATGTTTTGTATTAAAGATGATAGCTAACACCTTTACTGTCACAAGTAGTGTCTATTTTAAGATAAATGCAAATTGATAAGAAGGGGCGAAGTTCTGGGGAAAAAAAAAAAAAAAGGAAGTAAAAGATCTTAGATTTTATGTCTCTGAGTAGGATTTTGCCTGGAATATGTTTGCATGAACCTGAGAAGACTGTGTGTAGTATCAGGATGGCCAGGTACAATGCTGTTGTTATCGAGGTAAAAGCAAATGAATTGAGGAGTCTGCAGTCTGTGCACGGGCTGCTGTTGGCATGTGACAAAATCACTTGTCAGTATACATCCCTCTTACCTGTGGTTAGTTTGAGCTTTTATTTGAACCTGAACTCTTAAAACCATTTGGCTAGTTTATGCTGAAGATCCTGATGGCAGTATCTGAGAGATAATTAAGCTCCTGCATGTGTAGAAATAGGTGGCTGGGTGGAGATGAGCCTACGAAGTGTCCTAGACAAGGGAACAATGCAGCATGGATGCCAGTGGTCATAGCTGTACAGAAAGTCTCAGCCTGTGCCCAGGAGAGATGCTTCAGAAAATCTGGCCTTGTGTCAGTGATGTGGGTTTAATTTTTTTTCTTAAATAACTCTCACACAGGTACCCTATTGACTTGGTTGTTTAAGGATGGTTTGAAATGCACATACACACACACCCCTCTGAATTCATCCCCTAAAAAGTAGCTTGTTCCAGCTTGTTTTCCTGTCTTTATTTCCACATCAAGCATATTTGGCCTGGTCTTATAGTTAAAAATGAAAAAAAAAATACAAAAAAAAAAAAAAAAAACCCAGGGCAGTCTCTCTAAAAGCCTGGATTGTTGCTCCTATTGACCTTGGCAAAAAGAAGATGCTTTGAACTTAGTAACATGAGTTTTTTTTATTAACCTTTTAATTGCACATTACATGTGTTCTCAGATGCAGCGTGTGAAGTACCTGGTACACAAGCAATGACAATCTGTATAACAGGAGGGCGCTGTGCTCCCCAGATACCTGTCTGGGTGGGCAGTGTCAGGTCAGCTGCCTGGCTGTGTCTCTCCCTTTAATTTTGGGGCTTGCCTGCCTTTTCCAAAAGTCCCTTACTCCTGTTGATTTCTTCACAGTTTTAATAAACTGTGGCATGCTACAGGAATTAATCCCAAATACTCATTGTTTGTTGTTGTACAAGTCTACATCTAAAACAACTTGTGGAAACCTAAGCTTGATCTTGGCAAATGTGAGGAGGTTTCCTCAGGAAAAACAAAGATGAAAACTTAAATATTGTAATTAAAATGAACTGGGTAAAAGGTGAAAACAGTCTATAAAAAAAATTCTCAGTCTCGCATTAAAACAAAGGAGTAAATACAAAGACTCCATATACAATCTTTCTTGGCTTTGCAGGTTGCTTATAGAAGTTTGAAGGTCATCCAGTGAAAAGTGGTTGATTTTGGATTTAACTTATTACTTTATTGTGCAATTACTTTTACTGGCTCTACTGCTTGGACTGTACTGGTTGGTTGGTGTCTGCTGCTTCCAATTTGCAAAAGGCAATGGAGGTATTTCCAAGGTTTGCAGGTTTTTTCACTGCAAGCTGGGACATACTGTAGCTGTCACAGTGAGAATAGATGCAAAATTAAAGCATATTTAACACAGGAATTGGGTGACGAAAGCTTCCTCTGTGCGTGCTTAAAAATGAAATGTAGTATGTTCTAATAGCCATTTGACAATTTGATTTATTACCAATTTATAAGTTCTAAAAGGATTTGGCTATTAGAATAACATCTGTATATTTCGTGTTACATTATCCTGAAGAATTTGATGTTCATGGATTATGTTAACTGTTTCTGAACCTTCTCCTGGAGGAGGCCAGGGATCAGTTATTTTCTTCATCTGGTCACCCCATCAGTCATTACAGGTGCCTTTCTCTGTAGTTATAGTGTTGAAGCAGAATCATATTGTTAGCCTTTTACTCACCCTCGTAGTTCCTTTTTCAACTTGAGTAAACAGTGAGCAGGTTCTTGCTTTTTGATCTATATAAAGCCTCCCCTCTTAGACCTTGACAGTTAGACTATAAAATTAGCACAGGAGCTGGGAAAAATGCTGCTGTTAGCAGTTTGTTTGTTCATATATACAAGTGAGAGGTGAGACAACTCTATAGAGATTAAATATTACTTTGTTTTTTCCTCCTGACCCCTTATCTATCTGTTTTCATGTGGATTCACATCACAGGGTGCTTCGGAATAACACTTTTTCCCATTAGCTAAATGAAAGGACATGAATTTTATTGCTACCTGTTCTTTATCAAATACAGTTCTGAATTGATCAATTGATACATTATATTGAAATGACATTATTAGCACCAGGTCACTGTGAGTCTTACAGTCATGACGGTCTATAGGAAGGCAAGGTTTGTAGAGAGAGATCAACTTTGGGTGGATCAGGAATACAGAGGCTCTTCTCCATGTTAATAATACTGTAAGTTTTAGAATACGTCAGTTATTGCTTCAGTCAGGCTTCCCTGCAAACGTAGTCTGTGTAATAGGAAATATTCAAAATACAGACTTTTAGTAGAATTATAAATGTAGATGTAGCACATAACTTGTAGCTTTCCTTTACCTAAAGGACTTTTGTTTAAACTACATTTCAATGTCAAATTAGATTTTCTACATCAAGACCAGTACATCGAAGTTATTTTATCTTCTCTCTTCATCTGTGGCTTTTTCTGTTCTGTTCATTTAAGACAATCCTCCACCACTACCTCCTTCACAGTGGTGCATCTTAGAATCAGGTAAGTGGATTTAATTTGGAGTATTTAAGAAAGAATAATAAACATACTAAGGTGATGAAAGAAGTGAAGACTACGTTTCATTTTGTCGGTAAATGAAAGCTTAAGAATGTATAGGTTGAGCTAATGTAATATATAGGTTGAGCATTTTCAACACTGATTCTTCTGTGTTTTGTTTTTTTATTTTTCCCTACAATTTTAAACCTTTTTAAAAGGGTATGTAGAGGAATACAGAGTGGGACTACAGTGATTTCTTTATCTCAGGCAGTTACGTTACTGATTAGTTGCATTTAGGTTTGCATTAGGTTTTACAGTGCCTGGGTAAGAAAACAGTAAGCTGAATAAGAGAACCTGGAAAAGCTCTAGGTTGTAGGTATTCAGAGATCATGTACCTTTTTTCTTGGCATTGAGTTTCCATGCAGAAACAGCTGCCTTAACTGATTCTGTAGATGTCTTGTTTGTACTTTTTGTCAGTCAGTTTGTAACTTTCTCTCTAAAGAATGACTTTTTTACTTTAACTGTAATATTTCAATATTTTTAGGATTTCAGAAGTGTGAAAGTGAAACACCAGCTATTTTTGAGGCTATTTGTCTGAAATGTGCAGCACAGGTATAATATGTTCCCGAAACCAAAGAAGGGAAGGGCTACTCTTAGTAACATCCATTCAGAGCATTACATTTAAAGCTATTCCTCCATTATTTTCCTGTAGTCAATATTTGTACTTTTACTTTTGTTACTTACACACATGCTCTGGCTAGCAACAAATAGCAGTCTCAGACCCCATGGACTACTAGAATGCTCTGAGTACTGCATACGTTATGGTCCCAAGTGGGAGAGGATGGATTGACAGGCTGAAATTATTAAAAAAGAAAAAAAAAAAAAGTGAAAACAAGCTACTGGGAAATACGTGTTGCTCAAGAGATAAAGGGCAGTTATGCCTCTCTGCTTCATACCTAACCTAGGCTGCATGAAAAATATTGAAGGAACATAACCTTACCAAAATGGTATTCCTGGATAAGGCTTTCTCTTCAGGAAAAGGAAGAAGGAGAGAGCAAATTGAGCCAAATGTTGGTTGGGCTCCATTGTGTGCTGGTGGAAAACCTCTATGGATCACACCACAGACTGTGTTGTGGCAATACTGGAGAAGAATCAAGCCTTTTGCTTCCCATAAGTATGTATCTTCTTTATCAGTGAGTTGATCAGAGGGGTTTATGCTTCACATTTGCTATAGATGATCTTAGAAAACTTTTGATACATCAAGGATAGAACAGAGCAAGAGCGGGTGTTCATACTGTAATCGACCTTACTAAAATTCACACTAATGAAACTGAAGTCTTTCTAATCTTAAATACATTTCCCAATGTATTTTATAAATTGTTTATATTTTCTTCCTTGGTGAATTTTAAGTTGAGTGTATTTTTTTAAATGTGTTTTAAATAGTGGCTCTAGACTTGTTGGTATTCATAGTAGACACATCTAAACATAATAAATCCCCTTTTGGCAAATACCATATTCTGTACTTGAGCTAAAGATACTCTTTGCTATAGAGCCTTAGGGATTACACCTGAATTTCATTAAGGAAGTCTAAGTAATATCCAGAGGAATCTCCCCATGTAGAATTGCTTCGGACTGGTTAGGACAAGATGGGATGCAGCTACCAGCACCGCCCCGCACCCCCCACCCCCCCCCCCCAAGGATTTGTGTTGTTTGCTTTTGGTAAGAATAAAAATTGTATTGAGATGAGCAGGATATTGTCTGTGAATAATTCGGAGAGTGAAGACAGATCTATTGTGCTGGAGTCACATTTTCAAGGAACCATATGTTTTATACATATTTTTGGAAATAAAACGGTCAGATTTTAACTGAATACAAAGAGTTGATGTACAATACAGGATATTGGGAAATAGGTTTGCTATAAGAACACCAGTTAAGCTCAGTCTGTGTAGGAGAGTGAAAATTCGGGAACTTTATTCATTGATCATATTATGGTCCATTTATCTCCAGAAGTGTTGATGCTAGAGGCTGTTCCCCATAGATTATTTGTTTACTCTGTGAATGCTCAGGAAGGGTCCTTGGTTATTTCATCATCTGTTTCCCTTTTCAGGAAAAAGATGCAAAAATGATTAAGGCCTTTATTCTATGATTTTGTTTTGTTTATTTATTTAGGAAGTCCTACTCATGGTAGCCTTAGGTGGAGAAAGGAAAAAGGGAAGACTAATTTACCTGCTGCTATGCATAACAGAGCCCACTTTTAGAACTGAATTATGTACGACAGGTGTTAAGGGTATTGCCTGTGCTTAATCTCCTGCCAATTTAGAAACATGAGAGGAAATTTTCATCTTGTCTGAAACAAAATGCTTGACACGGAGTTCGAGATACTCATTATTAATCTTATGTGCTGAGTTTTCACTGTGCACCATATATAATCTCTATCCTGGGATTTTACATGTTAAATCTGGAGAGCTGTTGAAGACCAATAGATCAGTCTATTGGACTCTGTTGGAGATCAGTCCAAAGCTTGAAGTCTCTTGATGCTTCCTTTCTCACAACCTCCTTTTGCATGCTGTAGAAAAATTCTTTGTCACAGTTTTCTGTAGAGAATTTAGTTCTGAAACTGAACATTCAACTACCTGGATTGGAAATTTATAAACAGATTTCTTTTCTGGGAACACTTACTTTCAATGTTTGTCAATTTTTTATAGCTTGGACTAGACACAACTCTGTGATGATGATATCGGTTGTGCAAATGTATTCCTGCAGGGAAGACCTTTAAAAGTTTACAGAAGAATTCTGTACAGAAGGTCTGTTTAAGATTCTAACTAGGTCAAATCAAGGCTTATAGACAGAAAACTTTTTTTTTTTTTTGGGGGGGGGTAGTGGTGGGGACTCTTCATTTTCTGCTTGTTTGGCCAACAATTCCAGGTTGTCATGCAATAATGAATTGCCTCTCATCAAGCTGATTGCTTCTGTAACTAAATAGATATGTTTTTCTCCATCTGAGAAAATGCATTGCAAAAGTATAAAGTGGCAAGTAATGAAAGTTAATGCAATTAATAACTCTATTGTATATAAAGTTGGATAGTGATAATGTGCTGAAGACTCAGGTAAGCCCTGTTTATTCTACATGATATTTCATAGTTAATGAACAGCTCTATTTAATTAGTTGTTAGAAGTTGTAATCTTAATAGATTTATTACCTCTAAATCGCGTTCACATTTGAAGTCCTTTGTGTTTAAACAACTTATGGCGTTTTTACAAATGTATCATCAGAACCATAGATTTGGTTGTGTAGCAAGATGAAGATTCATGAGAAAAATGACCCTGAGAAGTCACGGTTTGCTGTTTTATCATGAAGATGATTTCCAGCTTTTCAGGAAGACGCACAGATTTGCTGTACTTCTGGTAATCAATGGTAGTGCTTTCTGCTTTGAAAAGCTCTTGGTTACTTCCAGTTACTTCTATTTACTTCCTTTTCATCAAAAGAAAGGTAGAAAGTAGGAGGGAATCTTTTGCTGGCCCCTTCAAAAGTTTTGGAGATTTGAGCAAGTTATAAGCTGTTGAAAATTGTCATAGTCTGTCTAGCTTTTCTTTTGTACAGTGTGTTCCTGGCTTGCTGCCAAAATCACTAAGCATTATTAGCACAACACTTGAACCATCTTAGTGCCTTGCGTCAGTATGACACACAAAATTTAAACTCCAGACAGAACGCAGATAAAATAGTGGTGGCTACGACTGCAGCTGCTTTCCTCCTTCTAAATACCCTTTGGCCCAGACAAAGGTGTCCTGGGGCAGGTAATCAGAAAAGCATGAGATCAAGTGTCATGTCTGCTGACTGATGTTAATAATCTGTGCTTTCATAATCACTTGTTACTGAGAAAGGAATTCTGACCTACCCAAGGCTGTTCTGCTCACCCTGCTGTAAATCCTGCTCCTCTTCCTCTGAAGGTACCTAAACACCTTTCAAAGCCTAGCCCATAAACTGGGAATAAAGCCCTAGGGAGGGGTTTTGCCGAGCATCTAGCATTGTTCCCACTGAAGTCAGATGCGTTCTTGTAATTGTGAATTTTAGTGTAGGATAATTAAACTAACACTGAGAACTTCACGCTTTCTAGGTGGTTGACAGAAAAGAAGATCCCTGCTGGTTAGCCACGGAGTGTCAGGCAAATTACATGATTAGACTTTCTTAATTTGGTCTAGCCTGTACATATAAACGAAGAAATCATTCTTTGCCAGAGGCTGGCCAGTTGCATGGAATGAAGGAGACAACTTTACAGAAAATAGTGTTTGATGTATATTATTTTACTATCTTATTGGCAATTAGGAAAGCAAAATGCAGATTGCATAAGCAGCTGTCATTTTTGTCACTTTGAGTCCTCGTTTCTACAACCTTGCTGAAATTTCAGGAGATGATAACTGGTACAGAGTCTTCAGGTCAATTTGTGGGGAGATCTAACTGCTGATTCTTGCAGACTTGCTTTTAGAGAAAGACCTTTATATTTGTTTCAAACGGTGAGACAGATGCAGGATTTTGGCAACTGGTTTGATCCACATTCAATAATTTTTATTAAAATATGAATGGCAAAAGAATGATGTTAAAGCCGGCTTGAACCGAGATGCAGCAAAAGGCTTTTTGGAAATACTTGTTAGGTTAGATAAAGAAGGAGTGAACCTGACAATGCCGCTTCTGATTCTGACGTGTTGCATTCATTCATGGAGCATGTGCCAGTTTACTAGTTTGAGTTTGTGGCTTTGTGTTGTACTTTTTTTTTCTTATGTCTACAAATTCATAGAAATCTTGTAGGCCAGATGAAATCATTTAGTGGGGTAGGTGTGACCAACAGGCTGGATGCTTTCCATACCTGCTTTAGAAGAGAAATCTTCAATGATCATGCCTGGGAGTTAGGACTGCTCTGGTCATATTTCCATTTTAACAATCAGGTTGTATCTTACGGAAAACAACCATTAGAAAAAAACTAGAAGCCTTTTAAGAATATGGCATGGAATGAAGGAAACAGGAGACTAGAGTGTAAAATATCTAGATGTCAAATTTATCTATTTATCACAAAATGTAGATGAGAGGATGAAGATGAAGAGAATGAATAAACAGCAGATGGAAATCATGTGGACTGGAGCAGGCTAGGAAAATAATTATTTTCTCATTAAGTATGACTCCTTGCATTTTTTTTCAAGATTCCCCATGCCTTTTTGAGCATCTTCTCTAACCAGGTCATGAAGAGCCTCATGATGATGTCCAGAACATGTCTTTTGTTTTCTGCAGTGCCCCATTTCTTGTCATGTTGGGAACATTTTTCTAATAAATGGTTTTAGTATTTTCGCCTTACCATCCTCTGGGAGTGAATAATTCATTTCCAGCAGACCTGCTTTTTGTGTGCTCAAACTTAGGTTAACATGTGCCAAAATAACAATGATTTGCCAATGTCTCTTGAATTTGTTTATGAGCAAAGAGAAACATTGGCTGTGATGCTTTTTTTTTTAAGTGTATGTGGCAATATATTTCATAGTATATCTGAAACGTAAGTAAACATTGCAATTCCAGGTTAACAGTTTCAAACTTATAATTAAGTAAAATAAGTTCATTTTAATGTAATGATAATGCTGGCAGATAAGATACAGTTTTCTATGACAAATTAGGTCTTTTCACTGATATGTTCTGTTACTTTCGCTGAAGTTGGCTGCCTGGACAAATTTTTTCCCCTTTTGAAAAGGGAGAGACATCTTGCTTACCTATTCTCCAGTTCACCATTTGATAAAGTATGTTATTACAGTTTGTGGTGTTTTTTCTTCCCTGTAAGTCTAGAATTTGCTGTTCTCAATCTAAAAATTATTGGATACCTTTCTCCTGATGGATGTGTCTGTGCTGTTGCACATGGTTTGTGTCATCATAGACTAGATTTAATGCACAGAGTTAAGTTTTGGATTAGCAATGTAACTACCACATCAAAATCAATAATTTCCTTTTATAGAGGTGAGGAAGAATAATAATTGCAAGTCAAGGCCTAAGTTTATGCAAATGCCTCTGAAATTCTAAACACATCATGTCCTAAATCAAAGTAGTGAGTTTATTCTGATAGTTGTCTTAAAAAACAAACACACACACACACACAAAAGACTTGGAAATTTCCTTTTTAATCTGAGTGGAAAATTTCCTTGTATGAAAGAAAGATAATAGGGAAAACCTTCCGAATAGGACAGGAATGGTCAGTTTTCCCATTTCGTGTTCAAATGCTTGATGAAAACCCACGTGCATACACCAGACCTTCTATAAATTAAAAATGTAGAAGAGTTTAAAGGCTCTAGAATGCAGAATACCTGGATCTACCCACAAAGTTGTTTCCAAATGACAGTGAAGCATCATGGTGGATGATGTAACTTTAGGAAGTATGCCAGTAAAGCTATCATTTAAGGCTTGTCTACATAGAGAAATAACCCAAAATAGATACCAAGGAATAGCTCTTCTACAGTAGCTCTCTGAAAAGATGTCAAGAGTGCTTTTTTTAGTCCACTTTGAAAGTGGATTAAGCTAAACTACAGAAAGACTTTTAGTAGGATTGTCTGTGGGGGAGTTAGAGTGGAATAGCTGTGGTACTTCCATGTTTTTACAATCACTTCCCCACCTACACAAGTCTGCAGAACAGTTTTGAACATTTTATACCTGTTCTTATTTGAATTTGTCATTTTAGTACTTAGTAGAATTTTTCTTTTGAGTTTGTGACAATGTACTACTTCCAAAAACGTTTCAACTGTATTTATGAAGTAATTAAGAGACATATGAAGACTCTGAGTGGATACTATTCTAATTTAATGCTGGTCATTAGTAGTTAAGTAAGCCACATAAAAACATTGATTCTAAATTTCTACCTCATATCTGACAGCAGAATACAGGGAACCCAATTCAACATGTATAATTTTCAGAATGTTAATAAAGCCCCTGTATTCTTGGCACAGAGGAAGACAAAAACTTTACAAATAAGCCATGAGTCGGGTTCTGAACTTCTTCATCCTTAAGGCTGAATCCATGTAGCAAAGCAAAATACGTATCGTGAACATGGGTTCAGGAACAGCAGCCTAATACATTTTAACACCAGCCTAAGAAAAGTATCATTGCGTATTTAATGGACAAACAGAAGGAAAAAAGATGATGCTCAGCAGCATCACACTAGAAGAACTGAAACTGTGAACAGGATGCAACTCAGTTTGTCATCCTTATGGTTAAAATCCCAAGAGATCCTCCCGATACTCAAAAGTGTAATTTTGTAAGTGCATCAAAAATTACCATTTCCATCAAAGATGCCTTGTAGGTGGATATATTATTCTAATGTATCATTTTGCATGTTCTCAATAAGATTAACTTGCTTCATAGTAAAAATGCCATGTTCAAAAGCTTTCAACTGTACATATTATATTAGGGTTCAAAAGATGATTCGTAAACAGAAGAGAGCCTATTTCATAATGAATCCTTTTCAAAAAGCGGATTAAATATGTTCTTCTGTGCATAAAGGAAATTCCTTGTTATTCCAGTAACACTTTCTCATATTGTCCTTCAAATTGGATGCTTCAACCTCTTCAGCAGAAAAGATCTCATGTGCCAGTAAGTGTTCAGGACAAACAGAATCTAAATAACACTAGAAAGGCACATCATCCCACTGGGAAACTACAAACTGTTTTCTGTGTTCCTTGGCAAAGACACAGGCCCCAACCCATAAGTCGGGTACTGTGTGAAAAATACTGGTGGAGACTCAGCAATGGGGAAGATGCCCATAAAATTCCTAGATGGGTCCCATCTAGGAATGAGACTTTTAAACCTGGACAAATGTTGGCTGCATTGTTCTTATGCTGCCAAATTCCAAAACCTTTGGTGCAAAGGCGCTCCAAGCCCTGGTTGAGAACTGACAGATTTTGGTGTTTGCAGCTTTGGACCTGCACTGACCACAGCAGCCTGCTGCAGCCAGGGCTCTGCAGTGATCCGAGTGCACAAGGCGACACGGCTGCAGGGTCTTTCAGGCTTTCCCTCCATGAAAACCCCATTGCTGTACAGTTCTTCCTGACGTTCTTTCTACATGGTAAAATCTTCATCCTTCATTTTTGTTTGCAAAATAATTCTGCAAAATACATCATTTGTATATAACAGGCAGTCTCAGTCTTAGTGATAGGATACAAATGGCTATTAATGATGAGGAAATTGTCAAAGAACAAAGTTTAGTAAAGCCAAAATAGTAAAGAAATTGATCCTACTCTATTGCCAGTTTAGTCTGCACATATTATCTGAATGTGATGCCGTTCATAGTCAAAACAACACAGGCAGCTATAATAGATTAAAACTGCTTTTCCTCTTTTTCTTCTTGAAAGACCAAACTTTTACTGTGTTTGTTACTTTGCTTCAAGAACATAGGGGTAGACTTTACGGTTTGTTTAGCCATGAAGGGATGACAGACTAGGGGGGTGGTAAGGGGAGCTTAGTTTTGGAATGTAAATACATGTAGAGCTCTTCTCCTTTTGTTTAGCATCTCTTTAAACTAAGACAAAAAAAATCAGTGAATGAATGAATAGCAGCATGGTGAAATACCTAAATGTTTGAGTTAAAATTTTTGGATGTTTGAAATCCTATTTGGATCCTTTTCCCAGATCGCAGTGCATTCATATGCACTCAGCAGGAAACTTCATGGAGATGCACATTTGGGCAGAAGGTCTTTGGCGGTGCCTTTTTCTTAACTTGTGTCTTTTCTTCTTTTGAAGAAAGTAATGGCTTAAGTCTGACTGAAGAACAATCTTTTTTTGTATGTTCCTTATAAGAATTTACTTATGGTTCACAGATTTTACCCACCGTCTATGTCTGCAATCCTTTGGATTTAAAACAGCATATATCCCACTGCAGACAACAGGAAACGCCAAATTAAAGACTTAATGACATACTGCTGAAAGAAGACAAAAGGTGACAAATTATAAAACAGCCAGCTAAACTTTTAAAGAAAACGCTGAAAAAACCCTACATTCCAACAGCTTGAAAAGGATAAGGATATTGTTACACTTGCAGATATATTAACAAAAATTAGAATGAACCATGCTGAATATAAATTTAAGCATTTTTTTTGAAAAAGTTAATGTGTTTCATTAAAAATAGTAATAGTAAAATAAAAATAGTAATTTCCTAGGATAGTGAAAACAGAGTTCTGAGCTTAAAAAAAAGAAAGAAAGAAAGAAAAAGAAAAAACCTGAATATATTTTAACCTTGTTCTTATTGGCTACTAAATCACAGACTTCATTTTTGTAATTGTGAAACCAGTGAATGTGTGACTTCTACCCTTTAGAAATGATTAACCTCTGCTGCTGCTGCAACTGCAGTAGTGTCAGCTTTCTCCGTGATGGCACGGTGGCTGTGTACTCTGGCCTTCCAGCCTCTGGCTTGATTTACAATGGGTGGTGCGTTCTTTGATCTGTTGGAGTTGTGCAGAGATGGTGGAAGAGGAGTGAAATGAGTGGCAAAGAGAAAAGAGGGGTCATATACAGATGAAAAAGCAAGGTGGCAGACCTTTCCAATCCCAGTGATGGTCTTGATCCTGTCATTTATTTAACCACTTAAATATTTGCACTCTGATGATAGATACTCTGTATTAATATCCTCGATGTCATTAATTTAATTTCGGACCATAGCACTTTGTTGGTAGCTTGGGATGTACTGCTTCTGTTTGGGAAACGGCAAGAGGAGTTCAGCTAGTAGTTATGAGAACAGCAGTGTTGCATTTGCTTTAGATACTGCTCCCAGTTCACTGTAAGGGTTCATACTCAGAGGTTACCTGCTCAGCAGTTTATCAGCACTACTCTGAAATCAGATCAGAGGGAATCTGTCACGATCTTCAGCATGAACTATAATCATGGTAGGATTACGGTGAATCTTCTTATTCATATGCTCCAAAAATTATTTGTATATTCCCATCACTGCGGCTGACATATTTAGAAATGCACAGCACCCGTTTAGTTGATAAACACTATTGATGTTTTACTTTGGAGATTTTTCTTACCTTTTGGAAAAACAGAGGAATGATTACTTGGGGTGGGGGTTTGCTAGTGGAATCAAATTACATACTAGAGGAACAGCTCTGTATTCATGATCCCATTTCTCATGAAGTGTTTAAATAGGAACACTTGCAGGCCTTTGTGAAGTGTAGTATTTACCTAGTTCAACTAGTGATGCTAAATTTCATTGCTCACATAATAATAAAACAAGCTTTTTTGTCCTCCATGTATGCCTCTAGACTCAAAAAGAACTTGCCATGTACATATATAAACATATGTATAAACACCTATCTATATTTATAAACAGTCATCTGTCAACATGCTGGGAATACTCTGACCAGTTTTATCTCCTTTTATGTATTGTCTGCATCTATCTGGTGCTTGTGTTCTTAGGTGCATTGTAAGCTTGGGGCTGGGCCGTCTTGTATAGGCAGCACCTACTGCAACGGATGCAAGTCAACAGCTGCACATGGGGCAACGCACTAAAACAAAATAATGAGTGACTGACTGGTTGTGTCAGACAAACCACTGTCACTGTGAGTGTGCAGCACTGACTGAGAAATATCAGCACTGCGCACTGATGGGATGAGTGAAATAGAGAAGAGCTATTGAATTATTTTATTTGGCGCTGCTCTGGATAATATGAGACGCCAATTTTATTTCTTTGGTTTAAAGCTGGACTGAAACTTTTACCTCCTCCTATATGGAAAAAAAGTTTGCCATTGCAAAATTGCTGCTTTTTGACTGCTGCTATTAAGCAGCTTGATTTTTCAGTAAGGCTTGGTTTTATAAAGTGTCAAAGTCCATTCGAAGTTCTTGTTTTAACATAGCGTTCCTCATACTTTTTAAGCCAAAGTGCTACTAGTCTTTTTAATAAATACATGGATAGTCGAACTCAAAAGTATAGACGTTGCTCGGCGGTCTGTGTTCTCAAGGCTGTTATGCAGGCTAGTTCTGAAGAACTGAACAGCCACTCTGTATTTATGTGCATCGTAAGAGAAACATGGATTTTTGAGCTCTCATGGGGTGGAGCTGAGTTCTTAAGAGTTGTCTGTACAGTGTACCATACAGTGGGGCCCCAGCCTTTAGTGGGGTTTGTAAATTCTGTCATGATAAAAATTAATAAAGGAGAATATTGTTGAAAAGATAATTTAGCCTTAGAGTATTGCCTTTTAGTGCATATATATATATATGCACATATATATATATAAAATAAACCCAGCTATTAGTTCAGCCAAATTTTTTTTTTTAATACATATAGAACCATTTATTTGTCATTGAAAATAAAGGAAATGTTCAAATTGAGAAAAATATTCCAAATTTAATTTACAAAAAGTGAAAAGCAAAGATGAAGCATGGGAACTGATTATGAAAAAAAGTTTGTTTCTCTTATTCATATGACAAAAATTATTAATCAGAGTATTCCCTAATGATTTGCAGCATCTGGTAGAAATGGAACAGCAGCTAAAGCCTGCAATATGATAATCTTGTGGAAGAAATGAGTAACCATGAACAGTATTTAGCAAGAGAATTTAAGTTTAAAAATATAGGCTTTCTTCTTGTGTAGTTCTGCCAGAAAGCAAAAACAAACAAAAAAATCAGTAATCTGAGACAGTAGCTACAGTGAAGGAAGCTTCCTCATGATGAGCACATCTTGCAGCAGCGAGGAAAGGGGCAGTAATGCCTTTAGAGGGAGACAGTGAATGTAATTGGGTTTGAGGTGGTTGGCTTGGAGTGGTAGAAGGGGAAAAGAGATGCAGAGGAACAGGAGTAACAAGATTAGGGCCCTTTCTTCTTTAGGACTTTCCACCTTTCCATTTGTGGTTGGAGGAAGATGAGAGCTGGCTGTTGTCTCACCTGGGTTTTGGGAGCCAGAGGCTCCTAAAATTAAACTTCATGGGTGTGGAGAACATTTGTTGTTGTTGTTACATTTATGTACTAGTAAAAATAAATAGTTTGTAGGTTCTGCTGAAATGCAAATAATAGTTACACCCAGAGCTAATTTTGTGTTAAAGGAAGGTATATACTTTCTGAGCAAGTTCAGGTACAATATTCCAACCATACTTGCATAAAAATAGCCCTGTTTACACCTATAGTTTCAGTTGATGCAAATATTGTTTTAAACTTAGGTTAGAGTCTGTGGAGGGTGCATGGTGGTTAGTCCTAAAAACTGTTTTTTGTTTATGCCCAGAAGTTGTCCAGTGCAGGCAGCATTCAGTACAGGCTTCCTTCTGTTGGCTGCCCAGCGTGTTACAGGCATGACTTCAAAAGCCAATCTGCAGGAGGGAGGAACTTTTTATTCCTGTGTCACCTCAGCCTTGGGTCTGAACTGTGAGGCTGCAAAAATTGCTGCTGATCATGGTAGTGTGAATCAGGGTTTTGCTTTCTGTATTACTGAGAATACCAGCTAATCCAGAAATTAAGCAAGACCCTTGATTAAATTTGAATGGGCTATCAAACTATCATCAAATGGCATCAACTTTTAGTAAGATAGGGTCAGAATTATCTTCTGCAGTGAAATCCCTACAGGCATCGAAGGAATGGTGCCATGAAGAACAGACCTGCCACTGGCAACTCTCCAGTCCTGCAGATGTGAGGCGGAGGAGGTTCTGCAGGATTAGGGGAGTGGAGAATAAGCTGTGTTCAGCTCGATAACTCTACCCTGGTTTAAAATCTTAGATTGCACAATGTGGGTGGAAGGTGGCAGAAGTTAAGAATGTTTCATAAAAATGTTTATGCAAAAAGTGAAAGCAAAAGATGAAAAACAAATCAAAAGTTGAACCATGTTTGCAGTAATGTAGAAAGTAATCATATGTTTAGTTGACATACAAAAGGGCTTGTGATTTCTCAAAAATGCTTAAATAAATTTTAAACATGTCCATGATCTCGGCTGACCACATGAAAACTGCCAAATTTGTTTTAAATGAGCGATTTTAATGGTTAGTTTGCCATATCTTTTTGATGTTAAAACCAACTCTCTTGCAGTGTAATGGACATTTATTTTAAAGTGGTATTATCACTGTTATCTTGGCTACCAGTGCTATACTATGCTGAGCCGCTGGGACCCTTCACTGCTACACTGAAGTTTTCTAGCCACCAAAATGCAGAGTAACACAAAGCCTAACCAAACATAAAATAAATTACCATAAGCATTTCTCAAAAAGTAGAGCCGGGGTCCTTACTGCCTTGTCTGAATCTTCAAAGCCATAAGTGATTTTTTGCTTTTGTTTTGTCTAGGTGTTGCTTCAATGGCATCCTAAATGCAGCAAAGTAAACATTAAAAAAGAAGAAAAAAAAAGGCAGCAAACACACACACACACAAAACCAAACAAACAAAAAAACAAACAAAAAAAACCAGCACCACCACAACAAAGATTTTTATTAACTAGAAAATGCAAGGTGTGTATTTTGAAATTAAGACTTGCATATCTTGTTTTGTAATTAAGAAGCTCTCACCTCGCTTTTAACCAGATTGCTTGCTCTCACATATGAGACTTACTGCATTTTCTTACAGTACCTTTGCCCTGTGATGGCCTCTTGTTTAGTGATATTCAATTCGGCTGCCGTTCGCTGGAAGTTCACCCCCTGGTCCCAGACTGTTGGTTCTTGAAATTTGCCAGCTATGCAGATAGAGACATAAAGTAGCCATTTGTTACTTGGCTGGTGTCTACTTCCTCTCTTTTCCTCCCGCATGAGATGTTTTCCTCTTGTGTTTTCACTCTTTAATATGTTTGTGTAGCACTTATCAAAACAGACCCAAACAATGTAATGGGTGTTATGTGTCAATGATAATCAAAGCCATGGTGCTTAAACCACTTTACAAAGGTTTAGGTTTCATCAGTATTCTGAGGTGTATTTGGAAACAATTAGGTCTGTTCTTAGAAAAGACATCCTTCTGACTCTGAACAGTTTTTCTTACTCCAGGCAGAAAAATTCCAACAAAAACAAGTCTTCTCTTGAGTGGTTTAAATAGTTCTGGGAATGACAATCTAGATTAATTTTATATACTCCAAGTTTGCTGCAAAATCATGTGAAAGATATTGTACCTCAACACTAATTAAATGTGTAATATTAGACTCCTCAGACAAATGCTGAGTTTTATAGGCAAGTTTGTATCTTCATCATGTCTCTACCAGGACACAGGTTTCAATCAGGGTTTGGAGATGTGGGGGGAGTCTTGTCATGTGTAGTATGTATGTTTTGCTGAAATCATTTGCAAATAACCACATCTGTTAGCTATTGGTGTCCTTGCTTAATAGGCAAGTTTAAAATAACTGCTTATACTTGTGTGCTTCTGATTCTTTCTTTTGCAAAACAGATGAACCTCTGTATTCCAAGAATTGTTCCAAATCATATTTTCTGGCACTGTTCTTACTTTTAGTCATTGTATGAATTAAAATATGCTTTCCAGCTCTTGCCTAAGTTGTCAAAAAAAGTCTCTATAGAATTAACATGCATACAGTTTTTGCAATCTTTTTTTTTTTTTTTTTTAAGCAATGTTAAATTTGCTTGAGCAACATTTCTTGTTTTGACTAGTGGGAGATCTAAAAATACGCTACTGTATTGACTGAACTAATTACATTTCAGTTCTAGCCACTACCATCTGGATCTCTGTCTTTCTGGTTACATTTTCATTGCACAGATTGCACACGAATGATTAGCACCAAGAGCTGATTGTCCAAATTTTGTTCTGGGTATTAGCAGCAGCTCTGCAGAACCACATTCAAGTTACTGTGCCCTTCATTTTCCTCTGTGGGTGCTGTGGTCCGGTCTGGGGGTCGCCAGTTCAGCAGGGATGTGGAGAAGGTGGGGACAGTCCAGTAGCAAGCTGCCGAGTTGGCCAGAGGCCTGTAGCCACCTGGCTTACCAAGAGAGGCTTTGAGGGAGCTTTGAGGGACTTCTCTAGTCTGGCAAAGAGAGGGCTAAAATGCAATCAAAATAGATGCTTACTTGAAGAGCACTTAGTCAACCTCTTCTTGGTCAGGAGACATGACATAAGGAGTAGCCAGAAGTAGTAGCTTGGATGGCTCATGCTGGACATCAGGAAGGAAATCTTGTGAATTAGAGGCAGAATTTTCTGCTCGAGTCAAGTGATCTACCAGGCCATGGGTTTCAGAGTTGGTAAAAAGCGAGTATGTGATCAATACTTTCTTCCTCAAACTTTTCATTCCATGGATCAACTAAATCGAGAATTTTTTGTGCCTTGCTTTAGTATAGCAAAGGAGTATGCTACCTGAAGGAAGAAGAGCTGAAGCTATCAAGTTGAGTTCAGGCTGAAGGCACTCCTGGGCATGGTGAAAAGTTCACTCGGGTGGATGTAGATCAGGCAGCAGGGCTTGCATAAGTCTTAGGTTAACACTCCACAACACCCTGTGCCTTCTCTGTTCGTTGAGCTGCTCCTAAGGTCTTCTGTGCCATCTCCCTCTGGCATGATGGTATGTTTTATCCTGGAGTATGATCAGTTTTACCTAGTCTTCGTTGTCTCAGCGTTGTAGCACATAATTTTCTACTGTTAGCAGAATATCTCAGGGAATAGCTTATTGATAAAACATTGAGAGAAAGTGGAATGTCATGACAGTGAAAAGCAAAGGGCTTTTATTTAGGTGCCTAATAAGGATTTAGGTAGCAAGCTTTGCCTCTGAAAGGTCTATTGAAAGCTTTCAAAACACAGGAGAAGATTAAATTGTACCAAACCAAGTCACAGAATTAGATGTAGTAAGTGTTCGAAAAGCAGCAAAAGAGTATTTTAAGATCCAAGATATTGCTGATCATCGCTGTTAGTATAAATGATGGCATTCTCCCAAGTAACTTGTAGAAAAAAGATTGACATTATGACCTAGGACTCTGTCTGTTCTATAATACAAACTAATTCTTTCAAAGACATCTCAACATACAAGCTTATCTAATCATAGTGTTTGGACAGCCGTCTTTCCTCCTCTTAACTCTTCTTTTAAGTTCCCACCTGATTTTAGAGACTAACTTCTCAGATATGGATGCTGTCACATACATAAAGTTTGTCCAGTTTATTCAGCCTTATTGACTGTCTTTTGTTCATATGTTCATGTACACTATACTGGTACTGTATTTGATACTATGGTACAGATAATAGGAATGGTCATATTCACTGCAGAAATCTTGGTGGGGTTTTCTTGGTGTTTTTTTTTGTTTGTTTGTTTGTTTGTTTGTTTTTCTTAACCAGCCAGTAATTTAGAAATGAGTACATTTTAGGGGAGGCTGTCAACAGCAAATAAGGTATGAAGCAGTGCTCATCAACTGGGAACTATGTACTACTGCGAGGAGTGAAAAATGCTCCAACAATTTCAGTGTCACATAGTTTGAAAAGCTTGACAGAGAAAGTTTCAGTTACCTAATGGATTTAATAAGTTAACTTGATTTTTATTCTTTATTTCAATTTCTGTCCCCCCCCTCCCCCCTCTGCCCTCCCTGTCCTTGATAGCTGTTTCCTCACTCCATAACTGAAAGTTTGCATTCCCAGTAGCTGTATTAACACTGCAGAATTTTCAGTAATTCTGTTTACAGCACCTTTTGGTGTGCTCTCCTCTCTTTTCAGGGAGAGGTGTTTGTTCTAGGGTGCCACTATGATCCATTTTACAGTGCAGCCACACAGCATCGTCACACAGGAAGGTTGGGAACTTCTTCCAGTTGCTGCTGCAGAAATTGGCAAGTTGGATACCTCCTGAGAAGTGAAAATTTTAGTTCTGCTTCCACATTGTAAGCTGTGTTCTGTCTCATTATACTACCCAGCTGTTTGCCAGGCAATACTGCATTAACATTTAATACTCTTTTTTCCATCTGATTATTTTTTTTTTGTTTACAAAGGAGGACTAAAGCTTTTTTTTTTTTCTCATTTGTATAGGTCTGTTTTCTGTAGCTAGTCATTGGACCAAAGCAGCTTCTCTTCAAGAGGGATAAAAAACAGTTTGTCAGTGATAGCACAAGGTTTATGACCTGTTCCATGGGGCATAATTAAAAATGGAATTCAGCCCCTTTTTGCAGAATAACTTTGACACATCTGGTTTAAACAGTTTTAGTGCAGAGAGGAGATAAATAGAAGTTTCTTTACACAGTAGATTAGTTTCAGATGAGATATAGGATTCCCTAAAACTCAGGTTCATATAAAAAGTACACCAATGGGACAGCCACCCATGAAATGTGCGTAGTCATCCACTGAATATGTGAAAATAAATGGTAGACTTTATAGCACTAAATAAATAAATAATAATAATAAAAAAATCTTGTCACAGCCCCAGAAGAAAATGTAAGGTAATCACGCAGAAAAGGAGGAGGACCAGGGCTGAATTCCTTTACAAAATCCCTATTCTTTCCCTGCTCTCTCTGCCAGAGCACCTCTGATCCAGTTTTATTCCAAGTTCCCCATCAGAATGTTCATGTTTTTACAGATATAGCACATTTTATGACACCCACTAAAGTTATCTGCTGTGAAATTCAATTGTTTAAATACTTTGTCCTTTTGTTACCCTTTTCTAATGGATTGCCAATACATATTGCTTTCTCATCAGATGCTGATAGTCCCTTTAGTAGACATTACTATTCTGTGAAATGGTGATGAACACACAATACTGGCTTATAGATAGTGAAGTACAAAGTAGTTGTTTCAGCACTTTGCTCTTGAATAGAAAAATACAGTCTGTGTCTGTTTAATATTCACTAGGATACCCTGGTTTTTAAGGAATGTTGCTGGTAGATACCTCTCTAAACATTCAGGTACATTGTTGTTGTATGCATTTTAGTAAATTATTTTTATGCATTTTGAGAGAATTAAGATATGGAGGAGAGGTTTAGTCATATACACTTAAATTAAGGCATTTGTGAAGGCCGTATAAAGTTTTAACAAGAAGTGTGCTTTGCTGCATTGACAGGTAGGAGACCTGATCTGAATTGGGAGCTAGATTACTGGCTTAAATAAAGGACAGCACATGATGGTGCAGTTTAATTTTGATGTAAATTATTTCTAACTTACAACAGGGCATCAATTAATTAGTAAAATGTATGTTTTCTCAAAGTAGTGTGGTTGTGAATCTGAGATACCAGGTTTTAATGTCTTCAGAATATCCCAAGAATTATCTCACTTCTACCACAGACTGCAGCAATACAGTAGTTCTTGACCAATTTGCATGGGGAAATTGAAATGATATAAAATAACAGTTGAAAGAATACAAGTATTTTTAACTTTAGCTGGAAGTACATACAGTTTAAGTCACTGTAGGTGGTCTCAGCAAAGCCATTTCAGATGCAGAAAAGGGGTAGTGTTTTCATTCCCTTGTGTTATATGTACATTATCATGGTTCAAGTTAAACTATTTCCAAAATAATTGGAACATGAGGAAATTGGTTACTAGCAAAGTTAATTCAACCCACCTCCTGCTGTAAACCTTTTGCTCTCTAGAGAGGATACATTTTGTTGGGAAGAAAAGAGAGAGAGAGAGAAGTAGAAATGTGTTGCTCTATCATGTAATTAAGTAACTGACATCTTTTTATGATAATACATTTGGGTGGTCTGTTCTTGAAACACTTGATTTGTTAGGAAACATAACCATTTCCGCAAGTAATCTCTAAGTCCTAAATATTTTGAAAAAAATTTGCATTGCGGTATTGCATCAGTGCATTACTCACCAGTTAAACTCTCTAAACTGCTGTCGCTTGGCATTGGAGAGGGCTTCCAGGTTTTTTTATATCAGCAAAAACTTCTGTAAATTATAATATTGTTTGGCAGAGCATGAGGAGTAAATACTGGAAAACTAGATGATTTAAGAGAAAACAAATGGAGAAAGTTGAATCTCATTTTGCTTTTCCTTGGGAAAAAAAAAAATAAAAATCCTAGTAGTTTACAAAACATAGAAAGTTTGAAATTGACTTCAGTCACAGTGTTTGTTTAGGTGTTGTGACCCTTTTGTATCCTTGTTGTAGTTTCCTCTCAATCAGCACAATTCTGATTGTCCCCACTGGACACTTTGGAGATTTAGAGACTTGCTTGCTGCAGTGAACCTCAATGATTTTGAGGTTAGGCATGCTGCCACCGAGTCTAGGATCATTTTAACTGCCAGTGGTAATGAGCTGCTGAGTTTTTCAGATTAAAAGAAAAGCACCTTGAATACATTTAAATATTATGCTAATATACATAAACACTAATATGTTGAATAAAGTTCCTGTAACCAGAGCAATCTACCCCAAACTAATTTTTGTAGACTCAGCTGACTGTCAGGTTAGTGATTCCATGCACAAATGTTTAAACTTTAGGTACCAGCAGGAAATAGCTAATGCACTCTATAGTTTACAGTTGGTGAAGGGTCAATATGAAAATATTTCTGTGTTGCAGTTGGTGAATAGAGTCTATGATGGTTTTTCCCAAGCCTGGTTTGAAACACTATTGCTTTTCTAAAATCATAAGCATCTAGAATCACCTTTTGAAAATGCAAATGTACTTATGGAAACCCAACTGACCTTTTTAAAAATGTGAGAGAAACACAAATAAAAATAAAATCAAGTTATACCTATTTGGTTAAAGATTTTAAAGATAACATTCTTCTCAGTTTATTTTCCATGTGGTTCCACACCTATTAACTTGCAAATTTTTGCTGTAAAACAAAAATGACAATTTGAATTGAAGTAATCTGATGCTTGAGTTATTAGGAAATATGGGACACTATTAGCTTTCCTTCTTAAGGACATTCAGGAACCATTATGTTGTTATTCCCTTGTTCAGAATAAGAGCAAAGGTAGGACGTGAAACTAGAACCCTCTGCTTCCCTCTCTTGTGCTCTGCGCATGCTGCTGTAACAGCAGCCAAACTACGGGCCCTGAGTAGTTAAATGCTGTGGCCATGCCTTCGGAATAGGGATTTGGTCGCTCACAGGCAGGGCCATAGCTCGCACAGTAGGTAGGACCTGTCAAGAGAGCTTAGGAGGTTGTGGAGTGATTATGCGTTTTGTTCATAGGTGGGAACTCTGCTCAAGAGAGGAGTCTCTCTAGGGAAAGAGCAAAATCCTCTCTTGTCATGGCTCAGAGGCATGCTGATGCCTCCTGCTAATGCTCAAGTTTCTGCTGACTGTCTAGACAGTTCCCATTCTGTAACTCTTCTTTTGTTTCTTACGATGCTCTGTGTCTGCAAAGACCACGCTCATCTCTGACAAGAACATTCTCTATGGCTTGATTAAGTCAAAGTGATCAAAATCTGTAGAGGCAGATTTTCCCTATAAGGTTTGTCTCAAATCCTTAGTCATATGCCTTTGGCAAGCTGTTTGTCATTCTCCAAGTTAGGAGTAAAGGTTTAGATTTAAATAAGAAGATCAGACAGTGCACAGTTCCTACTATTCTGCAGTAATTTTGCCTCTTCTGAGGGGAAAAATGCCAGTGCTGGAAACTCTTAACTATATTATTTCTCAAGCCAGTAGAATTTAAGTGTGTCTACTATGTGTACACTTACTACTATAGAGCCTGACTTATGGTGACTATACAACAGAAAACCACTGCACGTTCTGAATGATACTTGACAGGTATCTCTGTAAGCTGTTAATACCAGCAGTTCAAGAAGGTATAATTCTGTATCAGAGGTGGGAAAAAATAGAAAGTATTGATGCATTTTGATACAAAGTTTTTGCTTTAGTTTCTAGGCTTGAGCTACAGACTCTTAACTGTACTTTTCTAAAATCCTAGACTCAGAAGATTCCTGATACAGATGCTGATTAGAACCTCCTTTGGGAGTGGTACTGGTCATTTTCCTTTGAAAGACTGAATTTCTGACAATAGCAGCTGTATCTTCATAGCTTTGTCTGCTAATACCAAGAATATAAAATACTGGGCTTTCTGTAGCAAAAGTGGGCCATCTTTCTTACTGTCTACAATTGTAAATATAATTGTAACAACCAAAAGGAAAATGGGGCCAAATCAGATTCTGTGTGGAACAGCCACAAGCTGTTTCAGAAGCTGCCCCACAAAACATTTATGGCTGGCCCTGAGCAGAGGTGGCATAGCCAGCAATACAAGTTCACCTCATTGTTATCTGAGCCAAGTACAATGTGTTAGTGAAACCTATGGGTGAGGACAGTTTAAACTAACCTTTTCTTTGAGCTAGAAAGTACTGGAGCTTGCACAATTAACTATTCCATCTTGCTCAAAGTTTGTGTAGGGGGGAATGACAGTGGAAACATCTGCAGCACAGTAACTTCATATCCTGCTACAGCTGTTAAGCAAGAAGATATCTCATTCCCCTTGGATCCATTTATATCTGAGATTTTAAAGAAGGAAGCCACTTGTAACTACATCAAATGCTATGTAAGATTTGGGATGTGCCACATTCAAGCATTATGATGCTGCATGCTTCAAAGGCAGCTTGAAAGCAATGCATCTTGCACAGCAAGACTGTTTAATCTTGCTGTGGTATTTTGCTCTGTATAAAATAAAGTCACTTGTGCAAAAACAGGATCCCTTGTCCTGTTTTGTATCATGTGAAGTAATTTACTTTTTTAATTCTAAAAGGAGGATTATTATTTTAAGTATGCTTGAATTCATTCATATGTTTTAGTGATAATTCATGTAATTACACCTGAAATACTCTATAAATACCATTTTCTTTCTGTGCACTAGGTGTTTTCTCAGAATATGCAGCTAAAGAGAATTTTTGAAATTCAGTCTCCTCATTGGGTCACTTACATTCATACCGCATAGAAGTACTTATATTTGGATCAGATGGTTTTCATGTTTTCACAGAAATGTCTAAACAGGAATAGGTGCAGAACAAAGCTGTCCCCTGCATCTCTGAACCTTATGGGCAGTGTTGCTTCCTCAATGGGTGGTTTTGCAACGTGCCGAGCTGGAGCAGCGACAGCTCTGGTGACCTGAACGTGTACAATAACGTATAGCAGATATCTGCAATGCTGAAGCTCAGCATCC
The DNA here is from genome assembly GCF_964034855.1 of Anser brachyrhynchus. NCBI lineage: Eukaryota > Metazoa > Chordata > Aves > Anseriformes > Anatidae > Anser > Anser brachyrhynchus. The sequence continues at coordinate 13,823,292 of NC_137697.1, read as the reverse complement.
ATTTTTACTCAGCACTTCTTTGGCTCTGTCAGTCACTAGGATTGCTTGAGCCAGGAAAACAGCCCTCCATATAAGCACTGCCCAGCTTGTGGATGTGTGAGCACTGCTGGGGAGCTTGCTAGGCTGAGGGTCTGCAGAAACAGCACGGGGAGATTCACCACTGACTGGAAATGCATTGCAGCTGCAATGTCGTACTCTCCCTCCCTCTGACAACTTTTCAAAGTGAAATACTGAACAGAGGGGAAGAAATGGGGCCTCTTGTGTCCTTAGACCAGAATGTCTTCAAGTCCACATGCTTACTGACAGACTGCTTGGAAATTGGGTTGAGTCATGCTGTATGCAGCCCATATATATCAGCAAGGAGGCAAGCATATCAAACGTACAATTAGTAATGTTTTGTTTGCTTCCCTACCCCCACCCACCATAACTCAAATGAAATGCAGTTTCAGACAAATTTTGTTTACTTACTTTGAACTTAGCTTATTGCAATAAGCACTGACCCGCTTTTCTTTATTACTTAGAGAGTGTGCTCTTAAGGCTTTGTCAGATAGTTCAGTGAATGTTTGCCTTTTTTTTTTTCCTTTTTCCAGAAAATGATGGAAAAATTACTTTTATTTGGGTTGAAATATGTTCATCAATTGTAAAACTCCAACTCTACGCTAGTTTCTGGATACAGTACGTGAAACAAGGCTGTCCTGTATCTCTTAAGGATAGCATGTATACCCAGGCATGCAGCAGAGGATTAAACAGACATGCAGCTAAATCTCTCCCATAAAAAAGATATTGTGTTATATTGTATATGACCTGTAGCCCAAGACACTTTTATGAACTGCTTATCCACTGCCATCCCAACCCCTACTCCCCTATCTGGTACCAGCACTCATTATAAATCATCAGTGTTTCTCTCTTTCTCTTAATATCTTCCTGCTCAAGTTGCATTCTATTTTTTTTATAATCCTTGAGATTAACATTTAGAAAAAAGATTTAAAAAATATTTTGCTGGGTTTTGCCTTTAGGTTATGCTTTGTCCAAGTGATTACCCTAATTTTAAGCATAGCCAGGGTAAGAGAACTGCTGCAAGAACCATCTGTCTGGACTTACTAAATGACCGAGAGGGTGTCTGTCTGGGTGATCTGCATTTAAATTGTATCATCTTATCCTCATTATCTTTTTGTGTGATTGTCTGGGGATTTTTCTGAAAGATTCCTTTAGCATAAATCACAATGTATGATTTCTGATACCTCATTTTTGTCTGTGTGGTTTAAACCAGAAATATATTAAATTTGGTCCTTAGAGTCCTCTTGGTCATTCTTTTTTGTGCCTTTATGAATTAAATCCCTTTCTCCTTTTTTTTTTTTTTTTTTTCTTCCAATCCCTGGATTATTGTTTGTCCACTGGAAATAGCTGATGTCTGAAATTTGCAGGGTGTGTGTGTTCCACAAGCTTTCAGTGTATATTTGCGTACAGCTTGTTTTAACATGTTAATGTGTTTTTTTTTTCTCATATAATCTAATGGTGGTGGCATTTTAATCAGTTCTGAAGGACCACTCTGAAATAGCCTGTGAAATCTGAAAAATACTCCAAAAGGAGCTGACTACGTCTGAGATACTCATTAACAAACATCCATAAATTCATAATTGCAGACTTACTTCCTTGTTTACCATTTTTCTTTCATAACGACGATGAGACATGACAGCTAGTCCCAGGGGATTCCTGCACTTCTCGGCTGGTTGATGTCACACTGCCTTTAGACCTGCATCTCACGAAGTAACCAAGGGACTCACTGATCTCCCATAAATGTGCTACCTGTCACATCTGATTGTCTTAAAACAGACGCATCTTAGTACTGAAATGGAGAAATATTTGTGCATAAGGGTTTGAACTCTTCTTACAAAGACTGCCTCATTTTCTGCAATAGATCCAAAACTGGGATATGGTTTAAATTGAGAACATAGTAAAAACATTTTGGTTGTAATTGTAAAGATTTTGTTTGTGGATCAGTGTACCTTTGTTTTGGTGTCGGGGAAAAAAACAACAGTGACTTTCAAGTAGATTGAGGTCTTTCACTGTATGAAAAGTATTCTAATTACATGTTTGATACTGAATTTCTACTCAGAATTACAGTTCTCTTGTTCAGTTGGTAATTTCTCAAGGTGCAGAGAAAGCTCAGTTCCAGGCTTTTTCTAGTTTAACTGTCAGCTGCAGAATTTGTTCAGAATTCTATATCTTGGTAAATAGAATGTCTTTTTTGGGCCTTTATATTAACATGCTTTTGTACATTTATTATGATTATTAAGTAAATGCTGTTTTTGTGTTATAAATTCTTTGGACTGATCTAGATGTCCCAGGATACTTCTCTGTTGGCTGCTGTGCTCTGGATTCTGGACTGAATTTTAAACTGGTGTTTGGATCTGCTCAACTGTGCCGCTTAAACTCTAATTGTCATATTTGGACTAAAAGAGCAAGCAAAATTTTTCCCTGAAGGTTTGGATGTGTTCATCATTCAGCCTTAAAACTGTTAAGCTTGCAAACAATTTGAACTTGATTGCTCTTCTGCAGAGTTGCATCCTGCTCCAAACAAAATTAACAGCAAGAACACTTTTGAAATTTCCTGGGAACAGAATTGGGCTCTGACAACCTTGTCCAATGTGCTCGTCTTGCCTAAATTTTCTCAGAATTGGTATGACCAGTGTATTTGCACTGATGCTTCGGCTTCCATGCCCAGTGGCTGCTGAGTCCATCAGTTTGGCTGTATCATATTAATCAGTCCTACTGCATTTGATCTCAGTGCCACTTGCTGTCATATCACGGTCTCTCTTGCTCTCTGGAGCTCCCATCAGGCTGAACATGGTTGTTTGGTCAATGGTTTAATTTCCTTGTCAGCTCTGTTGGCATGTGGGACTGTGATACCAGTACAGTGTGGAAGCACAGCTTGGGGTGGGGGGTGTTGTGTCACCCCAGGGCTCTGTGTCTGGGGACACTGCTGGGGCATGGTGTCCCGCACCAAGCCCGTCTGCACCCCTTCCTGCCTGGGCGGGCTTCACCAGACACATCCCTTCTTGCAGGGACGTGACTGTCACTGGCTCCTGTCAATCAGCTCTTCCTGCCAGAAGCACCCAGTATGGTCTTTTTCCCCCTCACCAAATACGAAATTTTGGGTGACTTAAATAGAAGTAAAAACGCTACACCTTATCGCTCTAACAAGAGGTAATAGTTTGTGAGTAGTTTCCAAATATTTACCTTTATTATTAAATTTTCCAGACACACAGCATGCATTCTAGTTTGACACCTCTCAAAACTGAGTGCCGTTTTTAAGGGAAGACCGTAACTTTTGCCTGGAAAAGTGATGTAGTGAGCCATTCTAGCCACATCTATAATTATGTAAAGCTGGCATCTAAGATGACAACATGTAATTGCAGAAAGAAACAAAATATCTACATAATTACCAGTTTCATAAAGTACTAGAAAATGATGAGAGAGAGCATATTGCAAATCTCCAAAAATAAATAGTTTTTAAAGTCATAATCATTATAAAACAGATTTACTTGTGAAGACAGTATTACACATGTTGTAGGTGACAGACTACCCTTAACGTGTAGCACATATGTGGCTTGAAAAAAATGTCAATGTGAGCTGTATTAATAATGAATTTTATTTCTCTTCTATCATCTTAATGGATGTAAGTGCACTGATTGTGAAAATTAGGAAAGAATGGATATTCTTTTTTTTTAAAAAAAAAAATTGATTTGATTTTAAAAACATTTTTTGAAATGAAAGCCTGGGTTTTGAAAACATGGCCTTACGTGTATTTGGTGAAGCCAAAGCAAAAGAATCCCCTTCATTAGTAGATAAGCTCTCATTTTGACCACTCCATCAATTATTTTCTTTTTCTTTCCCTTTTTCTCTTTTCTTTCCCTTTTCCTTTGTTCTTTCCCTTTTCCTCTTTTCTTTCCCTTTTCCTCTTTCCTTTTTCTTTCCCTCTTTTTCTTTTCTTCTTCTTCTTTTTTCTTTATTCTGTAGCTGGCTATCTTGGAAAACTAGTAAAATACTATCATTTTCCAGATAATGTTCTTAACTTCTTGGCATATGTTCCTCCTTTCAAACCCCTCAGGATAATCCACAGCTCCACAAAAACATGAGTCAAATACATTACAAAGTTCCCTCAGAGAATCAACATCTTTTCCAGCTGTTTGGATACTCTGTCTAAAACCTGACCAGACCTCTCATCTCCCAGTATTGTTTTGAGCTTTTATTTTTCAACTTTGATTTGTTCAATGTTATAATTTCTAAACTGAGCCAATAATTTTGAGTCTCTTCGGTTTTCTTTACAATACTTACACTGGACAATAAAATGATCTATTATCCAAAGAAGATTGCATTGTTTTCAACTATTTCTATTCACTAGTGCAAAATTTCTTACCCATGTCAACAAAACCCTTTTTAAAATCCTCCCTAGGCAGTTTCATATATTATTTATGGATTAAAGTGTCTCCCAACCATATTCCTAAATAGACTTCTAGTTGTTTTGATTGGTTTCGGATAGGTGTACAGCAATTATGGGGGCCATATAAAACTCTTGGTAGATGTTCTTATTTTAAATATAGTTCTGGCAACTGGATAAGTTACATTTTTATTTATTTATTTATTTATTTTTAAAGAATGCATTTGTGATCATTCCAGTTAATTCCTTGTGTATTTTGTCTGGCAAAGTAGTATAAATCTAGTTGTAACAGCTTTAAAGATTGGCAAGTTACCTAGTAAGCAGCCTAAGGTGGGAATTGGGCCTCAAAAGTTTTCCATCTCAATTAGCAAAAATAAGCTTATCCCCTGCACTATCTACATAGAACCATTTATTTTCTTCTAACCTTTAATAAACCTGCATTGACTATGGAGAGAGAGAGCGTTATGTTAAGAGAATCCAGTGCTGGACCTCTTAATATCCGTGAACAGTATGATCTCCCGCTCTATTTTTCATTTGTTGCCTGCAAAGGGAACAAAGCAGAGGAGCCTATAACCATAGTAACACAACGTCCCAAATCTCACAATATATTAGATCATACTTTTAAAATAAAGTACTCTATAAAATATTATAGCCAGAGATTGTGAAAGTGTTTGTCACTAGAGTTGCCCGGGTGCAGCAGAGGTGCTAATTGTGTGTTTCTGTGCTTGCTGGTGGAACTTTGTAGCTGAAGGTGGAGGGGAATGTGATGAAGGCACTTTGACATGATCATCTGCGAGCTCTTCTGATGCTCAGCAAGCTGGCAGGTGGCTTGTAGCTCTGGGATGTGGTGCTGCTCCACTGGCACCCCAAATGAAGATCCCAGTCCTGTGCCTGGCCCGGTGTGGATGATCCTGAGCAGTCGTGCCAGCAGTCAGTCCGGGGATTCTGTGCTCGTCGGCTTCAGCCTCCACCTTCCCTCCTCTTCCTCCCTTCTCTCTCTGGCTGCTGACCCTCTTCTGTATCAGCTGAGTGGGAGGCTTGCATGCTATCCACAGCTCCATCCTTGCCTCCCTGTACCTGATGCAGCTCACCAGCATGGCATGACCCAGTTCAGTCTGTAAGCTTAAAAAGAATAAAAATAATAATTAAGAAAAAGAATCCTACTGATGTTGAAGCTATCCCAGATCATTCTAACTGAACTAAGTTAGCAAACAATTACACAAGCAGTTATGCCAGCAGATTGTGGGGAGAGGAAACCTCTGGCACGCTGAGGGAAGGAGCTGACAGGCAGTGATGACAGCAGGGCTAAGGAATCAGTCATCTTCTCACAGCGCTCAGCTGCAGGCAGCACCGGCCCCGCGGTCACCGGGCTGCCTCCCGCAGCTGGCCGTCCCTCCCTCCCTCACCCTGGCAGGGACACGGCGCTCGCCGGCAGCTGAGGACACCCTGCAGCCCTGCACCGCAGTGTTCGACCGCAATTTGCCACGCTTGCAAGTTCAGCAGCTTCCAGTTTTGCTGTTGTCTTCCAGCAATGTTTAAAAAGTTGGCACCTGTGCACTCGCCTCAAAAAAAAAAAAAAAAACAAAGGCAACAAAACATTCTGGAGAAAAAAAAAAATTGGCTAACTGTAGTGAATCCTTTCCCTTGCCTCCCTCATCTGCACATAATCACACTTGCTTCTGCATCACCTGTGGGCGACTCAGCAAAATCTGGGAGAGCGAGTTTAAGAGCCATCCAGATGACTCTCTGTAGTGCCTAGCTTCTCTGAGATAGTGTACATACTATATCTTAAATGTGCTACGCATTGGGCTTTTGTATATGTATAAATGAGCAGAGAGAGTTCTTCAGAGGAGAGCTTTTTGCTTTGCTAGTGAGTTTGAGATGAGCAGTGAGAAGGCCCAAGCGCACTCCACATATCTGCATTAATACTTGCCAGTTGCTAAAATGCAATGTGCAAATATTGTCATGACAACGTTTGAGTGTAGGTAGAATTAAGTGTGGATCTGATGTAGTGTGTGTGTGTTTCTAAAATGTAATAAATAATGGGTTTTCCATGTAGTAAAAGTTTGAACCTCCTTGTCAATCTAGACACCCTGAATTGTGTCAGTGACTATATCGTGAATTTAGGAGGCCCAATAAAATTTTACTTAGTGCTATTCATTTGGGAATTAAGGCTTTACTGTTATTTATGGTGTCCTTTAAAAATAGTCTTAGTTGGTGGTGTTTCAAAGGAGTGCAAAAATCCTTAGGGCTCAAGGTCCTGCAGTCGGGAGATGATTTGGTTAAGCTGAAGAGGTTGTAGTATTGACCTATTAGTAAGAAAGTGAACACTTGCTATTTGATCAGACTTCAAATTAGGAAAAAAAGAAAAAAGAGGTTTTATGGAATAGGTATTCTCTGGCTTTTAGGAATGTGAGTGGCTATTTGATAAAGGCTTTAGCATTTGTGACTCTGATTGAGGAAACTTCCTAATTTCATGAATCTAGATGATTTAGTTTGGCAAAACTTAATATTAATCTCTCTCATTATAAAGACTGTGTTTAACTTCTGACAGTGTGCAGAAGTCATTATTGTCACATGGTTCTAATTTCTGAAAATTAATCTTTTAAAGATAAACACAGAAAGAAAAAACTCTGGACACTTCATTAACAGGAAAGTAGTTGAAGTTCTGCCATAAACGCTTATGAAAAACGGTATAATACTGTTTGGCCCCATATAATTTCCTGGGGAATTGAAATCCTTGAACAAGTAATAGTAGTTTTATAATATTCTGTGACAGACAGAGCATGCTTGTTATGTAAACATAGTTACTAAAGATACTAGGATACATGTGTTTAATACTATAAATTGAGATTACTTGAGCATGAGTGACTGAAGTCCTTTCGAATATTTTCTAATACACCTAATTCTTATGCCAAAAGTGCAGAATTTATCTGAATCCTTGACCTTTGTTAAGCCATTGTCATGAGTATACAGTTCTAAGCTTAGTGTCTCAAGTTGCAAACTGCTTGCTTTAGAAAATCAGCCCACAAACTTTTCCTAATGTGTAATTGAATCTCATTTCCTATGCAGAAGAAAAATAATACTAGGTGAGCATTAAGATACTAAACATTTTAGTTGGTTCCTCTTCCTATGTTGTCTTATAAGAAACATGAATTCTCTCACATTTTTGCTCTGAGTTCCTTGGATTTATAAAATATGTGTGTGAAGCATGTTCTGAAAGAATTTGCTGATATGACCAACTGCACTTGCCATGAGGAGAAAGAAAAATTAAAGCTGAGACTACACAGTCAAACCTCCAATAAAGTTGTTCATGTTAGTCTAGCTCACACTGATAAGTGACACCCTCCTCTCCTCTGTTAGTAGGATGGTGATGCTGTCTAGGGGTCAATGTCATTTTCTCATTTTTTTCCCCCAGATTTCTGATTGTGACTTCTGGATAGTTCTTTTATTTGTTTCTGTATTTTGGAGTTTCTTATTACTACAGTAGTAGTAATTGAGCTTGCCTCTGTTTATGTAGATGCATCCTCTTGTCTTATGGCTGTTATCCTTACCAATAGCAGCTGACTGATTTTTTTTTTTTTTACGACAAAAAATAAATATCTAAAATTTTTGATTCTAGCACTTTTTTTAAAAAATTTTTTTGAGGTAGAAGGGAATAGATTAAATCTTAAACAATACTAAATATTTCCAGTTATTAATAATTACAATCCATGACAATCTGTATTTTAGCAGTCTTAATGTGATACTTTCATGTGTTAACTATTTTGTTGTTGACACTTTTTAAAAGATTAATTGGGCAACTATAGTGAACCTCGCCTAAACATGTCACTGTCTGCTCCAAGAACTGTGTCTGCTGCTTCTGGATTCATAGCAGTTGTAACCATGCTACTGGCAGATGTGTTTTTAGTTAGGATGTTGTACCTACTGCGTACTGTTTCTTCTTCCATCATTACCTCCGTATGGGGTTTTGGTGGTCAAGAAACTTGGACTACTTTGGTGTTGGATTAAGTTGATAAAGTCACCCAAATAATTATGTTGGAATAGTTCTTTGTTTAAAAAAACAAACAAACAAAACTTTTGCAGTTATGAGTTGTGGAAACCAGTGCAGCTACTGAAAACTTGATATTTTGTTTTATTTTATATTCATAGAATCATGGAATCATAGAATATCCCGAGTTGGAAGGGACCCATAAGGATCATCAAGTCCAACTCCAAATATTGGAAAGATTGTTCTAGTGTTCTCTACAGTAAGATAATATTGAAGATGAAACAAAGCTATTCAAGCAGTAGTTGAAATGTTACATTTTGAAACCTAAAACCAATGCTAGCATTTTTTTCAAAACAGCTGGGAATGAGAATTTTGTGGCAGAGACTACCACAATCTCAGTTCTTGAATTATCTTTTATTAAATTTCCAAGTATTGGAGTTAAGTCAAGAAAGAAGTAGTTCTAGCTCTTGATTATAGTATTGTGAGCTCTTCATATTCCTACAGTTGTCCAGTAAATAAAACGTGATCATTATGGTGTAAAGTATATTCAGTGATTGATACAATTTTGCTTTCCTCTGTGCACCTGAAGGTCACCATATGACTGAAGATTTAATTACAGGATGTTTGATAAGGGAGTTCTCAGATTCTGTAAAGAATTATTTCAATCAGTTAATTAACAGAGGGCCAGGAAGAACCTTTTTGTTTGTTTGTTTGTTTAAAACTTCTGTTTCTCCACGTAATCCTTTGTAACTGAGTGCAGAGAGGAGATGGGACTCCTCTCTGCAATTTTGGGACTTGGGTTCTGGGATACCAAAAGAATTAGGAATTTTAATGATTCCTCTATTTCTGAAATTAAATACTTCAGGCCCCAGAAAATCAGAAAAAGTTCTTTTGTTTTTGGTTTTTACTTCAAATTTACTAATCCCTAAAATTTGCTTTTAGATTTTTGTCCCAGGAATCTGGTAGGAACTTGTTATTAAAGAAATAACTCTTGTTATGAAAGAAGTACAGAAGTGGTATTTCTTTATCATTATGTTTTAAAATAAGTATCCTTTGAGGAATTGTTTTTAAACATGGTTTCCTAAGAAAACAAAGCTCATGTAATCATGCTTTCTGCATGTGTATGCTTGTCTGGGTGCCCTGCTAACAATGACCTCTGAAACTTTCAACATTGCTAAACTCTCCTGAAAAAACTTCTAGCATCTGCTAGAAATTCTGTAAATTTAGCAAGGACCTTGATAATGCAATGACTGTGGCAGAAGAGGATGCACAAATTCACCCTATGCTAGATACCAACAAATCAGTGCAAAGTACAAATCTGTATTTTGCAGAAAAACGAGTTTTACTCATTCAGCAGCTTATGGAACCACTTGATTCTTGTAAAGCATATGGATTTAATTTGTTTCACTTCCAAGTTGGGAAAGACTATTCTTTTTAAACCAGTTTTTGCGTGACTTTGTATTGGTCCAGGCTGGATAGTTTAGGTAGTGAGTTGTGAGATGACAGATACAGTTCTCATACAGGTGTGTAAGCCAGGAGATCTGGCTTTTTTTATATATAGACTTTGTGTTACTGATATTCCAAATTTTCCTACACAATACTTTCTGAAAGTGTGGATGCTTGTCTGATATTAATGACTATATCACCTCTTCTTCGGTCTTTTGATTTTAAAAATATATTTTAGATTTTCTGTAATCAGTTTTAAGATGTGTTGATATCATGAGCATGATTCACAAGCTGTTGATATATACATCCTTGCAAGCCCTACCTATTCAGTTATATCTGCTTTGGAGTTTCAACTGAAAACTAAGGGAGGAGACTTACATTTCTCCTTTCAATCACATTTACGTTCCACTTTTAAATCCAGTGTACCACCCACATTGGTCCTGAGGAAGCTAAGGGAGTTCTGCCGCTCTCTGGTTATTCTACATAATTGCTACTTACTGTTTTTGTCTCCTTTTTGTAACAGTTTTACCCCAGACATTCTGTTCTTCCATCCCCGTAAGGGTAATATTTTCCATTTGCCTTTGCCTTCCCAGAAAGGCTGCGTGCAGCGGGCATGCAGCCGGGGAGGCGGGCACACTGCCTCTAGCGTGGGGGCACTGCTTCTCCCCATTGCACTTTTATAACCTATATTTTGTGTGTTTTTTTGCTGCAGCCAATGGACTTTCCTTAAAAAGGAATCACTTGTGTCATTATGTGGACTGTATTTTAATCCACTACCTAAAATATAAAGACATGATTGTTTGAAGTTGTTTTTTTTAGTCTTCCCAAAAATAAGTTGTCTGTCTTTGAAAACCAAAGAATATTTCTTTAATTAAAAATACATAGTTTTAAAATTTGTTACACTGCTATTGTGTGTCAATAAAAATAGGACTTTTAAACTACATCTGGTAATGTTGTGAAACTGTTATTCAACAAATTATCGAATAGTAGATCTCCCTCTCTCTCTCTCTCTTTTTTTTTTTTTTTTAATTAAAATACCATAACATGGAAACTATCACTATCTGTGAGGACAGGTAACATTTCTTTCTTACTACTCATACTGCAGTAATGCAAAGAGCTCATCAGGTACTTTTGTCCCTAGGGACACAGTTTTTGCTTCTGTACATTTAATTTGTAATTAGCTAATGTTTTTGAGTTATCCACTGTCTTAAGAAGATGTGTAAATGCTTTCTAATAAAATTTTACCATTTGACTATAATTTTGAGGAAGTGTTTCCAAAATACTATTGTTCAGAGGAAAGTATGCTCTTTTAAATGCTGTCCTCTTACAGTTGAGACTCTCAGTCAAGTCTGTGCTGAGTACCTTGATCTCAGGCTTGTTCTGTTTTGTTTGGTTTTGTTAATTTTCCGCCACAGCTACAATGCCAATGTTTTGTCTAGTAGGAAGAGTGCTATGAGCTCCTGCATGGAAAAGTATGTCTTATTTTATTTATGCAGAGAGGTTTCATGGATTATTTCCTTCTTTATCTACCATCTGTTGTTCACTCTCATTCTTTCTGGAGGTTCTTCCCCTCCACCCCTTCCAAGTATTTCCTTTTTTAGCAAATCCATCCTGCAGCTCTTTTTTTGTGTGACCCCGATGAATCTTCGGTAGTTTGTTCAATATATTTGCCACTTGGTTAAAAAAAATGTTTGAATAACAATGACCGGAGTTTTCAAAATTAAGTGCATTGCTTTAGAAACCTGGCCAATAGAAATAAAATTTATGAGTGCCTAATATCTTCTGCTGAAACTGAAAATATTTTTTGTTTTCAAGAATCAAAATAAGGTGTCCATGGAGGCAGGTGGGACGTATCTTGTATTCATTAACAAGAGGCAAGTTGCTGATACGTAAACTCACTTTTGAGATCCATAAAATCAGGTCTTAATTCATCTACCTTTATTTATTTAACTTAATGTATAAGCTACATATTTTGAAGGCAGAAGTATAAATTAGAAAAAGTAAGGAATCTGCATGGCATGACCATTTCAGTTTTTTATTTCCCTGCTTTTTGCATTCTGTCATATAAAATTGGTGTATTTTTATGTAGTGTAGTATTAAGCATAAATCAATATAATTAGTTCATGCTATTGCAAAAAAATGTAATTTTGAGAAGTAATCTGTTGTTAAGGAAAACTAAGTTGACCATTTGAATGTCAATTCATTATAACGTGTTGCATTAAAACACAAAAAACACACCCAAATGTTGTTTGTGGTGAACATTTTCTCGTATTGGAAGGTCTGGCATAACCAGGAGTAGAATATATCTGAAACCTAAGTTTTTAATTCTTGTATCTGGGATCTCTTATTTTGTTACAGGTATATTGTTTGCAGTAATGTTAGTACAATAGTAATAAATGTATTGATTTGCATGAGGATTAAATACTGCTCTTGGGATAAATACAGTACATTTGACATTACATTTCAACAGTAGAGAGGTTGAGTGTGGCTTCAGTTACTCTTAACACTAAGTGATGAGTGACCATATTCTTGGTCAAAGGAGTGTAATTATCAGAGAAATGGGTCTTAAATTGTGATGGTGAAGTAGTTTCATCAAATTACAATCAACCAATGTAACAGACGATTGTTTTGTGAATTGACAGTGTTGTCCTCTAACACCTATGGCAAGACATATGATGGATCAAAAACCATTTTGATCTGCTGTCTTTATCAGAGAAGAGTGGATTTCTCTGTGAGGCTTTGTAATTGATTTCAATTAAATTATAGCTCTGGTGACAAAATTCTTCATTTTAGTGCTTTTAGGTCAGATGAGTGTGTGCCTTTGAATGCTGGAATGATGCAGAAAGCATTGTGCCCAAGTAACTGAGACTCGTGTCCAAATTGGCAGGAAATTTTCAAATATCATGCAAAAGTCAGTGCAGAATTAAGTTGCCATCAGTGTACAGAGCTGAACTCAGAGGTCTGACATTTGTTCAGTGGTTAATGGGCATCTGCAAATCCATCTTTTGGGAGTGTGCTGGTGGACAAGTGCCTGGTCTGGGGTGGTTGCTCCTTTGAGCAGGTTCAAGAACCAAATGTGCCCAGTGCTGGTCATAACACCAGGGTGGTCTTACCACCGTCCCGCCACTATGCCAGAGCTGTGGCATGTGCATCCACACTCATCAAATACTGCAGTTTGCCAAAAACATTTAAACTGGCCTGCAAAAAATGAACCCCAGATCAGTAAAGGCAAGCAGCAACTAAGAATACAAGGAATCTGAATGGGTGTGTAACATTACAGGAATTTCTCTTATTTTTAAGCTGCACTATGAGGTTTTGAGTGCTCAGGTGTTTAAAAATAGCAGTCCAGAGAGCTTTGCTACTCTTAACAGGCCAGAGTAAACAACTTTTTTATGATTAACACTTCATTTGTTGGCATATTATCTTTTCAACTTGCTAGTTCAGTGTCTACAATTACTAAGGATTGTTTGGGGGAATTTTCTGTTTCTTACAGAAATGAAGGTGTGTAAACATGGCTAGCCAATTTGGACCAACTACTAGTTGTTTTGCATCCCCTTCGGCCTTCCAGTGAAAACAAACAAACAAACAACAAAACAGTCCATGGACTACCACTTCATTTTGTCCGTGTGTCTTCGATCAGGTTTAGACAAGCTTAATCATTTATTTCCCCTCATATTCACTCTTCTAGTGAGGCAAGCAGAGGCAAGCAGAATTACTGAGTTGGAGGACTCTTAAACTGTCTTTGCAAGATACACCCTACTTACTGAAAGAGTTTAATTAAAATAAATTAATTCCTTTCACATAATGGAAAAGTTATTAAAAATAGCAGGACCCTCCTCCTCTCCCCACAGAAAATCATTAAAACAGATTAAGCAGGTGTAATCAATCAGTGGTGATTGTCCAAAAGTCCAGACTAGGCAGGTGTTTTGTTTTTTTTTTTTACTTTTCCTGTGAAAACTGGGGCAATTCCCTTAAAGCAACAAAAGAATTTGCATTGATTCTTTCAGACAGTTGCTACAGAAGAGATATTGGAAAAAATGTGCAAATCAAAGTCATTAGAGAAGATCAGAAGCATCTGACCATACTTCAGAGAAAATATTCAGATAGCAGAGATGTGGCACAATGAGACCTCAGAGAAAAGAATACGTTTCTTTAGCATCATTCCCTTTATATTAGGAGCAGTTAAACACTCAGTGAGTGTATTTGTACTTATTTTTGCAAAAGAGCTTGCTACTGTGGTAGCAGATTAGAAGTCACACCCAAACAAATGATAGGAGTTAGACAAAGAGCTGCTCTTTCTAGAAGTGATGTTAATCATTCAGTTGTCCTGAAGTGACTGTTACAGCTGTAAAATCTTAAAAGTATTTCCCCAAAACTTTCCATTAACTCTTCTCTTTCGTTCTCTCCTGATGAGTCTTACATCAGTTTGGTATTTTATCAGTTATCAAAAAGTAATCCAAATAAGCAAAAGAGGCCTGCTTGGAAACTAGCATGTCTTTAGAAGCAACATTGTAAAATTTGTTGTTTAGTGTTATATGAACCTCCATGGTTTATTGCTGTGGGACCTACAGAAGTAGCTGTGAAACAGTAGCTGAGCTGGGAGCTCCACAATTCAGGAATTCCCAGAATTTTTGATGCTGAGCTAAGTACAATAATTTAAAGTTAGCATGAACACCGCTTTTAGGTAGTTAGGTGGCAGGGTATGCTGTTGCAGAACTATGTCTATTGTTAGGTTTATTTAAGGGCCCACCAACTATTCCCATCCTATGGCTTGCTTTCTTGATTTCTTTTTTAAATTATTTTCATTTATTTATTTATTTAAAGATACTATATAATACAGTGGTCAGATAACACAAATGAAATTTCCTAAGGGATGTCTAATTGCTTGTTAGGGTAACATAGAGGTCTAGCACTGAAACAAACAGGCAAGCTTTTGTGCCTGAAGCCCACTTTGTCAAGAAATGAGAAATCGTAGTGCTTCCCCAGATGAGTATGCAGCTTTGGTTCCCTGATTAGTATATCCAAATCTGACGTACTGGTCTTATTCTTTTGCTCGATTACGCTCATGTCATTAACATATTACTAAATAGGGTAGCTGGAAAGAACTTCAGACTAGCAGTCATCAAATATTTTGCATTACATAATTTTATTATATATAATGATATTTGAAGATGACATATTTTTCAAACATAACTTCTTCTATTAAAGAATAATGTGGCACATGATATTCTATTAGTTTTACAGTGTGACCATATAAACCCTGTGCGTTAAATGAACACTAACACTTCCACCTAACACTTTGTCTGCAAGTTAGGCAGTTGTTTTTCTAAGGTACGATATGGGAAGAGGTGTCTGCTTCAGTATTTTGCCTTATTGCTTAATGTCTTTGCTTTTATAGGCTTAAACCAGACCCTTTATATTGCTTTAATGTATTTTTTGCATGTATTAAAACACACCCACACATGCATCAGTTCAACATTCCAGCAAGGCAGCTGATTTAAAAAAAATGTTGTTAAACAAGCTGAAACTGGTTGGCACATATCTAAAGACAGAAATCAAATAAAACTGGCAACTAAAGAGAAAGGGAAGTTGATATTGGCACTTCATCACAGAGGTCTCTAGGTAAAACATATGCAAAAGCCCTTAAAATGTAGTTCTACTTTGAAAAGTGACTATGTAAAAATGTCACCTTACTCAACAAATCTATTCCATATATGTACTCAGTGTTGCATCTGCTTGCCCCTGTGATAAAATACACAGCTTTTCTTTGTTTGCTTCTCCTGTTAACTGTACAGGATCAACACAAATCTGACTTCCATTTTGACATTTGTACTACCAAAGGTCAGTCACTTGACAAAGATTGCCACAGATCTTAGGGAATATGACTGATGGATAGCAAGAAAAAATAATACTGAAGCTGTTAAATTCCAGCCTCAGTTGGAATTCCTGTTACCTTAAACTTAATGTCGCCTTCTTTACCTTTTTGAATTGAAGTAACCGCAGCTGCTGTTAGAGTAATGCTCAGACTGAATTTTCAGCTTCAGTTTTTCATGACATAGCATAGAGAATGAATCCTTGGAATTTAAGCTCATGATAGCAAACTGAATAAATTGGATCTAGAGAGCATGGTAAAGAAACAAGGACCTTCTCTCAGCTATTTCTAGAATTACTTTATACAGCATGAAAATACTTTAAGGTACAACTTGTACAGATCTTGCTCAAATTACATGCACTGTTACTGGTTTGGGTTTTTAAACGTTTGGTAATATAGTATTGAGAGTAAATCTTCAGTCTCTTTTCCTTAAGTACAAAGTTTTTCCGAACAGTTTTTTATTACTAGTTATCATTTTGAAGAATTAGTTTTGTTAAGGTAAGTTTTTTTATCCTTTATCATGATAGACACTTTGTTAGGCATGCTGGAAATATGATTATGTTTGGTCACATATTTCTTACACCCCTGAACTGATCTTGCCATTGCATGGATATTCATTTGTGTATCCACTTAACCTGTCTGTATGCTGACTTAAGTTTATTACCCTTATACCATATGTAAAGTAAGACTGGAACATGCAAATAAATGAAAGGTATCTAACTAGATTAGTCAGCACTATTAAAATCTAATTATCAGTGTTTGTAAATAAGATTGCCTGTCTTCCAGTGTCTTTGTATCATAGTGCTTCCCTTTTCAATTACATGAAAAAAAAAAACCAAAAAACTGTCCAGAACTGTCTTTGAATGAATTAATTAAAAAAGTAATAATACTGACAAAACAAAGTAAAGAATTTCGTGCTGGACAATTGACAATATAGTTATTACAGCACTTCTATAAGTTTTAACTACAAAACTTGAGGTTATAGTAATGCATAAGTACAAACGTTGTTTTCAGTTCTTTTTTGGAAGTGAGATGTTCCAGGAATTTTGAATTATCTGAAATGAGTAAATAAGGCAAAGATAGGTAAGTTAAGTGCTTGTTTGGGGTATCTTTTCACAGAGAAAAATTTCTGAGTAGTGTTAGGTTCTCTAGACATTGACATATCAGCTAGCGCAGTGCAAACACTCCTAGACGATGCTTTTGCTCCTGATGGGAACATAAAAGGGCTCAAAATTGCCTGTAGAGTGTTAGAAAAGGCTTTAAAAATGTTTTATGGTATTGTTAAAAAAAAAAAAAAAGAAAGAACAAAAAAAACATAGAACATAACCAAAATGACTATTTTTCTCTTGGCATTTTAAATATGGAAGTTAGGGTGGTGTGAAAAACACTTCTGTTCATGTCTGTCTTTAATGTTGTGACCCTGGAAGTCATCCCTTGTATATGGCTCCTCAGGTGTGATCTAATGAGCTAAAAAGCCGTGCACTTTCACAAAGTTTGAGAAACACTGCAGTGAAGCAATTGTATGCTTGTAGAGAACGTTGGCCTAGGCACCTTTACTTCTTTTCTTTTACTGACATGCTCATAGTCAACAGTTGACTGCTGATAAAAGCCATCACTTTGGTTCATGGAGGGGAACCACATACATGCAGAATGCTTTTCTCAGCTATGCCTTTTGTCCTGGTCCATTTTTCTTACAGCACTAGGAAGGTTTTCTAGGTGATGAATGTGCTCTGAAAGAGGCCCCTATGTGCTCATATCTTTCTTTTCTACACTTATGAAACAATAGCAGTTTGTTTGTGAAACTAAACAGCAATTTTTAAGGGTCAGGCAAAGTACTTTGGGATAAAGATTTGGATTATTCATATACAAATATACACAGCCCAAACTTTAAACACGTTTTCTGACCTGGCTTTCTGTTTATGTGATATAGAGAGTACACCAGGGAATTCGTGACAGTCATGATTTTTTTTTTTTTCAAACAAAAAACTAAATCTGGTGAAAATTTCTTAATCTGGTGCCCGTTACCATGGCAACCTAAAATATGGCTGTGTGTGTGTTTGTACAATAAGCTGACATGAAATGCTAACGTTACTGAAAGTATGTTAAATTACTTTGCTTCCGTTCTCCCTGCTGTTTCTCTTCCAGCCTTCCTATGCCTAACACTTACTTTTGGATAGTATCCGATTGTACCTCTGAGAAATAGAAGTGTTGCACGTATCTTCTACCGTCAGTTTTCTGAATCCTAGGAGGATGTGGTCCATGATTTACCAGTTACAAGTATGTTGTGCACATTGTGAAATCAGACAATCTGATGATCCCACTGAATCTTAAATCTTTGGTCTGTAATCTTACTAGACCTTTCAAGACTTTGAGGTTTTTAATGCATTCAATTCAGTAATACTGAAAATCTGAGATGTCGTATCTTTGACACACTGGACTTTTATTGGTCTCAAAAAGAAAATGTCACACACGGTTTTTGGGGGATTTTTTTTCATTGTAATGTGGGATCTGTCATGGCTATGCCAAAAATCTGTTGATGCAGTTTCTGTTGCCAGTGCTTTGAGTCAAGGAGGGGGAAAAACTCAAAATAAAAACATATGTCATAGAATTTAGGATTTAGATCTAAATGCCAGCTTCTCATGATGTCCATATAGACATTATCTGTCTGTAGAAAAAAATCTACGCCCACCAACTTGAGTTATTGTGACGTGCATATTTTTCAAACAAGATACAGTTTTAGCAGATGGAGGGGCATTGTCTAATTCTCTTGTCCACTTTAGAGCCACAGAAAGACACTTTGCAAAACAGTCCCCTATGAAGACTGAAGAGTGATGTTTATGTTCTTTCTGTTCATAATAAATGCATTGTAGTGTTTTCCTAGCTACTTACAGCTCTTCAGAAACAACCAAAACTGATAGCAGTTAGTTTTCTTGAGCTGCACTAGAGTAATTCTAATAATAATTACTGCAGATCATTTTCTTCTTGTTTGATATTTGGCAACCGTTTTCTTCTGTAGCTTTAAATTGAAATTGGCTTGAGGAGAAAGAGAGTTCTGCATTGGGTCCAAGTGTGTAGAAATTTAAGGAAAATGTACAAAGGTCTAAAGTAATTGCCAGGTTGTTCAATTGGAAAATACCCATTAGATGCCTAAAAATACAGGTATGTAGTACTCCGCAGCTCCTGAAAACATGCACAATTCTGAAGTATTTGTCTTTTCTATTAGTGCTGGTATTGATGGCATAAGTTTTTCTTCTTTCTAGTTTATTTCTGCCCATTATTTTCACCATGATAATCAGTAATAGTTTGTTACCATTCAAGACTAACTCCAAAAGCATCTGGAGAAAGTCAGTTACCCATTTAGATTCTATCTGTATTTCCATATGGTAGAGAGCCCAGATGATGAACTGACTAGTATACTTGGCAATTTTTCCTTGGGGGACTTCAGATGCCTTAAAAAATACATGAAAATTATCTAAACTAAATAAAGCTTTGAATCTTGAACAGCAGCCACTGGGAGTCACCCCCTAATTCAAAGGAAATTCAAAGTATGGTAGCAATATTCAGAGCTACAAGGACTTGCATGCCAGCCATGTTTTATGTCCTGAAACTGCTTTTGATTGATATTATAGGCAGGCAAGCTCTTTCAATGTCTGAACACTCTTATTTATGCTTATTTATCTGCAGCTTCCTTCCTTCACTGTATTCCCAGTTGGTTCCCTTTAAACCATGGGAACTTGACATCTCACTGCCAGCTGTGTTAACATACAGGGCTCTTTGCTCCATTCTTGCTTAAGTGCCCTCATAGAGCTGCAGATGAGGGATCTCAGGTTTTATACTTGTTGCTCACATAAGTAATCTCCACATACATTGATCCCACCATTTGTTTTTGTTTTGTTTTGTTTTGTTTTGTTTTCTTCTAGAATCAGGCAACAAATTTCATATTTGTCATGTATTAAATGGCTTATTTTTTAGAGAGAAATTAGGAGTACTGTTGTAGTTTCACTTTGCAACTTCAGATTTGAAAACCCAGTATTCCTTATGGAAGAAATTATTCTTATAAAGGGCTGTGCTTTTGTAGACACATCAAATTCTGTGAACAGAACTGGTATTGAATATAGTCCTGTTTTCTAGTATGATGTTGGTAAATCTTCTTCTTGCAATGTTTTAATTTAAATGATTATTCACTATAGTCTGAGATAAATACTGTGGTTCTCCGCTACTTTCAGTTATTTTTCTATATTCCTAATTATTACAAAAATATATTAAAAAATCACATTGAGTTTTGTAGTCCATATTTTGTTGACTACTTTACCAATACTGCTGTGGTGGGACTTTGAACATTTTTCCAGTTTTTCTTCTCATCACATCCTTTACAATTCAAATACCTTTGCAGTTTTGATCAAATGTATGTTTTTATAGAAGGTTAGAGACTTAGTGTTTTGCATGCCACTACTTCATCTCCTGTCTTCTTTGTGTTGATAGGAGACATTTTGGTTTTGTTTGTTTATTCTGTGTGTGTTTGTTTGTGCAGTTTATTTTTTAAACTGACTTCATAAAGATTGACTCTGAAAGTAAGTGGTAAACTTCTAGAAATTTGAGGATAATTATGTATGAGGATAACATAAAACTTGAGGGCTTCTTTTCCTATATTTATACTCAGATGTTACTATTGACTGAGTGTAAATGATTTAGGTTTTCTTATGGATTTCAGTTGATTGTGTTCAGAAATTTGCTCAGATTTACACCTCTGCCTTCATTATTTGAGCCTGGATATTTGTAGACACTATTTTTTAAAATACCTCGTCACCCCATTCACCTCACTAGAATAATTTGTATCTTGGATACAGTATTGGATTGAGGTTGAGCTTTTTTTTCTTAACAGGAATGGGACATGTCTTGTTAGTTTTATTTACTGGTAGTGTCTGAATTTTTAGCTGAAAAAGTTAGTAAGGAGAACATGTGAAATGTAAAGAGGAAATAACTCTACGCAGAGGCCCAAGAAAGAAGAAAGAGATGACTAAAACTGAAGGGAGGAGGATTGCACAATTAACATGTGGTAAGCTTGTACTTTTAAGTAAGTAGAAATAACAATGTCATGAAAGTGAGTAATCCCTTTACAGGCTGTCCAAAAGATGTTGACAATATATGGAGATAACGGAAGAGTGGGAAGGATCAAATAGAAAGAATAATCTGGAAGAAAAAAATGATGGGCTCTCTGGGACATGTACAGATAGATTTTAAATCTGGTAAATGTAATTGGGAAGTATGAAAATGTAGATAAAACAGAAGTCTGAACTTGTGGGGAGTTTGGGGGAGAAGGATATAAAGAGATCTGGCAGATATCATCAAAAGGATAAAACAAGCAGAAAGAAAACTGATTATAAACTTGATTGAGGTTTTACTGCTTAGTGATGGAAGGAGAGACATACAGAAGGGTAACTGGCTTCATGGATACACAAATCATAGAAAATAAACTTTCGAATTGTTCAACAGTATAGATAGGCAGACAGAAAGGATGGAAATAAAAAAGGTGATGAGCAATCCTCAGATGCTACATTAACATTGAGAAGATGAGACAGACTCTGGAAGGAAGTGTTCCATAAGGTACGGACTTCTAATGGAGTTGAGTCTTACAGTTGATCTGAGGATTATCTGAGGCTTTTCCGTAGCTAAAGCGTGTACACTGTTACATTCCTCTGTGGGTTCTCCAGTTACTAATGAGGATTGGATCTGGGCTGCATTCTTTTAGAGCGTGGGTCCATTAATGGGATTACGATCCTCTGCACACTCGTTCATTTTCATGAAACTCAGAGGTTTAATATGTTGGAGACATGTCTCCTCTGCCAAATTACTTGGGGGATAGAGTCAGACAGATGAAGTCTCTTTTCAGCTGGAGAGAGAGAGAGGGAAAAGGAGGGAGGGAGACAACTAATTTGCCTTAGATCCTTATCACAGAATCTTTTTTAAGTGTTCAGGGATTGGCATTTCAAAGTAACTATTGGTTGATGTAAATTGTGAAATGAGGCCGTGAGAATGTTGGATTATATACCCCAAGCCACAAGTACACAGTCCAAGTCCATTTTATGTGTTAGAAGGTGGGAAAATATATGAAGTTTTTTAGGAACTATGGTAAAAAGGTGTGTTTTGACAGAGAAAGTCAACATGTATGATAATGGGTGTTACAAAACTACCAAGTTCTTAGACATCTAGGTTAAATGTTTATTTATGTTCATGCAACAGAGAACTGACTCTAAAAAGTAAACATACACATTGTAAAATGTCCAGCCGTGACAGTGCATGGAAAAGTTAAGATGAAACATGCAGAAGTTTTCTACTCTTATACCATGGAGTCATACACACATAGTAAGCAAAAAATATGATGCGAGAGAGGAAGGAAGGTGTGTATATTTCATTGTACTAAAGCAAATGTACACAATGATATAATTAATATCATGGAAGGACATAAAATATGCCTTGTAAGTGAAATAAAAGAAGATACACACACACAAAAAAAAATGTAATTGTTGGCAAAACAGATGTATATTTATGGTAAATATAGTAGTCAGATAATTCTTGGATAGAATAAAAGGTAGGCAATTAAAACAAGTAGAACAGGATATACATTAAAGACAAACTTAGACAGCAATGCGAATAACTGCTCATATAAAGCTTCGGGACCAAAAATTTGGGCAGCATGCTTTGAGCTAGTGAAGGATTACATTCTTAGTTCAATGGTCTAGACAGCTGGAGGCCATCCTAGACATCAGCCAATTAAACAAATTAAGTATGAGACATAGGATGCAAAGATTACAGTTAATTATGAAAAGAAATGGATGAAGCAGATTGTATAGACAGAACTTCATTGCATCTCATTCGCTGAGCCTTGTAACATGGTTGTTACTTCCAGGAAGCCATTCTGTGGTTATTTTGCTTAAATGGCACATCTAGTTTGATCTGTCATCTGACAGATACAGGCTGCCCTTCTCAAGTGTCTGGAAAGCAGCTACTACATTGAAGGTGTGAAGCGGATGCGTAAATATTAGCAGTGTGCAGAATAGGATCCAGCCTTGCACAGCTAGTTTGTGTATTATTATAGAAATGCACAGGTTTACTTTCCTTCCAAGGAGCTGTCTTTGAGAAAATCTGCCAGGTATCTTTTCAGCAGTTCTGGTAATTACATAGGTGAAGCGTCTATAGCAGAAGCTGAGAGAGCAAATTATGTTCTACATCTAACCAGAACAACAATATTGACTAGAGTAACTTAAGAAGAAGAAAAGGATCACAAAATAATATCCCAAAGCAATCGCTCTAAATATTCTACAACCTTACATATTAACTTTCTTGATCAGATGTGGCAGTGTCTTAAGATCTTATCCTATCACACAGTACTTTATATACAGAGTATTGTAAAGGATATACTCATTTTTCCTGTCTTTATTTGCCACATCAAGGACTTTTATTATATGTCTGAACAGCCTATTTTAATTGAAAGTTTAATTTAAAATATAATGTGATATTGTCATTTAAATGAAATATAGCAATTGAGGATTAGTGTTAGATGAAAGGGAATTTCAAGGGAAAGAATCTAACTGGATGTAATTCAAACATTTTAAAAGGAAAAAGTTAATTAGGGACAACCAACATGAATTTGTGTGAAGGCCAGCCTGCTTAGGATGTTGAGATGGCAAACAAAGAAAATTGAGTAGATGTTTATTTTGACTTCCAAAAGAATGTTAGAAATTAATCACATCCAATACCATTGGCTAAGGTAAGAAATCTTGTTGCCAATGTAATACAGTTTGTTAAATAGAAAACTGGCTTGCAATATTAAGCAAATCACAGCAATAGAATATAACAATTATTTGAATAGTCAGAAATTACTAGTGCTTACTGTAGGGAACGATTGTGGGTCATCTAACTTATAAACACAGAAAAGTTTCCATTATTGCATCACTGTGGTTATGAATTCAGGAAATGAAAACGATATGATTTATAAAGTAAAGTTACTTGGCTGCGCTGTACTTCATGTGTTTCTTACAGTGTTCGAACAGACTTTTTAACTGTTGATTCAGTGGACAAATCTGACTTTAAATGTTCCTTTCCTGCAAAACATTCCCCCAGGGAGTTTAAAGAAGTTCTTCTTCCTTAGGGGAACTCTTCTGGCATCAAAAATCCATCAGGAATAGAGAGCTACAGGCTTGTTGCTGTCAGAATCCTATCAACATGAGGTTTTTTTTGAGATGG
The DNA here is from genome assembly GCF_964034855.1 of Anser brachyrhynchus. Classification (NCBI taxonomy): domain Eukaryota; kingdom Metazoa; phylum Chordata; class Aves; order Anseriformes; family Anatidae; genus Anser; species Anser brachyrhynchus. Next base: position 13,799,298 of record NC_137697.1, on the reverse strand, counting down.
TCTGAGCAGTCTGTCACTATATTTTTGAGGGCTGGTTGATGCACAAAAGTAAGTTGTCTGGCAGAAGCTCAGTCAAAAGAAAAGAAAGAAAATAGTGGTTCTAGTTTGAGGAAAACTACCAGAAAATTTGGTGAAGTATTCATGAGTTAAGAATCCTGCTAGATTCCTTGCTGTTGGCAATGATCAAGTAGCAGCAATGGCCAAAAAACATTTTTCCATCTGTATTTTTGTAGGAGACTGAGAGTTGAACACTGTTTAGTGCAGATCTCTTTTGTCTACTTGTGGTTAGATATCTGTATCATGCGTTGTATTGATGTGAATTTTAATACCTTTCATAACCCAAAGCTGTTAAGGAACATGGTAGCCTGATTATTTAGCTGGCTGCATCTCCAACAGCCCTTTTCATTTAATATAACAGGTGAGTTTTTCTTGTCATTGCATGACTCTGGAAACTGGGGTGTGAAAAAAATAATCTTGAGACTCATGATAAAATCGTAAGTTAATAACACAGTTGGTGTTTTTTTGCAGCAATACTTAAAATATTGTCTTTGGCCTGTAGAACACCTGAAGGATTCGAACTTGTCTAGGCAGTTTATTCTAGCAGTGAGCAACAGGGGAGCTTGAACAACTTAAAGGAGAGGAGCTACTGGCAATGTTCCATCAATATTGCATTTCAGTTTTCTCATTGTCCCTATTTTTATCTTCCTGAATTTATTGCTGGAATGAGAAGAACTTGTAGAGATTGTGTGGACCTCAGTTTTTTTGTTTGTTTGTTTGTTTTTCTTACAACAAAACTGAGAATTGTACACCGTTAACAATCCTGAATCTGCCTTCTTGTCAGATCTGCAGAGTGTTTCTACCTGCAAACTTTTAATACTTATTTGCTCATATTCATGGTTTGTCATAGATTTATTTTGCAAATAAAATTAAGGATCTTAACTTTAGTCCAGGTAGCAGTAAAAATGTTTTTTCTTTAATGCATTTTGGTGAACTACAGGGAACACTGGGTGTTGAATGGAACCGTAGCTCAGGAGCTTCATGCTTATTACTAAGCTGTATAATTAGTATTTAATAATACACCTAATGAGAAGCATTTGAACTCTCAAACGTCATTCTTGATTTCAGATCAAAAATAATATCCATTACCTGATAGAACTTTCAGAAAGGACAAGAAAACTAATAGTTTAAAAATATAATCTCTTGCTGTGTTATAGCTGAGACACACCTACAACTTTGAAAGAAATTATCAAAAATAATTACCTTTAGTTATAAATAGTCCCAATTTATGTGGATAGCTGACATTGCACTTCCCTCATAGACTCTTTTGGACAGAAAGAGGTGCATAACGATTGATAAATCCTCTCAAAGACATAGTATGTGTCATCCAAGCCCTGCATCCACATTCTTAGGTATGTTCTGCAAGTCTTTGAGATCTGAAAAGTCCTTTCACCCATGTATCAGAGGAGGGTACTGACTTCAGGCCCAAAAAATGGTGTGTGAAAGAGAAAAGCCAAATTGATTAGCCTTGGTCATGCTGTGTCACCAAGTATACTACAAAATTGCTAATAATAAACAACTGTAGATTTAGCAAACAAGAAACAGTTCAACTGTATTATGTCAAATGATCTAGATGTCCAGGCCAGTGTAAAGAAATTGCAGCTTCATTAGACATTCATTATGTAAAGGCTTGCGGCGTAAAGCAAAAGAGCTGTAAGGTGTGGTTAAGTTACACTTAAAGGGTACAGGCTTGTTTGTGGTGGTATTTAATCTGCCGACTGCTCATAGTCAAATAGAATTTTGCTTATTGCTTCTACTTGGCAATAAATTAAATATTGAAATCAACAACTTGTTACTACTTATCTCTCTCATGAGCAGCTATCTAAGTGACAAGCAGACTTTGCTTCTGGGTGAGAGTGGGAGGACGGAAAATAGCTCACTGTTGCAGTATGTGGAAAAGGAATCCAAAAGAGATTTGAAGGTCTACTATATGCCAGCAACACTTTTTCCTTTTTTTTTTCTTTCTTTTTTTTTCCCCCTAACAGAGAAGTTAGATAGAAAATGAAGAATACCACTTAAGCTTATAATGTCACTTGATATGCATCACGGTAAGATGAAACATAGCACAGAAAAAGTGAGATGAGTTTTGTAACTTTGGCATATTTATCTTCTCTCTGACACTTCGGCTTTGCCTTAAGACAGCAGACTTCCTTGGGCAATGACGACAGCAGGGCTTACTTTGAATACCAAAGCTTGTACTGCCATTCTTATTTCAGCTAAAGAAAGCGTTGTCTTCTTAGGTCCAAATACTTTCTAGTGTTTTTTGTCCCCATTTCTAACAGATCTTTAGCCAGCTTTTTAGAGTCAAGTGTTAGAGTAACTGATTTGAGGTATAGTAAAATCCCTAGATATTAAGTAAGATAAGAAGCTGTCTCTTGCTTAGTCAAATAAAACATCTAGAAGTGACTGTACTGTCATCTGTAAGTACATGGAAGATTTTGAATAGAAGAGGAATCTTCAACATGATGGTGAGGGTGTTAATGACAGATATAATTTCCCATGCTCCAGTTAGGGCTTGGGAAAAAATCAAGTGGCAATGGAATAGGAACTTACTACATGTCAGTTCATTCATGCTGATAGTCCATGCCCACTTAGCCTTTAGCAAACACAAAGTAATTTGAATGAGCTTAGTTCTCAGAGGATGTAAACTATCTTGAATTTGTCATGGGCCAGGATAAGTGCATGGATTGTCGGCATGATGCTCTGATGCATAGTAACTCTTTGTTCCAGTGTAACTTGTTCCCATGTCAAAGCTTCTGCAATTTTAAAAACTAGACCAGATATCTTGCTTAAAGTTTGGTCCTAATTCAAACAGTAATAGATGAGATTTGTACAGAAACTCTGTGGATTATGTGTAAGACCTGAGAATGTTATAATTGACGTAACTGTCAGTCTGTCAAATCAGTGATTGACATAACTGTCCTTTCTAGCTCAGTTACTTTTCCTGCAGCAAGGATTTTAAGGCCAAATCTAGTTAACATTCTAAGTGGAAGTTTTTTATGTGATTTTATTGTGGACTATGCAAGACATATTCACTCCACATATGTTTACATTATAAATATGAGCTTCATTATATACCCTTTCTCTGGGTATTGATTTGTAAATATGTCCCTTTTCAAACATAGAGCTAGATATTAGAAAAAAAACAACCAATTCATTTGTAAGAAATTAATTTCTGCATAATTACATGTCCCAGTGTTTTTAACCCTGAAGCAATACAAATTTTTAAATTGAAATTGAAGCAGTAAATCTTTCCTTAGAAAGATGCATATTGTACTCTGAGCATCATTACTGAAACCATTTTACTTTGAAGCACAGAAGGAACACTTAATTTTTATTTACTATTATGAAGGAAACCCTTTGATTACAGGAAAAAAAACTGACAAATATGAAAATATGACTGTGATTTGGGCAAAGTTCCAGAGATGGGAGAGAGTGATGCTTTTATCTTCAGAGGGTCTTTGACTGCTGCATTTATTCCATTAATAGCTCTAGTATGGCTAATGTCATACTTTGTGCATTTGCCTCTGTGTCTGGCCTTTGTATAAACTGCAAGGGAAGGTGTTTTGATGTTCAGCTCTGCTGGGAAATATGGTGGAAGAATATGCTGTTTCTTATTTTCCTGGATTGCATGGAACACCATAGTAAAGTTTGTTTTCAGAAAAATAAGTTTGCTTCAAATTTTATTCTTCCCAATTTGAATATTAAAGCCAATACATTAAGAAAATAATTGAACAAAATGCATTGTAAGTTATGTATACTTATGAATACATTCAAAGCGTCACACGAAAAGGCTGTAGTGAAATTATTTGACCAGACATACCTAAACAGTGTTGGCCAGTCTGAAGGAAAGGACAGATCCTACCCTTATATAGAGAGGGAACTGAGGAATGAAAGCACGTAACTGTGAGCTTCAGTAAAGCCTATGCGCTTTAAAATCAAATATACCCTCATTCTATTCTCATTCAGTATTTATTATGTACAGTTTTGCCTGCTGAACACAGAGATTTAATAAGCAAATGCATTATAGTTCCTATTCAGCTGTTTCCTGTCTTAATTTCTGCCAAATATATGAGTGGAGAATGTCTATGGATGTACATACAGATTTAATGCTGAATAAAATCATAATAACTTGTAAATTAATTTTAAAAAACAGGTGAAGAAAAAAATCTGTCAGCTAAAGTTATTTTCCATTATATACTCTAGTTCAAGTGACAGGATTCCATCTACGCATACTAATTTATGTGTACTGGAGGAGGATAAATCACAAGACCTGGAACTTATATGTCATTGGCTATGCCAGGATTTTGGAATGCTCTGCAGATGTTACTATGAAAATATAGCCTACCTAACCTTGTCTTCCAAAATCAACGATCAATGAGATCACTGTATAACTCAATGAACTTCAGTCTGATCTCATTGCATTGAGTCTTAGCCATATGCTTCATGGTGATACAAAGGCTTTAGAAAGTGTATTGCTGAAACATGCCACCATCTCTTCCAAGTACCTGAAAAGCTATTCTGCTTAGCTGAAGACTAAATATTTAGTATTTTGTTATACCATACCACTTTCATCAAAGGTGTGTTTTTCAAAAGTTTTAATAAGGTTGTTTTGGATGCTTTCAATTTTAAGTCTTTTGCTGAAAGTAGGGTAACCATACCTCTGAAAGGTAGGTGAAAATAAGCATTATTTATGCATTACAGACAGGCAAATAGTATTTCCATTCCTCTTTGCTGGGGATTGGATAACCAAGCAAAATGAATTCATCCAAAATAATTCACGGTGGCACAAGAAGGGTTAGTGCTACAGAACTAATAATCAGTCTTTTTTAAATACAGAGTACTCACTAATTCCATATCCTGAAGGGTGCTCCTGAAAAAGGTGGCCATTTCTAGTGATTCCCTTCTGAGCTTTTCAATTCAAAATTGTATTTTGTAAAAGTATCTCTTCATGATGTGATTTGGAAAAGTCATTCTGGACAGGTAAAAAAATAATCAAAAAACAACTTGTAAATCACAAAATCTATGATGTGAAACTGTGCTGAAATAGCCATGTGAGGATTATGGGGAATGGGTTAAAAAACATAAAAATACATGAGAGAAAATACATCGACTATTAACACCATTTTAATCATCCCTAAACGTCTCTGGCAGCCATGGATTTTCAGTCTTAATTTTTTCATATTTTTTTCTGCCCATGCACCAACCACAATGAGAAAAAAATCAGAATGTGGGGGACATATGGCCAAGGAATGTCGTGAACAAATCCACATCATGTTCTGGTGATGATACCTCCAGCAAAGCAATCCTTTGCAGCAAAGCAAAACATTTGCTCCTTACAGAGATCCGAAGATCACATGGACTTATTTTATACCTTAATATTTCTAATCTGTTTGATTCCCAAGCCTGTTGTTGGTGAAAACAATGTAAGATTTAGTCTCACTTCATATATAATGCTTTACATAAATTCAGTTTAGTTCTGTTATCCATCATATGAAAATAATCTCCATATAACTGACCCAGGGCTGACTGCTAAGAAAGCCGGTCTGTAAATTTGAAACATTTTCCTTTGTTTTCCTTTTTTTCCTTATACTCAAAGTGAGGGAAAAAACAACCAGGAAGTTTGGCAGGTCTGAGCTTTGTTTGCTGCAAAGGGTGTGCTGTGTATGTGAGTTCTTCCACTTTGGTTTGTATCTCAGTGTGGATATCCTTTGGTACCCCTGCATGATGCTTAAACTATTTATGACCACTCACACTGTGTTGAGTAGCCTGCATTCAGAAATCCTCTGAAAGTCACGTCCAACAGCCACCTAGCTGAAGTACGAGTTTAAAGCACATATTACTATTGTTTTTAAGCAATGTAACATTAATAATATGAGGCGGAATGGTATGTGATAGAAACCTAGAAGCTGCCATGCTCGTCATATAGCAACCTAGTTACTGATGTTTTATACCTGAAGAATGTTCCCTTCTTCCGTGCAAGGGCACTCTAACTACACCCTGTCACAATATCATTTATTCAGGCTCAATATCACCATCTTCCTCTGAAGCACAGGGATTTATACCCCTTAATGTTTTAACCTACCAGTCCTGCTTTTTATAATTTATTTGTGTTGGTAGAAACCTGCACTTGGCTTCCAGAGATTAATATTTTCCCTAGTGATTTTTAATCTTGTTTAATTTTTATTTCATAACATCATGTAGTTGGTTTGCTTCCTCGTTCAAAAAGAAAAAGGAAAACTTTGAATATCATTCAATTCTTTCAGGTTCTACCTTATTTTTCCCCTTAAGAGGTTGAAAACCAACATCATAAGTTCTGATTCTTAGCTCTGCTTCATTACAATGATTTCAGTTCTTAGTGCATGAGAGGAGTGGAGCCCCACGCGAACATTTGGTATGAGTTGTTGGTTTGATTGCGTTTTTGCTCTTTTAAAATAATTACATTTTAATGATAATCAAAACTGTACTCCATTCCTATCATTTAGTGTAATCTTCTTGTTCAGAAATAATTGGATTTTTTGAATCTGATTTTATAAGGGTTGCTTTTTATTTATATTCAAATACTACTTAGGAAATGATAGCTCTATTTTCTTTCTTATGGGAGATGATGCCTGATGCAGTTGTGTAATTGGAATTACTCATACTCCAAGGTGCTCTGTTCTCTGACAATTTTTGTGTATTGCCATGTTCAGAGACTTCCTTCCTTCCTGTGATCATCTCAGATATTTCTGCATCACTTCCTGTACTCAGGAAGAATGAGGAATTTTTGTATTTATAAAATGTCTCATTATGGACTTGCATTGTGGCCAAGATGACTTTTAATTATTAAAAGGACCTTATAAATAATTCTAAAAAATAAAAAATGTTTTGGAAGATAATTAACATTATTACATTTTATGAATATGAGTACAGAATGGGCATTTTGATATGCAAAACAATATAATGTGTTTAATGGGGGGGTGGCATTTGTTTAAAGTCTTGTTTGTTGATAAGAATTTAGACCAACTTTCTTAATTTTGTAATATTCTTCCTAGTAAACTTCCATTAACTCATGTTTAGTTTCACCCAGATCTTATTTGTAGTCCTATACTGTATTAGTATAGGTGCAGTTTGTAGGTGAACAATACCTTACACAGAGTTGTTAGTGGTGAAGCTACACAGAGTGCCTGTGAGGTTCATTCAGTCATTTGAATAGTGGCTTCACTACTTTTTTCATCATTCTAATTAGCATTACATTTCAGCTAATGTATAAGATACAATATGTAACATACATAAATATGTATGATGTACAAGTTAAAATGGCATAAAGTGCATTACATCTCAGATATAAACTTTAATTTGGAACTGAAAGACTAGAAATGTCATTCACATGAGGAACCTAAGAGCTGCTGCACTGGGCTTATTTTCCAAGGGCTTATTTTCCCAGTGTCCCATTTCTGACAATGGTCTTGGACCCAACATATGAGTGTAAGAACATGCTAGGTATGCAGTGGTGCTTCACCTGTTATCCTCTCCCAGCATCCAGTACTCTTCAGGGATTTCCTGAATATGAAGGTTACTTTCATAACTTTCTGTCTAGTAGGATGTTTCTTCCATGGACTTGCCAAATTAATTAGTGAATATGTTTATGCATCTGGCATTGATAATATTCTGTGGCACTGAGTTTCACAGGTTGATTTTACTCTGGGGGGGGGGGGGGGGGACACGACGACACTACACTTCCTTTAAAGAACAGATATTCATGGATAGGTAGATAATTTGACCGAGGGAAACCTAGACACTGAAAGCCTTAGCTGGAAAAAAAAAAATGTTTACAGCATGAAGTCTGATTTTTCTAGATCAGTCTGATGTGTCTGTATTTGTTTTTAGATATCTAATTTTCCTTCACTGAGCTTTGGTCATTTTGACATATTATTTACTCTTTGTGTAAGAGAAAACAGATGTGGTGAAAAACACTGAAAATTTACTTCACTCCAAAACTCTGTATTTTAAAGTGCATTTTGTCTTCAAAAAAAGGTTTGTTAATTCCAGTTACAAATAAGAATCAAGAAATAATGCTAGGCACCAAAAATTCATCATATTACATTTTTTTTGGCAGATGGAAGGGAAGCAAATGTTCAAGTATGTGGGCTATCCTAAAATTGGCAATTTATTAGAAATATTGCAAACATTCCAGGTGTCTTCTGATACAACAGTATATGAAGTCATTTATTTCTCTATAGATGTGTGTAAATTGGTATTATGTATAATGTGACATTTGAATTGTGGGAGGGAGAAAATTTTCCCTCTTAACTCCATGAGAAGCTGTTTTTATGCAGATAGATGTGTATATCTGTATAAAGGATTAAAAATAATAATCTAATCTAAAGTAATAGTTTATCTTTTGAGTATGTAGATAAATGCATAGAAAAAACATGGGAGAACATACATACATTAGCTCCATTAATACTGTTTTTAAGGGGGGATTTTTCTCACCTCTATTACCTATCATTCAGCTGCCACGTAATGTGATTACAGATTCACCCTGATATTGCATTAGGAACAGATGATTGTTGGTGGATGATTTTTGATGGTCAGTATTGCCACGTTAAGAATAGTTTTCCTGTTCCATAGACATTCATTCTACAGCTACTGATTGTTCAATAAATTAATTTCAAAAATAGTTAATTTGCTTTTTGGAACCTGTGCTAAGGTTCTGCCCTGTGTACGTGGCTTCCAGGAGTATACTAGATAGGATCTTGCTGGTATGTGGGAGAGAGGGCTTACGCTTCTGGCGAATTTCTATCAGTCATGGTCTGCTTCTCTGCTAATGTTTTGCATCAACGCAAATGACAGTGACTAGTTGTAGTGAAGTCTTGCGTGGACATGTGTCTAGGGGGGTTCTGTATAATCATGTTTTGTAGTTACAGCCATTGCTCTTACGTTATCAGTTGGTAGCATGTAGGATGGTGTAGTCTCCCTTTCAAGCATGCTATGGTTTGTGTTCACTGTAAGCTGCATTCTTTTTGCTCTTTGTAATAGATAACACTTACATTAGTTGGATGCATAATTCCTGTTTTATTTTTAGTTTTTGTGTGGATGCATTTCATCTCTGGGGTGATTTGGCCATCTATGGAAATGTTTTCTTTGCCTGAATGATTTACAATCATATTTCCAAAAAAACTCAATTGAGAGAGGAAAAAATTATTCAAAATCGTGTACAACAAAGAATGTCAGTACTTTTTTTTCTGTTTTCCATGTTGAAAATTAACTGTATCCAAGATCAACAAAATACTTTTGAAAGTAGCTTTCTAGATACTGAAATTTGGTTTCAGGTAGATACAGTGTTGGGGCAGTGTACTGCTATAAAATGGGAAGTCGATGCATCGTTTTGGATACTCCTGTTAGCCATTCCATTGGAATAAAGTACTCACATATGAATTTTATTATCATAAAAATATTAAAACAAAGCATTTGTCGGTCTAGCCTAAAGTTATGTTACATAATTTATATTTAGGCACTTTAACAAATGGCGTGATGTTTCAGTGATGTTGAAGTCCTGAAACCCTAATCTTTGCAAGTTCTCAACACCTCTGAAAACTGGCCAGTGCTCAAGGATCTGGTTTAGGAACCTAACTGTAGGGATCTCATTTGAATAAACTGGCCTAAATTCATTGCTGATAATTTTTGGCATTACATATTTGTGAAATGTATCAATCATGACATTGTGCTTTTGACATTCCAGGATATCAGCTTCCTTCTGCAGCTTCTTCTGCAGTGTCTGTGAAAGACATTCTTCATGGAACTTAATACCAAACATGGAGGGCAAAAAATGGGCTGTCAGGAGGCCAGTGCATGCAGATACTTGTGCGATAAGGGAAAAGAGCAAGATTCAATAAGGATTCTTTCAGGAAGCAGCAGTTTATATTTCTTAAGGCATGTCCTGTGAGGAGATGCCTTAAATGGATGATGATTCTTCCTTCCATTTTAAGTTTGATACAATAAAGCTCTTTTTAGAAATGATAATGGTCCCATAAATGATAATGGTCCTACCTCTGTTCCGTAAAGCTCTTCAACGTGTTTTTAAACACTCAATAGTTAGTAATTTGATCTCCTTCTGTGATAAGGTCACCCTCTTGGTGGATGAAGGGAAGGTGGTGGACGTAATCCTTCTGAGTTTTAGTAAGGCCTTTGATATTGTCCCTCACAGCATTCTTCTGGACAACCATGAGATAAGCAGGTTTACTCTATGCTGGGTGATAAACTGGTTCAACAGCAGAGCTCAAAGAGTTGTAGTGAGTGGGGCTACATCTGGTTGGTGGCCCATCACTGTCAGTGTTGCCCAGGCTCAATTCTAGGGCCAGTCCTGTTCATTTTTATCGATAATCTGGATGCAGCAACTGAATACATCATCATCAGTTTTGGTGATGGTACTAAACTAGGAAGTGCTGTTGGCTCTCTGGAGGGATGAGAGATCCATTGTAGAGGGACATAGATACCCTGAATGCCGGACACAGGCACAATGTGGGAGACAAGTGGCTGGGGAGCAGCTCAGCGGAAAGGGATCCGCAGGTACTGGTCAACAGCAGGCTCCATGTGAGCCAGCAGTATGCCCTGGCAGACAAGGGGGGCAAATTGCATTTTGGGGTTCGTTAACCACAGTATAGCCCGCCGGTCAGAAGAGGTGATCCTCCCAGTGTATTTGGTGCTGGCGTGGCCTCACTTTGAATATGGTGTGCAGCTCTGGGCTCCACAATATAGTGAGGATGACAGGGTCCTTGAAAGCATCCAGGGGAGGGCAACAAACGCGTTAACAGGGCTGGAAGGCATGTCCTGTGAGGAGAGGCTGAGGACACTTGGGTTGTCCAGTATGGAGAAGAGGAAGCTCAGTAACAGCCTCATTGCTCGCTGCGACTTCCTGAGGAGGGGAGGTGGAGAGGGAGGTGCTGGTCTCTGCTCCCTGGGAACTGATGGCAGGATGCTACAGAATGGCACAAAGCTACACCAGGAGAGGTGCAGACTGGATATTATGAAAAATTTCTTTACTGTGAGGGTGGTCAAACACTGGAACAGGCTTCCAAGAGAGGTGGCTGATGCCCCATGCCTGTCAGTGTTCAAGGGGCACCAATATGCTTTAACTTCTAGATAGCCCTGAAGTGGTCAGGAGGTCAGACTTGATGATTTTTATAGGACTTTTCCAACTTAACTCTTCTATAGGACTGTTTAAATACTTGAAATTCAGTATGTGCTTAGAAGTCATACTGAATGTGGGAATTTTACATAGTGTTTTATTTAATCCTGGTCTTTGCTGATGCTCCTTGGTGTAATGGGAAATGTAAGATCTTTGGAGGAAGGAGAAACAAGGATGTGTGAGGCAGAGCACAAAGAATATGGTTAAAGTGAACTAATGCTTCTCTATTTGAGTGTTTTGCTGTAGAATCTTTGTTTAATGCTTAATAAATCTGTGAAATCTGATGTTTTGTTTTGCTTTTGTGGTTCTTTATTCTGTGTTTTTCCAGTTCTCTTTTCTTGATACCCAACTGGAGAGAACTTTTTCATGTTAAATGTTGCCAATCAAAGACTCCATATAGGCACTTTGTTTGAATCTGGAAAGTGCTATAAAATGCTAACAACTTCGACAAATCAGACAATTAATGTCTGGAGCTTGGCATAAGTATGAAATTTTGGCTTTCATGTCTGTAGCACAGTTTTTTAAGATAGTTGCTTTGTTCATTTCACAGGTGGTACTCTTTCCATAGTTTCTTTGTATGTTTATCTGTTTCTTTTCCATACAAAACAAACAAACAAACCAAAAAAAACAACCAAACAAGGAAACAAACAAACAAAAAATACAAGTTAACTGAACTCTTAATAAAAAAAAAAAAAGTCTCACATAACGAGATTTGGGAGAGTTTCCATCGGGATATTCCCATCAGAAAATCCCAGTCTTTTCAGGTAGACATTTCTTTCTTTTCATGTGAAAGCTCTCCCTCCTCAGCTAGGAGCTCTTGCACTCAGCCATTTTGTCATTGCACAAGGAGTTTGTAAGCAAGCCTAACCCGGCAGAGCTTCCTGAATGAATGGTTGCAGTGGAACTTGCAGCTGCTCTCAGAGGGAGAAAGGGAGGACGCAGTCTGTGAAAAACTCTTCCTTCATTTTTACAGCAACTTATGGTAGCTGATGTGAAAAAGAGAAAAAGAACAAGTGAAGAAGAGTGAAAGAGACTCAGTACTCTTTTTTTGGAGTTTTTACTTCGGGCCTTCAAAAGAGAAAATAAACTCCTCTGAGCATGAGTTATGTGACTGCAGAAAGTCATGGAAGGCCAATATGCGGAAATAGTTGCTTGGGCACCACAGTCGCTGTCCAGTTTCATTCTGCTGGCTGTGTTGTACTCTTCCTTCCTGTGTTCCTCAGTAGTCCTAGGGTGGACAAGGACCCTTATCCCTAGCAGGAGAAACAGGAATAGCCACTGGTTGCAGCCAACAGATTAGTAACACTAATGTCTTGCTTGGCGCCCATTACCTGAAAGTTTCTCACTTTGTGACCTGTGCTGTTTATCTCATTTGTAAATGCAGTTATTAAACTTCTGTCACCGTTAGCACCAAAGCATTTTTACCTTTGAAATAGGAAGACTGCTGTAGTTCGACAGCCAGGTACCTTGCAGTGTTAAAGGAAAAACAATCCTCTACATCGGAGCAAGAACTTTGTTCTCTGAGATATGACCTCCACTGTACCAGACAAAGAGTTTTTCCCATATTTCCTGACCTCATGTTCAGGTCAGCTAGCAATGCTTCAAGTCTTCATCTTGTTTTTTTTAGTTTACAGATCAGCTTTATGGTATTGCTTTTAAGGAAACACCTGTCAACAGCAAAAGACTGACTAACAGCCAGCAACTTTCAGAGTTTCTGTAAGTACTTCTGTGTTTGGCAATGCTGGAATCCCGTTTAAGAGTTAAAAAGCACTGCTAAAGTAATTTGTCATTTGCTATGGAGTTGTACAGTGTCTTCCCAGACTCTTATTGATTGTTTTTCCTTGATGCAACTGGTCACTTTCCTTCAGTCATTTAGCAGACTTTGCTAACTCTCAGGGAAATAGTGCCCTTGTTTGTTTGTTTGTTTGTTTTTCTAGCCTTCTTTTTCTGATTCTACAGTTAACATCAGTGATGTTTTATTGAAATAAATTTGGTTGTTGCTGCCTTGCTCTGGTGTTCCAAAATTTCTTACTGGCTTTTAAAATAGTTTTGAAAGTAGAGCAACAAAACATTTTTATGCTCCTGTACTTCAATGCATGGATCTCCAACTTGTCTTAATATATGAACTGTAATACAATTAAAGTTTTAATGCAACTGTTGGTCATATTTTTAATTGCAAAAATAAACCATGTTTGTGAGACTACTTACATGTTCATGGTATTGCTTTATATCAGATGCTCTGGATGCATTTTCGATACTCCCATGGTTAGAACAGTAGCAGATGGAGGCTGTGGTGAACCTCTTAAGTTATAGAACATAAAGAACACCAAAGAGAAAGGCACAGTTATTTTACTCGCTTCTTACAGCTGTCTTTCTATGTGAATATTTCATATCTAAGTTCCTTCTGTGTAAAATATCAATAGCAAAGTATCTCTGTCAACTTCAGCTGGTACCTAGCTCTTTTTCAAGAAAATGGTTTTGAAAATATTTGGGGAGTTGTTAGGCTTTTTTTACTGTTCGGTTGATTTCAGTGTTGTCTTTATGTGTGTATTTAGGTAGAGGATGAGGAGAGCATAAGGGAAGTTCAGTATATAGGCATCTTTTTTGCAATATTCTTTTGCTAGTTGTCAATAATTTCTACTACATAGTAAGTAGGAAACAAAAAGGAAGCATACGTTGTAATTTCATTTAAGTTCTTCTGCTTTGGAGTCTATTCATTTTTATTATTTAAAGATGTTGTCTAGCAGTTACCACTCCTGTTATCTGTATCATTCTTATTATCTGCTTGTGAGGTCAACATAAATATGTGGATACTTTTCTGACCTAGAATTATTTGATCAACTTGCTAAATAATCAATGCTTTAGCACAGCAAGGTGCTAGAACTCCAGGTTTTGGAAATATATTTGTTTTAAGAAGTACTCAAGAAATGCAAAGAAAATATGTTTATGTGATACGACTGGTTTGTTTAGTGTAGCTTGATGAAGCATCTTTTAAAGAAACATTAACAGAAAACATTACTCTTTCCCAGTTGTCCATAGTTAAACTGAATTAACATCTGTTTTCATTGAACATCCCAAAGTTTCATTTTGGGCTGCTAAAAAGCATTTGTTTTTCATAGCTGCCTATCAGAACATACTTAAATGCTTTGAAAGTAGGATTTGCAGAGTGGCCTGAAGATGGGTGCATTGATTCTGTGTATGAAAAAAGCAGGTTGGCCCGGCTGACTTCTTTTGACCCATAAGGATCCTGAGTCACCACAATCTGTTCTGTGGGAGATGGAAGGCAGTATGACCTGGCTCTTGGACACGTTTTCAGCAGTCGTGAAAAAACAGCCTGTGGGCTAAGTGATGCTATGGTTCTCCATGCTATTCCTGTTCTTGTGGGCTGCAGTGCTGCAGCAGATGGTTCTTGTCCAGTTGCGTGGATTTGAAAGATCAGAGCAAGGTAAGCACAGGACAGGCACTTGGTTGAGGGGGAGAGGAAAGGGATGAAGAGGGGTAAACAGGCCATGTTTATTTTCTCATTTTTCTTTGATTTTTTGCCTTTCTATCTTTAAATTCTGTATAAGTATATATAAATATCTTAACAAGTAAACAGTAAGACCACTTTGGTGGGGGAGGTGGACAACAAAAACTTAGTGTCAATGTTTCCAATACTCAACGAATGTTCTGACATTCTGTTTGTATTTATTTGGAGAATTTTCAGCTATTTTCATAAACTCTTTGTCTACGAGCTTCTCAAATGCATTAATAGCTAAAATGAATTAATATTAGCTTTTTAATATCACAAAAGGTAAATGGGAAAGCCAGAAAAAGAGCCTGGACCTAAAACATCCTTGATTTTTTCCCGTATTTAAATACAAGATTTTCTACATCCATAAAATCTGACTTCTCAGTACTGAAGTGTTTGAGGAAGTATAAAACTTAAAAGATACTCTATACTCATTTTATAACATGTTATGAAAAAAGTAGTAATTTTATTCCTGAAACTTGCTATAATATTCTTGACTAATGGTCCAGACATACTTAGAAGTATTACTTTTCGCAGCCACTGACATAGCTTACAGAGTCATAGCTCTCACTTACAGCATTCATCTCGTGGACAGGGCAAATTTCTATGCAAGGAACAGCTATTTTTACCTTGTTTAGACAGAGTCTGGGGAGGGTCGGGGGTTGCGTTTTGAGCTTTGTAGATAGTTTGGGACTTAAAAGTGAGAATTCCAGTTTCCCAGTAGCGTTTGCTATTTAATTATTGTCATTGATAGCCTGGAAGCATTCTGCAATGTTTTGATTCCTTTAGAGAATCTCCAGATTTCAGAGAATATCAACTTGGGAAGTACAGAGAAAAACTATGTTAAGTCTAGTCAGGTTCTTTTTTTTTTTTTTTTTTTTTTATTAGCTATAAATACTTGACTGTCTGCAGACTTTTTCACCGCTATGCATCTGACACGAGTCAGTTATATTGTTGTACACATTTAAATGGTCTATTACTAGTCTGCTGCCAGGCACTAATAAAAATATATTAACCCTCTGATCAAATTTTATTATTTTTCTCATTTTCTTTGTAGACAGTTTATGGTTCCACAGGATTCTTTAATTCACAGTCATGATGCACTGTTAATAGGTTTTAGTATCTTGTCTTCCTGGCCCTGTGCCAAGGAGAAGTTTCAGCTATGCTTTGAATAGCTATTGGTGTGGCAAATAAATAGCAATGTGACTCCTAACACAGCTGTAAATGTGGGGTAATAGGACAAAATTTGTTCACCACATTGCAGTTCTTTATATTAAACTTACCCATGAGAATAAGAAATATATTTGCCAACAAAACATCATTTGTATAAATTTGGTCTTACTCTATTTTAACTCCCTTGAAATTTCCATATTCAATCTGATCTGGAAGAGAAAAGAAAATTATCACTCTGTATGTCACAGAGGTGTGAAGAAGTTGAGAGACATAGATAAGAAGGAGTATTTTGTTTATAACTGATATAATTCAATATATATCGGGGAAAAGAGTCAAAAATTCTAAATTTCCATAATTCCAAATTATTGTAATTTAATGCTTCCCACTATTTGATCTAAAGAGAGACAGGTTATGTTTGTCTTAGGAACAAGCCAGCCTTCTACATCCTTTTTCTGTTGTTACCTCCCTTGTCAGTCTAACTTGGCAAGTTAACTGAGTCTGGATGTATTCACTCCTTTACAAGGAATTTACTGAATAGCTAGATGATAAGCCCTTATAATTCCCGATATTTTCCCAAAAAAAGGCATAAAGAAAGCCAAGAAATAGTCACAGGTCCTTACCAACTCAGCTATCTCATTCCTTTTCTGGTGTCACAAGATGTGGCAGATACAGGTGCTGCCAGAGTCAATTCATAACTGAATCTATTTTAGGTTCTTTATGGAGGAGATTATTTCTGTGTAGAAATGACAAGTTTCCTGAACTTCTCCAAGGCACAGACTCAGAAAACAAGAACAAGTCTGAGCTGGTGTCAGTTCCTAAAAAGAAGTTTTGTTTCTCTTATGGCTAGCCATTGCCTAGCTTATTTCAAAAGGCTTGGAATGAGGATGGGAGGGAAGAACTGGAAAAAATGCATTGCAGTCAGAAGTATGCACTCACCTGAGTGGGACTGCTCACAGCTGACAATCAAACACTTGGTGAAGCAACTTGCCAATTTGAAGATGTTAATCTTAAACTTCAGTTTTCCTTCTGTGAAACTGGGAAAATACTTTTTAGTTCATACGGATATATGATGTTTCTTTCACTGTTCTCTCTAATGTCAAATGGGATTCTTTCAAAAGCCTTGTAGAATCCAACAGTTCTGTTTGAGAATGTTCTTGTGTCTCTATCATAATTTGTATCATTCCTGAGATGATTTATGCCTGCTTAAGTGCAGTCTGAAATATGAAAGGAAGATAGGCCCTTAAATACCAAAGGAAGCAATGTAGCAGCAAATAAACCAATTTTGCTGAACTCATAGTGCTTTCTGCTTATGTTTTTGTTTGTTTGTTTGTTTAAAAAAAAAAAGAAAGAAAGAAAGAAAGAAAGAAATTCCAAGATCTGAAATTTAATGTCAGTGAAGCCATGCCTTGAATGTTTTACCTTCTTTTTGATTATGGTATATGATTATAGATATGCTGTTGGCTGAATATTAGATCCTGTAATTGGGTATGACAATGGTAAATGTTGCCATATGGTTTTATTAGCCATGTTTTCAAGGCCTGTCATGATGTTGATTTGCAATTGGTAGTGGTATTATTGAAGTAGCATGAATAATATAGTGATTTGCAATTGGTAGCAGCATTCTTGATCTAGCATGAATAATGTCTCTGCTCACTTTAAAGCCTTTTTTAGGCTAAGGTGGATCTGAAATAATAGTATGGTATTATTTTAACACCTTGGTACAATTTGCAAAAAATATTTTTTTTTGCAGGTCTGGCTTGTGTCTCAAAACAGGCTTTAGGGAATGAGACCTTTCAGGTGACTTCTGAAATGACTAGGAAGCAGCAGAGATGCAAAAGTAGCTCTAAGGGAAGCTTCAGATACAACAGCACCTGCTATCAACCTTTTGCAACTAGCAGTAAAAACAAAACTAATAATGATTGAAACTCTTTCTACTTTTAAGTTCTGTGTCTTTCTGTCTATCTTGGTATGTTCCTAATGGAGCATTTATTTATTTATTTATTTATTTATTTTTACTGCTCATTGCCTTTGTCCTTCACTGTTTTTTTCTCCTGTTCGTGCCACCTGTGGTCTCTATTTTAGAGACTTTATTTTTTTCAGATTTTTTTTTGTTTACCATGTTATTTTCTTCTGAATTAGGTGAAGAGAAAAATTAAAAGACAAATAAAAACACAACTGTGTAGTCCCCTTAGCCCTTTTTCCTTACATTTCATCTATCCATATCTGACTTCTTTTTGATATATGCAACTGGTTCTCCAGGCACCATGAGTTGTGATGGCTTAGTCCTGCAGTGTTCACCTTTCTCCAAGAGCCATGTGGATGATTCTACTGGTGCAGTAAAGTCTGCATAGCAAATGAAGCTGACTAAGCTTATAGACAGCGAATGTTAAAAAAAATAAAATAAAATTGCCCCCTTTACTCCAGCTGGACAGTCACAGTAAAGCAGGTGATCCTTTATCTTTGACTTTGAACTTAAATCAGGAGGGAAGCAACAAGGCTTTCTGGGAAAACCTGATCAAGAAACTGGGCATAACTGTACAGATGCAAGACAGCAATTGTCTGCATGCTATTTAATTATCATATGTAGCAACAACATCTCTGTGCATTTTTTTTTTGTTCTTTGAAAGCTAATGTTGAAAAATTGGTCTCTTGGTCACTAGGACAGAACAAATCAGACTTTCAAAAAGCCAGAATATAGCAGCATTATTTCAAAATTAATTGTCACATCATTACATGTGGGGTGCTTTTGCACTGCAGACAAGTCTGAAAAATGGAGCACTCCTAAAGATGCAGATGCACAGTCACACTAGCGCTCTGTCAAGCATCTGAGATATACATGACTAAAGTATGAGTTTCAGAAGCACAGGCTCCACTCGGGTGCCTGGTTCCTGTTGCAGGTTGACAGTAATTATCAGCTGGCCTAACTGCTAACCTGCCGTTACGATCTATGCCTTCATTGTTAATTTTGAATGAAGTCAATAAAAGCGGAGGTTTGTCTGATCACCTCAGCACCTGAGTCCACTGAGAAGGTTGGTTGGGTCTGCCAGGTAATACTCTGCCCTTAGCAGTAGTAACATAGAGTACTTAATGAACTGCAGTGTCCTAAACGTCATGGGAGAGCACTGCTGTCCAGAATCTTTCCCATCTGTTAACTTGGAAATCAGTTGTAGAGAACAACCCACTGCTAGTTGGTCCAGAGGGACCAATTTCTTGTCTACGGTTCTATAGTTTCAAAAAACATTCTATTTGTGCTGGCCTAATGAATTTGATAAATTGTCTCTATTACATGGATTTTTAATAGCAAATTTGCTCTAATAATTTTTTGATCAGTTGATGAAAATTAAATGATCAATTTGAGATTGATTTTATTTTGATAAACAGACTGTTTGCTAACCAGAAATTCAGCATATTCCTAATACAGGTAGGTATATGATGAATTTCTTATGCTTTTTGCTTTGTTTTCAAATGTATTAATTTTAAATTCTTTTTCTACATGGTGGTATCAGGATTATGCTGATGAAGTGATTGTTGGAAGTAATAAAAATCTGACTAACCTCTAACCATCAGCAAAACCACAATTTAATCATATAATGGTGAAAAGCTGTTATGACTATGGTAAAAAATAAAAATAAAAAATGAAGCAGTGGCATTTCAGAATGCATGCTATCATGCTATTACCACTGAAGTTTAGTAGATAATTCTGATATTGTTGTGCTGTAAATCATCTGCTCTGTGAAGGTTGCTCAGGGACAGAGATAGTCTATGTTGTTTTGAAACAGTTATTTACCCCCATAATTACTGTAATTGGAAGCAGTACTTAGGGAAGCAGCTTAAGCATAAAGCTGTAGGTTAGTTTTCCAAAGCAAGTCTCGTCTTTCTCCTTTGAACAGTGTTTTTTAGAATTAGTGGAAACCTCCTTGCCAACACTGAATTAACACACTCGTGCAAAATGCTTGTTCCATATCTTTTTAACTGTGGTCCTGCCTTCAGGAGTAGATATGTTTTAATTGCCTTACTTGTATACGGAAACACAGTAGTTCAGGATTTTTTTAATGTACAACTGATATTAGAACTCTATGAAATTGAGTAGCTTACGGTGGGTTGTAATCTCTTTTATAGTACAAGGTTAGCAGCAAATACCCTTTTATTGTAAACAGTGACAATGGATTTTAGTTTTCAGTTTGCCACCTTGTTGATTCTGTTTGCTTTCACCCTGACTTTTCTGCTGTTAGTAGTTGGCTGTCAGCATGGTTCTACGTTGCTGATGGTTTTCAAATCATCTGAGGAAAAACAGCATGTTTTGCTTCATTTAGATGTGAGGAATCATAGTATATGCACATTGACAATGAATTCAAGATATTAAAGTCTGTATGACAAATACAAAGCTTTTCGCCTGTGCAGAA
The DNA here is from genome assembly GCF_964034855.1 of Anser brachyrhynchus. NCBI lineage: Eukaryota > Metazoa > Chordata > Aves > Anseriformes > Anatidae > Anser > Anser brachyrhynchus. The sequence continues at coordinate 13,778,984 of NC_137697.1, read as the reverse complement.
AGTTACCTGCTGTCAGGTAGGACAGACATGTAAAAAACATTCAAATATGACCAACCTGGCTAAACCATTGACAGAGAATTTAAAGTGTTTTCTGAAATTAACTGTTGTACTGGATAGCCAGTGAGCTTGAGGCATCCCCAGGTGGACTTGGAAGCATCCAAACCAAATATGAAAAGGAGAGTTAGTTTCCAAAATAAATTGTTAAGAGTAGACATTTGTAGTAGACAAAGCCAAATATGTTTTCCCTCTTCTGCTTTTATATCAAGAGATGATGGAAGTTACTTAGTTTATACTGAAAATATTGGAATGTGATAGTCGGGCAGAGTTGTCACACCTGTGTTATGCTTTCCTGGTAGTCTAGACATTCCAGCCTCTGTTCATTCCTGTGGATCTGAATCCATCACCTGTGCTTAATACTTACGTCTGTTGAAAAAAGTAAATACTCCTCCAAACGGTGTGTCATGTACATGCTCTTCTAACTTCAAACAGGCCCTTAATTCTCTTGTGTTATATGAAGTATATTGGTGTCAAGATAGAAAGATTACTTACAAGGACCCAGGTGTTCATTTTCTGAGATTTTTTTTTAGACCTACCCTTACCTCTCCTGCTGTTTTCGCTATACTGGAGTGAGGAAGTGTGTATTTGTAACTATGGTACTGCAACCTGTTTGAACATATCTGCAAAAGATGCTATTCAACTTGCTTTAATGAACGTCCATTTTTATGTCCTTGCTTGTTGCAATATGATTTGGAATAGCTGACTCAGTTTTCTTCTCTTGAAAATGGATCTCAACATCATTTTCAGAATGATAAATGTATTCTTTGTACTGGAGATACTGTTACCATAGTCCACTCCTCTTTTCAGTACCTCAGTCATCTGTCATCTTTCCAAAGCTTCAAATCCCTCAAGATAGTACAATTCTCATTGGATGTGAGAAGAGTGCAGTCTCACTGAGATTGACCTGATCAGGAAAACTCCTGTCTTCTTTTCTTCTCCTCCCCTTTCACCCAAAATGACTCCTTCAGGAAACATCCAATCCTTCTGTAGCCCAGTGGATCAAAGTGCTGTATTGTTGGATCTTAATCACATATGAATGGTTCCAGAAGGGATCAGAGCTCTCTTTGTTCATTAGAGGCTTCTAGGCCAAAACCAGTGCCAGCAGCCATAAAGGAAATATGTAAACCTCTATTCGGTCATTCAGTGAACCATGTCACTCTAGGCTTGACCTCCACTTCTTTGCAAAAACTTCCTCCTGCAGGAAGGTGGCCTAGATCATGCTCCTAAAATATATTAATGCTAGCAATTGTATGGGAAGGCAATTTTTTTTCCTTCTGTTTGATGTCCCTCTACTAATTTTTCTCCCCACAGTTTTCTGATTCAGAATATCTCCAGCTGGAAGTACAAACTAGGACTCGAAATGTTCCAGGTTTATCTGTATCAGGAACAGTCATTGCCTGTATCACTGCAGTACCACACAGTCTTGCAATTTGTAGTGTTTAAATAAAATAAAATTAATCCCATAAACTGTTGTTAGCTGGGAGATGTGGCGTCACCCTCTTCTCTCCCTTCTGGTTTTGGAAGAGTGCCTGTTGTGAAGTTAGTAGTGTGTAGCCAAGCCCAGTCCACTACAGGGATATCTGAACAGTAGCTATTTCTACCAGTAAAAAAAAAAAAAAAAAAAGCCTTAAAATATATTTGAATGGGCAATGAGTACTAAAGTATTACTGTTCACCCACAAAGAATACTTAGTACTTATTTAGAAAGACTCTAAAAGCTTTTTGAATCATGCACTTCCCAAACAATTTTATTATTTCTAGCAGACAGCTCCTGATTTACTCTCTCTCCCTTATCCTTAATTTTCCATGCAATTGTTCACTTGTACTTATTGTTCAGATTGTACAAGTGATTACAAATGTACCTGAGTCTTCTACACACAAGTATGTGCCAATATCAAAGTATAAGACCCCAGATATTTTTATCTTCCTTTAAAATGAGTTTCTGTTGAACTGGATGCATATGTATCTCCACTAATTGGGATCGGTGATAGGAAGGTGAACTGTTTGTGATTTGAAATTTATTTGATCGAGTGTTTTTACTTCTTTATAGCCCGTCAAGTTGTTGGGAGTGCTTAATGAGGCTAAGCAATACTGGAAATTACATTAACAAGACATGACTCTGTATTTCTCCTTCAGCTGGACATTTTTGTGCAGCCATTTTAATGATAATGTCCCTTTTTCTTTCTATATGATATAAATTGAGATGTTCTTCTAGCCTGTATATTTACATGGGTAGTTAGATGTATCCAGTATAGCCGAAGTGCAATTCTGCATCTTTCTCATACTTTTGTATCAAGCATGTGTGAAATGCATAATTGATATTAAACTTACTGCTATCTCTGGTAGTAGTGAAAGGAACATAAAGAATGAGAAGTTCACATGTTAACCTCTGATATAAATGGAATATACAAATCCTACTGGAAATGTTAAGGTGTTGCATGTGTTTTGTATAAAATAAGCAGAAGTGTTCTTGCTTCCCCAAGAAAAGCTGTAGATCCAATTAGACCCCTAACCTCTGGAGTTTTTGGTAGGATCCAGTTGTACTTGTTTGTCCTGCATTTGCCTTTAATCTAAACACAGTTGATACCTTATGTTTACTGATAGCCTGTTAATGCATAATAACTCTTTTCAACGGAACAAATGAGCCATTTTTTGTTTCCTGAGATGAATGTCCCTGTTTCACCTTGATTTTCTGACTGTTGTCATCTCAAGTCAACTTGCAGATTTCTAGCTGGCAAATATCAATTTGATACACTAGCAGTTGGATTGGTTTGTTTGTTTGTTTGTTTTTCTTTTAATAAAATCGTTTTTATTGTGATGCTTCAGACATCCATAGAAACAGGATGTCTTATTTCATGTAAGCCATCTGAAGCCATTTTGTGAGGTTGATGTCTTCACACCTCTCTTTATTTCACCTCTCCAATTCCTTCCACACTGCTTGTGGCCTGACTGACATGTTGATGACACTGTCCTTTCTATTAATCTGTCTACAACTGGGTTTATAAAACAGCATGGCGGGTGGCACTCTTTGCTGGATATTGAGTAAACTGCTGTATGATGTGCAAATACTTTATTCAGTCTGAGAATTTGATTCTTCTCCAAAACTGCTGTTCAGTAGGCAGCATAGTATCTTTTCCAGTTTTTCTGGGCCAGTGTATAAAACACTACATTTGTTGTACTGATTTTCAAAAAACTATTCTTACCGTTTTATCTCATAACAAGGTCATTTCTTGTTTTGAGAGGACAATTGGAAATGTTCCATTAGCAAGATTTCAAATTTTAACTAGTACCAAGTAGACTTTCCTTTTTGGTTTTAAGTGACCAAGCATCTGTGAACTATTAGCAACATACCATTGGCACATTGATTCATAATAAAACAATAGTAACCTTTTTTGGTTATGGGAGCAAACATAAGACACTACTTTGCAAACTCTAATCTGTTCAGTAACCCTGGCTTGCTATGTCTGTATTTATACGGCCATGCTAAATATTCAGATCTAAAAAATGTTATTGAAGAACATATTGCTAGCGGTGTTTTTTTATTTGTCTGTTTATACATATAAATATATATATGTGTTTATATACATATATATATATATATTCAGCTCCAGGACCTTCTTCCAGTGGTTAGTTCTTTTTCTTTGAAGTCTGGATCACTGAAAAGTTAAGCAGCTGAGTGCCTGAGCTGGAGATTGAGGAATATTCAGTGGTCTGTTGCTAGTTATCCACTTTTTATGCCACCAGCTGCCAAAAGGCATAACAGAATTGTAATACTAAAACCAGTTGTAAAACCACAATATAGTACTACTTTCAGAAAAATAGCAATTCAGATGTATTTTTGGTGCTTATAGCTGAAAGATGTTCTATCTGTTGTGGGATAACACTAGATACTGTACCATACATCTTAGCATTGAAATGGCAGAATAGTTTAATTGCATTAAACCTTTCAATTACCTCCCTACAAATGACTGTTTGTTCTTGATGAGTTTCTCATTCAAGTGACACTCAACCTCATAAAGTAGTAAACTCATACTAAAACATATGCTTTATAATGGTAGATTTTTCCCCTTTTTCAGTTCACACAGTTAACTTGTATCAAGTTTAAAAATAATGCTTTAAAAGAATCAATTTCATGGTGAATGCATCTAGTCAAACAAGTCATTTAAACAACATCTTACTCGTGTGTAGCAGACCGTTTTACAAGTAACTGAGAGTTTTACAAGCCTGTGTTTCAGACAGGATAATTGGTTGTTTCTTATATGTGAGTTTAGCATTTAAACTCATTAACTTAAATATACAGAACCTTTCTCGGTTGGTATGGAAGTGCTTCGCTACATTCTTTTTAGCTGTATTCATATCAATAGTTCATTATTAGGAAGGGGTGAAATGGTGCAAATTTCAAGTACGTTCTCAAAAAGCCAATAATGCATTATGAGCTTTTGCATTGCTGCTAGTGGTCAGCAATCATCATATGGTGATATCTAATGTAAAGGAAACTCAGTAATTGTAAACATTGAGACTTTCAGTGAGCACCAACTCCCCCAAATTTAAAAAATTGATTATACCTTCATTAGACAACAGTTTTGAATAGGTAAGGTATTTTGTCAGGGGAATGGAAGGGAGAGTGCTTAGAAAAATCTGTTGCTTGAAAATATTTTAATCAACTGGCATTAATCTTCCCATCTGCTTAAAAATTTATGTCATCCGTATATTTGCTTTATACAATTTTGTTTACAGTGAGAAACTTACCCAAGGTGTAATGCTAGGACCTGTTGACAAAACTGGACATCAAATTCAGACGCAGAGGGAAGAAGCTGACTTGTCAGCCCACAGAATCCATGCTTTCCTCCTCTTTTCCCACTCTGCTGGAATCACTTGACATGTGCCTGCTTTTTTTTTGCTTTTTTTTTTTTGCTTTTTTTTTTTGTATCTTTTATACTATCATGAAAATTGAGGCATCACCATGACATAATCTTCCGGCCTTCAGATGCTTTTCTTTGGAAGAAACTTGGCTGTTTAGTGACACTACAGAGGAAACTTCATAGTCACAGGCATACAAGGGCAATCCTTAATTCATTTCATCACAATAACAATAGCTTTATTGATCCCATTTTAAGTATCATCAATATTATTATCAGTAGCCATCATTCAAGAAGGCCATAAGTTTTATATATGTTGTGTGTCTGCCCTAGAATTTGAGCATTCATTGGAGAGCAATGTGGTTATGTAGTTTCTCTGGGTATGTTTTTTTGTTGCTGCTTTGTTTGTTTGTTTTTAATGTAAAGGTTGATACTCTGCCTGAGATATCAATGTATCTTTCTTTTATGTATATGAAAATCTTGATCTACTGCCTATTATTTCTTCTTTTTCCTTGAAGTGTGGGTCAGGATAAGGTAGGGCAAGTGGTGTCTTGATGCACTTAGTGAAGAATATTAATTACTCTTTTTCTTGTCCCTTCCCATGGGACCTTTTCACCAATAGACTTCTCAAACAGGTAGAACTCCCTACTACAACCTACGATAATGGAAGGAGAGATTACCTGTCACCTTAAAGTTTGAAAGCCAGAGGGAAGCTGGAGACCCATACAGTTCTTCAGCATCTCTTTGAAAATTCACTCATTTTCTCAAATGCTTTTGGTCATCCCTAGCTTTTCCAGTATCATCTGCAGACCTCCACAGTTGTTCAGTGTTATTGCCTCCCAACACTGGAAACAGCTCCATTACGTGGTTAAAAAAATCCTCTCTCAGTGTAAAGTGCTCCTTTTTTGTCCTATCTGTAATTCTTTGTGCACTTACTAACATTTTAGAGGTAGTGGCAAATTGGTTGTGCACATGGGTGTTCTCTATATCCCTGTGTACAGGACTGTTTCTGAATCGAGTCGTGTAATCTTACTCTTTATATCCCTGTGCTTTATGCAGGGATCTGAAAGCTGTGAAAGGCTTTACTCAAGCAAGGCATGAAGTCAGAGCGTGAGAGGGTTTTGCCATATTTCTGAATGGAGAGTCATTTAATATCAAGAAAGGGAGATGAGTCTGGAGCAGCTGGAATACCTGGTTTAGAGCAGTGACTTCATTCCAAAATGGATTTATTTTGCATTTTCTGCTTTTGGACCAGAAATGGTTAGATGCAGGTAGTTATAAGCGTGTTAAAACACATGGCACTGTGCAGACTGCATAATAGACACTCTCACCAGCAAAGGACCTGAAAGGAGCTTGAAACTATTCTGCATTTATCCAGTCTGCTCTATAACTGAGAAAGAACAAGTGAAATAGGCAGGACCACTGTCTGAACCTATATGCATGAGTACATATTGTAGAACCACAACCACTGCTGAATAAATGGTTTTTCTTTGTGTTCCCACTGGTTGTTGGCTTGGAATGGTTTCAGCAGTGTGAATGTGTGGAACCAACCACAGAGCCCTTAGAAACTCTGTTCTTTGCTGTTGATACAAGAATACATGTCCATACAGTGTTTTGGTGCTTTGCAGACATGGGCACAGAATACAGATGTTATTTATTCAAGTACTAGATGTATATACATGTTCAGGCAGACGCAGATGAATCATCACATATGTATCTCTCCAGAAAATACTGCTTAACTGTTATCTGAACAGAAAACATGCCATTTGCAGAAGGGATGTCATAATAAGGACTGATCGTTGGACTTCTGATTATTCTAAAGGGTTTTTTTGACATTCAATGACACAGGTAAACTTTTTCTTTGGGCAGAGGGAGGGCGTAAAAACTCAGCGCTTGAGTGCCTGTGGCTCAGGTTTTGTTACTAGTTGAAGCCACAGTCTGTATTTAAAACTAGTATATTTTGCTGCTGAAATCACCACGCTCTGTTGTTAGTGTTATTGTCTGAAGTGAACCGTGAATATCTACAGTCTATTCAAAACAAAATTAAACAAAATCTATAAAATCTGTGAAAGGCTAACAGATATGTGGTTAAAGGTCTTGAGTGTTGAATTTCTACTAGCTATTTGTGTTTCTAGAGTTATTTAACTGACGATGTAATAAAGCTGTGAAGTTAGAGGGGAGATGAGTTGTGATATAGTAAAAGCTTTTAATATGTTTCTTTTAAAATTATCTTTGGATATGTTCTGTGTTTTTTAACAGATTTGGGCAGTGTTCTCAATTTAAACCAATTATTTTAAATTTTAATTGATCTTAAATGCAATCAGTTATTTCAGAATATCTTAAGAAAGTGTTAGGATATGCTAAGAATACACTTGTGTAGAAAATTGTCCATATATATAGAAAATCAACATTTCAGTCACTGTGTAATATGTGAAAATATATATATATATATGTGAATTTTAGATGTCCTCCAAAGATCTGACTTTAACCAGGGCTAATTTACAGCCTTACTCTTTAAGATTTTATATTCTAACACTTTAACTGAGACTTCTTGGTGACAAAAGAACTAATGCTGCGTCTCCATTAATGCTAGGCATTGTACAAGCACATAGCTCCCAGTATCTGTTGCAACCCAAAGTACCCAGTGGGTAGTTGACAAAGTAATAGGATCAGTGACCTACAGGATTAGTTGTGAGGCAAAAACATGCAGTCCAATACAGAGAAATTACACATTAATAGTGTGTCTGAAAATCTGGTACTTGATGTCCCCTTTTCTCCTCATTAAGTCTTTGCAATAAATTAAATCATTTTAGCTGTAGATAATAAAGTAAAATGTTGTTCTACTGTGCTTTCAATGCACTTTTTTTTTTTTGTACAATCCTTTCTTCTCTGTTCTCATTGTTTCACTCATCACTCAAGAATGGATGTTGTGGTTTGAGTTTGGATGTTGTGTGCCCCATTCTTGGTTGCAATCGCAGTACTGTTTGTATGAATCTTCATCTAGAATAGTCTGGTTTTCTCGACAGAGATGTGCTGCTCCTATTCTCATGTTATCTGTGTGTCTCCTAGTTGTAGGAAAAGTAGAGGCTTAGATAAACAGACTATGTTGGGTAAATAAAACATGGAAGGCCAAAGTATGGGTGTATCTTTTTGCTGTTTACCTAGTTCTTTCTATTCCTTTTGAACAAATTAATAAAATGTAACCAAAGAAATCTAATAAGCCATTGTGTGTTGTTGCATGGTAAAGAATTGCATGAAAAGATGCAGACACTGGTAGCTCCTTAAAGCCTATCTTTGCTTTCATCCAAACAAAGTTTCTCATGCAAACCTCAGTAGTGCCTTTGCACCCTCAGCAGTTTTCTGTCCTCATTCTCATCTGCCCTATTGTCATCAACCCATCATACCACGGTTATATGCATCTGTATAAAAAACACCTACACATTTAAAAATAAGCTGCCACTCTATATCCTGATACATTACACAATATTTTATTTTATTTTTTTCAGTAAGCACCCCACTGTATTCTTCCAGCTTTCAAACTCACTCCCCTTTCCTTGTCTGACACTTGCATTTGCCAGTACTGCATGCTCTGTTTGGAACAACATGTCTGTGCTGATTTGCCAGGCATCATATTTCTTCATTCAGAACAGTTAGGAATCTTTTTTTAAAATACATTTTTTTAAGCAATTGTTTGCAATCTGAAAAGGGTAGTGTCTTGTGGACACTAAATATAACAAGGATGGAAAAGAGCATCTGTTCCACAAGCCACTGTGTAAAGTATTTTGTGGAATATGTGTAGAAGTGACTGTATTCCTCTCTGTAAAGACTTAGCAGCCAAAATATCAGCCATGTCTATTAAAAAGCTAAGTACAAGGCACAGCTGGAAGTGTTTCAGGTAGTATTTCGTAAAACAAAATAATAATAATGATAATAATAATAGTTTGGAAAGCTGTACAAATCAGAAATACTAATTTCTAAAGCATCTTCCACTACCCATGAGGATTTGAACAAAAAGTCTTTTGCTGGTTTTGAAATCAAGTCTAGAGAAATTGCTTGCCTTACCATCACACAGATATGCTGAAGAAGCCAGTCTTGGGTTTTCTTGCGTTGTTGCTTCAGCAGGTCATACTTTAAAAACAAACAAACAAAAAAAACAAAAAATAAAACAACACATTAAAAAAAAAAACAGTTGCAGAGTGCTGGTTATCATAATACACATTTAATTGATTCATTGTAAATTTTTGACATTGTACTTACAGACTTTGGATCCAGTGGCACATACAGCTCAGCTGACAATAAGATATTTAACTTCAAAGAACTAGAATTTAAGAGCATTTTGATGGCTGATAGTGTTGTTCAATGTCAAACTGGCATTCCTAGAAATAACCCCATGCACAGGTTGCTGAGCAGGTCTGTTTTAGATCCCAGCAGCATTGCCACCGCTTCCCATCAGCTGAGGCACTTTCATTCCCATCCCCACTGGGTTAGAGGTGCTCCATATGGAGTCCATAAAGATGAGATACAGGTGTTTTATGAGGAGTGCTCACTAGACACGGGTGCATTACACAGACCCTTCTAGACGTGGATGAGGTCACTGTTCTGAAGAAGCATACAGCCAGGCACACGTGAAGTATCATTACATGAGAATATGAAGTGTCTCTATAGAAAGAATAAACATTATGAAACTTCTGCTGACAGTTGTGCAGGTTCAAGGAGCTGTTCTGGTCAGACAAGGGGTTGTTGTTTGCCAAATGAGGTGTCAGATAAAAAGGTTACCAGCAGATTTTTAGGGAAAAGCATGCAAGTGTTCACTTGTACAACACTGGATTGAGCTGGTTGATTTAAGATGAAGTGGCTAAAGATCCTTCTACCCACTCTTATAAATCATTGTATTCACAACAGGATCAGCGAGAAAGCATGTATAGCTGCTCAAGAGGCTGTGCAGTTGCAGTCCAGCACACTAACATAAGCTAGAGTGGATTTCAATTTACTTTTTAGCATCAGTGGTGATTTAAGCAACGGGTTGCACTCTATGGTTAGGAGGTCAACATTTGTGGTTTCTATTTAATTTGCCAGAATTTCCTTTCTTTTGTTTTCTGTTTTCCTTCTTTAGACATGACTTCTTTTACCTCTAATACCATCCTTTTCCTTATTGCAACTGTTGAAAGCTTTTTTTGTTTCTTTTAAAGTCTTCTCTAGTGATATAAATATACTCTGAGCCTCTAATTATGGTATTTTTTTCTATGCCACCTGCAAGCATTTACCTTTTTAGCTGCACAGTTAATTTTCTTTAAGTTACTCATTTTATGTAGTTTCCCTTTTTAAAACTTAATGCTATGTGATGGGCTTTTTTGGCCTTTTCTCTTCTCCAAAGGTATTGAATTTGAACACGTTTGGTCACTGTTACAGGCAGCTCTTCTGTTGTTCATGGACCCAGCTCTCAAATTTACCTCTCTCTTGTGGGTTTTTCTAAACAGTTGCTCTAAAAGGCAGGCTTTTGTGATGTCTGAAAATGTAACCTCAGCATCACAGCCCAATGAAATATTTACAGTGTCAGTATGGGGAGCTCCATGTCCTACTACTGCTACAGTTCTTGTCCATGCAGATTTGAGATGAATGAACCATTCCTTGTGGCTAATATATGGATTCAGCAAGTTAGGTAATTTTAGTTTAATTCCTGCCTCCACCAGTTGTAGGAATGCTTGCTTAATCCTGTAAAAGTCTGAAAAGTTCAGACTAGTGGGGTCACTGACATGACTCTGTAGCTTTTGATTAGTTATAATGTACATACATTATTACAATTCATTATTCCCAGTACAATTGTTCAATAAAGCAGCAATGGATGAAAAAAAAATTATTAAATTCTCCAAATACAGCCTGATAAGTATAAGTGAATGGCTGCATCTTGCATTTGTTTACAACAGATTAGAGTGGGTTGGAAGGCTTTTTGTACTGATGAACTTCAGAATTAAAGTGGGGAATTCAGACGAAAAATAATGCTTTCAAGCAGCTTTTTTCATCTTCAGTAATAGATACAAATGACTCTGTATTCATATAGTCATACAGTATCTAAGTTTCCCTGGATGTCTTGTGTTGTGAACTGGCTAGATGAGGTTCAGTAATAGAACATATAAAAGCTTTCAGCAGGGACTGGTTAGGCAGCTTACGTAGATCAATTTAGTAACATCAGTTCCACGCTGCTGTGCTAATTTACCCCAGCTGAGGTTCTGGGCATCAATCCTTTTATTGTGTCTTGACTTTTCCAGCACATAGGTTAAGCAACATTTGATAACCATATGCTTAGCGTATTGTGCCAGCAGAATAGGACTTAGAAGGTGGAGTGTGGGAAGAGTGGGAATAATTGCAAACGTGTATTGTTAGATTTTATTGACTTCAGTATGTGGCATAGATACAATGTCAGCTTCTCTATAAAACAAGGCCCCATGTGGAGTCAAGACACAGTGAAATCCTGTAAAATAGTAGTAAAGGAGTCTTGAAATGATGTGGATTTAATTGATTGTATTTTCTTCTAAGGTTATGTCTTAAAAATTTAGCAGTCCCAAAGTAAACACTTAAAAATGCAAAGCCAGTATGTAAATGCATGTCTGATGTGTCAGACATCTGAAGCGTGTCTGAGTCTTAATGTTTTGCTTCGGCATCCACGAGTAGGCAGAAAGCTTTTCATCAGTTATGCAAGAGAGCAAGACAAAAAGCTTCTCTTAATAACTGCCCCCTTTTGTACTTGTGCTCTTGGAGGAGCTGTAAAATAGTTACTGCTGCTTATCTGGTTATGCAGGGGCTACTGAGATGAGTAGTCAGAAAATTTTAACTTCCTTCAGACATTTTGATGATTAGCATGCATCCTCCTAGGAAATCTGGTAGGGAACAAGTGTGAATGATGGCCATCCAGGCAAAAAGCAGCTACAGAGAGAGGACCAAAAGAAAAGTGGATTGAGAGCTGAGAGCGTGCCGGTGGAAAACCCGACAGTGTAAACAGTGTCGGGCATCCGATTGTGCTGGTCTATTTTTGTGTAGTTTTATCTCTTACATGTAACAAAGGGTTCCTTTTCAAGTCTGAAAACAACTTGTTTTTAGAACTGAATGACATCTTCTGAGTGGGGGGAGAAATCGCAGTACATTGCAGGGAAAAATATTTGTGCCTGCAAACTTCTTCCTGGGAGTTTCAAGATAATAGAGCCTGTTTGCAGAGCTCTGTGCTTTAGTAAAAGTTTAAAGGAAGAAATACAGTAACATACCGCAAAATGTCCCTTGGCTTGTGGAAGATCCTTCTGTGCTACTTTCTGGTTTAGTTACTATTTGTAAGCTGATTGGTGTTATTTTTCCATATTTGCATGAGGGACAAGTCACCTAGCAAATCTTTTGTCTCTGTAGGTGTGAAAAAATAGGTGTTACTTATGAATATAAGCAGTTGTGCCTTTATGCCAATATCAAAATTTCTCATTTCAAAAGCCACCACTTACTAAGCATTTTAATTTAAGCATTCGTTCAGGATGTGTTAATGCAGAGACTCCGAACTGGTCCTAAGGGGTGGAAAATGATGACAACACATCACTGATTTTGTTACATCTTGATTACACACCAAGAAATGGTAAAAAAATAGATTTTAGTCAACAGTGGTCATCCAAATCAAAAATGTCTCTTCAAAAATTGTTTTACTAAATCAGTTCCTGCTGTTTTACTACTGCAATAGAAATTATATCTTGGAGTCTGCAGGCACGGAAATATAGCTTGAAGTCATTGTGTTTTTGTTGGCTAGAAGCTGCCTTGGTAAGCAGTGTTGTATTTGCTCATGAACACACAAGATTCAGTGCAAGTCTGCTTACTGCCATCATTTCCTTTTGTACGCATTCCTAGATGCTTTAATGCTTTTAAACCCAAGTACTCTCATTAAAATGTAATTACCTTTTCCTCATCATTTCCTCACATGGCACAGCATTAATTCAAGAGGATATGTAAATAAGATTGCGGACAGACTTCATTGAACTCAAGGGACTGATGGCAATAGTCTTCCAGTAGAGGGGGTGTGGTGGACATCCTCTGGGTTATGGGTCTGAAACATCTCAAGTTACTCAGCCATATTTGTCAGCTTAACACCAGCGAGCTGCTCCATCAGCTAGCCGCGCTGACACCTTGCTTTGTTATGTTTCTGTGCCGCTTTTACTTTCTCCTCTTGTTCAGCAGTCAAAGAGGCTGTTACTGAGAGGAGCAAGAGCGCTTTCTTACCCTGCTCCCCCAATACTGTGATTGGTGACATTCACTTAATTTATTAATGAGGGTAAATTCAATTTGGTGTCACTTCACCTGCAGGAAGCATTGCAGTTTATCCCTTATAGAGATTACTATTTATATTCTGATCACATGCAACCATGCTAACATATCAGTTATTAATATGGCACTATGACAGCAATGCTAAAAAGTTGGTGTTAAAATACTGGTTTTTGCAGACTTGTGTTTTTTTCTGAAATATGTTTGATGTGAAGTAAATGTCTACTACTGTGCTTTCTTTTCTACATGTTTGCAGGTTGTTACTGATACAATTTTGCTTTGTTAGAAATAGATTTTTTAAGTTTTTACCTATATCTTAGCTGGAGGAAGCAGAAGTTCTGCTCTCAAAACCAGATCACTCTTTCTGATATTTGTTACTAGAAGCTCTGCTCTAAAATCCTTACTAGAAAATGAGAAACCTTCCTGACACATTGTCACAGTTGAATTCTGATTTATGTGAGTTGATACAACCACACTCAGTTTCTTCTGTTAGAATGCATTATTGATAAATAAAACTGTTGTGTAGACACTGTACAGAGCTGTATAGAGATGTTGCAGGGTTTTATTCCCCTGCACACGGAGCCTCTCACAGTTTGGCTCCAGTTGCCTGTCTAGGGCCTCAACTGCCTACCAGAATACAAGTAACTGTTCCTGTTGTTGTGCATACTTGTGGCTCAGTCTGTGATAGAAGAGAATTAAGAATATTTGGCAAGAATTATACAGAACAAGAATGTGCAAACTAAGTCAGGACTAAATATTTCTGCTGGTATGTTGACAATAGCAAGTATTGATGGATATGATTTTGGATTTAAAAACTATTTTGACAAGTCAGAAATGAGTAGACTTTTGGATCAAATACTATTAAAGACTGAAAGTCTGATGAGAACAGCTTAAGGTTAATATATTGACCAACATGACCTTCAAGCTGCTGTCTTTTTCTAACAGGCATTAATAGGATCAAAAATATGTTTTGATACACTACTTGCTGATTTGAAAAGCGAGTAGAGAATACTACTAAATTCAAATATTTTATTCGACAGTCTTCCTGTGGGTCTGTGTTTCTAACTTGATATTCAGTGTAATTAGTGTCAGTAACAACTGGTCTTTCCAAGAATCTGCACCTTCCCCAGTACATTTTGTCAAGGCTTGTAATGACCCTATAAGCTGCAGTTCTATATTGCATCGTAGGCTGCCTCCTTGATGCATGGTTGCTGCAGAAATAAAAATTGAATTAGTTTAATTTAAAGCCTTCCTTCTTTATAGGCATTATTATGTATTGTTCGTAAGCAGCTGAAGGCTGATGGAACGTGCTGGATTTTGAATGAAGACCATCACAAAAAAACATCGTGTCCCACATTTATTATTATTATTCTAATCACATTAGTATGCTAGTAGTCCATGTTGAAGATGTTGAAATTAAATGTTGAATTTTTAAAAACTAACTGATTTTGGAAGAATTTTTATTTTTCTGAAAGTCATTAAGAAACACTCTTTAGCTTACCTTGAATACAGTGTTTAAATTTTGTATATTTTTAACAGTTCGTTTGTGTTGTTATAGTAATTTAATAAAAAAATCTGCATTTTAAGTGTTTACTAATAATGTTCTGACAGAACCTACAGCTTTAGCATTAAAGTTTGAATGTAAACTAGAATTTCTTTATGTTATGTTGGCTGTTTGGACACTTAGTTCATGTGCTTTGCTCTTTGCCTTAAGTACATATAATTCTTCCCCAGACCTCCCATGCTGTTAAATGTATGGGTGGAATGGTAGCTTCCAAGCAGGTCACTCACCCCTAAAGAAAACACTTTCAGGTCACAACATATAACCTGTATTATAAGAACAGCTGTGGATACGACTCTAAAAATTAGCGTCCTGATTTTTCACATGTCGTTTTTCAGATGGTTTTGAATTTATTTACTTACTTATTTTTAGTTGAGAGGTAGAGTCAGTTTTCATAGTATTAATACATTTGTCTCTCTCTCTTTTTTTTTTTTCTTCATAGATCAAAAAATACTTTGAACTTGAGCCACTTGCACGTGGAAAGCGCTGGATTCTTAAACCTTGCTCCTTGGATGATATGGAGGCAGTAAAAGACAGCTTCTCCCTTCTAATAAACTTGTTGGAGGAGAGAGACTTCGAACCTTCAAGAATGTGAAACGCAAGAGAGAAGAGTGGTTCTCCAGGCATCACTGTACCTGTTCATTCTGCTCACAGCTTAATTATGGTGTGGCATCAAGGCAATGCTGTGATATGTTGTTCATACATAGTTAGTGCAGAATGTACTTTTGTTAAAATAAATACTCTGTGAACCAGGTACATGACTATATCCAGTAAAGTTGTCTACACTACTGAAATAGGGAGTTCCTCTTTGTTTACCACTAGTTCTGCATACTGCTTGTTGCTTTCTTGTGTTGCCGTCATCCTTGACAGGAAATTTTGCACACACAAGAATAACATAGTCCGTAAAAGAGGAATTCTACCTGCTACTTATTTTTTAAAAATAACTCATGTCTTAAGGATTTGTGAGACTAATTTGTATTAGCTTGTTTACTGACTCCACATTCTGGAAAACACAGCCACTGAGAACCTAAATATGATACTTTAAAACAAGTAGTTTCATATTAATGCAAAGGTTACTCTGAAGTTTTACTAAGTGATAATACAATCGACATGTTAGTTGATTCCTCTCCTAAAGTCACTGCATAACCTTGTCTAAGGCAGAACCATTACCTTGCTGGAAGTTCCCTGAAAGAGAAATTTTCACACAGATGTGTGCGGGTAACAGTATTTGAGAAGAATAGGTGACATAAAAATGTTGGCCTAAGTAACCCTATTCTTAGGAAACATACAGACAGAAGTTGGGTAAAGTAATAATTCTCACTGAAAGCATTTTTTTCACCAGAGAAGCAAAGCAAATGTCTGTTAATTCAGCTTTGGAGGCTTTACTGCTAGTTAGAATTGTAACTGATTTTAAATAAGGATTGCCTCCTTTATCACTCGCTCATTGCATGCTACTGTTATCGAAACAGTGCCAAGAAGGCATCTATACCAAAATGAAGGGCCTTCCAGTGTTTGTACTATAAGCTTCTCTTTTCAAGGGATTATAACTTGTTCTTTCAAACTTCCTCTGGGCTGCATGTTACTTAGAAGACAAAAAAGTATTCATTGGAAACAACATTTGTAATACATTTGGAAATATCCCATTTGGTTCCAGTAACATAGTGCATATTTCCTCTTTCCAAGTTTTCCCCATTGTGGGTTTGCAGTTTTTTTGGCTGCCTTTTGTTGACTTTTAAAACTGATTTTATCTGTTAAAGAAACATGCCAGGTTGCTGGTTCACCATGAAGTCAGTCACAACAGGGTATGTGCAGATCAGTCACTTGACTGGTGCACACCTTGAATGTTGTGCCTTGTGCGTGAGTGTCTGCAAACATAAACTGTAGTGATGTGTCAGTGGTTCCTCATCGATTCTGCCTATGTTTTGAAACTCTTAGCTTCTTTTTCAGGGCTTTAAGCAACATATCTTTCCACTCTGAGCATTTATTTTTTAAGTTTAAAGTTTATTGTAGTTTTTCACTAGTTTATTTGAGAATAAGAAAATAGCAAGGATCAGCTTTTAAGGCTTATAAAAACCATTTCTCTATTGCAATTATACTCTTTGTTAAACAAAATGTTTTTACAGTTTTTGTTTACTTTTCTATTTCCATGGATTTCTTGCATTGCTCCCTCAGAACTGTTTCTGCTCAAATGCATGGCCTAATGATCACTGTTTTAACTCACTTCCTATTATCAGAATGAAGCTGGGAAAACTGGTAAGCTACTTGTTTTATGTTGTGACAGAATAGGCAGAAAGCTTTGCTCATAAGCCTGAAGGACATCGTGTGTTGTTTTTCTCTTTCATGCCAGGCCAATTGTCTCACTCCTCCTACTGTTGGAAAAACCCAAGAACTGGAACTGTTCATTTCAAAATACAAAGGGGATCCCAATGACGGTGCCAGCTCTCTCCCCCCATTGAAGTGACCCAGTATCCCATCAGTTTGTTATGTGTAGGCAACAGAGTCTCCTTTCCCTGAATTTCTAGAGGAATGAGATCTGATGTGCAGTTCCACTCTCTCTCTTAGCTTATGTGAGTTTAGAGGTTACAGAGTCCCCAGATTTCCACAAGGTCTCCAGATTTCTTTCCTGGTCAGGCACAATGAAAAAATAAGAGATGGTGAAGAGGAGCAAGAGATTATTTCCCAGAGAAGGTAGACAGTTTGGGGAGGCAAAAAGAGGGATTCAGAGCTTTTACTGTTTTTTCATTGAGCATTAGCAGATGAGAAATTAAATCTTGTTACTGTTTCCCCCCTTCTTTCCCATATTAAAGATATGGACCAAAAAGTACAAAAAGTTAAAATAATCTCAACTGTATTGCATTCTTGGAACTGTACTTATTCATACTATCAGTGTTTCAGGTCCAAAGACTTTAGAATTCCTGACTTATATTTTGGTCATGATTTCCCAGCTATGCACTGTTGGAAGGTGCTACACAAGTAACATCCAAAAGGACCAACTAGTCAATGAGAACATGGCTTTGGCATGTGCCAAGGTGCAGTCAGACTAGGACCTTTTGATGCTTAATGCATTTTCTTTAGGAAAATACCAGCTGCACAGGAGCAGTGATTTATTTTTCACAATGATTTTGAATATGTTTTTTCTTACTAATACAGTGATCATTCCTCACCACAGGTTGAAACAATACCTCATAATTGCTTAAGGCTAAGACCAACACTTAACTTTACTTTGAATGTAGTTCTTCTGTGGTTTTGTGTTGTGGGTGGACTTAATGGATATGTACCTTTTTAATGTCTATAAACCCCTTCACCTTTTTATGGAGGGATTAAAATGCTCATAGTGGCTCACAACATCACGCTTCCTTGTCTAAAGTGTTTTTGAATACTCTGGTTATGGTAGAATATGTAAGCACCATGCAATTTTTATTCGGATGACCAATTTTTTTTTTTATTATTTTTTTTAAATCTTCTCACATGTGTTCATCATTTAGATGAAATAAACTTGGGCACTAGGCTCTACTTTCCATGCAAGTTCATTAAGGAGTGAACATTGTCTTTTTAAAAAAGATACTGTGCTTTAATGTTCTTTAGACATCTGTTAAATTACTTTGTATGTGTATGTGTGTGTACGTGTATGTGCCCACATTGGGCTTCTTCTCAGACCTGTGGCTGTCTGCAGCGTCTCAGCCGTCAGAATGAAAACATTATCAATCAGTATCCAACAACAGCTGGTTTTGACAAGCCTCTGTCTGCTGCCTAATGCTTTACGACCTGTCAATAAGACTTCTTTGTCTATCCACTCTGAGCTGGTAATCTTACTGCTTCCATGTTGTGTCCTGTACTTGTACTTCTAGCATTTGTATTGGGAAAAAAAAAAAAAGTTAGAACTTAGTGCGTTTTGATATTATTTCTTGCTATATAATGTTCCATGTGTATCTTAGCTTGCCTCTGTACAAAAATCTGTGATGTATTATTTCATTTAACTTCTTGCATTTCATTATATTTATAGAGTTGCAGATTTTTGTACCGTATTAGTTAATACAGTTGCCTTTTTGTAATGGCAATTAATTTATATTACAAAAGTTTGTATCTTTACTGTAGTTGAGAGTATTAGTTAACTGCCATATTATCTTGACTTTATACTAAAAATACAATGTCTTTACACAAAAGTTGACCCGTTCATGTGGGCAACTGATAGACATGAGGAACCTATACTGTTTGTGATTTATACATGATTTCCACTATCCAAAAAAAAAGAAAAGTATGAAAGAAAAAAGAAAGAAAAAAAGAAAATAAACACTGTGTAGAATTGAGTTGCTAAGTTTGGATTTCTTGAGTAGTATTCAAGTCTAGGAACATGGTGTATTACCTCAGTATTGAATCGTCAAAGTAATTTATTTACTCTTAGATGAAAACAAATGATTACTGCATAATCATTGCTAAGTTATACATACCTACACATTTCTGTGCATATAAAAAATTGAAACTCCTGAAAGCTGGCTGATTTATTTCCAAAGCAAGATGGTGTTACCTGGGAAATATACCTGAAAGATATTGCAGATTTTTTTGCTGGAACAGAAACTGGAATAATATTTATGCAATTATTCCATAATGGTAAACCAAGGAACATGTTTATGTGACTAGAAAATGGTTTTAAATAAAATGGCATGGCATAGTACATATTAAAAAAAGATGCTGCAGAAGTTGAGCAAAGTAAAATACTACAGGAAAAACAAAAAGTTGCTGAGAAAACTCTATGCTATGCTATCACTGTTTGAGAAGAAAAAACACAGCACAAGTCGTAACACAGCACTGCTGAGCCGGACTGAAGATTTCTGATTCAGCTCCTGAGGTATGCTTTTTTTTTCATTTTATTATTTTAAAATCTGCCTCTTAACCTGACACCGGGACGGAAATGAAAGATTTGTAAACTCAGAATATTTTCTTCATTCTTTTTTGTTATATAAATAGGAACTGAAAATCTGCTAATCATGCCTCATTTGATAGCTCTTTAAAGAATTTTCATTAGCTCATTAGCCCTTTGACCTAATAGTTCAAACAAATAAAAACATCTGTTTCTGTCAGCTGTAGGGTTAGTCATCCAGGGCCTAGGTTAACACAAAGATGAGAGAGTCCCATATCCTACATGAAAACAGAAACCATTCCCTTTTCAGTATCTGCAGTTGAAAAAGAGCCCTGAAATCAAGTAAGGTTGCTGAGATCTGTTAGGGAAAGACACTGAAAAAAATCATTACCTTGCTCAGCTCTCATGGGTGAACTGACTAATGTTATTGTGTGGGTTGGACTGAAGATTGAGGCTAATGGAACTAGTTATGAGACATTTATGCTTAATGCTAGCTGCTTTTAATATATTTTAGCTTTTATCACAGCTGTATTTATAGAAGCCAAAATATGTTGTCTATACTGCTTGTTCATTCACCAGATTTCATGGGAAAATGGGTTCTAGTGGGTTTTGATGAAATATATTCAGGACAGCCTCATTTGTGGAGTGAGTGTTTGTATATCAAACATTCTGAGCACTTCCATTTATGATGTCTCAAATATGCTTTCATTTTTGAATCACTGAAACTGTCTAGAAAAGGCAGACGTTCCAATGTGAATACTGGTCTTAACAGTAGTCTGTGCAGCTCTGATTATCTGTGGCAATAAGGTGGAGAGAACAGAAGGAACAGATTTTAATCTTCTGTTTGTCTGGTTTACAGTAAACCCAACAAGACTGCTTAGTGAATGGTCCTATGCTGGTTTGGGATTACTACAGAAAAAGAAGTAGGAACGAAAGGTGTGAAAAGGAAGGATGAGTGGTAATCCATGCTCAGCCATTCTAGTATTATGGGAATGGAGGGGCTCACTGCCTGAAAATAGCATGGTTTTGGTAAGGAGAATATTTGTGATGGAAAGCTGATATATAGTTAACTTCTAAATACAGAAACATTTCTTCTCATATGAAAACTCTATACATGTGTTTGAGAACCTGCCCAAATGCTAGTAAGATAGATGCATGTTGTATCTTTCTATTACACTTGTGTGCAACATGAAGAAAGCAAATCACAATTAATTTTCTCAATTCTCACTATTAGGTTGTGAGCTAAAACTGAGAAAAACCGGGAATCACAGCACTCTTTTTATATCTGTCACCTTGAAACAGCGAAATGCTGTTGTTCGTTTTTATTACTATGCCATGTAACTGTAATATATTGCATTTCAGTGTGCCCTGGAAGGAATTTGCATGTATTAAGTAAAACAAGATAAAAATAAATCCTTTTGTGGTTTGGCAGCTTCCATACATGAAGAACTGCCCTCTTTCTAAGGAGACATTTACTGTTGGAGTACAGAAGTCTCATATTATAGCTTTGTTATAAATTATTGCTAACTGAAATGCTAAATCATGGCAATCCCAAACAAAAGATCCAGTACTGGATGCTATTAATATCTTGCACAGTCCCAAAGATACTGTGGAGGAGAGAGCAAAATCATGACTTGCATATACGTGCTGCAAAACCAAACCAAGTTTAATGGCCAATCACACAGCAAAGTATTTGGTATTTTAACAATGTGACAGTCTTGGATTTGGAAGGTTGATAGATTTTTCAAGATCAAAAGGGCATTTCGTAAAAAGTTTAATTTTATGGTAGGTTACATTTTGGGCTTGTCAACTTTGACACAGTCCCTTTAAAGCAACAATTCCTGCTGTGTGTTAAGGCTGTCAATTTAAAAAATTTCTATTATAGAAATGAATACGTTCTGCACTCTGTTAGCACATGCTAAAACAGAATTTCCTTTCCAGTGTCACCCTATCTCATTTCCACATTTCACATACCTATTTTCCACTAATACACAGCTTGCTATTTTTTGGAACAAAAGGTCAACATACATCTCATAAAAGACTGTGTGCTACAATGTTTGATAGCATATCCTCAGAGAAGATTATGCTCCAAATTATGAGTAGATTCCATTTTTAAACTTCTATGTATTACTATTTTATAACATTCGTAGACTACATTTCTGTCAGTATCAAAATCATGTAGTTTTAATGCTTCTAACAACAAATGTCTATTAGCAGAACTATGTCAGAATTATTTTATTATAGCATTCACATGTGTGGTGTCTTAGGAAGATGTAGAGATTCAGGATGTAAATGAGATTATGTCATTTAGAATTAACACTGATTAAATGGCAGTATCTTGGAAATTGCTTTTTTGTTTAACAGTGAAGTGAACAATGCAGCCTCATCATTGCCTCAGTATTTATCTTCCCACAGAAAAGAAATGAGCTCTTAATAATGTAAATTATAACAGCTTTAGTCTATCTTTACTAAATTGCTTTCTTGCCAATGAGATAGTTTGAATCCTCCATGGTTTATTTGTATGTCGGTTGAAGTTGAAAGCCTGAAAGCTTTCCTTCAAGTATATGAAACTAACATTAATAAACAAGCAAAACAAACAAACCTATAAAAATCCCAAAATTCTAATTGCCTTTTCTAAAACTTTTTGTTATTCTTATGCATGATTTGCAGGAGTGTGACTGATGTAGAAAAGTTCATTGTTTATCGTTAAAATAAAGAGCATGACCTTTTGGTTACAGTAAATACAGTACTGCAAGTCTGGTAAAGTCATCACACATACTAAAGGTATTGAGACCATTTACCTCACATTCCTCTCTATTAGCTTCCACAATTAACATGATCCACAGCTGAAAAAATAATTCTAGTTGTCAGTGATAAATGGGGTGAAGTCGTCAATCACTGTGGTTGACAGGTTTTTTTTGTTTTTTTTTTTTTGTTTTTTTTTAAGATATTGCAAACAAATGTTTACCCAAAGATAGCAGCAGTATGTTGTTGAGATTTTGTTCCCTGGGGTTCCCTCATTTCATTTACATGGCAAGCTGACTTTAGTGTTCACTTTCAGACTAAAGAAGGTTGGTGGCTGTTGTTGTTTGCTTGTTTTTTCCTTTTTTCCTGTAGAGTCAAGAGTACCTATCATTCAAACACCAAAGTCTTTTGCAGAACCAGGAACATTCCTGGTAGCCCTAGCTCTGAGATCTGAAACAGAACCTTAGCTTTTTGTTTGTTTGTTTTCCTTTCTTATTCTGTTGTTTGGACCTGAGATTTTGGTTCATCCCTGCCTCCACTGAGAGGTGCTAGTAATATAGCGTTCTCCTACTATGGGCTTTATAAATACATTGGTTATTTTTAGCACTTGCTTTTGATCTCCAAATAATTTTAATATCAAGGTCAAATGCTGTATGATATTTTCATATGTTGATATATTGGTGACAGACATTAAAGAAATGGAAACTGTAGAAAATAATTTTTTTTTTTTTTCCTTCTCAACGTTGAGAAATCTTCCATAAAACTGCCTTGGAATCATGAATCTTGTTCTGGTTGATTGTGAGTGATTCAGCAGGCAGTTTTGCCTTCAGATTTGGGTCAAATTAAATGGAAGAAAACTGTTTCCTCTTCTAAGTTTGGCATTTTATAATATCAATACTGGTGATTTGCATGTTCTCAAACAGATCATATGTGGGCACCACTTCATGTCTAACCTGTTTAAGACCTGAAGGAGGTGGTTAAGCTCACTACTAATCGATGTTTCCAGTTGCTGGTTTGAACCTTAAATTCCTGTCTGCATGTAACATTTAAAAAAATACACTTGATATTAAAAGACTTGTTTTTAAATAGGTATTAAATATACCCTTGATACACCCTTGATATAAATATGCCCTTGATATTAAAATACCTGTTTACGCAATTCCCTTCTGTGTCATGTAAGTGTGCCTTCAAAGTGGTAGTTGAGGCAAACATAGAGTTCCCATTGCACTCAAAAGAATCAGTTATCTCCAGATGAGCCACAGTATTGTGGCCTCTCTCCATCTGAGAGTGCACGAAGACACATTTCTCACCATCTTTTTTTTCTGTATTTGCATTTTTTGTTTGAATCTGTCTACTTTTAAGACAGTGAAGAACTCTAATTCATTCAATAACTTATCTGTGATGATGGGTTCACCTTTTTGTAATGCAGGAATTGGGATTAAAACTACAGTTTACAACGCAAATAGTAACTAGAATATGTTACAATTAGTGGACTGGCTATCATATCAACTAAAGTGATCAGATATGCTTGAACCCAGCTGACTGATGCTGAAAATTGATTCTCATTTGCTAATATTGGGATTAAACCAGAAAAAGTTGGCTGTACAAGTAACGCAGATAGGAAAGGTGGTTCTACCCCCCAAAATTACTTGACAATTCATTCCATTTTCCATATAGACAAGTGCCACAAATAGACATAGGCTAGTTGAGCAAGAGGGGTGCAGAAGGTTAGCCCAATGTAACTGGAGACACTGACCACAACCAGGCACTGACTTCTCTGGCTCTCTGGTGGGAAGTGGGGATAACCATCTGCCTGAGCCTACAACCTGTAGACCATACTGTTTTTACTATGTGCATCCCAGCACTGATGGCAAACGCCGGTTTGAGGAGATACTGGTAGTGGTTCCACCTCCCCCGGTCATACTGACAAGCTCTTCCTCCAGAGAGGGGCTCCAAAGTCTATGCTGCTCACCGGCAGCATGCCTCTGCCGCAGAAGCCACTCGTAAATTGTTGTGAACCTGTGGGGTTCAAGAGCCTCAAGCCAGCCATGCTGGCTTCCTGAGATGAGCCCTTTTCAAAACGATGAAAGAAATACCGAATTGGGAAAAACGGTAACGGTTGCATGCCTCCACACCTGTCACGCTGTGTTACAATTTCAGTCTTTGACTGTTGGTCCCATAAAGGTGTCGTTTTTTTCATGTTATTAAAGCAATTACAGTTATTATACTAAATTTGTCCTTTCTGAAGGGAGCAAGAACAAATGAGGGAGGATTTGCATACAAATTGAGCCTGGGTGTGGGGGGAACTCACAGCAGGCCTGCTCAGCAGACAGGCGAGGCGGTGAGGAAGTATTACAGAGGAGCGGGGCCTGGGGCCACTCTCCCTCATGGCCCTTTGCTGGTGACCCTTTGAGGAATGTTTCCCAGCTGTCTGGTGGATTCATCTGAAGGAGAGGCGGTCTGGTGTACTGTCATCCCATGCAGATCAAAGCCTGTTCCTCTGTCAGAGGAGACGGGAAGACCTTGTGCTGCCCCAGGGGCAAATCCTGTCCTCTGATGGGTGACTCAGGCTTCGGCACTGCTTCTGACAGAGAAGTTCCACCCTGTATCAGGATTACTGGTACATAACTGTCCCCCTATGTTCTGGGGAGTACCGGCTCACCTCAGTTATGTGAACAGCCGTGTTTGAGCACACAGTGCACCCCAGTGAGTTGCCAAGCCAGGCAGGTCTTCAACATGCATTGCCTCCTGGGAATTGTGTCAGGAAGGGCGTCAGATCACCCGTGTGAGTGTCTGTGGTTGTGAAGTGATGCTTCAAAGCTGTTTTAAATGGAAATGAGTTGGCTTTTGGGCATGGGAAACCATTTGGGATGTCCTGGTTTCCTGCTGTGCTTACCCTTGTGACAGGAGGAGGGTGCTACTAACTCAC
This sequence comes from Anser brachyrhynchus, assembly GCF_964034855.1. NCBI lineage: Eukaryota > Metazoa > Chordata > Aves > Anseriformes > Anatidae > Anser > Anser brachyrhynchus. The sequence goes on along the minus strand of NC_137697.1, from coordinate 13,753,690 downwards.
CCAAATGTTAATGAAAACTTAGGAAACATTTTTATTTTATCCGGGGATGAAGTTTTATATGTCAAGTCACTGTTACACAAAGTGTGCTGCCATTAAGATCAGTGGAGCAAATGTAATGCAAGCGCTTGGTCCCCTGCAATGAATTGGTGATCTCAGAGACATGCCGTGAGCATTGTCGCCTACAGCCTTTCTGTTGCTGGAAGGTCCCTGCTTCCTTGACTTGAAAAGCAAGCATTGATAAGGGGGGCGAAATACAGATGTGAATGACATTTTTCAAATATTAGTGCTGTCTCCAGCCATTTCTATAATACTGAATTGCTGCTGCTTTGAACATAGGTAAGGTGCATTAACTTTTGTGAAGTGCTCAAATAGACTAGAATGGGATTTTCTGGTGGCTATGGGCTCATGCCTTTATTAGCGTGTAGAGAGATATGCTATACACTTTGTGCTGGCCATCTCCCACCCAGAGTTGGAGAAGTTTTTAAGTACTTTGGATATTCCACAGCTGCTTCTTTACAAGAGCAACAGCTGTGTAACACAGAAACTAAAAGTTTTGCCACTTCAAGCAATTTTTTTTTTCTTCTGGAAAAGTTTTTGATCTGGTTTAAATTGAACCCATTGTTAGATTTTTACTGTTTTCAGCCCAACAGGCCTGGTAGTAACTAATTGGTCTGTAAATTAGCTTTCTGATACCACCAGTAACTGAATAATGTATCTGCAAAATACATAACGTGCAAATAAACCTCTGGATCATGAGGTTTTTCACACTGACACTGCTTGCTGTTTAATAACATACTGTTGTGTTTTAAATAATGTCATTTGGTGCTGAATGAGATGCTTTGACTTCCTATAGATGTAAAAATTGCAGCCTTTCTTTCTTTCTCTCTCTCTTTCTTTCTTTCTCTCTCTCTATTTCTCTTTCTCTCTTTCTTTTTCTTTCTTTTTTTTTTTTTTTCTTCTTAGGAAAAAATGTTTTTACAGGGTTTTTTTGTTTGTTTGTTTGTTTTTAAGTGGAAGAAAGTTGTGTCTTTGTTGGTCAGCATTTTCAGCTATGTTATAGGGCAAGAAACAAGTTGCTTTTCTGTCTTAATTTTTACAACCCTTAGAATGCCAAAACTGCTAAAGGTATGTTGCATTTATTATTAAAATTAAACTTGCAAAAGTCCATCTGCTAGAAGGTACATACTACTTTTTAAAAAGTATTTAACAGTAATAAATGTAGCAAACACCCTAAATTAAGAACATGCAGGTGATGTCGGATCATCTCCTTAACTATTTTGAAGAGTTCTCTGTGTTTCAATGCTAGATCTGTTTCAGAAATAAGAGTAACTGGTTAGAGTAGGAGTTAAGAGTCATGGCTGTTGCTGAGTACCTGCTCCTTAACCATGATGACTGTTCTGCCTTGCAGTTGTGGTTCAGGATTGACCCAGAGATACTTATTTCCATAAATATATAAATTAATACAGGTTTAGTTAAAGTAAAACCAATAGTATAGAAGTTACTGGCTGAGCATTCAAATGCAGGATTTTTAATATGGGGATACCAGTTTTTTACTGAGTTACCTTCCTCCATAGTGAAAGAAAAGAAGAAAGGAAGGAAGAAAGGAAGAAAGAGAGTAAGTAAGAAAGAAAGAGTACGAAAGAAAGAAAGAGTAAGAAAGGAAGAAAAAAAAATCCTTCTCTTCACTATGTTACTCACATTTGAGAAAAATAACTAAAAGGGTAAAGAGCCAGGAAAGCTAACTTTCCTCTTCCAGGCAATGAAAAGAAAACAGTTGGCAGGTAAGACATCCTTCTTGAGAAATCTTGTTGGACTCATTGATTTACAAAGATCTATTCAGTTCTCACTATGACTAAACTAGAGGTATTAAGATTTGAAGGCCATTACCAATTGGTCTTAGTCACAGTGCAAGTTATCAGATTTCTCCAACAAACAAACCTTTACTTCTGACCACTCCATGAGTCAGTGACCTAATAATTAAGAAAAAGCTGAGGCTTCTGAATCTCAGAGATGTTTGTGAATATATTTTTCCTTATACAGTATTTGATCTTCTAAGAATGCAGGCATATTTTTCTCTTTTTTGATCAATATTTAAAAATGTTTTACTTGCTATATTCACTGCTAATTTTGCCCAGATAAGAATTTTTTCATAGATCATTCCCATAAATAGCAACAATGCTAATTTTTGGATTGTAACTGTATGAACATGTTTGGAAAGCATTTTATGCCATGACCTGTTCCATCAGAAATCTATTTTGTTTCTTTTGTCTACATCTGTTGCCCAGTACTAACCCTTATATTATGCCCACTTAAGTATTCCCCCTCTATACAAGGTTCCACAATGCAAAAAATACTTTGAACTATATTCCTGCATTCCTAGTGAAAAAAACATATCTCAGGATGTTCAAATAACATGCAGTATGTTTTCATTTAATGCAAAGAGTGCGATAGAAGGAACAAAAAAAAAAACAAAACATGTTGACCTCTCTCCAGTAAGTTTTCTCAGGAACATTGCAAAATACGTGTGAACTCCCTTGGCCTATTCAACCTTTCCAGATGCATCGTTCTCCTGGGTAGCTAGACAGATGCAGAGTTAAGTGGGAGTGCAGATAAGCATGTTGGATACCACCACTGTACTGAGACACATAGGCCTCCATATGGTAAGGTAAATGCCATCATTTTTTTCTCAATTGTAGTATCCTTTGATAAAAGTTTGCTGTTTAGCCATACCTGTGTTTACAAAATAAATGAATTTTTTTCTATATGCATTTTATGAAATAACTCTTTCATTTAATCATTTATGGGATATTATAGCTGGAATATATAAAATATTACAATATTTATTTATCCTTCAGATTTTTTTTCCTCTTCCATGGAAATTATTTGTTCTCACAGAGCAGTGTCTAACCTACATGTCCATATTCTGTGGTTACTTAACACTACAATATATCATATTCAGTTTCTTAAACTAGTAATTATATGAAATTCAGAGAAAAAAAAAATATTACCAGAATATCTTCATTAAAGAATTTTGTAGGGAAGACCAATGTGGAAACTCAAAACGGCACTTGGAGAAAATGTTGTGTTGGAAAACAAAAAATATTACATTGAAGTTTCAGAGGATAAAATTGTGTGATTCTGTATTATCAGAACTGCTTTTGTGTCAGATATACTTACCTACAGTCAATTTTATTTTGAAACTTTGTCATCTATCCTCATTTCTCTATCTGCCTTTGTAATATGTCTTTCCCAAACAGTGCCTGGTCGGGATTTCATTCTCAGCGCAATTCTCCATCCTGCTGTAGTTATCCCCAGTGTCAGAGTTAGGACATAGATGGCCCACTGTCATCCTGAAGTGGTTGATGGCCCTCTTATGGGGACTCACAGCTCTTGTTTTTCAGAGCTATGGGGATTGTGGTGCTGATGGTCTCAAAAAACATTGGGATTGCACCTTTTCCTCTCCATCTCTGAATTCTATTTGTCTGCAGCATTTACTGCAGCATGTAATGAGTCTCCAGTGACTTTCAATGGATGAAAAGACAGAGTAGAAATATTTGGAGCAAGGGATCATTTCCGCAGCAGGGAGACAGAGTGTGGGGTGAACTTGGCAAATCCATACAAACTGACTAGAGGGGATGATGGGTTTCACCTTCCCTCACTTAGGGCAGATCTGTTTCATAAACAGAGAATTGGTTTCTCGTTCCAGCACTTGCAAAACAACCCTCTGATCCTTGGTCATGGTATCCTGGGCTTGTTTCTTGAACCCAAATAGAAGGGGTGAAGTTCTCTCATTGCTGGGCCAGATCTTGCCTCCATTCCCCTGAGCAGACAGTTCTACTTTTTTTTTTTTTTTTCCAGCTTGAGGCCATTATGCAGTGCCCATCCAGAAACTTGGACAGGTTCAGAACGCTGATCCTCATCTCATCTGTTCAGCTGAAAATGTAGAAATCCAATAAACTAACTTCTTCCCTCCTTCCTGGATGCCCTGGCATCCAAAGGACCTTACCCCCTTATCATACAGCCCCAGCAGCTCCGAGGGCTGGGAATGCCTTGAGCAGTGACCTCTGGGTGGCTGCAGGCAGCAAGTTCTGAATGCGGGGTGTCATCTGTGGCACGGTTCAGTGCAAGGGCTGACTAACTTCACAGTTTAACGCGCTCCTTTAACAGCATGGCACAATGCCAGCAGCTCTGATCAGACCACTGCTGACAACGTCTCAAAATCATTTGGGGAAATGTTAATTCTGTTGGCTGCTTATCTCAGTTTCTCTCTCCCCCTTTCAAGCAATCAGAAAATCTTTCTGGGAAAAAAAAGGGCATTTTTTGAGAATTTGACATCAAACTCAGTATTGGGAGTGTTAATGAAGTGTTGTTGTCTTACAAGGGTGTCAGTTATGTCTGGAGCTTCCACAGAATCTCCATTGCCTGTCTGATAGGAGCCGAGACCCATCACGCTGCTGACATCCAGGCTATCATCACATGAACAATTGTTTACAGGCATATTAACACATTGAAGTATGCATGTTTTTAGAGGGTGACTGCTACATGACCTGTAGCTAAAATATTTTGCCATCCAGACAGAACAATGGTTAAAAAGAGATGAAACCATGTCAATATTTCTCTGTTTTTATCTAGGTTTTATGCAGTGCCCTTGAATGTGCTGTCTGGGCAGTACAAGCTGCTAGCTGTCTGGGGAAGAGGTTTTGTCTGATAGTTAATCTATTCTGGTAGTTAATCTATTTCTAGCACTTCTCCTCACATCAATACTTAATCAATTATGCCACAGTTTTGTGTGGTTGGAACATCCTGACATCATAATTCTCCCACAGCTCTTTCTCCTTTGTTATCCAAATAGCTTTACAAGCTCACCAAATTAAGCCTCACAAAATTCTCTCCTCAATTGAAGACTTCTTTTCCATTCCAATTTGCAGAGATGGAGTTCAAATGCACAGAAATGTTGGCTTGAAGTTCATCCAGACTCTGAAGCAAAGCTAGTGTTTGAACATTGACTCTCACTGTAGTGCTTCCCCTTTGCAACTAAGGCCTTCCAAAGATGAGACCACCAAATCAAGGCTGTAATCCTTTAATATTAAGCTTCCCAAAGCACTTTCACTTTGGTAACCCAGGCAAATTCATCTGGTAACAAGGGGCTCGATTTCACTAATCTCAAGTAGCACATGGTTTTGTGGTACCTTGTAAACAGTTACAGCTCTCTTCTGCAGCAGTTTCAGAGGAGACCTGGTGGAGTCCCGGCATGGCCTGGATTTTATTTTTCTCAGAGACTCCTTTGGGATAAAGGCTAAATTTTGCATCATAGTACTACGGTTTTATGAAGAAAATGTGTGTACAATAGAGTAATTTCACCTGATACAGGAATTGTACACTTACGTCTTGGCTCATACTAAGAAGATGATTGAACAATTGCTTTCATGAAAGACTAATTTTAAAGAGTCTTTTGTCTAAGCATTTCATAGATTTTGGCATTGTCTTTTTGATGTATTCTATACAAGAAAGGATCTATTGGATGTAGTTCGTTTCTTTCAGCTGTAGCTAAACATTCACAAGTATCTTTTGAACAATGTGAACCCAAACCCAGACAGCCACAAAGAAAGGATATCATTTCACAGTTTAGAGTCTGTTCTACTACATATTTCAAACTCTTGCTATTGGATTAAATTATATTACCAGCTATTTCAGATTTATTGGCAGTTCATGTTGTTATTTAAATGTATTATTCATCTTTACTATAATTCACATCAATTAGTTTCTATTTTCAGACAATCTGAAGTTCAGATTAGATAAGCTGAGTTGTGTAATTGCATGCTGTAGTTTTCAAAGTTCATATTGATTCTATTTAAACCAAATGGGTCCATGTGGCTATTTCAGCCTCAAATACTTTGTACTGTGTTAAATTTATTTAGTCTTAGTGAAAAATTAGTGACAGGGATTACAAGTTTCTTTAACAGTAAGTTATTTAAGACAAAGTAACTTATTTTTAAATGAAAATATACTTGCAAATGAGCCATGCTGCCATTCTATGTCTCTTCTGAATGTGATATATCCATCTGTACAGTTATCCCTGACTCACTAGAGCTGAATAGCAATTGAGCAGTGGTAAGACCAGACAGTGAATCACCAGTGCCACTTCTTGCAAACCATACTTGGTTTTTCATTAGATCTCTCTCTACCTATTGGTCTTCATAATATGAAAGATCTGAAAGGCCAGCATTCAAATGCTTGATTTAGGAAAACATGAGGAGTGTATAAGGCTAGTTTCTTTCTGGTTTCCTTCTGGATTCACTTTCTGCATACTACTTCATACAAGATTAATTTCCATCTGTCATATTTTCCCTGTCCTAATCCTTTCCAATGTAATGTTTTGGGATGACTAACACCCAGGTGAACCTTCATGCTCCATCTGGCTTCTTTGATAGGGGCTTACAGGAAGATGTGTATTCCTCCCATATTGCCTTTCCTCATTTCATCTTCAGACCTTGGTGTTTGTACCCATGCTGCAGTTCCCACTTGGTTTCTGCTGTGGCGATGGGGAGCAGTACCAGGAAACAACATTAATTTTGAGTAGTGTATTCCTTTCTCAGAGCAACTCACTCTAAATAACCTACCACACTCTGACGTTTTATAAACTTTTGTCCTTCTTCACAGTTTTCAAGCCAAAATAAACTGGTTGACTGATTAAGTGTAGCTTTATTGTAAATCTTCTAACAGTCATCTGTCTTCTACAGCCTGCACAAACCAGGGCAACAGAGCTTCGCCAAAAGCAGATATGTTTGCTGCAGATTCTAAACATATGACACAATTTTTGTGCTGTATCATTTCAATTTTGTGCTGTTATCCTTTCAGTTAAGAGACTGCTGTTTCTTTTGTTCCTGGGGACAAAAGGAGAAAAAGCCAACACATAACAGACAGTCTCTGGTCTGCAGTACTGAAACAGATGAAGCATGTTTCGCTATCTTGACTGTATCACTGCACTCAAGCTGGATAAACGAACTGAAGAGGCCTATGACCCTATATAATGGTGTTAAAAATGCCTTCTTGAGTTATACTGAATAAGAACCGGCTCTATTTTTAAGAGGTTGTATCTACTCTCTCTGTCTCTCTGTGTTCAGTCCTGTCTCTCCCCCCTACCCTCCCACCCCGCCCGCTGCCTTTCCTTCTTAATTCATTTAAAGAGGGTTTCTTTCAGTTCAATTTGCATTCAAATGACTGTCAGGGGAATTTATGGAAATAATATAAGTGCTTTTATCATTGTGTATTTAGTCACATGTGCTAATTTTCAAAAGACGAACTTGTCTAGCATCTTAGCCAAAAAGCAAAAAAGAGAGTCATGCACCATCCTTGTCATGGCTACAGAGCCAACAATGCCCAGATCAGCACAGTTTACAATTAAAAATAAAACCAGAAAGCCCAACAAATGATTTCTTGCCTCTGATGATGCATCTTTGTCTGTTTTTAACTTTGTCTGACGTTTGGCCCATCCCATCTATGGCCTGGGAGATCTTTTCTGATTCTTCCTCCTCATTAGCTGCAAGAGCTACCCATCACTAGGCCCACAATACAATGAGTACTCGTCTTTGTCTTCAGTAGTGAAACATAAATTTTACGATTTTTAGAAATTTCACTATGCTTTTTTTTTTTCCTTAATTGGTGTCATGGCAATGGTTTTCTCTTAATTAGCAGAAACTCCGCAAAGACCATCATGAAATGCCAGTAGTTACCTGTGTGTCACTGAGTCTCTGAACGCTGACTCTGTCCTCTTTTATTCTCAAAGTGGCAATCAGCAGGCTTCCCAGCCCTCACTACATTTGGTAACATCTTCAGCAGTTTCACAGCCAAGATGAACTTGATTTGACCAACCTGGCAGCAATGGCTTGTCAACTTGAGTATTTTGCTTAGGCAACATGAGGGACTTTTTGCTCTGGCTCATTTCAAACCAAAGTAACTTTGCCTGTTCTTTTTGGCACTTGAGGACAAATATTTTCCTCTTCCTTTTCATGAAAACTGCAGAAACTAGGACAAAATAAGACTTGCATGAAGCATTTAAGTCCTTAATAAAAATAACTGGTCGCAGGAGAGTGGTGGTTTCTCAGAAAATAGCCAGAGATTTCTTTTTTAAGATGTTTTACTGATCTGCCATCCTGGTACAAGGATGGCAAATTGTCGAGAATACTTTTATATATTTTCTAAAAGAAAGTGAGAAATTATGCAGTGTAAGTATGAAAATGAAAACATTTCAAGCCTTTCAACCTAGTGACCTGAGTTAGATTATGTGTTACCCTGCACTGCCTATTTAATATTAAACAACTATTATATAATTTTAAAAGAGAGCAATTAATTATGGGAGTGCCAGCTAATGATTTATTTGTGAAGTTCCTAAAAGGGAGGAGGGGTCAAAGGGGGAGCCACAAATGCTATTGAATCCACAGATCAAGAAAAATAATGCTATGTCCAAATATATTTACTGAATGATAAGGCAAACCACAGGAAAATACAGAGAAGAGGAGAAATACATTCCCTGGCTCAAGCTGGGAATTTATTGAATGCTTAGAGCCAGAGAAACAATAATTTAGAGGGGAGTATTTCCCTGGATTCTCCACTACTAATAAATCATTGCTGGTCATGCAATTTTTAGTGGTCCCAACAATGATTACTTCTTGTATACATTGGTCACACTTAGAAACTACATATTTTTCTTTGTTCTACTCTCTGTATCACTAATGCTTTGTGTGCTTTCAGACACTGAGGAAAAATGTTTTCCATATACAAAGAAAGACGTGTGTGTTTGTCTTTATGCACATATGTTCACACCACCCCTCAGGTCTAAGAAAAATATTATATATGATAATTTTTTTTTCTGAATTATTATCATAAAACGTTATCAAATGTCATATATTGGGTAGAAGTCCTAAAATTTAAATGAAATTTTATCTATGAGCATATTTCCCCTGTAAAGAGGACAAGAAGCAACTATTACAAAACCTGCCAATCTACCTCAGCTGGTGAGAAAATGGGTTGCTTTGTGTTCACAAATACATTAAGATTCTTAGGAGAAAGGCAGTTAACAAACAAAAAGTATTATAACATTAGACTTGTGATATATGAAGCCTTTCCCGTAAGCAATTGTGATTCCTTGGGGTGTCAATGTTGGTAAAGAAAGTGCTGTAGGAAAATGGGGGGAGCAGCTTCCAGAGGAGGTAGGTTACAGCTGGTATATTTCTCTGGTATATTACCAGCTGTAAGAGCACAAAGCCTACAAAGTGATGGAGGAAAGAATGAGAGTATCTCACTTACCCTCATTAGGGGTGAGGGTAAATGTAATATAGGCGAGAAACAACTACAAAGCTATATACATCTTCCAAGTCTCTGGGAGAGCTATCAATAATGCAGTTATGGATGAAGTCATGAAAGGTTGTAATTATTATTTGTTGGGTCAGAAAACCTTTCTTCCAGAAAGGACAAAATGTAAAACTACCCAGTACTTAATCAGGTCAAGAATGGAGGAAGTCACAAGAGATTGGGTAGTAGAAAGTTTTAAAAACATCCTTATGAACATCTGTGAAGGACACCAAGTACTTTCTGGAAGGCAGAGGTGTTCCTTCTTCCCTGGGGAGCTGGTGGAAGGACAGCCCAGAGACTGCAGATGAAAATCCTGGCACCAAGTGGTGAGACCGCCATTCAAAGAGAACCTGCCGAGAGGAACAGCAAACCTGCAGCCAAGCCCCAGCAGTGAAGGAGAAAAATTTCTGCAGATTATAGAAGACTGCCAGGTGTGCTGCTACTAGGGAAGCCACTGGATTGACTGGAACAAAGCCTGGAAGCAAGATTTGATCTTCCTTTGAAAATTCACCAAGATGAAAAGTCAAGTCATTTGTACTCTAAAACTGTATCTGACTTAGGTGTTGCCACGGTGTTGAAGAAGTGTCATTGATTTAAGTTCCAGCAGAGCAGGTCACAAATTAAAGGAAAAAATATTTTTTCTTAAGTTTGTCTGGTAAGTGGCTCACTAATTTGCTTAAAACGTAGACACAGATGAGCGATCTTTTAGAGCTTCTTCCAGTATTAGACTGAAGAGGTATAATATCTATTGACAAGGGGAAAAAAAAGGCTAGAGATAGTAAAAGTCTAGTAGTCTCCAAGCTGAATTGACTAGGTGCAAATCACTAAAGAGCTGAGGAATCATAAATGATCTTTTAAGTCAGAACTGCCTGAGTATAGGGAAATTTCAGTGCCTTTGACTGAAATGTCCAGTTTCCAGGTTTCTGTGGAACGGCTAAACTGGACTGAAGATTACTCCAACCCACAATCACCCTATTTGCACCTTTCCCAGACACATGGAAGAGCAATCAGGTCCTATGCTTGGATCCTGTTTTATTAAAATGGGTAGCCTCATGCAGTTAGTTGAAATGAACTGACAAACGTGTTCTGCTGAATATCAAAATGCTTTTCCTTATAGAAGAAACCCTTAGCTAGGCCAGCTAATAAAGCCAAGTGGAAGATGTATCGTATTTGGGCATCTTGGTGTTAACTAGCTCCCTTGACAACACCCATTTCAGAAATACTGAAGTATTTAGTGTCTCTGAACATCTGGACTTTCTACTTGTTTCATAAGTCTCTAACAAAAAATATCTACACATCATCCATCAATCCATGGCCACATTCTTTTCTCACCCTATCATGATTAGATTCCTAGGGAGGTTTTAGGTAAATTCTTTTTTTTTCTTCTTTTTCTTCTTTTTTTTTTTTTCCTAATGCTTTCTCCCAGTTTTTCTGGGACATCTTTGTATTATTAATGGGCTCGATATGTGCTCACTTTGAGCCATTAGGAATTAAGTTAGTGTTTTTAGTAGTCATTATATAAGCTGGAAAGAGTGGGGACATTTATCATAGAATGGAATTATCATCATTTGGGGCCCTGACCTCCTTACTTATCAGCCACACCTGACCATTCTGGCAAAACTGAGACAAATCTCATTCACTTTTTGAGGAAAGCCCCCCCCCTCCTCTGGCGATGTGGAGAGCAGTGGTGCCGTGTCTTGTCCAAGGCAATTTTTTTGATAGGAACATCCAGGTCAGATGCTGTGTTGCTAGGGCTGTTCTGCAATTCCTGAACTCCTTCAGAACTCCTAAATGGTATATTTACTCTCTGAGCAAGTGGCTAGCTGCTTGCTGTAGACCAAAGTCCTCACAGTCCAAGGACTGGAAAAGGAGCTGCTAAGGACAGCTGGACCTTTCTTTCCTTACCACATGAGTGGACTGGGGGGCATGGCAAGGAGAGATCCGTGGAAGAAACTCAGTTCTGCCAGACATTTGTGACCTGCAGTGCAACAGAGATCTCCTGCATTCAGCCTGGTGTGGGCCTGGTCTCACGGAACTTTAGGTTGGATATTAGGAAGAACTTCTTTACTGAAAGGGTTGTTAGGCATTGGAATGGGCTGCCCAGGGAGGTGGTTGAGTCACCATCCCTGGAGGTCTTTAAAAGAAGTTTAGATTTAGAGCTTAGTGATTTAGTTTAGTGGGGGACTTGTTAATGTTAGGTCAGAGGTTGGTGATCTTCTGGTCTCTTCCAACCTAGAAGATTCTGTGATTCTGTGAAATCCTCCTGTACAGCCAGCTGTTGGTAAGACCTGAGCCACCGCTCTTGCCCTGCTGCAGCACTCCGTGGAAGTCTGCCCCATCCACATGGGTGTCCCTGGGCAGCGTCTCCAGCAGGAACAGGAGGGCAGCCAGGCAGTCAGGTGGCTTTGTGCAGATGCTAGGCCCTGCAGGCCAGTGCACCTTCCTCCCCAGTGTATGCTGATGGGCACTCCACCTCCCTCCACCGCCTGCCCACTGATGCCAATGTCTCCTTTTTCCAAGAGAGTTCTCAGCTGGATTAGTTCTCTGACCCATCTCAGTAAGTAATTGCTTGAGTATGATCAGTGCAAGGTAGCTGTAAAATTAGTTAGCTGTAAAATTCCTGAATGGGGAGCAGGAGGGAAGGTGGGGGCAGAGCAATCCAGACTGAGACCACCCGGGGCTGCTGTGGCAGGGTTTCTCATACCCTGAGCAACCCCTTGGAGCTGGTCAGTTTGCTGCCAGGTAACGTGAGGAGCGGGCTGATAGCGGAGTGTTGTGTGGGGATTGTTTCATCTGTCAGGCTGCCAGTGGATACAAAACAATTGCAATTTCCACCACTCCTCCCTGCCACAAAGATTAAGGGAGTTAGTCATGTGGAGCTGGGCTGGGAGACTGTTAAGAGAGATGATAACAATGCGCAAACATTGGACTGGTGTAAACAGAAGGAGAAAAAGAATGGTTCAAGGATGTGTGTAGTTGAGAATAATAGGTTGAAGAAAGCTTTTTTTTTGTTGTTGTTTTTCATATGTGTCTATTTTTATACAACCTCTGTCTGGAACTCAGCAAATAAAACTAAAGAGGAATACACAGTCTCCTCAAACACTATTGCGAAGTGAGACCTTGCTCCTGAAAATAAATCAGTGTGCCAGACTTCAGCTCATTGATTTTATTTGTCTGAATCTCAGGCTAATTAAGAAAAAACAGTCTGAAGAGCAGACCCTGCTTTCTGATCAGCCTGTGAAATAGTCCTGTAGGGGGAAATTGAGAGATGTTTTGTATGGTTAAAAACCCTAGAAACCCTGTTGTGAGTATCAGATATTTTGTCTATGTTCAGTAATAATCTTCATAATAAAAGTGATCTGAAAAATAGGGTATGTCTGACAAACAGAGAGAACAATGTGAAATGGTATTTTCCCTTCTGACCTTTTTTAATGCTAGGCAAGAAATTTCAGAAAAAAACATCGGCAACAATATCTGGGAAAAAAAAAAAAAAAAGCTTTTTATTTTACTATTAATCAGAAACACCTTGTAAGAGCCCAGACCACAGGATGAGAACCTTGCACCTCTCCCTGACCCCAGCCTGGAAGGTAAGAATGGACCCTTTCCATGTGACAGAAGTAAAAGAGGGGAAGATATTGTGGACTGAGGAGGACAAAGGTATCCTAGGAGTGGCTGATGAGCCCCAGTGATCCATCCAGGAGCTCTTAACTCATGATGCTCTCTGTTAGCACTCACCACTGGAAAGCCAGGCCAGCTCTTTAATGAGACACTTGCCTGGGCTCCTGTTTTGTTGGGCACCAGGATGGTGATGTCGCCAGACACGTGAAATCCAAACGTGTGATGCTCCCCACATGTGATAGCTCTTGGAGATCTGGAAAAGGGATGTAGGGTCTGAGACATTCTCTGAGGATGTAGGTCAGGGCACAAGGTGTGGAAAAGACAGGAAAAGGAAACAGAGAAGAGGAGGAAAGGTGAAAGAAATGTGGAGGGCATTGAGAGCAGTGGCAGTGTGTTAGCAAGTGAAAAAGGAGAAGGGTGGACAAAGACAGAAACACATTTTGCCAACACCACACTTCAGATGTGAAGTCATATGAGATACTCTCATCCATGCTTTCTACACCATATAACTGCTCCTAAGTGCCTTTACCCACCAAACACTGCAAAACAGTCAGCTCTGCATGCACTGGGCTCGTATTGCACCAAGGCAGCTGCAGCTACCCATCCAGCCCGCACTGGAAACTCAGGAGAAGGGAAAAAAATAAAAAGAAGTTGAATTCTGCAAGATGGGATGTTCCAAGAACTTGAGCCAGAAAATAGGTAAGTGTAATAGAGATTTAATATCTTGTCAACACTAATTAAAGCCATGCCTTTGCCAGCAAAACCATTACAGACCACCTTTTCAGACACATAGAACTTGGCCATAATAACTTGTTCTGGGAACAACAAATTTTCTTTAGTTATAGAATAAAAAGTCATTGTGGGACTGTTGAAACAATGGAAGCTGGGAAGGATAAAATGTGAGCATCAGTGGGGGAAGATGGCAAGGTGCAGGAAGAGGAATAGTCCCTTCTCACAACACCTTTAAGATACTGAACACTAAGTAGAGCAGAGATAAAAAGTTAGGCTCAAACTTAGGCAACTACCTTAAACTGATAACTCTAAGGATTGCAGTAAGATTTAGTTAAAAGATGGTATAAACAAATATGATTTTCACTGTCTTATGAAACCTGATAACCACATGATAACCACAAGGCTTTGGCACATTGCCAGAAGAACCAGTCTCATCAGTGGGGAGCCCAGAACTGCTTTGCTTCTACTTCTGAAAGATAAAACACCATGAGCTTGAAGAAAAATGAATGCAGCAGATTGTGGAAGCTGTGCAATGAGATATAGGAAAAGGGCCTTCCATCAGGTAGGTGACTCTAGGATTGCTCAGTGATTGAGAAATGAATCGTCAATACCTTTTATTGCACCACAAAACTACAATAGCAAAGGGTTGAGCAAAGGGTTTTCCTCTGCTTCAGGTTAAGTGTTCTTAAACCAAGGTTTATGAGTGAGAACAGGGAGCTTATCCTTCCAGATTTGTGGAATAGCAGGTATTAAGCATAAAACTCATTAACTTTACTCTGCCCTACATCCCCCCTCAGGTAGGGTTGGATATCACCTGCTTTCACACTACTGAAAAGAGTCCCATTAAAAATCATACGCTCCAGTTGCAACCTGACACTGAAGTCTATCTAACCTCTGACTTAATGCTACCTCCTTCTTTGGGAAGGTGCTCTTTAACAGTAGGAGCCTCGTTTTACGCTGGATAAGACAGACAAGTGACTTGCCACAGAGCAACTGAGAACCGACCAATGTGCAGCAGTAGTAGCTGTTTGTCTCAGGGATCACTAAGTAAGAACAAAGTCATATATTGATCATCCATCTAATTCAATGTGGGACTCTTCAGAACACTTCTGTCATATTAGTTATGCCACAGTATATGAAATTCATGCTAGCTTTATGCTTGCTGCAGAAGGTAATATATACTTCATGTGGCACAAAGCCTGTGGTTACAGCAGTAGCACAGTAATGAGTTTCCATGAGTTTCCACTGCATCACAGCTTTGCAGCATGTGGCATTTCTGGTCCAGTATGAGAAGTACCACAGCTGGATCTAGCTGGGCCATGGTCTGATCTATCAGCAAAGCTCATCTAATGCTGAAGAAATACACCAGCATAACAAATATATGTATGCATAATATATATATATATATACAGGCAGAGAGAGAAAGAGGTTAATGAGTTAAGGATTTTAAAATTAGGCAAGATGTGAATCACTGGCAGATGGCCTTAGTAAAGTGGCCAGCCTAATTGTATTATACTGTATCATCAATAATCCATTAGGAGAGTGGCAATATTTTAAATGCAGCAACAGTTTGCTAAGAGAGTTCCATGTATTTCATAGCAATGGAATTCGTGATTATGTTCAGAGGGGAAAACAAACAAACAACCCTTTTAGTTTTGAAGGAAAAATTTAAAAATGCATGGTGTAATCCAGTGCACTGTCATGTGCTTCACTCCAATGAGAATCTGAAACAGTATCCCTGACTTGCATGAACCGTTCCAAATAATCTTAGTCTTGGTCCCCAGACTCAGGCCCTGCGTTCAGCAAGTAGCATTACAAGTGGCTATGTAATCTGGCATTTCATCAGGATGCCACCAAATTCAGCATTCCCTTGTGGAATTCCCTATTTTGCTGCAGGCAGTTGCTCAATCTTTTCTTTTCTGTCTCCTGACCTGCCCCTTGCCTTCTCTCCTTTCCCCATGGGGAGGAGGTAATAGGATTACAACGCACGTTCCCTCCACTCCTCCGTGGAGGCAGGCAGCAGGGGGTTGGAAAGCAACCATCCAAGCCGAGCCTGTGGCCACAGAGCAAAGAGCCAAGTGTATAGGATGGCACATTGGGCCTTGCGGGGTGCTGAGCAGCCGTGGGGAGCTGGGGAAGGGCTCCTGAAACTGGCTGCAGATCCCTGCTTCCCTGGCACACACGAGAAAAGAAGTTTGAGTTAGGTTTCCAAGACAACGTCATGGGAACTGAGACCTGGGGTATAGGCTGGGGCCATCAAAAGCACGATGGAAAAAATCCCACCCTTGGGAGTAATGGGGGTGAGGAGGGAGGGGATTTTGAAAAATAATCAAGTGTTGCCAAATCCTAAACCTAGTCATCCGCCCCCTCCTCCCAAATCTTGACACAGAATATGATATTTTAGGACGCTTACGTTGTTGTTTCTTTTTCCACATTTCTTTATCTTTAGAATAGACATGTATATGTTTGTGTGTGTGGCAACCCATTAATTGTCTCACAGCTCTCCTGCATGTATGGAGCCAAGTGATTTTTTTGGCTTGTGTTGTGAAAAACTTCAGGGCTGCCTGGTAATGCAGAGCCTCAGCCTCCTCCCTTCCAGGTTTTCACTCGTTCCTCCAGCAGACACACACTTGTCCGTCCTCCAACTTAACAATTAAAAAATCCACAGCAACTGTTCTCCCCTCACCCCAGCTCCTCCAGTGCTGCCCGCCTGGCTCCATGTGGTGTCGTGTCTTGACTCCAACATCCATCTTCAGCTGGGGCTGCATTGTTCCTCCTGGTCTTGTAACATTAGCCTTCACTTTTACATCAGGGAACAGCACTCTGCTTTGGAAATCCCAAAAACAGCTAGCACATTTTACACTACTTAGTGGATATAAACATTACTGAGTTTGTGTGAGGATGGAGTACAAGGAAAAAGAATACTTCAGGGTCCTGAAAAGTGTCTAGAGACTGGTAAAATGGAATTTAGTCCCATTTTGCCAAAGGAAGGCTTTTTCTTCTGGAATTCTTGCAACGAAGCCATTCTGAGAAAGAAATTATGATTAGCTTCTACATTGTCATAGCTTTGTGAAACACCATGCTATGAATAGGCTCTTTATGCTCATGACTGTACATTCATATTAGGAAAAAAAAAAAAAAAAGTAGTTCTTGCACCACAGTCATTTTCTCTCCTTCTCATTTCACTATGACCTAATAAAATTGGAATTGAAGGAACAGGATGGCATCCTGAGGGTCTTCTCAGTTCTGCTTCTTCAAGCTCAGGTTAATGACAGGTATTTGCAACAGTACAAGTTTCACCTTTAGATTTACCAGCCATGGGGAGTTTGAAATCAGATTTTAACAGATAGGTTTCAAAATAAATTTCTTAATAGAACAACTGGGTTGAAAAAAATGCATATATATATATTATACAGTAACTGCCTATTGTCAGAATGTTGTGTCTCTGCAGGACAGTGGGCTGAGGATGTACAGGGGCTGTGAGGTGAGTGTGGATGGTCTAACAAACAGCTCTGTTGTTTTTGGCTGTGTAGCTGTGAAGTCCAACTCAACCTTGAAAGTCTCTTGTTTTTCTGTAGTGATATAAAAGACTAAACAGTTCAAACTTTGTTTTGTCTGACACTATAACTTACCACCAGTGTTGTTCATCTAAGCATTCTTGGTTTGTGATTACATTTTCATAAGGAATAGCAGCATTTACAGCTTGCAGAAGAAAACAAAACTCTCTGGGTTTTGTTTTATGCATGTATTTGTGTGGATGTTTGCAGACATGAATGGCTATTAGTAGGGTATTGACTGCTAACAAGATCCTAGCATGGTCAAGGCACTGTAAGCACAAATGTCACACCTAAGTATCAGGAAAGAGGACTCATAGGGAGTGTGAGTTGTGAGAGTGTGTTGTGTTAGTGAGCTATGATTTCAGGTGCTTTGAACTGGGCTGCAAATCAGTTCTTGCAATATGTTGCACAAAGCATCCCCAGATAAGAAATTCCCTTTAGTATCCTAATGCAACAGCAAACAGTTGTTTTGTATATATTGCCTAAGGTTTGGCTGCATCTCCTGCTCTTACTTTGATAAAACATTGGTATAATGTCAACAAACAATAATTTCTCCAGGGAAAATCATATCCATTTAATTAACAGAAATTGCCTGTTACTCCCAACCCTTAAAAAGAATGGAAATTCTAACATAGTTTAGGACATTTTACTTGTAAGATTTGGCTCTTGTGCACATGCTCACCTTCATTTTTGCCAAAGTCTCAGGAACTTAACGGATGAAGTTAAATGTGTGTGTAGAATTTGACCACTGCTCTTGAAAGCCTCAAGCAAGTTTAGCAAACAAAGCCAAATATAGAAAGATTAAGATTTATTCTGACAAGTACAATATATATTTGGTTGGACTGCATCAACAGAAAGAATTTTGTTTAAGTGGTTTCAACAAAATTTAGTAAATGTCTTTAAAGCCCTCTGTATTTTTTAACAGTGCAAATCTCTTCCTGCTGGGGGAGGGAGAGTGATGTGAGGACCCTTTAATTTCTGGGATGTGTTTTTTCATAATGCATAATATTATAAAAATGTCCTAATAGCTTTTTTTTTTTCATTAGTGTTTCTTTGCTCATTTCTGATGCGTTTCAAATGAGCATACATTGATAAAAGAATCCATTTCCTATAAATCATCTTACACAGGCTTGCTTATTCTCTTTTACATTCTCTGCATTTTGCTAAAGGAGTAATGCTGAGAAATACATGAAACAATCTTAAAGATCAAATGGGAAATTAACAATCTGAACTGTAAGAAATCTCATATGGTCTGTGTTGATGTGTATACTTTTAATTACACTTCATTTATTAAAATACAGTTATAAGCCCAACGCAAAAAAATATTCAACAGTTGGAGTTTGTCAAGTTTATTAAATAAACCAAATTTTAAAACATTCTGTAAATGATTTTTTTTAAACCATTGACATAAATTGTACACTTAGTGAGATTAAGTTGCTAGCCCTTCCCTGCAGCTTTGCTGAAACAAAAAACAATCAGAAAATAACAGCTGCTCATTTAAAAGCTGTAAAGTGTCTGAGAATTTCCTTATTAAAAATAGTAATAAATAAATAAAATAACACTTCCACAGAAGTGATTCATCATTCAGGTTATATCTTCTGTCTTCCTCTAAAAGGCATAAAAATTAGTTGAGTGAAAAAAACTAACAACAACAACAAACCAATGAAATGGCTGCTATTCCCATAGCTTGTTACAAGTCTTTGTGTAAAATCACATTTTCTTCCTTTAAAGTGCCACTTAGATCTGAGGAAAAATGCTTTAAAAAATGCACAGAATGGAGCTCTTTTTCTCTCTCTCTCTTTTTTTTTTTTTTTTCCCCAAACTGAATAGGTCTACATAATTGGTGAGGGCACAGTCATCTCATAGTATCTGTTTTTTAGGTGCCAGTATTTAAGTATTTGGGTGCCACAATAGCAGCATTGGTGTTTTGTCTGGGACATTATTTCTTGCTAGAAGTTTGCATGATACAGTTTAAGCTTTTCAAACGTGATTTTTTTTTTTTGAAAAAGAAAATATTAGAATACTTTATAATAGATACATCCTGTGTCAAGTTGGCTAAGTGTTATCTATTGTAGACAATTTTCTATCATGAGAGAGAAGCTAATCTGTACGGCATCAAAGCACACCTTATTATTTAGATGCTTCGAAGGTTCAAATGTTAACTTCCAGTGTTTTCAAATGTTAACTCCCAGACTGTTGGAGTTCTGCTTGGGTTTTTGATTGTAGACTGATTAGCTGTGTTATGTCACTAGTATAACGAGAAATAATCTTTTTTTTTTTTTTTAATAAAAAGGAGGAAATTCATATTTCTAGCATTCAGTTTGGGATATGAAGCAAATTTCACAAACTATTGTGGGCTGCTATTTCTGTTTGCTACTATCTCTAGGTTGCCGTAGATGGTACAACATGGATGAAAGATAAGGAAGAATTCGACTTGAAATTCTGGGATTAAAAAAAGAATCAGATGTCTTTTCCAAGACAGTCACCATATGATTGCACTGCAGATGGAGAAAAAAGCCTTAAGTTTTTGTCTCCTATGCCCCCCTTTATATACTACAAGGGAAAATGCATCATGTTCGCTGAGTGGGAGATGTATTGCATTTTTAAAGAGTACGTAAGGTTTTTTTTTCTGCTCGGCAGGGAAAGTATATAACACATAAATTGTTAACTCTCCAACGAATCTTCATCTTGCAAACAGAAATCAATCAATTCAAAGAAAAAAATCAACACAAGCATCTCACAGACAGTGAGGTGATATTAAATGACAATATTATCTAGCGATGTTTCCATTGGAGTATAAACATGTCTCGGTTTCATGCTCTGGGAAGCAGCTGGAGGAGAGTAAGGGATACTTGCTCCTCCTCACTTTTGGTGTTTAAAGAGTATCCTAACCACGACGGGTTTCATTGGATGGGGCTACTAATTATTTTGTAGTCAGAAAGTGCTCTATAAAAGGCATAAGAGAGTAATTCAATGCAGTTTCCTTTTATCTGCCTTCCCAATTGATGTCTATACAGAGCAAGCGGGGCTCCCCAAACACGTCAGTCTGTTTCAGATACACAAGATTAAGTAGCAAGTGACATTCAAGAGCAATCGGCCCACCCAGGAGGAGTGAAACCAGCGGAAAAGCTGTCAGATTCCGCCTTTTCTCCATTAATCTTGAAGCTTTTCAATGCTGCCAGGTCGCATCTCCATCAAACAAGCTGGGAAGAGTGTGGGCTATTTTCTTTTGGCTCACCCCCTCCCCTCCCCATCGCCCCCATTAACCCCTGCAGTGCCAGGGTCGTGTTTGGGAACAGCTCTTGTCGTACCCCCAATAGGTGGGGCAGCATGTAGGGCTGGACGGAGCCCAGGGTAGACTTTGTCTTAGCTGCAGGCTGATATTTAGGTGGCTAGAGAAGAGACAGGCAGGGATTTCTTCCAAGATGGAACAGTTTTGAACACTTGTACAAGAAGGAGGGAAATAGCAGGTGTGTTTATCTTCTATAGACAGACCATATAATAAAGTTCTCTCTTCCAGGTCTTCCAGGTTTGGGGAACGAGCTGTGTTTTCAATAATGTTAGCTTAGAAGAGGGAGGCAGTTATGCTTTCCTTCACTTAGGGGTAAATTTTTGCCAGTTACAGTTGAGTTGGTTGCATCAGGTGAGATCAAGAATCTGACCATGACACAGAGGTATAATTCGTTCTTGCCCTGGGTGGTTCCTGCAGTGTGCAGAACACGTTGTGTAGCTGTCACAGAGGAGGCGTTCAGGCTGGCGGCAACCTTCAGAAGTTGAATCATAGAAGCAGAGGGTGGCTGAGTGGCCGGAAAGTGGCACAGATTGTGAAGTGCACATGGCAGGGATAAGTGATAATACACGTTGGAACAGGAGCCAAGTGACTGTGTTCCTCTGATATGAGAGGATGGGTCTGTTTGAAAGGAAAGAGGCCTCTTTCCTTCATTTCGTAGGGATGGCAGCCTGAGGATGATACTGGAGAGGGTGTGGTGTTGAGAGGGAGGAAACTATGGTGGAGGTAAAGTCCGGCTCTGAGAAGCTAGACACGTGAGCCTAACAGTTGGAGCTGTGAAACCAATGATCCATGTAGACTGAATCTCAAGTCAAATGTCTTGGGAAGGTGATATGGATAGATACCATCACGGAGTGATAGCTCATTGGATAGTCTTCTGTCTTGCAGCTTACAGATAAGGAATTCCCCTAGGCAGAGGTGGCATCTCTCTCTCTCCACCTCCCCCTTTTTCCTGTTTTGTGATTTTATTTGTGATGCTGATGTGTATTATTTTTGCTCAAGAAACCTCTTATGTTCCTCTCTCTACAAGTGATGTTTGGATTTCTAATGATAGCAGATATAGGGACTGTGGATTAGTTTCTACCATAGTCTTCCACTCTACTCTGCGCTGGTGCGGCCTCACCTCGAGTACTGTGTGCAGTTCTGGGCACCACAGTACAAAAAGGACATGAAACTGTTGGAGAGTGTCCAGAGGAGGGCTACAAAGATGGTGAAGGGCCTGGAGGGGAAGACATATGAGGAGCGGCTGAGGTCACTGGGCCTGTTCAGCCTGGAGAAGAGGAGGCCAAGGGGAGACCTAATCGCAGTCTACAACTTCCTCACAAAAGGCAGTGGAGAGGCAGGCGCTGACCTATTCTCCTTAATCACCAGTGACAGGACCCGTGGGAATGGCGTTAAGCTAAGGCAGGGAAGGTTTAGGCTGGACATCAGGAAGAGGTTCTTCACCGAGAGGGTGGTTGCACACTGGAACAGGCTCCCCAGGGAAGTGGTCACTGCACCAAGCCTGTCTGAATTTAAGAAGCGATTGGACTGTGCACTGAGTCACGTGGTCTAAAATTTTGGGTAGACCTGTGCGGTGCCAGGAGTTGGACTTGATGATCTTTATGGGTCCCTTCCAACTCGGGATATTCTATGATTCTATGATTCTATAAATTAGAGAGTGAGAATTATGATGAAAGGAAGTCCAGTGTGTGCTCTGATACAATTAATATATTGGTATTCTCTTCCTCATTTTCAGGCATGATCAAAGCCAGAAATGGTCAGAGGCTGCAAACTAAAATGATCTCAAGTCTCCAACACCTGAGTTGATGAGCCTCGGGGTGAGATTATCAGGATTATCAGGAGATGATGACAATGGTTCGTCTCCAGGAGACCAGAGCCTGCAGCCTTGGATGTGCTTTGAGTGTTTCCACCAGATCTCACCTTGCAGGTTAGAGAGCGAAATCTGTTCTCAGCAATTCACTTGCAAACAGTTGTTTTTTTTTCTTTTTTATCTTTTAAGCATTTTATGAAGAGTTCTTTTATTGATGTTATCTAAATCACTTCTAGTTTCTCCTTGTTAGCTACTGTCTTACTATACGTATTTTATTTAAACATGCAAAAATTGCATTTTAAAATACATTTTTCAATTTCTGCTTAAGTATGCCAGCAGTTAATATGTTTCAACATACATAGATTCTTAGGCTAAGCGTGGAGATAATAGGCCTTCACCATTTTTCTAGACAGCTGCTTTTGGTGGCTAACTGTGCATAGCATTCTGCTCTGGCTCTTTATAAGTCCCCTGGCTGAGTAGTTCCACTGAATTTTTACCGATATAAATAAATTGGTCACTCTCCCGATACTGTACAACACTGCCTGGTTGGCAGTCTGTGTAAACTTAGTTAATTTTGTATGCAGACAGCACAATCTTCAGCAAATGGGCTATTAACACCTTTAATGGTTGTGACAGAGGAAGCAGGTTATTGGAAAAGCAGTTGTGTCATTATCAAATGCGCATGCAGAAGGACAAATGGAGTGATGTACAGAATACTGGGGGGGAAAAGCAGCCAAAGCTGAGAAAAGCCAAAATGGATACTTAAAAAACAATAGGTGTATTGCATGGGACTAGTGGGAGCAACACCACCACCCTGACTTTGTTCAGACTGCACTGGGTGAAGGGAAAAGATGCTTCATAAAACAATATATAAAACAATAAATATCCCTTAGCTACTGTGCTGGCTGCAAGAGCCAAATACCACTGTTCAGTATAAAAGCAAAAGGGAGACCTGCTATGCCATGAAAGAAGGAGACATGAAGAGTTTGGTACATCTAAGAGCACAAACAGGCTTAAAGACTTAATACTTTCATGAGGAAGGCTGAAGATTTCTAGATTTGGCAAACCAACATTAACCTATTAAATACTGAATTTAGGTAGGGAGAATTTGTCTATGTCAGAAGAGATAAAGACTTTAATATTAAACCAGGTTTAATCTCTAATTGACTGCTTGGATCTGTGGTAGCCTGTTGTCTGTTGTGAACTGGTGTGGTGCAGTTTCGTTAGCAGGTGTGATAGCAGAGGTCTTTACGAACAATCATCTGATTTCAGTCAAGCCTCTCCCCCCCCCCCACTGTTTTGTTGAACATGCAGGCAGAAACATATGGACGTGCTGAGATAGTCACCAATGTACTTCATGTTTACTATTCTTTGGTTTGTACTCAGAAGTCAGAGCAGGAAAAAATAATGACATTACAGTGCTAGTGTAAGAGCTGAATAGCCCACTTGAATAGGACACCCTTTCCCCATGCTCACTACTCACCCACGCACCTGGCATTCACCAGGCCCACACAGCCAGTATGTCCCACTCCTAATTTTACACAATGGCTAGACATGAAGTTTTTCCATTATGTTCATCTATAATTCAATGACATTTATCTTTACTAACAACTACAGTAGCTGTCTGTTCTCCACAATGGATTACTGCCAATATACAGAATTGAATGACCTTAAAATGTCTCCCTAAATATCTCTCTGCTGTTTCTTTTCCCATGCACAGTCTCCACCATACTCTCCCCTTTCAAACTGCCTCCCCATCCCGTACTGAAAAATAAACTTATATCAATATTTCTTCCTTCAAAAATAAAATTGTTCTCCCACCTTCCTCTTTCTTTCCATTTTCTAACTTCATAACTCATGTCCTTTCCTCACTCTTTTTTTTTCCCTCCTGTTGTATCTATTTATTTCTTGTTTTGACTGCCTGGTTCTGCATGCCCTCTTAAGATAACCGATCTGTTCTGTAGCCCTTACAGCATCTATACTCACTTTATGCCACACACCTTTCTATAGTCATAAGTACTTCTGTACCGCTAATTGCTCAGTCTGCTCACATTGCCATTTCCATTCAATCTTTCATCATGTGCCATGAGCTTTAGGCTCCAATGCCCTTCCTTTCAGTCATTGGAGTTATATTTCTTTGCTTCTTCAGCTTCATTTTTACAGCTATATGCTAAACACAGGGTTTGGGACATTTTGTTTGTGCCTGCTAGGCCATGCTAATTAAGGCCAGAAGATCTTCATGACTTGTAACCTCAGTGGTACTTCTGGGTAATCCTATAGGATAGCAGTATATTTTGGAACCAAATTTGTTTCTGAATTTCCATGCAAAATCTCCCCTTAAAAAAGAAAAGAAGGTGGTAGGGGGGTGGCTTTGACATCATCTCCACATAAGTGTCAGTGCTCAGATGTGGTCATTCTCTTTGAAACAGCTCCTTTCCACAGAGTGTAATATGTTCCATTTCCACCAGTTTATCTTCCTGGATAGTCTCAGTGTTGTATAATGAAAAACAACCAGAAATTCCAAAGGTCATGAAAAAAAAGTTCATTACATTCCTGCCTCTGTTTAACTTTCTTCCACCCTTCTTTTACTTCCTTCTTCTTTAATTTTTTTATTTACAGCATAATTCAGACATGAAGGTTAACTATATATATATTTATTTAATCTAAAACTGCAATCTGTGAACTGAAAAAGATCTTGCTTTCATCAAAATGGTCTTTTGAAACCTGCACTATTTTTTCCAGAAGCACAAAACCAGCCTGGAAAGAACTACATTGCTACTTTATTCTCACTCCTCTTCTAGTGTTTCCTAAAAGAATCAGACTTCACTGGATCAACAGATTCAGACGTGTTTTCCTGATAACATTATTAAGTTACTATCTAATGTATATGACTAGAATAAGTGATGTTCTAAATAATTGCCAGTAATCATACCTTAGACCAGACTGACTCACAAATAAATATAAGTAGGGCCAACATTGGTATGTTTAACATCTTATCTAGCTATTTATTAAATTCAGCAATGTTTCCCGTGTCATTGTCAGGAAAATGTAAGTAAACTTCTGGCAGAGGAAAATATTTAGGAACACTGTGACACTGTTAATACTTATTTATAGGGGGAATCATCATGTTCTCGCAATGATACTTAGAGCAACATGTTCCAAGAACATTTCTTTTCTTGTGGAGAAGCTCAGAGGAAGTTGAGCCCTGACTTTCATACACTTACAGTGTAAAGGAAGGTAAACTGAGCATACTTTGCAACTTCAAATAGAAAAATTAGAAGTCGTGAGTCTACCTGAGCAAGTAATAATTTTTTTTCTTTTTTTTTTTTCTTTTTTCTTTTTTTCTCAAGTGCCATAAAGTAACATAATAAATAACTGCTCTAGAGCAGCTTTTATCTCTGTTTGGGTAGTAACTCAGGAATGAACTCTGAGAAAGTGTGTGTAATTTTATTGAAAAAAAATCTAGATCTAGCAGACAAAAGGTAGGAAAATAAAGTGGAATGTCTAGTAGACTTCTAAATCTCTCCAACCTTATACTCAACAGGATTTGAAAATCCTTTTATTATCAAATTTCAAAAATATTTGTGATTTTTTCATAAACTGTTTTATTGTTCTTAGCTCCATTCCAGTTACTGCAGCTGATTTATATACATATATTCAGTTATAGTTTAGAGGCTTTAAAATATTGTTTGTCAGCCTATACAGAAATGGTTACATTTTCTGTTATTCCACTATAACAGTGATGCAAACAGGAGCTGCTGTGGACCACAGAATGTACAAAAACAAGCATAGTCTGGCTGCTGTCTAATGCTGGGAGAAAAAAACTGAAGACTGGTTTTGAAAATGGATTTTTCCATATAGGTATCATTGATCACTTTGTTTTATGTTTACATTTCTAACCCGTCCTCCCCTCTCAGTTTTAAAAGAGAGCTCGTGCAAAGTAATAAAAGAAAGACAACTCAAAGCTACAGCCTCTGGGGTTTCAGAGCAACTGCTATATATTGCATTACAGGAGCCAGAAACCATGAAAAACCTCAATTTTTATGTTGGACGTACTTTCTAATAGAAGAGTATATTGACACTACTCTCTCAGTAAAGTGGAATTCTCCATGTCACTCTAGCTGGGGACTTCTGATGTGTTCAAGCACCTGCACAGGATTCGTATTCTACACACGTAGCAAAAGTTTCAACGTCTGACTTTGAAATCATAACTTACCTACAGTAAAGTAGTAATGTAGCAGCAGAGTAGCTAAAATGATAGACCTGAATTGTATGTCTTTTTTCTTTTTTCTTTTTTTTTTTTTCCAGAGGATGACAAAGAAATTCCCCTGGCACCTGCTGCCAAAGGTATTTTGTGTTCTGATCATTGTCCTTCTTCCTCATTGGTACACATGCCTGCTTTGTTATGCACACATAGTCTGACCAAAGGGTAAGCATGTTTGCAAAGACATTTTTGGCAGCAGGTTTGCTATTTTCTGAGACAGTAGATTTTAATACCAGAAAATGTGACAGGACCTTCGCTGTAATGGTGCTGTGCAGTCTCAGGGAACTTAACACAAAATTTTATAGCTGAGGTGTGAGAGAGACTCCATGTTGCATGTATGTGAGGCAGTGGAGGGTTTAAAGAGCGATAGTGTAAAAAACAAGAATAGTGCAAATTATTCATTATCAGGATAATAGTTACAAGATAAGAGTAATTTGTTATTATACATTGGAGCTTAAGAAAAATGTCCGTTACCTTGTAACTTCTTCCTATGTACCCCTTTCCAAGAGCAGTGCAAGCTGCTGCATGCTCACCTCTGCAAGCCAAGGGACAGCCATTGAAATCCCCACAGACAGCTACTGCACATCGGTATTCTTTCACATTAAGAATGAAACATATCCAGATTGATCAGTTTATCATCACTCCATCCATCCTGAGGTTCTGCTACACCTTGACAGACAGGTATCAGTGAGGAGCTCAGCACTAGATACACCCAGCAGCGTAAGATACCAAATGGGAAAGAACACAGAGGCAGGCAGAACTCAGTTGAGTTAACATCCTTTGGTTTGTTTGGTTGGTTGGTTTTGGGGGTGTCGTTTTGTTAGTTTGCTTACTTGCTTTAAGATAAAATCTGTTTAGTTTTCTAAATCAGCCAAAAAGCTTTAAATTCTAGATCTTATTTGAAAAATAACATCCATTGTGATAAGAGAATTCAGGCAATGGAGTCATACCCTTACTGGCTTACCACATGAGGTTGAAAGGTTGTGCCTGTTCATAGTAGTGGAGACCGCACTCACAGGGTGTATTCACTAGTATAGCATTACACCATTTTTTCTGGTCTGTGACTTCCTGGCCCGCTATCATGGGTTCATGGCACCAACAACTACATTTTTAATGCCACGTAGAAAGAAATGCTTGCTGGTGCTGTGTTTTGAAAGGCAGACCTGCCTTGGCTGTTTAGGCCAGATGCTTTTTGTGAAAGTGATGCAAGAGCAACAGAATTTACTGTGATGATTGCACTTGCAGTGCAGCCATCACAGTAAATTCTAGTTCACCAGATATGGATGCTCTTCAAGACAGCATGTTCAAAAAACAACAGCAGCAACTTTATAATTCAGAAATGAATCAACTATGCAAAGCCTGGTTTGGTGATTTCATCTATACTTTTTCTCACTTCTGGAGTCCTTCAGCTTGCTCTTCAGAGTGCCTGGTGTCAGTACCATGAGACAAAGTTTAGCACCTCACATCCACGGTAACCAAACATTTAATTCCTTGATACAATTTTTTGATCACACACACACATGCGTGTTGCTAATACCATCTGATTGATCAGTAGTTTCCAAATCCACTTTAATGCTAGAACAAATGCTAAACCTACTTTAATGCTAGAACAGAAGGGAAATTCTTGTGTCCGTAGCCAAGCTTCAGCTCTTCACACACTTCCCTTGCCCCTTCCCTCATCTAAGATATATATATACACTTGTATATATATGTATCATCTGGTATCTCCCCCAGTGCAAAACATCCTCTAGTCATTACACTGCAATGTATTTGAAGGACTTGTTCTTGAAAGCTGTTTTAGTAAAGCAGCTGTCTAATTAAAATAGTTACGTGCTACACAATAATCTATTCAGCATATCTCTGTTGCCAGTTTTTAAGAACCAGCAACCTCAAAGGATAAATTTTGCCACAGGACTTAGGAATTTCATGTAAAACTCATACTCTGTTTGGTACCTGGACAAAAATTGTTTGCTTGAATTCTGTTGAAAATTTTTAAAAATGAACTTTGTTTACATTCTTTGCTTCTTTTAGAAGAAACTGTTATTGTCACTGTTGTAGAAGAAAAGAAAATTTTGATCCACTGGAAAAAGTTAGTCTAATGATTTAACTGCGTTGTTAATATTAATTTCATTCAACTCTACACATTTATCTATGGTGGTTTTTTTTTTTTTTTTTTTTTTTAATCTGTAAAGTTAAATTACAATTCGTTTAGTTTCATGACAAGGGAATGTAATTTCAATAAAAGTTTACACTTTTTGTTATAAAAACTTAGTTTGTCAGTCCTTAAATGAGGAACAGAAAAGCAAAGCTATCTAAAGAATATCTTAACACATTGCCTTTCCTAAACAATTTGGGCTTAGCAAATCAGCATTTGTTGCAATCCTGATATACATTGACCATTGTCACATTGCAGTCTCCAATCTTAATGAATAACTTCCCTTTCTCCTTCATCTATCTTATTTGTGACTACACACAAATAACCACCAGATTAGCAAGCTGTGTTGCAAATGGAAGGTAAATAATAGTAGTACAATCACCACCATGGGCACTGTCATTCTAGTAAGAAAACAACTCCCATTTGTTATTTGTTGACTATAGTCAGCTGACTTTTCCTTGTTGTTTTAAAGTTTATACGTAAGACAAAGTATGTAGGGGGAGGTGATAACATTTTTAGGCCACCTGATGATAGATTTCTCTTTAAAAAAAAAAAAAAAAAAAAAAAGAAACTGAAAAGAGAGATTTATCCTCAGTTTCTAATGCTTCACATTTCTCTGTTTTAAGATAAGTTTCTGTTAGTCTAATCTAGTTCCATGGAAATGTCTCATGTATCAAAATATATTGAAACTGAAAGAGTTTCTAAACCATCAGAAGACAATTAAAAACTACTGGATTAATCAACTTCATGTTTGATTACAATTTACTTGTTAATGAATTAACAGTGTTTATCTGAAATTTTCCTTGAAAACAACAACAACAAAATTCAGAGCACAAGTTTCTTTTTTCCCAGTGTTTATCTGAAATTTTCAGTGTTTCCATTTGATCAGACTGATATCCCAGGTTCCTTACAAGCAAAGTTCAGAGTCTGGCTGGTAAGCCACTGCCAACTTTTATACGTTTCCTACTTCTGAGAAAATTATTTGACTGTGATGTCTTATACTTACATTATCAAGTGCTGGTGTGAGTTAACTGCAGTAACACATTCCTTCACCTCCAGAGCATCACCAACTCTAATAACAACAAACCAATTTCCACTCCTATTTCAAATAATCTTTTTGGCTTTGCGTTGGACAGTATTTATAGTTGGAAGCAAACTGGTTGAACAGAAACCTTCAGTTAAGCCTTCCCTTTTGTCTTCAGACTGAAATGTACTTTCAGTATTGGAAGAGGCTCATTCTTTATGTATGGCCCTGTAAAACAAAATAAGTTTTATAGATACACTTATCTTCTAACAACACCTGGAGACAAAGCTATAGAGAATACTCTTGTCAAAAGAAATATTGCCAGCGGTTAAAATTGGGTATGCTCAACTTGGTCCTGCTTATCTTGTAGCTCTCTGTTAGAGTAGCTGTCTTAATATTGAAGAAAACTATACTCTGCCATGAGATTATTAGTGCTCTGAAAGTGGACAGCATCCAAGGCAAGATAAGGCTTTGTTTAGAGTATGTCCATTGATTACCACTTATGTTACAAAAGGAATAGTTTAAGACAGAAATGGCTATTGTAACAATTTGGGAAATGGAAAAAGAATGAGATAGAAAGTGATCAATGTGTTTAGTAATCAAATGCTGAAAAGTAATCTGATAGTTTTATTATTATTATTATTAGTAGTATTAAAACAGAAAACACTTACCAGAGAGGAATTATTGGCTAAATAGGTGTATGAACTGGTTATAGGCCAAATTAGTAAGGCAACTGGAATAGAAAAATCAGTATTTCAGAGGTAAGCCATTCTGGACTGGTATTTGAAACGCCGTAAGGATCACAAGGAATATAATTTTTCATGAGAGCAACTCACAAGTGTGTAAGTGGGATTTGATGCCAGGATAGAAGTCATTCTGATGTTGAAAATTAAAACTTGTGATTTGTATCTTGGGGTGGTTAACTTCTTGTATCTGTAACGGAGGCTTGAAAGGAGACTGAATTTCCATATATGTATTTTGCACTGTATTTTAAATACTTTAATCCTGCCAGCTGTTTACCTGCAGGGGCCAGAAGGATTTACATTTTCCCTCAGTGCATAATTTGGCTTTTGGGGAATGAGGGTAGGCAGGGTTACTTTCTTTTGAAGCATTAGAGAATGGCTGCAGAAAGTGATGGGATATTGGGGCAGAAATCATTGGTATTTTTTTATGCTGGACAAAAACCTTTTCGGCCCTGCTCAGTTGTTTAGGAAAACCCTGACTGCCCAGGTCAATCAAGTTAAGTCCATTATTAAGTATAATACAATATTAAGCATGACCACTAAGTACAATATGCATTCCTCTCCCAGGTTCAGCATGTGTTGGCAGACTGTTGACAGAGTCTTTTCCGTTTTCTGCCTTTCTTTGTGGTATCAAGTAGTGTTCATTTTCTAGAATCCCCTACGCATTTTCTTTAAACAAATGCCCCGTTACTGCTAAGGCTGTGGTAGGGATGTTCATGACATCTTTATTTTTTTCCTACTTCATTCTTGCATATTATCCTCCCTGACAATTTTTTTTTGTCTTTATGCTGAAAGTTTTGGGTTAGATACAGAGTGGCAGAAACTTTTATATAGGATTTTGAAGTTTCATGGGGAAGTGCCATAGTTACATATTTAGGGCAGTCAGAGCAGATAGTTTTGTAGACAATTGTGGAATTTGTGGTTAGCTGAGATTGTTCCTTAGCCCTTCAATCTCACCAAATAATTGTCAAATCTAAGATTTTTAATTTGCTTTGGGAAAGACTGAAAAAAGAACTGTGTCTGAAATCCAAAGGCAGGACTGAATCCCCAAGCAGGCACCTCAGTTCAAGAAAGAATTAATTTGACTGGAACATTAGTCATGAAAAGTCCTGCTCTGTGGGACTAGAGCTATTCCTGTGGGAAGCAGACTGAAGTTCAAGGTGTTCTGTGACGGTAACTATTTAGAATAGGTTTGCTGTCCTAAAGAACATTAAGTATAGGCAATTGCTCCATATGTCCTTTAATTGAACATACTGAGAACATACAGTTTACAACAGACACTTTATTTTTTACTTTTTTTAATTTTATTTTTTAATGTAGTCACTCATATGCCCTTCTCTGTTTCACTGGTTCATCAGCTGGAAGAGTAAGTTCTAGCTTCTGATGGTGCAGGAATATAATAATCACTTATCTGTGTTTCCATTCTGACTTCATTGTGTGCACAGGTTGGCAGTATAGCAGGATTTTGTCTTTGGACAGTGATGCTGAAGATGTGATGTTAAGGGTCACAACCTTCTACGCCAAATGGCATTAAAAGCATTACTGCAACTTACTTATCACTATTTTTGGTACTGTTCCAAAAGCAGCCCAGAAGATTGGACGGCCTACAGTAGGGTCCTTGCTCAGCTTTGTAAGATGTCGCTCAACACCTGCTATCCTCAGGCTTGACACTTGGAGACTATAGGCCACTTCATTTATTTCTTCCAGATGTATAAAGCCAACCACTAGTTCTACAAGAAGATTTATGTCAATGAGCTATTTTTGGAGGAGGAACTCCTACTGAACCACCTCGGTCTTACATCTGCACCTTGATGGCGCAGCAAGGTGCACCTTGAGTGCTGTGCACACAGCAATAGAAAACCCTATTCTTCCTAGAAGGGAAGAAATACTGATAGGGCTAAAATAAAAGTGCTTATCCCATTTATTATGAATTCCCTGACAAACATACTGGCTGGCCAGAACAGATTAGTTATTCAGGAAAGGATCAGTTTTCTAAAACCACAATGATCCAACCTGCTGGAGCTAATAGGATATCTATTCCCTGAGCAGAATTGTGATGATCCCTTAAAAGAAAAAGCACCTATATATCCTTAGTTGTTACTGAGTGAGTAAGTTATATTTGGAATTACAGCTCAGATGTGGATAAGACAGTATAGGATGTAGACAGAATACCCAGCAATGGTTAACAGTACGCAGACATCAAACCAGTTGGATGCCCTCAGGGAAACATTTGAACATAAGCTTATTTGATTAAGCAGCATTTCAATCTTTATTTAGCTAGATGGTAAGCATCTCTTTCCTATCACTGGATTAGCATTTGCAAGGGACCAACAGTGAAAAACACAAATACTCACTCAAAGGAGACCAAATTGTTTCTTCTCCTACAGTTGCTGTTTTATTAAATCTATTTGTGCAACAAATCTTTATCTGTTGTGCATAAGAATATTTAATCCAGAGCTGTTACATGTTCCTCATTTGAGTCTTAGGTATCCCCACATCACATTCAGGGATGTGTAAAGGGACAGATCAAAGCCAAAGGCCTTTTATTTCCTTCCTTTATAAATCTGTTAAAAGCTTTTTAATAGCAGGGCATGGAATACGTGTGTGTGTGTGTACACACACACTCACAATACAAAAAATAGTTAATTTGTGGAAGTAATTCAAAGGAAGGAGAAAAAAGTATCATGTATTTTACTCTTGGACATGACTTCAGTGGCAGGAGGTAATTGCTGAGAGTCTGACTGAAGATTAAAGTACCACTCTATCAAAATAAGCATACATCCTAGACTTGTCCCGCAGGGAGCAGTGTTTCATAAATGCATAAACAGGTGGTATAGTGCATACTCCAAAGATGGGAGTATTTCCAAAAGAAGCTGCAGAAGCTTTTATGGAGTAAATCTTTATCTGTCTGGGGAGAAGATTCTCATTTAGCTATCTGTTAACATAGTGTATTTGAGTTAGCAATCCATATGGATTAGTTTGGGGAGAAAATGTGCAGCACTGCTTGCAAAAATGGTTTCCTTTTTTACTTTTTCAACAAAACCAGTCACCTCAATTGGGTTGTGAATGTTTTGGTAAGATGTAAGTCATCAAAAAGTCTTCTAACATATACAGCATATGAAGCCTTTTTATAGTATTTAAATGATTGACATGGAAGGCTTACAAATATTTGAAGGACAAATTTTTGCTTGGGTATTAAGGTAAAATGGAATTTTATTGGTTCTCAAGAAGCAGAATTAAAATACTCATAAAAGGTCCTATAGTCACACAGAGGCAATTTAATAAACAAAATTAATGAGTCAAAAAACAGCCCCCATTCATTTCACCTCTGATGCTAGAAGGGAAGTGCTCAGTAACTGCAGAGTAACCACACAGCAATTCTTTTGAGCATCTAAGAAGCTGGATGGATTGCTGTCAAGTACAAAGAAAAGCTGATAGTTGATCAGACTCCCTGAGTCTCAGGGAAATAGGAGGAGCGCTTATTTGGATGAACATAAGATTGCAAATTTTTATCATCAGCATCACTACAGGTGAAGGTTGTGAGAACAGCCTTATACACTGTAACAGGATCCTTCCACCAGACATGACAGAATGTTTTATTCTCTGAATCAGGATGTCAGGCCAGAAATTCTTGCATATAACAAAGACAAAATTTGGCTTCAAGAGAAAAGGATGTGCCCAATGGCACGTGACTAAGTATTCTTAGATCCAGGGTTATTGCTGCCTACGGATTTCTCTAAAATTGAAGCTAGTTTTACTGATTCCTGTTGATGCTCTGAAATCCAGAGTTTGCAAATTCTATTCTGCAGGATGGCATTAGAAATTATATTATTTTTCATTCTAAGCCAAAATTTGGCAGAGATTTGAGAGACAGCATATTCTGCCTGTGATCTGGCAAAGAAGATACCCTAAATTAACTAGAAGTGGGTGGGGAAATATTATCCCTGAGGATCTTGCCTGGAAATAAAACATGGAGCTTTTGAAGTTCCTTGCAAAGAAAAAAAAAAAGTGCAACAGAGAAATAAACTAGAGCAACTAATAGTCACACCAGCTTCCTAGGATACATCAAATCTATACTGAAGTTCTGGCTCCAAATCTGACCTAGGTCATTCTCATAGGAGACAAGTACCCTAACCATATTTAGACACATTGCCAGCTTCTGTCCCTTGATTGGAGCAGTCCTATTCTATACAGATAACTAGGTATTAGTTGGGCCAGGAAAATGGAGAGGAATTCCTTAGAATTCCTTAGAGTTTGGGAATTCACCTGGGATGTAGCAGCAGCAGGTGCAAGTCCCTCGAGTGTGCCTTCCCAGATATTATACTTTCCAGCTATTGGCTCATCTTATGCAAGTTCAGTGATTTGATCTGAAGTGCCTGGGCGGCAAAATATTTCAAAACTCATGTTTACTTAAGCCAGAATTTCCTCATAAATCACAATGATTTCAATGAATCCACATTTCCCAACATTAGTTCATTTTTTTCAGAGAATATTTTGCAAGCTGCCAAGACTGAGAGCTGTTTATGTTGCTGACAACTTAAACAGCAGGCCTCTGATAGGTTAAAAATAATTCAAAATGAAGCCTAAAAATAAAACCTTCTTGAGTTACCCTAGTACTAGATTAATGATATGCCACAGATAAAGAGAGTTAAGTGCCTAGACACTACTAGCAATTCTAATCGCAGATGAGACGGTTGGCTACACTGCCATTTTATGCCCTCAGGAGATGGAGAAGGTCATTCAAGTGCACAGATGTGGGATGCTGAGCCTACTGGCCAAAAAAGAAATTCCAAACTCCAAAAAACGTTGCGCCAGGATGGAATACATATAACCACATCATTCAAAGAATGACTGTGAGTCTTTAAGGCAATGCCTATGGAAAAGAATAAAAGGCCCAACAGGCGCCGGTAAGAACTGGATTTTTGTGTGACACCATTTGTTTTCTATTATGGATATTTGCGTCTTAGGTTAACATTCCTCTGAGATAAGACTTCATACCTGATAACATTCATCCTCAGGCCAGGCCACAGATATATGTCCCTGGCACCATACAACTATTTCTATCTGGAATCCAAAATACTCCCAAGAACCACATCACTTTGTCTCTCAGTTTTTGTTGTTGTTGTTTCTTTTTTTTTTTTTTTTTTTTTTTTTTTTGGTGTAGAGACCTTGTCAGAAAAAATTGCCCGGGAATAGAAAAATGAATCGTGATCCTGGAAAGAGACCCTGAGCACATATGAAAGACCATATGGTAATGATCAAAGTTGAGGAAAAACAAAAAGCTGCCTTCCACCTGCAAAACAGAATTGTCTGAAGATAGTGAAATGGGAATGCTTTGAAGATAAGCCATCATGCAGTGTGGGAAAAGGAGGCAAGAAGTGAAACCTGGTTTTGAGACAATTTCCTAAGGTGCACTCTGTGATTGGTGAGTGGGGGAGCCAGGTGCTGATTATTTTCTACTCTGTTCTAACATGTAAAAGTCAGCAGCAGCAGTGCTAATTGCATTTGTTACCTGCTTTTCCACATAACCTGCCTTCCAGCGGATAGAAAGCAGGCAAAGGAGAAACTGAAAATGATCTCAGCTCTTTCTCTGAAAAATATTTCAGGTCTGTCATCTCCCCTTCCTGAAATGGGATTCCTGTATTGCCTCCCATGTTCTTCTCCTGGAGCTCTTTGGGAAGATAAAGGTTTAAGTTCAAACATGGGCTCTGCATTTTCTCTCTCACATTTCTTAGTCTGAAATCCGAAGGTAGGCACTGATGGGAAGTGAGGATGCTATTTTGGAGGTCACATCCAGAGAAGTGAGTATACCTAACTGCATTCCTGTTGTGTTCACTCGTAGCATCTATGCCTCCGTCAGAAAATATGTAGAATCTTCAGACATTGGCAGGACTTCATTACTGAACCAAACTACTAGTGTGAGAAAAAAGAAAGGTAAAGAAGGCATTTCCTAGCCCATCTTTGTAGCAGGGACAGCTGCCTCAGCCATCTTTTTTAAGGGCGGCAGGAAAATACCTGGAACTTGAGATATGACAAAATAAAAATAAATCTGTAATTCAGGCTTAAGCTGCACAAGGCAAGGAGAGTCAGATCTAGTGATGTCATTTTGACAGTTTCAACATCCCTCAGTTAGTTAGATAATATTTTACGGATCAAAAATTAATCATCGCTCAGACACGAACAGTGGTACTGATGACTGATCTTGACATGCTTACAGTGGAGATAGCAGCAGCTTAACTAGTCTCTGTTTATAGTCATATAAGCGATTATAAGAACATAAAGGTGGTTACCGTGGCTCCATCTAGCCCACGTCCTGTTTCTTATGGGGAATGAATGTAGGCAGCCGTCTAGGTCTGCAGGGATGCCTGCTGAGTCGTATACCTTCGAGTATTCTCACAGCCTCCAGTCATTTATGCATAAGGGATTTCTAAGCTGGAGGTGGCTTCTATGTGTTTAATAACCTTTAATGATCTCTCCCCCCCGCCCCCCAATAGCTTGTTTAGTCTCTCTTTTCAGACATATAAACACTTAGCATTCACATCACGCCTATGGGAGTAGACAAAAACGTACCTCTGAAGCTCAGTGCATCTCAGCTCTTCAGATTTCTACACTAGCTAAATGGATCAAAACCTACCAGCTATTAAAGGAATCCAGTTTAAGTGTGGATATCTGCACTGTGGACAGGTGGGTAGTTCTCACATCACCTCACATAGAAGCAGATACTGTACAAGTTACAGTGATGGGCTGCAGCAAAGTTGTTTCCAATTTACCTTTCTTTTTAAAATTTGGATTATATTGACAGTGGCAGGTTTTGCTTTTTTATAGCTTAGTTACTTAAAAATAATTTTGTTTAAATCATTTGATTTACATAGTTATAACACTTGCACAAGTACAAAATGTGGAATCTAGTTACTGCATGGTTTCACTGATGTTATTTAGCACTACTCCCTGTTGAGCCAAACGAACCATTCTCTCCTCTGAGTTGCTCTATGTATACCTGCAAAGAGCGATTGCAAACCAGGGATTATGAAAGTGTTAAAGAAAACATATTTAATTGTAGTGGTAACACATTTAATAGTTTCTTTTATAGTGTTTCAGTTCCTTTTTTTTTTTTTTTTTTTTAATCTGATCTTATGCCAGTTGTGATTTTTGGGTATTTTACATGTTTAAAGTCTACACTTCAGGACGTTGACTGGTGAAGGAACTTTGCTGTCAGTACCCCTATAATAAACTCGAAATCTGTCTTGCCAAATAGAGAGAAAAAATGCACCATATAAAGCTAAAAATCTCATGACCTATGCAATATAATAATAAATGAGACAGTCTACAATGCAAAGGCCATGCAACTGCAACATTTCCCCAGCCATGTCTAACACTCAAAAAGATTTTCTCAAGCACTGTGCAGACACCCCAGATGAGGCAATAAAAGTGGTCAGGTGGGGGTGAGGGGGAAGAAAGCAAAAATACATTTCATTTCTGAGCAGCTCTCTATGTAATTTTGACAAAACACCTACTTGGCAGCAACTTATCAGATTGTCTGTAAACCAAAATGGTGAAACATCCGAGCACTGATCAGAGAATATATTAGGGACTGGTTGTAGTAAGTGTTCTGTTCAGATTTTACATTTACAGTATTTCTCAGTTTGATGTTTTACTTCCCTTAGCTGGTTAAAGCAGAAGGCAGCAATGACAAGCCTGCATTTGATTAGAAAAATCATCTCAATAGACTGACTAGAACTTTGCATACATATTCCTGTAACAGACATCCAAGGCAGGCTAAAAGACAACTGCTTTACTTGATAGACACGCTAAGAATTTTCTCATCTTCTCTACATAATGCAGAAAATTTAAATATCTTCCAGTATTTATATCTGCAATAGCTGGGTAAACAGTATCTTCGAGTCTTCCTTGCTACTTCTGATTATAGTGATACCTGTTAAGAATAATTGTACTTACTGTATTGAGTACTGTAAAGCCACTGTTTTACTGGGATATTTTAGGAAGGTAACCTGTACGTATATGAAAATACTTAATATTCATTTAAATATTTCTGCAATATTAAAAAATAATTTTGAATCTGTGAAGTTTAGCCACATGTAAGTACCTGAGTATGATAACTGGCTTTTAAAAAGCTGATGATCACTACTGTGAAAAAAGAAACACCCTACTTATTCTTTTTTTGCCCCGAAATATCCAGCATTTCCAGCTCTCCAAAAAATGCACAAACTAGAAGTTTCTTGCTAAGTGACATGTATATACATGGTTGATCCTGTAGTTCACATACACTAGCAAAATCCTAGGTGTAAATTACATCCCCAAATCCAAGCAAGAACTTGACACAGTTTGTATCCAGAATAAACACACATATATGTGTTTATATTCTCCACTTAGTAGTTAAGATAGACAAACTTTCTGTTGGTCTGTTGTTACCTTTTCTTGCCTTTTATTTTTAGGTGCTACACTAATTCAATTCCACACATAATGTGATATTAAAGTACCCAGTGATGAGTCAGGAGTGTCTAGAGCTCCCACAGACATACTAACTTTACCACTCCGAGGTGTCGCCTCAGAACTTCATGCACAGTTTGGCAGGTGCAACACCCCAAGCAATGTATACCACTGAATACATGCTAGCTACATTAGTCTGGGAAGCCCAAAAGTTCTTTGCCACTGAATTCCAAAATTTGCTATGTGAAAATCCTCTGTAGATCCAGATGGATTACTGGAGTCACTTTGTTCACTGACTCCCCTGAAGGACATGAGAAAGTGGGCTACAAAGATGGTGAAGGACCTACAGGGAAAGATACGTGAGGAGCGGCTGAGGTCACTTGGCCTGTTCAGCCTGGAAAAGAGGAGGCCAAGGGGAGACCTCATCGCGGCCTACAGCTTCCTCACGAGGGGCAGTGGAGGGGCAGGCGCCGATCTATTCCCTTTAGTGACCAGTGATAGGACCTGTGGGAATGGTGTCAAGCTGCGACAGGGGAGGTTTAGGCTGGACATCAGGAAGAGGTTCTTCACCGAGAGGGTGGTCGCGCACTGGAACAGGCTCCCCAGTGAAGTGGTCACTGAACCAAGCCTGTCTGAATTTAAGAAGCGATTGGACTGTGCACTGAGTCACGTGGTCTAAAATTTTGGGTAGACCTGTGTGGTGCCAGGAGTTGAACTCGATGATCCTTGTGGGTCCCTTCCAACTCGGGATATTCTACAATTCTACATGTGTAAAGTGAGTTACTTTCTTAAACAGCCAAACTGACCCATCCTTTTTATATTTTATCTGTGCATGGCAGTATATACAGAGACCACTGGAGGGGAATAAAACAAACAAACAAAACAAACCTGACATCAGATTTGTCATGTTCTGTTATTCAGGTCAAGAAATAGTTTTAAGCGAAATGTTTAAGCTACAGATAATAGTTCCACAATTTCAAGTTTCTTTAGGCCTGACAGCCTTCCTATTTATTCTAATCACGTCTCCAAAAAGTTTTCATTTATATTTTCTGTGCAGGAAAGCTTCCAGGCAGGGACATTTCTATGATCAGTCATGATAAATGTGGATGAGAAGAATCCTTATTTTAAATCCAACTGAAATTCAACTTTCAATACAATGTCAAAATAATTTACCTTTTTGTTGTTATTATTGTTGAGTTACTGTAGACACATTTACTTCAGAAATCTTCTGCTGTTGCTGATACTCTCTAGCATTAGTCAAGTACTTAAAAAAAAAAAATCCTCCTCAGAATGTAAGAAGATGACAAGGACTTACCAAAGAAAGCTACATTGCCAGACATACTGTAACTTATCATATGACTGTCTAAAATTATTTTGTAGGTTACCTCAGGTTTATTTGTAGTTTTGTTCTTTTTGGAATAATAAAATATGCTGGCATGCCCAGTAACCAAATGTAAGGTCAGATGTCTGTATGTCTGGCAACAACAAACTACACAAGTTCCTGGTGTGAAATTACAAGTAAAAGCTAAAACTAGTCCAAATTAACTTTTCCTTCTCTACCATGACAAAACTTTGCAGATACGGGTAATTAAATTTTCCATTTCATAATATCACTTAATAGTCTGATTGTTTTAAATTATCCATCAAAATGCACAGTTAAGGAATATAGTAGATAGAAATCTGAAAATGTGCTCTTAGGTCCCTGACAGTCTTTAGGTTCCATTACAACATCGTAATTTTAAGTTTTAAATATTTTTAATAAAAATGTATTCATAGGAAATATGAATGCTACCCTATCTTCAAAATAATGTGTCCCATAAAAACCTTTAAAATACCTTTATTTTTTTATTTATATTTTTTTCACAACACAAGCAAAATATATCAAAGCATACGCAGGTACACACCCACATTTAGTAGGAAATCTAATACTGCAAAGAATATATTAAGTATTTGTATGTGAATTCAGCAATAGGATGGGGAGCATTTACTTGCAGCATTTTAATTTTGTTTAGGTAAGAGAAAAGACAGCATAGTATATAGATTAGGGTACTTCCGAGCATTCCCAAGACAGATAATGTTGGTTGGTATGGTTTTTTTTTGTTTGTTTTTTTCCTATGACAAAAGATGACAGGAAGAGGGAAATGCAAATGCAGGGTAAAAGAAAAAAAAAAAGAGCTAAAATTCTAAAATTTAGCCAAAATATTCCTGGTTTTAAGCAGAAATTATAGTACTGCAGTGGCCAATCTTCCAAAAACCCATGCATTAAAGCTTCCACATGGTAAGAGGCATAAAATAAAAGAAATGTACCACATACCTTGTAGACCTGATAGGAGTAAAAGTAGTAAAGTTGTGAATGTGTGAAGCCACATGCTATTCTAACAAGCTATAGTTACACAGAAATGCATGCACACAAAGTAACGACTTCAAAACTTTCTTAAAAGCAAGCACATTCACCCATATGTAACACAAATACTCCAGATCTCATTGTGACATGCAGTTTCCCAATAAACCAATGAAAGATAAGCCTTTTTTTTTTTCTCAGAAAATTGGTGATACTGTAGAATGATTTGATAAAACTGAGACAGGACTTAGTCAAGTAGCAGATTTCTGCCTCCAGAACTCCTTCACATAACAAATACGCAGAAGTCTGCGTGTAGACTTCTAAACCTTAAAGGTTTAAACCTTAAAGGTGTAAACCTTCAGGTTAGGCCTTGCTATTTTTTTGTGTAAGCCTCTCCATAATAATGGATGCTACTGAACTGCAAGAAAAAGTTCCCAAATCTACACAGCTCAGTGCAAAAGTAACACCTATGTAAGGCATCTCTACAATGTTGGCATGCAATCGTCTTGTGATTCTTTAATATTTTGTTTGTTGTTTCTGTTTAAGATTGTAAGATATCTTAGATGCATGCAAATTCCACTGGGTAAATAATGTGCTTTATTTGTTGGGAACTTTAAAGTCTTCTTTCTTCCATGAAGAATTTTGATGCTTCCAGAATTCTCAAACATCGCTACCAGGAAAACATCTGATTAGTTGTATGCAGCACAGCTACATCCACCACCACCAAGATGAATCTCTAACCTCATTCAGCATTTACACTGGACTCCTGAAAATCACTTTAGATTTCCAATGTCAGATCAATGGTTGAGGATACTCAGAAGACTAATTATGGTACCTGCTGTCTTTTGTTTTGATATATTCTGTATTTGTGAACAATTTTACCTGTCATAACACAGGTAAAATCGACATGTGGATAAAAGCTGGTGTTCAACAATGAAGCATTCACTTCTGAAGGAATGTAACTAAAGCTGATCAGATCATCTTGTACAATTTAAGTTTAAGTCTAGTTCTGT
The DNA here is from genome assembly GCF_964034855.1 of Anser brachyrhynchus. Lineage (NCBI taxonomy): Eukaryota > Metazoa > Chordata > Aves > Anseriformes > Anatidae > Anser > Anser brachyrhynchus. Next base: position 13,711,342 of record NC_137697.1, on the reverse strand, counting down.
AGTACTCTGAGTACTCTGTCACTCTGTATGTTAGTGAAAGGGGAATGAAGTTTAGTATCTAGTGTTTTTTTTTTTAATATATCTAAAATATAATCCCATTGGCACTAATCTTTTGTCTCTTGCAAACTGTAGCACTCAATTTTACTCCTATGTTTCAAAAACTATAGCAACAATAATCAACTCTACCAGTGTCAGCATGCTCATTCTCAAGAACCCCTACATCCTAGATCAAAAAAATGCCCAAGTCCTAGGAAAGTGGTTGGAGGAAAAGAAAGGCTTGGCTCAAACCTCACTAAATAACTTCAAGGTGGGGTGCATGTCAGAGAACCATAACGAAGATGTGTGTGAGTATATATATATGTATAGATAGATAAAACAAATGAACAGCAGCAACTTTCTCTACCCTCTTTAAAAAGAAATTTAACAAATGCTCTTTTGAATATTGTCATTATCTTAGCTGAAGAACCAAAAAAACTCTGCTCTATGTGAAACTGTTTCTAGTTACGAGCGGTATGGATTAACATAAAGCAGCTCCATAGATTAGGCTTCCAATAATCATGACAGATATTTAATGTTTGTCAGTCATTACCGTGGACTACGTAATTTCAAAAATCAAGTTGCGCATCTGCTGCATTAGATACTCAAGCACTTTTCTATTTTAATGTTGACAACTATCTCACAAAGCTTGAAGACAATTAAAATAAGATCTTCCTGATCTTCACTTGCAAAACACAAAAGGAAGAAAAAAAAGTCACCGAATAGCCTTTATTATTACTGTCTCATTAGTAAGGACAGCATACTTAGCTTAGCTGAAATACAAAGAGATGCAGTAGATTCTGGACTGTTAAGATTCTAGTTTGGTGCACTTTGGTGTTCCTGGAGGAATGTAGGCTCCACTGCACAATGCAGCATTCAAAATTCAATAGGAAGATGAATTGAAGTAATAGTTCTTGTCTGTGGTAGGAAAACAGCGACATCAGCCAACTGGTTGATTACACTGAAACTGTGTCAAAAACAATGGTTTAAACAAATGTTAGCCAGCATATAGGGCAGCTGGTTAAAACTGAAACAAGTATATAAGCAAATCCAGACAACATAAGGTAGTTTTATGCCTTCTTTTTGCTAACATGCAGTGGATAGCACTTCCACCATTCCTGATCTCCATGTGAAGAGAGCTCAACTGTTTCTTTTGTGAGAGCTGGTTAGGATAAAATTCTAAGTTGCATGTGAACAAGGTGTACCTTTTCCCCGCTTTGTAATAAATTTCTCTGATCTTGTGTTGATACCTCAATTTGTTAAATACAATTTAAAGGAAAAAATAAATAAATCAAAAGCCGCAGACATGTAAGACCAAGGATTCCAAACATAATGTTGTAGATTATTATAATTAATGATTTAATGTCTTGTAACACAGACTGAGTTTAGACTATATATTCAATGTTAAGTCTGAGATGCTATCACGACATCTTTTGTTAGGCAACAGGAAACTTCAATGCATATAAATATGCAACTAGCAATAAAAAAAAGTATAATTATATAATTAGTGTATGCTGATGCTGTGTGAGGCACCTGACACTCTTTGGACTTAATTCGTGAATATTTAACTGGTTTAGTTTCATGCTGGAAGAGCACCACAGAGAAATAATTATAATCTCAGTCTTTTGGACTAAGCCTCCTGTATATTCAACACAAAACCACTGGTTTATATTGAAGTTATTCTATCTTCTTATTCTGGAATAATGTCAGTATTGATTTGAGCAGAAAGGACCTTATATAACATATATTTATAAAGAATTGTGTCAATTATGGTCAAATGTTAATTTTTGTATATCACACTGCTATTCATCCAACAGATTTATCTTGTATATAATGAGAAAAATACACTTCTGTTGAGAGTTTGTACATGCAGAGTTGATACGTTTAAACAAGATATTGAATATAAAATTACCCAGAAAGATAAACCATAATCTTTCCTTAAAGTTGCAGCTGATTTCGAACATTCCTTCTGATAGATTCCTAATGCAGCAAATTTTTAGAAGTATGAACACCCCAAATCTCCTCTCCATATAAGGAAGTTTGTAACAGGTTCAATTGGAGACATCAAAAACATTTTAAATAGACATCACAAGATGCATCTGTAGTTTAAAGGTCAAATTTATTAGGAGATTAAGAGATGTATTATACGTGGACTATAAATACAGCACAGCTGACTTTATTCACATTCAGAGACAGCCAATGCCAACTTATTTTGTAGACACCCTTGTTCTTTTGTTCCAAGAAAAGTTTGCACCATAAGACTTGGATTTAGGTTTTGGAACCTTCTTCTCTTCAACGTCATAGTTCCAGCCTGGGGGTTGTGGGGGAAACGGTCAGGGGCAGGGGGGAGAAAAAAAAAAAAAAAGGAATTTTAAATATTCACAGCATATAATATAGAGCAAATGCAACTTAAACCTTTTAACTTTAGTATCTTTTTCTCCAGATAGGCATCCACTAAGTTCTTCCTTTGCAGCTGGCAGCAGAGAATACAGAAGTGCCATGCACGTCATACATGCTTGTTCTCACAATTGAGATATTTCACCATACTGCATACCTCAACTTTCACTACTCCTCCAGAAACCTTGACAGTCATCAGTGAAAAGCTCAACAGGGAACACCAACCATTTCTGTATGTAGCCCTGCAAGTTCACAGCTTCACAAGCTCTATAGCATCTATGTTACTCTATAGCATCACACAGGCACTCTGTGTATGCTGGGACAGGAAATGAAATAGCTAGGACAGAAATAAAGGTGAAGTGACATAAAAAATAGCATACAGGAGACCAATACAGTAACTCTGGGAGTGAATGGAGACATTGGAGACAATGGATATTGGAGAAAAAAAGAAAGGTGGGAGGACCAAAGTAAGGAACAGCAAAAAAAAAAAGTCAACATTAAAAGGGAGTATAATACTTAACCTTTTTACAAGAACTTAAAAAAAATTAGGAGTAAAAGAGAAGGGAATGAAGTGATAGAAGACAAGTAAATTATGTGATAGTTAAGCCAGAGAAATGCTAAAAAAATGTCAGAAAAGAGGAGGTGAAGATATTAGTGTTTATGTAAATCAAAATGCAAATTGGTTGCAGCCTCCAGGTGCCTGGAAAGTTGCCAGGGCAGCACTCAGTATTCCAAAGTTTGGTCTCTTTAACTGCAACATTTCACTCAAAGTTGAAATTCTTGAGTTGAAGCTAGAAGTGGATAAGAATGCAGTTTTAACTGCTACTAATAAGATGATACATTTCTTTAGTTTTAAAACAAAAATTTGATAAAACTGAAAAGGTTTAACATATATCTGAAATTCTTCATTTGTTAAGATATTCACAGAAAACACTCAAAATGCATCTACACATCAAAACATGTTTTTTAAGATACACAAGTTGCCCTGTCACTGTGCCTCAATTTTGTGTATTCACAAATGCCAAAATTTTCTTTGTTTATTAGGTTGAACCAATGTTAATTTCCAAGTTAACTATTCTCCATAAGAAATACTGGAATAGGGGTGAGGTTTTAAAAACATATTCTTTCCATGTGTGAGAACACTGACTTTTGCCTACTATTCTGATTAACAATTTAAGCTTGAGTGAACAGCCAGAACTACATCCAGAGACAGACTGTGGTATTGCAACATTCGGCATAACAACACCTAACTTTGAGGCACTTGGTTGCTGGAAAGGAATCTACAGCCCCAAGTTATTGCTTCATCTTTTTATACACTAGATAGAGAGGCACTGAATACCTCCAAAAGAGATTTGCAACTGCCAGCACAATGACTTGGCCTGCCATAGCTATCCAAAATCCACAAAGTTAGTTACATTTACCTTTGGATTGCAATAGACAGCCATATGTGATAAGGTTTCACACTCTGGTACACGCTCCTTGAGTTAGGAACCGTCAGTTTTTCACAACAAAGAGCAGAGGTCAATTTTATAAAAATATTACAGCGCTGTAAGAGATTATTTTTGCCCATAACGCTGCCATACAAGCTAAGTGGATAGAAAGCAGATTTCACTGCCTGTGGAAGAACATCCTCTGGAAGAACATCCTCATCATGTGACGAAAGGTTACTTTGGAGTAGAAAAACTCTGTCCTTGTTACGAAAACTGTATGTTTTTCAACAGTGATGTCAGACAGGGAAAATTTAGGTCTACAGGCTAAACTTTTAATTTCACCCAGTAATGAGCGCTTCCTCCTTGATTCAACTTCAGACCATCCTGAGCAGTCACATTTTGGACAGAGATCTCTCCTGTTACTGTATTCTGTGCTCTTATTCCTGCTAAAGAAGTTGCTTCAGAACGGACAGGCACAAAGACACCTTGCCTGAGGTTCCTCAAGTCATTCAGTGAGAACTGTACCAAAATCATATCCCAATCTTATAAAAAATACCTGCAATATCCAGGATTTGCAGAAGCTAAACATGAGATTTTCAAGGAATTTTGTTAAGCAAAACTTGGGTAATTCTTACTGAAAGGACAGAGAAGTTATCTGTGTTCCCAGACTTCGACGTATTTCAATAATATCAGTTCAGAAGTTGTACCATTCTAAGTGAGTGCCTACGTTCCTCATTTCTTTCTAAAAGTACATTTGTAAAATTTCTATTTCCAGCTGCATCTGATACTGAAGCTACTACTACAGAAAATATGATGCACATGTCATACATATAATCCTATGCCACCTTAATTTAGCTAACACAGTATCTGCAGAAAATTTTCATATATCTTATGGTAAAATTATGGGTGCAAATTAAGTAAATATTGAACTAATAAATACAAGTCACAGCCTTAGTTTAGTTGGTAAAATTTCTTTGTAGCTTTCTGCACAACGGGGGTTCATTACTAATTCAGTGAATGCATAGATTTCCTACACGGAACATATGGAGTATTTAACTTGAATACGCATACCAAAAGGGTAAAATATATCATGTCCAAAGAGATAACATAACTAGCTCATTAACATAATAGCCAGGATTCAGTTTTTTTCTTACAGACTGAATTTCCTAAGAAGCAGCATTAACAATACACAAGTGTAAGTAAAGCAACACTAGATTTTCCATAATTTCTTATTATTTGCAAAACATTACAGAATACTATTAAAAATGTCACATCCTATTCATTTCTTAATGAATACAATTTATTTTTCAATACAGTTAAGACCATTAAGTTTAAAAATGATCTCCTCTAAGAGCAACAGGGAAATTTAATATGCCAGACTTTAAGTAGTGCAAATAAACTGCACTGGTCTGAATGGTTTAGCTTTTTAACTGTAAAAGTTAATGGATTCCTCTTTTTATGGGTGCATAGTAGAAATCAACCAACAACTTCATACAATTTGGTCTGATCAAGAAATTTTACTTCTTAATTACCCCAGACTAAATATAGATGCAAGCTGCACACCACTGGAAAAACTGCTGAAGAAGCTTTTTGCCCCATGTGCGTTATTCCTGGCTTTAAGTCAGTGCTACTAATTCGTCACATTAACCAGGACTAAGCATCAAGCTGAATCTATCATACTTCATAAATGTAATACGCACCGTTTTTTTCAGCAAAGGCAATGGCATCTTCTTTAGTAGCGAAAGTAAGAACCATGTTAGATAAAGGATCAGCTCTGTAAGAAATCAGATGACAAACTCTAAGAACATTTGAAATAAAAAATAATTGTATCTGTGTCTGTGCTAGCCAAAAGCTGTATTACACAAGTCATTGTAGTACACCACCTCAAAAGCAGCCTGAATTTCAGCCATTCAAAATCCCTGACATTTTTAATTAGTTCCAAGATTAACATTTACATTGTGAAGAATATTGTTTCCACTTTTCAGTTTAAAATTCCCTCCCAACTTTCTGCTGAAATAAATGTTTTTAAGTTTTTTTACTCAATAAATATGTCTAACTACCTGCTGAATTTATAATAAATGCACTGCAACAATCTTTTTGATTCTGAAAGCTGTGTGGACACTCTTTTTGGGTGACTGGGAGGATTACGGCAATCTCGAACAATTCATGGAGGCCAGAAGTCTGAGAGTAGCTAATGAGAGAATAATCTTATGCAGAAGAGAGCAGAATTTCAAACTGAACAGAGCAGGAATTAATCAAAGACTGAAAAGATGTGAACAAATTCATAGTTCCGATTTGGCTGAAGTCACATGACCACCAAAAATTGTTCCAGTACATCACTCAGATCTCAGGCCACCAGTGAAAACAAAGTTCAGAAACTCAAACTGCTAGCTAAGTAATTACACAGTGGTTATTTTTAGATTATCAGCTATTCTCAACCACATTTCTGAAAGGAAGCAAATAAGTAAAATGTTTTTTGAAACAAATTAAAATCTCAGTAAAAAACAAACTTCGTTATTTGTTGCTATAAAAGACTAACTTAAAAGCAATGATAAAGTTTTAAAAAAGAAGGACTTTAAAAACTAATCCACAGGACTTTTGCAGACATAAGATAGGGGCTGTAGGAGTGCAATGATTGCATAATGCTTCCAAGAGCCAGCCACCACACATGAGCCTGGGAGATAACTGCAAGACAAGACCAAATTGCAACGAACTATTGAAGGAGCTGCCTCTGACTGCTCTCTCTTTGAAGCTATATGGGTAAATGAAGAGAAAAAGCAACCAAAGAAACACTGAACTCTACAATAAAGGACAAAGCCTGTGACTGGCAGAGGGGGAAGGGAAGAGGGGGAATCTAGCTTCCAGCAAAGACAACAATGTAATTTTATCTGATGTACACATGGAAAAATGGAGTTCACTATACATCCAATATATTCCCCAAGAAAAAAAAGAATAACAGGATAAAGGCAGAAATTACACTTTGACATGCCACTGTGATGGGCTTTTTTAAAAACATGTAAAGATTTATCTTACAAAGGCAGTACAGAGAATTAGGGACTATGAATTAGTCCACTGTGTGATCACGCAACCAAGTATATTGCAATATTGTGACAGCTTTTGCTTATTGGTCGTTTCTTCTGTGTCTGAGGTTGGAAAAATGTAGTCAACTCACTACTAAGTGGGAAACAAAGAAGTTTAAGTTTGATGTGTAGCGAGGAACTTGTACCTGTTCGGTACTGAAAGTTTACTGAAAAACTTCCAGGATACAGGCAGTTTGGAAATGAGGACTGTGCAGAATTAGTGTGTTCTGCTCTCTGGTAAGATCATCCATCGTACAATTGAAATACAGCTTTTTGATTTCTATTCCTCAATGTGCAATCCATGTATTTAAATTTGAGATAATCTGTGAACAAATGCTAGAGTTCAGAACAGCCAGCAGGATGTCCTACCCATAAGTATTCTTGTAACCAAAGTTCCCAAATTAAAAAAAAAAAAGCCATGAATCTATTTTATTCAGATCTACAACTGGATAATTTGCATTGAAAAAACTACAACCAAGAAGAGAAGACAATGACAAAAAAAAATAAAAAATGAAATGAGATTGTAAAATCACAGAAATACTGCAAAGACCTACAGTAAGTAAGCGTATGGAGTTCAGAGGAAAGGGGCTCACCAATAATTACATCGCGTTATTCAAAAAGAATGGGTAAACACAGAATCCTACCCAAAAAAATAATTTGTCTGAAGAAGTTAAAGTCAGCTGAAAACCAAAGGGGAATTGAAGAAAAGTTCAATTCAACCTGAAATATAAAGCTGGTGTTACCGGCACTGGTTACAGTACTCTAATCTGTGCAGGTGTATAAATGGACTGGACACTGGTGGCTACACACTTTGGGGGCTCACAAGACAGGTGGAAAGGTGTATTGCTTGTCATAAGTCTTTAAGTTAATTTAGGCCACTGTGAAACAACCCAGTCATTACTTGCTAAACATAGCGACTACTGGCAGTAGTGGAATCATCCAAGCTGTAAGTGTATTAAAGCATTGAAATCTTACCTTGAAACAGTAATTTTAATATGCTTAAGATGAGATGGTGAAAAAACCCACAAATTGCTTAAGATGAGGTCATTGTTGTATACAAGCTTAAAGTTTTAAAACAGGTATTTTAACAGGATATTTCAATACAATTGATATATTAATTTGTAATTACTATTTCTTTCTCATCTAGTCAACACTTTAGCTTCACTTCCATAATTCCTTTGCAGTTACTACCACCAAGACTTTATAGGTTTTAAGTCTCAATATTTTATGGAAAGCCAAAATAATAGAACGACTTGATTCCGGAGTTATTTTCAACTAATATTTCATAATTTATTTTTTTTTAATCTCAATTTGGTCATAGACTGACTACATCTTTAGGAAAAAAATGCATTCCCAAAATATTTCATAGTTAAGCATTTAGCTTTTTTATCAGAATTTTGTGTTGATTGTAAATGCCAGTATGATTGCAGCCAGACATTTTCAGTACACACTGCATCCTTTCTGAAGTTTGAAAGTTAATTTCCAGTGTTTAATTTTTGTTTACAGATAATAATTAACTTTCCTGATAATGCCTCTACAAAACAGCTTCATAACAAAATTACAGTATCATGATAAAAATTGCTGTCCAGTTTACAGGAATTCTAACCACATTTATCATGTAGGTAGTACATTTAGAAAAAAAAATTAACTACATCTAAGTTATACTTACATCTCTAAATTATAGCATTACTCTTTTTCTAGATTTTGGTGCATTTAAGATTTTTTACTACTCCTAATAGCAACATTGAAACAAACTCATTTTTTAAACTGTTTGTTAAAAATTAACTGTAGCTCCTCATTTCAGATCGTCACGGTATTTATATAACTTTGTAAAAAAAATTAGAGAAGCTAGGTATCACTAGTTTATATTTAAACAGATTTTAAATTTGGCATGCAACTGACAGTTGAGAAGGGATTCGCTGTTTCAGGTACCTAATAGCCTTCTCTTCTTGATGCTGGCATACAGTAATATCACCACAAATGTCATAGTTGAAATTTCTGTTTAACACTTACCAAACTCTTCCAGATGATTTCGTGAGCTAAAATCTGTTTTTACACAATCATTAATCATATGACTAACAAACTCAACCACTGTAAGTAGTGTTAAAACACTAATAGATTTACAGGTAGGAAAACAATTTCAGACTTAAAATTTACATGACTAGTAAGAGCCAAATATAGAAGAAAAGTATCTCAAAATTCAGTAACTACTCACGTAGATGCCCAACCCATTAGAGGGTTCTCCCAGCGCTCCCTGTTATCAAATTCCATCTTCCATTTCTTCGTGTTGTTAACTCCCGCCTGCATCGCATTACGTGCCGGAACAAAAATGTGAACTTTCCTGGTTTTGATGTGCTCATCTGGAACACCAGTTAAAGAAGTGATATCCTGTGAAAAATACAATTGGACTTGTTAAAAAAGAATTCACATAAAAGACAGACTTCTAAAATAATATTCCTTACGCTTTTTACACAATTTCTTCTTTTTTTTTTTTTATTACAATAAGAGAAGTTTTGCAGAAATGTATGAGTCTAGCTTTATAAAGCTGAAGCAGATTCACAATGGGACAGCTCTCATCCTACTTCCCGTGGCTGAATTAGATTTAACATGGATCAGCTACCTGAACCTGCTCATCTCCCAGCTATACAACTGATAGTGCCAGACGATAGGCAGGAGATATTCCCTCCAACTCTCAGACTGCAGCTGTGAAGGCAGGACTGCTCCAACTTGTACCGGCTAAAGCACCCATGGAAATATATCGTGAACTCTTCTTTCCCCCTTAAACAAAGAATTAGAGCATAGACTGAAGCATCAACAACTCTGGAAATTTTACATAAACATTAGGAACCTACACCTAATACAAACAGATCTATTCACCAAGATCCTGGTCAGCCATCTATCTGATGTAGTATAAATGCTTTCACCTGGGCTTAAGTTTGCATATATATATATATATATATATATATATATAATCAAGAGGCACCAACATCCACAACGAATGAAAAAGGTATGCTTAGTATGAAGGAAGAAACAGAAGTTATCTTTTCCACAATAATCTATTCACTGTAGAGTAGGTTACCAGAACTCAGCTCTCTTACTTCTCTAACCATTCATTATTACATAAAGTTGACCTCTCCTCTTTAAAAAATAAGGCCAAGTGCATTGCAAGCTCTGAATATCTGCTTTGAGAGTCACATCGTCTCGAGACTACTAGTTGATATCCAAGATCAAAAGAGGAACAAAATTTCACATACATCAGGGCTCTTCAGCTGACTTACTTACCCCCTCTCAGAGTGCAGACCTATTTTTTTTTCACTCTAATTCAACATATGCAGATTATAAGGCTACCTAATTTAGCACTATTCATTCTAGACCAACAGTAGGGACTCAATCTTTTAGGATGAGTAATAACAACACTGAACAACCAGTGGTGTCAGTTTGAGTACATGTCTTTTAAACAGGTATTATACAGTAATTTGACATTTTTTAAAGGGATGTTCTTCACTTATTTGCACCATTTGACACTGGTAACGCTCATAGGTATTTTTGTGAAGGATAAAAGTATTTAGGAGATTCCAGCCTTCACAAAAATGGCTTATAATGTGTTATATTGCCAGAAGTAGGATGCCCTCCTCAACTAAGGTTTGGCTTGTAAGCTTTCTACAAACAAACCTAACAAAGATAAAAACTGAAGGATCACAAAAAACAGCCTAAAAAATATATTTTTTTATGTTGAAGCTGACTTCAACACCGAATAAGAAGGAAAAACCTCACTAGAATTGCTACAAAAAAATTACTCTCAGTAGCATCTGATAAAGTGAACTTTCTCTTTAAAAACTAAACAGTAATTACATAAAATTAACCTGTCAGTTCACCCTAGTACAGTAAAGAGAGTGAAATCAAACATCAAATTCTGAACTGCTCCTGTTCCTTACATACTTAAAAGGCCAGTGGGAGCTCCTTGGTCTCCCTCCCTCCCCTCCTCTCTCCAGGAACAAGCTGTAAAGTGGTTAAAGTCCAAAAAAGACTAGCAGAAATCTGGGCATATTGAATTCATCACACCAGCAGTGGCATGAATTGAATGAAAAGGCAAACAAGTTTAGACAAAATACTGTGGCTTTACATGTCTCTAGCTACTAACTTTATGGGATTTTGTTTTGTGGCAAACTTAAAAGCTCTTGGTGCTGTCACCAGATAATCCTTTGAAATATGGCAAGTATCATTTTTTGTTTTACTTCAGAAAATAGTCTTTGGGAGATCACTCCCTCAAAACTGCAGCAGGGAGCATGTTTAAAGCATTTGACTTGTATTCGCAATTAGAACAGAAGGCGACACAAACAAACATGCAAACTGATTTTCCAAATTTTAAATTTTCTACCCAGACTACCAAAAGGCAACTGTCAAAATATCTTAACAATTCCATTATAAATGATTTCATTAGGATCAAGTAATGTTTATTTTTAAAATGAGTCTAGCAATGATATGAAAAAGAAAGACTACCAATTACTGAACTGTTGCAACACACAAGAAACACCTCCTGACAGACTGGCATTTCTGACTGCTGAAGCTTGAACCACAGTTTCAGAAGGAAATAGCTTCAAGTCTTCTTATTTGAGCTGGCAAACTGCTTTGTTTAATCAAATTTTTTTTTTACATGCAGTAAAAGTTTGGTGGGACTTCAATGCCTTTTATATCATGCCTCCAAGCTTGCCTTTTAGAGACCTGGACAAGTGTATTATTCTTTACATCTGTATTTTAACAAACATGTTTCTATTGAGAAAATATTTCCCCAATATTTCATTTTCCCTTCTGAAATAATCTGGATCCTGCTACACTGATAGATTCTGGTTTAGTTAGCAATCAAATACCTCTAAATTTGCAAGCTTGAAAATAGCACAAAATCTTTTTTTTTTTTTTTAATTATTATTTTTAACTCAACAACTTTTATGTCCATTATGAATTTTATGCTTCGGATTTACAGGTTTGTGAATTACTTCTGAATTCTCTGTGATTAAATACTATACTAACTAGCATTATAGACATATTACATTTTCTCTTTTGAAGCCTCCACACCAGAAAACCATAAAAACACTACGTATTAGTGCGTACAGAACACTATTTAAAAAAACATTATTAAAAACCAGCAAATGCTATATATATGAGGTAACTGTGGTAAAGAAATGCCTAGACTTGTTCATCTGGATGAAAACAAAACCAATAACCCAGACAAATCCTAAACTCCTTCAAGCCATGTTTTTTTGGGAACTTGTTTGGCTCTAAATCAAAGTTATTTTACTAATAATATAGGATTCATCCCATAAAAAATCTTTTCAAGGTGAAAACTAAAACCTGCCTACTTTCAAAAACTGAAATATCTACATGATGTTGCTAGCTCTTCACACTTTGATTCATTATCGCTAAAGTTTCCATGCCTTCTGGGAATCTAGCAATTGTTTATTGATATCTTCCCCATTTTAAAGCTGGCAATTGAACAGACAGTTGTTAGGACAATGAGTTTCTGGTTTCTGAAGCCCAAGTTGTCCTGACATAAAATCACTGTTTTTGCTTGCTGTAGACATGTAAGGTACTGTAGCATAGCTGAGCTGTTGCCAAAGATATGGAATAAAAAGGCTTGGCATCTATCACATACTTGACACCTAAAGAGCACAGAAGCTCTAAAATTCCTATTCCCTGTAGGCGCACTCTTAGTCTAGACAAACTGATTTCTCACACTTTTAAAATGCATTACAACACTCTATTGTGATCATTTCATCCACACAGCTCCAGCTAGTGACAGAAGAACCTGTCCTTTAAGCGACATTTCAATGGGCTAAAGCTCCCGCTCCAAGATTCCATTAAAACAATATAATACTTGAAAAGAACTGTGCTGCACTGGGTTGAACTCTCTACTGTGTCTTCAGAGCTTTGTTCTGAGTTCAAGTTTTCATTGAAACTACCTGTGAACCAACTTTCCAAAACAATGATGTTTTTGACAGCTAGTTTCACACTACTATCTTTTCCGTTTTAAGTGTTCTTTACTGAATTTTGCTCTATTAGCATATAAAAATATTAGTGAGGTGTTCAGCATTACAAATTCTAAATAATAAGGTGATAACATAAAAGACTTGGGATTTGAACTGTATAACTTTGCAGTACTAAAAATTAACAATTCTGCTTCATGTTTTTAATGCATGCTACCATCTAAAAGATGAATTCTGACCGTTTCGTTTTTGGATTATTTATCTATACACTGTTTTTTTTTTTTAACAGTAACTTCAATTTTTTTTTAATAACCATTTGTGGCAATTTTGTTCTTGAAATAAGCTCAGAGAGACAAAACATTTATTTAAGCAGCAGAAATAACATCAAACTGCTTACAAACCAAGAGGAGTTTGTGTCTTTATTACAACTTACACTACTTAAGAACACTTGTCATGGTGGAAAGGCTGGTAAAACTGTCCTGGAAGGAGTAATAAAAATGATGAAAGTGCTATACAGGGGGGAGAAAAACTCATGCACAGGCAGAGAGTCAACGAAAGCAGGATTCAGCATAAAAATAACTTTTAAAGGAAAGGAAAGTTTCTTTAAGTGCTCCACTAATAACACAAACTCCAAAGACGACAAGGAACTGAACTCTGTAATTCAAGGCAAACAGAGAAACGACAGAAAATCTCTCTGAAAATAAGTATTTTTGAATGGATGAGTCAGGTGTTCGCAAAGGTATCATATTTCAGCTCTGACATTTCTCCCCATGCATAGGCAAAAACTGTACATAACTGCTATCAACTATACTGTTTAGCATCACCCTCTTTTTTTTTTTTTAAATAAAGGAAACAGGGAACAAGCAATGGGAAGTTGATGTCAAAACACAGAAAAACCTCCCAGCAAGCTTCCCGCAACCACCCAGGATTTAGAGTCTTGCTAGCCGCTCTCTTTTCAATACGAGAATTTCACACATTTCAATGACCATTATGACTTCAAAGAATCAAATTTTCATCATTGTCCGTCATCTGCCAGTTGATTTGTATAAAGGAGTTCTTCTGCATGCACTCCGGACAAAGGGCTCCTTACTTTCGTGGCTATATATCAAGTTTAAAAGTTCTGTTTGTGACAGTTGTGTCTGTGGTAAATTAGGGTAACACTGAAGGAGTGCAGCTGCTCGGCAGGAACCTCCTTTTTGGCATCATTTCACTTAAATAAAAACTGAATAATTAGCTTCTGCCTTTATTAAACCGCAAAAATGCCACTGGCCTTAGTAATTACTTCCGGTTGCCCCACCTACTTAACCTCAAGAGTTTACACTTGTTAGAAAGGAGGGAAAGAAGTTTTCTGTACTTTACAGGAGTTCACAGCAGCTTGCTTACTTCCCCACCCCCAACCTGTTTTACCAGCCTAAGTTCATGAAGTTTTGCTATAAATTCACGTTTCACATCGCAATACACTTTCTGTATGAGCTGCTGTTTCAAAGCACGGACCGGCTTGCACAATACCCATCAAATAGCAGCTGTGAAAGAGGCTTTTTATTTGGTGGGCTCAGCTGCTTAGGCTGGAAGTCAGGATGAGGATATTTACATTTCTACATTTCACTACAGTGTTTTTGAAATACGTGCAAGAGAACAAAGTCTACTATGCAAATTGTGAATGGAAAAATGGAGCAGAATGAACTCAACATGGTCAGACAACATTTATCTAACAGCTACAGACATAACAAGGGAAAAAAGCGTATTTGCCCTTAGGAAAGTCTGTATCACACAGAATACTGTTTTCTTTCAGGCTTCACAATCTTTTTGCATTATCACAGTAATCTGTGAACAACGTGTGTTACCCATACTATGTTCTCCCATCTAACTGCGCTGCAGAACATTAATAAAAAAGTTGAAAAGCAGGGAAAGAACCACATTAAAACAAACAGAAAACCAAATACTGTAAACATGAGATAGGATTCAATAATAATAATGATGGCAAGAAAGCTTTTATTTAAAGAAAATCTCTTTACATAGACAGTTTTGCAGAAAACACTGAAGAGAAACTGGGTGTAGAGAGAAGGATATGCCAAGAAGCGGGTCTAACAGAAGCAGAAATTGTCACACTGCTGGAATCATCGTAAGC
The DNA here is from genome assembly GCF_964034855.1 of Anser brachyrhynchus. NCBI lineage: Eukaryota > Metazoa > Chordata > Aves > Anseriformes > Anatidae > Anser > Anser brachyrhynchus. Next base: position 13,696,290 of record NC_137697.1, on the reverse strand, counting down.
TCATTTAATACTTTTAAATCTACACACTGCCACTATGGAAAGGAGGAGTCAGTTTCCAAAACAGTTCCATAGGCAATGGGACTTCTGCAAATCCCATGTGCTCTGTACAAATTTGAATGGGACTTCACAGCAATAAGTAGAAAACTTCCTCCTCACCAACCCATCTTTCAATTCTTGAAGCACTTTATTTATAAGCTGTTACATTCCCAAACTGTGTATTCACATTTGTGTCCTGCCAGAGTAACAGAAAAATTGTATTTATAGACGTGATTAATGCTAAAATTTACGTAAAAAGCTGCTGAGTTGTGCTTTTGTGAGTTTAAACCATAATGCTCAAAATAAGGACAGAAATATGAGATTTGGCATCTACTGGTACACTGAAAAACCTCAAAGCAGAGAGGAATTTTTCTTGACAAACCATAATGCATGACAAAAATGCAGAAAATACTTACCATTCAGCCTGTACTTTTTTGATGGACAGGTAAACAACATTTTAGAAACTTAAAGTATTCAAAACAAAGTCCCATTTTCAGCATAGACAGATATTTCATGCTTAGTATAGGTTTTTCGGCCAAGAAAGAATCAAAGGGCAAGACAAAAGCTATTATTTAATTATTAAGAACGCATTTTTTCCTGTAACAGTACCTCCTAGTTTTACAAATATTGTCTGAGTAAATGTCATGAAATTAAAGAAACGAGGAATCAAGTATCTGATTTTACATTTCACAGTTAGTCTGTAACATATACGACTGTAATTAAGAAAATCATTATTAAATAGAGGGAGTACAGGTGACCAGGGAAGGAAAAATGGAAAAAGAATATATTTTTATGAAATATATTGATATTGCTACTGCTAGCCCTCTAAGAGACTTCAGTGTGTCACGACATTCTTTAGACTGAGGAAATTATAAACCGCGTGCTTATCTTTAATGAGGTAGAAAAAAGCCTCTGAGTTATTTATAGCATATCTTGTAAACTACTTTTTCTTACAACAAAGTAAGATTTAGATAGCACATATTACCTAGAACTCATTCAAAGCACATGTAAAAGCAAACCTTACACTTCCACACACACAGATGGCTGGCTCTTTTACTGTCATTACCTGTAAGGCATTTAAAAATACATGTGTTTCTACAGTCACTCCTCAGATTAATATAAGAGCAAAAAATAAGAGAACAGTGGAGTTTTTAGACCATAAACCTTCAAACAAAGGAGAGGCACTTTTAGTTTACCTGCATTTAAAAAAGCTTCCAGTGTATAAGAAGTAGTTTTGATAATGGACAGCCAAATCCCCAGTCAGCAGCTCAGTGACATTAGGAATAATTTCTGTACTTTTTGTGTGTTTCTGATGCTATTTTAGTGAAGTCCTTATTTTAACATTCATTAGAAGTTACCTGTACTTATGTGTATGTATTTACAAAATAAATCATACACATATGACCTAAGTATATTTCATAAAGTTACCGTTTTCTAGAAATTCTGTCACAAATGAGAAAATGAACAGTTCTGACTTGCTCTGGGCCCATCTGAAAACCCTACAAAACCTCACATTAAGAAATTTTCCAAATAAGGCCCTGGTAGAGCCCCCCGATACTGACACCGCTTGTTTTATCATCTCCAGCCTTTGGAGGGGACAGGGTCTATCTAATATGCGTAAGATGTGTGGTCAGTGTGCCTTCTCCAGATTTGTGGAAAAGCTCCACAGTTCAAGCTGCAAAAGACTCGAGGGAACACAGCATTCAGAGGCTGACAGTGAACTGGGACACTACTTACGTATAAGCTGTGCAATTGCTGCAGTGAAGCAGAACACCTGTGCTTTTATTGAGACAATTCATAATCTAGACAGCAAAGACCTGAGCTGTTGAGTTCAAATTTGGATGCATGACCAAATTTTAAGACTTGATAACTCTAGTAAGACTTCTTATGATGAAGTTGTAAGTAACATCATCACTACAGTATATGAAACAGCTACTGTGGATTCAGTCTAATTAGCCATTAATCTCCCTAAGCCAGTAGCTACAGCACAGAATGCTACAATATTTTTAAAGAACTCCACTATTGTGCATTCCAGTGTTCTTTCCCTTTCACCTCCCAACTACCTATTTATTCTGTCCTTAGTGGTAATTGTAGAACACTGTTTAACTTGAAGGGTTAAAATTTTACAAGCTATTTAGGCTTTTATTAAAAAAATATCTTCATCAAAGTGGGGGATGGGGGAGCAAAAAGTAGCATTTTCAAGTTTAATTTGACAATACTGTCACAGTAGTGCATGGTCTGCTACTAAGAACAATATCCTGAAATCCTGAGTTCATGTAAACCGATGCCTGCCTCCATTGTGATGCATGTTCTCTATTCTTTACATCTCCTTTATAATTAAAGTGATTTCTGTAACAGATCTTTGTCACAAAGTAGCAAGTGGTATGAGGCACACGGGAGAAAAACAGCAAGCACAAAACCCCAATCAAGAAATGCAAATTTAGAGGAAGATCACTGCCGGCGCATGCTTTTTAGAAGAGAAGTTGCATTTAAGAAGTTACAAGGAAGCGAGACTGTTAAAAGCTGTCCCTTACCCTAATGCAAGATGCAATGCTTCTATGTAATATGCATGGACTTAAAAGCGGGTGCTAAATAGTGTACACGATTTCCATACACAGCAGGTAGTGAAGCAAGAAAAGAAGAGACACAGTTACCCTCCTTAAAGAGATGCACAATAGAGAACTGTTATGCAGTGTTAGCATACTGAAGGTCTATCCAGCAGGGATGCTGCGGCTATTAGCTTAAATGTTCACTGTATTTTGTTAATTAGTGCACACAGCTTTTAAGCCTTCGATGTGTTTTAGGAGGATCTTTTCTAACAGTAACACATTCATTATTCCCTGGTAGGTTCATGAGGCCTCAACTGGTTAATCACAATCCATAAATACATGGCTGAATTCCACTGGACAAAAGCTATTTCTTTAAATTTACCTATATGGCTAAAATGGAAGCTTTCTACAATCTCTCTGTAAAAAGCAGAATCACAAATAGAATGTATTAGTATTATTTTACAAGCTGTTTTTAGCTTGCTCTATCTAGAAGTTTGTCACTGTAATTTGTGCTTTGGCTTTTATATACCTGGCCTTAAAGGTTACTTACAGGACAGAAATCATGGTCTTGTACATTCTAATACAATAGAGAAACCTGTCATGAAGATAAAAAACTAGGTATTCAAATTCAGTAATTCAACTTGATCCACTACAGCTTTCCTTTTCAGTTTTCTATTACTGTGGGAAAAAAAATCAAAGGAGACTACAATGCACTATTATGTTTACTAAACAGTGATAAAATAGTAAGAAATTGTTTTGGAAACAGACATTACAGAAGATGATATGCAACTTCTGACTTATCAGACAGCTAGAATTATTTGACCCAAGAATGCTTTCAAATGGAGTAGGCATGGTGGCAAAAATGTGGTCACTTACGAAAGAATAAAAATCAGAAGAATACAGAATAAAACTATATTTAAATAAGTTGTGCCTGGTTAACATGTTACTCGATGAAACCTTTCAAATATATGATTGATGATGGTGATGTTGGCCTATATAGAAAATGTTATCTATTTTTTCACATAAATATTTCATAACATATATAAAATGAGTCTGTAAAGGAAAAATTATCCAATTTTCATACGTTGGTAACAGGAATTGCTCTTCATATCCCCCCCCCCCTTTTTTTTTTATCATTTGTGACATAATTATAACATCTCAAAAAAAATACTGCATTCATTCAGTATGCCTTTGTCAGTGTTTTTTCAGTCAGCACTTGGTACAAATTCATAATAGCTCATGCTCTTCCCATTTCTTAACGTAGTGTTCAAGCTCATAGTTAACAGGATGGAAGTTATTTCCCCATCAAGCAAAGATTTTCCTTTACACACAAAAAAATAAATGGATAGGCTTTATGGAATGAATAGCACTGAGTATGTCAAGACCAAACAAGAGATTGAGAACTTCCCTACAGTGCATGCAAGACTTCACAAGACAAGAACTAAAAAACTCTGTGGTCTGAATATCAGTTGCTCTCTCCATGGTCCATGTCCTCACTTAACACAGTTTAACATTCCTGATTTGAGAAAGCAACTCCTAAAGTAATTCAAAGGCACACAACAAGCTGTCAAGAACTGGAAGAACATCAGTTTCCATTTCACCATTGATCATCTGAGTAGAAATGGGTAGTAGTTAAAAAGCACCAAGCTCTTCTGCAGCATGCCCAATCTTATGGGATTACTGGGCTGCAACTTTCCCTTCCAGACAAGGAAAGCTTTTTCTTTCTGACTAATAAAACAATTCAGCTAGAACTTCAAGACTAGAAACCGCTTTCAAGTCTGTACACAGAATTTTCTCAGAGAGTAAGCAGAATGTGTGTCTTATCTATCTAAATTTGGATTTACTACACAAATGAGGAAAGAGACATTTTAGTGGACAGAAAAACAAGGTCTCTACAAGGACTTGTTTATTCACTATTCCTCACAAGACAAAAAGAATTCACGTAATCTACAGAAATATTCAATAACAGGGGATACTAACTAAGCATTCTAGACAAGGCCAGGGTAACGGCATTGTTTATGAGAACATGAAAATATGACCTAGTCTTTAAAAAGCAAAACTACTAAACAAAACAGCTCCAAAACTGAAGTTACTTCTTACTCCTCTTGATTACTAGACTGTATCAACAGCTTACTTTTATTCTTTCTCGCAGATTAGAAACACTGCTTGCATATTTAGACTTACAAAACCAAACAAGTATTTGCATGTTGAATAACCCCTTGGAAACCAGACAAACTAAACATGATATACTCCTTTTATTTTTCTGAACAGCCATTGTAGCAAGCACTTCAGAACGAGTATTCCTTGATAGAAAATAAAATACTGTGTAATGAAACAGAACAATCTCCTGCATACTCTTCAAGCAGACATATTCTTTGACCCAGTGCTCCCAGACTAAAGCCTTGAAATTTTTGCACAAGAATGCTGCATGAAGGAAGTCCAGACAAAACAGACACTCGAGATGTTAGGAGGTTGTGTAAGCTCAATCTCAGTCACTCCTCCTTCCAATACCCAGCAGAGACAGCACTACCATCCACCAGAAGAAAAGGCTCTCAGAAGAAGAAATCCAAATCATTTACCCTATCCTAAAACTAAACAAACCTATACAGGGATAAGGGTGCAACTGCAGCTCATTGATAAAACTATGCAGCACTTCACACTGGGTTCAAGGCCATGTGCAAAATGTAAAGTTTTCTGTATTTAAAAATATATATATATATACATCCTAAGCTTCGGTTTATTTAAAAGCTCTTATAAGAGGCTAAATGTGAGGACAATTTATGTAGTTTCTATAACCGTTCAGAGGTAACAGGAGGCTTCTTCATCTTGTGGAGTAACTTGTTGCCTGCAGACATTCTTACAGAAAGCTGTCTATCAGTATTCAGCCAACCAGGTTTTCCAAACCATTGCAAGCTTCATCAAACTACAATTGCTTACAAAAACAAGTTGTAGCAAGCCATACAGGCTGAACTAAGATAGGATATTCCAATTACTTAATTACAAATATACTGAATTAGCACTGCTGAAAATGTGTAAATGGCTAGATAATCTGTAGCTCCACACACACACCCTACACCTGAGCTTGTACTGTACTATAGACCAAATGCAACTACCAGTCAAAACTACAAAAGAAACTGACATGTCATTTAAACCGAGTATCACTGTTTAGAAATAAACAGTGCTCTGGTAGACAGACCAGCACGGTGTACGTGAAGTGAGAAAGATTATCACCATTCCCCAAACCATTAAAACCTTTAAATATTAAACATCATATCAACAGCTTGACAAAATCATCCAAGACAGTCTTTTTCTCCCCAGGGCAGAATTTGTTAATCTTCACTGAAGAAAAAAAGGAAATAGAAAAATGTTTTTAAAGATTACGTTTTCCAGTAAAAAATGCACGCACACAAACTATTAGTCATTCTAAAAAGAGTAAAGGTGTTTAAGTATTTAACTCAGCCTAAGTCCACACTTAAATTAGACAAAATTCAAGTAGATGGATATGTATTTTTACTTGCAAACACTTAAAGTTTTGAATATTTCATTTATATTGAAAAAATTCATTTAATTTTGAAGTACTTCTAGAACGTGACTTAATATCTTAAACATCTTCTGCACTGGCAACATTCAAGTTTGACACATTCAAGTGTCAAACATCACAGCTACAGATGACTAAATGTAATCTAAACACAAAGCATTGAATATGAAGTGAAACAAGACAAAACACACTGCACTAAACATTTTCTATACCAGCACCAAACCATTTTTCATCTATCCTGAATCCTGAGTACAATACAGAATTCAAATAACCTGGCCACCTGCTTATGTGACACAACTGTGATGGAATAAAGTACCTCTTCAAGCCACGGGACATACAAAAGGCCATTTTGGCCAAAGTATAAGGCACACAACATTTTTTGAAGTTACGTTCCTCATCTAAAGAGGAACGCTATCCTAAACTGAATTCTTTATGGTAACCAGTTGAATAAATATTGCAGTTAGAGTGCATTAAATGAAGAAAAGATTATTCTAAATTCTTTCATCCTGTTAAAATGCTTTATGAACAGCTTGAACTAACCCTCAAGGAATCACCCACAAGGGGTTAACAGAATTTTGAAAAACCAAAACATAGAACATCCATGATATCCTTATTATCTAACACAGTGGTAATGCTTGGAGAATTCTTGGCTGAATAGTAGTTTCAAGAAAAGGAAATCTAGTAAGCCTGTCTTTAATAAATGGATGCTTTGCCAAGTATTTCTTTTCACTGAGTTGCAAAAACAGCTCCTATAAGCAGTCTTCAAACGCAATGTCTCACTGTCTTGCACGTAACTTTATGACACATTACTGCCTTGTTTTTCGAAGTGCAGTATATTATATATTCTCGGTTCTTGGGAAAGGCTGATAGGAACAATCACACTTCAAAAAGCATGTTAAAGCTTGATTTACTGTGTCCTTTGTTTCACAGCACTGTAGACTATCAGATTGATATCCAAATAAGTTTCATCATTCCAGGCTATTTTTCACTTGTTTGTATATTTTATTTTGAGCTGCAGTATTATCCCTGTTTATTATAATATACATACAGTCCACACTTCACTCTTCAAACTGAGATCATACAATTTCACTACATCCCAAGCCTCGCCAAAACTGGGATTTGGATGAAGGTGAACAACTATGACACAATCCTGAAAACACCGTGTGATGTTTGCTAATATTGCAGTCTTGTAGAAAAAATGGACTGGAGTATTTCCTCAACTAGTTATTGAAAGTCCATGCATACCTTTTTTCCCCAAAGAGGTTTGTATTCCGAGAACCCTACTAATACTGCTACTCCTGGATTATCCCGTAGTAAACACTAACTGTTGTTACCTATGGACAGCCAAGAGGAAGCTGCTAAGACTCTTGATCCTCATTTCACAATAGTTACTAAACAGTTTTGGCCTAGGCTGCTGCAGGATGCAGTACTGACTGCTAATCGTGAACATGATCTGAAAAATATGAACTGCTCATCTCCTAAAAAGGGTCAGATTTTTCTGTGCCAAATTCAACATATACTGCAGCATGCAAGGTATTGTCAATGACAGCTACATGCAAGTTTGTCTACAATCAGAAGAAAACTGTCCCTCTACTAATTTTCAGAACTGAGACTTCTGAACCACTGCTGAAAAAAGGTTAATTAACAGTATTGACAAAATTTAACAGTTTCAGGACAGCAGCTGAAGTGTCAATAGCATTATTGTGGTTAGCCTGCCATGCTTGTGATATAGCCTACATGTCCCGGAATGGTGCAAAAATCACTTTAGTACCATGTCAATTGCACTTGATAGTACTGCTCTCAAATGCTTAACTCTGTGTAGGAACCCATCCTATTTCATCTTGGCCTAATACAGAATAAAAACATCTGTGAGATGGCTGCAACTAATAGCTGATCCTTAACCACTGTTCCACAATGTTTCTAGCATCTCCCCAGTGACCAAACTCTACAACTGTGCTTACGTTCATTTTTGCTTTGAGTCACTGCATATATGCTACTGGTAGAATATCCTACTTTTGAGATGCCTAAGATACCTTCTGCCCTAATTTTGAAATACTAATTTGTATATTTAGATATAGTCTAATTTTGAAATACTAATGCAATACTGGTATCACTTAACCATTATAGAAAAGTTCTTTTAGTGGCAAATATTTGGGGGGAATTTGCTATGGCACCTTTCCTATTTAGACAGCTGCTTCCATGAGTGTTTCTAGCCTCTAGAAACTCCACACTAGACAACCACAGTGCAGTGTCACCTGTGCTGACTAGGAGCCTGCTTAAAGCACACATGCTGGACTTCTTCTAGCTAAAACCAATAGTATTGATGCACTGTAATTATAATGACTGAAACAAATCATGGTAATTTTGAACAGTTTAAATCCCAATTTTAGGCAAAACCACCAAAGCCTGATGTCATGATCATGGACATTAAGTTACTCCATACACACAAACAGTTAAGCTGTTTGTAACATTACCTGAGGGAGATTTGCTGCCAGCAGCTTTTGTCCTCTATAGCCCAAATTTCCTAACACAAGCAGGGTCTTGAGAGACTACTTTTCACCCAGCTATTTGTCCAGACTCTTGGAACATGACCTAATTGGTGGCCAGAGATTCAAAATATGATGCAAGAACTGTATTTTTGTTTAGCTTTGTTCAATTTGTATTACTTTCTTTGGATTTAACTGTCCGTAAAATATATTTTACTCAACATTCACAGAAAACGACTAATAATTGTGACAAAAACATCATTTCTTGGATTAGTTATATATAAGCGGAGCATTTAACTCCTTTTACATTTAAAAGTCCCATTTTCTTCTGATATCCACAATATAACTCTTAGACCACGTTCATTTTCCACTATTTCATTAGAGCTCATTTTTCTGTTGCATTCAACACATGCTGGGCTGCAGCAAGAAGGCAACTGACTACTGCTTAATAATTCAGTGTTATGATACTCTTCCTCCTCCAATTTCATTTGCATTTACCAAGACAAGGGATGTTTCAATACTTTCAGATTCAAACAGGACTCAAGGTAATTCAAAGGAATCCACATTGATCAAGTTCTAGCAAGTGTATGCACATGTAGGAATACAAGGCCCACAGAAGTACTGGGAACTCAATTACAACAGGCAATTAGACTCTTTTAATAACCACGGTGTTACTCTGTTACCTTGCAAGCATCTACTCATGGAGGAGTTCAGTTTCAAAATAAGAGTTACAAAAGGAATACAGCAAATGGATAACCCCAGCCCATTTTCCACCTGTTCTTGCTGCTCCTTTCTGATGTGCACAGAAAAGCCACCTGTAAGTTGATGTCAGACTATATCTAAATATCCAAATTTAAACCTTATAAATGTTATTCTAATTTGACATCATTTTGTTTCAGGCCCCACAAGAGTCTGGGGGAAAGGATTTGTGTATCTAGAATGCGTGCCTACATGCACAGTACCGTAGGAAAATAATATTCAGTCTGACATTTAACTTAATGCTGGAAAGAACTGAGGATAAAAAGATCATTTAGTTTATATGTACCAAAAGCCGACAAGCAAACAGTAGTATTGAGCAAAATGATTCAATGGCTGATCTGAAAAATAAAAAAAAAAAAAAAAACCAACTACGTTAAGAATGCCTTCAACTTGATGAGAACACATAATGACATTAGAAATAGCCACCTCATTTATGATTCATTTACACTAGCACTGAGAGAACAGAACAGTTGTATTTCGAATTAGTATCACTAACTCAACTGAAAGGATAAACTCTCATAGACAGACAGGGAAATGAAAAACCCTGACTTAGAATAATGTACATTTAAATACAAAACGGAAGATAGAAGAGTATTTATTTTGCGGGTCTGTCTTTGCACTGCAGTCTCTTTCAGACCCATGTATCTATCTATCACCTGAGATTACATTAGGGAAATGTGACGCTGTAAATTAAGGCATTATAAAAATGTTATTTAGATTTTTTTTTTAGTATTAAAGAACAGTGCTACAATAAACAAACACAACTCATAATATGTTTAGGGAAATGTAGGTCTATTGACTTGGTGCATCTTGTTTACATAGTGACTCATGAACTCTTGTACATCAAATGAAATTTCCTGAATTCCAAATTATGAAATTAGGTAAGCAAATAACCACCCTCACTGAAATACAGTATTATTTTTCTTTCCTTATTTGTGAACCTGACATGATGTTACTAATTTTTAAATTAAAAAAAAAAAAGTATATAAAAAAGCTGAATGCACAGGCAGGTAAAAAAAATATCTCTCTACACCTGTACTAGAAAACATTAGAAATAAAAGCCCTAAAGAGTTGCTATAATAGGTGCATTTTTTCCTAATAATCTGTTAAAGTTGAGCTGTCTCCACTCGCAGTTATCATCACAAATGTTCAATTTATAAATACAAATCCCAAATATTTCCTCTTGTTCGTAAGTAGTTAACATAGCTTCAGGGATACAAGAGAGCAGATAAATATGAACTGTCTGGTACATATGATGGGATTTTTTTTTTCTTGAAGATTCAAAAGCAGTATGAAAACCAATGAAAAGCATGCTTTTGCTGTGACGCATTCCCTCCAGAAGTCTTACAAAAATTAAACTATTGAATAATGTAAACATAAGTGTCAGGTTGCATCTAGAGTAACAGACCACACATTATGGAAGAACTTACAAGAAAAGATTGCCAAATTTCTGATCTGCTACTGATTAGCAGAAGAATGTTATGCATTTGTTCCTAGTTGTAATCTAACCTTCATGCATATTCAAAAGCTAGAGTATATGTACATAGTAACAATAACCTTGCATGCTTCTTTACACACTCTCTTTAGTAATATGGGTCCTAATGAAGATAATTTTAGGAAGCTGGCAAATCCTGTATGATTTCACTACACAGAAGAATATCCAGATTTCAAAAACAGCAAATTTGTTATAAATTACAGCTCATACTAGTCCTTGACCACAATACAATAATAAACAAGGTACTCATCATTTTATATTGCTTAATACTTGGAATGCCGTATTTCCTTCACATACTTGTTTTACTAATGCTGCCTTTTTAAAAATGTATGAAGGATTTTTACTTTGTAGTTCACATTTGTATGGCTTTCCTAGAAGAGCGGAGAATACCATACTGAATGCCTATTGTGCAGAAATAACCCTGAAGGCTGTATCATAGCAGTATGCAGTAGAAAACCCTTACCAATTTTTCATCAACTGTGATGAGTTGCGTGTCTCGAGTTTGGTTCTGTGCCAGCCGCCATGTGGAAGTGCTCAGTGACCTGCGGTGCAAGACTTGAAGTTAAAAAATGATTCATGCAATGAGAAAATAGAGGCAGACAAATCTTACATAAACAAGTTACTTTAACAATATCCGTCTTGTAAAAAAAATGGAAGAGGGAGAGATGAGGGCACAAAAATCCTTTTTCTCCCCAATTAGTTCTGTCTGCTGAGTTTTTGGCAGACTCCCACTTAGCAGTTCACAACAGGCTGCACTTTATGTCAGCCTACAGGCTCTCTGTCACAGAGAGACTGCCAGTGGCAAGGACTGTACTGCTCTATATGAATGTACAGTAGCTGGTTTGTCACGAACAGACAGAAAAATACAAGGCTGCTGCAAGCATTCTGGAACTCTGATCCTTAAAATGATGGCATCAGAGGAAAAAAATCTTAAACGTATTTGTAATGGGAAAGCTCCAGTTCTAGGCTTCAACAACAGAAATTAACCTTTTTTTTTTTTTTGAAGAAAAAAACAATAAACAGCACGAAAACATTAAGCTGATAATTCAAACACAATTTTTTATCTCTGAGTGGGCAAAGCTCACAACTATTTTGCTGCACTCCTGAATCAGTATGGGCCAGCTTATTAGCTTCCAAGAAATATGATTAATCCTTCTGCATAATTGCTAAACCTGCAAAGTGAAGATGGAAATATGGAACCCAATCCCCCATCACTGAATTGAGAAACAAAATTTGTCATCAATTTGCATTATGTCACTGATGTCAGGATAAGGCCTTTTGAGTGCAAATCATCTTTTGGCAAAATAATTCAACAGCAAGTGAAAGAAGCCAGAAAGCACAGTTCTCTGAGCTAGTAGTGTGCTTCACATTTAATTAAGGTCACTTTAAACAAATGAGGCACAATAGTGCAAGAATACAAATAACTGAACAGTAAGAGGGGCTAAGCCACTTCAGTTTCAACTCTTCTTCAGATTACCAGACTTGGGAAACAAGACATACTTGCAAATACAAATGAACTTTTGAGATTTTGTCTATGGGATGCTTACAACTGTACTTCTAGCAATTTAACACTACTGATAACATTTACCTCTCTTTTGAGGAAACCATCCACAACTGCCTCCACAAAAAACTCCACAGCTTTTAAAACAGAGTTCCAAGACACTCAAAAATCTGCAACACTATCAAAATTCAAAGCCCCCCACTTTGCCCAGTTCACATTCAGTAATTTGAAGGTCATATTGGGATGAGGTAACTTGCATGAAGTCATTCAACACCCGAAGAATTACAACAGTGTACTTTACATAGCATTTTATTAAGCCAATGAGAACATAGAAGGTGTAGCCAGGGGAAAAGTCCCTATAATGCATGCATCCACCCACATCTTCTAGTCTTAAATCCCTCTCCAATTTTTGTGGATTTTGGTGAAAATGCACTTCATAGACTCATACAACCACAGAATGATCTAGGTTGGAAAAGACCTTCAAGATTACCAAGTCTAACCATCAACCAGAACTACTGAGTCCTATCACTAAACCATGTCCCTCAGTGTCCCCATATCTGTGTCCCATCCCTAAACCATGTCCCTCCGTGCCACATTTGAAGATATTAAGTTGATCTCTTGGAAAAAGCCACTCATAATTCCACATAACAAAAGAATAGCTGTACTGGATTTAACACATTAACTAAATGAGCATTCAATTTTCAGACAATGCTGGCATGGTAAAGTTTTGACGAGGTAAAACCTACAATAGAAGGAAATTTAAAATCAGCGACTATCAAGTAAGCCACAAAAATCTTACAGATCTACGCAAATGGAACAAAGTTCAGTCCAGTAATATTTCAAATGCAGATTCCCACCAATCTATACCTCTAACACAGAATACATGCTACTAAATTATATTTGATTTGAAAACAGCAACAACAGAAAGCCTCCATGTCAAGAAAAATGAACTCAAAGCACAAAATTTATAGAATCACCCTACTTTCTGGTATGGACAGACGCACATTTGAAATGACAAAATTTGCCTGCAAGGATATTTTGAAGTAGTAGTTTTGGGAGAAGCCAGGGAATGCAAGAATTTCACATCTAAATGATAACCACTCTGTTAGCTCAAAAGCTCTGTTTCAGAGAACAACACAGATGTCATTTTTTAATCTGCACATATCGAACAAGTATGGCATGTGAACAGGATACAACGATAACTGCAATATACTATGAAGATGCTTTTAGATGATCCTTCTTCAAAATCGTGCCCAATATGAAGTTATCCTAAAAGTTTCTCGAACAGGAGTATTACACGAGTTCCAGTGGAAAGCAGCTGAAAGCACACATTAAGCAAGGCAAAACACTATGATAGGAAAATAAGTTTCTTCCTCCATCCCAGGCATTTTAGTATCAAAATAGCATTCCATGGTTATTCTAGAGCACCGTGTGATATGGTATTCACTACGTTATTAAATATACGGCCAAAGAAGAATATTGGCCCATACAATCAAATTGGTCCTTTCTGAACAGAAAATCTGATATAAATCAAGAAGTTCTCAGAACCTTGCTCTGTGAAAAGGTCTGATGAACATGTGAAGGGTTTATGTAAGCCAGGACTGAAGTAACTAGGCTGATCAGAATCACACATTATCCCTGTAATGTAGATGCAATTTGAACAAAATTTAATGTATTTCATGCCATGCCCTTCCAAACTTATTTCCACTCAGCGTTATGTTACCTGACATCTTTATTATTCAGGTGATTGTTCATTTTGAAAATTTCTGCCTTTTCAGAAAAAAATAAACATTAACAGAAAAAGAACTGATACTGGTAAAAATCCCATCAGATTAAAGGTGGGCAAAATTGCACACAGAAGGAGATAATTTATTTGCACAAGGTGTCTCTGTCAGATGGGATGAATTGGAAGGCTCTCTGCGATGTTTTAGCTCTTCTTCTTCAAAAGCAGACAGACAGTTTACTAGCCTAAGTCAATTTCTGCTACTCTTCATCATTTTTCAAAGGCCACTTCACTTGACTACACAATTTTTGAAAAAGCCCACCTGCCACTGGAATTTGCAACCTTGTTCCCTTATATATGCAGACTTCTGCCCAGCCCCAGATTACAGTGAGTTGGAACTTTCTGTAAGTACTCCATGTTTGAAAACTTGTTGAAAATGGGCATTTGGACTAGACTAAGAATCTGGAGCTGGAGTCCATGGAGGTCTCTCTGTGTAAGACTACATAAAATACCAGCTTTGCTTTAAGGATGACAGACTATTGACACTGCCATTTGTTGCACCTCTCATAGGAAAGTACCCTGGAGCTTTCCTATGTACCAACAACTTTGAAATATCACGTGATCTGAAATATTACTATTTCAAAGTTAATAGAAAGCGTTACTTGATTCCCAGAGCACTGGTTTCATTTTCAACAAGTTTCATTCATTGCATGTTTGTCCCTAGTGTTAGACACTTAGATCACAAAATCACAGAATATCCTGAACTTGAAGGAGACCCACAAGGATCACCAAGTCCCACTCCTGGCTCTGCACAGGACCACCCAAAAATCAGACCTTCTGTCTGAGAGTGTTGTCCAAACGCTTCCTGAACTCCAGGAGCTCGGTGCTGTGACCACAGCCCTGGGGAGCCTGTCCCAGTGCCTGACCACCCTCTGGGTGCAGAACCTTTCCCTAACCCCCAGCCCGACCCTCCCCTGTCCCAGCTCCATGCCGTTCCCTCGGGTCCTGTCGCTGTCCCCAGAGAGCAGAGCTCAGCGCCTGCCCCTCCGCTCCCCTCGTGAGGGAGCTGCAGGCCGCCATGAGGCCTCCCCTCAGCCTGCTCTGCTCTGGGCTGAGCAAACCAAGGGACCTCAGCCGCTCCTCATGCATCTTGCCATGTAGACCCTTTGCCATGTTTGTAGCCCTCCCTTGGACACTCTCTAATAGTCTAATGCCCTTTTTATATCGTGGTGCCATAAATTGCACACAGTGCTGGAGGTGAGGCAGCAGCAGCACAGAGCAGAGCGGGACAACCCCTTCTCTCAACTGGCTAGCCATGCTGTGCCTGATGCACCCTCGGGTATGACTGGCCCTCCTGCCTGCAAGGGTTGTGTTCAACTTGCTGTCAACCTAGACCCCTTTCCACAGAGTTGCTCTCCAGCCTCTCATCCCCCCAGTCTGTACATATAGCAAGGCTTGCCTCTTCCCAGGTACAGAATCTGGCATGTACTCTTGTTAAAATTTCATATTGGTGATTGCCCAGCCCTCTAATTGGTCAAGAACCCTCTGCAAGGCCTCTCTACCCCCAGTGGAGTCAACAGCTCCTCCCCATTTAGTGACACAAACTTAGAGCACTTTCAAGTCCTAGCTTAACTGAGGAGATAACCATGAAACAAACCTCTTTCACGCAATCTTCTCTTTTCAAACTCCCACGACAAGAAATATCATTTCATCACTCATATCTCCCCTTAATCTTGACAACACTTATTTAACCTTCAAATTAAATGAATATAAAATCTAAATCACTTAGGTGACTACTCTGTTTCAACCTTTTATTCTGTCCCCAACAGTAAAGTAACTCACACAAAATTCCCAATTAATACTTGCCTCTGCCCACATACACTACGGACCTTTAGGTGGCTTTTTGTGACAGACTGAATTGCAAAAGTATAAAATACACTTTTTACTGTTCCATTCTCATACGATTCTCCTTTCTTTGACCTCTGGAACAGTAATCTGTTTTCCTCCTTTCTCTTTCTAAGCAAAATGGCTTCACGTTACAACATCATGCCTTTCTTGACTGCTTATGCTTTTTTTTTTTCTGTGTTGGTACCTTAAGAGTCCCATTTTTTACCATTCTGTGACAAACCAAGCTCTGTTTTAAAATTACCATAAACAAAATATTTTAAATAAATAGACCAACAATTTAATTCTAAACTTCAGAAACTCTGCAGAAAGTTTTAGATACAGCAACAATAAACCCTGCTATCTTCCAGGCTAATTCATCTCCTATTCAAAATACAGATCAAACTTCCTTCAAACTTAACTATCTAATAAAAAGAGTGATGAGATTCCAAGCTTGCCAGATCCATTGTGAATCTGCCCAAGCATTTTTCTTACAGTGAGATACTGATGAACAAACAAGCTTTTAAATGCAAAAGTCTGGTTTCATAGAATCCCCGAATGGTTTGCGTTGGAAGGGACCTTAAAAATCATCTAATTCCAATCCCCCTTCCGTGGGCAGGGACACCTCCCACTAAACCAGGTTGCTCAAAGCCCCATCCAACCTGGCCTTGAACACTTCTAGGGATGGACATCCACAACTTCTCTGGGCAACCTGCTCCACTCTCTTAGTAAAAAAATTTCTTCCTTCTATCTAATCTAAATCTCCCCTCCTTTCACTTAAAGTCATGATTCTTGTCCTATCACGCCACTCCCAACAAAGAGTCCCTTCCCAGCTTTCCTGTAGGCCCCTTTTAGGTACTGGAAGGCTGCTGTAAGGTCTCCCCAGAGCCTTCTCTTCTCCAGGCTGAAAAAAAAAACCAACTCCCTCAGCCTGTCTTTGTAGAAGAGGTGCTCCAGCCCTCAGACCATCCTCATGGCCCCCCTTAGGACTTGATCCAACAGCTCCATGTCCTTCTCATGCTGGGGCACCAGAGCTGAACGCAGGACTCCAGGTGGGGTATCATGAGAGCAGAGCAGAGGGGGACAATCACCACCCTCACCCTGCTGGCCATGCTTTTGATGCAGCCCAGGATATGGTTGGCTTTCTGGGCTGCAAGCGCACATTGCCAGCTCACATCAAGCTTCTCATCAACCAACATAACCAGGTCCTTCTCCTTAGGGCTGCTCTTAATCCATTCTCCACCCAACCTGTATTGGTGGTTGGAATTGCCCCGACCCAGGACCTTGAACTTGGCCTCATTAAACTCCATGAGATTTGCACAGGCCCACCGCTTAAGCTTGCCCAGGTCCCTCTGGATGGCATCCCTTCTCTCCAGCGTGTCAACTGCACCACAAAGCTTGGTGTCATTGGCAAATTCACTGCGGGTGCACTCGATCCCACTGTCCATGTCACCAACAAAGATGCTAAACAGCACTGGTCCCAATACCAACCCCTGATGAACACCACTCATTACTAATCTCGTTATTGAACACTGAGCTGTTGACTGCAACTCTTTGAGTGCAACCATCCAGCCAGTTCCTTACCCACCATTGTCCATCTGTCAAATCCATGTCTCTCCCATTTAGAGCCAAGGATATCAGGGAGGACAGCATCAAATACTTTGCACAAATCCTTATAGATTATGTCAGATGCTCTCCCCCCATCTGTACTTTAAACTGTACGTTAGTACAATTTCTGGGAGGATGTGACCCATGACCTTGCCATGAATAGAGGTGTGACTTCTAATAGAATAATTAGTCTTTTAAAACAAAAGAAACAAAAAACTCAAAATGACTTAAAATTAAAATTAATATTTTATAAAAAAAATCACTCGTGTTCTCTATAATCTTCCCGGTACTTTCTCACATGCTCATTATGCAGCTAATCAACTCTGCAGCTTTGTGGATTGTAGCAAACCAAGGTCTCCTGGTCTCTTAAGACGTTTTTATTTCTGCCATTAAAGAGGACTGGCTACAGCTGGTTAAGATGCATCTAGCACCATCTCCCTTCTCCCCAAGGATACTTTCTCTCTTAAATCTCCTAGCCATTGTCTTAATGGAAGATACCTTTTTTGTTCTTTACACATTAGTCTGTCACACAAACAAGGTATATTTGTCTTTCCACAAACATGACTAACTTGGAATGAACCTACAGCAAGTTCTTTTGCTCAAAAAAAAAAAAAAAACAAAAAAAACAATTCAAAATGTCATATGGTTTACAATTACAAAAGTGGTATTTTCTCCCTTCCCACCCCCAGAGTACTGTGTTGGGCATTTAAATTCCTTAAACTTGATCTATATGATCCTGCATAATCGATTCCAGAATTATCATTTAATCCTATCATTTATTATCTTTTTATTATATTACTTGCTGCATTTCCCTTAAAAATAACTATAATACTTTTTAAAAAAAAAAAAGCATGAGTTTAATCATGGCCCAGCACAGCATGAACTCAGCTTTAAGATCTGGTATAAAACAATACATGTTATGACATTTCTGGGTTTTGGTGTTAGGAATTTAAAAAAAAAAGCTAAGGTCACTTTTTCTTTCAAAATGCACTGTTCTTGAGAATGGCGTTACAGGCTGGAACATTACATCCAGACTGGGTTATGGCTACAACTTATTGTTTTAGAGTCCCACAGTAAATTCAAAGTTATTTTATACTCAATAGAAAGAGTAGAAACATAGAAAATTGGCAAAGAGTACACTCAATGGTTTTCTTGTTAAATACTTGTAAAAAGACTCACACACTAGCTCAGTAACAGTGAATGAATTAATGATGAATACTAGTGAAAATGTGAATTTGCAGAATTCAAAAAATTATGTAAGTTTCACTTATTTTGGAAAAACAAATTCTGTGATCAACTAACCACATGCATGTCTTCTATGAGAAAAGGTTATTTTCCACCCACAGTCAGTGAAGTCACAAATAGGTTCTGCATCTCAGCTACACAAATGGAGAGGTCAATTACGAAGCCATTTGAAATTCTTTAGTCTTCACCACAAGATATGTCAGGTTTTAGTCTCTCAACCATCTTATCCTGTCATAGAATAAGGAGGTAGCAGAGTTCCTTGGTTTCAGGGACGTCTTCTCCTCCCTTCTGACAATTAAGAGGTCACTGCTCTGTTGATGGCATTAATTAACCAGTTCTGTTGAACTGGAGAAACCAGTCAAAAACAGAAGTCTTCCGTGATATTTGGATGAAGGAAACACTAACTTTGGATATCTACAGTCAACTTGTAAATATTACCAAATTTGAAGTTCTCAAATATCTGCCAACAACCGATGTTTAACACTTATATGCTTTTGTTTATTTAACCACATATGCTGCAAAATACATTGAAGTCTTGCAGAAGAGAACACCAGGAAGTGTCACAAGGAAGTCCCACAAGCCTAGCAAAAGGTGACAAGCAGCCATATTCCTAACGCATGCATCTGCCTTCCACAAAAAGCAACACTGCTACCAGCATGTTATATATGACATCCAGATGCAAAAACTTGTATTTACCTGTACTAATCTAGGAGTTAAGATTGAATTCGTTGCAGGAAAAAAAGGCTCCTTAACCTCTTCATGCAACACATCTGACTGTTTGATCTATTAGCACCCCCTTTTGGTCAACTGTTGGAGATATATTAAAGAAAACTAGGTATCATGGCACATGTAACCAGATCACATCAGAGATGAAACAATGTCCTAAAGAAAACTTCATGCACCTCACAAAAAATGAAAGCACTCATTAAGTCTAAATGGAGTTTTAAGTATTCTGATAATGAATGACCAGAGCACCAGAGGATGCACATATGCAGAAGCGGAACTGAATGCTTTGATGCACAAATGAGATAACCATTCTTAGAAAAGCAACTTTTTTTTTTTTATAGTAAGGCATTTATGAGGAATAATATAAGCTTCACAACATATAGCCACCCTAAAAACTTTGAAATTCTCAACAAGAACATGGAAAAACTGTCAGCTCAGAACTTTCCACAGCATCCAACCTAGTCACACACTACAATTAAGTAGACTAAAAACAAATTAGCATAATGTTCATTCGTGTAAAATGGGAACATTAATGACTGCCTGTTACATGATGTCAGATACAGTACAGATCATGGTATTCAGGCCCAATATAATGCATTTTTATACAGACAGCTTGTAAAGTTGAACTTGTGAGAGACGAACTTAAATACAGTGGGATAGTGCTTCCTTGGTAGTAAATTTACTACTGTAATACTGTAATTAAAGTGACAATGCCTTATCAGAGTCACTGATATTTTATTTTTTACCAGGATTCTTTTATTATTTTTACAACATCCCAACATAAATTAATATGGGATAGTTTATAATGCCAAACAGTCCACGTGGAGACCATGAAGGTCTATTTTGCAGTATGAACCCACACGAATAACTTTTGGGTTTGGAAGAGAAGCAAGTTTCCCATTTATAGCTACATTTTCAGACAATATTGGCACATCATAGTTTTTACTTTGCCTGCAAAACGATGTTGAATTATAAACACTGTAAGTTCTGTTTCTGAATGAATGAATACTGACTTACTTAATCTAAAGTACTGAAATTTCTATATTATGTACCAAAAAACAAAAGACCAAAATTTAAATAGGAATATATAAATACTGCATAAGAACATAAACATAGAAGGTCACATGAAAAAACATATATTTCTGGTGTGGGTTTGGAAATCAGGGCACGAACTGATCGTGCTTTATTGTTAGAGAAATCTATTTATGAGAAGAAGCACTGGGCATCTAACTGTACTGAATAAACAAGAAAATAACTTCTAGCATTCAAGTTGTGGTTTGTAACTTAGTGGGTATTACCAAAGCAAAATATTAAGTTGGTTTACTTTTGGAAATTGAATTAATGTAATACTTCTAAATATTTTACTAAGAAGAAAACAGTCAGATTTTAGTTCTTTGGGATTCTACTTTAATTACCCCATGGATAAAAAAATTCTAGTGACGGCCATGGCACCAGTTGAACCACAGCACTATGCAAGCACAGCTCCAGTTCCCAATACTGCCCTAGGACCAGTGCATTACATGCACTTGTGGCACCCCAGTGAAGTCCCCAGGACAAATGCCAGTTCTGTGAGCCGCCACCAGCTGGAACACAGCGAAGAGCAGTGCAGCCCTTCCTGTGGCTCAGCAAAAGCCTGACAGAAAGCACAGGCAGGCTCAAACTATTCCTGCAGTTACACAAGTGTCTCTACCATGCTCCAGAGCACTGCCAAACAGCAGAATTGACTAGGTGGCACATGCATGGCACAAGCATTTACACACTGAAAACTGCTTGACCTGAGGAATATTTGGGGCAAAAATCCACACTCACTCCAGTTCATGTCAGCACCCAGGCAAACAAGGGCTCTAAGTCCTGAAACAGCTCTGTTGTATCAGCCCCAGGCTGATACCAGACTGTCTTCTCAAACCTCTAGGATGTAAACTCAGTCTTTGTTTGCAAATAAACTTCATAACAAAGTCATGCAAGTGCTTTTAGATCCCTATATGCACGTAATTCAAAGTATCCTAGCCAACACTGGTGAAAAGACTGGAAACACTTTTGACAGAGGAGATTTACATGCTAAGAATGACCCAAAAATATTTACTTATTTTTTGTAGTTGAAATCACAAAACTCACTAGGAAAAAAAGGATATTTTGTCTACTACTTTTTCAGCAATAGAATATGTAATTTATAAGATGTCCATCTGCTGTCAGGTGGCGGAGGAGCTCTAAGCTGTTACCACCTGTACAGCTGCTGATCAGCAATTCCATTACATGCTAGTCTAAAGAATAAGACCTAATCTTAGAAATTTCATTGCAGATCACAATTTGAAAATCGCAGCTTGCTGAGGACCACTAAACCTTCTGTAGGCAAGTCATCTGAAAGACAAATAATACTAGAAATGCTGCACAACTTACTATCAACTATCAATTGAATTTTACGTTATCTAGTTAGAAAACATAATAAAGTTAAGAAGGAAGAGAGAAAAAATTCTGTTGGGAGTAAACACAAAATACACAGGTGACATATTTGCTTTGTTTGTGCTTACTAAATGTCAAATTTCTCCCCACACATACACATTCAGGCATTCACATAACTAGACAGTAACTAAAAACTGTGCTCTCTTTATAGCAAGAACAACAAAAGTCAAAGGGTTTAATTCCAAAACTGTGAGGAATGAAACTAATGTTCCACAGCCCACCTCTGTGTTAGGGAAGACTATGCATTTCGAACAAGAGCCTTTTAATTATGTAAAACTAAACAAAAAATGCAAACATGCAAGAATCTTTACTCAAAATCTTTTACGGCATAGTGTGGTCTTGTATTTTGTCCCTGTCCTCTTAATTTTGCCTTCCTATTTGACTGAGCACACAGGTTTATGTAACAGATATTCTAACAATCCTACGCTAATCTCAATCTACAAAATATAGCATACAAATTAAGGCAAGTTTTCTTATGTTACTGTCACCAAACATTTCAACTGTAAACTATTGAACTGTAGTAAAAAAGAGAATCAATCCCTTGAAGTGCTAATGCAAAACTACAGTTTATAACAGTTCACAAAAGTCAATGAATCTATGTGGCTAGTATGCCTCAGCTGTTGGGCAGCTATAAAAAAAAAAAGTGTTCAAGAGCTGTTTATTCATTTTTGTTTGTAGTACTTCATAAACATCACAGCCAAATGGCTCACAAATGGAACATGACATTCAGAAGGTCACTTTCGGAACTATATGCTCTCAGCAGTTGTTCTAGATGACAATGGGATAATCTAGTTAACATTGTGGATAATTTTATTTCACCCTTGCTTTGTCCAATTTACCTCATCTCAGCCACCTTACTCTTCAATTTCCTTCCTGAGGTCAAACTATTGTTCTCAATTCCTCCTCGAACTGTCACCATTCCACAATTATCATCTGCCTTTGCTACTTTCCACAATACCACACGGCTTAATTAACCACAGCCCATTTTTTCTTCTTCTGCCTGTACATATTATTCCTTCATTGAAATAATTCCAACTCATCCATTCCACACACCTCTGAGTGGAAAAAATACGTTATTTGTTATTGTCAGCTCTCGTGAGACCTACCCCCATGGCGGGGGGTGGGAACTGGGTGATCTTAATGTCCCTTCCAACCCAAACTATTCTGATTCTATGGTAATACTTCAGTAACTCTTTGCCTACTGAGTTATATGCAGAGAAGAAAACCAATGGTGCCATCTTATATGCCAGAATAATTATGATTTGAGTTTTCAAGTCAGCTTGCTCTCTTAACATTAACAGCATGAAGACCAAGGCTGCCAGACCACGTGTCAGGGCCCTGAGGGCACTAACAGGCCGTAGTAACTCTGGTCAGTTTCACCCACAGCCTCCGTGAACACCAGAAGCTCCATTTAAGCTCAGCTCTGGGTCTTCGTTCCCTGCCTGAGTGACAGGATTAACTGTACCAGTGTCCAGTCCTGATTTAGGCTCCTGTCTCAATCCCTCAATCCCCAAACCTGCAGTATGGCTCCAACCATGTTTCTATCCTGTTGCCTGGATGGACTTGAGACACACATTGTAGCTTGTCTTCAAACCGGTCTCTGGCTCCTTTTGCTCCTGACTGGACTCCCTGGATGGACCCTGGACCTGGGTTTTATCACTTAGCTTTGTCTGGGACTGTTGACAGACTTATCAATTGCACTTAGCTCTGCTCATGCTGAGATGCTGAAGGACTGTGTCCTGGTCAGTGAGGGCCCTGTTCTTGCTGAGATCACCTTTGCTTTCCAACTTGCCTTCCCTTCAGGCAAGAACGGAAGACTTTGCTGCTTCCTACTAGCCATTAATTTCTATCAAGTTCAGATTCATCAACTGCATGTAATACATTTGCATGTGTTTTTCAGCCTTATTACTTTGCAGTCAAACCAAAGGACAATTTTTATCTAGTTTCTCTATAACGACCGATTTTTTATCTTACCACTTTCTCAAAAGATACTAACCACACATTTTTTTCTGTGTGGGAACCAGTGTGATTAATTAGCTTCTACAAAACCCACCCATCCTTAGGTTAAAACAAATGGCTGGCTGCAACCTATGTGGCCTATGTAAGTGTCTCCAAATTAAGTTTTACAGAAGTTATCACATCAGAACTTCAAATGCTATTCTACACTTGAGTGCAAGTAGTGATTACATAGCTCTAGTTCATAAACAGAAGTACTTCCTTCTACAGCATACCGTACAAACATTTGCAGTCCTCAGACAATTACTGATGAGGGATAAACTATGCTGTGGTACAAGGGTAATGTGAAACTGTCAAGTTCCTTAAATGAACTCTGCTTTAAAAGAATGGCTGACTGCACTGTTGTTCCAAAATTATCTTACTGCATTTTCTTTCCATTTAAAGCTATTAATGTAAACACATCTTACAATCAATTTTTGAGAATTCACCTTTGAGATAAAAATAATTTTATTGGCTACCATATTTGTGTGTTTCTTTGTACTCTTATTTATACATCGACTCTCTTCTCCTCCACTGGTGCTGTTCTTTCCTTTTGCTAGTCTCTTTTCATAGTCCTACTAGCTATTAGCTCCCTGAAAGTAGACTTGCTATTACTCACTCTATTCTTAAGTGGAATAAACCCTTAAGGCAAAACTGGTGCTTCAAATGCAAACCTTATTCTTGAATTGCAGTTCAGACAACAACATTCAGATTATTTGTCTCTTTCTCTGGTAGGCACAATCAACATTGACGTATGACAAAACATCGCTGCTGCAGAATTCCCCTTGATAACTTACGCAGCACATACAAATATGCCTTGAATACATGACAGAACAGTCAAAACTACTGCATGAAGAGCTGTTTCTTTCCTTAATTTAAAATATAGTAGTTCTAACTGATGGTAGTAAGACAATTGTTTATTGTTGGGTCTTTAAATAGCTACAAAATACAACTCTACTTTTGTAAAGAAAAAATGGTACTTCTGAAGATTACTGAATTCAGATACAATATTCATAAAAATCTCTAACTAAAACTATTGAAATACACAGAAAAGATGAAGAATTAAACTGTTATTCTATGGCTCAAGACTTTGTTTTGGACTTTATGGCATCACTAACATTAGTAGGACGTTACCTCGTTAGATTTATAGCAAATGACAATATCAGAATAATTATATTTGTACTGTACACATTCAAAAAAGATCAGACTTCAAATATTTTATATAAAATACATTAAATATGAGTTTTAAAAATAAGAAGAAGCTGTTCATGAGATCTTTCATGTTAACACTGCAAGAATAAACAGCTGCAAGAAATGTTTGCCCACACACATTCTAGAGCTGCCTACAGTCTGTCTAGTCAAGTCAGAAGTTAATTTACTTCCTCAACATCAGTCACGGGTCAAGGGAAGATTAAGTCATACACAGATTACTGATGCTTGAAAGTGGCTTGTTAATAAAATAGTACCTAAACATACTTTTATACTGGGCAGTAGGGAGCAACTGCACTAACTCAGACAAAACTATGCCATTAATTTCTTAGGACATGCGTATTATAAAGAAGGCAATGGTAAATTTTCAGCTTGCCTCCTGCTAGCTTAACAGTATTTTTATTAGAAACAATAATGCACATAATCTTAAAACTGCTTGGATGTGTACTTTGTGACATACTCAGAATCCAATTCTTACAAAACTTTTAAAAAGCATATCAAAATCCACTGTATTGTTGTGAGAATGAAAACATGTACATGGATGAAACTATAAAAATAAGCTCTGGTGAATTATAAAATATTCTGAAGTTGTTAGTATAAAAGATTTTTTTAAACTTGTTCTCATTTTTTTTAAATACTCTTTTTAATAGGCTTTATCTTCCCTGCTTAGCATTTCAATACAAATAACTTTTCTCTTAAAACAGCCAATTTTGTATACAACAGCCAATTTGCTCAATAGCATAAAAATCAATAGCTGCTGCAGGAGGTAGAATATCTTTCATTTCCAAATTTTCTCTGAATACTACAAGTTTAATTTCTTACAGTAACAAAAGAAAATGCAGACAGAGTTCGCTTTTAAATAATCAAAAATACACAAGCTTAAAAACAAATACTTTCCTGCATCACTAAGATCAGTATAAAGCATAATAACTACGAACGAGACTACCTGTTACGCCCAGACAGAACTGAGTAGTGATTTTGCTTTTGTATTCCCAGAAATTTATCTTACACCTAACATTGTTTTCAAGCACGTTTAATGTCCACAGATTCCTTAAAAAAATAAAATTGACAGACACTGCCACAGATTGCAGATGAGTAGAAATTATTACTATTCTAACTAGATGATTTGTCACTAAGATGTCAGCAAGAGCAATACTGAAAATTGAGAACACGACCGAAAGTTTAAAATATCAATCATATTAACTGTAATTAGTGTTTCTATCACCATTTGTCAACATGAGCTTAAGAACCGGTGAAATTACCAACAATGCCACAGAGGAGATTTCGTACATTGGTCTAACATACTGAGACCTATACATTGGTCTAACAATTCCTACTGCATTTACTTCCGTGCAAAACAGAAATGCTAGATATATAGCATGAATGCTAGACATATTATAAATAATCTGGCTGTAGCTAGTTGCAAGTGAAAGGCCAGAGCAGCATGCTATTGAGATAGATGGCAATTAAATTCTTGAGTTACTTCATTTTTGGAACTTAAGTTCTTTTGAATCTCACTTGTACATTTTGCTAGTACCTGCTTTTGCGAGGAACAGCTTTAAAGGTGACAGCTCCTACCAGTCAGAAATACAAGCTCAAAACAATCATCTCCTGGGCAACCATATATAGATACTACATTGAGTTTAAGATTTACAGTGGAAAAAGACAGTTAACTGAATCATAAATATCAAACCTACGTTAAGGGAATATCAAGGTTATTTTGCAACCCAAAAAGTTTTTCCCAGTCTATACATGCTGAACAGTATATATTAAACCACTGCAACTAAAGCAAATTTTATTATTTTGTTCACATAGATTTGAAATGCTATCTATTGACAGCTGGCATTCAAATTCCCCTTCTTCTTGTATCCATATGGCATTTCTTAATCTATAAATTTCATGTTTGAAGTCACTGTAACATGTTGTACAAAAACACTTCTCTTAAACTTAGAGACACCAAATATTTGGTATTAGGAAATACCACCATAAAAGCCTTTTCCATGAAAGAATTTGTTTATTTTTGTTTTTGTATTTTAAACCAAAATAGGCATCATTTTCAAACACAGTATCAAAATCTATTTTAAACTGTTTAGTCCCTAAGGAAAATATTATGTCCTTCTGTTTTAGGATATTAGTGCCAACAAACTTCACCTCTGCCCCCTTCTTTTCTTTTTTTTTTTTCCTCTCATTCTCCACTCCTCTTCAAATCCTCAAAGTAGAAGGAAGACCACTAAGTGGACAGATCAGTAGACATACGAAAAAATATATTTTAGAATGAAATAATGTTTTTTTAAAGATATGCAGCGACGAGTGGTTCTGAACTCAAACTGACTAGTTGCACTGAGCTGGTAATAAAAGCTTTCAACTGTTTTAGTGCAGAAGCAAACCCACACCTTATTTACTTGCTAGCTTCCCATACAAACGTACCTTAAAGGTCTTCCTTCTTTTCTCTATTAAACCTCTTACTAAAGAGGTTGTCATTCCTTCTATCTTCCTCTTTGGGGTTCTAATTCCAAAAGTGAAGGAAACAATAAAATTAAAATAAGTCATTCCAAGTTACATGCTCAACTGTGAGCAGCAATTTAAGAAGTCTCATCAGGTATGCTTTGCTATCATCACCTCCTGCACTATTTACTTTTCTCCGTTTACAATAGAAAAACAGTCATTTCCAGAACAACACTTCTCACCCTTTCCCCCCATTCTCAAACTTTGGCCCTTCCCACCTCTTTTCCCCATCCGACCCTCCTATTTCCACATATTTCTGATGATCCTCTTCCTCACCTAGACCAACACTGAAGCTATCTAAAATTTAAGAAACGTTATGGGAGTCCCGTAGAACATTAAGGACAAGAACTAGAAGAAGGCTAAATAATATGAAACGGTATTTTTCAGTTGTGTGTTTCTCTCATCTCTGACAGAATTCTTCATTTTGACAGCAACATTATAACGTTCCCAATGTTTCATTACATTTCCTGTTCTCCGTGTGGCCTTTCCGAAGCATCCTCTTTCCATCCTAAAGGAACCAGGGAACAGTCCTTCACCCTGCTCCCCATACTGCCAAAAGCAGGAGATTGAAAACACTACTCTGGTTCACCAGAGCTGCTCTGGCCTTGTACAGATATGCATGATGCTAGGTTCATGCATATCCATGAACAATACACCAGTCATGAATAACACGGTATGCTGTTGGCATGTCAAATATTGCAGGACAGAAGCAAGTAAGGATTATCGATTTTGACATCCTACGTAATGTACTGCAAAAGGACTTGAGTTATCCTACTCGTCAGAAATCTGTCAAAGCATGAAAAATTGATGCAGGAAGAGGTTCTTCCTTCATAAGAAAGAGAGACCAGATTATGATTCAAGAGGCATGTGACAATAAAAAATAACCACTGATTATGCTTTCAGACACAGTGAATACTCAAGATGTGACTGCTAGACTCTTTTATCCACACAATCATTGTTTCAACACTGTGGATAGAGTCAAAAAGAATGGATTTTAAATTAACTATACACTTAGATATATGTAACACCTACTTCTTTCAAACTGGTGCTTGAGGCTGTCTGCAAGATCAGATGAAGATTCACTGCTGCCTGGAGTCTTGTTTTTAAACTTATCTTCATTATCTGTACAAGCTACAGTGTTTTTCATCTTTTTCTCCCCTTGCTGTGTCCATTTGTCTCTCCACATCTTTCACCTTGAGTGTGCTCCAAACCTCCACGTCACTGTAATCTTATGAGTAAGAAACTCCCTGGAGCTTTGTTCTGCATTTCAGTCGGCAGTTGTACTACTGTGGTAGTGCAGTTTGATTCACCATTATTTCTCTGATATGCATTAAAAACAAAATTTAAATTAATTGAATAAAATTGTAAAATCCAAGTTAACTATATAATACTTCAAAGGTCTTTTTCTCCCATAAACAACCAAAAGAAACTTACATTGCAAGGTTAAGATATCTATGAACTTTATCCCCTGATCTTTTGAAATTTTAACCCATACAGTGTATGCAGATGTGGTTAGTCACTGGTATCAATTTTGGTTAAGTTAAATGCCGCAAAACTACTGTTTGTTAAAGAAAAATCAAGAGTTTCTGATTTGTCTGAACCTGACAACACCACATGTACATTATCTTGTACAGCATATGACAGTATGTGGCTGGCATGAACAACAGGTGACTGAAATAATAATAATAAAAAAGAATTGCTGCCAATTGTTACTTATTCAAAGTCTGAAAAAAAGTCACACTGGCTAGCACTAACATTAGCTAAACAGTGCTTCCATTAGCCAGGAACAGCAAGAGCTTTGTGAATTATTGTGCAGCTCTCTGGTCAATGCAGATCTGTCTCTGGGAAGTCTGAAGTCTGCCTACTAAGACATACTTTAAGAACATGCAACAAAAGCTAATGCTATTTTGAAGAAAATAAATAATAATGATAAAAAAGACAGTAATATGAAAAAGTCAGTTAATCTGAGGAAAAAAATTAAAAAAAAATCTATTACTGATGAAAGAGCAAGATAGTAATTGAACAATTTGATGGGCTTCTTCTGCATTTAGAAGCTATTTTCCCACAAAAATGGCTTCCTGTCTCATTCTGTTCTGTTCTCTTGCTAATATAAATGCCAACTCAAGAATAAGATTTAAATGATGCCCCAAGTTGCCGGATTCTCTTCAGCATACAGCATGAACTGAGTAACTGACTTCCTACTACACAAATGTCCTTATTTCTTCACTCTCATAACCTCAGGTGTCCATTACAATGAACAAGCAAAACATTTCTGATCATCCTCAGAGTCTTTACAACACAATTACATGAGGCAGGGAATACATTCTGAAGAACCATCATTTATCACTGATAAGTGACAAGAAAAATCCATTACTAAGAAATGTATGGATAGTATAACCAGGTGTTACACCTCCATACACAAAATATTCCACTTCTGCAACAGAAATGAGAATCTTTGTATCTTGACTGCAATACACTGTGAAACAACGAGAGTCTCAAATGCTAAGTGGTTTTGGAATGAATAGCTCCAAAGTTCAGCAGAAATTGGTTTGTTGTCAAACACAGAACACAGAATCACAGAATTGTTTGGGTTGGAAGGGACCTTAAAGATCAACGAATTCCACCCCCCTGCCATGGTCAGGGACACCTCCCACCAGACCAGGTTGCCCAAAGCCCCATCCAGCCTGGCCTTGAGCACCTCCAGGGATGGGGCATCCACAGCTCCTCTGGGCAACCTGTGCCAGTGCCTCACCACCCTCTGAGTGAAAAATTTCCTCCTAACCTCTAATCTAAATCTCCCCTCTTTTAGTTTAAAGCCATTCCCCCTTGTCCTATGTGCTCATTTATAAAGTTTTATAAGCCGCAATAAGGTTTCCCCATAGCCTTCTCTTCTCCAGGCTGACCAATCCCAACTTCATCCACTTGCCTTTGTAGGAGAGGTGCTCCAGCCCTTTGATCATCTTTGTGGCCTTCCCTTGGACTCAGTCTAATAGGCCTGAGTCCTTCTTGGGCTGGGGCACCCAGAGCTGAACACAGGACTCCAGGTGGGGTATCATGAGAGCAGAGCAGAGGGGGAGAATCCTGTCCCTCAACCTGCTGGCCATGCTTCTCTTGATGTAGCCCTGAACACGCTTGGCTTTCTGGGCTGCAAGCGCACATTACCAGCTCACGTTGAGCTTCTCATCAACCAACATACCCAGGTCCTTCTCTGCAGTCTCAATGAGTTCTTTTCCCAGTCTGTGCTCATGCCTGGGATTGCCCCAACCCAGGTGCAGCACCTTGCACTTGGACTTGTTGAACCTCATTAGGTTCACATGGGCCCACTTCTCCAGCTTGTCCAGGTCCCTCCAGGTGGCACCCCTGGCATCCCTTCCTTCTGGTGTGTCGACTGCACCACTCAGCTTGGTGTCATCTGCAAGCTTGCTGAGGATGCACTCGATCCCACTGCCTGTGTCGTTGATGAAGATGTTAAACAGCACCGGTCCCAGGACAGACCCCTGAGGGACACCACTAGTCACCGGCCTCCACTTGGGCACAGAGCCACTGACCACCACTCTCTGGCTGCAGCCATCCATACAATTAGCTAATCACTGAAAAGCCCACCTTCAAATCCATCTCTCTCCAATTCAGAGATAAGAACATTGTGTGCGGACCGTGTCAAAGGCCTTACAGAAGTCCAGGTAGATGACATCGGTCGGTCTTCCCTTGTTAACTGAAGCAGTCACTCGATCACAGAAGTTCAAGTGCTCTCTTCCCAGTTCAGCCTATCCACATTCTCTAACGCATGACAAAACTGCAATCTTTCACAAGACATTTAAGACAGTCCCTCCTTTGTTTTCCTTTTACTGTTTTTTTTTCTATTTCTATTCACATGAATCTTGAAAAAATGTGCTATTTAAATTATACCCTTAAATCAAATTTTGGCTGAGCATAACTTAAAGAGGTCAAATTTGAAGTAATTCAGTGAGACAGACAAGCTAGGTACGCCCTTCTTCCCAGAGAGGTCAAACTCGGAACATATTCAACATAATTTTAAGATCATTAAACTTGATAGATCTCACAGTATAAAAGTTTCAAAACCGTGATCTAAGCAAAAAAGGCACTTCTACTTTCTGTATCAGTTCAAGCCACCTCTTAATGGTCACCACTAGAGAGAAGAGTGATGGACTCAGTAACTGCTGCTTCAGTGATTTAAACTAGACATACACTATTTCCTTTTCCTAAAGGTATCAGGAATACTGTTGTGTGTGCTCCTAATTTATGACTAAACACTTATTTCCCTGTTGTGTTAGCAGTCAACACTTCAGAAACACCAAGCAACTTAGGCATGTGTATTCTGAAGTGCTTAAACATGCACTGATAAATTCAGTTTTGCATTACAGGAGGACACAGTACTTGTAAGGATCAAATATAACTCATGGAAATCAGAATATAATCTTTTCTGACTACTGGAAAATGATCTTGGGAACTGTTTTCAAAATCAGAAGGAAACTACTATTCTGTTCCAAAAACTGAAGAACTTGTTGGAGAAACTTGTTTTGCATGAAAAACAAACAAACAAAAAAAAAAAAGAAAGAAAACAAAACAAACCCACTGCAAATAGAACTGTTCCTTTAAGGTTTTAACTTTAATCCTACAGTGGTCAAACAATAAACCGTATTACTCCCATAATTTCAGCAAACAACATGAATCTCTAATTCAGTG
Source organism: Anser brachyrhynchus (assembly GCF_964034855.1). Classification (NCBI taxonomy): domain Eukaryota; kingdom Metazoa; phylum Chordata; class Aves; order Anseriformes; family Anatidae; genus Anser; species Anser brachyrhynchus. The sequence continues at coordinate 13,663,867 of NC_137697.1, read as the reverse complement.
GTTTCACAGCATCCCAGAAGGGCTGAGGGTGGCAGGGACCTCTGGGTCCATCTGGCCCAACCCCTGCCCACGCAGGGACGCCCAGAGCAGGCTGCCCAGGACCACATCCAGGGGCTTTTGGAGATCTCCAAGGAGGAGACCCCACAGCCTGTCTGGGCAGCCTGTGCCAGGGCTCCCTCACCCGCACAGCACAGAAGGGCTCCTGGTGCTCGGATGGAGCCTCCTGTGTGCCAGGTTGTGCCCACTGCTTCTCATCCCACCACTGAACACTCCTGGGTAGAAACTGACCCATCTTCTTCTCATCCTCCCTTCAGACAGTTATATAATGATAAGATCCCACCAAGCTAGAGTCTCTTCTCCTAGTGAGCAGTCCTGTTCCACGCAGGACAGAGGCTGCAGTTCCTTTCTTATCTTCGTGACCTTTCACTGAACTCTCTCTGGTAGCTGCATGTCTCTCCTATACTGGACAATCCCGAATTTGACACAGTACTCCAGGTTTCCTGGTTCCAAGGAAAATTTAGTTCTCACTTTTCTAACATGCAATGATTGCAAAAATGTGACAAATTCTACATAAGAGAGACTCACGGTGCTTCTCCCTGCCTCTTCTCCCAAGCCACCTGAAGATTTATGATCAGGTGACTTTCCCAAGGAATGTGAAACACAAGTTCAACTTCCTCTGAGATGAGCATCTCCAATTTCTCTTTTACTGAAAAAAATAAGGACACTAACACTCCAATCTCCTTCTGCGGCAGAGAAGGAACCTGGGGCATGATTTCAAAGATCCTGTTCCTGGAAGAATCACCAACCTGACAGTCCCTACCTCACACCTCCATGCTGCTCCTTTCCCACCCCTGCTACATCCTACTACTTGTTTTGGAATAAATGCTTATGAGGTAGGGTGGTAAAACTTCCAAACAAACAAACAAAGCTATTTTTAGCCTGGATCAGTTGACTGACACAGTTTACAAGGTACAGGGGACAGTTGTATCAGCACCACAGAGGACCAAACAGCGGGCAGAAACAAGTGAACATGAACAGTAAGTTTCTGCATTACCACAGAGGAATTCCTAAATTTATATTTGGGTTCCAAAGTGTTTTTATGAGACTGAAGATTAATTTTCAGCACTGTAAAACAGGTGTCATTTTAAGGAATAAGCACAAGTGACTAAAGGGCCAGTCAACATAGAATGCGTAAAAGAATAGTACGATTGTAGTCCTTTTTCTTCTCTGTATGTATGTACAGTTTTCTGGGTGTACATTTACATATGTACATATAAACATACACATTTAAAAGAGTCACTGTAACTTTCTACAACCCACTTTTATATTTAAAAATTGATGTAGCACTGAAAGCCCTCAAAATCGCAGTAGAGTGCCTTGAACTACATCTTTCTGGCTGATCAGAGGAGCTCAGAAAAACTTGTCTCGTGGCGCACACAGAACATGCGCACACACCTTCAGCTACGGCTTGGGCCACGCACTGGACCTTCGATACAGGTCTCTACAATGAAAAAAAACAATAAAAAAAAAAAAAACAACACAGCAGCACCAAAAATTATAAGGTGATTTCCAGTGTTATTTCGAGGCGAGTGGGGAGACAGCGGAAGGGCGGACACGCGTCCTCTAAAAAAAATTACATAAAATTAAAAGACGTCGGGGAGGGGAAGGGGGCAAAGCCACGGCGCCCGTACGGGGACAGGGATCCCCGGGAAGGCGGCGCCGCGAGGAGCCGCGGCGGCTGCCCACAGGCCGGGCAGGGCCAGCGCCGACCCCCCCGTGCCCCTCCTGGAGGCCCGGCGGCGGTCGGGAGGCCGAGCTGGGACGCGCGGACACCCGGGCGGACACCCGGGCGGACACCCGGGCGGACGCCCGGCCCGGCCCGGCCCGGCCGTGCCCTCGCGGCGCCCGCGGCGGCCCCGGCCCGGCCGCAGGCCCCGGGCAGCGCGGCCTCCCCCGCGGGCCGCCGCCCCCGCCGCCCCTCCGTGCCGCCGGTGCCGGGCGTTGCGTGGCGGCGTCCGGCGAGCGCCCGCGGTGCCGTTACCTGGCGGGCGGCAGGCGGGCCGCCGCGCGGAGCCTCGCAGCCGCTGACATTGAGAGGGACGCCGCCATGACGCTCGGCGCAGCCGCTGGGGGACGGACGGCGGCGGCGCTGGGACAAACCTCCTCCGCCCGGACACAGGAAACGCGAAGGCGGGCGGGGAGGGATGGAGGGGGCGGGAGGGGCCGGAGGGGGGCAGGCACCGGCAAGGGGGGGGCGAGCACCCTCCTCACACCGCCCTGCCGACCTCCTCCTGCCTTCCTCTTGCTGTCCTCAGCGAAGGACGTGGGGACTGAAGCGCTTCGGGAGGGCCCTGCCAGGCCTCACGGCACCCTTGGGTGCGGGGCACCCCGGGGTGGCAGGGGCTGAGCCCCGCTGTCCCTCATTAGGTGTCCCCGAGAAAAGGGCACGCTCCATGCAGAGAAAGCAGAGCTCTGGTGTCTTCTTGCACGTCTTGACCTATTTCTTAGTTTTTCTGCTTAAAATACACTCAGGTGCTTGCTGCACTAAGGTAAACAAGTATCTAACATGCTGTGCTTGTAGGAGCCCTGTTTTGACTTTACACCAATTCTAGACTTAACTTCCTATAGTCACACAAGGAAGATAAACCACTTCTAGACTTATTCCCCTAGTCAGACAAGGAAGATAAACCAATTCTAGACGTATTGCCTATAGTTAGACAAGGAAGACAGACAAGGCCCCTGTTCTCTTAAAGTTGAGTCATATTTTTAATGCATTAACTGTAAAAAGGCAAGTAAATAACAGCGCACACATCCTGGAATATGACGCTTCATTCACGGTTAAGGAAGATAGATTGCTGTAAAGGAAGAGTCAAACGCTGTGGTACTCAGTGCCAAAACCTCAAATGACCTACACTTTCCGGAAACACATGGTGTGAAAGCGCAGGGTTAGAGAGGGATCTGCAATGCTGTGAAGAACTGAAAAGTTTCTGGTTCTGGGGAAGAAAAGTCTGCATTCTTAACATCATTTTAATTATTTTGAAATCTGTTGCCATTTTTGAAAAAAGAAAAAAAAAAAAAGAAAAAGAAAACCCCTTATCTCAAGTTTCAATTTTACTGAAAAACTGGAAAAATTATAAGAAGCGTTAAACAAAAAGTTGTGAAACTCCTACAGGAGATGTTAGTTTTGTCTAATGGTTTGTGAGTTGCTCCAGGAGAAGCCTGCCTTTTTCTCTATTGTGCAGTTTGACAAGATGAGATACAAAAATTCTACACAAGCAAGTTAATTCAGTGCTTTCTTGTCCCAAATAAAGGACAGAAGAATAATAGTTCTAATGAAAAGTTAAAGAAACTCTGAACAAATGTTTTCTGCAGTTATCAAATCAACAGAACATTAATTTCCAATGAGAACAAACAAACAACACCCTTGTATTATATAATCCTAATTAAACGTCAGACCTGGAGCCACTATTTCATAGTCTTTGTATTAGGCAAAGGTTGCAAAACAGTTTCTGTTGTAAATCATCCTGTTAGAATGTTCCACTCAAATACGTAATTTTCTACACTATCTTCCCGTCAAACGTTTCCGACTTACAGGGAAATGAAAAGTATACTATTTTTCTCTTTCAAAACAACAGCAGCTATGCAGAAAAAGAGGAAAAATGAAAAATCATTCTGGGCAGCATAGTACAAAGACAGTAAGGACAGTGCTTTACAAATTGGGTGCTTTTACGGATAGGAGTATTTAAAAGGAATTTTTCCATCATTAGTAAATATGGTCAAAGTCAGATGTAGTATGACAGACAGCAGGAGTAATCCTGTAGCAATGATTAATTGAGCATGGCCTATATGGAAAAGTGACAGCTTGTGTTAAATGTCAGTGGGAAACTACACTGAACCTTTGCGCTTACTAGTTTTTCTTCACATGTTTTGAGAGGTCTTGAAAAACTGTTCCCTGAGGTTCTGTGATTTTTTCAACTGTATCAGTTACCAACCTAATAATGCACGTTCTCTCTCACACCGAACCTTCATGCACGTTCAGATAGACAGAGTAGGAATATCTGCCTCTCGGAAAACTCAAGAACTTTTATCCCTCTGTTCCAAAATCTTTTTCCAGTGGCCTCAATGATGGTAGGTTATAGGAGGCCTTCACACCAACTCACGTTTACTTCAGTTAATCTAAACTTGTACCTTTTGTGATGCCACAGCTAGGAAAAATCTGTCGTTCCCTGGAAGCAGGGGAAGATTAATGCAGTTCAAAGGCATCAGCTGGTGAAGAGTGGTTTGCTGAGGCCAGTTGCCCTTGAAGGTCCGAATGTAAACTGAGGCAAGCTGTGTGAGTCTGTCTATTCTCCATCAGTTGTCAGATACTCAGAGCTCATCTGAAGACCTCTGGGGTGGACCCAGCTTTCAGGGTTTTTGCATCTGCTGTCTTCTTTCACTGTCAGAGATGGAAACGGCAGTTTGGGCAGCATGTGAGCGCATCACACGGCTCTCTTCTTTGAACTCGAGCTCTTCCTGCTACCTCTCCTGTGGGTGATGGGGAAAGGACGGGGTAGTAGCATGGGGCAGCTGGAGCTTGGAGCTGGCGCTTTATTAACTGAATCCATAAAAGGAAGGTGCCAAAATCAGGAGCTGCCTTTGGCAGCTGCAGGGATAGGACTGTCTTGTGCTAGATCACAGCGACTGATGGGTTTGAGCATGTGTGCAAGTGAACGTGCTGCTAATTGCTAGCACAGTCCCTGGAAAGGTTTTGGCCCAGGCCAATTAGCACCGTCCCAAACAATGTCTGAGCACAGTCTGGGAACCAGCGTGAGCCTGGGACTGTTCCTAATAAGCAGTGTGGATGAGGCCATTCTGGGTTTTGGATTGTGTTTTTGGAGCTGGGGAGAAGAGGAGAAAGAGTTTAGTTCTACGGATGTGAGCTGTGCCACGTAAGCTGAGCTGTATCAGGGGTACAAAAGGGTCTTTGGACTGTTTATTTACTAATATAAATGTAACCATAGCATTTGTTGCTGAAGTATTATTGTATAGTAGTCACAAACATGAGAGACTATTTCTAGACAAATAACCATAGCTCTCCAGAGACAGCATGTGTGGCAATTCCAAGCACACAGTTTACCGTGAAATTAATATGCACCAACAGTCCCTTGCAGTCTGGTGCCTCGGAAAGGGCGAGAGATACGAGTTTTTCTCTTTCCCACTTTTAACAGGAAATAGACCTTAGAAATAGACCTCTAAGATATTCCTGTAAAGTTTTAAATTAGGTATGTACTGTTTTATCTGACTGGCTTAACTTTGTGTAAATGTATTCTTATATATGATATAAGACCTTCTTAATCGTTGCGTCTTAGGTCGAACTAATCAATTTGTGTGCTTATACACAGTCTTAGAAAATAAAGCTTTACATGCAGTATTCCCCCAAATAATACAGTAAGTTGGTTTTTGAGGTGACCGCAAAAGAATCATTCGAAGTCCATACTTCCATGAAGGCTTAAACTTTTCATTCATAATTCTGGCTGCAAGCTGGTCTTCTGTCACTGATATACTGTGAAACACTGTCCCTCAAGACTGAAACAGTTTATGTGCCAGCACTTATTGTGCTGTACAGTATGCTCACAGTTTCTATTGTCTCACTCTATGAGAAAGCTTATTAGCTTAACTATGCAGGGTTAGAGTCATATTTTCTCTTCACATATGTGACCACCACACATTGTGAGAATCTGAGAGGAAAATCTAACCTTTTACTTTTTTTCTGTGAGAGTAAGGTTGTACAATTTTACTCTATGCCCAAGGAAATCGATTCAGATACAAATAATTTCATAGTCTCAAATAAACTGCAGTTAGAAGTGAGAAATCTAGAGATACTCCTTAGTGAATCATTGTTTTGAATTGTTGCGTTTTATCCTGGGTGGCTTGTAGGAACTATTCAGGAAACGAAGTCAACATTCTCAGAGATCTTGACAGCCCTATGTGGCAAAGCAGTGGTAGAAATGGGGTACAAGACACAAGCAAACTGATTATACTGGTTACAGCTACATGTATTCTCACTCAGTTCCATGTTGTGTGTTGTCTGTATTGATTTTACGTACAGAAAATATTCATTTCAGTGTTGGACAACTCTCGGATTCTGACCCTTCATATATCTAAGCATGGCGGTAGCTTAACATGTACTTAGTTATTCACATTAACTTATACAGGACTGGAATTTAGTCTTTCAAATACCAATTTTTGGTTTGAAAAGTATGTTTTGTCTTTTTAAGAGCTCACTGTGTAAGTAGTGACTCTGTTGGCTCCATTTTACCCACAGTAATTTCTTTTGCTGGTGAAATATCAGCTGCAGTTACCCTTAGAGGTTTTTTGTTTGTTTGTTTGTTTTTCCAAGCATTTGCAGTTGGACAAAGACTATTTCTCTTATATAGTTATTTACAAACCTTACCATGCTTTCAGTGCCAGGATAAATTTGATGGAAGATTTTGTCCCAAATGTCAATTTCTGTGTTAAAAGATGAGTGATCGTAAGAACATGATGTTTGGGGATTTCAGTATTTATTTACATTCCCTACATGGCAGCCAGGTTGGTAAGGAAGATGACAATATTCTCAAAGTCTGTTTGATTGCAAATGAAATTTAAAATGCAGTTGGAGCTGTCTGGATTTAATTTCTCTCTCTCCCCCCGCCCCCCCCCCCCCCCCCCCCCATATGGGAGAATAAAACATCTCAGCTCATACAGGAGAAAAAAATTAAAACCAGGCAACGCCAGCTCCATTGTGAGCTTCACATGCAATCAAACAGTCTCGCAGGGAAACTCCCCTTCCTGACTGCACTGCTGCCACTTGTGAACTACAATTAAAAAAAAAAAATCACTTTTTATACTCCCTGCTTTCAAGCTAGACATTGACATGTGAACCAAAATCTTCTTTTTAACTATTGCCCGGGAGGCCACCAAAGAATCCCAGCTGACCCCCTGCCATCAGAGTGAGTGATGGTAGGCTGCTGGTGTTGCAGCTCGCTTCCCTCGGGCTGCCACCCTGAGAGATCCCACCATCCACCCTCGGTGTGAGTGACATTAGCCCACTGGGCTTTGAAAACACTTTTCAGGTCGGTCATCGCGGAGAGATAGCTTCCTTCACACACAGCATCAGGGTGAGTGACGTCAGGCCGCTGGGGTTTAAAATACAGACCCTCAGGCTTGCTAAGCTGACACTGCTGAGAAAACTGCTTTTATTGTTTTACATCAGCAGGGACCTCTTTGTCTTTTTTTGTATTGTTTACTTAGAAGCCAGCCTCCCCCTTCCCCGTCTCCCACCCCAGACAATTATTAACATCTGTAGGGTAATTTCTAGTGCTTTTTTTGTTTTGTTTTGTTTTTTAAACTGGAGGTGAAGCAGATTTTAGTCTTTGAATTTTTATAGCCATCTGCTTTCTCATATGATTTTTTGAAAGATCCTGGGTGTGCCTGAGTACTTGTTAGTGGGAGTGTCTTAGCATAATAAAAGGAGAGCAGTTCTTAGAGATTCTGTTCCTTTTAGCCATCCTGGATAGATAATGCTAATATTAATTATTCTTCCATCAGAACTTTTCCTGAGGTTCGTGGACTTCAGGAAATGTTCCTCTCTAGTCTTAACTGAATATAAGTCTGGCTGGCACTTGGTCTTTCAATTCGTGATACTAAAATTAAAAGGTTCCTCTGTAGCCAACCATCATAGGAAACCTGATCAGGTTTCATCAGGAAACCTGATGTTTCTGATATTATTTTATCAGCTCTAAATTATGGTGATGAGATTTTAGGGGCTTTGTGAAGTAATACATAGGATTTAGGATAAACCCCCCTAAACTGGTTAATGTGAAAGATAAAGTTTTAAAACTGTAATTATATAATACCGCTGAACAGACTAAATCATTGAATGGTAAGTAGTGCGTTGGAACTGCCATTTTTCTGAACTCTATTTCCATTTCATTCAAAATTAGGAACTATTTCTTAATGTATTACTGAAAAGAAGTAATTTAAAAAATACATATATTTTAAAGTTTCTAATTCTTTATGAAAACAGCAGCCAGGTGAGCTAAAATAAACATAAAGATTTGAGAATTTAGAAAAATAAAGTCTAAGAAAGATTACTTGGTTAAATGATAATTTAGTTAAAGGTATATAATAAGTTTATATTGAAACTAATATTTTTGTCTTTTTCTCTCTCTCTCTTTCTTTTTTTTTTTTCTTTTTTTACTGTTTGCCATTTGAAGCTCACTTTATCAGTGACCTGATCCTCACTTGGATGCATAAACACATTTTGTAGTCAGATTTCACAAGAGGTACCATCACTCTGTAAGAGAAATTTAAGTTCTTTTAAAACTAGTTTTAAAGTATTCTCTTTCTTCTTACCTAATTTTTTGAATAGCATTTACTATGGATACTAAATGTCACCAGTTTCATTGAAGGAAGAGGCTTTTTAGTGGTTTTGGTAGATTAGCAGAGAATTATTAAAATATGTAGTAACAATTAATTTTTATGAAGCAGCTACGCTGTCCAATAAGAAACCTGTGAAAATAATTTGCTTTAGTCCTATGAGAACTTCTAAGGTGCTTCTAATGATAGGAATGCAGGAGAAGATGTCATCGAGTCCTCCAAGCTGGAGTTCTCATCCTCAATAATATCTTTAAATTTAAGTTTTTTTCAACTCAGAAATGTTCTCTGAAAGACACAGTTTTGATGAGCTTGATGATATTCAGTGGTAGGAAACACCATAAGACAGTTACGTGTTGTGTGGCATTTTTTGAAATTATATTCCTAAGTTTTTCATTATTTCCACATCACTTTCATATAAACAGGACTTTCAAGGCTGGCTGCTTTTTTATGCCCCATACGAAATGAAGCAGGAGCTGGATCCTGGACTTCTGCAGTTCAGAATCAGCATCTAACTACTGTGCTGCAAAATTTACAAAAGTTTTTTTCTTTCTCCTGGTGTGACAGTCCATGTGCTATTCGCCATTGTGCTCCTGTTTTCTTGACCAGACTGAAGAAAACCCTATTTCTTGCTCTTTGCAGGCATTGGTGTGTTGCTCAGAGCTCACTGATGAGCAGGCTTTCATGCTGCCAACATATCCCAACAGCTTCCATGGCTCAGTTCTTCTGGGAAAGGGCAAGTGTTCAGATCTCTGCAGTTTAGCGGTTCCCCTCTCATGGAAATCCCCAGGTCTCCATCTGCTGAGAAGATTGACCATAGTATACTTTATATGGGGATGGAGTCTATCACAGACCTGGTGTTACAAACCCTTCTGTTCAGAAATGTGAAGCTGGGCTCAGAGTGTCATGAGTTTTTTTGTTGTGCTTTGTTTTTTTTTTGTTTTTTAATAATAAAAATATGGGTTACCTTCAGATTTTAGGGTCTTTTTGTTTTACTCAGTTTGCATATTCAAATTATCCTACAGAACCACGAGTATTATTTTGGATCTTTGTTGTAAAATGAAATTTGAATTGTCTCTTAAACACACAGTTTGACCGTCTAAGATTCACAAGAGTTGCCAAAAAGTCTGTAATATCTGTGACTGTTCATATAGAAATGAGGGGTGGATGTCCCTGTAGTAACTGGAATCTGAAATCAAGAGACGGCAAAAAGAGGAAGGCATCATCCCAATTGGGTTATGCTTGCTTTCTCTCTGAGTGCTTTGGATAAGGAATTACAGATTCTGTAATTGTCTTAAGCAGTGGCATGCTGGTCTAGAAAAGGCCATACATGCATTTCTGCACCTTCTGTATTTGGATGGAAGTGATCAAAATCTTACACTGTAGTACAGCCCACTGTATTGTACTTCAGTTGTGACCATCGCTGTATTAACTGTACAGGGTATGTGGTTTTGGTGACACAATGAGTTTCTACAAAAAGGATTGTGGTGCCAGGAAAATAATATGATTTCTGTAAAGCAGCTGTTGGAATTCTTAAGGATTAATGATTCTGTTTCCATGGAAGTAAATGACGAAAGTATATATTGGCAGAATATTTTCTAAATAGAATATTTAGAAAAATTCCAGGAGAAAAGAAATTCTGGCTCATTTGTAAGAGGAGATATTGAAGAATGTCCTGGTTTTATTTACTACACTGGTGGAAGACCATTATAGCCTCTTCAAAATAACTACCGGACAGATTACGTGCTGAGGAATGCATTTTTAATACAGATTCTTGGCAGTGGCATCTTTAGCTTGCATGCCACACCTTTCCCAAAATGTGTTGTTATTTTTATAAATTAAGATACCTGATTGCTTATTCTCAATTAATTTTCTATTTTCTTCTCTAAATGGCTTTCTTTAAACACTTTTTTAGTGATTGAATCACAATGACACCTGTGATGCACATCATATTTCCTACTTGCTAAGATACTATAGCCTGTATAAAACTAATCACAAAAACATTCAGAAAAAGGATGTCTGCTTACCTATATAGTTTTGTACTAAGACCTGAGGTGTACTTTGTCATTAGTAGCGTACATATTTGATTATGGGATTATCATTCTGGTAGTCATGCAATTTCTATTGGATACTAAAATTTGTCTTCATGATTGAAAAAAGTACTATAAATTAGTTATTTCACTGCATTTCTTTTTTTCTTTTTGAGGTAATAATCACATAATCTAACAATAACAGTAGGACTATGAATGCTACAAGGTTTCTACTTACAAGAAATAGGTAAGTTCTTAATTTTGGAGAGTATAGCTTGATGTTTATCAAATCAAACTTCAGAGTCTTAACATGAAATAAGTTGTAGGCCTGTTTCAGCATCAGGGTAAAATGGGATGGTTCAGTCCTATGCCACTAAAAGGCTTAACATATTAATTGGTCCTATCAGCCATTCAACTGCAGGATACTGTTATATTGAGGAAGAGAATACTTACATCCAACAGGAAGCAGTGGCAAAGCAAAAGTGATATTAATTCCCTGACAAATAAAATGGAACTATTGAGATAAAATAAATCATTTAAAATATATTTTAAAATCCCTAATCATATAATTAATTAGTTCTTTTAATTTGGGGTCATTTTTATTTCAATTTCTATGACATTTTCTTGATAAAATTGTTGTTTTAGTTTTGTATCAGATTTAGTTTTCACCAAAGGCAGTTCTATTTAAACATCAAATATATATATATAATATATATATATATTTCATCTGAAACAGAAAGTGTTAGACACAAATAGTTCTTTTCCACCCAGTTCAGTATTACTGGTGAGTTTAATTTTAGCTAATACAGTAAAGTTATTCAAATTTGTGCCTTTTGATGCTGATACTACCATCTCAGCATCAAATAGGGGAGGACCTAACTCACCCATGTGTTGTTTCATATGAACGGCTCATATCAATGACCATATAGATCATCACTTTTTCTTTTCTGCTCTTCAGTGAAACAGTTAAGCATTTGCTAGATTAATTGGCTTGTGAAATTACCTCATCCTGGACCTTTCCTAATTTTATCTGTATATTTATTATTCCTCTCCTTACCTCTTTTCACGCATTTGTTCTGACCTCTAAGCCTTACATTAGCAGTTACCTTTTGAGTCATTTCATAGGATGTATTTTTTGAGAGATTAGCTCATTCCACAAAGAAAGCAGAAACAGGTTTAAATAGAGACTTTATCAAATAGACTTGTAATCCCTGTTGTGTCTGTGTATTCTTGTCAATTCAGAAAGCATAAAAAAAAACCCCACCACCCTTTTTAAGACTACTTGTCTCATATATTTTCCATTATATACCCTTGAAGTTTACAATTTATTCCCTTTTTATAAACAACAGGCTAAATATTACTATAGTTCTCATATTCCTTTCTTCACTCTTTATTTGCCATGTGAGACTTCGGAGACCCTTCCTCTTTCTCATTTTCTATTTCCCTCATAAGAAGGTGAAGGGTAGTAATACCACAACAGGGTAATGAATTCCTTGTACACATGTACATGTCAGTGGTCACAGAAATTGTGACTGAAATGACAGATACAATAAGTATTCTTCAGGGTCTTTTGTTAGTTTGGATTTAGGTCACAAAGTGTATTTCCCAGGCTGTCTTTCTACGATGAGCCAGTCTGACGACATAGATGTTGTTTTAGCTTTTTCAGAGCCTCAGCTATGTAACATCATTGAATTAATAGTTTTCAGAACTTTTTAAGTGTTCCTAACAATCCGCATTAAGCCATAAAGATTAATTTTTAAACAGTACTTTTCCTGCTTAAATCCTCAGCCCATGTTTCCATATGGTTTCATTTTAATGCCCATGATTCCATACTTCTATTATAGCTTGCCCCCTTTTACTGGAATTCACTGGAGGAAAGTGCTATTAGGGTTTTCCTTTTGCAGAAGGGAGTAGTTGTTCTGAAAAGAGAGCACAAGATGAAATAAAAGGGTACATTTATGAACAAAATGGACATAATGGTCAAGGTTTTCTATTGAATCTTTGTGGTCTAGAGAGGATCACTGGCATTCTGAATGAGAACAAAGGCTCTCAGAAAAAAAAAAATTCCAACATTTTCTGGAAGTCTGAATTTTATCTTATGCGTCATGCTTCTTTCTAGTTGTATGAATCTTAGAAATGGTAAATATATCTATTCACAAAGATTATTTTTGTTAAGCTACACGACAACTGTGTAAGTTGTATCTAACAGGTTCAGAGAGTTTAGAGAGCTTTTACCTTCTTATTTGGATACTAGAGGTACCACTAAGTTACATTACCTCATTAGAAATGCATCTTAAAAAATAGACATATTTTGAGCACATTTTAGCCTAAAAGACTTTATAAAGTCTCCTCAGGTGTGTTTCAAACCCAACAGTATTTCTCACATTCACATAATAAAAGTCCTCTGTATGTTCAGTGAAGATATTCTTGGCCCTAAAGAAATTTGGAACATGCTAAAATGCATTGCTGAATTGACCTATCTGATTCCAGTGAACTGAAATGAATACAAAAAAGTACAACTTCCAAAAGATAATGATTAAAAAAAAAAAAAAAAAAGCTTGTCACAATTTTCTGCTTGGATTAAAAAAAAAATGCAAAATTTTGCAGTGACTTGAAATACGCTCTTTATTTACAAACTTAGAAATTGCACTTCAGAAGGATTATTAGTATCTCTTCACAGAGGAGTTTTCCCTTTCCTTAGTTTTCTGTCTTTAAAAACACCGACAAACTGTTGAAACTTGCTCTTACATGTTTCTGATTTTCAATTTCTAGAGATAATTCTTGAAAAATGTCCAAGTTACAAAGTCCATATACAGCATTCACAATTTCTGTATCTAAATAGCGATCACCTTGTGACTTGTTAGCAGGGAAAATTAGATATTCAGAAGAAAAAATGACATTGATATTCGACTGTGTTTAGCTGCTAATTATTTACTACAAAATAAAAGTGAATTTGACGAATTCTTATGTAAATTAATTTGAGCTTTGCCTTGAATAATTATTGTTATGGCCCTTTCCATCACCACAGCCTTCAGCTGTAAGGGTCTCCCAAAGAAGGAAAAGCCCATGTTTTCTTTCCCTCATTCTTTCCTAAATCTTCTAGTGGCAGGTGTCCCTGCCCATGTCAGGGGGTTGGAACTAGATGATTTGTAGAATCATAGAATCACTTAGGTCAGAAAAGACCTCTAAGATCATCAAGTCCAACTGTTAACCTAGAACTCCCAAGTCTACCGCTAAACCATGTCCCTAAACGCCATATCTATGTCTTTTGAATACCTCCAGGGCTGGTGACTCAACCACTTCCCTGGGCAACCTGGTTCAATGCTTCACAACATTTTCAGTGAAGAAATTTTTCCTAACATCCAACCCAAACCTCTCCTGTCACAACTTGAGGCCATTTCCTCTGATCCTATCACTTGCTCCCTGGGAAAAGAGGCTGACCCCCACCCCACTACAGCTTCCTTTGAGGCAGTCGTGGAGAGCAGTAAGGTCTCCCCTGAGCCTCCTTTTCTCCAGCCTAAATAACCCCAGTTCCATCAGCTGCTCCTAATAAGTCTTGTTCTCTAGACCCTTCACTAGCTTTGTTGCCCTGCTCCAGCACCTCCTTGTTCTTCTTGTAGTGAGGGGCCAAAACTGAACATAGCATTTGAGGTACAGCCTCACCAGAGCCAAGTACAGTGGGACAATCGTTCCCCTAGCCCAGCTGGCCACACTACTTCTCATAGGGGCCATGATGCCATTGGTCTTCTTGGCCACCTGGGCACACTGCTGGCTCATGTTCAGCCAACTGTCAACCAATATCTCTAGGTCCTTTCTAGGTCCAGGCAGCTGTAAAGCCTATTCCAACTCAAACCATTCTAGGATTCTGTGATTTATTATGGTTTAACTGTTGCCTTAAAAGGTTAAAACTGTTGCCTTTAAAAGGTTAAAAGTTTTCCATAGCAACTCAGATTTCTGTATGCAGATTTTCCTTTTTTTCAAATGGCTAAAGAGTTTTGCATTTATAGCTTCTCATTTTGAAGAACTGGAATAAGAAAATTAACTGCAATAGAAAATTGTTGAATACAGGTTATTGTGCTTTGAAGTCTTATTTCTAGAAATAGTGGCAAGGTGTTATGGTCTTTTAAAACATATATAGGGACTGAAAGGGATCTTCTAGCTCATCCAATCTTCTCCTATTTTAGGAAACTACATCATCTAATCTTTTTAATAAATTGATGGAATTCTGTTTTAAGATTATCTAGGCTATTTTTGCCCCAGTGCTCCTTCTGGAAGACTGTTAAAGAACTTCGTGCTCTTTGTATCCTGTCCTGGGATTGTGTTTGACTTATAGGATGTCGGGATCACACGATTGTCTTGTATTGTTAGTAGTCCCACCGTCTAGAGTCTCATTCTTTTTTCTCTCTTGTAAATTTACTGGTCCAGTTCTTTGTAGGTGCTATCTGTGGTGTCTTGTGTAGTGGCTATATATCCTAACTTTTGTTATGAACATATGTATGCGTGGACTTTTGTCACATCTTTACAAATATTTTAAGCATGATTTTTGAGGAACACTCTGGTCTGATACTTCCTTTCTCAGGAATACTTGTAATCATCTCCTTTTTCGTCTTTCTGGACATTTTGTTTTACCTGCCTTACTGTTCTTCTAGTAATCCTCACCTTCCTCCACCATAACTTAGGCTTTCATTTATGGTGTCATACCACATTTTTTTTTTCGATGACCAAGTGGGTTACTGTTATTGCATTTCCTTTCTCTGAAAATACATTATCTCATCAAAGAGTGACAGTATCTGACCACTCAATATCAGTATGACAAAATGTTTGTCTAGCATTTTACCCATCTCTTCTTGGTTTCCTTTTATATTAATTAATTTAGTTATTGCCTTCTGCTGTGACGTTTTGCACATTGGTAGGGTCATTCTAGCAAACCCATAGAAACCATCTGAAATACGTAAGACAGAAATTAAACTTCGCTTACTGATGGAAAAAGACCATGTTGGGATGTCTACAGCTGTAAATATCAGTGAAAGTTTAAATATCTCCATATGAAAATAAGCTCCAAACTCAGATTTCCTAGGGAATGTTTTTTATTTTGAGTTGATTCTAGCCTAGTCCAATTCTATGCTTATTTTTGTATTATTCATTCCCGTTTTGACAAGGCACCAAGTCCTGCTTTTTTTTCTTCCTTTTTTTTTTTCTTCTTTTTTTTTCTGGCATAGGTCATACTCCTTTGTTTATAGCAAAAGTAGGTGGAGAGGAGTCATCAGAAGGAAACAACACAAGGTCCTTTTTATTTCCATATCATTCCACCTAAATATCTGGAAGAAGGTTGTATTTCTTTCTAGTATCCTGGGCCCTGATTTCCCTATCACCAGTTTCTGACAATAGAATTACAGTTAGAATACGATTACCATGCAGCCTGTTAAAAGATGTCTTGAAGACCTCTTGCAGAAGTGTCTCATGATGACTGAAAAGGTAGTCTGTTTTCAGCAAAATATGTGAAGAGAATATATTTCTATTTGTTTATTTTCAGTGGTTTTTATATGAGAGGGCTTTTTCGTAAGATTAATCACAACAACCTAAACGCTTAATGACTCTTGTTTTCTAACATCTAAGACCCCATAGTTTTGTGGATTTTGACTGTAAAATACTACAAAAAAGATCCCTGTTGTTTTGCAGGATGATTGTAGTCAGTTTTCAAAACTCCCTTCCTTTTCATCTTATTTTTATATAGACAGCAAAAAGTTACAGCTTTTGAAAATATGGGTGGCATTTTCTTTTATTTAAAGAGCATAATTTTTAGGGATGAATGTAACTTCCTTAGTAAAGGACTTCTTGACCGAATCTTTTAATGGTGTGCAAGCAGTCTGGATTCCTTGATGGCAAAAAAGACATCTTTCCCTCAAATCATCATGTCAATAGAAAAATAGAACAGTCTTTTCTTCCGCCATGCAAGGACCACTAAGTAAGTGAGACCAAGACTTAATTTTCAGATGATATCAAGAGAATTTTATGGCAGATGTCTTTATTGGCAGTTAGGTCTGCTGAAATAATTAATGAATCTAAGCAAATCACACTGCTAAAATTAGCCTGAGAAATGCAACAGTCGCTATTTTGTACGAGTTTTCCCTTGCCTTTCTTACCGCTTACCTTTATATTGCTAGAGCCTGGCTGTCACTTTTAGCAAGGCTGGTTGCCCATGTCCTTTGCAGTGAAAAGCTAAGCTAAGATCATCAGCATGCCAGTAGCTAATACTTTCAAGTGGTTTTACCCAAGACAGAAAGTTCTCCCACTGGAAGAATTTAGAGAACAACTCATCTTATTGCAGGAAAAAAAGTACGAGATCTTCCTAAGAACACCACACTTCACACGCACAAAGCTCTCATGAGTAGAGGAGTAATACTGCACAGTGGCTCACTGGGCTTGGGCTAAGCTGGGTGCCCAAATTTACTGTAGATTTCTCCAGCTAACAATACAGTGAAGGTTCAGAAGCTGTGTTTTCACTTCTTTCTCTTTTGCTCTTTTTTTTTTTTTCCCTCCAGTCAATCAGCTAGTACCTGCTAACTATGTCTGTGAAATCCTGATAGAGACAAAGCAGTTCCTTTGCTGCTCTGTAGTATGAAGGTAATAGCATAGTCTCTGCTTAGTTAATTCTGGAAAACTAGCTTTCTCTCCACTGGGGTGTTACAAGATGGTACCTTTTAATTACTTGCTGTAAAATCAACTTTCTGGAATGAAAACAAAGCCACATAAGCCTTGTTTATGCATTTTAACTCCTCTTGCTTGCAAGGGCTAGTAGTCCATCTGGCTATTTTAATATGATTTTTTGTCATACATTTTTCCTTTTTTCATTCTTTTACTGATATATTTTGGTATTTTTCTTAACCTTGTAAAAATTACTGGGATCCTTTCTAAAGCAAAGCTTCTTGATGTGTTTATGTTTAGCAGGTCAGATAAATTGTTCTCATGCAGACAGATCAGTGACACACAAGAAAGGAAATGTGAATTATCTGCCCACATCCCATAGTTTAGATAGCATCTCAGACTGAACTATGCACCTGGGATATTCCTAGTGATATCAGGAACCCACGAGGTGTGTCCAATAGTGCTTCATTCCTTCTTATTCTTTGTTTCAGTCCTCCTAGCTATGTTTGTGCATACAGCAGCTCTTTAATTTCAGCATGAAAGAAATTATTCCAAACAATTATTTACTAAGAGTGTCTCCGCTCTTGAAGTAACATGTTGATTCCATGTACCATTGAGACTGTGTTTTGCAGTTCATTACTCAGAGTATCAAGACAGAATTGCCTAATAAGAGAAGCATAAGACAGGATGATTTGCATAGCTCAGTTGAACTTCACAGTTTGCATTTCTGAACAGGAGAAAACGCCAAGACTCCATAAGGCAACTACTTATTCCAAATCTGGCACTTCTCCTATTCGGAAACACAGCTTGTGAAGTTCACTCGAGTTATTCAAATCAATCAATTTTTTTTCCTGAGCACTTTAATAACAAGAACGTTTTCTGTTATTAGTATATTACTTGTATAATATTTGCATATTAAGATACTAATTGAATATATTCACTTACCTGCTATCTCTTTTTTCTGATTCTCCAAGAAGAATCTCGGCAGTGCTGTTAAAGGAGTAAGGAACATGGACAGGTTGATACTTGTGTGCCTCTGCTAGAGAATTAAGATGAGTATCGTGCACAACTCATTTGTGGCTTTGTCTTATGTCATTCCATCACTTGCAAGTTATACAAGTAACTCCTAGACCTTATAAGTGAGACGTTTCACACATGCAGCATGTAAATCCGACTTTAAGGTTCTGTCTGTATTAGTGAATAAAATGGACTGAGGACTGTTCTTTGATCCCAGAGCTAATAGGAATGGCAAGGCCTCTGTCTGTGTGATTAGCATGTCTGCCCCTCGCACTGTGTAAGCTGTATTTGAACTGCCTGTTGGGGATGACCCTTGGCCTGGGTGAATCTCTGGAATATGACTTCGAGTTGTGGGAGGGCAGTAGCTGGCCTAACAATGATATAACAAAATATAACAATTTCATGCTGCACTTGCTCACCCATGCTATAGCCATTTAGCTTATCAGTGCAGCGTTCTCAGAAGATTTCACTGCACGCTCACCTGCCTCTGAATACCACCTAGGGTTCCTTTCCAGCTCAGTAACCTAAGCCCCACACAGTTCTCCGTACTGAGCATAGCAGCTTAGGGCTACTTGCCTTCACAGAAGGTGTGGAAGGGTGAAAAACACCACCTCCTTCCTCAAACCAGGTTTCTTAGTTGGCAGCAGTGCTCCTCCTTAACCTGGGGAGAGGGAAGAAGACTGCACATAACAGTGACTCTGTCTCACCTCCCTCACGAAAATAAGCAACAGTTGGTTAAGCCACCATCCCCATTGAAGGCTTTAAACAAAGATGTCATCTATGGTTTGCAGTTTCTGTGAAACCCAAGGAAATTCAAAGAATGCTGTGAACAGGATAGTGCAGCCAATTTGCCTGAGACAGACATCAAAGTGACCGTATGTACAAGAAAATGACAGTTATTTGGCCTGAATATGCAAATAATATGTGCAAGCTTTTTTCCGTGAGTTGTTGAAAATTTGACCTTAAATATTTTGCTTTTCATTAAAGAAGATGAGGATTTCATAATGACAGGCATATTCAACTCTTCCTTTTCTCTGTATCAGATATGTCAAAATATTATGTTGTGGGGTTTTTATTTTGTATGTTGTTGTTTTTTCCCTTTATTAACATAATCAGAACAAAGACTGAGAATGTAGGTTCTGGGCTTGATACATGCTGTTGACTATTTTACAAGACTACTATAAAAGCTTATTTGATATATTCCTATATGATTTGCTACTGTAGTGAAAAACATAGCTATTAAAACTTTATAAGCAGCTGTGGCTACTTGCTCCTGTGAAAAAGCAAATCCCAAATGTCAGCTTGGTTTCTGCGGTTCTTCAGAAAATAGTGTATTCAAGTCTGGTCTATACTTAATAAGTTTTACTAGAATGATTATGTTTGCTAGTGGTGCAATTTTTTTCATCATCGTAACTGTGCTTCACACTGCCCTAGTGCAGATATAAGTATGCTGGCACTCGTGCTGAAGATTCGGCTCTTGCTATGACCAGAAGTAGGATATACCTTTAAAATCATGTTTCATCTAGAATTACCACTTCTGGATAAGGAGAATGATTGCCCAATGCGGGACCAATAAAAAGAAATGTTCTTAAGTGCAGACAAGGCTTCAGTTTCATAGACACAGAACAGTTCTGAATAAATAAAATCCTCTCTGCTTGGCAGTCAGCCCTGCTGACTCTTACAACTGTATTGTGTTTTTCGATATTTGTTTTTGTTTAGTTTCTTAAAATCCTCAAGTTCTTGCATAACATGAATACATAGAAGCCTGTGCTTTGTATTAAAACATCTTTCTAGCCTTAATACTAGTGGAGAAAAAGCTTGGAAACATAACAAATACAAATATCTCAAATTTGCAGCATTATAAAAATTTTGTAAGTTTGAATCGAGTTCCTTCGTTCTCAGACCTCCCCTTTTTAACACTATAGTTTTGATAATAATGACTTCTACAAATTTTAGTTGCCTAAGGTGACTTGAAATACGTTGGATCTGATGTATCAAAGTGTTCAGGCAAGAATGTAAATAAGATTTACTTTTCAATAGGATTGCATATATTATAAAAGTATGTTTTGGAGTTTTAGGGGCTTCTGTTCAAAATTGTGACTATTTTGGTTTTGGATCTGTATTACAGTATGTGCACTTATCCTTTTTCAGATATGCTTTGTGAACTGAAATTTAGAACTTGAGCTCACTTCAGAATACTAGTTAATAACGTTTTGAAATTAGTAGATTTGGACCAAATTTCACAAGCACAAGATATCTCACAATTTTGTTAAAATAAACAGTGCTCACACGGCTCCTCAGATGTTGCATCAAGAAGGAGCTTTCTGCCTGTATGTGACTGTACACATCTGTTAATTCAGAAATCTAAATGTGAAATCCAGCACTCAGGGACACCAGGTGGATATCTGATACTCTCAGAGGAGTTTGGGCTTCATAAACCATTGTATGGATTATTCACAGCCATGCATTTTTTCTTCTGATTGTGACAGAAAAAATATGGGTGAAATATTTGCATCAATAATTAATCCTAGTATAAATCAATACAAGTTACTAATAAATGAGAAATAGACACGTCACTGCCAAAAATCAGCTGTTAATGTCTCTTCGCTTACTGAAATGGCATGCTACATATCACAACTGTTCTATTAATAGCTACAAAATATTTCATTAGGTGGAAGTCAGGAATACTCTCCAGTTCTACCATGAATGCTGCATTCATAGCACACTATAATTTGAGATTGGAATAAATGTTCATAGAGCATGAGAAATAAAGAGATACAACTCTCTGCGTCTACATTTAATGACTGCATTCAGAAGTACTCACGTGATTTAGCTCAATTCACTTTTCCACACGTAGGGATCTTGTGACATTTAAAATTCATTACTGTATCCCTGGATTCCTCATGGGGCTGTCAAATGTGGCACAGGAGTTTTGGGAAACTGTGCCCGTTGGGAACAGCAGCTGGAGGCCAACCAGGACATCCTAGGGTGCCTGAAGTGGCACGAGGTGAATGTGTAGTGGCAGCTGAACTGCAAACCTTCAAAGTCCAGACTAATTCAAGCTTAGGATCTGTTCTTGAAGACAGTATGTGCGCTACTTCTAAAGAGTAGAGTAAGACTCAGTCTTTTTTTTTTTTTTTTCAGAGTGGGCTTCCCGTTCTATGTAGTATGCTCGCTCACCATTACTGACTCATTCCTTAATGAAACATACTCTTTCCATGCCCCAAAATAATGCAGGTGGTGAGGGAGGGACAACCCCCACCTCCTCTGGTCACACTGCAGAGTGAAGCAAAAATACGTAAGTTTAGCTGCATCCCACAGTGATACTCTGGTGGTGATCACCCTTCTGAAAAATGGCAGATTTTGGTGTGATGGGTGTGATTTCTTCAAGCCAAGGATTGTCAGGGGAAATGCTCTGATCAGTAGACTAATGCGACTGATGGAAGTTTTAAAGAAAATGGTGGGTCTGTCCTTACTGGCCTGATCTTTTCAAGGTGTAGCACGTACAATTCTGAATTTAATTCTCAAATCTTTCTTTATGTACCTGAGACCTGTACTTGAATCCGGCAGTAAATCAGTCAGAAAGTCTCTGAGAAATAGGCATTGTTAAAAACTTTATCCCTCATCAGTGATTAAACTCACCGTCCACATAGGGGTCTCACCTAGTAGCACAGCATCAGGGCTTCCCAAAGTTTTCCCTTAGCAACCCTACTTCCAGGGTCACAACCCCACTTTCATTTTCACTTCCAGGCTTGTGGGCCCCAAGTGGGGTCATGACCCTAACTTGGGAACTGTTCTATAACACATTGAAAAAATTAACATACCAGCCAGTAAATACATCGGCAAAACAAACCCGTCCAGGCTACCCAAGACCCTGCGCAGTCTGCCATCCCTGGAGGCCTTACCTATTAAACATGGGTCAGATTTTCAAAAATGTGTATCTACTTGCAAGCTCACACACTGCTTTGGGTATGGGTTACCATTGTCTTGTAGTCTTCCTTTGTGCTATTTAGCTAAGTTGGGTGTTGACAAATATGTGCTAACACTTCTGAAAATATGACCCTCTTTTTCTTGCTCATTCATATGTTGGAGGTGCTGCTTAGATTTATTATTGCACATAATGGAGTTCACAGTTATTGTGTGTCAGAAACAAGATCTGGAGAGTCTGTTGTTCCCACAGCTGGAACAACACATACACATCTGCTAAAACTGCAGTGTAAATTGTATTGTCCTTACCAATTAATCACTTACAGTGTGTTCTATCAACTCTCCTCCTGCTTAACTCCTACTGGTCTTTACCCTCTTCTCCCTTCATCTTCCTCTGATGTATTCTGTTCTCCTTTCCTTCTGTGTCTCCCACTTCATTTTTTAACCTTTGCTACTGGTGTGCCGTGTTTGGACAAGGAGATGCTCCTATAGGAGTTCCTACTTCTCTTGCAGATCTTTCTACCATTATATCTCAAAAAGCTTTGCATGGGATGTGAAATCCCCCAGGTTATGAAATCTTAATGTCCTTTTTTCACAGTGGGGAGACTAGCACACTGCTCTGGCAAGGGCTGTTACTCACAGTCACCAAAAAGCCAGTGGCAGCGAAAAAGATGAAACTTCATTTTCCTGTGTCCCATGGTGGGCTCCAAGGAATGTTGTTAGTTAATACAGGACATACCAGTAGATGGCACTTCAGCGTTCAAAGCATTGCTTAAACATATGACGGGCTGATAAATTGGCTTTTTGTGTGTAGTTATTCAAGTACAACTTTTAGCATTGTTGGCATTTAGAGAGAAATAACTCTTCAGTCTTGTGCTGTTTTCCTGGGACCTTTACTCTGCCCTTTTTATTTTTTTTTTCCTTTTTCTTTTTTCCCCTTGTGACGACACTTTTCTGTTTCTCCCAGTTTTCCATATGGAATCTTATTCTTGAGAAAAAAATAGAAAAGGAAATCTTATCAAGTGGAAAACTCTCACCTTTTTTTTTTTTTTCAGAAAAGAGTTATTTAAATCCTGAATGACTGAGTAATGAGGAGACCTGAGGTGGGGGGCAGTGAGTAAAATCTATTTCCGAATGTTTATAAGGTCCTAAGCATGTATCTGAATACCTGACTCCAAAATAGCACTGCAATCACCCCACCCAGTCTGCTTTTACAGACAAAATGGTAATAATACCAAGATCAGTGCATACTGCTAAGCCTCAGCACATATTTTTTGAAGTATGGGATAAGCAATTATTTACAAACTTGCAGAATATTTGTGAAATATATCCAAATGAAGACACTGTATGACCCCAAGCCTAGCTGTTGTGCTACCTTTGCTGTACACCGGCTGCAACTAAACACTTCAGATCCTGCCCAAGACTTTCTTCCAGATAGGAAATGAGGGCTTCTGCTGTGGGCCCTGGCTGGGTTTCACCCCGTCAGCACATGTGGTGCTGCTTGCTAGGTTGCTGACAGTGGCAAGTGCCTTTCAATTAAGGCTGAAGTTCCTTCAGAGCCCGTAAATGGAGGCTGCCAGGGAGATTAATAAATGAATTGTCACAGCTTCCAGGCATGCTGGGTTGGGAAGTGTGACTCTCAAGTCTGTGGGCTGCTTAAATTTGGAGCTCTGTGTCTGTATCATTAGAGAGATAGACTGAGTCCCTTTTTAGTTTCCCATAAAATGAATGAAAAATAATTTCTCTGAAGTTTGAGTCCAAATGTGGAAGTACTCAATATTTGTGTATCTTTATGCCAAGCATTTTAGACTTTTTGTAGTTTTTTTGGTGGAGTCACCATTTGAAACAAGGATTTGAATTGCTCCAACTAAACCATCTGTATGTGGGAAAAGATTATGGGAAACTTCCCTGCAGGGCTCTTTTTAGTTGCTCCAGTGGGCATTATCCATTATTTTTCCAAGTGTCTTGCCTTAGGGTTTTTTTTGCTTTCCTTGCTGTCTTGACCAATCTAGCTTGTACTTGTTATTGTCTCTTTGAGAATTATTGTCAGTCCTAAAAAAAATATTGCAATCTGAACAATACAATAGTTTAAAGTTGCATTTTAACTACTTCACTCTTTCATCTTATTTACTTTTTTCACTTAAAAATACGGAGACAAACTTTAATATGTTTGCTTGCCTTTTCTCCACTATGCATTCTAATCTATATAGAATGAATATTCTAGAGAACAGGTACTGCACTCCTTGCACAGCAAAAAGTTTTGCTAAAATCAACGGGAAAATAGCATTTATGAGGAATTTTAGGATCACTTAAGGATCGTGTAAGGGAAAGACATATTAAAGAAGGAACACTCTATGTTCCTCCTGATGATTGCATCCAGCAGCTGTGGTGATATGGTTCCATAAATGTTTCTTTAGGGAATTGTTTATTTTTAAACTGGACATTCCTTTCTGATTCTGGAGTCTGTAATACTTAAAAATGGGTGGACTTACTTCTTCATAGGATCATAGGATAATTCAGGTTGGAATAGGTGTCAGGAGATCATCTGCTTGATTGTCCTCGTGGGGAAAAAAGCTTCGTTTATACCCAGTATGAACTTCTCTCATTTCATCTGATTCCTGTTGTCTCTTGTCCTGCCACCATGCACTGCTGTGGAGATCTTCCCTCTATCTTCTCCATGACCTTCCTGCAGGTAGAAGGTTGCCCCCAAATCCTTCCTTTCTCCAGGCAGAAGCAGCCCCATCCCTCAGGCTTCCCTCTTAGGGCAGGTGCTCCAGTCCCTGAGCATCCTGGTGGGCCTCTGCTGGGCTTTCTTGTCCTCAGTGACACTTTCTTCCATGTTGTTTAAGGATTTGCATAACTACCTATCTGCTTTATCTATATGTCTTGCCATATTTCTTTCAGCAATACTTCTAATTCAAAAAATCAAATGCACATATTAGTACCTTCTACAAGTTTCTAACAATGGCCACTTATCAACATCATGCTTGTATTTCCAGGTGACTCTTAAAATGTGAAGTGCTTAAAACTTAAAATAACAGTAAATAACATGAAGCTCAGCAAAAGACTGATAGGAATGTTGTTATCTGAATGACAGCATTCCAAGCTGCTAAGGGATCTTGAAAAATATATTAAAACTTATGTAAAACTGTATTTTTGCATACAATCCTGCTACAGAGGAAAATATTTTATTTTTTTTTAATGTTGTCTTTGTTGTGAACCTCTAACATACCATCAAGAAAGGTTCCAACATTAATTTAAAAATATTTCAAAAATTTTTAAAACCAGGTTAGTAAAATTTAACTCTTCAATGGGAATGCAGTGATTTCAGTTTTGGGGAATTCTGACTATCTATAGACCTCACTGGAAGCATTGGGAGGCTCTCACACTGTTGCTGATTTGCACAGGTGGAAATTCATCAGCCTTCAGGCATTCTGATCTACACTGGACCACTTTGGTAAATTCCTTATCCTGTAATTGCATCTAGTAAGTCTGATAACCTGTTATCACAGTCCAGAGTTTCCTTTCAGTTTTCTGACACAATAGTGCTCTTCAATCCAAAAGGAAAGTGGAACAAATCATTTTAAAGTTTAAGAGATCATAAGAAGGTACCTATAAATTAGAGGAAAATGAACTGTACACGTTTTAACTCCAAATCAGTCTCTAAACTGAACACAATGGCTCTCATCTTGCTTTCATATTATATTTCTACACTGCTTGATAATTTCATTGGCTGTATTTTTTAAGAGTAATCTAACTGAATTATACAGATAATCCCAAATGAGCATCAGCAAAATTCAGCCACTGAAGTCCGTTATTTATTTACACCTATCACAAATAAATAAATAAATACATAGTTAACTTCTGAGTTAACTATTTTTCACATACCCCTACCTGTAAAATTCATGCTGCCATAATGGGTCAGGCAGGCCTTGGAATTACAGAAATATCAAACAAAGAAAAAAAGTAATTGCCTTATCTTCAGGGAATTACGAATTTAAAATCTGATAGCTTGTGAACCTCTTGGTCTATGTACAAATGCTTTGCTTCACCAGAAAGCATGGAATCCTAGTTCTTCAAAGGGATAAGATACAGATGTTTCTGTGCTGGTGATTCGTTATATAGTAAAATGTCACTGCCTAGAGAACAACACTGCATACTGAAATTTAATTTCACCTGATTCCCATTTGGAGGGAAAGAAGGAAACATTTTTATGTAATAAAAAAAAGAAATGGCAGCTGTTTGAAATTTGCTGAGGGGCTTGGAATGTAGTTCTAGGTGAGGTGCATTAGCAGGCAGAAAGCAAGCAAAGAGGTAAAAGGTGCAAAAGAGGTCCATTATATTGTTCTTAAGTCTATCATATGAACATAGCTATCAGGAATGCTTTTGAGTGTGATCAAAACTGTCTACACTCGCTTGCATGTATTGCATGGATGAATACATTTGGGAACCAGGGCTTTAGAAGCAATATTCTTATCATTCAAATGCCTCAAACCGAGTCTCTTGGAATTAAGCTGATTTTGCTTAAGAGCCAGAGCATGGGTTTCTGTTTTCAAACATATACACTTTGACATTTAAGTGCCTGCGTTTGTGAACGTATTTCGAGGTCTGGGATTCAGTACATTAGTACACGCCATGGTGAACTAGGAGTTCACTAGGAGTTTCAGAAATGTGATTTACAGCAAGGGAAATACATATGCCAGCTGACAGAAAACACCGAAGAGGAAAGATATTCCTGAAAATTTATTTCTCTTCTGGATTTAGGAGCTTGTGCAAGATGGTTTCAGAGCTGGAAACTACCTTCTTGAACCCCCCAGAAAGGAAAGGAATTAGAAAAAACAGATTCAGCACCTTCCTTAGAGTGAGGGAATTAAGACCACATTTCCACTTCCCAGGAAGTTCCCCACATACAAGTCTGGAGGAGAGAAAAGGAAAAAGCAAAGCCTCTCATGCTGTAACTATGACTCAGTGTAGAAAGAGATGTGATATTTGTAATCTTGATTTAAACAGAGGGTTAAACATGATTTCATAGCTCAAGGATGGAAGCACTTACATACTAGGGGAAGGAAAAGGGGAGGCAACCTGGATTCTGTCCCCTGCTTCAAGCATTATTTATGTATGTTACTCAATTACAAATGCAAAACGTGTAGGCAGCCCCTGGGGCAAGAACCCAAGACTTCCTCTTCAAAAGGAGCACCTATTAGGGTTGCAAATTATCCTCTCTCAAAGAATCTTGCTTCCTCTCCGACACAAGCATGGCTTCAGGAGGCATGACAGACAGTTCTCTGAGCTTCACCTTGAGCTGCTGGTGGATGTGCTCTTGGGAGATGTGGGAAAGATCTCCTCAGGAAGAGACTGGCGATGAACCTGCATCTCCTACTTCATCAGCAAGCACCTTATCTCCAAGTATGATATTATGTAAAACGTTGGCAGCTGTGCTGCCACTACCTCTGGACGTGTTTCTAGGAGAAAGGCTCTGGGGCCATCGTGCCTGATGCTGAGGTTGGTGTCTGTTAGACATGCTCAGAAGGCACCCACCTCATGAAGCTTCTCAGGAGATGCCTCACCTGTACACCACAGGCAGGCTTTGGTGCAAGGTAGGTTTCGAGGTTTTCAGCTGCATGGAAATAGCAGTAGCGATGGAAAATGTCATGGCAGAACTTTTAGATAATTTTATCAGCAAAACCCTAACGTAGATATATCTATCTATTTATTTATTTATTTTTATGTGTGTGGCTGTTTCGTGTACATGTACATACATAAATATAGCTTCCTGGCATTTTTGATGCTTTTTTGAATTTGGCTGTGACTTTGTGAAGCAGGACGCAAAATTAGAACCCAGAAATCCTGCTCTGCTACAGTAAGACATGTAAATATATTTACAATTAAAAGCAGCCTTTTAATGTTGTTGTTTTGTTGGAAATGAGGTAGCTGGCACCTACCTGAAGCTGAGAAAACTCTCCCCTTGTACTCACCACATCTATTAAGCATTTCATCTCTATTTCATTGTCATGTGTTTATTAGTTCGTCAGGAGATTTTCCGATAGGGTCTGTTTCCATCCCTCTATTTTCCCAGCCCCCATTCTTCTTTATTCTGGGTTCTGTTGCCCTCAGGAGACTAAAATCCTGCTCACTTTGCTCCTCTCATCGTGCACTTCTTTCCAAAGAGATGACTTGTCTAAACGAAGCAACAGGAGGAGGAAAGGCAGAATTTTTTTGATATTATTTTGAATACAATATTATAAATGCACGCCTGTAGTCTTTATGTGTTCATAGATGAATAAATTATATTTGCTTTGGATGATGCTAAACAATCCATAACAAATTACAGTTTACTGTATAGTAAGAAATACACAGAAGACTATAGCAGGAACAGGCTTTAAATATGATTTGTATTCAAACAAAACGGGTAAGTCAATTTCCGCTCTGAAACCTCAACTCAGCAAACTGCTTAAACGCTACTGAATAAGGTGCTTAAGTACATTTTTAAGTTTTGTGCAGTATGACAGGGAATTTTTGATAAGTGGAGCCTTGTTTGGAAGAACAGCATAACCATGGTAGCATAAAACAAGATTCTGATCCCTGCTGTGCTTATGGCTGGCTGTTACCTTTCCTCTGAGTTCACTGGACACTGAGTCTTGGACACTAAAAGTG
This sequence comes from Anser brachyrhynchus, assembly GCF_964034855.1. Taxonomy (NCBI): domain Eukaryota; kingdom Metazoa; phylum Chordata; class Aves; order Anseriformes; family Anatidae; genus Anser; species Anser brachyrhynchus. The sequence continues at coordinate 13,635,194 of NC_137697.1, read as the reverse complement.
TTCAAACTGAAGATTGGTTCAGAACTAAACAGATTTTCTGAATTAACTCTCCTCTTGGGAGCAAAGAATTTCCAAGTGACAATGTGCTGTTTGATGCATCATTTTTTTTGTCTGTTGTGCTGTTACCCATCTTACATTTGAGCAACAAGTTCATCATTTGCCCTTTCTATTAGTCATCTAAAAAGATACAACAAGAACCTCACTAACGTGGAACTGAAGCTTAACACAATCTCAAATGCGTGTTCAAAACCTCCTAGAAATGTGCAAATTAAAGATGTCCAAGAAATGACAGACATTTTATTCTCAGGATGGAGAGGGAAACAAAAATGCTGAATCTCTTCCCATCCTTCAGAGTACTTGGATTTAAAACAAAGTAACATCAACAGACTGGAGATGTTGCTTCTGTCTGAAAAGAAGTGTTTCTTGAACTAGTGTTCCTGAAAGCTTTGGCCTTAACCAGTGTGTTTCAGTGCTAAGTCAGGAACAAGCCTCCTTTCCCCTGACTACAGGTACATCTGCCCTGCACCAGAACCCTTTAGAAGCAAAAAAAAATGAGGACTACATCTAGGGAAAATTCCATTTTTTATTTTTTCACTCATCATTTATTTACAAATACACATTATAACTTTTATATACATTGCACATTTACATGGTAGAAAAGTACAAAACTATATATTTAAATGAATTTATATTTAACTCGCCATGTTTGAAAATATAAAATTGCATCAGAAAAAAAGTATTATGAAAAGCAAGAAACTTGAACTGATAAAGCTTTGATAAAACTTTTAGTGACACACTTGATCGGGAAACAAAACTTTGAAAGTGGTACTGCAAGACCATCTTAAAGGAAACACCTGATAAAACATTTATGCATGTTACAAAAAAATAAAACATTAAAAATAAAATAAAACTTTTATTCTTATTACAGTTAGCCCTGTAGCTATTAACAACCTTCATAATCCGATTTCTTTGGGTCCGGAATTCGTATAGTACAGTATATATGCTCAGCGCATTGAGATCACGTCAGAATGTGATCTGATCAGAAGCAGAGAAAAGTGAAGTGGAAGAAGTTTCCTTAAAGACCGCCTCACTGCACCCTGGAAGTATATTTAAGTCAGTTACAATGCCTTTTGGTCAGTCAAGATTCCTTGTAAACAAAAACCCGAGGGATCTTTTATGTACAGGACCGGCAAGAAGAAAATCCAATAAATAAACATAACAGAAACCGACATGCAAGTTTGTTAAAGTGGAAAAGAGTTAACTTCAGTGAAACAAAGAGATGAGATCATGTGGGTAAGCTCTAAGGAATGGACTTTTATAGTTTACAAGAAGAAAGAAACGCTTTACTTTACAAGCAAGAGACCTCACAATAAATAACACTGCTCTTCCCGTAACGAATAAATTTCTTCAAAAAACAAGGTGTACAGTCAACCAGACATTTTATGTATAAATTATAAAACATGACACAGTATAAATAAATGTCTACGAGACTCAACTATATGTATACTTTTTTTTCTCCCCAAAATAAATAAGCATACACTTATTTACAGTATGGACATTGATTTCGTGCCCAATGGCTGTTCCAATAGTGATGGAGGTTTTACCATTCTAGAATGGAAGATATAGGAAAGCTGTAGTCCTGGTCTTCATCTTCCTCTTCTTCCTCTGGGTCTTCATTAATGGCTAGATGGGGGAATACAGGGGAGCTGTTGTTTAAATAAGGACAACAACAGCGCAGAAGCAGCTCAGTGCATGTTTTCAAAGCCCTCTGAACAGCCATAATACAGCGTTGCATTTTATGCGACTTGTAGTGAGATGCTCTTTGGCATCTGCTGTTATGCAATAAGGTTTTTTATACATAATCTATGAAGTCATAACTGCAGAAAGTTCTGAAGAATCAATGGCTCAGGTTTTATTGGCAGATTCCTGAAATCAAATAAAAAGCGCTCTTGTGTTCTAGGTTTAACTGCTTTGTGTCCTTCATTCAGAGTTAGTAGAGGCAACTGTGCCAAGCCAGGTGCTCATGTGCTACCATCAGGCTCGTTCATTTGGACAGAGTTAGAGTTTATCCGAGTGTTAATAAAGCAATCAGCGAAGCACACGAGAGCAGACAAATTAGGAAAAATTGCTAAAAGTATACTCCTAGGGCAACCCGTTTCTGAGAAAACGATTTGTTCTCAGAATATCCCCAATACCCCAACTTGAAAGCCAACTGGATGCTGGACATCTATTGCATTTCATCAGTAACCAAAGCGTGTGCGTGATACATACATACTCGTATGGCACGTGTGCCGTATCTTGAATCTCTAAATTAAACTTTCTTAGGTTTAAAGGCGTAAGTCTTTGTTACCTAGGGATTGCCTTCAGAAGCCTTAAGTGTCTGCAGAGTTAAAAATCTCACTTACAGTTGCAAGATCCAGAGTGCTTTACTTCTAGAAGCACACCCATGGAGCAGGCTGCCTCTTTCATGGCACACTCGCTTGGGTAAGTTGTGTTATCGCTGGCACAGACTGCCTCGTCTGACTTGCTTTCAGGGCAGAGCTCATCACAGAGGGCGCACCGACCTCTGCCAACCTTAAAATCCCACAAGCATTTCTTCCCAGCACTGCACTGAATGTCTTCACAGGACTTTGCTTCTAAAAATATACACAAGATACTAGAGGTAAGTGAAAAGACAAAGGAAAAAAAAAAAAGCAAACCCAAACAACCTCAAACTCCTTTTCTTCCCAATGAACTGTGAATAGACAAAGCTCAGATGCTGTAGATGGAGTGATGTTTGCTGTTTTTAAGCAAGTAGTCCCTTGGACACATTTCCCTGTCTGTACGTGGGGGAAGAAAGACATCCGTGCCAGTACAGCTTGGCCCTGGGAATACAGGATTACATTTGCCTATATTGCACATGACCTTCCTGCTCTGTTTGATGTCAGTGGAAATTCAGCTCCCCAAATTAGTGGTAAGTGGAGAATTTGGCAACACATACAGCATTTCTAAATCAATTATTATTATACTAACCCACATATAGCCGTTGTCTACAAGATTGGAGAGGGAATTCACCTCAACCTATGCCAACTAAAAGCTGTCTGAGATTCCCCGGCATCCCTCCAGCAGTTTGGGGGAGCAGAGGCTGCAAGGTGCTCCCCTGTAACATGCTTCACTACCGCTCCTTTCTGGGAATCACAGTGCAAAATGTCAGGATGCACTGAGATTATTTTCCTATCTTCACCCACCAACTGTCTCCAAACTCTGCAATATTTTTGAAGAGGAAAAAGTGATCAGATGTTTCCAATTAAGTTAACGCAAGCTTTGCCAAGACAATTGTTTCCAGGAATCCAGATCCACCGAATATTGAGACCTTGTTATGCCGTAACCATGTCATTATCTATTTAATGGTGGGTACTTTTCCCTTGGACGCTAATGTCGGCACCCACAGTGACAGCAAGAGGAGCAAGATCATGCCCTTTACTCCCTCACTCCTTTTGCAATCTTTGCAGGTGCAAAGCGCACCCTGGCTCTGCTTTGTCCTGGAGGGGAACACAAACCCAGGGTGCTCGGAGTCTCTCCGGCTCCCCAGCACAAACCCCATCCATCCATTCGTGCTCCCACCCACCCACAGATCCACATCCACAGAAACCCCTAGCAGCCAAGACTGCAAGTTCAGTTCCCTCCAGTCTTATCCCTCCGGCCGAGATACCTACTGATGCATTTTCCTTCGTAGGCTAATCCAATGGATCTGCCCAGCAGGCAGGTGGCTTTCCTCAGGTGGCAGGCACTGGCGTAAGTTATGCCATCATTCCCGCAGAGATACTGCTCAGGAGAGGTAGGCTCAGGGCAAATTCGATTACACGTCACACAGTAGGCGTTGTTAGTTTGATCCACAACACACGTGGAGCTGCCTGGACATAAGACATCCCTACAGGTCTCTGAAATAAAGATGGAAACACAGAGCGATTAATTAGGGGACCCCCAGCATGCCAGTGAGAAGCGAATGGGTGACACAATGAAACAAACGATCAGTTAAAGCCTTCAGCAGCAATCCTCATTTAAGGGCCGCTGTAGGGGACCTTCCCATCTCAGGGGAGCTGGACGTAAGCGCTGCTAGACCCTGGGGAACTCTCAGTCCAGCTAGGCCCTGGTCTGCTGAGCATGGTTTAGTTACTGTCTCCCAGCACTTGGAACATCACTCTGGTTACACTGGGGAAGTACGTCAGCTCCTCCTCCCTACATTCAGACACACACCCTTTGGCATTTGAGGGAGATTGGATGAGATTTGCAAACCTACTTTTGCATTTGCCCTGATACTGGACTTCAAGTTCGGGCTGTTCTTTACATCTGGCTTTGAGAAGGGCACACTCGTTCCTGTAGGTTTTCCCATCTAAGCCACACACGGGGCCCTTCCAAGTGATATTAGAGCAATCCGGAGCACAAACACACCGAGGTTTGTTCTTCTTGTTCATTTTACATTTCTTCCCGGGTCCACAGTCCACGTTCTCGCACGTTTCTGATGGAAGGAAAGAGGCACCCCTTCAGTACCCAGCGTGCGGGACACACTTGGTGCCAAAACCACTCAGAGAACGAAAACATGCCGTGACCCTAGGGCGCACAGTGAACACACCTCCCCGCACCCCCACACCCACGCAGGGAAGGGAAGGCGAGGGAAATCCCCCAGCCTGTGAGGATAGGGCCGTGGGGGGCTCCATCCCCTCCACCCCTCTGCACGGTCGAGGAAAAAGGGGGTCCCCCCGGGGCAGCGAGGCTTTCCTGTGGCCCCCTGCCTCCCCCAACCCACTACGCGGGCCTGTGTGCCTGGCAGGGCCCCCCTCACCTTTGCAGGGGATGCAGTTGGGGGCTCCCCCATTAAAAATCATCCACTTGAAGAGTGTGTTGTCGTTGACATCCTCCTCCGTCCACGAGGTTGTCAGGCGGCCGCTCTTGCAGCACTCCTCCTTGCTGAGGTCAGTCTTGTAGAGGACCTGGCAGCGGCCGTTCCTCGCCTGCCGGAGCCAGCAGTTCCCAGCTGCGGGGGGACAAGGGGGGGGGGGACACCCGCACGCCTTCAGTGACCGCCACCCCCGGGGCACAACGCGTGCTGCGCCCCGGGCGACCCCGACTTTGGCTGCTGCGACTGATTTAGTTTGCCCCCCTTTCGTAACCCGCAGCTACCCCGGCCCGCTTGGGACCGCGGTTAAATATAATAACAGTAAAAATAATATAATAATAATAAAATAATAATAATTAAAAACGACTGAAAGCAAAAGACCAGATCAAAACAGGACGAGGCAGTTTTCCGAGGTATTTATTCCATATGTAGAGCAGAAGGAGCCCTGCCGGCACGTGACAGAGGCTTGAAAAGGATGTGCATTTAAAAGGGAATAAAAAGAAAATCGCGCTTGCAAATTCCTCCCTCCTCCCCCTGCCCTCTCCTCCTGACGGCGGCTGCCCAGCAGCATTGTTTTAGTGCCGCACGCAGTTGCAGCCCCAGCCCGTTTTGCAATCCGCACGGACTGGGAACATTCGCTGTTAGCGAAGTCTTTCGAAATCTCCACATTTCGCTGCTTCTATTAACAAACGTCTTCCCTTTACTAAAATAAGTCAGCAAAGTTCCAAAAAAAAAAAAAAAAAAAAAAAAGAAAGTGAGCAAAGTACACACAACGCAAGGGCACACAGAGGAGGAGGTCCCTACAGAGTTTTCAAAATCGATCCAACTGAAAAAGTTGGAGGTGCCGTCTCTCCGGCAAGCATTGCAGAGGAAAGTACACTGTCCTTAAACCGGATAGAGTTTTTTTTTTTTTTTTTTTTTTTTTTTTTACTAGTATGCCTGTTATTCGTGGAGTCACGCCAAGAACATTAGTCCAAGCAACTCCCCCTGCTTTAGCTGGAGAGTTTTGGTTGGGATGAGCCTCTCGTGAATAACCAATGTGACTTCTCCAGCGACTCAATACCAATTGATTCTGGTGCTCATCCAGCGAGGGCTCGATCCTGCCTCCTTACTCCGATGGGAACGTACCGGAGTGAGGGGTCAGGATCGGCCAGCCGGGATGTCGCGGGGCGTGGGGGGACGTGTCGTGTCGTGACCCCCTCCCCACACCCCCTGCCAAAAATCACAGAACAAACAACGCCCTAAAAAATAATAAAAAAAAAGTTTTGCGTCTTACAGTTGCCTACGTTAGTTTAACTTCTGCTCTAGCTCAGGGGCGTGGGGGGAAAAAAAAAAAAGGAAAACAAAATGGTAAAGCAAGCAACGGTTAGACATCCAGGTTGTGGGTGGCACACGGTCAAGATAAGGGGTAAAAAGCCCCCGAACTAAAAATCAATATTCCCTTGTGTCGAAAGAGGGCTCTTAAGAGTTGTCAATACCAGGTTCGGGGCTGTTTTGTTCGCATGGAGAAAAAAAAAAAAAGAAAAAAGCAAACTTACTGAAGCATACTCCTCAGCGCAGGAGAATTTACAGCACGTTAACATTTACTCACACACACACACACTAGGGGAGGGAGGGGGGGAAGGAGGAAATCCTAATATTAAAGGAATGTCCGGAAAATGACCACTATTGGTTTCTGAAAGCGTCAGCTGTAATTGTGGGGCTCCCCATCATCACCTCTCCTTCTGTCAGGCAGGCGAGATAAGAATCTGAGCTAAATTACCAACAAACTTTGAGCACTCATTCGGGACCCGCGCCTAGGAAAAGTTCCCCCACGATGCTGCTCTTCATTCATGCTGCATAGTAACAAAAATACCAAGAAACATCCTCATCTGTTCTCTGTGCCTGTGCAGAGCGGGGCGAAGATCCGATCAAAAAGCAACCTAAATGACACCTCTGCGCCTCGGTACAAAGCAGCCCCATGCTCACAGTTAACTTCTTTCCTGTTGGACCTTGGAGAGAGGCGTTTAACACCGCAGCAAACTAAACAGCGCCCGAAAGACGGAAAATTACAGTAATAACAACAGCAATAAAACGCATCTACGAATAAACAATCCGGTCTTACCCTGCGCTGTGTGGTCTTCCATGAAGTGGCAGAGAAACATCAGGAGTAAGAGCATGCCCGGGTGGATTCTCTGATTTAACATCCTCAGCGTAGCACGGAGTGAGAGAGACACAGAAACAGAGTGAGGGGGAGTAGGGAGAGGGAGCGAGCACTAGCCAGCCTGCTTATGATCGCTCTATTGAATGAACGTCAGGCTCTGAATGCAGTCTCTCTTTAAATCTATACGGGGGTCTTAGCTGTCTGCGGTGGGCGGTCTCCTAATGTGTGTGTGTGTCTGCTCGGGGGTGGGGAGATTTAAAAAGTTCAGTGTGAATCAGGTGACATTTTCCACCTTCTGGAAACCCTCTCCAATTATCTGCTTTAGGTGCACGCACACACGCGGGCGCGCACCCCCACCCCCCCGGGGCGCGCACCCGCGCAAGCTCCGCACCCGCGGGAGGCAGCGCAAAGCCCTGGGGACCCGCACCGCGCACCCGGAGGGTTTTGGCAACCCACGGGGGTCGCGGCGCAGGGAGCGGGGCTGGGGGGACAGGGGGCTGCGCTGCCCCCCCGAGGGGGCTCCGCTGCCCGGGGGGGGCTCCGCTCCGCGCCCCGCTCCGCGGTGCCTCCCCCCTCCGCGCTGCCTTCCCCAGCCTTCCCCATCCGCGCTTCGCAGCCCCCGGTGCCCGCAGCGGCGCGCACACGGCTCGGCCCCCGAAAAAAAGCCCCGGCCAACCAAGCGACCAACCCCGGACCGAAAAAACAAAACAAAACAAAACAAAAAAAAACCAGCAAGGAACCGAATAAAAGTTTAATACCTAGGGCTCTGCCCAAGTGACAGCCTTTTTCACTGGGAGCCCGGGAGGACGAGACGGGAATGGGGGCGACGTAGGCGGTCTCCTTTCAGAATCAGAAAAGATTGCAACATCGATAATGAACTTCTAGGGCACTAGTTTATTAAGCACAGTCTGGCATTATTCTCCCCTTAGAAAAGTTGGCGGTCTCTCATTTATAACATTTTTTGGCACCGTTGAATGAAACTGAGTAGGCGATATTTCCTTTTATACAAAACGATTACTTAACGGAAAATGGCATTGTTTATTCAAAAGCTGCCTTTTTAATTTCGATTCTTTCGCTTTTCTGAGCCACCAAAGCACAACAGACTGCGAAGTATGCAGACAGGAATGCCCGGACAGTGCCGGGTCAGGGGCCGGTGCGCCGCGGCCGCCCGCGCCCTCCGCCGGCCCTCCCCGCAGCCCTCCTCCCGCGCCCGCCTCCCGGCCCCCCCCACCGCCCGCCCCCTCCCCACAACTGCAAATAACTCAGCGATAACAGATTTTTTTCCACCAACTGCAGGAGATAGTGCTAATCTTTTAATAAAAGATCCCATTACAATGGGATCTGTCTGGACAGACTATAATAGATCCAGAAATACAGCCGTGCTAATATTAGAAGACAGTTGTTTGGGTGCCTCAGCCCGGGCCCGGGTCCCGCTTTGAAAGTGGGCATGAATCACAATGTCCCCCGGTACCACCTGCAGTCACACGCATTAAGAAGCAGACTGGTAAATGATTGACCTCGCTGCATTTCTTTCTTTCCTTTTTTTTTTTTTTTTTTTCCTTGTTATTATTATGATCATCGTCCTGAGCAGCGCCCGGGCATTTTGAGCACTTCAGAAGCTCCGGGACTCCGCATCCTTTTTAATCTTTTTCCCAAATTGGTGCCACTCTTCCCCCCACACGCCCCCCCGCCCCGCCTCTCTCTCCTCTTTCGCTGGAGCAGCGTGAATGCAGGGTTGCTTAGTGCCCTCTAATGGCAGACGACATCAACAGTAAATACCAAAACACCCCTCATCCCGGGGAAAAGGGCAGCTTTCCAAAGCCGCCTCTCCTCCCGGAGGGAACGGACCCCGGGCGCAAGGTGCCTACAGGGGGCCGGACCCCCAAGCCCACCCCATCCCCGGGCAATGCCCCCCGGGGAGCGGGGGCAGGGGGCTCGTCCCGGCCGCCGGCGGGGGTCCCGTCCCGAAGAGGCTGGGGGGCAGCGGTGGGGCTGCCCCGGCTGCCCCCGCAGCGAGCGCCCCGCTCCCGGCACCGCGCCGCCGGGGCACAGGTTCCCCGCTCTGCTCCTGCTCTCTTCTCTCTCTCTCTCTCTTTTTTTTTTTTTTTTCCCCCAAGTTTGTCTGTGTTGTTTTTTTTTTCCTAATTGGCCAATGCGGTGTTTATCCTGATAATGGTTTCAATTATAAAGGGGCATTTTCAGGCCGTATTCCTGGAAATGAGATGCCGGATGGGTCGATAAGGTTTGCACATGTGCTTCATGCGTGCATCATCGGGAGATCAATATGATTGCGCTGGTATGGAGATTTGTATCACACCTGTTCTCTGACATCACACAGAAACAGCTGCTCTTTCTTTTATTGTTTTTTTTTTTTTTAGATGCTAAATATTGGGTTTGTGTGTAACAACATTGTATAATCAGAAATGCTTTCTTCTTTTTCACTGTATGCCTCCCTGTACTACTCCCCCACCCTTTTCTGCTTTGCCAACAATCACATTTAAATTACCAAAAAAACAATAGGGTCGATCTGTAACTGAATTGTCAGGCAGCACACAAAAAGAGTGTTGTTCTCAGCCTGACAGGTTTTAAAACTTCTTTCTACCAAGAAGTGTATGCATTTTAATATATGTTTTTGGATGTGAGTCCAATCTTTGCAGCTGGCCCTGAACTTGGAATAATAAAGCCTTTTAAAACACCCCTATATGCTAACATCTCAAACTTTCTGAAATTTCAGTTTTAGCTCTCAATTTACATAAAATATGTGGCTTTTCCCTATCTGTAATACAGCTCTAGCTGCAACAGACTTCATAATCCAAAATATTAGGCGGCTGTTATCTGAGGAAATTGCAGCAAAACACTGAGTAAGAGGAAGAGTAATCCTCAAGTGTAACCTTGTACTAACCAGGTACTATTAACATACACAAACATATATACACACATACATATATATGTGGAATATTTATTTTGTGGTGTCGATATCGTATTAGCATAATTTTATTATTATTATTATTTTACTCTTCCCCCCTCGTTGTTCTGTCTCTCAACACAGGAGCTGTTGCCTGTGTCAAGGATGGCCAGCTCAGGACTTTCAATTTGATAAAGAGCATGTCTGCATAAAGTTTTCTGCAGGTGTGAATAGAACTGCAAGCAAAAGCTGATTATTTGAAAGAGATCTGGATTTGGGTTGAGGAAATTTGGAAGCCTGTCTTGACACGTCTCTGCCTAAAATTCAGGAGAGATGAAGAAGCCTCTAGGACCCTCCCGTTGTCCTGGATGCATGCATCATCTGATCTGGTTTCTCATACAACTGATAAAACTCATACAACTCCCACGGAAAGAGCTCAAATAAAGGTAGAACGTCCTCTTCTGGTAGCAGAGAAACCTTGCTAGCTTCACGTAGTTGTCCTGGTTATCACAAAAAGATGGGCCCTTTTTTTGGAAAATGGCACTTTTATGAAAGTTCTCTTATTTCACATCTTCTGTACCAGATTTAAGGACTTTTCTGAGCACCACTGCATTATTACAGTTTATAAGCTTTTCCTTCATCACTTTGTTTTGTTTAGTTTTCCCGTGTGGGGCAAATCAATCCTTGCCTGCCGTACAAATGTCAAGTACTGCTTCTCAGAGTAGCACAAGAATTTGGAATGCAAAGGTTCATTTCTTGATTTAGCCAAGACTTTTTCATGAAAAACAAGCAAACCAATTCTTGATAAAACTAACCCACTCAAATGTATTAACTAAATTCTGGTATTATGCTCTTCAGGTGTTATGTGTGCTATTACAGTGAAGTTACACATAAGTGAGACGGTTAAATACAGAACGTATATTGTATGGTATTGGTAAAAGTTGCGCTTATGAGAATACAAATACATTCAATTATTTTATTTTATTTTATTTTATTTTATTTTATTTTATTTTATTTTATTTTATTTTATTTTATTTTATTTTATTTTATTTTATTTTATTTTATTTTATTTTATTTTATTTTATTTTATTTTATTTTATTTTATTTTATTTTATTTTTTTAATTGACCAAAAGGTTTTCAGGTAGTGGACAATGGACTGAATTAACAGGTAATAAGGATTTTACCTAACAAATACCACTTGAAAAAAAATGCAAAGGGAGTGCAAGTGTGTTCATCAATAGATATTTTGCAAATCACATCTAAAAAGCTATCATCACCTTTGACCAGGACAGCTCAAACAGATACTCTTATTTGGAACTTCTTCCTGTGGTTGAATTGAAATATGGAGTTGAACATGGTCAACTACTCCTCTTGTATGTGAGAAATCTGCACTTTTAATAATCCACCCTATGGTGGGTGCTCAGACCTTCTGGAAGGCACCTTAAAGGTTTACTTTGATTCGTTGCGGTTCATGGGAAGAACAGGAGGGTGGTGTGACAAGTGTTACTGTGGTCTTAAATATGGGAGTTTCTGGTAGCCCATGGAGGTTTTGCCACTCTCTCTGTGCCTTTGTTCAGACCAGAAAAAGGGCATGTGGACAGGTGTCCTTCACGTTTTAGGTCAGATAAAATAGACGTGTGTGGGGTATGAGACAAACTGGCCCCCTCCCTACCTTTCAGTGGTGACTCAGGAAGTAGTAACCAAATTGTCCCTGTGCATTTGGGTGGATACTTTCACCTTGTTGAAGGCCAGGTGGGACAAGCTGCGTTAGATACTCCAAACCCATTTTCTTCTCTTGTGTAGGTGGCACTGTGAACCAGCACTGAGGAAGTGCAGCAGGCCTTACTATTCAGTACCCACTGCAAACGGGAGGTGAGGTTTAATGCATGAGTGGAATGAAAACTATGACAGGTTGCTAAACTAGTTACAAAAGGTTTCCAAGTTACTGAAAAACTGGACAAAAGTAGAAAATTACAATGGAGAAAAAAATGTAAGGGAAGCATTAACGTCATTGACTTTCTGCGGAAGTTAAATGCAAAACGATAAAGTACACCGATCCATTGCTACACTGATCTGATCTATTGATTGAATACTTTTCTTTGTAATTGCAGAGAACAGAAAACAACTAGAAGCACAGACCATGGAATCTCTAGGGCAGAATAAGACTCTCCAGTTTCTGAGATTGCAATGCATTCAGTAGCAGGAATTCCAATCTTGATTCTAAACGAAATTTTGAGAACTTAGAAAAAAGAAAATGTAGTAATTGCTGGCAGCCCACTCTGAACAGCCATTTAGGCTGCTGCTGTTTTGAAGAAATGCCTAAATGCCAGAAAGGGATCACCACCATCCCTAGACAACCCATTTTCCATGTAAAGGCTTAAGAATTGTCATAGAGGAATGGAGCATGGAAAGAGCAAAGATGTCAGATATAACAGTTCCTGGAAGACCATTTTGGCTTGGGCAGTATTAAGTGAATCTTCAGTGGTCCTAAGTTGTGTACTAAGTGCAGAATGGCTCTTGCCCAGCTTCCTGACTGGCAAATTGCCTTTTCTACTTCCATAACTCTGCCAAGTGGAGCTATGTCAGAATTGGTGATATAACACCACATTTTTAAGTTAAAATAATAGATGAGGCACATGGTGCTTTGGGAATGGTAGGGTTATATGTGGTTATTGTACTTTTAAGGTCTGGAACATTTAGTGTGGCAGACTTCAAAAGACATGTCAGTGGGCAATCAGTTGCAGCTGGAACAGGATTGGAGACTAAACTCAAGATTAAAGTGAGGACGGACGTAGTTTGTAAATAACTACTGTGAAAATTCAATTAATTTTTGCTGTTACATTATTTTTCTTCTTGTTATTTTGATTCTACTAAAGATAATGCAGAGGGCATATCTGATTCATTGGAAATGTGGAGTGACATCATTTTCTAATCCAAAAAAGGATTCGTTTTACTGGAGGTCCCAGCCTGAAACTTAAATGGAATAAAAATCGTTGTTGAGAGTGCTACCCATAGCCAACTGTGAAAAACTTCATATAGCATGGAAAAAAAAGGGTAACAAATGGATAGTTTCCGGCTCAGTGCATATACATGGTGACATACTGGATCCTCTTTCTAGACTGAGAGAGTAGGTGCTCGAGTATGTCAAACTTACAGCCTTGTTAGGAATAGATCATTTATTGTGAGGTTTATATTTATTGCCCATCAAGGAAGAGGATCAGTTTTAATGGTTTACTTTCAAAGATTAATGGAACCAAATGGATTTTAGAATACTATTCAGTCAATTGCAGCTTACTGGGACATTATCAAAACTGTCCTATGCAGTAGTTGTGTTAAACTCCAAATGTCACCTCCTAGAACAGCTGGATATTTTGGTGAATATATAGCATGTCAGAGAAGAAATGAGTAAGAAAGACCCCCCAGCAAAAATAGTGATCTAAACAAGACTAATTGCGACAAAGCATTTTAGAAAAGTTAAGGTCATGGCTATGACAGAAGCAAAGGAAAGCTTTTTGCCAACTGTGATGAGCTTTTTTATAAGAAGAAAAGGAGTATCTTGTGACTATCCTGATTCTTTCAATTTTTTATTTTATAACAATGTATATGCATAAAAAGCAGTGAGTGCTAAAATGTTTTTATTTCAAGATCTGCTACAACATCAGATGTATTACAACTCTTCATAGATCATCAAAATTTTCTTTTCAGTTCATTAAAGAACATTTGTACTATTGCATAAACAATAGTGACTTTCCAGGATGACTTTTAGTACAAATTAAATGTTATGTCATATTGTATTATAAATGTCATTGCATGTAACTCTGTAGACTTATCATAGCACAAAACAGTGGTATCTGTGGACCTCCTAAATTATTTTGTAGTCAGGGCTTTATGGGATGAGTAAGACTGTAGATATTAGCTAATAGAATGAGAAGGAAGAATTAGTCCATGGTAATTTATGTCCTTCCCTTCCCTTCCCTTCCCTTCCCTTCCCTTCCCTTCCCTTCCCTTCCCTTCCCTTCCCTTCCCTTCCCTTCCCTTCCCTTCCCTTCCCTTCCCTTCCCTTCCCTTCCCTTCCCTTCCCTTCCCTTCCCTTCCCTTCCCTTCCCTTCCCTTCCCTTCCCTTCCCTTCCCTTCCCTTCCCTTCCCTTCCCTTCCCTTCCCTTCCCTTCCCTTCCCTTCCCTTCCCTTCCCTTCCCTTCCCTTCCCTTCCCTTCCCTTCCCTTCCCTTCCCTTCCCTTCCCTTCCCTTCCCTTCCCTTCCCTTCCCTTCCCTTCCCTTCCCTTCCCTTCCCTTCCCTTCCCTTCCCTTCCCTTCCCTTCCCTTCCCTTCCCTTCCCTTCCCTTCCCGATCCCACTCATGGACTGCTGCAGGTCTGTTGGCTCCACAGTATGTAATGTGAAAGCTGTCGTCCTCCAGTACCACAATAACTGGCTTATGCCCTGTTCATGTCCAAGGAGGGGGGTCTAGGAGGAGTCCTTGTGTCTCAGGTCCACTAACTTTGTCAGTTCATACTTGCTTTCTTCTACCTTTGATCAAGAGTTGACTTGAGGAGCCACAAGTCTGAATAGGAGGACTGATGTTCAGACTGCTAATGCTTAGATTACAGCAAGCTTCCTTTCTCCTTGGATGTCTGGAGAAAGAGCAGACAGTGCACCTTTTTTTTTTTTTTTTTCACAGGACAGCTACTTGTGTCATGGGTTTGCAGGATGGTCCAGAATGCATAAGTTTGCTCTTCTGCTTTTTTGTGTCTGCTCTGGCTCTTACCTCTTTTAAGGATCAACCAAATCCTTGGTTCCCCCAAGTTCTCAGAATGGGGCTGATAACTGCGGGGCCTCCAGCTCTGAAAACCTGCTAATCCTTAATGGTTTTGTTGTTCAGCAACACTGTGAGAGCAAGAAGGGTAAGAACAGAGATTATCTGGTGAGGGACTGAGGTACAGGCAGGAGAAGAGCTTTAACCATTTTCTCGCGCAATGTGCCTAAACAATTGGGACTCCAGCTGCTTCTCCAGAAGTGTGTGTGTCTGGCGCAGATGTGCCATCATATCTGTTAGCCTTGTATGTTCTAGGGTACCCAGGTGACATGACATTAAATGTCTATGTTTAGGTAACTGAATCAAGCACAAAATTATGTACCCAAAGGTGTATGAATAGGTTGTGAAGTAGCAGGGAGAAACTCCAAATCCCATCTAATTCTGTCTCCCCTGGCCATCTTTTCTTGCTGCTATTTTACTTTATCTTATTCATTCTTGCAAACATCCATGGCATGGCTCCATGCATTAAAGTGTGAAATGATAAAGAAGATTATTAAAAGAGAAATTGTTTCACAAATCATAAAGTCCTGACATTCAGGATTTGGTCTGTATTAGGTGGCTCATTTGTATATTACAATATTGATTACTATTGAATCACTTTTTTTTTTTTTTTTAAATAAATCTTGCATGCAGATGCTCAGATAACCCTGGAGACCCAGGAGAGCTACCTGAGGTTTCCTCATGTAGTTTGTTCAACCTTCTTTCATTATGGGCAGTGAAAGGAAACCATGGTTTGTCCCAGGCTCCATGTGTTCCTTATTTCTAACTGTATAGTTACATCTTTTCTGCACGAACTCAAAAAGTCTGTGTTTTCAATTCTGAACTCTTTTCCTAGACCCTCATCAAACTCATTGCTGACCTGAGTTTTTTGATCATTGTTTATAAGATCCAAAAGGAAGATGAAATTCTGCAGTGGTGATGGTGAAAAGATCATAGAATCATAGAATCATTCAGGTTGGGAAAGACCTCTAAGATCATGTCTAACCTTTAACCTAGCACTGCCAAGTCCACCACTAAACCATGTCACTAAGCACTACATCTGCATGTTTTCTGAAGACATACAGGGATGGTGACTCAATTACTTCCCTGGGCAGCCTGTTCCAATGCTTCACAACTCTTTCAGTGAAGAAACTTCTCCTAATATCCAACTTAATCCTCCCTTGGTGCAACTTGAGGGCATTTCCTCTTATCACTTGGTGCTTGGGAGAAGGGACTGATCCCCACCTTGCTATAGACTCACTACAGATGTTGTAGTCTCCTTTCCAGCTGTGATAACATAGCTTTGTATGTTAAGGAGGCCATCTCTTCAAATGGGAAAGGCACAGAGTAGTCCAAAACTGAACCATCAGCTCATTCAGGTGCCTTCTAGGCAGAATGCTGTAATAGTGCTGTCCACTATGTATAAGCAAAACCAGCAAATCTGAGTGAGCCTTGGCATGAGCTCGTTTCTCTCTGGCAATAGCAGTAATGGTTAACTAAAGAATGCCTCATGCCTTGCTCCTGTCACCAGCGACTCTTCTGAGACTTTGCCCTTAATGGCTGCTCAACTCAATGAGCTGTAGTATTACCAAGGTCAAGTGTACTGAAGGTATGAGTATTGTGAGGTTCTACTCAAACAAGTAAGCTTAAATAGCTTGTTTTTTATTGTGTTCTTTTTCTTTCCTATTTTCTGTTTTCTGAGATGGCAATCACATTTTCAGGTCTTTCTGCAGAACGATGAGTTTTGGCATAATTTTTGAAAAATGGAAGCTGAGATTCTTATATGATGTTCCGGTTCCAGTAGCTAGCATCATCAAATATCTCCTTGGTAGGAACACCAGAATTTATAACTAGGAAATTTAGGCCTGCAACATATGGGGCTGTGCTGGCCTTGGAAAATGGGAAAGCAGGATAGCAAAAGCATCCTACTTTATAGAAATATGGTTGTCAGAGAAAGACCTTTTCCTTCATTTACAGCAATTCAAGAGCTTTTGGTGGAGGGACAGGGTAGAAGGAAGGGAAAGGAAAGTGTACGGGTGAGTAATTGAATAATTAGAACCTCCAGAGCAGACTCTAAAGCAGATAATCAAAACAAGCTTGTGCCTTTAGATTTCCATTAGTTTTCAGATTTTTTTGGCAGAGAAAAAAAGTATTAAAAAGGTATCTTAGCTGGGAGGTTTTAAAGAAGAACTTGAATATATGAAAATATATTCATTTAAAATAACTACCACAAGCTGACTTATATCTACAAGGAATTTATAAAATAAGAGAGACCTCTTGAGGACTAAGGATGAATTCCCTTAGCTCTGTTCTTAAATGTCTGTGTAACTTGCTCAACTATTGGTAAAACAAAGGAGAACAGAATAATGGAAAGCATTCATGAGGAGACCTAGGCAAAAACTGTTTTGACATCTATAAGCTGGAGAGAAAACATATGAGTATCTACAGCCAAGTGAGTGCTTTATCCACAAAATTTTGAAGAAAGGTTTAGTAACCTGCTACTGGTAAAATACAAATCCTTAAAAGAATTAATTCTGATATATCTCAAAGATGAAGACATAACAAATCTAGACAAGAGAGACGTTTAAGCATCAGACTCTGTGCTATTTGGCTCAAATTGCCATATACTGAAGTTCAGTGCTGCAACTGAAGTAACTGTTTTCTGAGGAAAATAACAGCATATCAACAACATAACTTGCAATGTCTGGAACCACTTACAAATGAAATGAAAGTAGTATTTCTACCCTTATTTACCCTTGTCTTGTTTAAAGATACGCACAGTTTTTAAGATCTTCTTCAAGCCTCCTAAAAACTTTGTTTGTACATGCTTGTTGTCTTTATGCTTCAGCAGGATAAATGCAGGTAAATTTTGGCACTTTGCAGGATATTCTACTGAGAGCAGTATGAGTGTTGATTTTATTCATCTTAGTTAAAAAAAAAAAAAAAAAAGAGAAAAATTCCAAAATGTACTTGGTACTTCTCAGAAATAAAATCATATTCTTTTCATGGAAAAGGGAAGTCAAATCCTGGGCAGGATCCAACACCAAGTTAAAAAAAGAAACAACTCGACACAAAGATGAATGCTCACAGATAAGAGTATGTCTGCATGTTAGGAGAGAAGGTGGATGATATGGGTTTATTTGTCATTAATTTTTTTTTTTCTTTAATGACTTAACAGTTTTGTTTAAAGAGATAGGATGTTTGTGATTCAATTTTAGCAATGTCATTTTTAGTGGCAGAATTAGGATTATCTTCAAATCTGATATCTCTTTTCTTGATCATTCCAGTTCAGACAAGATATCCAGGTAGAGGTGTTGTCTATTACCAGACCGAGACCCATCTTTCTGTTAAAAGGTTATTAGGAATGGCCTGTTATTTTAGTAGAAGTGTTCTGCAATAGTTTTTATTTTATTTTAGTTTTTTAATACTGTGAACTTTATCATCAAAAAAATAGTTTTTCTGTATGGTAGAGGAGAAGAGACATCATTTAAGCATTTTTTTTTTTTTATCTTAATGTCTTATCTTAATATCTTAATCAGACAAGTCTTCTTGTTCTGCAGTCAGCAAAGTCAGACCAAGAAGGCAGTGTCGTGGGAGCTTTGAAGGCTCAGAAGCTGTGGAAAGGACAACATTTCAGGGTTTTTCACTTCACAAATTGCCTCTGCAAGAAGAACCAGTGGTGGAAAGTAAAGGCTGTAACCCTGTATTCAGAAAATGAAAATTATCACAACGCTGAGGCAGATCACACCAGACTGCCTGTTATGCCGCTGCTTAGGCTTGTCCTTTAGCCACAACCCTCTAGTGGAACAGGCTGGGATTTCAGTCGCGTGTGGGAAATGTCTCCAGTGTCTTTCAAACGGCATGCCACAAGGGATGCTTGCCTTGAGACCACTCTGATCATACCCGAGCTCTGATGCTCTGAAAGGCATATAGAAAGACAGATGTGCAGCGAGCAGCTGTACAGAAGGACATTTATTCTGTGTTCCTTGAGGAGTACTCCCACCAAGTCCATGGGATCCCCTGAGTCTGGGGTCTATGAGGTGTGCTGCTCTCTTGGATGTCCTGCCTTTGCCCATTGCCTTCATGTCACATTGAGGACTATGTGTGGCTGCTCCCTCCTGATTCCCTCCTGAAGCCTCAACTGTTTTGCTCTTGGCTTCCGAGCTTTGGTGGCCATTCCCCTTTTTATGGAAAAAAAAAAAAAACAAAAAAAACCTTCTATTGATATGGATTCCTTGTAAAAGAAGACAAAAAAAGAGAGAGATCCCAAGGTGAAAGGAGAATTGTTTTTATTATTGATTCTATTATTATTATTAAATATTTTATTTATTTCATTTCATTTTATGTTAGGGAGGTGGGTGGAGGGTCATCTTCAGGATCAGGAAATTGGCTCCTTTTAAATTGAGATTGTCAATATCTACTTCTCTGACTCCCTTTGCCTGTGTATTTCACCAGATGACTTTTTCAAATTCTTGATGATATCTTACTTTGTTTCTGGAGTGGTTTCTTCTCCCCAGATATCTGCTCTAAGAAAAGAACGAAAAAATAATGGTTACCACCAATGGGATGTGTTAGCTGCTGCCAGATTTAAAGGGTTTATTGATCCCATCAAAGGCAGTTGGGAACCAAAGAAATGCTTTATTTTTTTCTGAGATCTATTCAGCATTTTGCAAGAATACCTTCAGTAATTCACTGCTAAGGAGTAAGTCATTGGATATGAATGGGCTGACAAGTGTAGTGATAAGGTTACTTTGCAAAGGAGAAAAACAGATTAGGGGTTAAAATAGTACTTAGAAATTGGAAAATCACGACTGGTCTTTCATGTGTCATTCTAAGAAATTAATTTCATTTTTTTTGTCCTATGTCACTGTTAACTTATGGTAATGGTAATATATCTTCATGTTGCACTCTGAGTGTAATTATGAATTAAATATATGTTCCTGGGGTATTCTGAAACTCTGCTGTCGAAAGCAGAATGCATCCAAGGTAGCTGCTGTATCTGGAGCTTGTGTTAACCCTGGTGCCTGATAACCCAGGTGAGGGACACCAACCCACGTCCTGCGTGGGAGCTGGAAGGTGCTTTCCCTAAACAGTGTTTCATCTCTTCCAGCACATCCCAGCAGGCCTGCCAGCACACACTGGAACAAGGCACAAAAGGCTTCTGCCTCCTGACTCTTTCCCTTCATTACTTACCAAGGATGGAGCAGACGGGAAGGTGAGAAGAAGAGGTATCTGTGCAGCGCACCAGCCAAATAAGTGGAGGCACGGAGTAACTTCTCTTGCTGGCCCTGAAATCAAGATAGTCTGTGGCTGTGCAAACAGTTGTGCCTCTGTGATTGATAATCCAAAACAGGTCACTGCAGTAGCCAGTTGCTGTCTGTCCCCAGCCTGCTGTTTAATGCTGCACTCATTTACTCTTCAGGTAGGATACATCTTCCAGGGTTGTGCAGAGCTCTGTCCCCCTGCCTAACTTAAGTGAGTGTACTTAGATTTCCAGGAAACCTTGCAAAGTATCTATGCTGTTTGTTCTTCAAGCTGAAGGGGAATGACAGATTCCCAGGACCTGGTCTGTCATCCATACTGAGGCTTAACAGTGAAATTTGTGACATAATCTGCCAATTTTATGGGTAGGTCCGCAATTTAAAAAATTGCAAGAGACTTGGTCAATGAACAGACTTTACAGGTGCAATACACAGCAATGCATGACAGGTAAACTTAACATTTCACCAGGACCTAGCCACCTATATATTTCATAAAGCAGAACTTGTAAAGGGCCTTGTGGAAGCACCATCTGCTGATTTCCAATAAAACTGCAAATGCTGTGGAAACTTTCTGCTGTTTGTTCTGTGTTGAAATGGTTTCAGTGCTAAATGCTAAACCCAAGGCGCTTCCAGCTTGGATCCAGATTTGAATCAGAATGAGTTGTTTATGTTGCTCTGTAGTTTATGGAATGCTTTTCTTTCCTATGCAAGTCAGTGGAGAAAAACTACTACAACCTGAACTTCTCCTCTCTGCTTTCCAGACCATGTGACGTATCCTCTACAGGATTGTTCCTGGTACTTTTAATAATGACTCTTCATGATATTTATAAACATTCTAGGAGATTCCACTTCCTGATTACTTAGATGATAATTATACAAAAACAAACCACCTAGGTCTAGTACACAGCCAAGATACAGTATGCCAACTGAATACACTAGAGTCAAAAGCAATGACTCATTTACAGACCTGTTCTCCACAGTCATTTATAAACAAAAGAAAAAAACATTGTCAAGGAAATAGTGGTCGAATGGATTTTCATAATTGTTTCTACGTAGTACAAAAAGGGGTACATTAAACCCATAAAACATAAAGAGGATGTGATATTTTATTATATTGAACCATATGTGAGAAGAAACAGGGCATCCTATTGCTTTGTCAGATTTCTTTTTGCATGTGGACAACTCTCCTTTGTCTTACAGGATTTAGTCTGAACAACTCAAGAGCAGGACATACATTGTGCTTCAGACTTAAGAATGCTGTGAGGTATGGTGAGGGCTGCTTCATAACAATGCAGCGTAATTTTACAGAGAAGGTAAACCATGACTGTCTTCCTCGGGCTAGTTGTATAAATAAAGTTTGTGGGACTACTCACATGAGTAAAGTGAGAAATATTTGACCCATGATCTTACATATCAAATATCGTTACATATTATTAACAATCTATAAAGTTGGACATAAAAATGTGACTACTTAATGCCAAACTTATGTCATGTGGAACAGGAAGAGAAAGAACAGAGTCTTTCCTATATGGCTTGTCAAGACCTTATTCAATAAACTCGTAAGTGGCCCATGGCCATAGGTACAGATTATAAATTAGCTTGGAGGCAGGTGTTTCCGTGGCTGTAAGGGAACTAGTGCCAACATGTATTCACAGACTGTATCCACAATATCCATACTAGACGTATGTGCCAGTGCTTGCAACAGACAACAAATGGAAGGAAGCTTATGATGCTGGAACAAATTTCTTATCTACTGGAACTAAAACTGGAACCATAAGTGCTACAGCTGGAAGATTATTTTTGATCTCTGCCACCATTAAGATTCCCATCTCAGATATTTTGCTTGTAATTGTTCTGTTTCAGAATGTAAAAACATAAGTTTTTTTCTTCTCTCTTCTATTTGATCCTTTTTCTCTTCTATTGTTCCTATCAAACACACAGAGATAAAAGGTAAAAGAAAAGAAATCAATTTTAGTTCTTTACCTGGGACACATATTACTATAGCAAGTTGGTTAATGCGTCAGTGCAGTATACTATCTTTGAGAGAGATCACCTTCTCAAGAAACCCCTGAAAAGGTCCAAGAAGCCCCAGAATAGACAAGTAATGGGAAAATGTGACCAGAGGGAAGATTCTTCATTGCAATAGTCAGTTAGCAGTCAGTTCTGTGTCTGAAACATGCGTCTGTACTCTCGCTCTTACAGAAAAGGAGCTTGTCTGTCTTATGTAACTGCAGGAGTTTTGACCTGTCACAGCTCCTAAGCCTTTTGAATCCCGTTAAATTCTTTGCCTTGGTTTTTATCTTGTAGCAATGAGTTTAACACTTAAGTAATACAAGTCTTTTCATCACTGCTAAAAATAACTCCTATTTTGATGGAAATGTGAATTAGAAACATATCATTCTGGACCGCAGCCGTCTAGATTCTTATCTCCATTCATTTGCAGTATTGAATTCTCCAGAAAGGAGCATGGGGAAATATGTGATGTACAGCACAAAAGGTTTGGTGTATGAGTGGGAAACGCTTGGAGCTCCTTCCTTTGGTGCTGCTGTTGTGTCCCAGTGGTGACACACAGCATGGTAGCTGTGTGCCAGCAGAGGGAGAAAGGGATGGAGGGTGAGAGTGGGGGAACTTTGTCCCTGATTTCTGCACCAGCAGTCCCTTGCAGCATTCCAAGATCTCTGGTGGCATGTGAGAAAGGTTGTTTTCAGCACACATGTTGTCCTCCTTGCCCACACCTTGCCCCCAGATCTGTTGCTTCCCAGGGCTGCATGAGCCTCTGCAATGTCTCACTTGGGGCTATGTTATAGGAGGGTATCCTTTTTAACATTTAAAATGTGTTGCCTTTTAAGTGTAATTGTCTCCTTGTTGTTTTACGAGGACAAAGGGTAAATAAGATTATTCTTGTTTGTTGTTAGATTGCCTAGTGACCATCTGCGGGCCTCACTGTGGTAGCTGTGGTTCAAATTTAGAGTAATAGACAGTCCCTAATTCTAATATCCTAACATTGAAATAGACCAGACGGATGAAGTGTAAGAAAAGTGGCAGAAAATGCAAACAAAATAGGAGTATTCAATTTACATCCTTCATACCATTTTATTTCATGATGTATGCTTGCACTGTGGCTGATGGTTTCATTTATTTCTAAGCTAAATAGTCCTAACATTTCAAGACTATGGAATCCTTCTCATGGCTGCAACATGCTTATCAGCTGTCTCCAGTCACTTTCTATTTCTGTTAAATCCTTGCTTAGGTGGAGTAATCAGGACAGAACATAATATTCAACATGAGGGCATACCACTGATTTGCATAACAACATTCAGATATTTTCAGTATTATTCCTATTACTTGCTGACCAATGCAGTTGAAACAGTTGTTTCCCCTGAGCTGTACACAATATCTACCTGTTTTTCTTGAGTATATGGGCAGCACAGAAGCAGTTCAAATTATGCTTGCCATTGTACATTGCTTCCTGAATTAGTGTAGTAATATTATTTATTATCTACTCATGCTCTGCAGAAAAAAAGGCATGTTTTTTTCACAGTGGACTGTGTAAATGGGGATAGTGGAAAGCTTCCCCTCTCTAAGACTGCAAAAATCATGCCTTTCTGACAAATATATTATTAAAACTGTTCTTTGCTGAATTTTTTGGATATGGAGAAATTTCCAATTGCTACGAATGGCTGCAGAGAGCCAAGACTTGGGAGGTTGCGTAATGACTGCACACTCTGCATCTTTCATAGGGCAGCCTTATCTACAGGCTGTGATCCTGCATGCGCCAAACACTTAGGCTTGGTAGCTGACTTTTTCCCTTTCCCTTTTCTGGAGCTCTGCCTGAAGGACAGTCAGCCACACTTTCTGTGGTGACTGCTAAGGGTGACTTTCTTCTGACCCTTTTTAAACAGACACTTTGGGTAGTTTTCAATGTAAATAATGTAATAGGCTTTAGCCAGCAGTTCCTAAGGCTAGTGCAGCTATAAGCATCTTGTTTGTAAAATAACAATCTAGCCAAATACATTCAGTCCTGAGGCTTCTGCCGTGATTCAACAACTCTTTCCTCTCAGCACCCCAGTAAAACCCCACACCAAACAGTGCAGAACAAAACAATAGCTAACATACTGTTAGCTGTAGAATAGTTGTATCTGCAGATATCTAGAATACACCTTTCCAAGTAATACAGCATGAGTATATTTTTTGTCACGATATTTGTACTTTTAATTTTTTTGAGAGTAGATTTGTCAGAAGGCTATATCAAGTAAGTGAATATTATATTTTGCCTTATTACCTTACTGTCAAACAACAGAATCACATGTCTACCAGTGCACCTGCACATACCCTTTATTTTATGTTTAGAGGCATGAAAAGGAGCAATTCTGCAGTATCCCATATTGAGACGTATGGAGCTGGCTTCAAGGCAGTGCAGACCTGTATGAAACGAGAAAGTTTGAGGGCTTTGTGAACTTTTATAGAGGATCAGAAGAAAGCTGTTTGGCACAGGTGTTTCTGTAATTGTGATACACTGGAAAAATTCAGCATGTTCAAGGGCACTTACGCTGTGGCTACAGCTGTTCTAATTCATACTTCTGCATGGACAAGGTGGTGTTATGGTGTTAGCACACTTGGTTGTGTAATATAAAACAAGTAGAAAAGGGAATATTAGTTAGACCAAGGTGGTGCTCTTTCTTTTTTTGCTGTTTTATGAGTTTTTATTCCCTCTCATAGAAATGCCACTGGCAAAAACTATGTCATTACAAAGTGGCTGGGGTGGAGAATGGCCAGATATCTCCCAACACCTCAGGTTCTCCCGGCTGTTCATCTTCATGTGCCACTCAGTTTCCTTGAGCTAGGAAGCTTGAAGCACAAATGCAGAGGGAGAGACTTGAGGACATGGTGGGGATGTTTTGGTTCTTTCCCCTGTTCTGAGGCCAATATATGGCACTGAAGGCAGCAGTGTAAGTTATCTTTTGCTCCCTGATTTGTGCCTTGTTCCATTGAAAAGAAAAGGGGTCTTGAACTCCAAGGTGATTGCATGACACAGAAATGGTTCAAATCTATCAGGGCTGTACTGTGATCAGGGCTGTACTGTGATCTGAATTTATATCAATACCAGCACCAGCATTATCATAGCTGCTACTATCTCACCTTTTGCCATAGGGCAACAGATGTATTTCACACAGAGAATTAAGGGCATGGCCCCTCCCCACAGGAGAGTCCAGTCTGTGCTGGACAAGGAATTTTATGCAGTCTATGCTCTGCGCTTGCAGTCTGCTGCTACGGGGATGGGTGCTGGCTCAGGAAGACGTGTCTAATGCTCTACCTGGCTAGCGGCTCTGGATGATAGTGATGTTATTCTGTAGTGTATTAATCCTAACAAGAGATCCTGCATCTGTAGCCACTTAGGCATTTTCACAGCAGTTTGAGAGAAATTTAACAGTGGGTGGTACACTTTATTGCTAGTAGGTCTCTAAACAGTGAAGATACTGAAGTGCACTTTCTCATAAAGAAGTATTTTGTGGTTAGATTCCCTAGTGTCTAATAAGATACAGAGTCACACCACAGCCTTTTCAGGGACATTGATAGGGGCTAGTTCCTCATTCTGGCTATCTGTTTCTGTGAAGGTCGTAGAAACTTAACATCGCTGATAGTGACTCCACTCTGGCATGTTGGCTAATGAAATTGTGTAGTGGTTTCAGAAACTTTGAAGGATGGCCCAAGTCAGTAAGGGAGAAACACACAGATGCATATGCAGATACACAAACACACACACAATGCTCACTGTAATTAGTTTAACAAGATTAATTTTCCTAGAAAAAGAGTTTCAAAATATAAAAAGAGAATAAGGAACAAAGTTGGTGAAACTAATGGAGCAAATTCTATGGCATAAACAAAAAAGAGTCCATAGCTTGAGTTACATATGATTCTCCTGATTCTTCTGGTTCTTTTTTCATTAATCTTGGTGTGTCTATAATGATTTCATTGTCATTCATTGTCTTATTCACACTGGTGTAAGTGAATCAGACCTAATGGAATGAACAGAATGTCTCTTGGTAAGGGATTCTGCTGTTACCATCAGCAGTGAGACATACAGGAAGGGTACATTTTTGGACAGTTTTAACATAAAATCCATTGTCATTTCGGAGGCCAAGCCCTGTGCAGGAACTTCAGTGGTGTGATGCCAATTTATGCCAGACTC
Source organism: Anser brachyrhynchus (assembly GCF_964034855.1). Classification (NCBI taxonomy): domain Eukaryota; kingdom Metazoa; phylum Chordata; class Aves; order Anseriformes; family Anatidae; genus Anser; species Anser brachyrhynchus. Next base: position 13,609,027 of record NC_137697.1, on the reverse strand, counting down.
CAAGCAAATGAAGAGTTCTAACTTACTGATGCTTCTAGCACTCACTCTACTTGTTTCCTATACTTAGAGTGACACTTGACAGACTTTGTACAATGGGTGGAATTAATAATACCTAACTTCTTTTTTAAAAAGATATGTGTTTAGTATAGGTTAGTTGGCTAGAAAAAGAGGAAGCGGATAGTCATTTTAGCGAGGATTTTGGAATGGAAGAAATTGCCCTTTGGAGGTACTTTGATAGACATCCTAGACTAGTACTTGACATGTTGCGTTTGGATTGCTAATGTGAGGTAAGATGAAAATTGTCTAGAACCTCTGCAGACACACATGGCCTATGTTGAAAAGGTCTTACCCAGAAATTACCATGCTTAATATGGCTTGAAGCTTTTTATGACTTAGGAATTATCTACCTACTAGCATGCACTTGAGATTTTATTCCTTTTCAAAGATTTGCAAATTGCTAATGATGGAAGAATCCTTATTGTTGATGTACATTTCACCAGGAAAAGATTCATGGTGCTAATGTTACAGTTCTCAAGTATCTAACTGGTAAATTGACTTATCACCCTTTACAAGATATTCATGCGATCCAAACACTTCTAGACTTCTATCACATTATGGATATGAATGACCATGTATTATTGTTCCCAAAGAACAGTTCAGAAGTGGTGAAACTTTGAGCGACTGTTTTTTGTCAGAGTATTGTCTCTCCTTTAAACAATGTTTCTCATTAGACTGCTCCATCAATCTTCTTGTAGAAGAGTGATAATATCTTATCACAACACACAGAAGGTAACCTCCATCTTCCATTTGTCTCATGATTCATACCATTTGTATTTGCTGTTTCAGTGTGGTTGCAGGTTGACAGATATATACTTGGCCTTTTTTCTAAAAGGTAGTGAGTCTTATTATTTATTTAAATAGAACAAAATGATATTATGTTTGTTTAATGGACTTTTCTTCTATCAAATCTCCTGTGTTTTGTATTAAAGGGTTACATGGGTAATCAGGTTAAATTATAACTTGGTTATACTAACAACAAAAGTTACTAATAATAGCATATCACATATTAAGCCTGTAAAAAACACATCAGACTGGAAATCTTACTGCTGATGATAAATTGAACTTTTCCATTTCTACTACTACACAAATAAAGAGGGAGAGTTAAAGACCAGCCATTCTGTATGGGTTGAAAATTCTACCCTTTCCTGGACTGGAAATACATTATTTTCTATTTTTATTCCTTTAGCAGACATTCATATAAAAAGGCTACCTCTTATTTTATGAACGTGTGGTTGGTGCACACATCTGTTCATTTAGCTGTATTGTACTGTTGTGCTACAGCTGTCTTCAGGGCATTACATTAAAGTCAAATCAGTCCCGCAAAACCAACTTACTACATTTGTTTCTTTCCTCTCTCAGTTTTTCTCATCTCTTGTATCTATCTTCTAGACTTATTGGATTATTTACATTCATTTGACATTGAGTTTTATCAGCAAATATTTTCAGGGCACTCCATAATAAAAGTATCCTGGTGTACTGTAGACAGAAAAATATGGCAAAATAGCATTTTATTTATTTATGCTATTTATACATTTAGTTATGTATCACTATGCTTTTAATGATCTCTTGCTAAAGAAAAATATTTCAGAACTTGAACTTAATATCTTATCAGACAGTAAAATCAAAACTAACTACTCTGTAAGTGGGTTCGTGACAATTCAGAAATCTATGTTGTAAGATCCCAATCTACTGAACAGTTACGATGATACTAAGATATTTGCCCATGGGCCTTTAAAAGAGATGCAAATGTGGCTGACCTTCCTGTCTCCTCTTGTGTGATCTGACACACAAGGAATATCCTGAAAGAATCAATGAAGTGAATGGTAGTAAAGCCAGAGCAGAAACCTGACCTCTGAGATGATAAGCATGCTATGAATGCTTTGATAGAAAGACAGAGAGGCAGGCAAAGTTCAGATATAAAGGGTTTCGTAGAAGGAAGGCTGCAGGCAAAACTGACAAGAGAATCCAGAGAAGACAATTAGGAAGAAATGCTGTCAGCATTGACGCTGAAGTGGGAGAGAAGGGAGAAGGAGAGGAGTTATAGCTATGGGAAATGGAAGGTATAAAAAATCCTGATGTTGTATGTGAGATGGTCAAATTAAGTTGTGAAGAGTGAGTCATGTATGGGATATATCCTGGATATATGGAGTCCTAGCAATTACAGCAGTGGTAGGAGGTGTTGGCAGGTGTTTCTTCAGCAGTGTATAAGCAAACAGGATGGAATGAAGAAAGGCAAAAGTGATTCTGCTATCTGTGGGATTTTAGTGAAGAAATATTTTTGTTTGTTTGTTTTCAAGTGTGTTATTGACAAAACATCAAGACATTAAAAGAAAAATCTCTGATTTGAGAGGGCTAGAGAAAGAGGAGTTGAAGATGTTATAGTTTAAGAAGGTAGGTGATGGAAGAACAAGGGAAATATTTTACAAATGTTTAAATGTTTTATTGAGACAACAAAGAGCAAAGGTGAAGGAATATCCAGAAGGTAAAAAACATGGCTCAAGACATGTTTCTAAAATCAATGTTTCTAAAATAATGGTGAAGAGGGAAATGAGTAGGATGGTTTGTCACTATAATAGTACCAACTGAAGTAAAGGTTTATGATGTGAGTTGGGGCCTGAGGAGGAATACAATCTGTGAGACTGCAGATTTCCTTCCATGCATATGTTTACCTTGCTCCCAAGCAATTGGGTCTTGAATTACATTCAGAGGCCCAGATTCATTCTGCCTAAACATGGGTAGGAAGTATTTGTGACAATGCCAAACTGAGGCTTCTAAGTCAGGGATCCCATCACCTTGTGTTTCTTCTCTTTTCAGTCAAATTACACAAGAGATTACCATTAATGGCAATAGCAATGGATTAGAGCCAAGGTCTCAGTTCTGCATGGAGGGGGCATGGTTCCATTTATGGACAAGTCTTGGGATCGTGCATCTGCCTGTCATACTTAATTTAAGGGAGATCTGGATGCTTAAGTGTATCCTGTATACTTTCACTAGAATAATTGAGTTAATTATATGCTTTACTGTCACAGATTTTGTATTTATAATTATTTAGAAATGATCAGATGGTGCTATGTTGCTTCCTAAGTCCATAAAGGTTGGAAATTATTTTAAATTGAAATCAGCAGAAAAGTGGGGGGGAGGGGAAAGTGGAAAGAAAATATCGAGAAATCTTTCACAGAGTGGTAAGAAACCAACCATTAGCCACATAGCCTCCCCAAAAAAATCTGTTCTAGTGAATTACCAGGATCCTGCATTATTACTGAAGGCAAGGAAGAATAACTCTAATATTACACAACACATTTGTTTTCACATGTTTAATTAGATTTTGTAGAAATGGAAAAATAATTTGTTTTTATGGAACTACTATCAGTCTGTAACCCAAAACCTCTTTCAATATTTAAATGTTTTAATATAAACCATTCATACTGGGCTAAGTAAAAAAATATGTCCAAAATGGAAATAATCCAGATAATATGCTCTGCTTTCTTTTACAAGCCTCAAATAGCTTCCATTTTACTAACAGTTTTATATCTGTATAAATGTAGGTAGGAAATGTTTGTAACATAAAGATGTATGGCCTTTTTTTTACATTACTGAATGGGTTGTATGCCAGCAGTATGTTAGGCACATTATACCTCAGTCTGATTGACTGTGGTGTTGATCTCTTTGTAGAGTCATCAGAGAATTACAAAAAGCCATCTTTTGAAAGCCATCGAGGATTACTTTGTCATCCGACCAGTTAGATCACATCTGGACTGCTTGTCATCAGCTCGCTGCAATCATTTATTGTGTTGTCACAAGTATAGGCAACCTTTTCTGAGGTTTGGCCTTTAGCTGATTAAATAGCATTCACTGTTAATCCAGAGGAAGATTGTGAGAGTGCCTAACTGGTAAGCAAATAAAGATTCATGTTGAGGGGAACATCAAAAAGTTAAGGATGTGCTAGGTAAAATTTTGTAAAATGCTGAAATGTCTCTCTTTGGAACCTCTTAAGTCACAGGGCAAATTCCTTTTATTGTTGTTGTTGTTGTTGTTATTATTATAAAATCAATTAAATTAATTCATCCCACACTGACCATTATCTTACACTGAAGGTAGTTCCACTGAAAGAAGTGATACTATTTATAGGACCAAATACATGTGCCATAGAGTTGGTTGGTGGGAACTGTGTGACCACTTATACAGTATTTTGTAAGGCTCTTGCAGCTTTTGTGGGTGACAAAGAAGCTTTGGTATGCATGTGGATTCACACTGAAACCTGTGCTGAGAGTCTTGAGTAATGTTTCAGAAAAGGGACTTCTGAGTTCAAACTGTATTTTTTTATGTTAAATCACATATATGACTTTCTGGGCAGGGGTCAGACCTGGTGAACCTGCCCAGTGAATATCTAGAACAGTTTTATTTATTTATTTATTTAGAAGTACAGTATTGTCTGCTTGTCATCCATTTCCTAAGCACATGGAAGGCCCAAAAGTGCTCTTCCAGAATACAATCTTGTGAATTTGAACTGTCTTGATTATGCTTAGATCGCTATACTGGATACTAGGATTAACTTCACAAAAATCTAAACCTGAGGCATTGTTCGGAGATTGCAGGAATCAATTATTCTCCCTACTGCAAGAAATCACAACATATGAGGAACTCCAGATTAAAAATAAAAACAAAAACACAACCCATGTAGCTAGATAAGGTACTTGTAAAGAAAGACGTGCTTAAAGAACACTCCATAGAAAGAGCCTTCTGACTGCAGACGACCTACTCCAGAGTCTCAGATGGTGATCACTGGCAGAAAGGCTCTCCAACAAGTGTACTTTGGCCCAGGAGGACCTCTGTTGTCTATGCAGGTTGCACACACCAAGAATGGGAGGGCCATCCAAACCAGGTCAAGGACTGTGACAAATGCTTTTTTTAATGATGCAAAATATGTCTCAGATCTTGCTATGTACAGATATTAGTACTGTCTCTCATCTTTCTTCTGTTTCCTTCAAATCTTTCTTTCCCCCAAACCCAAATGCATCTGATGGTATATGTTAAACATCCTTGTATGTAGTTAAATGTGGGGAAAGGGTAACTTGTTAATTTATCTAATAAATCTGAGTAGAACAGTGTGGGTAGAAAGAACTGGCAAGCTGGAAGGACATAGTTTACATTTTACTCATTGATGTTGTTAAAATCAGTTTGGAGGCAAAACTCACAGACCTTTACAGGAAACAATTTTCTACTATTTAACTTACATTTACAACATCCTTTGAGATCTGCAGAAAAATATAAACAAATAAATAAATAAATAACACTATTCTGAATCATTTAAAGTGTAAAGCATGATATTACATTGTTACTGTATTGGAAATATCTCAGGTGTTTAGGAACTTAAGTTTAGAAAGACCTTTTGTCTTGCAGTTTCATGAAGAAGATGTGATTTTGTTGAACCCTTTTCTTTAATTGCTATGTATCTTCAGAAGATTTTATTTTTCCTTGCTTATGTTTTCAGTGAGTGAGGGCAGGAAGTCAGAAATGAATTGTACCATTTTGGGATGTTCTGCTTTCTCTGACGACGTCTGATTACAAAGCTGGGCCCACTTGTTATCAAGAACATCACAGAGGATGTTTTCAAATCCATCCTCTTATTAATCACTTCTTAGTTCTTGTAAATAATCTACGCAAGTACATCCTTAATACGTCATAGGCAGTCTAATGAATAATTGGCAGTTTAGCTGTGAGAAATGTAGCCCAGAACTTTTTATATGTCTTTTCTCATCATTGTGGACCTTTTCTTTCCATTCTATTTAATTTGTCTGAGGCAATTGTTTTGAATTTTAGAGCTTTGATTCCAAACACTTATTTTTTTGCAGTTATTTTAAAACGTATTTCCACCCCCAAAAGAGGGGCTTATTCAGAGAAGCAGGCTTTTAAAAACCAGGAAACATGTATAAAAAGAAAACTATTAAACAATATTTGTCTGGGTTCCCATTGATATTTTTACTGCAATTTTTAAAAACTGTTGGTATTTTAATGAGTTTTCTTTTTTTCTTGTCCATCTGCTTCTTCTACTTGATTTTGCAGAAAAAGATATAAATCCTGCATTTATGACATCACAGTTTGTTGCCATGGAATTTACTATGCTATTGCAAACACCCTGTTGTGATTACATGACAGCTTCCAATCAGAGGATAAAATCTTTCCCAGTGAGAAAACACATCTTGAAGTTAAGAAAATATGAATGGGAGAAATAAATCAGTCTTTTTAAGTGCTGAGCACCAGCCTGATACTATACAGACATGGAATGAGACATTTTTAACTTCACAGAGCTCACAAGTTGATGTAGACAGACACATTACAGGGGAGGCTTGCAGTATGCCTGGCAGGAATATAGACTTGAAGCAGTTATGAGACTGACTGTTGTTACAGTTGCATTGCAGGAAGGAGCCAGTGAAATAATAAAAAGAGAGAGTTTGGAGAGCCACTGGTTAGAGATGCTCTGTGTGCTTCAGAAGCAAGAAGAGCTAAGAAAAAAAGAGGATGTGTTTGTATATGCAAAGGCAAGGTTGCTCCATCAGCGTGAGCAAGCAACTGGGGCATGGATTGCATTTCCAGGGAGACGAAGAGGGTGGCAAAGCAGTCAGAGGAGGCTGGGAAGGGCAAATGCATGAAGGGAGAGTCAGTGGATATTAGGGCAGAGGTGGAACCGCAGCTGTGCTGTGCAGACTTTGAAGGGCTGACTGCATCCTGGCACAGGGAAGGTAGTGAGGAATTCAAAAGTGGTGAGCACTGCGTTCTTGAATAGTGAGAACAGGAAACGAGTCTGGACAAATGAGAACAAAGGGAAAGAGGGCAAGGGATAATGATTGTGGAAGTTGGTACGAGGAGTGACTAAGGCACAAACAAGGCTTTTAGTGACAGAAATGAGAAAAAAGGATAAGTGCTGAAAGAACACCAGGGGAAAACAACAGAATATTTCAGCAGCTTGACTACACAGGGAGGTCAGACAGAGGCACAGAGAACACAAAATCTCTCACGCAGATATCAGAAGAGCTACAATGGCATAAGCTTACTGAAGGCTTGGCATCCTGTCCGAGACCCCAAGGAGAGAGGAAAATTAAGATACTGATTAACTACTAAGAAGCGTGAAAACAGTGGATAGGGAAAGAAAGGCAAGCTGCATTTGAGATGATAACCAGGAAGCAGCAAGGGAAAGAAGATACAAGCAGAGAGAAGTGGAAGTGCTGGGAGAGTAGGGAAGGAGGTGCCTGAGTAACTGGAAGAGGAGCTGCAGAACCCGCTGCCCTCCCGCAGTTATGGCGGGATGACTCTGCCATTTACTGCCCTGTGCTTTGGCTGTTGTGGCAGGTCCTGCAGCTCCCTTGGGGAGCAGAGGTCCCAGCTAGGGAGTTCAAAGTCTACTGAGGATTGACACAATATGAAATAGAAGTGGCAGGACACTATTGTACATATGCATTGCACATACATCAGACGTACATGTACATGCCAGGAAATGGTCTTTCTTCCCTCTTGTTCATAAGTAGGTCTGTAACTACGCTTCTTTCTCCTTGGCAGAAATTTTCCACCTTGGTGCTAGGTGTCTTTTATATATAGTGCAGAATGATGAAACTATTTGCTAATACTTTTTAGTCAGTCAATGTAGAAAGGTGTAGCCAAGTGGCATGAATAAACGGGACTATTCTTGCTTAAAGGTTTTGTCTCATTTCAGCACATACATCCCACTTCACAGTGCTAGGCTTTCCCCAGCTTCATGTGACAGTGACAGTGGCACTGCCACAGCTCCATGGGGCCAGCTTTTTAGCTTCCTGTGAAGGGGAGGTTTACCTTGGATATTAGGTTTAGCTTGGATATTAGGTTTAGCTTGGATATTAGGAAGAATTTCTTCACAGAGAAATTTGACCACAGATGGTGGTCAAGAATTGGAACGGGCTGTGCAGTGAAGTATGGAGTCCCCATCCCTGAAGGTATTTAAGAGATGTGTGGACGTGGCACTAAGGGACATGGTTTAGTGTTGGGACTTGGTAGGTCAGGTGGGTGGTGGGACTTGGTGATCCTGAAGGTCTTTTCCAACCTTGATGATTCTGTGAGCTATCTGTTGGTTCACCAACTTCAGCCACAGCTCTGCCAAGTCATAACAGGAAAGAATTGTCTCTACTATAACTATTATTCACGTATTTCTGTGGTGGGACTCTGTATATGCTGCCTCCAACAAGAAGCTCATACAGTGAGAAGTAGATCTGCTGAGACAGTGGTCTGTTCTTGTAATGCAGCCTGAAAATGTTACCCTGAAAACTTACTGGACAAGACACACAAAATTAACTTCCTTGTCCTTTCCTGTTTGCCAAGTGGTAATACATGAAAAATAGTTATGTGCTTTATCAATAACAAAATGCAGATATAAAGTTTTTTCTGAGATTTTGAAATACCTCTTAAAAAGAAAAAAAAAAGCACACAACAACAAAAGCATTCATTATATTCGATCTCATGCTAGTAACACACTAAAATGCTGGCGCAAATTATTGTTAATTCCTTTGGTGTTTTTGTAACAATGTTAAGCATGATGAATTCATTTGGTACCAATATGGATGTCATAAGTACTTTATCAGATTTCCAACTCAATTCATTACTAATTACCTTTACCATTATTTTAAGGAGTTACCCAGATGTGCTTATGATAGAATTAAGGTAAACAATGACTGATGCTCAGAGGTTATGATTAGAGCAGCTCTACACAATTTGACAAAACCTCATGTGCCTTTCAATATAAAGCACCTGCCAAGCCACATGTGCACCAGATTTCTCAAATTCCTTGTCACTCATTAATGCAGATGTAGCCCATATTTTAAAAGTCAGTGTATAGAAAGGAGATTTATTTATTTATTTATTTATTATTTTTTCAAAAACCAGGCAGGTTTCCTTTTCAAAACCCACACTCTGTAACTGAAATTTTTAGTGACCCACTTGCTGATTGAAATACTATTGTCATATCACCTGCAGTTTTTCTTCACCCACCTCAGTGCACCACTTTGGTACAGAAAGAACACATCTAAAAATATATTTTCACAAAATGGTACAATTTAGGTATGAGAAAGGCTGATTACCTAACTATCACCTATTAACTACCTAACTTCCTGCCTTTGTCAGATTGTTTCCTACTTTAAAATAAGTAGTTTTAGTAGGGTTAGTCCATTCCAGTTTTGAAACTCTCCAGGGAGTCTAACCACTTCCCCAGGGGAACTATTCCAAAACCTAACACGTCACAATGTCAGGACATAATTCAACCTAATTACTGTATATTTGCTGTTTACATCCTTTGGATATTTGAAGACGTTTACCATGGTTGCTCTGCTTCCCTTTTCTGCAGGCAAGTGGGTTGGAATTTTAATAAATTATTTAATAAATATTGGACAACTTTGTTTACAAACTATCTGGGGAACATCTGATACCTTTTGCTAACTACGTATTTAGGTTATGTGCGGAAGAAGGCAGGGGGTGGGGAGACTACCAGGGGGTGGAATGACTGGTTTGCTGCATTCAGAAGGGTGTATCCAGCTCATCAAAGAGTGAAGAAGAGAAAAAGACAGCTTCTTTGTTTACCTTGGCCTTTAGTCCTTGATTTCAAAGGTGCAGGAAGTCTAGACTTTGCAGGCTGTCTAACTTGAAAGGACTGTGAACACAGCCCATCTAGAAACCTGGCCATCGTTCTTATTTTGTGTTGCAGTGCAGCTTCCATTATGAGGAGGAAGACTTAGGGAATTAAGTGATTTTTTTAAGCAATAAATGTAGATCATGTGAAATAGGAAAAAATTCCTCTGATTAATAAAGACCACAGTCCTGACCACAGCCCTGATTAATAGTTAGCAGAAGCTCATTTGGATCCAGGACTTTACCCACATTCTATACATACTGTTTCTGCTTACAACATTGCAGTTATGTAATTTCTTGCACCTAAAATCTTTAGATTTAGAACCATAGCATCACCTGGTTGTTTTGGTATAACGTTGGGCAACTGTATAGAGTGGTGAGTACTAGATATGAGTACTAAAATGAAGACAATATTTACTTTGCTGTTCTGTTCTGTTCTATTCTATTCTATTCTATTCTATTCTATTCTATTCTATTCTATTCTATTCTATTCTATTCTATTCTATTCTATTCTATTCTATTCTATTCTATTCTATTCTATTCTATTCTATTCTATTCTATTCTACTCTTTTTTCTATCAGTAATATTCATCACTTATGTGGAACAAAAATCTAAATATCAGCGGGGCCTTGATGCTCTTCAAAATTCCATTATGCTTTTGTTTGCATTTTTAAATGCTTAAAAATTGAAAGCAACAACAACAACAAAAAAAGCCTTAATTAATTTGACATACAAACAGATCTGTTTTCGTTTCTTTCTTTTCTCAAATTAATTTTTCCTTTCTCCCTTTTTATTTGCAGTGGTTTACATGAGCAAAGGTAAGCCAGAATAAGTACATGCCATAGGAAGAATATTGTTCTTTGGTTTCTGTTTCAAGCATCTTTTCCTGTTGGATGTGCTGCAGTATTTAATACAGTATTGTATGAAGCAGGTAAATATTTAGGGTGATCCACAAATGACTTATCTCATATTTTACCCTTTTAAGTGTGGGTTTCAAGTACTATGTTATAAGACGAGGTCAAGGCAACTGTAGTTCAGGGTTTCTAACCAATTTTCTCGAACAGTATGTTGCCAAAACTATATCCAAACAATGACCCTTTCAGCAAGTTGTCCTTCAAGAGAGATTTCTGTGGGATGATCTGAAATGGGAACATAAAAAAGGGCAACACTGGAGCAATCCAGGAAGTGGGATGACTATTTTATAAGAAATTTTGTGACCTTGTGAGAACTTTGCCCTACAAAAACAACCAACCAAAATCTCCTGAAAAACAAAATCCCGTTTCATTGTGAGTTTTGGTGTAAAGGAATTGAGAGTTCATTTTTGATTTACCATGCCTTTTATTTAACCACTTAAAGTTATGTGGATGTTGTGCCTTCTGGACTTAATGCCTCTCTTGCATTCATACATATTTTATTTATGTGCCTTCATGTAACCACTGCTTGAGATTTTTACTGGGATAAGCACAAAGGGAGTAGGGCTGTTTGTTTTCAGTAATTTTCAGTAGCTGTACAAAACGCTGGTTTCTTCAGTGCTCTCTCTCTCTATTCAAGGATGGATGTCTGTCCTGAGACTTTGCAAACACAGACTGCTCGTTTTTGCATCTTGTATTCATCTCTGGTGTTAGACTGTGGTCCTGGTGAATTAGTATCTCCTTGCTCCTTTCTCAGACTCTTCTGTGGGTAATGGTGGATTCGGTACTTGGACTGACTTGTTAAGATGTGGTTTGAGGTCTAGAATGGTGCCTGCTGCCTGGTCAGCCACCATTTATCTCCTTTTGATCTTGGTGCCCACTTTGCCTATGGACCTCTGAGCACTTGTAGTGCCTGTATAATGCATAATGTATAATTTGGTCTGAAGGACCAAAGGGATCTGGCTATCTGCTTGTTAGTGCTCTGCTTGGCAGGATCACATGAACCTAATACTTACGTAGCTTTGGGTTCTAGCATTTTTTTTCCCTTGGGAAACAGGCCAGGTAGCCTGGCTTTACAGCTCCTTTATACAACATTGTATCTTCTTTCTTCTCATTTTCTTTGTCTGTCCCTATTTTTTATTTATTTATTTGTTTATTTATTTTTAATGCTGTAAACTTTTTAAAATTGGAGATTACACATTTTGGCTCAACATAAGTGGTCCAAATGCCTTTTTTTTCCCACTCCAGCCATTTCCACTTCCTCTGTTCTTTAGCTTATACCAAAGATCTGGGAGGGTTACAGTATGTTTTGTACTCTGATGGAATGTGGTGCTAATAAACCACCAAGGGATAGTATGTGCTGGGACTTGTCCCACTGCTGATGCTCTAAAAGAGTAGCCAGCTGTTGAGCCTACCCCGTGTTCCATCAGACTAAGGTTTGGGCTTGGGGCATTTTATAAACCCCTTAGCTCTTCATAAACTTGGTTAGTTGCAATTAAAAAAGAAACCTCCTGGGATTTCTGGGTAGTACTTTTAAACACTCAGATCTGGTCACTTAGAAATTCTACTAATAGTATATCTTCTTGATTTCTCATTGAGAATCTTTCAAATCAATTCAGGAAATAGGACCATCATGATGTAGTGTACAAAGATCACCCCTACAGTTTGCAATGAGGTCTGGGCAGTTAAAGCAAATGGTAGCCTCTGATGCCCCAAATCCTCCCCTCTGAGGGTTACAGATGTAGTAGAAAAACACTGTGATTACTCTGTCTCACTACAGTTCTCTGGCTGGCCCAGCTCCATCCAAGGTGGCTGACTGCCAGTGAGGTCTGTGATCTCTTGATTTTCTTCTCAGTGTGAACCATCTGCTCCTTGAGTCCTTGCTGCAACTCAACTTTTTTAGCAAGTTCAAAGTTGGCTACACCTTTCTCAGCCTCCCTTATTTTCTAGGAAATCTGATCCATGACACCCAGATTGCTGATCACCTTTTTGATTTCTTTTTAATAATAAATGGTGGGCATGCTGTTATTGGCCTTCCTAATGAATCCAGACTATTTCTGAGTGAGAAACTAAGGCATTTTTCCTCTTTCTTTTCAGCGTTTTCTTCCAAACCCTTCCTGGGAAGTTTCCAGATGCTGTTTTAATTCCTTTTGCGAAGTTTCAGTCTCTGACTGGAAAGCATCTTTGGCTATCTTTGAGTTTAGCAAGCTCAACTGGAATCTCAGCTCACGATTTCATCCCATGGGGAAATCTTTTGTTTCTTCTTCAAAAAAGATCTCACTACTAACACCATTGTTACTGTTTTTATAGAGTAGGTAGCCAGTATTCGTGCTTTTGCAGACTGTTTCTATTATGACAGAAGATAAGTGATATAGCCATATATTTTTTGATGTGATCCTCTTTTTTACAAGGATTATAGGTAACATTCACATTCCCAGAACTGAATAAAGGTCAAACAAGAGAGGGCATTTCTCAGCTCACAGATAAAATCATTTTTTTCAGCCAATGCTCTGTCCCCCAAATTCTATGAGTTGGCTTTCTTTCAAACCCCTAAGTACTTGTCTTGCTGGCTTTTTGGCTTCTTTACTTGCATCTGGCTGCTCCTGCCCATAAACACATGGACACTTTTACCAAACAATATGCAGTTCAGATGAATTTATAGACATCTCCCAGCAAAAGTCCTTCACCGTGTAGCTCAGCTTCTGGTTAGGCCTGCATATGGCCAGATTTTTGGGTAGTCAGAGCTCTCTTGAGCCTTATACATAAAAGCACTATAAATGCTTCTTCTGTTTGCCCTTTATGAGGAGGCCTGGTAGCAGCATCAATGATGTTTCACTCATCCTTCACCATGACACTAGATCTGTGTTTAAGGAGTCTGGATTATCCTGCAACAGATCACAACTGCATAGCCTGCCATAAAGCTTCACCACAGTTTAATTTATGCCGTGATTCATTTTCATCCTTGTGGTTTCCTTGGAGTGGTCCTTGGAAAGGAACTGAAAGACTATCTGAGTTAAAAATTCACCTTTTACTTGTTTTGCAAGGCATGGGGGGACACAACCATTTCTTGTTCAATCACTAGCCCAATCAGTCAATGAGAATTGACAGTACCCAATAAATGCAACCTGGTGCTCTTTTATTTGATCCCCTCCCATATTGGTAGGATATTGTGTTGGGTGCAGGCCCATGTATTAGCAGTTGTGGGCCTGCAGAGCTGCTCTGTGAGGAGAGGCTCGGGCTGCCCGAGGTGGACATGGATGGCTCCTGCGAGCTCCAACAGCCCCAGCTGCAGTGCATGGCTGGGCCCAGCAGTCACGCGTGTGGTGCTTCTGTGAAAATCTATTTAAGAAAGGGCAGAAAACACGGACAGGCAGAGGAGGAGGGAACAAAAGAATGACAAACAGCAAAGGGACTACCAAAGCCAGATGAGAAGCACCATGGTGGAGCAGAAGTCCCTTGCAGCCCATGGAGGACTCTGTGCAGGTGGGCATTTACTGAAGGAACTGCTGCCTGCTGACAGCCCAGGCTGGAGCAGACATTTTCCCGAAGGACTGTGGCCCTCAGGAGATCCCATGACTGAGCAGGAGAAAAGTTTGAGAGGTAATGAGTGGGAAAGAGAAACTGCTATGTACTGGTTGTACCCCGTCCCCAGTCCTCCCTCAGCACCACTTGGGTTAGTGGGGAGGGAGTGAGAGGCAAACTCACCACAGCTGTGAAGGTAACGTAGATGAAGGTAACCTACACTTCTGTACTGGAGACATCCTGTTGGCTAGAAAGCCATCTGTAAATCATAGCTGGGATGCTGAGGGGCGTGCTGCGCACTGCTATGCAATGGGAAACAAAAGGCAAAGACTTGAGGGAGAACTGGAGCAGCTGGATCTGTAGTCAGACCTCTGCATGGTTTACTTCTTCCAGTTCCTTTTAATTTGCACTGGTGAAAGACAGAAGAGAGAAAGACAAAAAAGGTTTTGTCTATACTTATGAGACAGAGAAATAATTTTGTCAGTACCTGCAGAAAACTCTTTCTCTCCTGTACGTGCAGAAATTTAGTTACTGTAGGAAAGCCTTGACTAGGGAACAGGATCCCAGAGCTTTCAAACAGTAGAAATACAGATCTATATTTATGTATGTTTAACTTACATCGTGGTTTCAAGCAGCAGAAAAAAGGTCAGAATATCAGATGAAAAAGGCTTAATACCACACAGAAAAGGCTGAATTTAACACCTATCCTTTAAGTCAAGTCTGAAATTAAAAATAAAATTCATGTTATATATTGATCAGCAATCATGTTAAACAAAAGCTCCTTCCAGAAGGATGGCATTTTTATTGATTATTGTGACTTAAAGTGTATTTCCAAATGGTTACATAACTGTTAGCAATGAAAATACATGCATTCTTTTCCAAGGAATCTATGCGGGCCATTCTTGAAGGTTTACTGAAGCTGTTTTCCCTCCTTTCCTTCCTGAATGCACTGAATTATTTGTGATACTTACCTTTATCCCCAGTGCAACTTGGCTATCACTGTGAGGAATTCAATTGCATAAGTTCAGTGGGAACCTAAATGAACTCTACAGATGGGATAGTTTTCAGAATGTCTTTATCCCTTGAACTGGAACACTGGCCTATGTAATTTTTTGAATTATGTTTGTTTACTTTTGCCTTAACAATTCTGGAACTTTTGTTCAGGCCAAAACCAAAGTCAACCCCATTCGGGCCTTTTTTTTGTTTCATTTTCTGATGGTCCTGTAATAAAACAGAGAAGGCCTTTCAAAAATCTGTTTGTTATTATAACTTCACCCTAATTCCTCCCATACAGGAGACGGATCTTGGTGTCTCAAAACACAGAAAGTTCCTGAAGATCTCAAGGATTTAAAGGAATTAACACTGCTCTTTAAAATACCTACCCAGCCTTTGTATACAAAGAAAACAAACATAAACAAATATAAGTGCTTTAAGAAGTCTATAACAATAATTACCTTTTCTTTCACTTGTTCTTCCTTCATCCAGATTTTATCCTATTTCTTCTTTCTCGCTTGGTGTAAACCTGAGAAAGAGCTGACAGAACACAATAGAAAATATTTGCATATTACCTGAGAAAACTGCAAACAACATACCCAATCCAGTTATATAGAGCATAACACAGTGTAAGGCATAGGACAGAAGTTCAGTTGTGCAATCCTTTCTCTTGTTGCTAAGACAGTTTTCTGACAGCCTGCTTTCTTCACCTCACCTTGTGTGTTCTGAACACTAGTAAAGAGTTTTGTCTAAATTGAGAGACACACAAAGCAGACCATCAGAAATTCTAGTATCATTGGGCATCCACGTTATCAAACCATGGTTTGGTTATCGACTTAGTGTGGATATCTAGATATAATATCATTCAGTCATCATGACAAACAAAATTGAATGAAAGGCAGATAATTCACGGAGTGGCTTTAGTGATGAGACACAGATAAGCTGTTGTTTCTTCTGTCACCAAGAGCTGTGGTTAAAGCAGTGATCAATCTGCCAGTTTCTCAGTTTCCTGAGGGATTGATCTGAATATTTTTCTTTTCCTGTGATTTACAGATTTATACAAGTTTTGAATTAAAGCTCAATCCTAGTGTGAAATAAATGCTGAATTTTAATAATATTTCTTAATCAGGAGAACTGATCTAAAAGACTTTGTGATTTTTGTGGTAGAGCTATCCTGAATTACATGTTTGTAATTTTAAACATAGTTTATCTCCAAGCTAAATCAGGACGTGTTAAGGTCTTCGAGTATTCATAGTCTGATCTATCCTCACATTGAACTGTTGTATGGCCTTTGGGTCTGGTTTTCACATTCATTTAAAAATGTCAGGGTAAAATTTTGGTATTTCTCATATTCAGTTGTGCATCACTCTTAAACCATCTCTATTGGTCACAGAGTAAGGTGACATCCAACATGAGTAAAGGCAAAAGAATCAGCCCTGAGCATTGAAAGCTGTGACGTGATACAGAGCTAATTAATGGAAATTTAGAGATATATAGACACTATGGTAGATACCATTGTGAAGAAAAAAAAAAAAAAACAGACAAAAAAACACACTTTATTCAAGAGAGAAAGTAAGAAGTATGAAAGACTATAAACTTGCAATATGTTCCGATTAAACAGCTCATGCTGAAGATCATATTTGTAAAATGATAGATAAATGATAGATAAAATGATAGATAAAAATGATGATAGTGTAAAAATTCAAACAGAATTTAAGAATAATTCACCCTAAAATTAACAAAATATATATATACCAAAGAAGGTAACGCTGTTTGTGCTGTATTTACTAAGATAGCACTTTAATCTCTGATATAGTTGGCTATGCAATTAATAGCAATATATAAATTATTTACATGTTATTTTCATATATGTAAACTTACTGTTTACAGCAGGGTAGCATCCAAAATCACACTCAAAATAGGACATAGATAAACATTGCCTACATTACAGATAATATAACAGTCCCAGTGTTTGTTTTTCCATCACTGTCTAGGTTCGTAAATTAATAAACTTCTCCCTGACTGTCCTGCAAGTTTCTCAGGTGCCAACCTCAGCTGTCCACAGTGAGAACGTAAGTGCTCATGTCTTGCTCTAACTCCACTGCTGTACAGGCTCCAGCGTGGAGGTTGCCTAGATTTTTCCTAAGCACCCAACAAAGCCTGATAATTTGCCATGGCACTGTAGGTGATGCCATTATTCAAAAAGGGTCTTCATAAGGTAACCTATTGCTTAGGAGGTTGTTCTTGTGGTGTCCTGATCCTGACAAGATGTGAACTACTTGAACACACAGTAATTTGGATGCAACGCTCTTTTGTCAATACTTAAAATGCACCAGTGAGGGACAGGAAGAAGAGCATGCATTAAAACTCCAAACTTAAGAAGGGACTGAGGCTTTTAATAATCACTCCTAGCTGGATACTTCTGTTTTATTTCTGTACATTCCCTGTCTGGTCCCTGTAAGGGGAGAGCCATTTGTCTGTTTAGCCTGCTTACTTTTGTGTTTTTTGAAGGTGGACAGTGTATGTTTGAGCCTGCTGGATAGGTGACTTGTGTGAGCCATGGAAGCCTGACTCAGATGTCTCAGACTGACCGTAACACCGTGTCTTCCTGATGGTCCTTCCTCTGGCTGGAAATGGCTCCCATGTGCATGTCCTCTGTGGAATCAGTGGAGATTTAGACTGACTTTCATACAAGATGTCTTCAAGATCCCATCTTTTCTCCATTGGTTTTATGATAAGGTGGGCAATTTTTTTAGAAGGACAGGATTACCTTTTCTGTAACTGAGTGACTAAGATTCTTAAGCTAGGCACTGGCCACTGAATCCCACCCAGTGATACAGTAATAGATCTGTAAGCAAACACTACTTTTGTGGTATTTCAGTGTGACACACCACATCATTATCACTGAGTCACAAATGGAAAATTTTTAATGGAACCTTTCAAAAATCTGCTTTTCAGCTTAGTATTGGTTTATGATCATTTTGAAAATTATTTATTTAATTATTAATTGTTCATTTTTTAATGAAGAAAACAGAAGTGGATATCCCTTGGTAGGGTTAAGCTCTGCCATTTTATGAGCTGAGCTGAAAAGTCACAGTGCATGTGCTTCAAACGAGATAGGTTTTCCAACCACTCTGTTGGAGGTGAGGATGGTGAGTGAGCAGTGAGCACGATTGGCTCACCATTTGTTTGATGTCAGGGGCCTTGTGCTGTGCTGTGCACAATGTGACATGTCATCATACTATCTGCTGGCTTTGATCTGCCCTGGAACGCTGACTCCCTTATGGAGAACACCCAGATGTGCTCATCCAGCCACAAGATCTGGATTTGGAAAATTCTTAATTAGGGCAAAATATTCCCCTGTGCCCACCCTGAATGATGCAGCTCTTGCTGACGTAGGTGGGTATCTCATGTGTTGCATGCATGTAGCGGGTGAGTAAGGACTGAAGGCCCAGCCCCTTTTCCCTGGCTACTCCCTGGAGCAGACGTGGGCTGCTGTGTCACAGGAACGGGCTGACTCAGCTGTACCTTGACCTTGCTCTGACCCTGTGGCTCTCGGTCTGAAGGAAATAGTTAAGTAACAACTAAAATACAAACAAGTGTATCTGCTTACTGTATTATTTTGCCTAGATTTACAGTACTTAAGAGCAATCAAGTATTTTACTTCAACAGAGGGATACAATTATAGTATTACAATCAGTAGCAGAGTGATCCTTCTTGCACAATCGCCATGTCCTTTTTCCATAGCATTGACTTAAATGCAGATCACGAGAACAGTGAGTGCTTGCCTGCAATTTTCCTTTAGGTTTGTTATGTAAATTTTTCTCTTTCTGGAACTTTACACGGAGAGGCCAAGGGCCTCAGGTCCCTGCAGGTCCCCAGGCACTGTTGAGTGTTGCCCACATTGTGGAAGCTGAGGTAGCGGACTAGAGTATCTTGCACCATCAGGCAGCACATGGATGGGAATGGGGGCAGCTAGTCTTGTCAGACAACTGGATGTAATTGTATAAGGGTGTGCTGGTTTTACCTTGCTGCGCAGCTGAACTCCACCACAACCACTTTCTCACTCTGCCTCCTTAGAAAAAGAGGGGGAGAAGAAAGTATGCTGGGAAGAAAAAAAATCTCATGGGCTGAGATAAGGATAATTTAATTAAAGGGAAAAGAAAGGGGAAAAAAAGAAACAAATGAAAAAAAAAGAAGAAAAAAAAAAGCAACGGCTGTGCAGAAGAACAGAGAGAGAGAAAAGAAATTACTTTCTACTTCCCATCAGCAAGTGATGTTTGGCCACATCCTGGAAAGCAGAGCCTCAATACGCGTGGCAGTTGTTCAGGAGGACAGACGTCTTCACAACAACAGCCGTCCCTCTCCTTCCCCTTCCCCAGCTTTTATTGCTGAGTGTGCCATCTCACGCTATGGGATATCCCTTGGTCAGTTCAGGTCAGCTGCCCTGGCGATGTCCCCTCCCCACCTCTTGCCCACCCCCAGCCTGCAGGCGCTGGGGGGTTTGGAGGCAGTCTTGGTACTGTACCAGCACGGCTCAGCAACAAACACAGCACCGGTGTGACACCAGGGCTGTTCTAGCTACGGGTGCAGAGCACGGCACTGTATGGGCTGCTGTGGGGAAAGGGAACTCCATCCCAGCCAGACCCAGTACAAAGGGAAATCACATGCTCTTAGCATCAATGAGTAGCAGGTAATTTTTCTCCTGCAGCAAGAACTGCTCCTGCCTGTAAGATTATGGACTTCCCTTTAGAAAGGGTCAAATGCACAGTGACCCTGAAGGGCAGCAGAGCTGCCATTCTCTAAGTATCGGTTTTCCTCACATAAACAAATTTTTATGGCTGCTGCTGAAGAATGATGGAAAATGCATTTTCTGTGCATTTACACACTTACAAGCTGTGCCACTGCAGATCTTTCAGTGCTTTTCTCACTAGTATTTATGATCCTTGATTTGAAGCATGAACTACTGGATAGCAGCTGGCAACCCGTGGTGTGAGTGACACCTAGGCAGCCTTGGTGGGGCATGGAAAGATAGAGTGGGGAACATCTCAGCAGATAAAAGGTTTGTTTTTATTATAATTTGGGCACTTAAGATACTTGCCTAAGCAGCTCTGTCTCATTGGTATCAGTAGGAATTAGACACAGCCACCTATTTATGTTTTAGCAGCTGAAATATTGAAGAAGGTGGCAAAAACTTGTTATACTGCAGTGATGATACTGGGTAGGATCTTCTGAAATCAGTAAAGCTTCACATACACAGGAGGACCCACTTGCTAAATATGTCTACAGAACCAGGGCCTCTGAGGGGGAAGAGCTGAAGGAAAGGACTGGATACAGTAGAAACAGGGAATCCTATTGCAGCTGCCAAAAGTGCAAATCTGGAAGCATTATCTGTGACTCAGAATTACTCATTATCCAGACGTTCTTCACATGTGCTGCATGTACTCCTAGGGTGGAGGTTTTAAAATAAAGATGGGGAAACTTGAGTGTTTCCCGGGGTTCTGTGAATAAAATAAAATAGTGTTTTTATTTATTACTCTTGAATAATACACCCTTAACTAAAAATGATCCTTGCAAGCACATTAAATGAAAACAAAAGATGAAAGAAAAGGAAAGGGAATATCTGAAAAAAAGTGTAGGTCATTGCAGCTGTGTTGCACTCAGAATGGTTCAGCGATGGACTAATGAAAGATATGTGAATAATTTGTTTCATATTTATCTGCTTTAAGGTAATGTGCAACATCTATTATCATAACATTTGAGTTCTTCACAGTCTCTGTTGTATCTTCGTATCTCCCTTGTCAGATCCTATTATTTCCATCGTGCAGCTGAACAATCAAATCAGCCAGCACCCCAGTAAGGATTTATCCTGCTTTTACGCCATTTATAGCACCTAAGTCAGAAACTCAGACCTTGTGAGGACAGCTGGCACTCAGGAGGAAAGTCAGGCATTCTCAGAATGTGCTTGAGATGTTCTTGGGTTTTATCATTGCCCAGGGAAGCCTGTCTCCCCATCTCACCCTCTGAGGGTCTCAGGGCAATTGGGTTTGAGGGAGACTCTGTGAAGTGCCATAAACTGGATGCAGTAAATGGGAACCTCAGGGATGTGCCAAAGACTGAACAAGAAGGCCATGAAAATGGTACAACCTCCTAAGCCCTATACCATTAACCTCACTGCTTCTGGTGTCTGTTTTCTGACAGAAATGCATCCTTTCATAAAGCTCAGTATAATCTATATATATTATCAGCTTGTCCTGATGCCTTTGAATTGGTGCTGATACAGAGAGAGGAGAACATAATAAGCTGTGCTCCAGCTACCGGAATATATACTGTTGTCAATGTATGTTATTCAGTACAATTTAGCATCTCGGCATGACTGGAAGCCTGTTACTGGCTTGCACACAGTGTGTGTCTTTTTAAAGGCAGATAAACTGTAGGCTGCTCAGATTTTATAAACGTTTTCTTCTTCCCAGCTGAAATAAAAGCTGGCCAAAATTCAGGCTCACAGAGACACCAATTTCTGTCCCAAATAAGTCTTTAAGTTATGTTATTTTAGATTTACATGCATGCAATCAGGAGCAGAATTTAGATTATTATGTTTAATCTAGCTCACTCTTTCTAATTCTTTCCCGGTGGGAGGATATTAAAGCTTTCAAGAGTCATTCTTTGTTCCAGTTTTTTGGTGTACCCATGGCAGGTTTATAATTTTCATGTTTCATCCAATTGGAATGACAACCACATGCTGTAGGATTTTTTCCCTCATTACACAAACCTTCAGTATGTACTCTACAGAGAAATATCTGATCTTGTATCAGGTGAGTAAAACTTAATGAGTTAAAGTATAAGTCCCAACCTGTTTAGATTGATTTAAATCCCCTTTTTCCCATTTCCTTCTGGAATTCCTACACCTTGGCTTTGCCATTGCTTGTGACTCCCTACAATTCCTTATGGGTCTTGCAAGGCTGGACTTTTTCTCTTTCCTGCTTGTACTGATGGCTTTTGACAGATTAGGTTTTGAAAATGAAAATACTTTGCATGAATATAGCTCTTAAATGTTTAATATTCTTATCTTAGAGTTTAAGTGACTTGCCCAAAGCAACAAAAGGAGTTAGAACTGGATTAGACAGAGTGTTTCTGGCTCATTGTCTTGGGCTCACACCTCTGGACAAGGCTTTTCTTTCCAGAACAGTAAAATTCCTCCTTCGATATTAGAAAAGAAGTCCAGTAGGTAAACTTCCAAAAACTAAGAGCTGAGCTCACTGAGATTTGACTTAGAATTTCCCAGGTGGTGATATATAAAAACATCATTTTTCCCTGCCCAGCACTTAGGTCTTATCTGGTTTGTGTCTTTTCCTGATGCTCTTCCTTGTTTTATATGATGCAGAAGGACATGATGTTAATATTTGATTAGTTTTGCTAAACTGTTGTCATTATAATTAGAATTACTGCTGAAAGTGTATTCCTTATTTCTGTTCTGAATTTATCTTCTCATACAAACTCTTACACTGGTGTCCGTTAAACTGAAGAGCTAGTGGTAGACTGGTGGTATGTTATGGATTTACAGATTATAAGATTGACACTTAATTTTTCAGTGGTTAAGCAGAACAGTGTAGGCTCCTACTCTCCCTCAATGTAACACAGATTTCACAGAATCACAGAATCACAGAATGGCTGAGGTTGGACGGGACCCCTAAAATCATCTAGTCCAACCCCCCTGCCAAGCAGGATCACCTAGAGTGCATTGCATAGGATGGCATCCAGGCGGGTTTTGAGTATCTCCAGAGAAGGAGACTCCACAACCTCTCTGGGCAACCTGTCCCAGTGCCCTGTCACCCTCACAGTAAAGAAGTGCCCCCTCATATTCATCTGGAACATCCTGTGCTTCATTTTGTGCCCGTTGCCTCTCGTCCTGTCGCTGGGCACAACTGAATAGAGACCGGCTTCATCCTCTCAACACCCTCCCCTCAGATATTTATACACATTGATGAGGTCTCCCTTCAGTCTTCTCTTTTCCAGGCTAAACAGGCCCAGTTCTTTCAGCCTGTCCTTGTACAACAGGTGCTCCAAGCCTCTCATCATCTTAGTAGCCCTCCTCTGGACATGCTCTATTAGCTCCATGTCCCTCTTGTACTGGGGAGCCCAGAACTGGACACAATACTCTAGGTGTGGCCTCACCAGAGCTGAGTAGAGGCAGGGGGAATCACCTCCCTTGGGCTGCTGGCAACACTCTTCCAAATGCACTCCAGGATAATTTCCCAATAATGTGTTAATTCTCATGGTTCTTTCTGGATTATTCTGTGAAGTACCCACCTGTTTCAGAATTGTGTACACTGGAGAATATACTGTTAGTGCAAGCAAACTGACCAAATGTGAACTACTCGTCCAAGGGTACCTATATGACATTGAAGAGAAAGTCACTTTCAGGGTGGAATTCATCTGATTGGTTTCAGAAGTCTTCCCTAAATGAATCACACCATAAAGGGGCCTACTCCTCACTCGTTACTGTAAAGAAACCCAGCATGAATAAGTCTGTGTGGATGACCTAAGATACGTGATGAGTCCTCCTCACTCAATATTCCAAAAATCAAGCGCAGCCATTTCAGAAGACTTCCTTATTCCTGATGGAGATTCCTTTAATTGTACACAACACTACTTTCTGTTTTGCAGGAGATCACAGCATCACAGAATCACAGAATTGTAGGGGTTGGAAGGGACCTCAAGAGATCATCAAGTCCAACCTCCCATACCAAAGCAGGTTCCCTAGAGCAGGTTGCCCAGGTAGGCGTCCAGACAGATCTTAAATATCTCCAGAGGAGACTCCACAACCTTCCTGGGCAGCCTGTTCCAGTGCTCAGTCACCCTCACCGTGAAGAAGTTCTCTCGCATGTTGGTGTGGAACTTCCTGTGATCAATTTTGTGGCCATTGCCCCTGTTCCTGTCCCCACAAACCACTGAAAAGATATTGGCCATATCCCTTTCTCTCCCACACTTCAGGTATTTATAGACATTGATAAGATCCCTTCTCGGTCTTCTTTTGTCAAGGATGAACAGACCCAGTTCTCTCACCCTTTCCTCACAGGGAAGATGATCCAGGCCCCATATCATCTTTGTGGCCCTCCGCTGGACTCTTTCCAGGAGATCCCTGTCTTTTTTTGTACCGGGGAGCCCAGAACTGGACACAGTACTCCAGGTGAGGCCTGACCAGGGCAGAGTAGAGGGAGGATCACCTACCTTGACCTGCTGGCCACGCTCCTTTTAATGCACTCCAGGATCCCATTGGCCTTCTTGGCCACCAGGGCACACTGCTGGCTCATGGTCAACCTGTCGTCCACCAGGACCCTCAGGTCCTTCTCCTCAGAGCTCCTCTCCAGCAGGTCATCCCCCAGCCTGTACTGATATGTCCAGTTGTTCCTTCCCAGGTGCAGGACTCTACGGCTGCTCTTATTAAACCTCATTTGGTTTCTTCCTGCCCATCTCTCCAGCCTGTCCAGGTCTCGCTGAATGGCAGCACAGCCTTCTGGCACGACAGCCACTCCTCCCAGCTTTGTATCATCGTCATACTTGCAGAGGGTGGACACTATTCCCTCATCAAAGTCGTCGATGAAGATGTTGAACAAGACCGGACCCAGCACCGACCCCTGGGGAACACCACTAGTCACAGGTCTCCAGATGGACTCTGCGCTGCCGATCACCACCCTCTGAGCTCGGCCAGTCAGCCAGTTCTCAACCCATCTTACTGTCCACTCCTCTATCCCACACTTTCTCAACTTTGTTAGCAGGATGTCGTGGGAGACAGTATCAAAAGCCTTGCTAAAGTCAAGGTAGATGACATCCACTGCTCTCCCCCCATCCACCCAGCTGGTGATGCCTTCATAGAAGGCATATGTTGGTTGAGCACGGTTTCCCCTTAAATGAGATGTCAGCCTACAGTTTGTGGGGTCTTTGCATCCTTATGGTATACCTTCAGTTTGTGGCCCTCCCAGTGGAAATCTTTCTCCAGAGCAACATCAGTGCTAATTGCAGGCTGGCCTGGGCTAATTGCAAGTTGCACTGACAGGATGGCAGAGTGTTCTCCCACACCACCTCTCCTGGTGGCTCTGAAGCCACACAGCCTTTAGCCATGGAGTTGCATGTGGAGCAGCAGCTTAAAGCTGTTGGGTGCGAGTTCCTGCCCGCTCTGCTGCATGTTCAGTTGTCCATTGTGCCCTGACTCTCCATATGTACCAGTCTACTTGTTGCAGACGTGTGGTCATGTTTGGCAGGTAAGGCTGCTGTAGCAGCATTTCTTTTCTGTCATTCACAGAATTGATGCAGCCTGCCCAGGCATATAACTTGGAAGCTTCAGTTTATCCCAACAGCTCATTTTCTTCCAATATCACATATTATCTTTTTTAAGTCATTGCTTACCATACTGGAGTACACATCTTTTTTAAAATATGACCTGTATTCTCTATTCTCGATTTTCTATTTGGCTGTATACATATAGTCTGTTAGCCCATGCAAGACCAAATAATATGGAGTTTATTTGCATCCCTCTTTTTGCTATTTATGATTGCTCCAATGTAAGCATGGGCCATAAATTTTAACAGTAGAAACTTTATGTTTCACCTCAGGTTAATGATAGAAGATGTCTAATGAGAGAGGGACAAAGAACAGAAGGTAGAGTGACTTCAGAAGGCACAATGATTCTCAGATTACAGTTGTAGTTTAATGCCTACCAGTCAAACAATTTTAATCTGTGTGGGCTGCACTGATTTGTTTTCTCAATCACAAGTTTATGTTGCAGCATATGAAATTGTCTTCCAGAATTACCACATAGGGCTTCCATGTTTTAAACAACTGCTTATGAAAGGAAAGCAGGCAGACACACAAAATATTCACATTTTCCTGTAATTACTTTGATTCAGAGGGGAAAATTGTTCAGTGACTTTTAATAGACAAATTACCATTTTTTTTACAACCAGCTTAATAACATCCATTTATTTAAAACAAAACAAACAGAACCCTCTGTGGTGTAGACAAAATCCAGATAATGGAACTGCTGCTTGGATTTCCACTGGCTGGCTGGTACAGTCATCATGAGGAAGCAAGGAGTAAAATCGTAGAGGCAAACCTA
The DNA here is from genome assembly GCF_964034855.1 of Anser brachyrhynchus. Classification (NCBI taxonomy): domain Eukaryota; kingdom Metazoa; phylum Chordata; class Aves; order Anseriformes; family Anatidae; genus Anser; species Anser brachyrhynchus. The sequence continues at coordinate 13,582,780 of NC_137697.1, read as the reverse complement.
ACTTTATTTATTTCATATTCAATAACTTGAGTCCTCTGGTTTGCTGAGATCATAACACATATTTGAACCTTTGCATCTGTACTACTTTACTTTCTGATTGCATTAATAGAGCTGCTGAATTCAATTAACATCTGAAACTACTTGGCTAGCCAGACATTACACAAATACTTTCAGGAGAATCTGAAGTCTTTAGAAAAATTGTAGTTTAGGCTTGTTCTTCCTAAAACACGACCGATGCTGTGTCCCATGCCTCTAATTTCCATTAGCTACAGTGTGAGTAAGTTAGAGTCCTCGTAGCCTTTCAGCTAGCGCTAAAACTTTCCGGAACCATGTCCTGTAAGTCTGTCTCCCATCTGTGCTGGAAACTGAGCAGCTCACAGACGTCTTTATTTTTCTACAGGTTAAAATCTTCATAAACATTCTTCCCTGTTCTCTTGCCTTCCTCATCAATGTTGAAGTTGGTCACTTTATAAAAGTCTATGCATCTGGAAAATTTATATACCCTATGTGTAAAAGCATAGCCGTACCATTTCTAATAATATTGGAACTAATCAGAACTATTTCCCAAAAATCTCTGAGTGTGATTAAACAGAACGCACTGCGGAATTTTTCATGCAATTTGGGAGACAGTTCAAAGCACTGTCAAAGTAGAGCTACTGCTTCAAAAAGAGCAGATGGGAAATGTATATTCGATTTCCACACGGATTGGAATGAGGAACTGAGCCAGCCCCAGACCAGCCCTAAGCTGGAGGCAGGATCGATAACGCTGCACTTCCAGGTATGTCTGTCTGATTGGCCTTTGCTTCCCCTATCTCTCCATCTGCAGTGAGAGTGCTAAGATGTCTGGTATTATTTACAGTTGTTTGCTACACCTGTCATGGATTCAGTAGAGATTTAAGTCTAATGCAAGCCGGCACAGGTAGAATGTAAACAGGAGAGAAACATTAAAACTTGCTTCTTGGTAACAGATGGCCTCCAAGTGAATTTGGAGAGCTGTCCTAACTCTAGCCTGAGCATTTCAGGTGGCTCCATAGGAACACAAAAGTGACATGCTGCTTAAAGAAGAAAGAAAGAGAGAAATCTGGTGGTTTTCTTCTGAGTGCTCATCACACCCATGAACGTTACTGGGCAATTGCTAATCAACCTCAAAACTTGCTACGTGCAAGCCATCATCACTTCTTTTGAGGCTGACGTGCGGTTTCTCAGTGCAAAGGTTTTGCAGAATCAGAAGCTCACAGGGCAGGAGATGGATGTAAAGATGATTTAGTCTTTTGGTCATTTGGGCAGTGAGAACTCCCTCTTTCCTCTTATTCCTTATTCCCTAATTGTCTTTCCCCCGAGGTTGCACAAGTATATCCATCGCAGTGCTAATTTTGCATCTTTTGGCAGGATCTGGTATGATGCAGTCTACATTCCAGAAAAAGAAAAACACTGGTATTTATAATTGCAGTTTTGATGAGCTGTGTGGCAGCTAAAATCATTATGGGTGAAATCCGATCTCAGCTTCCAGACCACAGAAATAATGTGTCTACATTTAAGTAGGGAGGGGAACACTGATTCATATAAAATACAGCTTGAATCATACAAGAATGAATGCTTCTTGAAGGCTTACAATGTTAGGTTAATTATTCACTTTTAGTATGCATTTTGATTTCCCACGGGGCTAGGAAAATGTAGAAATACTGTCCTAACCACAATAATACTTGTCTTCACCATGTTTCTAGCCCACAGAAACACAAGAGATCTCCTTGAGAATCCTGATCCCAACAGACTTCCAGCCTTTTTCTCAGAGAGTAGAGCACAGGTAAGTCCAGATAACTTTCAAAGTTTGTATGTGTATTGAAGCCAGCTGCAAAATCTGTAGATGATGTAAATCAGCGTAGTCCCACTGATTTAAAAAGAGCTGCATCAACATTCACCAGCTGAGCATCTGGCTCCTCATCCTGACTCTTATCCCAAACATGTGTTCACTAAATATTTCACTGCATCTTTCTGACATTAATAAAGTTTTTCTTCTTACTCTGTCTCCTGCTATACTTTCTAAAGCAACTCTCTTACATGTGTTTGTACTTTGCAACTATCATTTCCATCTAATATCCATTATTTATATTTTAACTATCATGCTGTTTTTAAGAGTACATAAGAGCAATTTAGCTGGAGGGGGGAAGTGCCATTGCTGTGTTATTGCTTTTGACACTGATCTGTAAGTGTTTTAAGTTATGTTGTTGCTGTGCTTTCATGTGAAAAAGTAGATCATTTTTTTTCCTCCACATGATACACGAGTGTTTTCTTAACATATATGTAATTGCAGCCTAATACAATTATATTTACCAGTTGCTATACTTTGACATAGTAATAAGCAACTTTCCATTAAAATGTCTTCACAGTTTTGAAACACACTTTTTCTCAGCTGGTCTTACCCCTGTGGAAGACTAACTCATCTCATTTCATGCCCTAGTTACAATATGATTTGGATGGAGTTCAGGAACAGATCTCCCATTCTTAAGATCTGGATCCCAGAGCAGAGCTCTCACATTAATGTGAAGCATGTGGCTAAATCCCTTAAATGATTCTTATATCTCATCATAATTTTTTTTATTATTCTTTTTTTTTTTTTTCCTTTTCTGGCTCAACTCCTACTGTTAATCAGAAAATATGTGGGGTTTTTTTGTTTGTTTTGTTTTTTAATAAAAAAAAGTATTCGGTTCATAAAATAAAGAATAATGTGAAATCTAGATGAGTGGGATTGCTCTGATAGTGTTCAGATCCTATTTTTCCCAAATTTCATTATGCACTTTGAAGAATTTACTCTGTACCTAACTCCGCACTACAGCTACATTAATAACAGTCCATAAGCTAACTTGATTGAAGCTAGTTCAGTTGGGCTGACAAGCTTTAATATCCCACTTTGACTGCGATGTAGGCACACCCACAATGTGGGAGAGGAAACAGAAGTAAAGCAATATGCCCAAGATTACAGAGGGAGCCCACAGCCAAGCCAGTGAGGAACTCTAGACTTGTGGCTTCAGGATCAGCGCCTTTTTTTCCCTTCCAGGAATCTGTAGGATGTGTTCTACCTTCCAAATTTCAGGCATAATGCAATTTATAGTTTTGGAATTTATGATATATTGTGTTTTGATTTCTCTCACATTCTGTCCTTTATTTTTTAATCACATGAAGGGTTTGCGAGTATTATCTGCCTTGGTTCTCTTAGTGTGAACTGGGGATGTTGGATGCCTGCAGAATTTTTTTCTGCACTTTTTAATCATTTACACAGTCAAGACTGAAATCATTTCATGCTGATTTTTGTACTTGCTAGGCCAGAGGCATCACTGCACTACTGTAGTTTCAGGTAGTAAATAATCCTTTTCTCCATTTTCTAGCATGATTAGTGAATTAGGCCCAGTGTTTATGTGCAATTAAAAAAAGCGATACAAAGATAAAAATAAACCAATCTGTAGTGGCTCTTGGGGCTAATAGGAAGTAGTAAGGAATCATCCTCACAGATTGTTTCAGTGTGATGTAATTTCACTGGTACTCAGGCACCATGGGAAGGAAAATGTTGGAAATACTTAAATACAAAGCTCCAGTTGATTTTAAGAGAGATTGCACATTAGGGTGGAATTTGGCCTTTCTAATTCACAGTGGTCTTATGATCAGACTCAGGCTGATTTCAGCTCCAGCTACACGCTCTCTCTCTCCAAGCGCTTGCTGCTGTGATCCTTTCCAGGATTGCACAGGAGGGGCATTCATAATGCAGGGTGAGGCACTGTGGTTTATTCCCAGAGCTGCCGTTGTCTACCTGAATGACCTCAAACGAGTTGCTTTACATCCTGAGTTTTTCCATCTGTATGGCACTTTGAGATCTACAGATGAAAAGCGCTATATAAAAAGGAGGAATTATTATGGATGTGGCATAATGAAGTTATTCGTTTGTAATCGGTTGTTTGTATCGCACAGTATGTTTATATTGCCCCTTTACACTTCACAGCAACGTTTTCACTCTCATCAGTCCTAAGAACAGGGAGGACGTGACTAGAAAGATGACTCATACAATCCTCTAGGATACAGAAATGATATCAATTATGCCTGCTAATCCTCATTATACCTGTCTCATCCTTCTGGGAAAGAAAACTCTTGTTTTAGTTGGTCTTTTCTTAAGCAGTGGGAATTTCCCAAGTAATGTTATTTAAATACCAGCTCTAAATATCCATGCTAGTTCCCAGATTGCCATTTGTTCTGAGGGTACAAACAGCACAGCACATGCATTTCTTTGGATCAAAGCAAAGAAATGCCTAAAGGTTTAGTTTACTGGCATTACCTTGGTAGTTCTGACTCCTCAGTTTCCTCAGGGGGTTGTACTTGCAGCAAGCAGACAGCTTGGGAGAGCACAGGATATGGAAATATATAGTGCAAAGTAATGCTATTGCCATGCAACAGCAGACCTCATTACTTTTATTTAGGGATGCTGGACAGACACAGATTTGGGTGGCAAAGTGTTCATATATCTACTTCCTAATTAACTCACTGTGTTACCAGCAATAGCAGAGCACTGAAAGAGACTCCATTAGTTGATGGATCTTACTGAAAAAAAGGAAGGGTGTGTGGCTCAGCAACAAATAAGACCTTCATAAAATTATTTTATTTGGATCGTTGCCTACTCAAAAATAGCTGATATTTCCAACTGCCCCTTTGGTCACTACAATAATATCCAGTCTCGTTTAAAGTCATTCTCACTAGGAGAATGGTTTTTCTCTCATCCCACAGGGGACCATTTCAGAGTCTGATACACCTCATTCTCATATCCATCCTTCTTTCTTTTTCTTAGGATTTTGATTGTCCTAAAATAATTCCTTTCCTATTAGATACCTTTTAAATATTTATCCATGTGGCTTTTTTTTTTTTTTCACTTAACCAAATCTGACAGATTTAATACCTAATCTTACCTATTAAAATCAATTCTCCACACCCCTACTCCTTTATATTTTTCCCTCACTGCTCCCCAGTGCACCTTTTTCTTTTTTCAGAACCTGTATTCCTAAAATATAGTAGAGTGTTGTGGATGGCATGATACCCACAATGTTTGGAAACAGATTTTTGCCATCCTGCCCACTGAGGATGCTACCTTTGCCTGTGTAATCTACAGCTGAATTACCTATTTGTATGCTGTATCCTGTTTCCAATGCACGTCTAACTTTCTGTCCACTCTCACCTCTTGACTCCTCCAAAATGACTGGTTTCCAAATTCCTGCTTTCCACTGAATGTGTTTTCCCTTATATTCATATGCCTGCCTAAAGACTGACCCTTTATTTCTTTTCTCCTGTTCATTTTTTAAATCTCCCTGGATCTATTAATGCTATTTTATATCTTCAGTATTTGCAACACTTACTTTAATGTTACTTGGGCTCATACAGGCATTCTGTTAGACAGCAATGCCTATGATTGAAAAAAAAACACAATAATTTCAATTTATAAAATTCATCACAATGAAAAATACCAAATATGTTATCTTTGACTAAGTTTGGAAGTTTGCAAATCTCACACTACAAAAATCAGTAGCATCTTTCTTCTTACTACAGACAGTAACGCTGGTATTCAGGAAGAAAATCCTCTGTGAAAGTCATTTGAAACAGAGGTATTTTTCTGATGAATGCTTTCTGATTAAGGAGTGGTTTTGTGAACATGCTGCTCCTGTTAATCTTCTTGGGACACTTCTCAAGCTAAAAGCAGTATGGTCAGACAGTTGATATGTCAATTGCATTTCATATTGAGAGATTTTAGCTTCTGGATATTTCCAACATATCCAAAACTAAAGAACGTTTCAGAAGTCTTTGTTAAAAAGGTTTGGGGAAAAGATCACATTGCATGCAGCAGCTGTTTGCGTGGATTACCTAGTCTAGCCATTCTGTCAAGGCTAAAAAAAATACTGTCTGAACGGCAGGGAGAAAACAAGTCACTGAAATATCAGTTAAAGTAAGAGCATGCTGCAAGCAGCATGGCTGAAGTTCCTCAGGGGTCGAGCTCCAGCTTGGACAATTAAGTGGAACAGTGCTAGACAAAGAGCTTGCCTGGATGTCCTGTTTATGGGCTTTTTTGCCTGGAAAAATATTTCATTGCAGTGTAGATCCTTTAAATGTGTTGTTTTTCACTACATATTGGTGATCAAATAAAAGAAATCCATATCAAGCCTTAGAGCTTCATTTTATGTAATGGTAGGACATGGCTTTCTTGGGCTCTCTATGATCTTCCAGCACATTTCCTTCCTTCCTTCCTTCCTTCCTTCCTTCCTTCCTTCCTTCCTTCCTTCCTTCCTTCCTTCCTTCCTTCCTTCCTTCCTTCCTTCCTTCCTTCCTTCCTTCCTTCCTTCCTTCCTTCCTTCCTGTTCTTTCTTCAAAGAAAAAAAAAAAAAGCAAAAGGCTTCTTAGAGGTTTCTTTACCATTCTGAAACCTGCTAAGATGAATGTTTATTCTCAAAGTCCTCAGCACTCTATTTTACTCTCAACTTTTCATTTTTTCTTGAATCACTGTCTAGCATCCTGGCTTCCATTTCTTAGCACTGGCTACTCTCATTTTCATGGGAAAAACAAACAAAACAAAACATTAAATTGATCACAGGATTTCTGCTGCAGATCTGGACCATCTGCGGTAATGAACTGAACATACGATGATGACAAAGCAATAATTAAAACATGCCCAGTGACAGTCTGTTGACCCTAGATGGGACATTGGTATCTCTGTGGACCATGTGGGAAATTTTTCTCTTTTATAGTTGTTAATTAGTCAGCAATACAGTCATCAGAATTAATAACCACTAATGAGGATTAAGAGCAGATGAGCAGCTTTGATTCAGACTGTTGTTTTTTATGCTCTTTATTTCTTTTTTCATTTTTCTATGGAATTACCTGTTTCATTGTGTACTACTTGCAAACACCCTACTTTTACTCAGATAATAGAGGTGTCATGGCTTCTTGGAAAGAAACATAATTTAAAGCAGTCTTTGCAACTTCTTTTCCTCTTTAAACCCCTACCAAAGCTTTGAAAAGCCCTTAATTTACTCACTCAGGTCACTTGCTTCCCCTCACACACGGATCTGATTCATTCCCCACTGGGAAGACACAAACACAACTCCCTCCTGAGTCACTTCGTACTACTTGTAAGTTGGCTGGAGGAAAGTAAAAAACTCAAGAAGTGCTCCTTCCATCAGAACATGACTGCATGATATGTTGAAATGACGAATGAGGCTGATGACCCTCTATAGCTGTGACGATGTGGGGCTGATCCACCAAAGGGTCTTATCAGGTCTATGAAGCTGGTAGCAATTTAGTTGCAGGAAAAAGTGAGCACAGAGCCACTTCACTTGTCTTTGCAAGGTTTAGTAAAAAGTGGCACATTGGTATTTTCCATGAGCCACTTTCTGAACTTGAATGGTCTTAAATGAACTGGCCGCAGCCCCAGGAGAAGCAGGAAGGGCACTGCCTTGTGCAGGACCCAAGGGCTCCAATCTTCTTTCCTTCCATATGAGGAGAATCAATTTATATGGCTTTTCTCAATGAGCGTAGTTAATGTATGCGAAGATTTTTCAAGTTTAGACCAGCCTTTAAGCTTTCTGAATTTACGTGCTGCTGGAGATTTCCCTGTGGACATTCAGATCCATTGAGAAAAAATGTATTAGTAGGTTTTTAAGTCACCCATCAGCAGGCTTATTTTTCATATTAGCCTTTTGTGGACCCCTCACTCTATCCCAAGCATCCACATACAACAGTATTAGCATGACTGGACTCAGAAATAATTTAATTCTCACCCTGATTGTATCTAATTTTAGATACTGGCACAATGTTGCCAATTAAAACCAAACCACTTTTTTTTCCTTCTTGTCTAATCCTCAGCATTATTCTCAGGAAATCTCATATCCCTATAAAAATGATCTTCCTTATCCACTGATGAACTGTATGCAGAAAATCAGTTATTTTCTTAGAAGTGCATTTTGATCAACTCCCTTTTTGAGATTTTTGGGGCACAGATCATCGAAGTCTCACTGGAACTGTCAAGACACGTATAGATTTCCCTCTTATTGTTCATTACAAGATAACATAACTCTAAATCGGGCTAGTGACTCACCTCCCCCTGAGGGGCTGCAGTTATAAGAGAGTTAATTATTCACCTTTCAGCCGTGGAAAGATTCCATGCAGCTGTTGGTATTGGTCTGGCTTTTCTTCACCCAACCACACCTACTGAACATCAAGGAGCTTACAGGGGGAAGGGTATGGGGCTGGACTGCTTTTTTTTGAACTGACCAGGCAAGATCCTCATCTGTATGTGACTCAATAACTCGACTATGAACTCAGGTTTCATGAATGTGGAGAAATCTCCCTGAACTTTCACTTACCTCCCTGAACTTATGCTCCCTCTCTCTGTGTTATAAAAGAAACCAAACCAAACAAAACATATTTTGTACTGGACATGGCTAGCATTCCCTGATCTAATCTGGTCTGCAGTTCACATTTTGAGTGGGAGGCATAGGTAATATTAAGCACCACTCGACAGGACATCTCTCTAGGTCTGTATTTGCATGTGTTACATCTCCTTTTTTCCCCCTCCTCTTGCCCCTTTGCCCCATTATCTGGCCACCTAACAACTCACCAAGCAGGAAAAAAAAACAACCTGTGTTTTAATTTAATTTGCAAGCCACAGGCACTTCTGCCTACCTGATCTTTGTTCAAAGATACAAAGCCCCTCCATTCTGCCTCCAGTAGCACTACACAAGTTCCAGCACAGGTAGTAACCCCTCATAAACACACACACACACGCACACGCACACACGCCCTTCATTGTTTTGTTCTTCCTATTTCTGTCCTTGTCAGCTGTGTCTGCTTTCACTCAGCACTTAACTCTTTCCCCATCGGCACCAAACCTAATGATTGTTTAATGGCAAGCAAAGAAACAGCCCAAGGAGCAGAGGTCAAAACTTAGGACTTCTCCCAGGCACTGGGCTGCGTAAACATGCTTTCTTTTGTACTCTGCCTCTTGGTCTTAGACCCCTTCCAAGAATGCTCAGCGACAACAGCTTTATAAAGACAACCATTTCCTTCACAGCAAGCTGCGGTTTAAGAGCTAGCTACTAAAGCATTGAGAGAATGGATGAAAGCATCTGCCTTTGGGAAATAGTTTTGAGGAAGATGATTGCAATGTGAATAGAGGTGCCCTAGTCACAGTGAAAAGTATTTACTATTTCCTACTGGCAGACCTGACCCCAGCCGAGTGTCTTCTGTAAAACCCATTTGTGGTACTTTTGCATCCTCTTGGTCTATATGGTCTGTCTGATGTGTGCTCCTGGGATTGGTGCCAGGAATGGGCACGTACACATGTGATGTTTCCTACCTGGGTTGTAGGAGCTCCCATGTCAGTGCTGTGTTCGTCCCTTCAGTCACACTGCCTCTGGACTATTCCTACACAGGACACAAAGCAAGCATAAAGAGGGACAATTAAAGTAGTTGTTAGATTAGGACAATACTGTATGTAGCTTTAAACAGAGCAGAAATCAATGTGAAGACTGACTTTACAGCAGAGCATTAAATATTTCTTTTGGACTCGTATTCAATCCTGTCTCCCAAATCAAGGAGAAGGGATTTAAAGATAAGTCTCTCATATTCGTATCACATCCCACCAGTAAATTAACTATATTAAGGTCTGCAAACTTACCAGCTGGGTGGAAGGTCTCACTTCTTGCTGCTTTTTGTGTGAGGACTGGTCCCATCTGCTTGCTCTGAATGTACCTGGCAGCTGGGCCCTGCATAAGGGGAAGAAGGGAGAACATTTTTAACACTGAGTTGAAACGGGGTTCAAGCAGCTCAGGAATATCAGAAGTTTTACACCTGGACATAGCCCTGCTAACACGTGAAGAGGCACCTGACCAGGGAATTTGAAGCTTCATGTGATACCTGTATATTATATTCAAATGCCTAGCTTGGTGGGAAGGTATCAGAATCTCTCTCTTTCGTCTATACACATCTATACACCAGTTCAGGCTGGGGACTGACGTGCTGGAAGGGAACTCTGCAGAGAAGCTGGGGGTCCTGGGAGACTGCAAGTTAACCATGAGCCAGCAGTAAGCCCCTTGTGACCAAGAAGGCCAGTGGCTTGGGGTTCATTAGGATGAGTGTTGCCAGCAGGTCGAGAGAGGTGATCCTCCCCTCAGCTCAGCCCTGGTGAGGCCTCACCTAGGGTACTGTGTCCAGTTTTGGGCTCCCAACAAGAGGGACATGGAGTTATTGGAGTGAGTCCAGTGGAGGGCTACTAGGATTATTAGGGGACTGGAACATCTTATGATGAAAGGCTGAGAGAGCTGGGCCTGTTTAGCCTGGGGGAGAGAAGGCTGAGAGGGGATCTTATCAATGTATATAAATATCTTAAGGAAGGGTGTCATAACAATGGGGTCAAACTCTTTGGTGGTACCCAGAGACAGGAGGAGAAGCAGCAGGCGCAAGCAGAAACACAAGTTCCATCTAAACATAATGAAGAGCATTACTGTGAGGGCCGGCTGAGCACTGTTACTGTGACTGAGCACTACACGTTGCCTAAAGAGGTTGTGGAGTCTCCTTCTCTGAAGACAGTCAAAAGTCACCTGGTTGTGATTCTGTGCAACATGCTCTAAGTGATCCAGCCTGAGCAGGGGTGTGGACTAGATTAATTCCAGAGGTCCCTTCCAACCACAGCCATTCTCTGATTCTTTGATAATATTCTGTTTACACAGGACCTACACATGACTTCTTGACATTCTGGCTTTATTAGTTGTATTTATTGCTACTATCTTCTGTTTGTAGTTTCAGTGTAACCTGTGAGGAGAAGCTGAATCTGAACTGACTGTTAAATACTTAATTGTTAATTAAGTATTGTTAATTTGTATTGTAAATTGTTAATACTAAATAGGCACTTTTCTACAGAACACCCTTATAAATTCATATTATATCAGGACACTATAAAATTCATATTATATCAGGACACTATAAAACACCATCTGGTAGCTTGCTATTAGATCACAGAATCATAAAGTCATTTAGGTTGGGGAAGACCTTCAAGATTATTGAGTCCAACCATCCAGCTAATATAAGTCCACCCCTAAACCATGTCCGTATGTGCTCATCTACACATTTCTTAAATACCTTCAGCAATGCCATCTCCACCATGTTCCTGGGCAGCCTGTTCCAATACCTAACCACCCTTTCTGTGCCTAATCACCCTTCCTGATATCCAATCTAAACTTTCCCTGGCACAACTTGAGGCCATTGCCTCATGTCCTATCACTTGCCACCTGACAAAAAACACCAATGCCCTCCTCACTACAACCTCCTTTCAGGTAGTTTTAAAGAACAATGAGGTCTCCCCTCAGCCTCCTTTTGCCTAGACTAAACAGAGGCAGTTCCTTCAACTTCTCCTTATATGTCTTGTTTTCTAGTTCCTTCACCATCCTTATTGCTCTTCTCTGGATAAGTTTGAGCAACTCAATATCCTTCTTGTAGTGTGGGGCTTAAAACTGAATGTAGTACTCGAGGTGTGGTCTCACCAGTACCACATACAAGTGGACCATCACTTCCCTAATCCCAGTGGCCATTCTATTTCTGATGCCTGTCAGGATGCCATCACCCTTTTTGGCCAACTGGGCATACTGCTGGCTCATGTTCAGCTGGCTGTTGACCAGCATCTCCAGGTGCTTTTCTGCTGGGCAGCTTTCCAGCCACTTTTCTCCAAGCCTATACCTCTGGATGGGGTTTTTATGATCCAAGTGCAGCATCTTGTTGAATGACATACAATTGCATGCAGCCCATTGATCCAGCCTGTCCAGGTCCCTCTGCAGAGCCATCCTACCCTCAAGCACTGCACTGCTTACTACCCAACACTCCCAGTCAACTTGGTGTGGTCTGCAGATTTACTGAGGGTGCACTCAATCCCCTCATCATAATCATTGATAAAGATATTGAACAAAACTGTCCCCAGTACTGGCCCTGGGGAACACTGCTTGTGCCTAATTACCAACCAGATTTAACTCCATTCACAATTCTGGTATCACAGAGTATAATAAACAAAGATGGAGGATAGCATAAGTTGAATCCCCCCTCAGAATGTGTCTACAGAACTCAATATCCAAGTTGCCATAAAAAAAAAAATTCACATAAGATTTACTGTAATCTCATTTTCTGTTCCACATACATAGATTGTAGTGCATTTTTCTAAGCAAACAGAAAAGTGTATATGGAATATATGATCCTCTAGGAAAAATAAATTAAAAATGATCTTATTTGTGTCTATTAATTTTATGCTTTAATTGGAAGTTTCAAACTCCATATAAAAGCCCATATAAGACAAATGAACAGAAAAAAATAAACTTTCTTATCCAGCTGAAATAATTAAATAATCATGTCCCCCATATTTTCATCATCTGGAGCAGGCTGAGGATCCAATTTATGAAAATACTTAAGCTCCTGACTGTCTTTAACTTCTTAACTGTCTTACTGTCTGTTTAACTGTTTAACTCCTTAACTGTCTAATTCTATTGACTTCTAAGGAGCTACTCAGCCATATATTTGTATATACATGTACATATGTATAAATGTATATCTGTACATACAAAAGGTATATACAACACACATATACACACATAAATTTAAATATATATATTAGTACACGTCAATCTACATTAATGTATTTGCAGAATTTGAACATTAAAAAAGAAATTGATGCTGCATTTCAAAAGGAGGAATATTACTCATCCATTAGAAGAAGACAGATTCCCAAACATTTTAGACCACCACAAAAGTTTCATGATCTGTATTTCTCGTAGAGAACAACTGTTTCTTATTAGAAGTACTGAAAAGGGACCTCCTTAAATTTTTGCAATGATTCTGACTTTTCCAAGCCATAAGCAGACAAAATTGCCAATCTGATAGTTTTCACTGTTTTATATGGTTGTGGCTGTGACTGTTTATGAAATGTAATTTGGGAACCACCAAGTATACAGCCATTTAAACCTTGACAGAAGGTCCATGTGACCAAGGGGAATTGTACTTTGTGTTATCAGACAATGTATGGAGCCACTATTACATCTTTTTCTAAATTTCTTCTACTAAAAACACTTCTGCAATAATGCCAATATGAATTGAATCAGTTAATGATGGTTTGAAAAGATGACTGGGAGAACTAGCACTTTTTTTTGGTCTTTTTACACCAACGATTGCTTCAAAGTGTGGAATTGGTTTATAAGACTGCTACATTTGACTGCATTTGTTAAATTCAACATCTTTAGGAGTCAGCTGTGCCCAGTGCACGATATAAACAGTCTGGCAGGTAGACAGTAGGTGTCTTTATTACCCTTTCTCCATCAACGCTGTGTCAAAGGGGTAATCTTGCAAATCTTTCCAGTAGGGTCCATAGACAATTTAGATGTTCATGCAGACCTTCTGACTCACCGACTAATTGACCTGTGCAAAGGCCAAGGTCTTAATCTGAAGAACTGGAGTACTTCTGATTGAAGTTTTCCATCAAAGAATTACCAATGGTCATCCTAAGTGCCCTGTTTAACAAAAATAAACCCAAACTTATCTTGCTTCAAGGAAGTGGAGATTATCCACAATGACTCTGCCTTGCCAATGCAAGAATCTATTAAAGATTTTTCCTGGCATAGACTTTCACAGATAAATATTATAACTCTAACTGTAAATAGTGACCAACAAATACTTTCTCTCAGTATAGACTTCTGTCATGTTTCCTTTAATTGCCTCCCCACACAGGCTAAATAAGAGTTGTGCCTTCTATTCCTGCATTTCTTATAATTGATGCAAGGTTTCCAATGAATTGATTGTCAGAGACCTTCCAATCACACTAGAAATGAGATCTCTACCACAGGTGTCTCTCTACAGTGACTCAGTCTTGATGTATTATTATTGAATAACACGATAATAAGTAATAATAGCAATAAAGTGATAATATCAGGACTGATAATAGCAATAGTAATGATAGAAGCAGTTGTAACAAGAAGAAAAAAAAACAATAAGCAATAAAGCACCTGTAATAAAATAAACCTGTAGGTTACTGAAAAGAAGCATTCAACTTGAGCATATCTGAAACCAGAAATTCTCAACCCAAGAGTTGCTCATCTCCCAAACAGACAGTGGAAGAACAGTAGAAGACATTTATGAAGCACTTTAATCTTGCTTTTTGTCATAATTTTTCCTATTTGCTCTTTGCTTGCATGAGAACACAGTGTTATGGTATGTACCAGGGTTGGTACCATGGTACCATGGTACCATGTATGGGGAGATTAGTAAGACCCAAACACAGATGAGCAAAGATGGATCCATATTGTCATTTTGAGCAGTACAAGACCAAGCACTGGAGTTGCGATAGCTCTGATACAAAAATCTGGGAGGCTTTTGGGAGGGTTCAAAATACAAGTGCTAAGTTTCATACATCTCTACTCTGAATATCAGTAAACATAAACACTGGGCTAAATCATAATTATGATGGCATGTTTCGCTCCATATATATTTATTTTAATATTGCAAATAAATATATGTAATATATATATACACACATATATTATTATTATTACTTTATTTCTTTTAATTATTGAATTGCACGGTGAAAAACTTGTTTAGATTAGATAGACCGGTTTGATTAGAGGTATCACAAGGACCTCCTCAGTTATGGGAGATGGCAAGCAGACAAAATCAATCTTTCTAGACTTACAGGTAGGTCTATAGTGCTAGTCAGGATGTGGAGGCTGTAAACATGAATATGGAACCAAACCTAAATTAATCTGGTAAACTGTGAAGATGTGCTGACACAGAGTTTGGTGCAGAGTTTAGCTATGCAAACCTGTGTGGGACCTTCTGTGCTTACTTGCGTGGGTAACACATCCTGAAGTTAACAATGCAATGATTTCACTGTTACTGGTTCAAGTAACACATAGTCTATCAGCCAGCCAGGGCATGACAGGTTATGGCTGGGGAACATTGCATCCCAGTGATCCTCATCTAGCCCAAAAAAATGGTTGGAAAACAACAGAACGGCCCAAAGTTACACCATACAATAAACCTGTCCCGACAGTCCCTCTTGGGGAGGAAAAAAGTGTCTTGGACTTATTACTGCTGCCTCTCTTTTCTCAGCTGGTTCAGGCAAAGTCCAAAGTTCAAGCAAGTTTACCAGAGCCCAAGACCACTGTGAAGATGCAATATCAAAAAGAATTAAAAGCTGCAGTACATTATGTGCATTACAGTCACTGTAGCCTGACGCATCATTTTTCTTCTGCCTTTTTAACATTGCAAACTAAAAAAGAGTGCAGTGTTAAAAAGCTCAGAGTTATTGAAAACTGCAACGTGGGGTTTGTTTAGAAGGTTTTGGAATTGTGCATCCACACCATACATTTCAGGGAGACTACACGCAGAAGGATCAGAATGTTATCAGTTTTCATCAGGAACTTTACTTTTCCCTCCTTTTTGCTTCTTACTCGCCCAGTTCTCGCTACCCTAGCATCTTCTCTTTCTTTCTTACACTTTCACAAGTTATTTTTCTGCCCACATGCATTTTCTTGTTTTTAACCACAGCGTATATTTGCTGAAGCTTGGACAGTCCCAGCACACTCGAACATGGTAAACATGACATTTCACAATGCTTGTTACACTTGGATATAGAAAGCATGATATTTCCTGAATAGTCAGTTTCACTAAACTAAACTTTGTGGAGTGGAAAAAACAATAGCTGCAGAAATGTAGGTCACACTGAAAGCTTTTTCTTCCACTTGTTATTGGTGGAAGTTGTTCTTCTTGCAAAAGATTGTTTTCATCCTTCTGCTGGGTAAGGAGAGAAACCAGAAGTACAATAGCCAACACATTACTGTTCTGCAGGGAATTTGGCATCCATATACATCTACAAGACAACTGTGAATCATGCATATATTAACAGGTTGTAAAAGATTTATCATGTTTTTAACTGATGTTGAGTTCTCAGAAACAATTTCACAGAGACAGTTGTTCAAGATTGCTATGTTTTAGTTTGCTGGGGCTTGCTATAAACATTTTCTTTCTAGTCTCCTGAGTTTCATTTCGTTTTTTTGTGTTTGCTCAGAGTCACGCCAGCCAAAACCTGCTGGATTTGTCTGATGTGAAACTGAACCACTGAGAAACCTCTGAGCTTTGCAGTCACAAGCTGGAAGAAAATCTGGGAGAAGTGCTGTGTACAGTTCTGTGCAGGCTGGTGTTCACTGGCCTTCTGTCTTTACTGCACTATTGGAGTCCTGCATCACACAGTCACCAAGAGCTTTTCTTACCTCGAGCACACAGAGCACAACGGAATTTGCAAACTTTTCTTACAGGTAATCGTCATCACATTTTCTATGCTTTTGATTTTTTTTTCCTACTGTTTTGCAGTAGAGGTGCATTAAAATGCCACTTTTCAAGACTAAGGCTATTGCTAAAAATAAACCCTAAAATAAACCTTGTTACTTGAAAGGATTCCCTCCTCCTTCCTATTGTAAAACAGGAATAGGCGCACAGCTGATCATAGATTAATGTTTGGTTAAGTAATAGTGAAAAATGATAAATACAGAAGCAATACAGGTTGTTGCATCTAGTCAACAGTCACACTAGTTATAGCATACCTAGTTACAGCATAACTAGCATAAATGGTCTACATTTTACAGGCTGAAGCTGTAGGGATGCTCTATTAAAAAAAAAAAAAAAAAAAAAAGTTAAGAGAAACTGGAATATGTTCCAGGATATTTATGTGGCTTCATTTTTTAGAAAAGTGAAAACTTGCATTTCTTTTCAAAATTAATTGTCCCCAGAGAATGTTCCTAAACAAATGCTAAGTTTTTAAATCAGCAGTTTAAATGCATGAGAAAGGGAACATAAATCAGAATGGGGTCAATATGAAAAATGAGGTGTCTGTCCACACAAGGCACAGTCTATATTGAAGATAGCTTCTGAAGAAGGGAGTCACCTGAATACACAGTGCTTTACTGCAGCTGGAGGTTTTCCTGGATTGGCCGGGAAGCCTGTGCACCCCTCCTCCTTCCTCCTTTGTCTTTGATTCAGTATTGCTCTAGCAAGAGGCAGGCAGAGTGAGAACAGGAGATAAAGACCTACCTCCAAGAAGAGCCTTCACATGTCTGGATGCTTCTTATTCTTCTTTCAGTATAATGCACATGTTTATTCCTAACATTCTGTATATCATAAAGGTTTAGTAATTGTTTGCACTATAGATGTATGCTATTTCTGGCTGGGATGGAGTTCCCTTTCCCCACAGCAGCCCATACAGTGCCGTGCTCTGCACCCGTAGCTAGAACAGCCCTGGTGTCACACCGGTGCTGTGTTTGTTGCTGAGCCGTGCTGATACAGTACCAAGACTGCCTCCAAACCCCCCAGCGCCTGCAGGCTGGGGGTGGGCAAGAGGTGGGGAGGGGACATCGCCAGGGCAGCTGACCTGAACTGACCAAGGGATATCCCATAGAGTGAGATGGCACACTCAGCAATAAAAGGTGGGAAGGGGGAAGGAGAGGGACGGCTGTTGTTGTGAAGACGTCTGTCCTCCTGAACAACTGCCATTGCAGGGTGAAATATCCTGATGGTTTTTGAAAATTCCCAAACTCTACCTTGTCTAAGAGCAGAAGCTTTCTGTATGCCTCTAACACAGCAGAGCAGTCAAAGTGGAGCCATTTTGATTCTGCAGGTGTCAGGTTGAAGGGTCAGGCTCAGAGGAGGTCATGCTGGTGGACCACCTTCAGAGCTTCCCAGCCTATTCCTTCCTGAACTTCCAGTCAAATATAGAATGGTCTGATCACTACCCGCCTACAGAGCTGCTCACAAACAATGAAAAAGACTATAACAGTAGGATTCCGGTAGCACTTGGTGCTTGGGCCTTCCTAAATATAAAACCACACACAGACCTGGCCCCAAGTCATATAATCAAGACAAGATGTGAAGAGACAGAGTAAGGGAAAATTAAGTATCATTAAGGAAAGGATGGGGGACAGGTTCTTGAACCTGCCATTATTTAGCGGTAATTTGGTAAGCTTATATCAGAACACAAGGACACATGAGGTATAGAGGGGTATCACAAGGACAGAGAAGGTAATAGTTTTGCTTATCAACATACTTATTTTCTATTTTCTTAAATTAACAGCTTAGCCTGGTACATAGAAGTGATGTTTCAGTTTCTGCTTTCTTTCTAAGAAAGACAGTAGGCTGTTCCAACTTTGGCGGATTATGAGTTTTTCAGAAATAATCTACATCAAAGACTGTGTGACTACCTTCGCAATGAAAGCAGATTGGGCCTTAGATCTGAGAAGTGGAAAAACTTGGAAAAGAGGAAGGAAAGAAAAATACTTCTGTCGCCTTGTTGCCAGTGTGCTTCTGGGGGTACACTTAATGAAGGTAAACAAGGATTTCCAACATTGTATATTGTGCATCTTCTGAGTCCATTGTGCTGAAAGTGTCTTGGCAGTGAGAACCAACTGTGGGATGAGTTTTAAACTTTAGTTGGAAGAAAGTACAAATAAGAGCTGTACCAACAAACGCTTTGAAGGCAGAAGAATTCCTACCCTTTTGTGGCAAATCAGTCTCTGGAATCCTGCTTAGAGGTGGAATATTTTCTGGACTATCAATGAAAATATCTATTGTATAACCTATAGTCATTCCCAAGAAACTATTTGTGCTTACTAAGATGTTAAGCCTAGTTCAGTTTCCTTGGAAATCTAAGAAATTCTTTGGAAATCTAAAAAATTCTTAATAATCTTCTGTATTTATCATTCTGATCTTCATTACAGTTTCTTTGCCAAACATAATACAGACTCAGAGAGCAATAGAGTTAGCATTGGATGATAAATCTTTGTTGAGAATTGTTTAACACATTGCTTCTTTGCAGCTTTCGCCTCAGCCAGTTTAAACAACATACGCCTGATCACGATTCTGAGAGATGTAATAAGAAAGCCTTTGGCAACAAAGATGAGATTATTTTAGCCAGGTTCTTTGGAAGCAAAAGATGTAGCTGAGAGATAGCAGGTAAGCAAGAGGCCCTAAAAACCAGTGGCTGTGTTATATATCTATTTTATTTATTTATTTATAAAGATCACCAAAAAGGAAAATAGATCAAATTGAAATTTCAATTTGGAAAAAAAGTGCTCTTCCAAAACTCATGTGGGAAGGCTTTTGTGATATGTTTTCACTAATGTTTTTATGACAATGAGTTAAAGAATGATAAATGAAATCTGTATTCCTCACTCTGAAAACAATTTATTTGCAGAGTTAATACTTTTCTTTCCAGAATGAGCTGGTAGAAATATGAAAACTGAAGTGACATGCTTTTAAAGCCTTCTAGGCCAACTTCCTCATGCAGACATATATATTTCACTGTAAATTCTTGAAAGACTAGTGGATTTAGTTATGTGTATAAGAAATGTCTGGCAAGTAGAGTATCTCGGTACACATGCCAGGTGGAGGAAGGAAGCCCAGACTACAGAAATGAAACAAGAAAAATACTGAATTTTGGTCATTGAGCAGGGAATGAGAAGATTAGATTTCAAGCACTGCCTAACCTAATGGGCCTTGATCACTAATGGGAGCTCTAGCCACTTTTCTAAAGCAATTAAAAAGCGATGTAGGAAAATAGTAGATGACAGCAATCTCACCGCACAAAAAGATTAATCTGTTTCCATTGCTAGGAAGCACCACACCAACAGTGTGTAGGTTGTGATGTAAGGGTAGATGACACACCAACTACCTACACACAGGCCAGGGAGGTGTAAAGACACTTGACAAAGTTTTATTCTGGAGGCCAGAATTTTCTAATGAGGCAATCAGAACTTCCTAGAAATGGTGAAAATATCTCAAAGCCAACTTTGTGGGATACTATGTCTTGGCAAAGATCTTAATATTGGTTTTGCAGGGGGGATTAGTGAATATGCCTAGCTACAGTTAATGCTTATTCCAGACAGCCAAAGTGGTATGTATGACAATGGTTTTGGCAGCTAAGGCAATAGGAAGTATACATGTTGCATGTGATTTTGCATAAAGAAGTCATATGGGACTGTGACAATCATTTGGGATTATACTTTTTTTCCTTCTGGGTAATATAAGATTTTATCCAAAGCTTGCCATTGCACACCACTCATTAGCAAAACTCATATAAAGTAATTAACAGAAAAATACACTTAGAGCCCTTAAAATATTGCCAAATTTACCGCTTTTTTATTAAAATATTTACCAAATACCACTTAAAGGTAGGTATCACAGATCACTAGACAGAAAACACTGTCAGACTAATTCTTTTAAATGACAGTACTGCTTTAGTTTTATATGGTAAGACCAGATGCATCTGGAAAAAAAAAAAAGATAAAAACTCAGTAAGAAAGTCAGAAAATAAGTTCCTTAGGGATATGTAAAACATTCATACTTTATTGACCTGCTATTACTAGGTAAAGGCTCTCTTTTTCTTATTTGCATCTTGGACAGAGGCAATTTAGGGCTTAAAAGCACTGCTGAGCAGAAATACTGACATCAAGTGTATCATGTAAATGCTACAGTGAATACAACAACTGTTTAAGAAACGTATGAATAATCATTTCAAAACAAAACACACAGATATGGACTAGTCTGCAAAACTCCTAATTGATCAGTCTTGCAGTCTCAGGACCTTCAGCATCCATCACATCCTTCATGGGGGCTGCAGCACAAAGCACTGATTTGGAATAGTGGTCTCTGAAGGTGAAGAATTCTCATTTCAGGAACTTGTTACTAAGCTCCTTACTGGAAGTGATCAATCTGAACCCAAACTGACAGTGTTTAGATCAAACCATAACCTGTTCCAGGAGCATGTTCCGTCCTAGGAAGGATGTCTGTGAGTAAATTCCATCAAATTAAAGTCTATAGGATGTAATTGTTCATGCATGACTATACATATTGCTAAAAGAGAAGGTTATAAGTACCTAATATATGCCTGAAAACAGTTTGAAAGCATTCAAACTGGGATAAATTACTTCCAAGCATTCTTTGATTTAAATGCCCACACGTTTTTTTTAATCGAAATTAAACATAATTAATTTTGTAATTGTTATAATTAAAGATTTCTCATACTGTATTAACTGAATCAGTCCCCAAACCTTACAGAGATGCTTCACACTCCTCCCATTAGTTTCCTTCTTAAAAAACAATCAAAATTCATTAATACCGTTAGATAAGTCCTGGATTACATGGTAAACCTTGAGTGAAAGCTGTCTGGTGATGTGCTAAAGAAATACATGAAACTCAGCCCTTCATAGCCGCAAGGCAGGTTTGCAGACAGACAGTCCTTGCAAAGAAGAGTACCATTCTTGTCTTTCTCTTCTCCTTACCTCCTGTGGGATTTGGGCTCTGCACTCCCATTAATCACACCCGGGTAGCTGCATCTCTGCTGCAGAATCTCCTTCCCTGTGGCTTGGACTTCCTGAACTCACACTTTGTTTCTACTGCTTTAGATTACACTGTGACTGCTTGTAAGTCAGTGCAGAATGAAGCTGTTATTAGAAAGAGATGCTCTTTCGATTCAGTATTGCTCCAGCAAGTGGCTAAAAGCAGACATTTAAATGTGCAACAGATGAATGAATGTGTCTTGGGATAAATATCTTATGAACTGGAAATCATCATTCTGTCCTTTCCAAACAACATTTCTATCTGCTTATGTGGTGAACTCCTGTGGTTTGTGGGCAGCTGATTTGGTAGGAGTTACGAAAAGCTCACAGATAAAGTTAGCATTTAATCTTCATTGCCTCACAGCCTTTATACAGATGTTCATTCGTACGTATTGCATGTATATCAGTGTACATGCTGTATTTAAGACCAAATGTCTATGTAAAGACTGCAGGGTAATCAACATTATATTTTGAAAGCAATTGACACCTTACAAACATTAAATGGAACTGTCTCAGACTTGCAAAGATCACAGGGAGGATACAGTGAATAGCAGGCAGATGCTTTTGTTATATTGCAGTATTCTGGAAATTCAGATATATTTTTAAAAATGTTATTCTTTTTTTTTTTGTTGTTGTTGTTCTGTTTTGCTTTGCTTCCTTGTTTTTTGTTTGTTTGTTTGTTTTGTTTTGTCTTTGTGCTGTTTTTCTCTTCATGTTGACTATTTGACTATTTTGTAGGTCTCCATATGCCTTTGGGATGCTGTTCCTGCTGCTTCATACTTATCCAGATCCTATCAAAAATTTGATTTGTGTGGAAAAATTGCTTGAAATGGAATTTTCAGAGACTTTAGTTTCTCGCAGTGCAAAGCAGCATCTAAGGAGATTTTTAGGAGTTCCAAAAGCAGTTCAGAATCTAACTCCTGTTAAAAACTGAAACTCAATGGGCTTCACACGCATTTCTGGGTATTTGCCATTCCCTTCACTACCCAACTCAGTCTGCCTGTGCTTGCTTATGGGGACAGTAGGGTTATCCAGCATGCAGAGACATTAACAGCACAACCAGCTTCATCATGCACTTGCATGCGTTGAGAGATTCAGTTCATTATTGACGGTAAAACTTTTTAGGTACCCAAAGGAAAGGGGAGGGTGTAGCAAAGAAGACACACTGTGTAACTACTATGTTTACTTAACGCTAAGCATAGACTCCTGTTAATCTGAAGTGCATAATTAGGGGACAATGGTATCAACATCAAATTGTAGGGTTATATTATAATGCTTCCAGTGTCCCAAATAAATGAGGAATTTCATTAGCTTTACCTTTGGCCTACAAAATATAACTTGAGCTGTTTATGTATTCTTTTATGAATAAAATTTTGGATCTTATCTCATTTTTAGAATGATTCATTCTTAGTACTTTGAATCAGTTCTGAGAAATGAATACTTCTCTAGTACTTTGTTATGAGACAAGGTATCAACCACTGTTACGTCACATTAGTGATTCATTAGTCAGACTTCTGATGCTGAAGCCAATCTTGTGACATTTGTGTAGAGAACTTCTGTTCTTTATTGGTACAGTAGCTCAAACAGGTCAGCACACTCTAGTTTTCATTTAACAGCATTAGTGACTCATGTGCCTTTTTAGTTTTAAGCCTTTTTGTCGGAGATTCTTGAATGCTATTCTTACTTAGTAATTTGGTTTCTCTAAATTGCTTTCTGTCTGCCCTGACAGTGGTTGTTAGATTCCAACATGAATGTCCATGTTATCTTGGAAGGAAACTCACCACTTACTGGCCTGTTTGAGACTGGGGCAGGTGAGAGGGTCAGCAGCTTTAAGGAAGTAGCCTTCAGTTTAGATGCTTGTGAAGAGCTTCATTTGGGTAGCATTTTGGCTACAAGTCCACAGATCTATTAAATAGCAATAAAGTTAACCTGGAATGTAATAGCAATAAAGGCAAACCTGGGAGCCACAAAGAAGATGAAGATGCAAGTTTCTAACCTTTGCAGGTCTGTTTTCTTCAGTCTTCTTCATTGTGACAATACAAAGATGATTCTTCCTCTGTCTGTGCAGAAGAAAGGAAGGGAGAGACATATTAATACAAATGCAGTAGAAGAGGTGAGGCATCTCATGTACTTAAAAGGCTCTGAAAGTGTCAAGGAACACTCTGTAAGGCTGACAACGAATTGTGGTTTTAGGATAAGCATATCAGAAATACTGAGTGCAGTCAATAACAGTTCATGGCAACCCATACAGAAGTCTTATCATTTGGACATTACTAATTAGAAATTCTAGATGTTAACAACTGCAGCATGCCAGCTAATACAAAGCATTTCACTTGGATCCCTCCAAAGACCAGCAAAGAGAAAGGTCTAACACAGGTGTCAGTCAACTGTGGATTATACTTGAGGAGACTGTTTTGTTTTGGTTAGATCTTGTTCTGATCTGAATTTTTCAGTAAGAGTGTTAGGAAGTGTGATACCAATGTTTACAATATTCGTACTATCATTCACTGTAGACTATTTATTTTGTTCTTACAGGAAATGGTTATTGACAAAAAGGTTCAACAATTCAAAAGTTATTGTGAGAAGCTGAAATGGAAAAGACTCAGAACAATTTGAGAAAAACTGAAAATAAGCAGATTTGTCCTCCAAAGTTTTCCAGACATGGAACCCATAAACCTAGAAACTTAAATGCACTTTTTGTGCTTTCTCTGGCATTATATAAAACATAACACCAAATGTATTTTATATTATACAGTTCATCCAAAATATACCCTAAAGCAAGTCATAAAATGGAATGCATTTAGACACACCCTATTACACTATAAAACCAGAATGCTATATAGCAATTAATCCAAGGTAATTCATAAATCTAAGGAAAACCACTGAGAATAAAGTAAATTAAACATGATAATTTTGATTTGGCATTTAAAATACAGTAAAAATCAAATATAAAGCTCCAGAGACACATTTTGAAAACTCAACCTGTTGATGAGTACCTGTAAACTAAAGAACCAAGTCTCTAAGGTAAAAAAAGATTGTGCTAAATGTCACAAACATGTTTTCTTTGAATGTTTAACTACTACACTGTTCTGGCATATCAAATACTTATATGTGTAAATAGCATATATTGCAAGGGTTTTGTCTTTTAATTATTTCTGTCAGCAGGAAAGGTCACTTTTTGCCATTCATCTGTCTAGGTGTGCCTCCAGACCAGAGGTATCTGAAATCCCAGAAAACCATGCATTGCAGCCAAAGTCCATTGGAGTCAACAACCATCAGGTCATTGATTTTTACAGACATCATATCAGACCATAGCTGACTTAGATGGTAAGAGCAAGTCACTTCACGAGCAGTGTTGCAGACAGACTTGGTGGGTGTGCCTAGGTTGGTACATCTGTGCATGCTTCAGAATGTACTGAGACACCAGGACAGGGTCATCTATGCCAGCAAACTCCTGCAGCAGTTCCTGGCATGAACCTGGCCTGAACCTCAAGCTCCTCCCAGCAACCTGTAGGCATGGTTTGAGATATGGATGATCCAGGGATTGTTTCCAACAGACAGTCTACATGCAGCCAACATATTTTGGAGGAGAAAGCATATTACTGTCATAGACTCAAGCCATTTGGTGCCAGTTGGCTTTAGTGGCTGGAAACTTCCCAGGCATGAGTGTAGCTGTAGTTGCTATGGGTCAAGAAGTGACTTTTTCACAGGGTACAGTGAGAATGACCTGGCTCAAATATTGATGAGAACTATGTGTCTCCGGGTCCTAAGACCAGTTTCTCAGCAATCCTGGCTAATAAATGGAACAAAACTTGCCATGGAACTATTATCCCAATCAGTGCAGAAGATGCATAAAAAAAACATATTAAGAAACTGCAGAACATCGTGCTGAAATGTTGTGTAACCCACTCGAATAACATGGTTTGGTGTATATCTCTGTATAAAGAATGTGGAAAATTAGCATATAATAGTTTGTTGGTACACAGTGCAGTGTATAAAGATAAGGAAGTATGCAAAGCATGCAAAGGCTGGGAAAACCTGATCATCATACATCTGTTCAAAAATTGTGGGGGGATGTCCTGCTGTATATTGCTGAATCAGCTACATCTGCACAGTGAGAAACTTGTGATAGTGAGCTGAACTTACAGTGATCAAGCCTACTTGCTGTAGAAAGCATGCAACAATAGCTCAGCACTAGCAAGTAAAAACATCTTTTTTGTGAACATATGAACCACATAGGGTGAGCTGTAAGTATAGTTCATTAGAACCTCTTATTTTCCTCTCTACTTTAAGCAAGCAGCAACATGAGCAGATTAACACATTGTTTTGACTAGTAGCTGAAGAGACCTTTGTGAGAGAACACTCTGCTCACCTTCACTGTAGCCCAGGGCAAGAAGGCTGCTCTGCTTCAGCTGTCCCAGGCGAGCCCATGGGCAGACAGCATCTCAGCTCTGCAAGGGTAAGGCCAGCAATGTTGTATGTATGTGTGTGTGTGTGGGGGGGGGGGGGGGGGGTGGTCAACAAGTGCTTTTGGAGATAAGGGGCCAGGTATGGGGTTTAGATAGCTCAGCACTTCAACATGAAAAGGTAAGGACTGGGTAGGCTTTCTAGAATACAGGTAGCTCAGATAAAGAGTCAGACCTACCGAATTAGATGTTGAAGGCATATATTTCATGATTCCCCTATTTAGATAGGACATCTAATTTAGATGACAAATTCATTAGATTATTAGGATATGGGTCTAAAATAAAAATGTATTTCTTGGCAAGTGGTTGGACATGAGTAGAAAAACACCTGACTGACATCTGCTATGTTTATTTTGGAGAGTGGTTCAAGAGCACCCTGCCAGATAGTGATGCTGGCTGGCACTCAGAGATAGAAGTGCCAAAATGAACTGAGCAAAAAAAAATTTTTTTTTTTTTGAATGTAAAGAAATCTTGGCAGTAATTGGAGAAAGACAACACAATAAATAGCCTCTTAAATTGGAATGATCAATCCTATCTATTGCTTTGTTCAGCAATGATGCTGTGAATATTTTGACCAGATAATATGATGAGAGGAACTAACAGTGCTGTTGGGAATAAAAAAATTTGGTTTTCTACATTGAAACAGGTGGTAAAAATATGTTTCCAGTAATTCCATGGCTATATAAATTGTAATGTAATTATAGTATCTTTAAATTGTCACAGCTCTATGAACTATCATCTGTGGATTCGTTTAAAACTTTTGTCTCCCTGTAGGAAGGGCAAAATTTTCAGAAATAACCATCAAGCACATAAGTCTGCTAGCATCTGCAGCAAATTAAGGGATTGGATGGTTGAGATTTCAGACATTGCTATTTTAGCATAGGCATCAAGCTAACGTATTGACATATTATGCCTGACATTGGATCCCTCTATCTTTTCATTGCCATGTAAAGTTGATGAGCAGTGAACAACTAAAAATCACCTATGTCTTCAAAAGAAGGAGAAAAGGAGATAAGGCATCACTGGCATCAAAATATCAGTTATCCCAGCATCATAATATCAGTTGTCTCAACTACAGTAGATACCAAACACATAGGCGCCTCCAATGCTTTGGAGATAATGGAATATCTAATATTCCCATCCTTTCCCAGAATTTTTGTCTTTCCACAAGCCGCATCTACATATTAATTACTTGAACCCTATGCTTCATCAGCTTCTGATGCTGTTACTGCTGAGCAATATACCAGCTGGTGATGTGCTAGTGAAGTACATAAATGGGAGGGACAGCAATTTAACCTAAGCTACAACCAAGGATTGAGGGGTATCCTACTGGATTTTAGCATAGTCTATCATTTTATGCAGGCAAAATGTGACTTTGCTAGGCTATGCTGTGCTGCTGTGATTACCTCCCTGCCTTACACAGATGTAGCACAATCAATATGGAGCATGTCTTGTCAGCTGCTCTTCAGCACAGCTTCTTATTTGGAAGCAAGTGACCTCGTGCTAACTCTGTACCATGGTGAATGTGAAGTTTTTCTGTCTCTGAAGTAACAATGAGTGCTGAGGGCTTTGTCAAGATAATAAAATTAGCAGTGAGAGATGTTCTGGAAGAGAAAGACTGCGTCTTGCCTCAGGAAACAGCTTTTGGTGGCCTGTGGGATGCTGCCTCCAATCTAGCAATGTTATCTGTTTTTGTTAGAAAAGGTAAAATACGGTCAAACCTCTCTGCTACTCTTGTTTTCCTCTCTTCCTTCGCTCACCCACTAATGGAGCTTTTGCCAGCCTTGACAAAGGCATATTGACTCCAGAGGTCAATACTGGGTCCAGTATTGTTTAACTTACTCATCAGTGATTTGGATGAAGGGGTAGAGTACCTCCTTAGCAAGTCTGCTGATGATACAAACCTGGGAGGAGTGGCTGGTGGGCCAGAGTGCTGTGGCATTCAGAGAGACCTGGACAGGCTGAGAGGTTGGCAGAGAAAAACCTCTTGAAATTCAACAAAGGAAGTGCAGGGTTCTGCATCTGGGGAGGAAAACATCTATACACCAGTACAGGCTGGGGACTGACCTGCTGGAAGGTAACTGCTGAAGAGCTGGGGGTCCTGGTGGACAGCAAGTTAACCATGAGCCAGCAGTGTGGCCCTGTGGACAAGGCCAATGTTGGCTTGGGGTTCATTAGGATGAGTGTTGCCAGCAGGTTGCGGGAGGTGATCCGCCCCCTCTGCTCAGCCCTGGTGAGGCCTCACCTGTAGTACTGTGTCCAGTTCTGCGCCCCCCAGTACAAGAGGGACATGGAGCTACTAGAGCGAGTCCAGAGGAGGGCTACTAAGATGGTGAGGGGACTGGAGCACCTGTCACATGAAGAGAGTCTGTCTGAGAGAGTTGGGCCTTTTTAGCCTAGGGAAGAGAAGGCTGAGAGGGGATCTTATCAATGTATATGAATATCTTAAGGGAGGGTGTTATGGCAGTTGGGTTAAACCCTTTGGTGGTGCCCAGAGATAGGAGGAGAAGCAGCAGGCACAATCAGAAACACAGCAGGTTCCATAAGAACATAATGAAGAACATCACTGTGAGGGCTGGCTGAGTGCTGGCACAGGTTTCCCAGAGAGGTTGCAGAGTCTCCCTTGTTGGAGGTAGTCAAAAGCTGTCTGGACACGATCCTAGCTAATATGCTCTGTGGAACCTTGCTTGAGCAGGCAGGTTGGACTAGATGAGTCCCTTCTATCCTCAACCATTCTGTGACATTGTGATATTTGGTAAAATAGAAATTATCATCTGGAAAGCAGATAATTGAATTTGACCTATTATTCCCTTAAATGCTAAAATCAGACCCCGACTATTTCATTTAGCTTTCTAAATTGTATTTGCTTTATATTGATTTTGCAGTGTGGCTTCAGGGTTCTTTACAAATGTAAATCTCATTAACTAGTTTACCGACATGGAAAGAGAGGGTAAAACCTTTTTTTTTTTTTTTTTTTTGTGGTGGTGGCTCTTTGACAGATACATGCACAACTTGCTGCAGCCATCTACAAGGACAGCAAATCCAGTCAGGTCATCAGGTCATCAATCTTCGGCTTGTCTTTGGGGAGTATTTTCTAATAATTTCAGGAGAGGAAGCTTTTAATTTTGCTGTCCCTGCTAAGATAACAAAATAGTGGGCATACACTGCAAGGAGGAAATCATTCAACAGCGAACAGAAAGTGGAAGCAAGCACAATACAACTCAGGGGTCATCCATCCTCTCTCTGTATTTTGTAGTCGGCAGCAAGTCCATTGGTTCAGTAACCCAAACACTGTTGCAGAGTCTTAACGAATGCCTGCAATACAGATTTTGTTGGATTACCAGCTCAATACCTAACCACTAATTACCAAGGGTTTGTTTTCACAGACATAAAACATGAAGGCGTCTACTGCCTACGCTGCCCTACATATCTGAAAGCCACAAAGACAAATATTTGATGAATAGGCCAGCAAAGAGGTCAGAGGAAAGGAGATCAGTGTAAAATCACCTTGAAGCACACTGTGATCCAAAGCTTATGGCACACGTGTATGTTTGTTGTCAGTAGAGGTTAAAGACCTGAACATATGACCAGAATGTGTAAAAGAGACAAACTCAAATAAAAAATACTGGACTGGGCAACTAGTAGGAACTCTGAATTTGGTCTGAGAGCCAATGCTTTTTTTTTTTTTTAATTATTATTTTTAACAGAATAATAACTGTGGAGAGAAACTTGTAGGCAGCAGGAATACTTCTGTAGGAAATGTGGGATCACGAGGGACTGAGGAAGGGGCCTGTCACACCAGCCAGATGGAAATGCCTGGCTGGAACCACGTACAAGTTGTGATTTACTCAGACACAAGTTGTTGGACTTAATACAAGGGTAACTGAGTGAAATTTAATGGTCTGTGACATACAGGAGATGAATCTAGATGATCTAATGGTCCCCATTAGCCCCAAAGCACGATGAAAGAAAAAAAGTGGAAAATTTTACATTTCTGGATAAACTTTTTTATCTGGAAGAATATCACATTTTTGTATTAGTAGTAACCATAATATTTAGCACTTACAGTGTCCTGGAGGGTGTTTTTAAAGCAGCATTTAAATGTAAACTCTTAAAGTGTTTATGTGTATATGTGTTTGTGTGCTCGCATGTGTGTGCGCCTCTGGAAGTACCAGACTTGCAAGTTAACCAAGACGTTAGACTTAATGCCCAACATTTGATTCTCTTTCAAAGACTGATCTCTAGTGACTTCAAAGTAGACCAGACCTTTGTGGTGCTTCTTGTCCACATGAGATATGGTGTCTCCAGCATGCAATTGTACAAGTACTGTGAGTGCTACAAGACATCAGTTCAGCACTGAATCATCGACATAACTTCTCAAATCAAATACGAACAGATCTGTATGATACACACATCTTGTATTTCATTCCAGTTCACATATACAGGGGGTGGGGATCATTATGCACACATATTTTTCTGCCCCTCCGTGATAAGAATGCAAGTTGCACCCTGAGGTGGCAATTAGAAAGATGAACATATGTGCCAAACAAAGATCTAGAAAGGGCTGGAGGGCAAACTGATGTTTGTTTACTTATTTTTGTAAAGAAGCATAAGCCAAGAATTTTATCAGAGAAAACTTGAGGACCAAATTATGTTGCCCAGGATTTCTCTTGTGTGTGAAGTAAATGCAAACCTTCAAATCATGCTTGGTACTGAGTCTGGAGCATTAACAAAATAGGCATTGAAGAACATTTGTAACTGGACCAATCTACTGAGAGCAGTTTCAGTGAAAGAGTACAAAACACCTGCCTTTTCCTCATGACATCGACAATACCCTATGGGCAGTGAGCTGAAATATGTATGTCAACCTGCACCTCTGTAATTGTGACATAAGATACCCAGTGACTTGAAAAATAAGAAAAATCTCTGCATTCCTGAATGCAAAGGTTAAAAGGTCTGGGTCTATGAACAAGGTCCAAGGTACAATCTAACTGCCATTTTTTTCTGTTATGCAGAAGCACAAAGGAAATAATTCTCAAAGTTACCATGAGAAATGCTTGTCAGGGAATGATTTTTTAGAAAAAGCTCTTCTATGTCTTCTTTATTGTGCCAAAGTTAACGCTGCAGTTATTGGCTTGCTCTGACTAGGGTAGGAATTCTGCTACTTTTAGCTAGTTACATACAGTAAAGTATTCCTATATATAGTTCTTATTACATACTTCTTCAAGTATGAGGAGGAAAGAAACTAATCCAAACTAATACAGTATTTTGCTGCACATTTGCAGAAACTGTATAAAAAGAGCTGGGCAAAGGACTGCACTATCACATTAATTAATGAATGTGAAAATGGGTATTTAAGCTACGTAGTCTTGTAACAGGTCATTTTTTCATGGATGTTATGTGCTGGAAAACAAAACTATGTGATAGAAAAATCAGTTATATGTCCCTGTGAGCCAACAACCAGAAGTGGCTATGTTGAATATTGAATTGTATGTTTACTTGCTTTCTTATATTAAACTCAACAAGTTCAGAATCTCCTCTTGGGTCTTTATGAAGTCTTTTCCACTCCTAAGTTGTTATTTTCAATTAAATTTCTCTATTTTCAGCTTGCTCCTGGCTACCCAGAAGATGAGGTTGGATTTGGATGAGGATAGTTCATTCCTGTCAAGGTTTTGCCAGTGGTTTAAGTACAAGTGGTTAGTAATGTTCTCAATTAAGACTAAACTAAATTAAAGTAACTAAATTAAGCCTAGAAACCACTAAACATCAGGCAACTCTTACTGATCTTGTATTGGCACATTAAATTGAGCAGGATGTAAACTTGTTTGGGAAGAGACCTCCTCAAAGGGCAGGCAAATGCTCACAAAAAATTCAGTTCTGGACTATGAAGGCGGAAAGTCTAGCACCACAAGCCCACCGAGAAGTTACTCTAGCCATTCAAGACTTTCAGACTTAAGACGCCTCAGATGCAATCCTATGTCTTTGTAGGTAGCTGGACACAAACTACATACAGTATTAATCAGATTGTTGGAAGGAAGAAAATCATTAGCTGTCCAGCACAAAATGAAGAAAAAAAGGGGCTTATGGTGGAGTAGAAAATTAAAGAGCATTTGTCAAGAACAAATGTCAACTCCGGGAACAAAAAATACAGTTCAAGGCTTAATTGAAAATAGCAATAAACTGTCTTTTTTCTGTATAACAAAGGACTATTGTCAAGAGTGCTGGAAGATAATGGGATCACTGATACACGGAGTTTCATTTCATAGCTCTTTGTACTGGAAGTAAAATTGTCATATAACTTTCTGGAATAGAAATTAATTTAGCAAACTGTGAGGGTCACTAATGTTTTCTTAGGTGGTAACAGTGATTTACTTATTTTTAGATTTAGTGTCTCTGATAGAAAAGAAGTATGGATAGATTTAACTTTTTTTTCAAATTATCCGATTCTTCACTTTCTTTATTTTTTATTTTTAATAAATTTCTAACAATTCAAACACAGGTTTAAATTCAGCATCTGCTTTTGCTGTGAGTGGTCACCCGTGCCATCTCCAAGTGTATTTTGTTTCCTAAAGTTTACATCAGTAGCATCTTTCTAATTTGTCTTGATAGATGTTCCTTTCAGTGTTTATTCCTACCATTAGGATGACTTATGTTTCTTTACAAAAATGTAAGTCAGGTCCCTGTAATTTTCTGACTTAAGTATACCATCAAATCCCATCTTAATTGCTCTTTGGAATTACTGACTATTAGCCAACAATATTTCGGTGAAGAGATAGATCAGGCTATAGATCATACCTACAAAATGAAACTTAAGGTGATTTCTCTTAAACTGCATACAGAAGATCAAAGCAGTGTTTGCTTTCAGCTGATGTAACTATACTTTCTTCATTCTCAGGAAAACAAAACAAACAAACAAACAAACAAAAACACAAAACAAGTATCAGATGCCATATGATGCACAATTTGCAGATGGTATTTTAGGATATTCATCTTCTATAAATATAAGCAGAATATGGTTATTTTTCTTGTCACTTCATAATTATTATTTACTTGGTTTCATGTCTCACACACAATTCTATTAAGGAAAATGCAGTTATTTTACTCCTTTTTTGTTTTGTTTACATGTAGTAGGAATGAGAGTATGTACTATCTGTAAGATAAGAATAGCGCTGCAATATTTGTGTCCAACAAATTGCTTTTATGCAAGAGGAATTACTATCTGGAAGGCAGTGCATATTCTTCATCTTCTGTATCGTTGTAGCTCAAATTGAGTGGCCCCATAAAACTCAGTTGTAAAATGTGATATTCATTCATCCAGGTGACTAGGTTTACCCATGTCCTGCCTGCATACAGGACAAAGGGGCTGCTATCTCTAACTGAACAGACAAGTTGTGAACTGCTATTTTTTTTTTCCTAATCACAGAAGATTCAAAACTAAAATGCTTTTTTTTTTCTTGATTTAAAATGTGAGTTGATGTTGTGACAGTAACCCCATAATCCTAGGAGTGACACCCAATATACAAGCTAGACAAAGGTAAGAGAAAGGGAAAGCTTTTAAGTGGACAGCTTTGGCTAAAACCCAGTTACATATACATTCAGCATCAAATAATTTAGTGTGATCTGTAGATAAAAGTCTAAAACACTTTGTAATGCCTGCCATTTCTGTGTTATAATCATGGAATGGTTTAGTTTGGAACTCCCCTGCCATGGGCAGGGACACCTCCCACCAGACCAGGTTGCCCAAAGCCCCATCCAGCCTGGCCTTGAGCACCTCCAGGGATGGGGCATCCACAACTTCTTTGGGCAACCTGTGCCAGTGCCTCGCCACACTCACAGTAAAGAATTTCCTCCTTATATCTAATCTAAATCTCCCCTCTTTCAATTTAAAACCATTCTCCCTTGTCCTATCTGCTCATGTAAAAAGTTGCTCTCTGTCTCTTTTATAAGCCCTCTTTAAGTACTGAAAGGCTGACATAAGGCCTCTCCAGAGCCTTCTCTTCTCCAGGCTGAACATCCCCAGCACTCTCAGCCTGTCTTCACAGGAGAGGTGCTCCAGCCCTCTGACCACCTCTGTGGCCCTCCTCTGGACCCGCTCTAACAGCCCCACATCCTTCTTGTGCTGGGGGCCCCCTTGACCAGGACGCAGCACTGCAGGTGGGGCCTCACAAGGGCAGAGCAGAGGGGCACCATCCCCTCCCTCCACCTGCTGCCCACCCCTCTGTTGGTGCAGCCCAGGACGCAGTTGGCCTTCTGGGCTGCAGGCACACACTGCTGGCTCGTGTCGAGCTTTTTGTCCACCAGAACCCCCAGCTCCTTCTCTGCAGGGCTGCTCCCAATGAGTTCTTCTCCCAGTCTGTGCTCATGTTTTGGATTGCCCCAACACAGGTGCAGCACCTTGCACTTGGACTTGTTGAACCTCATGCGGTTCACATGGGTCCACCTCTCAAGCTTGTCCAGGTCCCTGTGGATGGCATCCCTTCCTTCTGGTGTATTGACTGCACCACTCAGCTTGGTGTCATCTGCAGACTTGCTGAGATGACTTGCTGAGATTGACTTACTCAATCCCACTGTCAGTATCGTTGATGAAGATATTAAACAGCACTGGTCCCAGGACAGACCCCTGAGGAACATGTTGCAGTCTGGTACTTTCCTCTAGCATGGACTTGAGGTCTGCCTACTCTAACTGAGAATAATGTTTCCTGGGCTTTGCCCAAGAGAAAAAAAAATACTATTTATGATTGCAATACAAATTAAACATAACAGCATTTGTGCCACATCAATTATACTGGTGCTTACAGACCAAATTCAGTGTTAATGAGATTAAGTGCAGTTCATTTGAAAGAATTGTTTCCTTAGCTGCGGTGGAAGCATTTAATTTTATTTTTATTTTATTTTTTTTTACTGTTTCATGGTTTTCAGTCCCCACCTGAAATGAAAACAAAATACTTCTTTTCACTCTTCTAGCAACATTAAAAGTATATAAAGTCACATTATTTGATACAAGAGCTTCACATCACGAATTCAGTTACATTTCTTACCTCTGAAGGCGAATAACATATTAATGAATATAACCTACTGCAGTAGCATTTTTTCATGTGACAGGTTTGGTGTTTTACTGTATACAGCTTTTAAGTGTTTTGTGTAGTCTTTATAGTTGATTTTAATCTATAAAAACTTTATTTGTATAGCTGATTTTTTGCACAGTTGTATTTTTCAAGCATTTTATTTCATTGTCAGTAACAACTGTGTATTTATCAACTATATGTTTTTCATTGCTCAACATGCTGATAATTCATGATATATCTGAGAGGTTCTAACATCACTAATTTGATTGCTAGGCTATTATGTCTCAATAGAAACAATTTCAAAGCAAAAAAATGTCCAAGTAGGATGACACAAATTTACTTAAATTATTTAAAATAATTCTTTGGAAAGCTTCATCCAGACATTCTTCATTTAAAGAAGGAACTAGGAAAAAAAAATGAAAGAAAAAAAAGAAAAAGTGTCTACACAGGGCTCTCCTGTTCTTAATTTTGGTTGAAACCATGCATACCCCTTTGAAGTATTGGCTCTAGTAATACACACCTTATCCCTCTCTGTGCCAGCCACATGAACCTATTTACATTGTAAGATTCAGCCAGAGGCCAGGAAAGAGATATGTACAGTAATTCCAAACACAGTCTATAAGGAAGTGCCTCAAAGATTTTCATAAAAGTCAATGACACCTATCAAATGGCATTAGAAACATGTAAGCAGGCATGGCCATGATTACCTCAAACTGACATGATAGTACCTGTCTCAAAGAAATTGCACTTTATTGAATTGTCTTTAAACATTTATATAAAGTAACAAAGTCAGCAAAGTAGTTTAAACTTCCACCAAAACAGATGTCAAAGAGTGACTAGGCTTTGAAATATAAATGAAGTCAAGGGTCTTCTGTTGCTTTTGAGTAAGACAAGCTGACTGAAAAGCAAAACAATTTAAATGAAAAACATTGTTTTTCTGTTGTGGTACTTCTAGCCATAACTATCTATCAGTCTGTCTGTCTGTCTGTCTATCTAATAAAAGTAATGTGTGCTCCTAAAGGTAAAGAAACAAGACTGAAAATGCACTCCAAACCCAGGCTGTATTACTCTGCAGTAACAGAAGACTTTATTTTCCATTACTGGATCCCTCATCAATACCGGGGACTGCATACCCGTATAAGGAAATTTCATAAATTTCTGCAAAACTTACTCCACCATCAATGAGTGTTCTAGGTATGATGCTAAATATTTTGGAGATTACTTCAGCTCTCTAGTTATGAAGAATGACAGTCTGGTGTATGTCATAAATCTACAGTAAATCATAAATCTGACATAAATTATCTTAGTATAAGGGGAACTGAGATAAAGCCGTACACACTGAGTGGTAACAGCTTTGGATCACCACAGAACATATGTGTGTGCTTGACTTTAAGTACTGAAACCATCTACATTCTTCAAGGGAAATATGTGCTTGGGGGACTTTTGCTTTTCACCAAACCTTTGGAAAAACTGTTTTTCAGAATTTTCCAGGACTGAATTTTCTGGTAGTGTTTATTTTTTATTTTTTATTTTTTATTTTTTATTTTTTATTTTTTATTTTTTATTTTTTTTCACATCATACAATATTGACAGCATTTGTCACTCTGTCACTGTCAACAACTGATTGGGCATAGATCCCTGGATACTCACACTGCAGTGCTTCTTTATCGCGATCTCAGTCTGTGTATGAGCACGTGCTGAACACATTAAAATGAATCATCAAAAGGCACCAGGTGCATGGAGCGAACAGAACCATATAAAAAAGCAAGAAAGTCATAAGTGCTATCATGCCCTGTTTTCCATGAAATAAACAAGGGAATACTGTGCCATTCCATATTTATTATGGTTAAGGGTTCATTTAGCTCCCACAGTAATCCAGACCATCCCTATGCCAAAGAGTTTCATGCACTAAGATGGGGGAGATGACAGAACTAACTTAGTAAGTGCTAAGTATCTATTGAATAATTTTGCTGTGGGCTATATCCATATGCACTTTGTAACCTATTCGCAAGCTCCAGAATAATTTATTCATGTTTCTGCTTATTCTGTGATGCCTTCAATTAGCATAACATTTTTGTTCTGGATCTCAACCCCTGGTGTTCTGGGATACTTGGCTCTCCCCAGACTCTGGCCATTGCCCAAATTCTGGAATTCTGTAAAGTCCATATGGATATAAAAGTTGCCAGACCTCAAATTCCAAACAGGAGCTTCTCCTGGTCTTGCTCTGCACAGGTCGCTGGATCACAGAGAGATGTACGAGGTTCCTGGGTCGTCTTGTGGGTCTCTATACCCACCTGTTCAGCCTCATCTTTGGATTGAATCAGGGCAGTGGTTGCTGCGTGTGGCTGCTCTGTGGATTCTCTGCAGCTCTGGCTGGATCTGTCCTCACAGATGTCCTCCCTCAGGTGCCTCACCTGGTGTAATGCTGATGCCCCATATGGAGGCCAACCAAATTCAGAAGCCAAGCTCATGGGAACAAACTGTTCCACCAGACTGTGCTTACTTTGCCCCACCTGATATGGACATAAATTCCATTCTTTATGCCAGAAGTTCTGGATGTGGTTTGCCAATGCTTTGTTCATAATTTTTTGCTTGCTACCTCTAGCATTATCAAGATGCCTAAAATGCCTAATCAAAGTGCCTAACAAATTACAAACACATGATTAATTACTTTCTGAACTTTTTTATCCATGTGTGAATAGTAAAGTGTCTGGCAGTGAACACCAGTTCAACATTTCATTTGCATCACACTGATATGAAAATATGCTAAAAGTAACCAACGAAAATGTGCACTCATTACTATCATAAATGTTCTAGA
The DNA here is from genome assembly GCF_964034855.1 of Anser brachyrhynchus. Lineage (NCBI taxonomy): Eukaryota > Metazoa > Chordata > Aves > Anseriformes > Anatidae > Anser > Anser brachyrhynchus. The sequence goes on along the minus strand of NC_137697.1, from coordinate 13,544,997 downwards.
ATTAATGTTGGATTAGGGTATGTCCTCCTCAGTTTTCTGGAGACACAGTGAAATTTTCCATATCTGCATATTGACAGCAATACAGAGAATCCTGCAGAAAAAAATCCCAGAATCACAGAATCATGGAATCACAGAATGGTTGAGCTGGAAAGGGACCTCTGAAAGTCACCTGCTCCAAACCACTGCTCCTGTTTCTTACTATTATTACCATCAATTATTCCTGTTACTACTATTTTTGTTAATGCAATGTGTTTTCACTGATGGCTGATACCATGTATCTACCATCCACGCTCAGAACATCGCTACCGAAATTCAGAAGTGGCCAACATGCTCCTGCAAATTCCCTTAAATTCCTCAGACTCAACCCTTTGTACACATATCACCGAGGAGCTGTGTTGGTGGTCTCCAGCCTGAGATCAATTGGGTGTTTGCTGGAGAGAAACCAGCTGGACCATTCAGGTTTCATCCTTTCCTGATGGGAGCTCACCTGGAGAGTCCTACTTGTATCATCCCTCCCTTTCTTTCCATGTTTATGCTGCCAGGCCTTGCAGAAATCTTGTCAATACAGTTTAGTTGCTAAGAAATGCTTTAAAAGCACCCTTTCCTTTATAAAGAATAGAAGTGAAGCAAATTGTGCTCTCACAAAAGAAAAACACAGAACCAGCAGCTCATGTGACGACACCTGGAAGCACAAGAGTTAGAAATCTCGACTTTCTGTTGGCAGGCAGCTGCCAAGATCCCAGCCCTGGGGCAGGAAGGGCAGGGATCATTGCCCCACTGCTGCAATAGCACAGACAGCTGCCTGCCAGCCTGCCAAGCTCCCTGTGCCTCGTGCAGCAGGGCTTGGCAGCCCTGCCTTGTCTCTCTGCACCTCCAGTGCGTTATGGAGAGAGGGTAACCAACAGCCTTAGGGAGGAGGCACTGAGTTGAAAATGTAAGGTTTGGGCTTTACCACTTCAAAGGGCTGACAGTAATCCTGTGCACATCACAAACCATATCTTTGACACTTTTCATATCCCTGCTGGCAGGCAGTTATCATTCTGACCCTTCCCCTCAGCCACATGTTGCACAAGGTCTCCCCACACAGTGCTGGGAGAAGGTCCCAAGTATGACAGATCCACACCTCAGCCCTGTTGCTGCTCCAAAGATATCAACCAAATCTGGAGCTCTGCTCACTCTGTGCATGTCAACAGGCAGGGACGGACCTGAGACGTCTGGATGGAGACGCTGTCCTCTCACCAGCAGCTCTGCAAAATAGCAGGGTGTGTTGGGCGCAACACCTGGAAGTGGGTGGGTACCAAATAAAGTCATCTTTTGTGGTCATCTGGAGGGTTGAGTTCTGTGTCAAGCATCTTCAGAGCTGGGATTTAAAGGTTTGAGGGAGAAATATTTGTAATCTGACAGCGAAAGATGAATAATAGACTGCAGTAGTAATGGGCCAATTGCTGCATGGCAACCTTTCCACATATCTAAATCCTTTTTTTTTTTTTTTTTTTTTTTTAAAGCCTGAGTGAGTCTGCAATCATAAAAATTAGCTCATTAAAAATGGCTTAAAAATCAGACATGGAACCGCATGAAATTCTGGCCGCTAGACTCTTTCTCTACATGACCCCACCAGTCAGCAGGCAGGGCTGAAGCAAGCTTCTTATAGCCCAATATTAAGTGAACAAAGACAGAGTCTGGTTGCACTAGGGTGCACTTTGGAGAGGGAGAATGTGAAAAAGAAGTGTTCTTTGGCAAATTTCATTTAAACGGGCTTCAATGGAAATTTAAAGAATTCATTGCATGTCAGTAGCAGAAATATGAGTGCTGTATTCAGTCGTACACCTCTCATTATATTTCTATTTCGAACACTTCATTGTTTCTCAGACAAAGCATTAGCATTTCTTTCATTCCTGTAATAATAAAACATGATATTTATTACTAAGGGGTAGAGACTAGAGACAGAAGGTGGGGAGCTTTCATCCAGGGGGACAAGACAAGTGCTCTGTAAGAACATTACTTAATGTGGAGCCATGACTCACATGCAATGTCATTTTAACAGCTTTCTGTGTTTAATTTCCTTTCCTTTAAGCAGTAGCCTAACACAGCGGCACTCAGACTGTGGTCTATGGACCACCAGTGGTTTGTGGGACTCTCCCAGGTGGTCTGGGGAATTAAATGTTTTGGGAGCTACGCCATATTTGACAGATCTTGGGGAAAAGAACTGAGTGCTTCAGAGGGTGATTTTTTTTTTTTTTTTAATTTTTTTCCTCTTCTCATGCGAATGGTCTCCAGAGCAAAAGAGCTGAGACACTACTGGGTTGGGGAACCCTTTTGTTTTTGTAGAGAAAAATACTAATATATGATTTTTGGACATTGGCTACGTTCTCAGTGTCTACAGGAGTCAGAGAGCCTTAAGCATTTGCAAGACAAAACAGAGAAGTAGATGATTCAGAGCAACGCATCAAAGAGCTGCAGAGGGGGCTGGAAGCCCACACACTTTGGGGAGATTTGGGGTAGTTGGATCCCACTACCTAGGGCAGATTTAAACTTGGCTTTGCACCTCTCAGCCCCCACGTGGTCCTGATATCCCAATGGGAAAGCTTCCTCAGGGTGTGGACAAGCTTTTTTTCTTCTCCCCACCTCCATCCTGCTCATGCCCTCCCATATGCTTTATGTGGGCTGGTGGGAGGTGTGAAAGGGGAGCACCAGCATCCAGCAATGGGATAGCAATGACACCAACACTGAGAATGCAAGAGGACACTCACCCCTGTGCTCATGGACCTGTGACACTATAGGGTTGGCTTGCATGGCAAGTGTGTATCCAGCAGTGTTTTAGGGCAGACCCAACGGAAAGAGTGCCACCTACTGAACTGCACCCACGATTCCCACAGCACTCAGCTTCTCCTTGGAGATGCTCTCCAGTAGACACTGACCTGGCCTAACCCTGCCATGGTTTATGAGATCCAGTGAGCTCATTGCCTAAGAGGGCATGGCTGCAGGCCAGGTAGGAGAAATGTAATACATAAACAATGCATGTACTTCAGTGTTCAAAAATGCAACAGTCTGGAGAGGGTAGAGAGGATGGGAAAAAAATGGAAAGCACATCCAAAATTACTGCTTGTACCAGAAGCAAGAAGGAGGACAGTATAACTAGTTTACAGGGAAATAACACTTCCAAAAAGGTTCATTTAGCCTATTTCTAGAAAAAAAAAAAAAAAGAAAAAAATTAAAAAAAAGAAAAAAAAAACTCTGTCCTGAGAAATTTCCATTGCATTATGGTGGACTGAATTATAATCATTATAATCAAATAACTGCGTTTAGCAGAGCAGTGGGGAAGGAGAATACAACCGTTGAAGGGTTAGCTGCATGCTCCTCATTTGCTGATTCAGTCCCATGGTGCCTGCTCAGATGCTGGGCTTTACTTTTCCTCAAGTGCAGTTCCACAGTTTTCCCAGGCTCAGCCTCAGTTTTGAGAAGATCAGGCCTGTGCATTAGACCCAGATACCCAGCAAGTCTGAGTAGATCTAGGGCATGCAGTTCCTCTACATCTGAAAACAGTAATAATAAAAAAAAAAAAGTACGGAAATATTCTCGTTAAATTACTAGGTCATGAAAGCCTGTTCTGTACAGTCTAAGCCCTTTTGTTGTTCTTAAAAGCTGGATTGACTTCTATGGCATCAGTCTGGACTCTCATTAGAGTCACATCAAATTTAAGTCTCATATAGCGGTATTAGGTCTTGCAGTAGTCCTGGAGAGCCTCATAACTGCCCAGAATTTCTAGACTAGTGTCTGGTGTGACCCTCACTTGCATCCTCACTCTTGGTTTGTCTCTTGCCTCAGAGATATTTGGGGAATGCTGAGGTTGGAGGGAAGATGAAATGGGAGCTGCAGGAGGCTGCCATAAGGCAGTTCAGTCTTTTTGAGAGGAAATACTCCTGCAACTCTGACTTCAGAGACTCATAGAACAGCTTAGGTCAGAAGGGACCTTAAATTTCACCCAGTTCCAACCCCCTGCCATGGGCAGGGACACCTCCCACCAGACCAGGTTGCCCAAAGCCCCATCCAGCCTGGCCTTGAGCACCTCCAGGGATGGGGCATCCACAGCTTCTCTGCGCAACTTGTGCCAGTGCCTCACCAGCCTCCAAGTAAAGAATTTCCTCGTAATACCTAATCTCAATCTCCCCTCCTTTAGTTTAAAGCCATTCCCCCTCATCCTGTCATTATCTGATTGAGCAAAAAGTCGCTCTCCATCTGCTTTGCAAGCCTCATCTAAGTACTGAAAGGCCACAATAAGGTCTCTCCAGAGCCTTCTTTTTTCCAGGGTGAACATCCCTAGCTCTCTCAGCCTGTCTTCATAGGAAAGGTGCTCCAGCCCTCTGATCATCTCTGTGGCCTTCCCCTGGACTTGTGCTAATACTTCCACATCCTTCTTGTGCTGGGGATCCCAGCCCTGGACGCAGCACTGCAGGTGGGGCCTCACAAGGGCAGAGCAGAGGGGCACCATCCCCTCCCTCCGCTGCTGCCCACCCCTCTGTTGGTGCAGCCCAGGACGCAGTTGGCCTTCTGGGCTGCAGGCACACACTGCTGGCTCATGTCGAGCTTTTCATCCACCAGAAACTCCAAGTCCTTCTCTGCCGGACTCCTCTCAGTGAATTCTTCTCACAGTCTGTGCTTGTGTCTGGGATTGTCACAGCCCAGGTGCAGCACCTTGCACTTGAATGTGTTGAACCTCATTAGATTCATGTAGGCCCACTTCTCAAGCTTGTCCAGGTCCCTCTGGATGGCATCCATTCCTTCTGTTGTATCGACTGCACCACTCAGCTTGGCGTCATCTGCAGACTTGCTGAGGGTGCACTTGATCTCAGTGTCTCTGTCACTGATAAGGATATTAAACTGCACTGGTCCCAGGACAGACCCCTGAGCAACACCACTTGGCACTGGCCTCCACCTGGACATAGAGCTGTTGACCATAACTGTATGACTGCAGCCATCCACCCAATTCCTAACCCACTGAACAGCCCACTCTACATATCTCTCCAATTTAGAGATAAGGATGTTGTGGGACCATGTCAAAGGTCTTGCAGAAGTCCAGGTAGATGACATCAGTCAGTCTTCCACTGTTGACTGTTGCAGTCACTCCATCATAGAAGGCCACCAGACTGGTCTGACCCTTGGTGAAGCCATGCAGGCTGTCTCTGATCACCTCATCTTCCACATGCCTTGACATTGCTTCCAGGAGTATCTTTTCCATGATCTTCCCTGGCACAGAGGTGAAGCTCACTGGTCTGTAGTTACCTCGGTCTTTGTTTCTACCCTTTTTAAAAATGGGAGCAATGTTTTCCCTTTTCCAGTCAATGAAGAATTCACCTGACTACCAGGACTTTTCAAACATGATGGAGAGAGGCTTGGCAACTCCATCAGCCAGTTCCTTTAGGACTCTGGGATACATGGCATTAGGCCTCATAGACTTGTACCTCTTCAGTTTCATCAGGTGGTCTCAAACCTACTTTTTACTTAAAATAGGAGGGACTTCACTCCTCCAGCTCCTGCCTACAGGTTCAGGGGACCAAGGGTTCAGGGACATTATTTAATGCTATTTTGAACTTTTATGTTACATGGAGATTGAGAGGAATACTAAAGCTTCCTTCTCTACTTTTTAGGGCTTAAAGCTGCAAATGTCTTTAGTAGACACAGGTCCTAGCTCTATTACTGGCATTTCTTTCCCTGGAAACATTCACTGAAATAATAATTATACTTTCATAAAATATTTTTTGTATCAGTTCTTAAGACCTTTTTTTTCTTCCTTCAAAGTGACTAAAAATTGCTTTAAGAAAGAAATTAAAAGACCCCAAAAGCAAGAACTAAGGGCCAACATCAAAACAAAATCTATGTTCAGCTCTGAGGCCCCCAGCATAAGAAGGACATGGAGCTGTTGGAGCAAGTTTAGAGGATGGCCATGAGGATGGTCAGAGGGCTGGAGCACCTCTCCTGTGAAGACAGGCTGAGGGAGCTGGGTTTGTTCAGCCTGGAGAAAAGAAGGCTCTGTGGAGACCTTACAGCACCCTTCCAGTACCCAAAGGGGGCCTACAGGAAAGCTGGGGAGGGACTCTGTCAGGGGGTGTAGTGATAGGACAAGGGGGAATGGCTTTAAACTAAAAGAGGGGAGATTTAGATTAGACATAAGGAAGAAATTCTTCCCTCAGAGGGTGATGAGGCACTGGCACAGGCTGCCCGGAGAAGCTGTGGCTGCCCCATCCCTGGAGGTGCTCAAGGCCAGGCTGGATGGGGCTTTGAGCAACCTGGTCTGGTGGGAGGTGTCCCTGCCCACGGCAGGGGGTTGGAATTAGATGGTCTTTTAACGTCCCTTCCAACCCAAATCATTCTATGAATCATACTATGATCAAAACAATAAGGTCTATATATATATATATATATATATAAATCTCCTAAAATCAAATGCTTTTTTTGTTTACTTTTTATATTTCTTCTGATTTGGCATCAAGAGTGTCCAAAATTCTTTTTTTTTTCTTCTTCTTCTTCTTCTTTTTTTCCCCTCCTAATGGAGAGAAGACTCAATTTCATTGTGTGCTCTTTCAATCAGGGTTGAGGATACCAAGCGTCTTACAAGATCATGCTCTGGAACCACTCCACTGCAAGTTGGTGGAAAAGTATTAGAGCAAAATAGGGCTAAAAAGAGAATCAGAGAATCAGGCAAGTAATATACCCCAGGGACTCAGAAAGTTCCAGTTTCCTTTCCATATTCTTATATTACTCGCACTAGTACCAATGCCATGAATGCCTTTAGGATTTCAATTGTTAACAGCAAGCCATTTTATTATAGGTATCATTTTAAAAAGAGTGTAAAACCAGGTGAAAGCAAGTGCATGCTGCTCTACAATCAGATTAGAAGATAACTAGCCAAGAAAACCTAAGAATGTTTCACATTTGGCTTCTGGGCTGAGAATTAATATTTTTGTGACATTTCAAATAATTTTATTGTAGCTACTAAAACAATACGCCAATAAGCCACCAAAATGATATTTTTGGAGTGAACTGAACTTTCAGTAAAATTTGATACTTCCAAAGTACTTTTTGTAATCACTTGAGAGAGATTTTTTTTCTTTTTCTTTTTTTTTTTTCTTTTTTTCTATCTTCTTGTGAAGTGAGAGGAATGTGCAAACCAGTATGGGCTAGTAAAGCATATGACACAAAGTTTGGCTCTACTGAAGTCATAATTGGATGAGACTACGATCCACCCACAGAAATAACACAAATCCTTTAACAAGAGTCTTAAGAATAGTTAACCAAAGCCAACATAGCAACAAACTTCCCCTGAAAACACACCTTATCTCAGGAAGTGAAAACTATTCAATGCCTAAATTTCAATTAACTTTGTCACGCTTCTCAGAACCACAGCAGTTGCAAGTTTGTTTCACGTTATGATGACAGATAATTGCTTTTACAGGTCTGGCTTGGTGGAACTGTGGAAAAAGCCTTGCCAGACTGTATTACATGAGTGAAAAACATTAAATAGACAGCTTACATGTCTCATCTCTTCCTCTACGTCCTCTCTCTCCCTCTCTCTCTCTTTTTTTATATCTTTTGTAACCTCCCATAGAGGTTTATGTGTGTGCATCTGTGTGTGTCTTTGTGTCTGTGTCAGTAAAAGCCCAAACATTAGATCACAAGTTCTTGTTTATATAAGCTTCAATTTACCCTTCAGGCAGAAACTTAGAGATTTCCAAACACACAGATGCTTGCCACTATCCAAATTCAATTTGAAATGCTCTGCACAACATCTCCTTTAACTTAACTAACCTTGTATTGTTTGAATACTTCATAACGTGTTTTGATTGCCAAACATCATTACTAACTTTGCCATCGTTAACAAGGCTAGCTGAGACACAAATAAATGGAATTCTATAAAATGTCAAATCTTCTTTAAAAGTTGCATTCATTTTATTAAACGCACAAATCTGATTTTACAAATGCTTATTAGGCAAAGTTGTTATAGAAAAGCTATCACAGAACCAACAGAAAATGTTGCTACCTGGTACTATCTAGACCCTGAAAGAGATCCTGCAGGAGTCTGCAGCAATGGACCTCCATCTGCCAGAAGTCTCAGGACTGCAAGTTACTCACATAGATCAAAACCGAAGGAAGAGATACAGAAATCCCAGGAAACAAAGGAAGGTTTACTTAGGGAATTGCCACAGAATGCTCCCCTCAAGGGAAGATTTGGAAGTTTGTGGAATACAGGGGGAGAAGCGCCAAATTTAGCAGGCTCTGGGGAATGTAAAGTTTTCAGACCATGACATGTTGTGGTTTCTTTCCATGGCAGAAAGCTCTGTGCTCTAGAAATCATTTAAATAGGAGAGACTCAGGAAGAGAGAATCAGTGTCGCTGACTTTCAAAAAAGCCCATACTGCAAGTAACACTTGAGGAGGCCTCAAGATCTCACACCTTATGAATGCATTTCAAGAGAATACACCAAGCAAAATGTGACTTAGTGATAGACAAGAAAGCAGAAAGTTTGGCATCATAATTTTTTTTTCTGCTTTTTCATTTTTCTTTCTTTCTTTCAGACAAAACATGGTTTATGAAGTGACAGCATACAGCCCTCCTGAAAATTATGAAAATCTGGGTCTATACCCATGCCATTACTGACTAGACGCCTTGCTGAATCAGGAAGGAATATTCTCCATGGATGTTCTTCTGCAGCAGGTCCTCCTCCTCTTGCTCCAGCTCCTCCCTTCTCCTCCCATGCCTCCCAGAAAAGGGATGTATATCCCTAGTCTACAATTTCCATCTTGTGGAATGGACACACATAAACTCTTAAAACCAATTAGCTGACCCATTTTGACTGTTAATTTTTCTCTGATGAGCTGGATGCTGCAGAGTAGGCTGGAGTAAGTTTGCAGCAAAGCATTCACACTGTGTCAGTGGACTGTGTGACAGTATTGCCCTGCAGTGTCCTCTACCAGAGATGATGCGCAATGATACGCTTTCAGTGCTTTCATATCTCAATGAAAGATTGACAGGATGCCCTGGGTGCACTACGAGATGCAGTAGGTAATAACATGGGCATGGGATGCTGCCACAAACAGCTGAAACACTGCAAGTTCACTTCCTAATTTACCCAATAGTAACTTGCTCCTCTGCCTATATGTGTTTGATATATATTGAAAATATGTTGTTCTATGCCCACAGGATATCCATATATTGTCCCTTTCTGGCACAACATAAATCTATAGCAGGAATTGTTGCATAGCTTGAAAAATGAAAGCACAGTGCGTTCTCCAAGATTCATAGCAACATATGTCTGTGTGTCTTGTTCAGAGCTGTGCCTGAAACATGTTAATGTGCATCTACAAGTAAAGGCACGTAAAGGGGGTTTTAGTTTTAGGCACATTTTACCACTGGATTTATATGGGCATGAGGTAACACCTACTTTTTTTCTTCAAAGAGCTAATCCACATGCATAATCGAAACAAGTCCTTATTCTGCTCACTATAAATATGTACCAGATGTATCTCTTATAAAAGTTAAATTCTGTAGCATGGTGGGATTTCCTAGTACCTGTGAGTTATGTCAACCTTAATCCAAAGAGAAATAAAATTGAAGAACATTGCACTGTAGGATATGGGGTGTCCTAGACATGGTCACAGACAAGTCTGTAAGTATAGTAAACAGCTACATTATCACCCTATTGATTTACTTTGTGCGACATGATGGCTTGATTGCTGTAAACAGGAATCATGCCACTAAAATAACAAACAAAATTGATTGTACTGAAGCACACACATTGTAATTTCCACTGGCTTTTAGGCTTGCTGTGGTATACACTCACAGATCACAGGGTTATGATTAGCTGTTCTTCATGGTCTAACAAGGGAATAAAGATGTGAAAATGTGAATACACTGAATTGTATCCTTAAGAAGAATTAATTTTAAGTGCTATGTTGCTTGCAGTTTGAAGGCATTTTAAAAAAATTAATCATTTGAGAGTTCCTTGGCTTTAAATAGCTAGACACTCAGGGACTCCTTTTAGAACCTTTCTTATACATTAAGAGTTAATCCCTTTAAAAATTTGAATATACCATAGAAAAAGTTTCAAATACCATAGTTTCTCTGCAAATCTCATTTCTCCGAAAAATGCTATCACAGGATGTCAGATACAGACCTTTTTCTCAGCAGGTCCAGGTGACCCAATAAAAGGACTTTACTCCCTTGCTCACTAGCAGAAAATCCTGTGTGTAGTCCAAGAGATACAAAACAAACTGGAGAAAAAAAAACAACACAGCTTCAAAGCTTTTTGAGATGTTTATCCTCTCATTTGTACATCTGCTAAAAAGTCTCTGTTTTCACTTAATATATTAAAAAAAAATACAGCAAAAAAATAGAAAAGCAACTTGTGAACCAATTACTAACAAGCAAAAGTATAACAGATGCAAACAAAGAACTGCAGTATTTTTCACCATATGTTTCAAATCAATCTTATTCCTTCATCAGTTGGAAACAAAGCATAATGTTGTGGTTCTAACAGTAACTAACCTTGATCTATCAAGCCATAGAAAAACTAACAGTACTTTGACAAGCCATTTTTTCTATTTATCATAAACAGTCAACAGGATTAACTATGATTTGCCATTCATTTAGAAGTATATTATCTAATTATTCCCATTTCAGCTCCTTTTCTAATTGCCCTCTGGTGTTCAAATATGTCTATTGTTCATTTATTAGTCACTGCTCTACTCAGATCGCATTTTGTTTAATTACCTCCAGTTTCACGTGCACAGGTCTGGAGGTGAATGGGACAGTGATAGGGAGGAGGACCTGGGGAAAGCTCTGTGCAGGAGTGCAGCTGCTTCTTGGGAGCACAACTGGTGTGGCTATAGGCCCTGAAGTCCTCCTGAGAAATCTACCCACACATACAGACACCTGCACAACATGGCATTTTTACTGTCTTTAAAACAAGTCATTCATCTTGAGGTTAAGGGCAAAAAAGCTCCACATACTTCAGTCTTTATGAGATTGCCTGGGAATCTCAACATGCCTTTGGAAACTAGAGGCTCTATCCTGACTTCTCTCTTCTTCTCTCCTTTTTCTTTTTTTTTTTTTTTTCCATTTAATCATTTATTTAGCTTTCACACCACAAAATCCAAACAGTACTCAGCATCTTTGAGTCTGTCAGCATGCAAGGGGCCTGTAAGGATATTCAGAGTGAGGCACTGAAAAGAATCCCTCAATTTCAAGCTCCAGATGGGAGGCAAGATTGGGTGATCTCTAGAGAGCCCTTCCAGCCACCTTTCCTATCATTCTCCCATGCAGCTTCTTTGTAAATGCACAGAGACATATAAGTAAGAGCTGAAAGTGCAATTTGTCACCTGTCTGCACTGCGTGCCTTAGTGGCTAATTTCATGCAAGCCTCAGCAAAGGTGCTCTCAAAGTGGATGTTGGGGTCTCTCTCCTTCACCACCTGTAAGCAATCAGCCTAAATGCCAGGATATTGCACACTGTGCTCTCAAACAGCTCGCAGGTTTGTTGGAGTGCAGCTCCCTGTGCACACATCAGTTTGGGCAGCATCTTGAATGTCACAGCATTTATGGGCACACCATGACCCATTCAGACTTTGTTCCCTCCTCCCTCCCTTCCAGCTGTCTACACTGAGCCCTGCTCAGGTTGGTGTTTGGGGTGATAAATATAATCGCTCTTGCTTTGAGGATGTACGAAGAGTAGAAATCTACCATTGTAGGTCTGCCAGATTCCCAGCTCTCTGAACCACCTCAGCTTGTGTTTGCCAAACTTCCTTGATTGTTGGCTTATGTTCATGAACTCAGTGAACTTTGCACCCAAAACTCAGGTGAGAAAGCACTGAGTTTAAATGTAAATATTGTGTTCAGATCTAACCGTGACTTTGGGCCAGCTCCAAAAGAAGACTTAAGCACTTTATATGGGATCTAGGTGGAATTCAGGCACTTAAGTTCAAAACCCGACATTGGAAATACCTGCCCAACCCTGGAGGCATGTAGGGTTAATAGGTGTTTGACTTTTTTCACTTTACATTTTCATCCAAAGCTACTCAGTTTGTATATCTCTATCACCCCACTTTGACATGGGCAGCCAAGTTGAGTTCCCTCTTCTTTATGAGATGACTCAGCACTATACATCCTCCTTCAGAGGGAAATGTCCTGACACCAGCTTACACACCACTCTGGACAGAAGCACCGTTAGCCACTACAGCACTTCACGGAAAAGCCTTCAAGGTTTATGGACGTGATTCAGGATTTTAGTGGTTAAGTGGCTACGCTCTACAGGAAAAGATCTGAGTTCTGCTTTTTGCTCCCCAGACAGAGTCTGCATTTTAGATAAAACAGATAAAATACAGGAGCGGTCATTGAAACAGGCATCAGAACTGTGCTTCCTCACTGTCAGCCTAACCACTAGACTATACAGTCATGCTCTGCCTCTCTCAGTGAGTCTTTAGCATTTTCTGCACAGAAGCACAGTTTTCCCATGGGGCTGAGAGGAGTCCTTTTCTACCTCCCACATCAGCCTATCAGGACTAGATAACCTCTTGGTGATCTCCATTTTCTGGAAAGTGGGAAAAGAGGGATTAAAGCATTCTGAGATGAGGAAAGAATTGAGTCTGTTTCCCCTGAGCACTCCCACTACTTTTGAAGGGCACAGCACAGGTTCTGGCTATGTTTTAAAAGAAACAAATGAGTCCTGCCTAGCTCTTTAGAGACATATACCTTCCAGTGAGGGTCCTGGCTGTGCATACCAAGTACATAAAAGCAATTTCTTGCAGCCCTGAGTAAAGGGCAAGATCTAAGACACATGATATCCTTGGGGTCTCTTTTTTGGCTGGCTTCTGGCAGCTGTATGATGACTGACATAAGGTAGCTCCTGGCTTAGGTTGCTCTTAGGTTTTTGCTGTTGCTCTAAGATACCTAAATTTGCACGGACAATTTATTAGCAACTACCTTGGAATTCTAAAGTCTGAAAGGTTTTGAAAACCTCGGTTGGTTATTTAAAATGGATCAAGCCTAGAGAATGTGCATACTAAAGTTTCTCTCTTTTCTTGGTCTCTCGAGTTTTTCTTACCCTTGTCCTGCCATGTGCCAGGAAGATGGAGAATATAGGCAAGGCCATGTCTCCAGGATGAGTCCCTTGGTCTCTGTCCTATTTCTTTTTTCCCTTCATTTTCCTATTTAGCCTTTTCCTCCCTTCTTCTCAGGGAGGGTAGCAGAGGTTCTATCCTCAGAGGCCAGTCCTCCTGCCTCCTCTCCTTATTTGCATTTACCTTCCCCATTGTTTAAAACACAATGGCTCCACAGTGATGTCACCAAGGGGAGGCATGCGCAGGCCTCCCTGGGTGCTCCCATTGGCTGGTGCAGAACCAAATGCTTTGTGACATTGCAAGTTCATGCAAAGATGAACTTGGCACCTCCTTTACAGAAGGAATAGCCATGCCTGTGTGACCACTTCTTCTACAGTGGAAGTGGAAAAATCTTCTAAACAATGAATGATTTTGTGATTTTTTCCATATCACAAAAGTACATGGCTCTTGGCTGGAAACAAGTCTCTCCTATTTCAGATCCTCTCTTTATATTGCTTGTGCTGTTGTAGGATCAGAAATCAACTGGTTTATGAGTGACTGAATAAGGGGCAGCTTGGGAACATCGATTATTTATATTTGTACTTACAAAATAAAGGTGTAAACAGACAGATGGACTCAATGTCCTGTATGGAAATAAAACTGGTTAAAGCATGCACAGGGAGAGATCAGATTACAACCCTCTTTTCTGTTTGGTGTCAAGCCAAAGGTCCAGTAAGAGCATCATGACTAATTATTAATTATAAAATGGGGCCATACTGAGCACTTTCTGGCTCTGCTCCATGGTATCATTCCTGAACTGACGCCTAATATCCTACTTTACAGAAAAAAAAGAAACCAATAGCAGAAATGAAGACCCTAGTGTCTGGATTTCTTTTACTTCTAGAAATAAAGGATGTGGCATTGTGATATTCCCAGTGGCGACTGGACATAACTGCTTGCCTGGGTTCAAAATGGGGCACACAACCATCTTTTTCCGTCCTTCTGCATGCAAGGACTGTGGGTCCCTCTCCAAGGAGAGAATATCAGAGCTTAATCCCACACCTCTGCCTGCATGCTGCTCTTGTCCATTGGAGTTATCACAGAAGGTCTGAGGTTGCAAAAGACCTCTGGAGGTCATGTTGGCCAACCTGGAGTGATTACTTTAGGCTCTTTTTTGACTCAGTGAAATGCAACCAGGTCTTCAATACTTAAACTTAGGATAAGTTTTCTTCACAGCTGTGATTTTCCTTGAATAAAACACCAAAATCTAATACCATGACTGGAGATATTGGCTCTACATATTTCCTGCCCCTACAAACGATCTGGCAGGTACTTTTATGGACAGCTTACAGGACGATGCTGCTATCTGTGATAGATCTGTCTGATAGATCTGTCTGAATGCCTTGATTCCATCATTGATCATTAATTGCAGTCATTAATGTTTTTAGAAACTAAGAAGAGACAGAGAGCTCTGTAGTCAAAGAGGAGGACAGTAGCAGATACAAAAGGTTCATTTTTTCACATAGAATGATCTTACGCACAGAGGTTGTCTGTCATCACAGAGCATACTATGTCACAGCCATGCCATATCTTTCAAGGCTGAAAATAAGGCAGAGGGATGAATATAATTAATTTGTTGATTTTTTTGGACACAAAGGAAATTGGAGTCACAAAACCATACAGTGTCCCAGAGTGCTGGATTTTGCATCTGGAGCTCTTTGGATTCTGTCTAATATTACGCTCCTACTGTATAGGAAGATACTGATTTGTGTTGCCAGTTCCTTGGAGCCATGTAGGATACACTGTGCTCATGAAATATGCTGCTGACACCATATTGTGAGGAAGCAGTAGGTGGTGAGTAGGGGTAAAAAACATAGATATTTGATCAGAACACTTCTTTCATCACAACAATGTAGCCACGTATCAAAGCAATGTGATGGGAGTTGTTTAAAGCAGAAATAGCAGTAGCAAAAGCATGCTTTTACTGCTGGGACAATGGTAGGAATCAATCTTTACAGTGTTGATCCCAAAGAATCTTGTAAAAATGAGCAAGGAAAAGCAAAAGCAATGTGAGTCCAGATGCTTCCATCACAGGTGAGAAGACATGGTTTTCCTGGGAAAAAAAAAAAAAAATGTTCCTTACCAGCATTTCTACAAGTTAAAAGTTTGTGGTTTCTCTATACTTTCACCAAGTATTATATTACCTAAAGATACTTGTGCCTCATTTCAGCAAATAGTAGATACATGCTGTTATTCCAGTTTTCATGGACAGACTCACTATTTTGAAAATGAGGGCTTGGCCCTGCCTTTTTAAAAAAAACAACAACAACAACAAAAACAACCACACAAAAAACTATGATCACTTACACTATTTCAGCTGTATGAAAAGGTTAAAAAACTGTATTTAAAGTCTTTGGTTTAGACCACTGCAAAGGTGGAAAACAGATATATGGTGCTTCTTGATTAGGAAAATTGATCTGTCAAACATTATGACTACCACAGTACAAAATCTTAGCAAAGACAAGGTAGCTTATAGTTTTCATGGCATCATAGAATGTTCTGAGCTCTAAGAGACCCACAAGGATCATCAAGTCCAACTCCTGGCTCTGCACAGGACCACCCAAAAATCAGACCTTCTGTCTGAGAGTGTTGTCCAAATGCTTCTTGAACTCTGTCAGGCTTGGTACTGTGACCACTGCCCCGGGGAGCCTGTCCCAGTGCCCGACCCCCCTCTGAGTGCAGAACCTTTCCCTAACCCCCAGCCTGACCCTCCCCTGTCCCAGCTCCATGCCGTTCCCTCGGGTCCTGTCGCTGTCCCCAGAGAGCAGAGCTCAGCGCCTGCCCCTCCGCTCCCCTCGTGAGGGAGCTGCAGGCCGCCATGAGGCC
Organism: Anser brachyrhynchus; assembly: GCF_964034855.1. Classification (NCBI taxonomy): domain Eukaryota; kingdom Metazoa; phylum Chordata; class Aves; order Anseriformes; family Anatidae; genus Anser; species Anser brachyrhynchus. The sequence goes on along the minus strand of NC_137697.1, from coordinate 13,529,024 downwards.
TCCCCTCAGCCTGCTCTGCTCTGGGCTGAACAAACCAAGGGACCTCAGCTGCTCCTCAGACATCTTGCCCTCCAGACCCTTCACCATCTTTGTAGCCCTCCTTTGGATGCTCTATTTTTTGTTGTTGTTGTTACTTTTATATATAATTTTCACAGTACTTGAGGTGAGGTCACACCAGCACAGAATTTTCACACATTTTGGTAGGTTGTATAGATAGCAGGAAAATATATCTTCTGTTTCTAATGTGAGGTGGCTTACCTCAAGGTGGGTTTTCTTCAGTTAGTGTTTACCTTGTATTTGTTCTTCGGTCTCTGGTTCTTGGAACGTGAGTTTGTTACTGCAAACATGCTGTGGTTACCACATGGGTTAGCTACTTGTGATAACTGTCCTTGTGCCTGCTCTTCAGGAAATTCACTCCTAAATGGCAGCAGGACTTACTTGTACTTACTAGAGAGTGTGGTGATGGCCAAAGTGACACACGACTCTGTGTCAACAAGTTCATGTGACAAAGTCCTGGCATAGGGAACTGAGGGAACTCAACTCTTTCCTAATGAGGATGAAACAACAAAGTCAATGTTCAATATCTATTCATCTTCCAGGGTGATCTCCCTGTATACACCACAAATCACTCTTTTATCTGAACTACCCACTCATTAAGAAATCAGACACCATCTATTACAAGAAATAGCTCATTAAATCAGTGCCTGCTACATTTTTTTTATCTTCCTTTTAACTTTCAAAATTGTAATCTTTAAGAAACTTTCATTAGCTAGTGAAATCCTCTCATTTCAGGAGATAATGCAACAACTGGAGGGTGAGAAGAGGGTGGCAACTCCTCTTCTGCTGTTGAGATTTTCACTGAAAATTCCTAGCCTTCTCTTAATTACAATGTCTTGGGTATTCCCAAGGATAGGAATAAGCATTTGCAGGTAGGACTGAATCTCTGCAAGTACTGCTGATAAAGGTAACTATGTCCAAATCTCTAAGAGAATACTGACCAACTTTCAAGAATACACAGTACCTTTTATTTAGCACCATGTTGTTACTGCAAAAGGTATGCATTAAACAGATTTCTGAAATCTGAACTGAATCAGTGGTGTTCCCAGTACAATACTTAACAGGCTGCAAAAGCAAGAAGGATATTCATGACATGACTCAGAGACTGTAGACTTCCACCTCAAGACCATGTCTATTGCTGTATTTCTGGCCATTGCGTGGCATTGCAATATTTTTAATGGCTTTGTTTTTTCACTTCTAGAAGTCAAAACTGAGGAGCAGGAATTCTTGTCTACTGCCGAGAGGTGTTCTGAGCTTTTATTGGATGTTCTGCACTGAGAAAATGCAAACACTATAAAATATAGGAAGCCATACTGTCAAACCAGAAAAGATAAGGCTAAACAACTTGTTCTCCATTCAAGCATTTAGGTGCACCAGCTGCTACTGGAAACAAGCACACACCTGTAGTGCATGGTGAAAACAGAGGGACCTGTGAGGTTGAGGCTGTTTACTCGGGTGCTCCTATATCTGATTACATTTTTTTAAATTCAGACAAAGTGACTTGAAAATGCAGAGCTTCTATTTTATTTTTTGTATTTATTTATATATATATAAATATATATTTCTGTTCAAACATATTCATATATATGTGTGTGATAAATATGACAATTTCTGTGTATATACAATTAGTATATATATGTGATACATGATTCTGTTTCCCCATATCTGCATGTTAGGCAGTATCTTGCTTCCAGGAATGATTTGTGGGTGGCTGAAGCATGCTCCAGAGCATACAGTAACATTAATACAAGCTGAGTACATGTTGTTTAACTGGAAGCCAGACTGATGTACAAGACCTGAAGCTCCATGTCCTTCTGCCCTTCCATCCTGCCATTACTGTTGTAGGTTCCCTTCCTGGGCCCTTTCTAGGATCCTTCTCTGGTTTTAGTTTGTACTAATGAGCTTTTTTATACACAAGTTTACTTTAGTGCAGATGGTATTTGTCCACAGCCAGAAACACTACCCAAGAAGTACCATAGCTCAATAAATAAGTTCAAAAAGAATCTTAATGAAAATAAACAGTCAAATGAAATATTGCTTGGATTGAAACAGAGATTAGCAACTATCAACCCCTATGAGTACCATAACTGGCCCCTCTTCACTTCCCATGTCTTAGTTTTAACAATTTAATCTAGTACACAAATACAAGAAATAGAAAATTGATTTCATGACTATATATATTTATGATTTAGTGAGACTTGGTAACTCGATCTGCCAACACCTGTGCTGCATTAAAAACAGGATATTGTGCGTCTCTCTAAACTGTACCAGATAAAACTATTCCCTTTGAGTCCAGTGTACTTTGCTTTGCAGGAGTGTGGTAACACATGCCTGTCACCACAGATAGCTGAGCATCCCTTGAGAAATCCTCTCTATGGTTTTTCCATATAGGTGGGATCCCTTCCTTGTATGCACTCCATTAAAGCTAACTTTCTTTAATTTGCCTTCATTTTATTTTTGCATGTAAACAAAGGACTACAGGCATATTGCTGATGCTTTATGATGTGCAGAATTCCTATGAAAATGTCACAGCCCCTTAGAAGAAACAATAGTTGGAAGAAAATGTGAACTGTTTTCTTTATAGTACTATGAAAATACTAGGTAAGGTTCTCTGAAAGGTAAGCAAACATATCATCCTAATTATTTCTGTCATGTGAAGGTCCCACTTACTTGTTTGTATTATACTGTGCTTTAAGAGTAGGCATTCATCCTTTAGCAGTGAAGACTGTACCAAGATTTGGGTCCTGCATTTGATACACTTGAGAGGAATAAAATTGAGATATAAATATGATGAATATATCATCGCAAAACTGCTTTTGCATCGCATTGCTGCTAACATGTACTGCCACCACATGGTCAACTATATGAAAAGCACCACTTTCCCCTATAGACTAGACAATGTAACTAGTATTCCCAGAAATGACTTATGTGGCCTGTTTGAGAAACATGTTTTTGTTCATAAAATAATGAATTTGGTACTTTACTTGGTATTTCACGCGTAGAAAATAGGATATTAGGTGTTTCAGATCCAAAGGGGAGTTATTACTGGATTACATAAAAGTATCTAACCTTTTGGATTACATTAAAAAAATCTAACCCTTTGAATCCCCTTTCCTCACCTTTCCTCCATTCTTTCAGTTCCAATGTTCTCTACACTGTGCCCTCACTGACAGCTAAACATCTCCTGTCTGAACTGGGATTTCCCCCTTCATTGCTGCACCAAGGAGCCTTCCTTTCCCTTCCAATACTTTTCCACAATTTTTGTTCCCCAAGCCTATCAACATTAGCTTGCCAGGGATTTCCAGTCCCTTCATTAGGGCAAAAAAGGAAAACAAAACCAAACCAAACCCCAGACTAGCCAATCTACATGTCCCTCCTTCACTCTGCAAGGCTTTGTTTACTAAATTTGTCTTAGCAACTCCAAGTGCTGCTTCAGGCCTTGCTTCACGCTCAAAGCCAGCAAAAGATAGACACTAGCTGATGACAGGACCACAGTGGGCCACTGATTGAGGCATCCCTATATCAAAAGTCCCTGTGCATGATTTAGTGCTGTTTGTTGGTGAGCAGTGCCAACCTACGGCAACCCATGTCACCTTGTTTACTTCCCTATGTTTGCTTGCTATGTTTCCTTGTTATACAGTCTCCTAAATTATATTTTAAGTTCTGCAGAGCAAAGCCACTATCATCTTATATGTTTCTGTGGTGCTAAGCACAACAGGACACTGATTTGGACATCTGGGTACTATTATAAAACAAAAAATGAATAATGCCAACAACAAGTAGGAATTAAAAAAAAAAAAAAAAAGAAAAGCAAAAGCAAAACTTATGGTCAGATTTTGGCATTTGCAGCATGGGAATTTAGGAAGTCCATCTCCTTTCTCATGGTCTCATGTACAGACTGTCCTAATTCTGGTACTCGGGCTAAATTAAAAAACACATGCTAATAAAGACTAGCTTACTTGGGGCGAGGGCATCTCTTGTGCAGTACTTGTGTACAGTACTTAGTACACAGGAACTCTAAGGGACTTTCAGGTATTGCCCCAGCACAGACATGCTACCACTGGCTCTGACACCCATGCAATGAGGTCAAGCCTAGTCCAAGACACTCTTCTTTTTGTGGACACACAAGTGGTGAAGGGAGAGATAATGAAGGGCAAGATAAAGCACTGAACATTGCTGAGAGTTATGCAGAGGAGATGTATGAACTACTTCGTATAATGTTTTCTCTATTTCCTGGCACTACTCTTCACAGAATAAAGCTGCCATTATAGTTCATGTATGTATTCCAGCCTGCGGGTGACAATGGTAAGGAAGGGTTGAGGCACAGTAGAGAAAGTTGAAGCAATGTGAAGAGCTGTGCTTGTGAGATGAATGGGGCACCAAAGCTGTATCACTAAAAACTATAGAGTGAGATATCAATGCAGTCACAACATATCTAGGTGCTCAGGACATGATTAGACAATAACAGAAGAAGAAGAAAGTATCTACAAATTCCTTTTGTCCTTATTATGCACAGAATAATTTGTAAATATGAAGTTAATATTATTTTTCTTAATGATAGAAAATGCTGGAATATAAATACCTGCAGCCAGAAGACGGGTTTCAGTATGCCAAAACCAAGCTCTGCTATGCTGTTCTAGACAGTTCAGTCACAAAACTAGACCTCGGTTAACATAAATGTTAATGCATGCACTTAGGCATCTGAGCACACCTCACATTTTATAGACTTATAAAGGAAAGCCAATTCCTTTCAGTCAAAGACAGTTATGAAAAATTATATCCTGGAGGACAAGACATAACTAATGCTGAGATCTTATCCTATACTTGTCTATGGCAACAATACAGAGTTGAAAAAAAAAAAATCAAGTAAATGTGAGACTTTATGAAACCATGGAAAAACTAGTCTCAGTTCACATATCCTCTGGAAAATTTATCACTGTGATTTTTAGGATTAATTAGAGTTCTGACTCTGCTCTTAAGGTACAGAGCCAAATATCAGTCAAAATAAAACAATAAGCATTGTATATAATGTGATTACCTCAAGTAGTCATAACTACTGTTATCTCCTGAGAGGTCTGCTATAGACCTTTGGTGCCCATCCTGTTATGCACATAGCCCTTCTGCAACTGTATCTAATAACATAGGCTTGAGCACCAGGACCTCCTCCATATTGATTTATGGGCCAAAGAAACAGTGCCTAAAAAGTTGAGGAAATAAAGCCTCCCAGAGAGGACAATAGGTTTTCTTTACAAAACATATGTGCTGAATTTCCATGTTTTTACTCTTCTCCATCAGTTTCATTCGAGATGCATTGCAAGTTAATCACTTTCTCATTTTTTTCACATATGGATATCACACCTCCTGGAAAATAATCACTTCTAGGTTTTGTGGAATCACAAAGTGATTTTGTTTTAATTGAAGGAGAAAAAAAAAAAAGGAAAAGAAAAAGAAAAAAAGAAGAAGCCTTAGTTGAAAATGAAAGACTTGTGCCAGAC